>NC_140588.1:655754577-658154577 GCF_964204655.1 Triturus cristatus | reverse complement strand
TATTTTCAATATCACTTCTTTTACTCCTGTACCTGCTTTTTTTATATTTAATGATCATATTGTTATTTGTTTCTTCCAGTCCATCAATGAAATCATCAAAGATTTTGACCCAGGCACTCCATATGTCATCAATATTTTGCTTTCTTGCTGTATTGAAGGGAGGCGATGGGTTCAAGAAGGCTGCAGTGGCATATTTTGCACTCCTTTCACTCATTGAAAAGTTTCACTATTCTGTCTGCCGCTCATGGCTTTTGTCAGACCACCATGATTCACCAGCCTCATAAGCACAACCCTGTGCTTCTTCTTGGGTTGTGGCACCTGGTGGTGAAGTCAGATGGTTCTTTTTACTGAGGTTGTGGTAAGCATGACTGTCTTCTCTATATCTGTTTATTGTCACCCCTTATGCTTCTCTACATTTATTCACTTCTTCTCACTGTGTTCTCTTGCACCTTGCTGTTGCTGCTCACTTCAGTTTTTGTACATGGTTGTTACTGCCTTTATAATTACTTTGCGTCTGCTTTTACTGCTTTCTTGCACTCATCTATCACTGTCTTTAGCAATTGTTGTGCTGGCTGAATGACAGCTCGGTTTCACATTGTGGCGCAGTCTCCCTTGTCTCAAATTTATCAGCAACTTTCTAGTTGGCAACAAAATAACTTCCCAAAAGGCATTCACTTTCTTCAAAGGCCTTGCAATGGTTAGAGTGCCACTTTGATGCCACATATGCCAACCGTTGATTTTCACTTCGACTGAGGCACATGTGGCATGCATGAGCAGTCTGCTGGACCATGGCAAACTCTCCAGGAGAGCACTCTTTGGCACTTTAGGTCATAGGGTTTACATTGTCCCATCCTCATCACCAGCTGTTGTGTCCTACCTTAGCCTGGGTACTAGCAAATGATCCCACCACTCACAGAGCAGCTTGGTATTACATGACTTTATTCACCAGCATGTATCCATTAACTGAACATTCTACATTAAGAATTCTATCACCCACAGCCGAAAACTTATGTCACTATTCTACGGAGTCCGTCAGGAAGCAAAAGCGTTCTGCCATCTCTAAATCACAAGACACTACAGCATTTAGGGATTTATAGGTGTGATTTTACCGGTGGTGGGCTGCCCAGTTCACCCTAAAAGGCTTATACTGACTCAACTGTTTGAGTTAAAAGCTTAGGGCTTGTTGCCAGGGTTTGTATGACCACTTCACTGCATGGAATCACACTCCTCTTTAATAGTGTTGGAAAGTGGGTTATTGGTAGTGGGAAATATATATCTACCACTGGAAATAAGGCCACTAGCACAGTCTAGAACTCAGAATAGGTCTTAGAAAATTATTTCCATGCTCAACTATTGGTAGCTTGGCTGCGAGCAGGCAGGATTAAATTCAGAGACAGGTATGTAAAGCATTTAAAAACACCAATTCAGTAAATAATTAAGACACAGTACACAATAAAAATCCACACTAATTTATAAAAATAGGAAATATTTTGTAATCTTTAAAATGACACCAAAAAGGAAAAGAAAATGTAGGGAAAAGGAGATATGAATTTTCAAAGATTTAGCACTATAAGCATGATGGAGCAGGTAAAGCAAAATGTTGTATACCACCTCTAGTTTTGCATGAAATGTTAATTATGTAATCATTCTAAATATTAACTTGTACTAATTGTGTGGAGTGGTATAACTAATCAACAAGTACACCTTAATAAACACGAGATACACGTGGGACTAAAATGCTAATTGCAATGCAACTAATTAAATGATTAACTATGGTACGCAATTTAACTTTAGGATGTGTTGAAATAGAGAATTGCATGATTCATGGTACTTTTGTGATGGTTTGTGCTTCCAGTGTTGCAGAATGGTGAGTATTATTGCTTTAAATGTTGCAACAAGGTAGGAAAATACTAATATAATTGGGATTAATGCGGGTTTAACATTAGAATCTTCATTTCTACTTATTAATTACTGTTATGTTTGTTTTTGCTTAAGTTGGCATTCGGGTCTACTAGGCCACAGTATTTAAAATGGAGTTCGGAAGTGGCCACTATCATGTGAGTGCGATGTCTACTGCGCAGACTCGGATGTCTCTGAAGATCTCCAAGCGACCTCCGACGAGAACCGAGATGTTCCTTGTCAAGGATAGGAACATGGAGGACTGCCAAGATAAGAACTAGTAGTTACTTCAGAACCTTTGCCTGTGAAACTACCAAAAAGAATACAATTGAGAAATGTCATGCCCAGTCTCATGGGAAACAGGCAAACATGGGAATATTGAAGAGACTTGCAATTTTCAGAGGGTTTAGCCAATCAGAACACTTTCTACCCCTAAATTGTTGTGCATTGTCCTAAAGGTAAGGAGAAAAAGGGTATAAAAGAAAGGGATTGGGAAGAGGGGGCAGGCTTTTGGTGTGGAGAGTCGATTTGCTGGATTGTTGGTTCATTGGCGCGATCGCCTGGTCCCTTGGCTAAATCGTGGGGACTGCGTCGTGCTGAAGGAGATTTCCTGGACTTACCTAGGTTTTCTTTGATTATGAAAGGACGACTCCATCTGAAGGGATTTTGATTATTGCTGTTGGTTGACGGGTTCTTCTGGAGGTGGTCGTCAATATTCAAATTTAGGGTAAATATAAATGTTATGTCAATTTATGTTCAAGATTAAAGATTGGAAATCGCTCAATAAAATTATGATTTGAACTGTAATCCTGAATATGCCAACACAGAGTGAACTAATTTAGATAAACTAAACTTTGATTAATAAGAAATTAGTTTGTGATTCCTTAATAAGGTATCGAAAGTTAACCAAAGGGTTCCGAAGCTTTAAATGTTTTTTTAGCTGGTTCCAAATCACCATCAACCAGTTCAACTAATTGGTCCATCGACCAAGTGGTGGAGTGCCTTGATGTTAAAGTTAGGATTCTATAAGTACAAATGTATATAATGTATATATTGTAAAGGAATTACTTCTGATAGGTAGCAAGGTACCCCCACATGTCCAGCGCTTCTTGTCCTCCTGTGTGCAGACTAGAGTGAAAAGTGTGAGTGTTGGTGTTATGGGCCCCAAGAGTGAATGCATGTATGAATTAGTAAGTGTGGTGACGGGTCTGTGACGCAGGGAGGCTATGTAAATTTGCCCATTTCCACTGGAGCAGTTTTCTGGTAGCAGAGTTATGGTTTTATTGCATTGGTTTGGTGTTTATTGATTTATGCTCTAACATTCTATGTTGATTTGTGTTGCGTTTTATGTTGTCAATTGGTTTGAAGACTTCCGGGACGTAGGAAGTTGGTTGCCCTGTATGTAGACGGGGAAACGTGTGACAAGTGAAGTTGCACGGGGTATTGTCTGGTTGCCCTGTATGTACACGAGGAAATGTGTGGCAAGTGAAGTCGCACAACGCATTGTCTGGGTTCAAGTTGATGACATCGTCGTGTGTTATCAGTAGGGATATTTCTGTGTGAACGTGCGGGAGTGCAAAAGCAACAGGTTCTCTCGTGAAACTCTGGCCTTAATTCTCAGGAGCATTGTAGTCTCCACATGTGTTTTATCCCCAGAGAAACGGTTAGCTTTTTTGCTTGTTAGAAGGGCAAGGTAGAGGGAAGTGCTACTTTATCTGCGAAACGGAACAATTCTGTGGTAGTGTAGAGGTAAGCGCTGCCCACTGGAAATACATAATTCTTGTGTAAATGAACAAAACTATCTCTTAGGTTTAGCGAAACAGGCAATGGTGGTGTTTTTATGTTGTCACTAACAGATTTTGATTAAAGTATACGTAAGAAAAGTTTGCCGATAACATTTTGTAATGGAGGGGTCAGCAGAAGCAGGAGTAGCAAGAAACGCTGATGTCAGAAAGATCGCGCTGGGATTGGCCAACCGTAGAGAGACAAAGCTTTCACGGATTGGTACGTTGGAGTGAGCCGCGCTAGGAGTGGAGAATTTGTCAGTGTGACGTAGATGCCCCGGATTGGTGCGTTAGTGTGAGTCGCGCTGGGATTGTAGAACTTCAGAAGAGACTTAGACGCACAGGATTGGTGCGTTAGTGTGAGTCGCGCTGGGATTGGAGAACATACAGAATTGTCACAAGGGAAGTTATTTGAAAAATCTAGTGATACAGAACTAGGAAAGATAAAATGATGTACTACGATCCACCTGTGAAAGAGAAAAAATCAAGTTTATTTAAAAAGGATAAGCCGATTGTGACTAGGGAAGGACAGATACTTCCTTGACTGAAATCGCCTGCATCTTTCATGGTAGGGAAATATGGGTACCATACATGTATTTGGCTAGAGAATTGGGCAACGTATACAAAAGAAGATGGAGTCCTAGCGTTTCCCGAAGGTGGCTCATTTAGTTTAGCTGTATTAAGGAACTTAAGAGAAAGAATGATGAGGTTAGAACCGAGACCTAGACCTACTCAGTTTGAGGCTTTGATGGAGTGGGAACAAGAGATGTATGAAAGGGAACGGCATTGGAGTGGAAGAAGGTATAATTACATGTTTGGTAGACAGTGTGGGCAGGAAAGTCATGAGGACCGAATGAGAAGATGGCGGAATGCAAACATGACTGATGGTATGTTTCCTTTGAGAAATACTGAAGAGACAAGTGGCAGAAAGTATACAGAAAAGAGAAACAATGCCGGGTCAGAAGGTTATAAGTATGGTGTTATTGAATCGGAAGATGAAGTGCTGGAGGACATGCTTTATAAAAATCCTCCCCCGTATCAACCAAATTCTACATTGCTGACACCGAGTGCGCCGGTAAAAGAAAACATGTTAAATAAAAATCTTGAGCAAATGCCACCTGATTTAGGGAAAAATAATCCATTTAGAGACTCTGAAATGTCACAACCTGTTAGGACTGGAAATGAAAATTCGATTGAACTAGCTAGAACTACTCTGGAATTAACTGAGAAAATTAGAGAATTAACCAAAAATATGGAAGCAGTGACTGTGCCTGTAACTATAGGGCAGGTGATGCGTGTCTTTGATAAACAGAAAGACAGTGAGCATTGTTTAACAGCTCCCTACAATAGTGGTAAACAAATCGAGACAACAAGAAGTGGAGCTGGAGGAAATGCATGGGGAATAATGGCAGGAACATCAGGTTTAAGTACCCCTAAAAATTTTACTGTAAATCAAAGTCCAGCAAGTAAGACGCTGATGACAACAAAATCAGCACCAGAAACCCCAGAGAGAAATGCTGAGAGAATAAGAAGTGAAACAATCCATGTAGGTCCCACTTCTGAAGAATTAAGTGATTGGTTAAGGAGTTTTCAGCGGAAAGATACAGTACCTCAACCTTTAGATGTGGTAAAATTAAAAGTAACCTTGGAAGAATTGATAGTAGGGACTATTCCAACTGAAAAATTTAAAGCATATCAGGATGAGGAACTAATGTTTCTCTGCAAAAGTATAACGTGGAGAGCGAGGAGTTTGTATGAGAGACAGCGAGCGAAATGGGTATTGACTTTGAGAAAATAAGATCATTACCGAAACCATATAGAGTAGATTTTTCTGAGAAAGATATTGAAAATCTGAATACTGCAGGGAGATTGACTCAAATTAAGGAAATAATTGTCTTGTTAAGGAAATGGGGTGATGTAGATAGGTGGAAAAGTAGGTGGTTCCGAAAGAGAGAGGATACGACAGACAAGAACTTTTCGGCATTTCCGGTAAGAGAAAAGGAGCCAGTAGTAACTGAATGTCCCATGAGGGAGATCACAGGAGGGGGCTATGTACATGTTCCATGGACTAGGCAGGATATTTTAACCTTTACCAATGATTTCCCGAAGTTAAGAGAAAAACCAGTTGAATGGTACCAACAGGTGGAAGGGTTTGTTAAATTATCGATAGTGCTGTGGATAGATCTGAATGGTCTTTTTTATATAATCTTACCTGCAGATTTATGGGCAGAATGTAAAATTACAATAGGTTGGCCAACTCAAGAGTACCCTAGGGATCCTAAGATGGGAACCCCTGATCCGGAGGTAATGAGGAAATATGAACAGGTAATTACTTTTTTGAAAAACAAAGTGCAGCCAAAGGAAACCCATTGGGTAAAAATTGATAAAACTCACCAAGAGGTTAAAGAATCTGTTCACGCCTATTATGATAGGTTGCTGTTAGCTTTTAAGCAATACAGTGGTGATGAGAAATTAAGCGAGAAGGATTTAAGTCGCCGCCGAACACCTACACTTCCAGATCCACACCGACCCCAAAACTACACTCAGAGGAACCCTCATCTACAGACCCCCGGGCCCGCGCACACAATTTAGCGAACCCATAGCCAACTTTGTCAGCCCACATGCACTAACCTCACCAGAATACATCCTCCTAGGGGACCTGAACTTCCACCTGGAGAACAACACGACAACAACACCACCACCATGCTCGCCAACCTCGCCAACCTCGGACTCAAGCAACTGGTGAACACCCCCACCCACTACGCCGGCCACACGCTGGACCCCATCTTTTCCGCCAGCAACCATGTCTCCTGCAGCCACTCCACATGACTACACTGGAACGACCACAACTGCATCCACTTCACCTTCACGAAGACTACATCCCACCACCGCACGCCACAGATCCCCCGCAGATGCTGGAGCAAAGTCACCACAGACCAGCTAACCACATCACTTAGCCAGAACCCACCAGCCGACACCTCTGACACCAATGACGCAGCCCACAATCTTGCACAGTGGATCACCAACTGCGCCGACAACCTTGCTCCACTGAAGAACCCCCCAGGCAAGACCAGCAACAAGTAAACCACATGGTTCACCGACGCACTCAAAGACTCAAAGAAATCCTGCGTTACTCTCAAAAAAACCTGGCGCCACGAACGGACGACAGAAAACATGACAGCCCTCAAGAACGCCACTCGCGAACACCACCAGCTGATCCGCACCACCAAAAGGACATCGTTCAAAGAGCAGCTGGACAACAACACCCACAACAGCAAGGAACTCTTCAACATCGTAAAAGAGCTCTCCAACCCCAGCACCAGCAATAACGACATCACACCGTCACAAGACCTCTGCAACTCCCTCACCACGTTCTTCTACCGCAAGATCGCAGATATACACGACAGCTTTGACGCCCAGACTCCGCCTCCAGTCACCAAACCAATGACCCCCACCACCACCCTCAGTGCCTGGACCCCCATCAGCACAGAAGATACCACCCACGTCATGAACACCATCCACTCTGGCTCTCCCTCTGACCCATGCCCCCATCACATCTACAACAAAGCCGACACCATCATCGCACCCCACCTCCGGAACGTCATAAACAACTCCTTCGCGTCAGCCACCTTCCCAGAAAGCTGGAAGCATGTAGAGATCAAAGCCCTTCTGAAAAAACCCACAGCAGACCTTAAAGACCTCTAGAACTTCCGCCCCATCTCTCTTCTTCCCTTCCCGGCAAAAGTAATTGAGAAGACCATCAATAAACAGCTGACTGCCTTCCTCGAGGCAAACAACTTGCTCGACCCATCCCAGTCCGGATTTCGAGCCAACCACAGCACCGAGACCGCCCTCATCGCAGCCACTGATGACATCAGGACCCTGATGGACAATGGGGAGGCAACCGCCCTCATCCTCCCAGACCTCTCAGCCGCCTTGATACCGTCTGCCACCGCACCCTAATAACCCGCCTCTACAACACTGGGATCCAAGAAAAAGCCCTTGACTGGATCACCTCGTTCCTCTCCAACAGAACCCAGAGAGTCCGCCTCCCGCCGTTCCGCTCTGCGGCCACCAAGATCATCTGCGGCATACCCCAAGGCTCAACGCTCAGCCCAACCCTCTTCAATATCTACATGAGCCCCCTCGCCGCCACCGCACGCAAACACAACCTCAACATCATCTCCTACGCCGACGACACCCAGCTGATACTCTCCCTCACCAAAGACCCAGCCACTGCCAAAACCAACCTCCAGGAAGGAATGAAAGACATCGCAGAATGGATGAAGCTCAGTCGGCTGAAACTGAACTCAGACAAGACGGTGGTCTTCATCCTCGGACAAACCCCATCTGCCTGGGATGACTCCTGGTGGCCCACAGCGCTGGGCACCGCACCGACACCCACGGACCACGCACGCAACCTGGGATTCATCCTGGACTCCTCCCTCACGATGACCAAGCAAGTCAACGCCATCTCATCCTCATGCTTCAACACCCGGTGCCTGCTCCGAAAGATCTTCCGGTGGAACCCCACCGAAACCAGAAAGATGGTCACCCAGGCCCTCGTCACCAGCCGACTGGACTACGGGAACACCCTTTACGCAGGAACCACAGCCAAACTTCAGAAACGTCTTCAGCGCATACAGAATGCCTCCGCACGACTCATCCTCAACATCCCTCGCCACAGCCACATATCTGCCCACCTGAGAAACCTGCACTGGCTCCCCGTCAGCAAGAGGATCACATTCAGGCTCCACACCCATGCACACAAAGCACTCCACGACATGGGCCCCGAATACCTCAACAACCGCCTCTCGTTCTACACTCCTACCCGCCAGCTCCGCTCCGCCAGCCTCGCCCTCGCCACCGTCCCACGGATTCACAGAACCACCATGGGAGGAAGATCATTCTCCTACCTGGCCGCCAAGACATGGAACTCTCTCCCCGCACACCTACGACTGACCCAGGACCATCTCACCTTCAGGAAACACCTCAAGACCTGGCTATTCGAGCAGTAGCGGCCCCCCTCCCTTCAGCGCCTTGAGACCCTCACGGGTGAGTAGCGCGCTTTATAAATGTATTGATTGATTGATTGATTGATTGATTGATTGATTGAAGTCATTTTGTATATCGATTTGTTTATGGTTTAAGACCTGAGGTAAGCGAAATGATTAAACAGCATACAGTGGATTGGCAGAATAAAAAGATAGATGAAGTGTTACGACATGCAAAATATTTCAGCGATGAAATTGAGGCCAAACAACGTAAACTGAAAGAGAAGGCAATATGGGCACAAGTTAAGGTAGCGGAGAGACAAGTAGCCCAGCTGATTGAACAAGCTAATGGCATGTGCCAAGTTAGACAAAAACCTAATATTGGAAAAGGAAAGGGACAAATCAGCTTAGAGGAAGCGAAAAAGAAATGGCCATGTCATCATAATTGCAGAAAATTAGGGCATTGGAAATCCGAGTGTAAATTGCCCCCGAGTGCTAATGGTGATAATGCATCATTGAATCCACAGGTACAGAATGAGGTGAGTTGTCAACCGCCGCAACAGCAGCAGGTTGTTACCCAACAGTGTCAGGTGCCAAAGCCACCTTTTCCACAGAGCGTAAATCCTCAGAGATACAGTAATGAGACAGGATTCTACACCGAGGAACAGGTAACGAAGCTACCGCGCGCTAGTGCTGTTTCGCAGTATTGGCTGCAGCGCGATGAGAGTGAGTCAGAAGAGAGTTATTGACGGTGCCTAGGAAAGGAAGAGGAGTGCGTACTTGGCGCAACTCTAGAGGTAGACCAGACAGGACCCTTTGTGAATGGAAAGATAAATGATGAAAATATTACTTTCCTAGTAGATACTGGTGCTACTCGTTCAACTGTTAGATCAGCTGACGTTAAAAATCTTCCTCTCTCTGGTGACACAATCCAAGTAGTTGGAGTCTCAAATAGACAGATAAAGACTTATCTTACTGATCCTGTTAAAGTTAAAATAGGGAAATTCACCAACATTCATTGATTTGTCATGTGTGACACTAGCCCCGTGAATTTGTTAGGGAGGGATTTGTTGTGTAAAATGAATTGCACTATCTTCTGTACCCCTTAGCTTTTGAAACTCCTGATGAGAATGTACTGTATAGAATGACAATGGCAAATTCGGAACTTGAAACTACTGAGGCATTTGTTGTATTTGATCTGGAGGAATTGCCTCAGGAATTGAAGAAGACAGTGAAACCTGAGGTATGGGATTTCACGGAAGAAGATATGGGATTGATGAAAAGAGTAGATCATGTGATAATAATTGTAAAAGAAGGAGTAGCTACCCGAATATTCCCCAGTATAAATTGACACCAGAAATAATTGCAGGAGTGACGCCTATAATAGACAAAATGATTGAACAGGGAATTTTGAGAGAAATAAAGAGTGGTCCATGTAATTCTCCGATCATGGGTTTAAAGAAGCCTAGCGGAACTTTCAGGATAGTACAAGATTTGAGAAAAGTGAATACAATTGTTATACCCTGCTGTCCCATTGTACCAAACGCTTTGGTAATCCTGTATCAGATTCCCCATGATGTGGAATGGTACACAGTCATCAACCTGTGTCATGCTTTCTTTTCTAACCCATTGCACCCCGATAGCCAACAAATGTTTGCGTTCCGGTTCGGCAAGCGTACTTTGGCATGGTGCCGTATCCCACAGGGGTATACAGAAAGTCCATCAATATTTAATCAGATTCTAAAGAAGTCCTTAGAAGATTTGAAAATGCCCGAAATCTCAGTACTAGTGCAATACATCGATGACCTATTGGTGGCATTGAAGTCGCGAGAGGCATGTGTGGTGGACCCAGTTGCATTGTTGAATCATTTGGCGGATGGAGGACTTAAGGCATCCCCATCAAAATTACAGTTTTGTAAGAAGGAAGTACAATACTTAGGTCATCAGATTGAGAAAGGCCTGAGGAAAGTTACTGCAGATAGGATCAGGATAATAAAAGGAATGAGAGCACCAATGACTCAGAAAGAAGTGAGAATGTTTCTTGAAATGGTGGGATATTGTCGCCAGTGGATCAGCAACTTTTCGCTGATTGCGAAACCTTTGGTACTCTTGACAAAAAGTGACGTGAAAGACCCCCTTGAAATGAATAAAGAGGAGACAAGGCTTTTAGACAACTGAGAAACAGCTTGTGTGAAGCACCAGCTCTTGGAATGCCTGATTAAGAAAAGGAATTCGAACTTTATTGCAGTGAGAGAGATAGATGTGAACTCTCTGTGTTAGTACAGAGGCATGGAAAATTAAGACGACCGGTTGCATACTTTTCAGATGTACTAGATCCTGCAGCCATAGTTTTGCCTGGTTGCTTGAAAGCAGTGGCTGCTACCTGCAAGAGTCTGGAGCAGAGTGAAGGAATTGTGACAGGATATCCTGTGAGAGTGTTTGTTCCCCATGATGTTGCAATCCTTTTGACAAGAAGCCACACACAATTCATGACGCATAGTCGTCTAACTAAATATGAGAAGGTAATTCTGGGTGCTACAAATGTGAGCCTTGTAAGGTGTCTTAATGTAAATCCATCAACATTACTACCTGATGCTGTGAATGTGGAAGTGAAGGATGACGTGGATCATGATTGTTTGGAAGTGGTTGATTTTTGCACCAAGCCGCGTCCGGACATAAAAGATGTGCCTCTGAAAGAAAGTGACTATGTGATGTTTGTGGATGGGTCATGTTTGAGAACTGAAGAAGGAATGCTGAGGGCTGCATATGCAATATGTACTGTAGCGGCTGTGTTGGAAGCGTCTTGCCTGAAAGGTGTGAAATCAGCTCAGGTTGCTGAATTGTTTGCACTGACCCGAGCATGTAAGTTGGGAAAGAATCTGCGAGTCACTGTGGTTACTGATAGTCAGTATGGGTTTGGAGTGGTGCATGATTTTGGACAAATTTGGTCACAGAGAGGGTTCTTGACATCGAGTGGAACTCCGATCAGGAATGCTGAAGTGGTTGGAAAATTGCTTGAGGCGATACAGCTGCCTAAGCAAATTGCAGTTGTAAAATGCGCAGACCATTCAAAGGGTACAGACTATGTGTCTGCGGGCAACGAATTTGCTAATGACATACCGCAGTATTGTGCGCGAAACCAAAACTCCTTGAATCGGAATCGGGAAAAGGAAATGAACTCATGTCCCTTGCTTTTTACTAACACTGTGAATACCTTGGATGAGGTGAGGCAGTTACAGGAAGAGGCAGGAGAGGAAGAAAAAAACAGTGGATAAAGTCAGGATGTGCACCACGCGAGGTAGAAAAGGTTTGGGTTTATCGTATCGTGATGGAAGACCAGTAATACCTGATAGCATGATCTCTACCTTGGCACGGATGTACCATGGACAGGCACATATAGGTAGGGATGCCATGATTAGACTTTTCAAACAGACCTGGTATAACGCCAAGTTCCGGCTTGTAGCTGAGAGCATTTGTCAAAGATGCCTTATATGTCAGCAATGTAATCCAGGAAGGAAAACAGTGGTGAGTTTGGGAACTATAGGACGGGAGGGAGGTCCTTTCACCAGAATGCAGATTGATTTCATTCAAATGCCCCCATGTAATCGGCTAAGATATGTTCTAGTAGTTGTTTGCTTGTTCTCACGTTGGGTGGAAGCGTACCCGACTAGAAGGAGTGATGGAGTTACTGTAGAGAAACTCCTATTGAGAGAGTTCATTCCTAGATTTGGTTTCCCAGTAACGATTGAATCAGATAGAGAAAAGCATTTTCAGAACAAAATTATAAAATTGATTTGTGAAGCATTGAATATACAACAGAAACTACATTGTGCCTATCATCCAGAGGCTTCTGGAGTAGTAGAACAAATGAATGGCACCATTAAAAACAGATTGGGAAAAATGTGTTTGGCCACAGGTCTAAAATGGCCAGATGTCTTGACTCTGGTACTCATGACTATTAGGTCGATTCCTGATAGCAACACTGGCCTGAGCCCCCATGAAATTATTATGGGTAGAGCGATGAGACATGTTTTCATTCCTGTCAACAAACTACTGCCTATATCTAATGACTTCGTTTTGGATTATTGCATGGGTTTGGCGGATTCCGTTCATTCGGTGTTTCATCAGGTTGGACCAGATGCAACCACCCTTGAAAAGAAGCCAGCTCTTGATTTGAGTCCTGGAGACTGGGTGCGAATCAAAGTGCATAGAAGGAGAAATTGTCTGGTCCCACGCTGGGGGAAACTACGTAAAGTGATACTGACCACGACTACTGCTGTGAAGTGTCCCGAGGTAAAGAATTGGATTCATGCTAGTCATACTCTTCGAATCCCTGGCCCTATAAATCGATCTGAGGAAGAGTATTTGGAAGAGTCTGATACCAATTCTGAGTCAGAATCAGAGGAAACAAGAACAAGACAAACTCCAAGAACGGGAGAAGCGGAGTTGAGCTAAGTTGCGGAGCTGGAGAACATACCACTGAGGGGACAACTGGAAATTTACGACACTAGCTCTGAATCAGAGACTGAACAGGTGGGAATACAGGAAAGGGTAAAAGAGAATATTGAAGAAACTGAGGAAGAAATTCTTGATAAAGAAGCACCAAGTGCAAGCACGAGAGAAATGCTGCCTGTAATCATAGAAATAGAAGGTGAGGAATTAGATACAGAGAGTTAGGGTAAGATTATTGCGGAAGACCCCTGAGGAGGTATAGGGACAACACACATCCAGGTAGAAGAAGCGACAGTTAGTGAGCAGGAAGATTGCGTGGAAGAAACACGAGGAGGGAAAAACGTAGATAGTGAACCTGAGGTCCTGAGAATAAAAACAAAAGAAAGTCAAAGTCAAACCGATACAGAATCTGAAGTAAGTGAAGGAGAAGGCCAAGGAGGACGAATCTTGAGGAAAAGAGCTTGGAAAACAGAGCGAGGTGAGAAGGGGAACAGGTTGAAAAGACCGTCGAAAGAGGACATTTGGCCTAATAAACTTAAAAGATTAAGATAGCGACTAACGAAAGTAAAATCTCTTAACTCTGAATAAGTGGATGAAGTGTCTAGTCAAGAGAAATCAGAAGATACTGATCAGGCACACTTGAAAAGAGAGAAGAGAATAAAGAAACCCAACCAGAAGTACAAGTCACCAGAGTGGACGTATGTGGCACTTCCTGATATACAAGAGGAAGCAGACAGCCAAGGAAGTCTAGGAGTGACTGAACCGGAAGTGGTTGAAGAAGAAGAAGATTTGGAAATCCTCAGAGTTATCTTATCCAATATCAGAGAAGAGACGGATGATCAGGAAGTTCTGAACCAAGATTGTGAAAACGGAGACAAAGACGATCCATGCATGGATTGAAGTGACAAAGAAAGACGCAGAGAATTTAAAATACTAGACAAGACAAGAAATTGAAAGAACCAAGTAGGCCCCAAAGCCTTAGGTTTAGACAAAATTAAGTTGTGAATGAAAAGAGGCTAAGTCAAAAGACACTGATCATTTCCGAAATGGCAATCACAGAAGGTAGAAAACCTACATGTGGGTTTCTCCGAAGATGATGCAAAGTGTGTTGTTGTTGTACAGGATTACTAATGCTTCTATGGATTATATTAGCAACAACGATTTCATTGAAGGTGACGTTTGAAAGGGTAGAAAATCACACTGAGAACAGGACTAATAGAGAAAAAGGTTTATGATACTCATGCTACTAAACTGGTAGATAGAACAGATTTCTACAAGGATAGGTCTATAAATGATCTTTCTAATAATGTTTTTTCAAAGTTGCTGTAGGAATATGTAAAGACTATGGAAGTTAGAGATTGCTATGTTTGTATGCAGTTACCTGCAGCGGTGTCAGAAGGTGTCACCTATCATCACCTTCCTTTGACATATGGGATAACTTGTAGTGTATTAGCAAGCTTGTTTTATAGAACAGGGAAATTAGAATATTATTATACTGATGTAGATAATGTTTTCTCAAAGATACCTGTAGTCCCGGAACTCAATAAGGTGATTCCTGGCAGAATTTTAGGTGAATTTTTCTTAGAAACTAGAGAATTAACGTTAGAAGAAGTGTTTAAGAATAATCTTACTTGTAGTTTGAGAAAAGAAGAAAAAACTTTCTTGAACATGGTAGAAGAGAGGAGAATTAAGATGAAAAGAAAAGTGTCTGGGGAAAGGATGGAAACAACAGTTTGGGATGCTGAAAAGGAAAACCATTGAAAGGGAGAAGCAAATCCTGCAATGGCTTTGGATTGGCCTCAGAGAGGGAAATTGTGCATCAGTAGAGATAACACTATTTATGATAATTATTTTGTAGGTGCAAGTGAATGCCATGATGTATATAAAATCATGGAAGGATGGGGATTCAAAGGAGGAAATCATCCGGTATTCCATGGAATATATTACATCTGTGGGAACAGGGCTTATTATGGGTTACCAGACCACTGGTATGGTACATGCTACCTAGGCCTGGTCTTCCCAAAAATATTTCATGTGGGAAGGGGAGAGGACGGTTCACATGAAATAGATAGACAACTAACACGTAGAGGGAGGGAAAGTTGGTCAGAAATTGTAGGCAATATTTTTATAGCACTGATACCAGCCGTTGGAATATCTCTAAATGCACATAAAATTAGAAAATTGTCTACAGTTGTGGATTGCTTATCGACAAGCACAGCTGGAGGGTTCTTAATGGTAAATACCGAAATGGTTGCCATGAGAACCATGATTATGCAAAGTCGACTTGCCTTTGATATTATATTAGCCAAAGAGGGAGGAGTCTGTGGAATGCTGAAGGTACAACATTGCTGTACTTAGATTCCTGACGAAAGCCAAAATTTAAAGAAATACATTAAGAATATAACTGATTTGCATGAGGAAATTGTTCCATTGGAGGTTGAAAGTGTTTGGGAGAAGCTTGGTAAATGTTTTTCTAAAATAAAGGGTTTATTTATAAAATTAGGTAGTTCATTTGTAGGTAAAATACTGATTCCAGTGACTTGTGTGGTAATACTGATACTGATCTTAAGATTAGGGTGTGTATGTATAAAAAGTAGAAAATTACAAAATAGAATAAAAACAGAAATTGTGAAAAGAAAGGAGAAGGAAATAAGAGAAAGAGAAGTAGGAGATATAGAACTAGAAGAATGGAAAGAGAACATGTTCAAGAAAACAAGAGAAGATGAGATGGGAGATACTATGATGTTGCATAACAAAATGTAAGGGAACTGAGTAACCATTTCCGTGAAAATGTTAACATTTATTGGGATTTGTGGTGATGCTAAAAATCACCAAAGGGGGATTGATGGAGCAGGTAAAGCAACATTTTGTATACCTCCTCTATTTTTGCATGAAATATTAATTATGTAATCATTTTAAATATTAACTTGTACTAATTGTGTGGAGTGGTATAATTAATCAACAAGTGCACCATAATAAACACGAGATACAAGTGGGACTAAAATGCTAATTGCACAGCAACTAATTAAATTATTAACTATGGTACGTAATTTAACTTTAGGATGTGTTGAAATAGAGAATTGCATGATTCATGTTGCTTTTGTGATGGTTTGTGCTTCCAGTGTTGCAGAATGGTGAGTATTATTGTTTTAAATGTTGCTACAAGCTAGGAAAATACTAATATATATTGGGATTAGTGTGGGTTTAACATTAGAATCTTCATTTCTACTTATTAATTACTGTTATGTTTGTTTTTGCTTAAGTTGGCATTCGGGCCTACTAGGCCGCAGTACTTAAAATGGAGTTCGGAAGTGGCCACCATCATGTGAGCGCGATGTCTACTGCACAGACTCGGATGGCTCTGAAGATCTCCAAGCAACCTCCGACGAGATCCGAGATGTTCCTTGTCAAGGATAGGAACATGGAGGACTTCCAAGATAAGAACGAGTGTGAATGACCAATGGACAATGAAAGACCTGTACAAGTAAGCTTACATGTTGTTACTTCGGAACTTTTGAATTGAGAAATGTCATGCCCGGTCTCATGGGAAACAGGCAAACATGGGAATACTGAAGAGACTTGCAATTTTCAGAGGGTTTAACTAATCACAACACTTTCTACCCCTAAATTGTTGCGCATTGTCCTAACAGGAAGGAGAAAAGGGTATAAAAGAAAGGGATTGGGAAGAGGGGGTAGGCTGTTGGTGTGGAGAGTCGATTTGCTGGATTGATGGTTCGTTGGCGTGATCGCCTGGTCCCTTGGCTAAATCGTGGGGACTGCGTTGTGCTGAAGGAGATTTCCTGGACTCACCTGGGTTTTCTTTGATTATGAAAGGACGACTCCATCTGAAGGGATTTTGATTATTGCTGTGGGTTGACGGGTTATTCTGGAGGTGGTGGTCAATATTCAAATTTAGGTAAGTATAAATGTTATGTCAATTTATGTTCAAGATCACAGATTGGAAATCGCTCAATAGAATTTTGATTTGAACTGTAATCCTGAATATGCCAACACAGAGTGAACTAATTTAGATAAACTAAACTTTGATTAATAAGAAATGAGTTTGTTGATTCTTTAATAAGGTATTGAGAGTTAACCAAAGGGTTCCGAAGCTTTAAATGTGTTTTAGCTGGTTCTAAATCACCATCAACCAGTCAAACTAATTGGTCCATCGACCAAGTGGTGGAGTGCCTTGATGTTAAAGTTAGGATTCTATAGGTACAAATGTATATAATGTAAAGGAATTACTTCTAATAGGTAACAAGGTACCCCCACATGTCCAGCCCTTCGCTTCCTCCTGTGTGGAGACTAGAGTGAGAAGTGTGAGTGTTGGTGTTATGGGCCCCACCAGTGAATGCATGTTTGAATGAGTAAGTGTGGTGATGGATCTGTGACGCAGGGAGGATATGTAAATTTGCCCTTTTTCGCGTAAGCAAGCACATTGAAACATTTAGCACCTATTGGGACATCTGGTCATGCTAGACACAGACAAAGTCACAGTGTCAGGCTGACTGCAATGTAGCCCTTCACTGGGGTTGTATGTCTCTACAATGAATGCCATTATATTGCATGCCTTTACAATGCAGTTGCAACAATGCAAGTAGTGTTACAAAGCTTTACCATTACAACACAAACTTTAACCATGCATATACCTTTACAACGCATGCCTTTACAATGAATTTTGTTGTCAAAGCATGTTTTGTAAAAGCATATGTGAGGTCAAAGTTGTGATTGAAAATACAAGTATATTACAGTTAAATGTAAAAGCTATTTATGTATACATTATAGCTTTATATTTTCCTGTAAAATACTTATAATTTATTAGTAATGGCATACATGGTAATGCATGAAAATACATGTAAAACAAAAAAAATACTTACTTTTATATATGTTTTTATATATTCCACACACAATGATAACCCTACCCAAACTAAAACATAAAATTACCCATGCCACACCTAAACCCATACCCACTCTAAACCCTAAAATTACCCATACCACCCCAAAACCCATACTTACCTAATACGTACATTTGAAAAGCATATCCCTTTACCATTCATGTCTTTACAACTAAATTCATTGTAAAGGCATGCATTGTAAAGGTCTTCACATTGTTAAAAATTGTATTGTGATGGTCATGTGCTATTACAATGCATTTGTTGTAACACTTGCGTTGTAATGGCATGCGAGCGTTGTAATGGCATGCGGGGTAACAGCCACAATGTAATGGTTGTTCCCCCTTCACGGGTACCCCTCACAGTAGGCCTTGGTCAAAGTTTTCACCTTTTGACTTTCCTGGAGCTTTTTTTGCTGTGGTCCCTCAATGCTTTCACCCATTCAAGACTCGGTGAGGGTTCCCCAGCTTGGCTTTCGATGAGCTCCTGGTCAAACTATGAAAGTCAGACCTCCGGAGCTTTACAGCAGGACGAACCAAGGATCCAGGACGGCTCATGGTTGAAGGTGGGCGGCTGACTCTCATGGTTGGAGCCAGTTAATTCTTTTAAGTTCGGACTTGGAAACTTTTACAGGGCTTTTTCTACCCTTGATGCTCTTCACCAGGCTGGGTTCAGTGAGGGTTCGCTGGCTTGGCCATCGATGAGCTCCCGGTCAAAATCTGGAAGTCGGACCTTCGGAGCTTTCCAGCTGGACAAACCTGAAAGGCAGGCTGGCTCGTAGTTGAGGGTCACCGGCTTTGTTGGACAGGTAGAGTTGGTCCACTTATGGAGCTTTTTTTCAGAAGTTGCTCCAAACTTCTGGAACGTCTTCCTGAAGTTCCTTTTAGGGTCTCAAAGTGTTCAAAATACAATCAAAGGGTCTGTAATCTCCAAGATGGTCCTTGAAAGTTTGGGAGTTCAGTTACCACAATCCACTTCAACAAAACCCTTACAAATCCACTGGAAGCACTCCAGGCTGGGGTTTCTTGGTGGTGATGGTTCAAGTGAGCTCTTTTAAGTTGTAGCTTTCAGGGAGTCCACTCTTTATTTCTTCTTGAAGCAAGTTAGATCCAGAGGGCTGTAGTTCCAGATTGTGTCATAGTGCAGGGACTGGTTGGGATAAATCAAACTTCCAGCATGGGCCCTTCTTCTTCTGTTGTTTCAAGGAGCATATTTGAAAGGCTCTGCCCATCTCAGATACGTATTCATTGTTCTCTGGTGTCAAGCAGGAGGGCACTCCTATCCAATGAGGTGCAGGGCAACATCCTATTGCACAGCCATTTCCTCTAAATTGTGACACAATGGTCTCCCAGAAAGCACAATTTCTCCAAAATTCAGTACGGCTAAAGTCTCAGCAGGGAAGCAAGAGCTAGCTAAACCAACCTTCAGGATGGCTAATTTCAATAACTCCCCTCCCTCCTACATCTGCACAACCATGTCATCTGGTTAGGTTCACAGTGGAAAAGGTGTAGATGGACATGGCTGTCTGTGCCTATCCCCTTCTACCTTTGAAGTTCAAGCTATACGGCCCTTCCCCTTGCTCTAGCATTCCTGTGGAGCAGGGACATCTTACAAGAGATAGCCTTTTCTTCCTGGTTGCTACTTACAGCTTCATTAAAGCATCCTGGCTAATCTCCTTAACTCTGACCAATCAGGCCAGACCAGTGGAAGGCTGAATTTTGGCTTACAGACAAGAAAGTCTTATAACTTTTTTTCTGTACATTATAGAATAAATCCAAACAACAGCATAATGTTAGGTTTAACAATACCATTCCTCTAAGTCCTTGAATGATATATTTTGGTTGTCCTTTGCTGTAGTTATGAATTCATAAACTCTTGCAATGTTAACTTACGTGGCTGGGGATCTACAATGGGGAAAATGAAATGTCCATTTTCTCCAGCACCAGGGCGTATAAAACTGCTTCGATAAGGACCTTGCTTATATGAACTCCCCCACCCCTGGGACGCCTAGAGGAGACCTGGGGTCCTGAATATACAAAAAGAATGTATATCCTGACCCCACAGTTCTCCTAGCAAAAAAGCTGATTTGGGGAAGCACTTTACTACAGTGAGAACACTGAAATGTGCAAAAGAGTCCTCCTTTTAAGTACCTGCCACCCCACATCGGGGAGACCCTGGGGGCACCTAATATGCCAAAATATTCTAGTTAATGAATTTTAAGTGACTCTAACATCAAAGTTAAGTTTGGGTACAATTTACCTTTATCTTAAAAAGCAGTCTGTAACTGAGGGCTGCATTTAATATGACCCCAAACTCTCAGCAGTGCACACATGTAGAAAACACTTTTGGTCTCAAAATTCCCATGCCCTAATATATACTAGGGTCATAAAGGTAGTTTTAATACCTCTACCCTATTATGCACTAGGGCCTTATAGGGTAGGTCATCCCAATCATAGGGCACCATAGCCCATAGTTTACCCTAGTGTTTGTAGGTGTTTTCACTGTATTCTAAGTGTGTTTTCAGCATAGCACTGGCCCTGGGCCTGGTTAGGCAGAGCGCAGGGATAGTCAGAGTCCAGGGCACAGGATGACTTTGCAACACATAGCCTAAATAAAGATGCATGTTATTAAATGCGTGTTGCACAATACACCTTCTGTGCTCCTAAATGCTCACTGGCACAACTATTGGTCATCCCACTTCATTTGAGGCAAGGGACTCAGCATGAAACACACCAGTAGCCTTGTAACGATTCTATATGATGATATATACTAACGGAGGTAGTTTAAAAATGTGTGCATGACGTGAACGTGACTGATTTACGTATTTGTAAAAAGGTGTCACTCAAAGTGTCACACAAAAGCATTAAAATGTCACACTTAAGAGCAGTGAAAACGCAGACATGCCAAACATAAGCACACTGAAATCCTGGCACCTAGGACTTAGGGGCATATGTATCATCATCTCCATTTGCGATTCTCAAATAGCGATTTTTTGAGAATCGCTATTTGAGAATTGCAAAATGGGATGTATTTAAAAAATCGCACAAATTTTGCGATTTCTTAAAATTCCTTAATTGCGATTAGCAAATTGCGAAATCGCAATTAAGGAATACCTTCCCATTCATTGCTATGGGCCAGGAGGCCCATAGCAATGAATGGGAAGTCCTTCTCAATTTGCGAATCGCTATTTGCTAATCGCAAATTGAGAATATTTTCAAAGGTGCAAGGGTGTCTTGATGACACCCTGATGCACCCCTGAAATCAGCATGTGTGCACATATGGCGCACATACATGCCCTAAGGGCATGTATGTGCACCACATGGCACTTTGAAATATGCAAAAAAGTGCATATTTCAAAGAAATCGCAACTTACCACCAACTTGAAGTTGGTGGTAATTTGCGATTTCTTAAGGAGATATCGCACAACTTGGGTGCGTGTTACATTGCATTTAAGAAATCGCAATTTGCGATTTCTTAAATGCTTACACAAACTTAAGAAATCGCAAATTTAGCGATTCCTTAAGATTGCGAGGCTGAAATGCCTCATACATCTCCTTTTGCGATTTTGTATTCGCAAACGCTGTTTTTTTGCGATTCGCAGCATTTGCGAATATAAAATCCTTTGATACATATGCCCCTAGGCCCGCTATATCGGAGTCAACCCAGCTGATGTCCATTCTTTTTAAAATACTGCCCTCAATCAATTCCCAGACCTTGGGTTCCTTCTCATGTGGTCCTTTAGTTAGTGTACTAATGCACACCCGCAAAGTAAGAATGGGTTCTTATACTTTAAAAAACGTAGCAAGTCATATTTTATCCTTACCCCCTTGTACTAACCATCCTGCAATATGCAGACATGCTAGGCCAACGTGGCTTTCGAAAGAGAACAAATGTACATATGAATCACTTTATGCATGCTGCTTTACGCAGTAATTATTGTTTATGACACTACTTGCACCTCAGTGCCATAGTTTTGTCATATTATTTCAATCTAGCGCTGTGATTAATCACGGGTTTTCCTTGGTAAAAGCAGGGACAGTCAGTAACCACCTGCTCCTCGACATAGGAAATGATTGACACTTTAATCAACATCCCCCTTCCTTGCTTGCCATTCCAGCTTGTACAGATGTCCTTGCCTTTTGCTTGCCTGTGACTTTCATTAAGTTTTTAGGGAAGTCTTGCCGCCTTTCTGCATTCTGAAATGTCATTCCTGAATTAACAGCTCCCTTCACAATTAATTACTAGTCATCTCCATGGAGATGATGATTTGCATAGTTGTGATTCTTTACCATAAAAAGGGATTATGTAAAGATGATAAGGCAAACACCATGAAATTTGCATTTACATGGAATTAATAGAATCAATATGGTGGAGCTGAGCGCTGCCAGAAGAATAAAGTCTTTAATATGTAGTCTGCATGCAATCAAAGAACAAACAGGAGGATTGACGAATATCACAATAGACCTGTTGCTTCGAATGCAAGAAATATATTATAATACATCTCAAAATTAAAGGGAGTTCATTTCATGCATACAGATAAGAATTGCTAAGTGCCAGTAGAGATATGACTGTAATTAAGTCGAGGCACTCTTTATATCAAACTATAAACAACACGGTCAAACAAACCACCATTGTGGTTGGAATTCTACAAAATAAACGATAAGAGTATTTTGTATGTAAATATATCTGCTTCTGATATTATTTAGGGGATGCCCTGTAGCCAACTTCATAAGTGTCGCTCTAATGAGTTGTGTTGAAAACACTGTTTTTGTAATAATTAACCCATATGTAGTTGTTATGATATTATTTTACGGTTTTCATGTCCTTACTACTGACACAGTGGAGGCCTTTTACTACTTGATGAAAGAATAAACAGATTCATTGTGAGTTTACAAAACTTCAAATACATAACACTGCTGTTGCCTGGACAGAAGTTTGAAATTAGTGCGTTTGACGTTTTCTTGCCAGGACAAGTCTGGCCAATCGGCATTTGAGAAAATGGGCACTTCTCGGGCCATGAGAGAAGAATCATGAGCAATGTGTAGTTGTGCAAAAATGGATGTGCACACATGGAGATGCACAGTTGCTACATCCGTTTGCACAGTTGCATCTTCGTTTCTGGGGGTTTTGTACCTGATCAATATTCATTAGTTTGTGCACTGTAATGAGTAGCACAAATGATAATGTTGAAGGTCCGACTGGACTATAGGGCAATCAAGCAGTGCCCGATATGCTAGTCTACACTGATCAGTGTGCGGGGCGGTTTTGGGGGGTTATTTGTGGGCCTACTTTATGGTCTGCTGGTCTGTTTTTGCTGTTGATTTTCCTGATATTAAAGCAAACATTGACTGAATGAAGCTCAGATCCATGTAGTCTTTCATACCTTTCACCAGCAGTTATATGGCACCTCTTTACAAGTTGAAAACGGTCTCAATTTGCAAACTCTAGCACGCTAATGGAGGCCAGTTATATATTGGTGCCTGGGAGTATTTTGTGTCCCAGTCCGATCCTGTTCAATTTACTTTTTTAATCAGTTTGTGCATTAATGAAGTTGCTCCTGAGAATATACCAAAAACATGTCATGCTCTTCTTTCACAAATTGCCAGTGAGGGAGAAGGGTTTTCTATATCTCCGTCTTCAAGTATAATCATTAAATAACTCCCGCCACTGGTTGTATGAACCTTTGTTGGTCGACAAAGAGAATTGATGAGCAAACATCTACATAACAATAAATCATTGAAAGATTTTAATTTAGTCAAGTGTGTGTTAAAGGGTTTAATTTTCAGATCTTTTAGTATTTTTGCTTTAATCATTAATCTTTGGATTTCAGCATTAAAAGTTGATATAATCATCCAATCAATTATTGTTTTTTAAAATAGAACAAAATGTTCATTATAATCACAGTAAAAAAAATAAAAATACAACAAGCATGTTTCATATAGGAAACTTCCTATTCTAAATAGATGTGGTATAAAGAGAGAAAAAGTTATCAATTCAGGAACAAAATTGAAAAGTTATGATAAGAGAAAGAGAGAGAGAGTCAATGTGCAAGCAAATTAGACAGGAAAATATTCTTAGTCATAAACCAACACACATGTAAAATTAGGCTAAATAACCTCTCATGAAGAAGTCTAGAAGATTAGAGATGAGTATCTGACCAGAATGTTTTGGAAAGAATCTACCCTACTCTGAGAACACACACTAATATAAACACACAAATTCTATATTGCACTGTTATTTTCTTTCCTCTCCTCTTCTTCATCCACCAATAGAATATCAGAAACTCCTAGGAATAAGCAAACTCCCCATTCTCTCTTCAGAACATACTAGACTTTGAGACATTTGTCCTTTGAGAGTTACAACGGTGTTGTCTTGAGGTCCAAAAGCTTCTTTGCTTGAATAATCCTTCCTGTCATTTTCATCTCCTTCAGATAAGAACCTTACTATCAGTTGTCTGTACAAAACAAGTCTCTATTCACTACTAACAGTAGGCTTTCAAAGATGTACCATCTGCAGCAAAGATAAGGATAACATCTTGCACAAACAACTATTTGATGTGAAAACCGGCCTTTCAGTGTTGGTGCATTATTTTTCAATTAACATGGCATTGAGTTAGGCTAACTTAATTTAGTGCCTTATTCATGGCCAGTCTTAAAACATTTAAGTATGGTTACCTACGACAAATTTTGCATTTTGATATGTTTTATTCAAATATATACTTGTGCACATTAGTAATATATTGTTTTACCAGTGGGTATTATTTGTGGCAACAGTTGCTCCTCTCTGATAGTTGAAAAACCTTCACAATTTCCTCACATATGTGTCTTCAAAGTGCACTATTATTTTCAGTTGAGCCATTTTTTTTTATTTCTAAGGGCTTTAATTATTTCCTTCAACTTCTTATACTCTCTCTTCTCTCTTTCTTTCATTTCTAACTCCACTCTGAATGTTTTCTTTCTTTCTTTATTCTTCTTTTTAGTTAAATAGCTACTAAATACTTTATATAAAGTTATCAAGCAAATGCCAATGATTTTTATTGGTCTCAATTTGACCCTAAAAAGCCCTCTAGCCACTGTTGCAAACGAATTGCCAATGGTTGAAACTCCTTTACCTAGGCTCCCTAATACACTAATTGCATTTTCTGATGGTTCTAATTCAGGTTTCAAATCAGAAAATGGTTTTGGGAAATTCTTCTATCTTTCTAAACTGGAATATAAGAGTAGCAATGGAGGGCATTCAGCATTTTGTAGACTCAACCTTTCTCTGCTAATTAAATATCTAAAGCTAATCAGTTGTGCAAAACCATTGATCCAATATCCACTAATTCTGTGTTACCTTCTAACAAAACACCAGATGTAGTAGTAGCTAGTTTATCTACTATTGTTGTTAGCTTTCCAATGTTTTCATCATGTACAACTACTCCTGCAGGTGGTGTTATTGCTCCAAAAATATCTCCTACAAATTGTGTTCTATCAATTGTCCTATGTGGATGTCCTTAGGGTAGTGTCCTTCTTTAAGTGTCTATGCTAGTTACTTGATACATCTTGAGAAACAACAAAGCTAAATAGCAAACATCCTCCCAATCTTCTGGCAAATAGAAATAATCATCTTGGCCACATACTCACCCCTTTAATATGAACAAGTCATTCTAAAATTTCAAAGGTTTCTTCGCAATTACTAATCCAAATACTTTTTTTTAACCTGCTTTCTTCTTTAGTAGACACACAATTTTCATTTTTGTGTTCTATATAATTTCAATTTTGAATAAACCATTTTCTTTTTATATTCATCTTCTTTCTTCCAAAACATTCTTTTAACATGTTCTTCTTTATTTGTGCTATGGAATATTTGAGTTCTCCTTTCCTCTAACATTAATATGACTGTCCTCTCTAATTGTATCATCAAACATGTTATGTTCCTTTCACATGACTTAACAGTGTTTATGACGGTGGGTGATCTAATGAAATGCCATGCAATGTTCATATCTTTAGCTTTTGGATGAGGGTTTATTCTTTTCTGAAGGGGAACTTTAGAAAGAATCATATCATAATTGGTAAAAATAATATTCAGAGCACTACTACCTATAAAATAAACTAAGCAAAGTACTACATTTAATTGCATAGGACAATGTGTTTATGGTGGTATTTCACTTCTTCAGTTGAAGAAGGTAAGTGTGCCCAAACCTAGCAGTCCTTAGTTTCTAAAGCTTGAATGTATTCCTGAACTAATCAAGAATAAACATTGGTTGAAAACTCATCTTTTCAATAATCGTCAAATGAAGCCTTTAATTTTGTCTCATCTATTGTGTTTGCAGATGTTGTTAGTGTTACAACAATTTCTATTGCCGATTTACCTTTGGTAAGGATAAACATGTTTGTCTTCCGTCAGAGCTTTGGTGGAATGACAGCAGCAGGCAGATTAATATCCTACATTAACGTCTCCTTGTGTAAACATGTAAACTTCTTGGTTGACCACTTGCAGTTATTTAATTAAACTTGTTTACAGAAATCTTTGTGAGACATTCCTAACTCTACTCCATCTTCTTCCAAATGTGTTATCCCTACGCTTCTACTATTACCTTGGCCCTAAGGAATTCTTCTTATTTTATTTATTTTTACTTTAAAGGTTTTGTATAGGGCTGGCTAGACCCGGAGGTATCAGAGCGCTTTACATGAGTATCAGACCATAGTTGCAGGTAACATCGTTACAAAGGTTACACAGTTATTAGAGCATGTTAACATAGTTACATGTAAGGTCGAGACAAAGAAGAAGGACATATACATAAGGGAAAATGCAGGCAAGGGGAGAGATTCAGGGGAGGGGGTAGGAGCAGGGGAAGTAGACAGACAATGGAGGAGGGAAAGAGGAGGGGAGGGTGAGAGACACAGCATGGAAAGAGGAGGGGAGGGTGACGGGACACAAACCGGTAGTTCTTAGTTCTTTTTATTTATTTTAATGAATTTGTTTATTGTTAGTTTCATTCATTTCAGTCTTTCCTTCTGTATTATATTGAGTCCTTCATGTGTTGTCTCAATTGATTCGTTTTTTTAATTCACTAAGTAGTGCTTGTCAAGTTTTACGAATGCAATTATGCTTTAAAAAATGTAATCAATGCTATTTCTCAGTGTGGCATATCACAAGAGTTCAAATAACTCTGATTTTAGTTCATTAGGATTTTGACCTGATTGATTTGGCACAATATCTTTATAGCGTTGCAGGGATTCTGCACATTTACAGAACTATGCACAGAAATAAGGGGAACTCAGTGAATAGGGGTGTGCCAACATTAGTACCAAAAATCCCAAACCAACTAGCAATAGTGTCTCATTCATTTTCCAACTACAGCGAAGCTACCAATGATTAGACAACACAGAACACGTCACTCTCTCTTGGGAATCGCGGGAGCCAGACAACTCTTTCCCTCATTCACTCATACTTGTCCACAATGCGAGTAATCAGAGACGCGGTATAGTTTAAAATGTTTATTTTAACTAACGTGCTCTGTGGTGCAGTGCACGTGCCATTACTAGCAGCAAAATGCATAAACACAATATAGTCAGCATTGTCACAAATCCATAGAATACAAACGAGGATATCACTTTATAAAGACAGTGGAATAAGGACTAAGAGACCTAACCACCCTCCCCGCTGTAAGAAGTAGCTTATTATAAAAAAGAAGACCTCTGGGCTTTGTCAGCAGACCCCTTACCTCAAGGCCTAGATGAAAGGTTCACATCACAGGGCAAGCACAGCTCTTCTCTCTGGAAAGGTGTCTCTCCAAGTGTGTCAAAACATGTTTAGCTTGCAATATTAAAGCACACGATGTCCAGTAGTGCAGCTGTGGGTTGTATGTTATGTCTAGATGCGAGGCACTGACCAGACCAGAATAACAAGGTGCACTGTTAATCGACCTTGCATCACGTGTGCAGACTAAACCTCAGAGCACAGGAGACAACGTGAAAAGCAGGCAGTTCTCATGTGAACGGGGCACAAACCGAATCTTGTGCAATATATGCTAGCAGTGTCATGCGCAAAAGCAGTCTCATGGCAGCGAAGCTCATGCTAACTCAGCGAATATCGACAATGGACCCATAAGCTATACTACAATAGCAGGTCCATTCAGTTCAAGGATACCTTCAACAGGGTACTCTTGCTCTCTTATAGAAACTTAGCTACAGTGAGACTGTCATTTGTCTGTGTTGAGTAGCCTTTCGCCCATCAGGAGAAAATGCACTCTATAACCAGTATATATCTCAGCCCATTGTGAACAGATATTTCGATAAAATCCAACTGTTTCCTGTCGAAGGGTCCTCCTGATCTTCCAGTTTAGCTAAGTGTTACAGTGATTTTTCCACCTACATTAATTTGCTGACATGTAACACATCTGTGCACAGATATTCAGCTAAATCCCGAAGTCTCTGACCGTAAGTGCAGGTGGAAATAAGATGTTAGTGCAGCAAGTCTCGACCCTGGAAAACGCCACCACATAGGGTAATCCGGATTTCATCACACAATAACCTTGGTTGTTCAAAACCAAAAAACTTCCATTTGAAAGTAATCTGAATGCCAGCTGAATCAAGCCAGCTGGGGCACCTTTCTGATAACAGGCTAACTTGACCATAGATGCATTACAAGCATTGTGAAGCTTGCCCTCTTTACAAATGAGAGAATGGCAAAGTGAAGTTTCACATTCATTTCCACTGCCAAACACTTACGTTTCTTAATTGAAAGATAGGACCCATGTCTCATGTACAAATCTCTCCTCTAACACCTCATATCTACCCACTTTAAAACTGTTACAAACAAGATTTGAAATGATACCTATAACTTGGCAGTGAGATAAATCTGTGTATTAAACACACAGCAGATTGCATTTCATTTACTGTGAATGGCAACTTCTCCAAATGCTCAGTGCTTAACATTGTGTAAGTCTCCTCCTTTTCTGCCATTATTTTCTGTGAGCATATTAAATTATGAGGCAAAACTAAATCAGGCACATTCGGGTATTTCCCGGGCACACACCTAGATATTACAATCTGTAACGTACAGATAATTGATCTAAGCTGACCTTGCCCATGCTGGTAGAGGGACATGTCACTTTGTTTGATGTCCTTTGCTGGGGACACAATCTTATTCAGAGAATATATCAGAGGTAATATTCGTAGTCATGCCGTTACAAGCAACAGTCAAAGCATTTTCAAAATTAGCCCTGTCAGTTTCTCATATGAGCTCAGCAGCTTCCTGCTGGGAGTCTTTTCAAAGACTAATATATATAGCATATAGAAAGTGTTTATGACATGGTAATCTGGGACTAAAAAGTAACCCTGTAAATCTATGCTATTATAAAGGAGAGATAAGTGTTCTTTAACTGCATCTAAATTGGAATACTTTAAGCACTGCTGACATAACTTTCGCACACTGTTTGCAGTAACCACTCCTGAGTGTTGTGTCTACAAATAACATTGGTCTGGTCTGTTTGTTTTGAAACCCTTCATGTTGTTAAGAAAATGTGCATGACAACCAATATTGTCTGGTGGCCACACTAACCATCTGCCTGATTTAGAATGTGAAGAATTGTATGTTCCATTCTGTATTATGTTATTAAGCTGTTCCTCTTTGTTATTTGTAAAATGTTGCCAATTATCGAAATGTTCAATGAGTGGAATGTTTGGAAAATTCATGTCTTTCATTTTAGCCAAACCCAGGCATGTCATTTGCTGTATGTTTTCTTCAGGAAAATTATTTGTCTTGTTATTAGACAAGCTCTAAATTAAGCCTCATTGTCCTGAATGTACCAATTTCATGTTCCCCAAATTAATTTCAACTCAATGTTGTCCTTCCATAATTCATACCCTTTTACGAACCGTTGGGAAATAAAGGAATCAGACTAAACCAATATAGTTTTGGTAAACATATTTTTCTTCGCTGGAGAAGGGGAAAGTTTAAAAATTATAAGACACTGGGTATACAGGGTTGCTTTAAAAAAAATAAGCAAACTTCTGCAGGTATATTTTTGAGCTACCCACTGGGGTTGTGAGTCAATGTTCCAATTTTGTGTAATTAAAAACTATATCTGGAGCACTAGCAAAATGTGCATAATGATCATGACAGAACATTTTACCATAGTTAGTGATTGTAGGATACATACCTTCAGTTTCAAATACAGTTTAATATTCTAGTTCAGAAAGCAGTATTCACATCCCAATCATCAGACAAACTACCAGGAGTAATCATGCCATGCATTGCAACCTAAAATACAAAAGAAATCGGTAAAGTTTCTGTGGGAACATAAATATCATATGAGACCTTATCCCAAACAATGCCATCCGGGACAGGAAATGCAGAAATGTTCATAAGAGACAGGTCTCTTTTTCACTTTATATGCTGAAGAATGAGGTTTCAATACCTCAGTTAACAGTTCCACAGCAGCCCATTCTGGGGGATAATGTCCATTCAGGAGCAAAAAGAAAACTGTCACAAATCCAATACAAACAAAAAGGAAAAGCAGTGAAACGGCAATCCAAATATGTATCCAAGGTGGAATTAGGAAAGTCTGTTTTAGCCCCAAAACATATTTCACAAATACCATGCAATGGTGTGTGTGACAAATTAAAGGAAAAGTCATCAACGTCGGCCAAATACCCGGAGGCAGTCTGTGCAAAAATAGGAACCTCACAATGCAATGTAGAACTGGTAAACACCTCCAAATGTGGATCACAATAAACAACTTTGTTGTTAGGAATGGTAGTTGAAGACTGTGAATTCATATATAGTGTTTGGATGGTGTTAGCAGCAATACAAGAAGCATTACAACTTCAGTATCTGATATCCACCACCAGGGAGTAGTAATTTCTGTATTATTTAATACTTGTAGAGGTTTGTCCTGTATCGTAGTAAAAGTAGATAGGTAACTACTCAGGAGCCCTCGTGGGCTGCTGTATAGGCAGTGGCATAGCTAGGGGGGAGCGGTGGGGACAGTCCGCACCAGGCGGCAATCTTTTGTGGGCGGCTGTGCGCACTGGTGGCCCGTTGTGGCCGAGGCCGCCTTTATAATTTATTTGGGGACACAGTGTCCCCAAATAAATTGTAAAGGCCGCCGTAGCTGCAACAGGACACCAGTGCCACGCGCGCGGCCCAGTTATGCACAGTGCTGCCAAAATTGCCGCGGCGGCCGTGACGACGTCCCGCGTTTGTATAGTTGCCTGCCTTGACTGTTGGTGGCAGAATGGTCAGTCCCAGCCTCCAGGGCTGTCAAGCTTGTAGCACGGGAGCGCTACCAATGACGGCCCTGGGCGACATGATTTTGGCCAGCTCTCGTGACGCGAGAACGTAGCAGTGACACGTCACGTGCTTCACCACTACGTGCTTGAGTCGTGAGGAGTCAATTGTGGCCTGGGGCAGTCAGTGGCAGTGCTGCTCTGGGCAATTTGCAGGCTGGCTCTGGAGTTTGGCTGCTGCAGTCAGAGCAGCAGCACTTGAAGTGATTAACCCCTGCCTGCCATAGAGTAGCGACCCTGGAGCGAGTGAGGTAAGAGGAGAGCAGCAGGAGCCCAGCTAGATAAATGTTTTCAGAGGGGTGGGTGGCTGAGTGGCTCATCATGCATAGCTGCCAAGGTTTCAGATACTAATGAGTGACATTTTCATAATTGTTTTCAGTGTAATTATGAGTGACATTTCTATGGCAAGCAAGCAAGCAAAATCAAGGAACGAAGCTGAGGGAAACATATGAATATCAGACATTGCACCCAGTACGGCAAGACTGTTTGAATCATACTGTGTGTGCTACCGAAGGACCATTTATTAAAGGGCATCTAGTGAATTAAGTCACAATAGCTATCAATATCCAAGGCCTTAATTCAACCCAGCGAGGGCCCCCTGCATAGCTGCCAAGATTTCAAATTGCTATGTGTGACATTTTCATAATTAAATTGTAATTATGAATGACATTTCAACAACTATGAGTGACACTTTTTTGCAACCAATACTCAAGCAATGAAGATGAGGGAAACATATATATATATATATTCACTGAAAAAACCATAGGTTTCACACAAGTTATAGTTAACTGTACATTTCACTCGTAAAAAACCAATGAAATTCCCCCGTTATAGTTAGTGCAGGCAACTATAACTCACGCGACCGCAATCCTCTGCTGATGCTAATACTGTATTTAGACACTTATTTGCCCATGTCTTCTTCCATTAAATTTTAGCTATACATATATTACAAATATTTTTTTTTCATAAAGACACATATGTCATCAGCAGAGGATTGCGGTTGCGTGAGTTATAGTTGCCTGCACTAACTATAACGGGGGAATTTCATTGGTTTTTTACGAGTGAAATGTACAGCTAACTATAACTTGTGTGAAACCTATGGTTTTTTCAGTGAATTTGCAAGGTTTTTTAAATGCTAATTCCTAACTATAACGTGTGTGAAACCTATGGTTTTTTCAGTGAATTTGTACGGTTTTTTAAATGCTAAGTTACTTTACGCCATTCGTGGCGTGCGCGCCCAGTTAACGCAGTTCGTTCCATGCGCGGTGCGTGCCGTGCACGCACGGTGGTCACACGGTGCGCTGCGCGCACCGCGTGCCCAAGTTACGCGGGATGGGCCATGTACGCACGATGCGCTTCGCGCACCGTGCGCACATGGGGGACATATTATGTGCTTCGTTGTGAAAGGTATTCATTTTTAGTTTCCTTGATAAATATATGCCATGCAAAAATGGTGCCCTTCGGGCACCATTTGCACACGGGGTGGGGAAAGTGTGGATAATTTTTTTTTTTTTACTAATTTTAACCGTACGCGTACGGTAAGCGTAATCGGCGATTTTACGCAGTTAGTGCCGTGCACGAACGCTGGTCACGCGGTGCGCTGCACGCACCGCGTGCCCACGTTACGCGGAATGGGCCATGTACGCACGTTGCGCATCGCGCACCCTGCGCACATGGGGGACATATTATGTGCTTCGTTGTGAAAGGTATTCGTTTTTAGTTTCCTTGAATATTATATGCCACGCACAAATGTTGCCCTTCGGGCACCATTTGCATACGCGGTGGGGAAAGTGTGGATAATTTTTTTTTTTTTAATAATTTTAACCGTACGCGTACGGTAAGCGTAATCGGCGATTTTTCGAAAAAAATTAAAAACGTTTTTTTGGCCTTGGGGGTTTTTGGGGGACACCTATATCGATGCTGGGTGGTTAAGAACTAAATATACTACCCCTTTAGATGTTTTTTGACTTTGTTTATGCTGCCCCCCTCAGAGTGCGAGAGAGAAAATGGCGGCCGCCGCTTCCTGGTTTCGACCGATTCGAATGTTTACTTAGATCGAACAGCCAATCAGAATCGCGCTCGCACACGTCACCGTACGCGTACGGTAAGCGCACCGTAAGCGCACCGTAAGCTGGCTAAGATATATATATTGATTTAAAGGCTATTTTCTCAGAATCTACTGAACAGATTTACACCAAACCTACAAAAGGCACTTCCTTGACCTGTAGACTACCTCTCTGCCAAATTTCAAGGAACTCTGTTCAGCCGTTCGGGCTGTAGCTGTGTCTAAAGGTCCTATGGAAAAATGCATGGGAAAAACGCGTTTTGGGACCCCCCTTTTATCTCAGCCCCCGCTTGACGAATCCCCCCGAGACTTTCAGGGTAGGAGCGGAGCGCAGCGCCCCACCTATTTTGAAAATTTCGCGAGGATTCGTCGACCGGCGCCAAAGTTATTCAAAATAGAATGTTGCGGTTTTCCTATGGAAACAGGGTCCTAACTATAACTACCTACTGGCGACCGCCAGTAGGTAATATATATATATATATATATATATATATATATATATATATATATATATATATATATATATATATATATATATATATATATATATATATATATCAGTAATTACACCCATTTGAGCAATGAGAAACTCTAAGAAGACTAAAACTGGTGCAAATGTCTGCAGCGGGGAACTCAGAATTACAATAAAATTATGAAAATATCACACCTAGCAATCTGAAAGCTTGGCAGCTATGCACTTTGAGGCTGCTCTTTACCAACTGACATTGGAACTACTCAAAACAAAAAATGTACAGTAGAACGCTTCTTACTGTGTATCATCTGTGACTTGTCCATGCACATCAAGGGTTGAATCTCTTTGGTAGCAGTAGCCCCATATAAGTCATGTAGATTGCACAATTTTCTTCTTCAATGTATAATTCAGATGTAGCTTACTCAAATTATTTTAACTTATGTTGGTAATATATTTTTAATGGACACATCTAACAGGGGTTCACAGTAGTATAGCACAATACAGCCCATCCCATAATCTCCATGATTATCTCATGAACATCCAGGGTTCGATTCCCTGGCTTTACATCCCTTCATTTTCAGTTTGATTGTTATTGTCTTCTTTAATTTAGTCATAATGTGCTGTATTATTTTGGCAATATATTTAAATAAACACACCTAACAGCATCTCATGTAAGTTTAGCATAATGCAGCCTACCTGGTTTGCTCAAAACTCACCTATGTACATCTGCTTTCTTTAATCTAGATGTATTTCACTTGTATTTTAGCAGTTGACAATCACACTTAACGTGCTTCATGTCGTCTTTGTCTTGTATCTATTTATTTGCCCTGCACATTTCTTTATTTCGAAACATTGACCATTCATGGAACACATCACCACCTTCAGTGTGCGAGCCTTGCCGTTCCGTACTTGACACATTATTATGATTTTACTGTTCTTGCAGACTTTTAACACTGTTGGTTACCATGAAAGTAATGTGAGAACAAAATCCCAGAAAAATGTAATGTTTCTTGTTTCTTCTGAATATTCAAGGAGTGCCGCAGCGCCACAACAGTTTGTCCCGGGCCTTGGTTAAAGTTGAACATGTTCCCATGGCCCCTACAGCTGTGTTTAAGGATTGTGATGATAATGTGTCACCCCTACCTGTATTTTAGCTTTGGGCCCCTGGGCAGGCTGTGCACCATGTGTGTGCTGAGGCTGCACTATTACAAGCTGGTTTTGGGTCACAAGAGCACACGTCTTTTCATTCCCAGGGAGTTGGTTGCTGCTCCTTAGAAGTAATGACAGGGTGCGACCCCTGGTTGTTGCCTTTGGGCCACCAGAGCGGGCTTTGTATCCGCTCTGTGTTGGCAAGGTGGAGCTGACGGACCCCTTTGTGCTGCGTTTGGTTCTAAGGGCTCCAGTGAGTCATTCCCTGTGATTAATTAATTTGCTGTTTTTGAAAGATAAAGCATCACAGGCTTCGACACTGTTAAGCACATCACATTTGTGCAGTTCCCCACTGCTTTAATGGGGGGACCATGATGTATGGTCATTGAATGTCAGCTGTAGATGATGGATCACTGAACAGTGTCATGTATGTGCATGTTTGGAATGTGCTGAGGGGATTACCAGGTAATCGTTCATGCAGCTCTCTGATGGATGTCACATGCAGTTTTTCTGAGTCCCCAGATAGATCATGCAGTCTGTGAGTTCTCTTTTGTACTGCCAGTCACCGGTGTATTCCACTGTGAAGCCTTGGACCGTGTCATGTATGTGCATGTAACTTGCATGATCGAGGTAACTATTAGCGGCGATACTACGTGTCTCTTGGACCTCTTTCGAGTGCTCACCGGCCTTTTTCCCCAGCACCCCTCCCCCCAGGGGCGGCAATATGAAGGATAGCCCCGGGTGCCACAAGCTCTAGCAACGCCTCTGTGTATAGGACTGGCCACATGGTATGGTTTTATAAGATCAATTGTGCCAAATTGTTTGTTTTTACAATCAGCACAAGGTGGCAAAGGGCTCTTCTGGTACCTTCAACTTCCAGGACTGGCTCATGTGCTCTGTATGATGGGTCAAATTCCTTCTTATCGACAATTTTCTCTTGCACTGGGTCCCCAATCTTTTGAATCCAAACAAGAGTTGCTGGTTGCACCTTAATTTCTTCAGTGACAGAAATTTTTTGCATTGGAGCTGTCTTCTCAGAAGTCTGGATGTTCCTGTAAGACAGTGAAACATTCATTGATGTCAAAAGTTGTATCTGATACCCCTGTGCCTGGATTAGAAAGCCCTTGACTCAAACATGCGAACTCTGAAAAGGACTTCATAGAAAGACTGGCTGCCCAAGATCTTCGAGGCAGATTAGTTAAAGCTCTCTGAACTTCATGCAGATGATGGATCCATCTATGCCCTGAACCTAAGCCTCTAGCTGTTAAAGACTGTTTTGAGTCACAGTTTTTCCTCTCCACTATTACATTTCCCTCAGGATGATAGGGAGAGAATTATGCACAGCCACATCCACGGTTCCCATGCTGTCACCATAAGCCCTAGAGGCAAACGCTGGTTCCTGGTTAGAGTGGAATGCAGCTACTCCCTATGTCCTGATGAAGACTTGCAGATCTTTTATAACAGTTAAAGCATCAGCAGATCCTTGTAGCCACACCCATAGGAATCTACAACACAAATCCACTGCTAGGTCCACAGTGTTCAAGATATACACAAGCCAAAGGATTGTTTAGTACTAAGAGAGGTGCCTGCTGTGGGCGTGCTGCACTGGAAGCTTTTATTTGTTGATAAATGTCACAACTAAGGACATATTGTTTTGCCTGTTTGTATAGACCATGCAAACAAAAGTGTTGCTGTTGTAGTAAAACTATAGCCGTCACACCTGCATGGGCAGCAGCTATTATTAATTGTAGTCTGAATATGGTATCACTTGATCACCCACTCCAGTAATATGAGCAAAAGTTATGTTTTGTACACTCATTAGGAAGGAGTATTTTGCTAGACATTTTTTTATGTAATGGCATGCCACAGCATGAAGGGGTGACAGCTACAATGAAGTCTTCATCCACTCTTGTACGTGAATGAGTAATTGCTGCTATGACAGCAGTCTGCTGCCTTTGAGACTTCCTCAGCCGGTTGTTAGAAATGGCGATTTCTGGTTGGCTAGGGCTTCCGCCAAAGCCAGACAGAAACCACCACTCTAGTCAGGGCTGGGGAGTTACACGACAAAGATAACCCCTGCTCACCCCCTTGGTAGCTTGGCACGAGCAGTCAGGCTTATCCCTGAGGCGATGTGTAAAGCGTTTGCGCGCGCACCCAGCAACAACACCCAAGGCCCACCACAAAGGAAACTCCACACAAGGTATTCTATAAAAATAGCCTTTGTATTATACACAAAACATTAGATAAAAACACACACTCTACAATGTGCCAACAGGCACGGGCAGAATTTACAAGGGATTATATATACAGGGGACAGGGCCACCTGGACCACTGTCAGGAATTAGCACTTTTTAGAACATAGGAATAATACTGTAGTACAAAATAACATATGTAGCACACAACCAGTAACTACTGGTATCAGGTAAGTACCACCTACGCAACCCTAACCACCTTAGGAAAATATTGCGCAGGGAATCAGGACCTCACTAGCACCACCTGTACTAGGGAGAAAACAACCACCTAAGTATCACAATACCTGTAGGGGTCTAAGCACATAAACACAGGATGCATAAACTACATTCAGAGGTGTAGAGCAAAGCACATGACGCAAAAACTCACATTAGCCACTATCTGTGGCAATCCCTGGGCCAACTGGCCTTGAAGGGGCAAGGGCGCCCTGCGTTCAGAAAGTCAGGGCGCACCGGCGCAGGCTGCGCCAACCAGCGCGCACAAAGCACAACCTACACGTAGCAGTTGCCCACTAAGTGCTGGGCAACTGGAGAAATGCTGGGGCCAACGTTGGAGCCTCCCAGGGCTCTGAAACAAATGAAATGCCCCCTAGAGCCTCGCAGGCTCTAAATAATACTGTGCTCCTTCGTTGGAGCCTCGTGGGCTCAATAAACAAATGTGCCCCGTTAGAGCCTCGTGGGCTCGAAATCAAGAATGCCCCTAGATAACGTAGGAGCGACCCGCTGCCTTCCGGGGCCGCTCTGCTGATGAACAAAATGCCCCCGTTAGGTTTAGAGCCTCCCTCGGCTCTTCAAAAACAATGTGGGCCGTTGGAGCGCACCAGCGCTCAAAGAAAATATTGCGGGCCTCGTGGAAGCGCAGGCGCTCAGTCCCCATGCGGCCCCAACTCAGCACCTCTCCTCCCCAGCCTACCGCCTCGACTCACCGGTTCGTAGCTGGGGGGGAAGGGTCCTTGAGGCGAAGTTGGCGGCAGTCTTCCTCCGGCGGTGCAGGCAGGATGGTGCCCTGTAGCGAGGAGCCCTCTTCACCGGAGCTCTTCCCTCGGGGGTCTGGAATGCGGAGCCTACGGCTCTGTGCACGCCAGCGGCACGTCCCAGTGCGGGGTGGGCTCCCGCCTGGGTGGGGGGCGCAGTACTTCTCCCCAGGGCCCCGGGGTGCAGGGTAGGCTCCTGCCGGCTCCGGGGCTTCCAAATCAGCACGAGCCCTCGGTGGGAGGCGGGGTAGGCTCCTGCCTTCCCACTTCCTGTTTCGGTTGTCCCGGAGGCCTGCCCCCGGCCCGCCTGACTTCCTGGTCGGGCGCCGGAGGGCGATTTACGGAGCAAATGCCGGGTGGGCACCGGCGCTTTTAGTATTCAATAAATCGAGGTGGGCACTCGATATTGTGGCAATGTCCCTGGCAGGGTGGGCACCTGCCAGGGGACCTCAGGATCAGCCCAGAACGGGGCAAACGCCGGGTGGGCACCGGCTTTCAAAAATAGAGCGCTCCTGAGCGCTAAAGGCAAGAGTAAAAGCGCTCTAGAAGTGCTGGGGTCCAGAATAAAGCGCTCCTAGCGCTATGAAACAAATGAAAGCACTCCCAGGCGCTTAAGGATAAAAACCAGGTCCAGAACAAAGTCTTCAGAGGTGGGGGGTCAGGACTGGGCCCAGAGGCCAGCTCACAGGGCCCTCCAGCAGGGAGGCAGTCCCCAGTGGCGGTCTCTCCTGGCACCCAGCAGCAGCAGCCCCCCTCAGGTAAGATCCTGGCAGAGAACAACTTGTGAGGGGACACAGCCCCTTTTTATACAGTAAAAGTCTTTGTTCTTGGTTCAGGGTGAGGGGAAAACCAGTCGCGGCTGGTTGGGGAGCACCCTTGATGTGCTCAGCCCCTCACTCTATTCACTGGCAGGGCTAGGGTCGTCAGTCGCACCACAGGGGGCGGAGCCAGCATTGTGTGTGGAAAACCCTGCCCTATTCAGGACCCAGGTGTACTCCTCCCACCCATCTAGCTGCTGATCTCCCCATTCACCACTGGGTGACTCATCCTGACTCTGGGGAATCCCTAGCCCGTCACATGACATGACCAGCCAATCACGCGACAGACACACTGCACACAGAAGTGCCCACTTCTAGAAGTGGCACTTCCACACTAGGTACATGCACGCCGCACACATCATCGCGCAGCATTCACTCCCACGAATCTGCACATACCAAACTCGGGCCTGCACACCCCACGCATCAGGAACTACTAGGGACACATACATTCCCCATGCATTCCTATGGGAGGGCAGGCCTATCTCACCACATGCACTCAGAGCACGCACGCACTTTACCCTGGGACACAGGGAAAGTGCGCAGAAACCAAAAAATCACCACACCAAGTCACCAGTAAAAAGCAAAAAAGTTCAGGGGTGAACCTGCCAGAAGGGTCAAGTCCAACACAACCCCCTTCCAGCCAAAACGCAGGGCAGACCAATCACCACCGTGATGGACTTCCCTGCTTGGGGCGATAGAACATGGACGCGGGCCCGCAACTGCAGGGACACCCTCCGGTTCTACGCCACGGTTAACCCCTGGAATTCTTTCTAACACCACTGTCTGGACCAACTGGGCTACCCCACTGGTACTCCCAAGCTGTCCGCGGCCAAGACCAGGCCCTAGGCCACCCAGGTGCCACCGGTCTTTGCCTAACCATAGAGTGGGGGGTAGTAACCCCTGGCACATAGCGGCCATTCTCCACTCTACCCCTCATCAGGGCAGTTCTAAACTGCCACTGATCCTCCAGCCTAGGGTCTGTACCCTCAAGCTGACCAAAAGTCACGGGTGAGGCTCTCCTCCCCCTACCTCTTCTTCTGGGGTTCCGCCCTCTCTTCCTCTGAGAGGCGACCCCGTAACGCAATTCACCTACCAGCTCAGGACCCCTCCCTGAGAACTGGTCTCCCAACCTAGGGTTTAACCCCTCAGGTTGCACTGGGGTCAGAGGTGGGCTCTCCCACCCTCTGCACCCCCTTCCAGAGTCCTGCTCCCTACCAACTGGGGCGGTACCTCTGGAAGAAGAACCGGTCAGGACACTGGTTACAGTCGTCCTACCCTTCAGGTCAGGCTGATCCTGAACCTGGCCTCCCAACCTCGGGTCTAGAACCTTTGGTGGAATACTTGCCTGGCACTCCAGGACTTCGGGGGACTTACACACCATCCCCCCAAGAGGAACATATGCCTCATATGTTGCATGACAGTCTGCCTGGCGCAGATCTCCCGTCCCCTGTCCACCTGACAGTACGCGAAGATCCCCCAGGACAGACGTGTGGTCACCATGGTCACCTCGAGGAGACTCAGCCCTCCCGGCTGGTCCCTGACCCACTGGCTCCTCCACCGGGGAACGCCGCCCCATGCCACTCCTCTCGCTGGACTTCTGTACCCTCCCTACTGGAGCGGTACTGCCAGACATCAGAACCACTGGAGCTTTATTTACAGACGCTCCAGGTCCTCCATACACTAGGTGATCCTCCTCAAATGGACTAACAGGACCGCCTAGGTCCCAAACTTGGTGTTCCCTCATGAAACCATCCAAGTCATGAGGCAGGGTTTCGTGCGTCTGGGGACCCTCGGTCACCCACTTACTCCCGCTCCACTGAGCCAGGCCGTAAGCCCCTACACCCTCCTCGCTATCTGGGGACCTAGCTGGGCTACACTGAGCCTCCTCCACCACGCTGGGCTGGAGGATCTCTGAACCACTACTGTTGGAATCACTCTCCCATTCCTCATCAGAACTTGGGACCCCTTCCCATCGGTCTGCTTTTTTTGCAAGGTCCCAAGCATCCAAATCGTAATATCCCAACAGGTGTTGGCGCAACCCGGGGTAAAAACTACTGAGTAGCTGCTCTTTGATAACCAGAGCATACAGTCCTTCAAAATCCCGTTTCGTGTTTACTCTTACCCAATCATCCAGTGCATCCTCGCATTCACCCACAAACGTGTCCCAAGACTGGTGAGACAGCTTCCTACTGCCCCTGAATTTCAACCTATACTCATCTTCTTGGGAAACAGGTACCAGACTGGGTAAACTGGGAATGGGACTTCCTGCACTGGACTTTATCTCGCTGTCACTACTGGACTCAACCCTCCCTGGGGAGCCCAGACAACTACGACTGCGCTCAGGGGACAACTTACCCTCCAGAGCTAATTTCTCTGTGGCAAAGGCCCGCTCAGCCTCCGCCATCTGTTTCTGAGCTAAGACCCACTCGGTCTCCAGCTTGGCATGCTCTATCCTGAGCTTCTCCATGGCCAGCTGATGCTCCCTTTCTTCCCTCCTATCTACCCACTCCTCTGGGGACAGGGAAAGGGACGGGGTGCTGCTCCTGTCACTGGGCCCAGCAAGGGACTCCCTATCTATGGGGTCTCCACTATCTACTGGCGCCCCTGTCGGGTTACTTTCTTCCTCCTCTTCCAAATCTTCAGGGCTCCCCACAGACCCACCACCCTCCTGGTGTGAGGCCCGGGCCCTTATCCTACTGCGCTCAAGACCCCATTGACCCTTTTGCCATAGGATCAGGCTGCTTCTAAGTTCGGACTGAGAGTCTGACTCATCCACCCCTATGTCTCTCTCTTCACAGAACCTTACCAACTCCAACATACTGTACCCAAAAAGATCACAGAAATCAAAAGCTGGCTCCATTTTGGCGGACGTTCTTGAGAAAAGATCACACAGGGAACCTAGGGGTCTGAGCTTAACACAGGAGTACACAATTCGCAGAGGATTCAGCAAGCTCTCTATCCCAGAGAACTCACACTCACTTGCCTAGTGCCACACACCACTCATCCACACCCAACCCTCCCCTCGGACTGGTAAGGCAGTTTCTACCACCCCTGATTCCTCAACCTGACCACCACGTGACACAGGTACCAACTCTGGGCGCAGGGCGGGGGACAAATGTACAGAACACTATTACGCTGCCACCACTGGATCCCACCCTCTGGTGAATCCAGAAACACAATGCACTAAGGGGTATGATCTACCCTCCCGAGCTAGGGACACCTAACTCACAGTGCACACAAACACATTTCCAAAGAAATGACAATTAAAAACAAACTTAGAACAATAATCCCTATACCATGTGATTTATCTAAATGCAGAGTTTTGTAGTGCGGCCAGTTGCCGCTGCGGTACAGCGCAAACGCAAGTCCAAATCCCACCGCTGATCACCAATGTTAGAAATGGCGATTTCTGGTTGGCTAGGGCTTGCGCCATAGCCAGACAGAAACCACCACTCTAGTCAGGGCTGGGGAGTTACACGCCAAAGATAACCCCTGCTCACCCCCTTGGTAGCTTGGCACGAGCAGTCAGGCTTATCCCTGAGGCGATGTGTAAAGCGTTTGCGCGCGCACTCAGCAACAACACCCAAGACCCACCACAAAGGAAACTCCACACAAGGTATTCTATAAAAATAGCCTTTGTATTATACACAACACATTAGATAAAAACACACACTCTACAATGTGCCAACAGGCACGGGCAGAATTTACAAGGGATTATATATACAGGGGACAGGGCCACCTGGACCACTGTCAGGAATTAGCACTTTTTAGAACATAGGAATAATACTGTAGTACAAAATAACATATGTAGCACACAACCAGTAACTACTGGTATCAGGTAAGTACCACCTACGCAACCCTAACCACCTTAGGAAAATATTGCGCAGGGAATCAGGACCTCACTAGCACCACCTGTACTAGGGAGAAAACAACCACCTAAGTATCACAATACCTGTAGGGGTCTAAGCACATAAACACAGGATGCATAAACTACATTCAGAGGTGTAGAGCAAAGCACATGACGCAAAAACTCACATTAGCCACTATCTGTGGCAATCCCTGGGCCAACTGGCCTTGGAGGGGCAAGGGCGCCCTGCGTCCAGAAAGTCAGGGCGCGCCGGCGCAGGCTGCGCCAACCAGCGCGCACAAAGCACAACCTACACGTAGCAGTTGCCCACTAAGTGCTGGGCAACTGGAGAAATGCTGGGGCCAACGTTGGAGCCTCCCAGGGCTCTGAAACAAATGAAATGCCCCCTAGAGCCTCGCAGGCTCTAAATAATACTATGCTCCTTCGTTGGAGCCTCGTGGGCTCAATAAACAAATGTGCCCCGTTAGAGCCTCGTGGGCTCGAAATCAAGAATGCCCCTAGATAACGTAGGAGCGACCCGCTGCCTTCCTGGGCCGCTCTGCTGATGAACAAAATGCCCCCGTTAGGTTTAGAGCCTCCCTCGGCTCTTCAAAAACAATGTGGGCCGTTGGAGCGCACCAGCGCTCAAAGAAAATATTGCGGGCCTCGTGGAAGCGCAGGCGCTCAGTCCCCATGCGGCCCCAACTCAGCACCTCTCCTCCCCAGCCTACCGCCTCGACTCAACGGTTCGTAGCTGGGGGGGAAGGGTCCTCGAGGCGAAGTTGGCGGCAGTCTTCCTCCGGCGGTGCAGGCAGGACGGTGCCCTGTAGCGAGGAGCCCTCTTCACCGGAGCTCTTCCCTCGGGGGTCTGGAATGTGGAGCCTACGGCTCTGTGCACGCCAGCAGCACGTCCCAGTGCGGGGTGGGCTCCCACCTGGGTGGGAGGCGCAGTACTTCTCCCCAGGGCCCCGGGGCGCAGGGTAGGCTCCTGCCGGCTCCGGGGCTTCCAAATCAGCACGAGTCCTTGGTGGGAGGCGGGGTAGGCTCCTGCCTTCCCACTTCCTGTTTCAGTTGTCCCGGAGGCCCGCCCCCAGCCCGCCTGACTTCCTGGTCAGGCGCCGGAGGGCGATTTACGGAGCAAATGCCGGGTGGGCACCGGCGCTTTTAGTATTCAATAAATCGAGGTGGGCACTCGATATTGTGGCAATGTCCCTGGCAGGGTGGGCACCTGCCAGGGGACCTCAGGATCAGCCCAGAACGGGGCAAACGCCGGGTGGGCACCGGCTTTCAAAAATAGAGCGCTCCTGAGCGCTAAAGGCAAGAGTAAAAGCGCTCTAGAAGTGCTGGGGTCCAGAATAAAGCGCTCCTAGCGCTATGAAACAAATGAAAGCGCTCCCAGGCGCTTAAGGATAAAAACCAGGTCCAGAACAAAGTCTTCAGAGGTGGGGGGTCAGGACTGGGCCCAGGGGCCAGCTCACAGGGCCCATCAGCAGGGAGGCAGTCCCCAGTGGCGGTCTCTCCTGGCACCCAGCAGCAGCAGCCCCCCTTAGGTAAGATCCTGGCAGAGAACAACTTGTGAGGGGACACAGCCCCTTTTTATACAGTAAAAGTCTTTGTTCTTGGTTCAGGGTGAGGGGGAAAACCAGTCGCAGCTGGTTGGGGAGCACCCTTGATGTGCTCAGCCCCTCACTCTATTCACTGGCAGGGCAAGGGTCGTCAGTCGCACCACAGGGGGCGGAGCCAGCATTGTGTGTGGAAAACCCTGCCCTATTCAGGACCCAGGTGTACTCCTCCCAACCATCTAGCTGCTGATCTCTCCATTCACCACTGGGTGACTCATCCTGACTCTGGGGAATCCCTAGCCCGTCACATGACATGACCAGCCAATCACTCGACAGACACACTGCACACAGAAGTGCCCACTTCTAGAAGTGGCACTTCCACACTAGGTACATGCACGCCGCACACATCATCGCGCAGCATTCACTCCCACGAATCCGCACATACCAAACTCGGGCCTGCACACCCCACGCATCAGGAACTACTAGGGACACATACATTCCCTATGCATTCCTATGGGAGGGCAGGCCTATCTCACCAAATGCACTCAGAGCACGCTTGCACTTTACCCTGGGACACAGGGAAAGTGCGCAGAAACCAAAAAATCACCACACCAAGTCACCAGTAAAAAGCAAAAAAGTTCAGGGGTGAACCTGCCAGAAGGGCCAAGTCCAACACCGGTGAATTCCCAGCAACTTGTATTTCAACACGTTGGTGACTCAATATATGAATTACATGAGCCCACGGCAGACATTCATTAAAATGTGCCACCTTTCCCCAAAGCAATTTAATCTTGATAGTTTTCCCTTTTGAGACTCTGATTCCATTCAAGCGCCAATATTGCAAGGGCTCATTGAAAGATTGGACTGCAGATAATATGAATCACACACTATAAGTGTGAGGAATTTTGGATCAGTATTTTCTATTGCTGGAATTAGAGCTTTGAGTTCTTCACTCATCCCTCATCACTCCACACACCACTGTGCAAGAGGCTGTGTATCGTTATTTAGTTCCAACTGTGGCCTGAACCAGCAGTATAGACAATTAAGTCATACTGGTCAAGAGGCAAAAACGTAATTGCATATAGAGTATTTTACTTCATTTTGTAGTAATTTTTGTGTTTGTAGTGGGGCGTCAAAGGCATAGTCTACATAGTGTCCAACTGTATCCATCAAGGATGTAAGGATTTTGCATTACAAATACTGGTATTTTTTTGACAGTCTTTAAGGCTGGAATAGGAGTGAACGCAATTATGCGTTTTCCTAAGCCAATCAATTAATCAGGATTTCTAGAGGGCAGCTGCTTCAAACATAGGGTCTCAAGGCACTGTGGGATCATGCTGCGGGATCACACTGCCTGCTCTTATTGGTTTTAACATCTACATCCGGGGTCTGCCCTGAACTGCTGGAGTGATGGTGAGGATCTGAGGTGCAGGGGGAGTTACTTCCAGGTCTTAACCTCCAAGTGGGAGAAGGAGCAGCCAATGCTGTTTACCTGGTGGAATCACTGGATAGCTGTTAGGTAGAGGGATGCGGAACGAAGTTCCCTGGTTGGTTGATAGTTATTCACTTATTCCTTGAGGTACACCAGTCCTTCATTGTGTAAGCATGGGTGAGCAACATGAATATGCATCTCTTCGTGACTGGTAGCCAATATAGTTTCCTGAAGTGAGGGATGATTTGCGTGTGTCTGAGGAGGTCGAAGATGAGTCTGGCTGCTGTGTTCTGGCTGGTCTGGAGTTTCCTCAGGAGTTGAGCAATGATTCCTATGTAGACGGAGTTGCCATAGTCAAATTTGCTGGTGATAAGAGCTTGCGTGACAGTTCATCTGGTGCTGGGTGGGAGCCATCTGAAGACCTTCCTGAGCATTATAAGGGTGAGGAAGCAAGCAGAGGAGATGATGCTGATCTACAGAGACATGTGTAAACCAACGGCACTGTTTTCTCTTGAATGCATGATTGTGTTGTACTGCTCTTTATGTATTGACAATTTAAACTATTCATCATAATATAAAAACAATGTTTTGATATTTAGATACAATAAATAAAATAAAAATAAAATAAAAGTTTTTTGAATAATAAATAATTCAACATGGTCATGGTCATTATTCTTTAATAATCCACAACGGTTTCATACATGATTATTGTTATGTTGTCCTGAAATTTATGAATTGTGATTATTGTACACTTGTTTTTAGCGTGCTTTTTCCCCTTTATGTCATCTGAAGAGCCAGGTCTTGAGGTCTTTCCTGAACTGGGGCAATGTTGGAGATTGGCAGAGTTGGATGTGGAGGGTGTTCCAGGCTTTGGCTGAGAGATAGGAGAAGGACTGTCCTCCCATTCTGGTCTTGTTGATACGTGGGTGATGTAGCGATAATTCACGGTAATTTCTCAATGCAAAACCTCATTTACCTCTAATTTACCGCTGTAAAGGTACTGGACCATTGCCACTGTATCTTACCTTCAGGAGACTTTATATAAACATGAAAAATCAAAATCAATTTCATTCGGGCCAATAAAGAGAGTTGTGAGTATTTTTAAAGGGTTTTATTATCTAGTTAAAAGTTAAAGTTCTCAGTTATTCATTTAGTCAAATATCAATCAGGTTACAGAATTGAAAATAGGAAAACTAGAATTAATACAAACATATAATATGTTGCATACAGGAGGGAAATACCCCTGATTCTATGTCAGTAAAAACTCTTTAAAGAGTTTCAGGAAAAATATAATTCAAGAGTGAGTTTGCAAGGCTAATCAATAATTAATAATCCCGTAAAGAAAAATAAATGCATAAGAAAAATAAATCTTTTCAAAACTAATTAATTAGTCAAAGCATAAACTTAAAGTTTTAGCATCTAAATCTAACTTCTGCCCTGGTCTGTTCCATCTGCCTTTCTATGCTTCACAAGGAGCGAGACAGCCCTTCCTTCACAAGACCACAGAGGAATGTGATCTGCCTTGCCAAAAATATTACGTGCAAGGCTAGCCTATGCCCCCCATCTCCCTCTATCTCTCCTCGGACGCAATCTCCTCCCAGACTGCACCCGCGACGTTTGCATACCTAACCCATATGATGTCTGGCCTCATCTGCATCCTCTCCTCTCCTCCTAAAGGCATAAGGCCTCTAAAGCTAACACGCCTCCAAAGAGGTCATTATTTATACTCTAATTCTTGGCTGACTTCACTAATAATGTTGCAGTTTTCAGTAAAGCTTGCATCGTGATTGGTTAGCATAGATAACAAGAGGGTCTCACCATCCTGTTCTCATTGCAAATCCGGTTTTAACAAAAGAAGCTTTAATGCTTAATACAATCATATATTTCATTAACATTTAATAGGAAAAATGTATCAGTCCTGTCACATCGCATGCAGGATAAACACATTCCACAAACACTGGTACATTGGCAGGGTAACAAAAATTTATAGTTCACAGTGGCCTTGAACCAGGTCTTCACTTGAGGCAACTGGTATAATCTGCCCATGCATCTCTCATTTCAGCACAATTCTCAGCCATGCTGGATTCTTAGGCAGCCATTTTATGGTGGGCCCCATAAACAAAAACAAACAATAAAGAGTATTAATTTACAAAATATAACCCCATTCTGTTTACCTCCCCCATACTAATACCTTGCATTATTTATTACCTTGCAAAAGCTATTAATTTAAGCAGCTTTTCTATTATTTGTGCACAATATGCAAAAATCTGCAATTTACAATATAGCATAAAACATGCACCAGTGCAAATTTTCAAAGCGCAAGCAGTTAATACATATTCATAGCAACATGCTCTAATGTTTTAGATAGCTTTTCCTGCAAAATGCGTTTTGCCCCGCATGTAGTGTTGGTGCATGGCTAATTAATACACATTATAAAAAGATGTGTTATGAACTGAATATGTATTTGTCTGAATATGCAACAAAGCCAAAGTCTCTTGAGACAGGGAACAAGGAGTGTAATTTATAAGGGAAAGGAGCTAGGAAGAGAGAAGACATTCCATGATTATCCTCAAAGCTAAAAAGGCCACTGAAATTACGAGTTTTCTCTACACTGCAAAAACACATGTTAATTCAGCACAAGCATTTCAGACTGAAAGCATTGTGACCAGGCCTCATTTTATGTCTATCACTTTGCTTTGCACCAAAAGTGCCACTTTTAATAAGCATTTGACTAGGCCTCATTTCATGTTTCATGTGCCATGTGTTTTCTACTTGCACCAAAATCTGCGTCATTTTAAATGCAGTCTGTCTGAAGCACAAATATAAAGCAATGCCTGACTCCAGGGTTTGTTAGTGAGAGAGAGGATCAACTGGGTGTCATGGGCGTTAGAGACCATGTTGAGCCGGTAGCTCCTGTTGGTGGTTGCGAGGGGTGCCATTTAGATGTTGAAGACGGTGGAGCTGAGGGAGGAGCCCTGGGGCACTCCACAGTTGGTCTCTGCCGGTTCTGAGAGATAGGGAAGAAGTCTGACCCGCTAAGTTCTGCCTGTGAGGAGGGAGTGTATCCAGCCAAGGGTCTTGCCATGGATGCCAGTTGTGGAGTCTGGTGGCTAGGGTGCAGTGGGAAACAGTGTTGAATGCAACTGAGAGGTCCAATAGGATGAGGGCTGCCACTTCACCCTGGTCGAAGAGGGAGCGGATGTTGTCGGTGGCATCGAGTAGGGCAGTCTTGATGCTGTGGTTGTTACGGAACCCAGATTGGGAGATGTCCAAGACATTGTTAGCTTCGATGAAGTTTGCTAGCTGGGTAATGAGGACCATTTCGATGACCTTGGCTTGGAATGGAAGCAGGGGGATGGGCCTGAAGTTCTTGAGATCCGTTGGGTCCGTGGCGGGTTTCTTCAAGAGGGGGTTGGCTTTGGCATGTTTCCAGTAGTCAGGGAAGGTGGCAGTCTCGAAGGAGCAGTTGATCATCCAACATAGTTCGGATGCAATGGTAGAGTGACTCTGTGAAAGATGTGGTGTGGGCAGGGGTCTGAGAGTGCTTCACTGTTGATGCTTTTCATGGTCTTCAAGGTGTTTTTTTATTATGAGCAAGATCCATTTGAACAAGGTCTCTTGCATGACATCACATGATGGGGGAGCTGGAGTGGTGAGCTCATCTGGGTTGTAAATTTGTCGTAGATCATCTTAATCTGATGGTGGAAGAAGGTGCTGAGTCTGTTGCAGAGGTCTGGGAGGATGGAACGTCTATTGTTTCGCTGCAGGGTTTGGTGAATTGCTTCATGATGGAGAAGAGTTCTTTGGTGTTGTGTTCATTGGTGAGGATTTTGTCTTGGAGGAATTGCTTCCTTGTGGATTTGATGAGTTGCTGGTGTATGGTGGTGGCTGCTTTGTAGGCAGTGGGTGTTTCCGGGGTTTTGTTTTGTTTTTCATGTCTTTTAGCGTCTTCTGCAGGAGCGTCTGGATTATTGGAGTGTAGGGATGAACCAGCTTGCTTTCTATAGTGTCTTCCGGAGGCTCCCTTGAGGGGGGCGAGTGTGTCTGCACAGTTTGCGATCCGTCAGTAGAGAGTGTGTGCTGTGGTGTTTGTGTCTGACATAGTCGGTGGTGGGGTAGCTTATTAGGGTAGAGGTGAGCTGGTCTTCAGTGTCTGTGTTCCAGCTTTTGTGGGGGAGGCAGTGTGCGTGCTTGTGTACCGTTTTTTTTAAGGAGAAGTAGATGCAGTAGTGATCTCTTCAGAGGAGTTCCGTGGTGTGGCTGTAGGGGATGCTGTTTCCTCTTGTGAAGGCAGGGTCAAGTGTGTGTCCCACTGTGTGCGGGGTCAAGTGTGTGGCCATGCAGAAAATGCATTTTTGAACAACGGCGATGCCCCCTCCTGGACGAATGGGACAGTCCTTGCAAAACATCATGTATCCATCAGGAATGGCGGTGGCGATGTCGGATGCAGAGATGGCATTGGTCCAGGTTTCCATGAGGAATGCGAAGGAGGGTGAGTAGGTGTTGAGGAGGTCCCACATTTTTGTGGCATGCTTGTGTAGAGAATGTACTTTAAGGAGGATGCAGTTGAGTAGTTTGTAAGCGGTGATGTCCAGTAGGCTGGGAGATGATGATGGGGTATGGAGGAAGGTGAAAGTGCGGCGGCAGTGTAGACAGGACAGAGGGCTGTGGGTGTTGGCTGGCGTCGAGAGCTGACAGTAGTTGTTGCGTCATGGGTTGAGATGGTGGAGGGTGCTGGAGTTGTAGTGGAGGCGGGTCAGAGGACCAGGGTCCCAGCTGATGGTCACAGTCAGGTCGCGGACGGGCACAGACAGGCTTGCCTTAGGTGTGCTTCTGGCATCCCAGTGACGGGGCCGCACAGCGGCCGCAATTAAGTAGGGATCGGGGAGGGCGGGTCAGAAGGGAGGCAGGATCAGGAAGGACACACTGGAGGGGGTAGGGGCTGGGGGCAGCAGCTGCAGGGGAAAAACAAAGGAGTAATGATGGAAAGAATGAGAAGAGTTAAAAATGTAGAAAAAGTTATAGAGAAATGTGGAGAAAGGGCAACCGTCGAAAGAGGGCAAAATAGAAAGAAAGGAAAGAGAAAAAGAGGGCACAAAGAAAGAGGCAAGAGAGGTGGAGACAAAACAGCAGAAGAGCAGAGTGCTCTCCCACTGGACCACCAGGTATGAGGGATAGGCAGGAGCCTGTGGGTGGAGGAGGGCCTTGAAACTCTGCAACTGAGAGCTCAGGGATTCAGATGGCAGCACTTAGTTGTGGAGCCGCGCGGGGAGAGCAGTCACACTGACCAGGTCAGTGATCTTGCCAATAAGTGAGCAGTTTACTTTTCTTTTTCCTTGTGCGATAAGCTGTTTCTTAAAAGGACTATGAGACTTTTTCAAGCATAGCTGACTAGTGGCTCCTTCTTACGTACAACATTTTGACCAAGTTTGGTACTTTAGTCATCAGCATTTTGGATGAGGGGATTTTTAGCCAATATTAAATGTGTTAAAAGCAAAGCTACTTGTCCCACAATCCAACTTGCTTTTGGCCTAAAAGCCGCTAATGGCTGATTTTCTCAAAAGTTAAAATGCCACTTGACATACATGCACAATGTAAAATAAAATGTAGTTCCTCACTTTGTGCCTTGTTGTCATTGGGCGTAATGGCTTAAACAGCTCAGTGGATGAGAGGGCAGAGATAGCTTTTCAAATGCAAATGTGAGCAGCTCATTGCTAATGGGCTAACATTGACAGTCCTTGGAAAACTGACACATTAACAAAGACTTTATTCTCCAGAACAATGTGAGCAGGAGCAGCTGAAAGTTTTTGCACAGACAGAGAAAAGAAAAGTATTGTGCCGATATGCTTCTTCCTGAACGGGTCTCAGGCCTAGGGTTTGGTGTGATTTAGGGGAAATACTTGCAATAGCTCTGATGTTCCCTGTCTTGAACAAGAGTAACATGGTTTGGTGCTGCTGCGCAATGGCTATAGTTTAAAAAACAGACATAACGTTGCAAAGGACGTGGTTTTGCAAGTTGAAATTCAATAGTGTAGTGCAGTTCCTATATCCCTGATAGGCTCTGTGCATTGGAATAACATACACTATAGATTTGACATTGGACTAAGGTCGGTATGTCTCTATCGAGTATATTAAACTTAATTACTTGTGTGTGCCAGCTAACTCAGAAACTTCTCGAATATACAAGAAGGGATTAGTCTCTGACAACCGCATAAACATGACAACTTTGTTTCCTTTTAGAATCAGAACAGTCTCAGAATCGTGGAAACAATAGATAACAGTTTTACTCAGTCAATCGGGCATGCTTCGTTTCTACAGAATCGCACATAAATAGAGAGATGGGCGTTTTCAATAAAAGGGTTTATTGAACAGTCTTATTTCTCATGCAAGAGATATGAATTGCTACACTCGTAAGACAGACTGTGAAGTACATTATGTACGAGGTTAGCAGTAAGATAAAATAATACTGCAATAGCATGGTTTGTAGCTATGACATATATTAATCAAAACACATACATAAATAACATAAGCAAAAATGTGATAATCATCTGATGTTTCTAAATTGCTCTACCCCAGTGTACCTAACCTACGTGTAGGACGAGGTTTGAAGTAGGTGCCATTTCTAAAGTATAGCTAGCTATATTTTAGTTTAGCATGGAGTTGCCAAAAGTTTCTCTAAGTTCTAGCCAGCTCCATACCTTAGAATGAGAGAGGTTGGAATCTCTTTTCTGCACTCGATAATCTAACTCCCCGCAAGTGAAGTCAGAGAGCACTGGAGCTGGATTCTCTGCGAGGAGGATGGCAGCGGCAGGTCAGTGCATCAGGCTAGAACTCGATCTCCTTCCGAACTTGCCGTGGCGAACCGCGTAGTCTAGGTTGGATCGAATCCTCCGGTAACCGTAATTTGCCAGGGCAAGTGCTGGTATATTTATACCTTGAAGGTGTATAGGAATGCCAGTATTAACGTAAAAGTCGGGCAGAGGAACGTCATGAATGAACCTCTAAGGAATAGATGTTCATGCATACTTAATACGTTCTTGGAGAAATCAATATTCAAGCAGAGGGAAATTCCTAAAGGCTTAAGGGTCTGGTTTTCCAAGAATTTGTTGTGACGTGAATGGATGAATGTAGGTGGCCATGCCTGTATTTGGGTTGTACAGACAATGTCTAAATAAGGGCCGGATTTCTATGTCCAAATAAGGGCAATGTGAATAGTACCTATATAAGGGCATAAATCGGAAAACCTATATACGGAATCTAAATATGCACACAACACCCACTCCAGTTTCGTATGAACGGCGTTACTAAATCCTAAACATTCTAAACATATCTTAAAACAGAGTATCACATGGGTTTGCTAAAATAAGCTAAAAACCTATCTAAAACATGTGTCCTAAAAATACATTACAAAACCATTGCTATGCATAAAGTGTTGTACATATTAAAGGCAACGTTCCATTCTAAGTATAGGATCACATTGGAAAGCTAAATGAATGAACCAAAATATATTCATGTGATGAAATGGCTCGTAAATACAGAAGAAAAAAGGGGCCGAAACCATTTCATATCAGGTTACACAAGTCAATTTCTTTTTTTTTTTTTTTTAAATCTGTTTATTGAACTTAGAGAAACAGTGGTCATGCTGTATAAAGCTGTGCATCATATAGTACAGTAGCATCCTTTCGTTACAGGTATCAGTACATTACTTTCGTCATGGTGTGCATATTTACAGTACATGCAGTGAGTTTTACACCATACAGTGGTCATCTGGGGACGGGACAGATAGGGGTTCACACAATCCCCCCCGGTACACATTCCATTTAGTCCAAATTGCCAACCATTTTTGGGACATCCCCGCACCACGTAGACTGTTTTTTCTCTAACCATACACCAGTCCATATCCTCTTTCCATTTCTTCAATGTCGGTGGCGCAGCGGCCCCCCATAATTGCGCTATATTGCGCTTAGCGATCATCTGCCCAAGGGTGGCCCATATTCTCAATTTCACATTTAAATCTGTGGGCTCCCATATGTTCAACAGGCATCTCTTAGCTTCAGGCAGCAAAGGCACCCCCCAAACCGTACTCATAACTTTCAGGACTTTCTGCCAATAGTCTTGAATTAATGGGCACTCCCAGAGAACGTGCAAGAACGCGCCCTCCATCCCACATCTCCTCCTACATAGCCCATCCAGACTTTTAACCATGTGTATTAGTTGGGTCCCTGAGAGGTAGACTCTATGTAGAGTCTTTAGTTGTACTAGTTTCAATTTCGCCGATATGGCCACTTCTTTGGGCGAAGAAAGTGCCTCCTGCCATTCTTCATCATCTATTTCCAGACCATCCCTTACACATTTCTCCCTAAGTGCCGTGAGGGGGTCAGGGGTGTGGTGAATGAGCTTTTTATATGTAAGGGATATGCATTTGTCTGGTAAATGTCCATCAAGCAGTCTGTCCTCCAGTGGGGATGCCTCAGGCAGCTCCGTGCCTGGTGAGATGTTTGCCTGTAGAGAGTGCTGAATCTGCGCATAACGAAAATGTTCTGATGCAGCCATTTCGTATGTCTGTTGCAGTGCAGCAAACGTTTTCACTCCGTTCCGCCCCCAAAGGTCCCTTATATGTGAAATACCGATGAGGTCCCATTTGTCAAACCCTTTGGTTCACCCCAGAGTCCCCAACCATTCAGTATCCCATAGGGGGGTGGCCAGTGTGAGCTTATTGGCCCATCCCAGAGCTTTATTGGCCACATGCCATATCTGTACCGCATGTTTTGTTTCGTGGGCCCTGTGAGCGTGAACCTAGTAGGTCTAGAATAAAGTGCTCTTGTGAAGTCGCCCCCAGGCAGCAGCCACCTGTCCATTCCGAATACAGGGTCATCCCCATTTCCGTATTGGCATTGGTTAATTGCAGCCAGTTGTGCTGCCCAATAGTATTTCCTGATGTCTGGCAGGGCAATACCCCCATCATACCACCCGAGCGTGAGACTACCGAGTGCTATTCGCGGTCTACCATCCCACAGTAGGTCTCTCTGCAGGGACTCGACCTCCTTAAAGAACGCCTGAGGTACCATGTCTGGGTAGTTTTAGAAGGCATATAGAAATCTAGGCAGAGCCATCATTTTAAACAGCGCTGCTCTCCCGAGCAGGGACAGGGGCAACTTCCTCCAGACATCTACATCCCTTCGGAGCCTCTGCAAGGGAGCCACCAGATTTCGCTCATATCGCTTCCTGGCATCGGTGGTTATAAATATACCAAGATATCGAAAGCCGTCAACCGCTACCTATATCGTGCAGTCTCTAGGAAGGGAGGGGGCGGTGCCTTGGAGCATATAGATCGACGACTTGCTCCAGTTAATTTGGAAACCTGAGTTCCGTCCGAAACTGGCAAAAATATCTAGCACCACTCTCAATGAACGTGCAGGGGAGGAAAGATAGAGTAGGATATCGTCAGCGTACAAAGAGATTATATCCTCCCAACCCTCGGTCCAACGAAGTCCGCGGATAGCGACATCACTTCGTATCCAGGCTGCGAGCGGTTCAAGGGAGAGGGAGAACAGCAGCGGCGATAGAGGGCAACCCTGCCTGGTGCCTCTACCCAGTGTGAACACCTCTGACATCTTATTATTGACCGATACTTGTGCTAGCGGTTCGGCTTATAAAAGGCGTACCCACCCTATAAATTTGGGGCCAAAGCCCATCTTTTTGAGCAACGCAAAGAGGTATGCCCATTCAAGGGTGTCGAACGCCATGGTTGCGTCCAACGAGAACACCATTGCGTCCTCCTGGATTCCGGGGCAACGCCCCAGCACTCCATGAAGGCGCTGCAGGTTGAGGGCCGTGTTGCGATGGGGTATGAAGCCCGATTGGTCAGGGTGCACTAGCTTAGTTATAATAGGCCAGAGTCTGTTGGCTAATAATTTGGCCAGTATTTTAGGTTCTGCATTAAGGAGGGATATCGGTCTGTACGATGCACATTCATCCCTCAAATTCCCTGGTTTGGGAATGGCGACCAGTGTGGCTATGCGCTGATCCCTCGGCAGTTTATCTGTTTTCATATTGTCGTAATACATGGCCTTCAAATGTGGCACTATCTTATCTGGCTTGAGCTTGTATAACTCAATTGGGAGGCCGTTGGGTCCTAGCGCCTTGCCCACCTTAAGATCACCTATTGCTTTGGTTAGTTCATCTGACGTGTGATCTTCCTCCATCTGGTCTCGGTCTTGATCAGTGAGGGTATTCAGCTTGATGTCCGCCAAGAATTCGGAAGAGTCGCCCTCCGTGAACTCAGAGTCTTTCCGGTACACTTTCTCAAAGTGTAGAGCGAATTCTCTAGCTACATCGTGCGGTTCAGTGAGGACGACCCCCGAAGCACTCCTTAGTTCAGGCACCACTCTTTGCTCCCTTTCCTTTTTATCCAACCAGGCTATCAGCTTGCCCGCCTTATCACCCTGGTCATAAATACGTCCATCTCTGTCACATGTTTTCGCAGCATCTGTAGCGATGGCTTTATATTCCGCCGCTCTTATTTGTAATTGGTGGGAGACATCATCATCAGGGTCGTGTCCAACCCTCTCCTCTAGCCGAGCGCTTTCGCGTTCGACATCGGTCAACTGCTTTTCTTTATCCTTACGTCTGCCCGCCACTGCAGAGATAGCTTGTCCCCTAAGAACCGTCTTGAATGCCTCCCACAGAGTGGTGGGGGAATCCACCGTGTCCTCGTTGTCGAGAAAGTATTGTTCAATTACCTTCCCCATTACTGCTCTGGTCTCTTGACCTTTCAGGTACCAGGGATTTATCGGCGCTATGCCTCCGACTCTTTTGTCCCCAAGTGTCAGGTGGACCCATATTGGTGAGTGGTCAGAGATACCTCTAGGCAGGTGCTTTACTTCTGTGGTGGTCAAGTCTGTCTGTACGGGAGATATGATATAGTCGATTCTAGAGAGGGTACGGTGCGCCCCCGACAAAAACGTATACCCTCTACAAGTGGGGTGTCGTTTCCTCCAGAGATCGACAAAGCCAATGGCCGTGGTGGATGCCTATCCCATTCTCCTGATACAACGGAGTTAAAATTACCCCAATCACGAGGTGTCCCGCAGGTAGTCCGAGTAAAAAGGCGCCAAGGTCTTTATAGCATTTAGCTTGTAGACCAGGAGGAATGTATGTCACCACTAGTATGAGTGTGCGGCCCTCCCACCATCCCGCGACCTCAACGAAGCGCCCCAGCGGATCCGTCCATGTTCGCTGAGCATCAAAGGGGAAAGTTTGGCGCACAAGGATCCCCACTCCTCTGGACCCCGTCGTGAACCCCACATGTGTCACCATTTTATAGCCCCACCTGTTGAGCGCTCTACATGTGTTGCCAATTAAGTGTGTTTCTTGTAATAATGCAGCGTCAGGGGAGTGTCGTTTGATGTGTTGCAGCACAACACTTCTTTTTATTTTGTCGCCCAGCCCGTTGACGTTCCAACTTATAAGTTTAAGACTTTTATCCCAGTGCATGTTTGATGTGGAAACAGTTCTTAAGGAGCCATTCATGTACCATGTAGCCCGACCCTGTGACGGATACTTTACCGTTGCTTGACCAACGATAACCCCCCCTCCTCCCGCCCCCCCCACAACCAACAACCCACAAATTATAAACCACAAAAGTACTAACTCCAATGCCCCATCCCCCCTCCTTGCTACCCTGCCACGTAGGTTCAGAACTACCCACATCCCCAACCAGCAGAGTGCCTATTGCCCCAGGAAGTGAACAACTGCGCCTTGGGGAAGTGGGCAGTAGCCGATCCCGGCCGCATGGGGTCCCCCCCTAATGCGCTGGAATGATTGCCAAAAACGGGAACAGGAGCCGCATCCCCGCACCCAGATAGTACCAGTCCCAGAAGTAAGTGGCGCACCCCAACCATCTCCATGTGCCACTGGCCCGGGCTGCAGACATGTACCTCCCCAGCTTTCCCAATAGGCATTATCAAGTTGTACGACCACAACTTGTAACCGTGGACCCACCCCATATTGCCCTCTAGGGTATCATCCCTCCAATAGTACATTACGGTTTTATGCAGTCTTCACCGGATGGGAATATAGAAGTCCTATTTTTCTAAGTCCTGTTTTGTTGGTGCCTGGCCCGGGCTGTTGGACCGCGATCTCCAAGTGCGTGCAGCGCGTAGTCCATGATCAACAAGTTCCCCCGGTGTTGCTGCCTCTCGATTGTTGGGCTCTGTCCGCCTCGCGGTGGCCCTGGAGTGCGGTCTCTGGTCCAACCTCCCTTCCAGCCAGTCCTGTACCTCCTGAGGGCTGGTGAAAAAAAGTGATTTCCCATCTGCAAGAATTTTTAGCTTCGCCGGGAAGAACATCATATATTTGAACCCGCGTTGCCGCAGGGTCGCTTTCACCCCTTCAAATGACCGCCGCTCTTGTTGAACCTTAAGAGTAAAGTCCGGGAATAGTCGGATAGTTGCGTTGTCATATTGTACGTCTCCCTGGATCCTTGCGGCCTGTAGGATGGCATCCCGGTCTCTATAGTTCAGGATTTTGGCGATGATCGTTCTGGGAGCCGCCCCCGGTTTTGGTCTCGGGATCAGTGCCCTGTGCGCCCTTTCCACCGTGAAGAACGAGGAGAGTCTTTTAGGTTTGAGGTGGTTTAATATGAGATCCTCCAGGAAGAGGTCAACACTCGGCCCTTCCAGTCCCTTCGGAACCCCCACCACTCTAATGTTACTACGGCGGGCCCTCCCTTCTTGGTCCTCGAGCTTCGTCGCCATTTGACGGTGTTGATGAGTCAAAACGTTTAGTCTCTCCTCCAGTCGTTTCGTAGTTGTCTGGAGGTCCGTGACATTTGATTCAGTTTCTTTGACCCGCTCTGTTGTTTTCTTCATATCTGCCCTCATAAGGTTCATTTCGATTGACATCTTGTCCATTTTCGTTTCAAGGGTGGTTCCCAGCCCCTTAATGGCCGCCATGATGGACTGTAACAACGGCTCTGACTCCCCCTGTCCGTCTTCCTGCGCATCGTCAGACTGCGGGGTCAGTTTAGGAATGGCGTATTTATCCAGCTTGTTGTGTTGGACCGTGGCACCATTTTTAGGCCTCATGATTTTAGAATGTCAGCCGCCTGTGTGCCTCCCGCGGCCCGACCACACCCGGTCCCCCTCGCAGGCCCTGCCGAGAGTAGTCTCACCACCGTCCGACCACCAGGTTTCACACTCGGCTCTCACATTTACAGGCGTGTTTCAATAGCTTTGAGTCGCTACCCAGAGTTGGCTGTTTTCACAATGATCACCAGATGAGGGACAGACCTTCCTTTCCCGTCCACACCTGTGCCACCCCCTATGGGCACCAGGCCTCCCCACCCGCAGCGTGCCCGCTGCCAGAACTGACCGCTGGATCTAGAGGTGCCCTTCTGGGGGAGCAGTCCCAGGTGCCGCAGCACAGATCCGAGAGGCGCGCCACCAGTGCTCGCGCCTCCCACGGATTGAGGAGCTCACGTCACAGCATGGCCAGGCTCCCTTCGCGACGCCGCTTGTCGTCCGGGTCTCAGGGCGGTCACCAGGCAACTCGCACAGGCCCGTGCTGTATTTCCATCACTTTACAGTCTGCCCAGGTGTCTCAATTTTTCCTTTGGTGAGCCATAGTAAGAACCTCCAAACCGGCCAAGCACGAGCGCACGCCTCCCAGGACCCCGTCTCAGTCCACCTGCCGCGTTAGGCGCCACGCGCTGCCGCCGATGCCCTCCACAGCACTCAGAAGCGTCCCTCACCGGTATATTGATCACCGCTGCCTCCCCCGCAGGCCGCCTCACCGATATTCGCTGTGCGTGAGGTCCGTTCCACCCTCGGGCCCGGCCAGTCTCCCAACCACTTCGAGGCCTGCTTAGCCAGTGGGGTCCTCTGGATTGGCACCGTCCAGCTCTCCGCTTTCCTGTAATTTCGGATGTCACCTCTGGCAGAGCGCGTAGGCCCCGGCGCTCCTCGCCTCCTCGCTCGTCCGCTAGCAGGGCAACGCGCGACTCTCGCGCTCTCACGGCTTTCTCCGGAACACGCCCGCAGCCCCGCACCTACCCGGCTCCCGCAGGATCCCTGCCCGGAGCCAACGGCTGTTTCAGGGATAGTCAAGTTCCGCGCCGCCTCCGACGTTGATTTTGCTGCTCCGCTCCCGTTTGGCCGAATTTTAGGCGGATGTAATGGGTGTTTAGAGCCCTAGCTCCGGCGGAGCTTCCCTGTTAGGCGGCCATTTCTGTCGGTGCCAAGCCACGCCCCCCCACAAGTCAATTTCTAATTCATGACAAGAGGCATACTCTCCCTGGAAGTGTTAACAAAGAATTCCGTTCTCTATGAATAGTTCTACTACAAGCAGATTACTGTGCCAAAAAATGAAAAATACAATTTTGGGATGGGGAAGAAGAAGATATAATCATAGAAATAGTTCCAAAGTCATTATCATGTTTGAAAAAGAATGAAGGCCAAATTCAGAGTCTCTCCGGAACACTGTGTGCTTGAATCAAAAGTCAGTGTGTGGGGATGGAGAAAACGTAACATTTTCGAATCCTGTAGACAACAAGTCATCTACCGTTGTGGGTGAGAGTTGGAATACTTTGTGTAGAAGATCAACAGCACATAGATGCGAACTATCGCCTTCAGCATGGGAAGCATCAGCAAAGTCCGGATTGGATGTTACCTGCGTACCTGCTGTTTCCTCTCGTACCTCAGCAGTAGCATGTTGCATCTGTGAGATCTCAATGAATGCCGCCATCAGGATTGGTAGCCGCTGGGGACAACACATTGCATGGCCCATTATCGGGTCCAGCAGAGTATCGATATCCGTAGGCATGACTGATGGGAGTGTCAGACAAATGTCCAGCACGCATTCTTCACTGCATAGCAGGCAGCGTAGAACAGGTAAGATGCAATCTTGCCAGATTGGTCTGAATAACAGAAACCAAGTGGTGTTTAATTCATGTAGACGAGGTAAATCCAGAATTTGGATGATGCGCTCACGACACTTCATCTCCAATATATTCTTTCCATGGTGAACTGGGTGTCACAGGTGATTTGGCTTGCCATATCATAGCAGTAGGAGAAAAAATAGTATCCCTGCAACGAGTGCTAAAAGGAGCGGTAGTCCGCCAAACACAGAGTGCACGAAGTTTAGAAAAATTCAGAGGACTGCTTGAAAAGGTGCTAACAGTCCTACACACACGTTCTTAAATACATGTACAATACCGCTCGTATCAGACATGTTTAAGATACGACCTAACATTTCTGAGAAATGCACAGGGCAGTTTGTATACAAAAGGGTATGCATCTCTGCAGAAGTCCTTGCGACTTGGAGATCATAGGTTTCTTTGGCAGAGGTCAAATGCACAGTTTTTTGTAAAAGAATGGCTTTCATTTTGCTTAGAATATCAACTCGTATAGAAGAGATATTCACTGAAGGCCATAAAGGCGACTCCCTGACTATGTCTGTTTGGGGAAACAAGACTTGCATACAGCAAGTGACCCTGGATGTAACTGTTACTAGATATGGGATACCTGGCAGTATGCCACAGCAGCTTTGATCATTCAACATAATGTAACTCCCATTTGAAAGTTGACCAAAGATTGGATTAATCACTGCTGTTGGTGAACCGTGTAGGTGGCAGGATAAGTTTGTAGTGGAACCGTCACAGGCCCCGTGTAAATTAATGCTCTGACAAAGGAGAGAACCGCTTAGTGCGTGTTCACAGTTTTCACCGCTAAGAAGCACTTCACGTCCGCCACTCCAACATCTGTGTGTGTAAGGTAAATCCCAGGATGTCTTGATGTATTCTTTACCCAACCTTTCATATTTGCCTGCTGGTATATTTTTTAGGCAATACTGAAAATGAAAAGTCGTAATAGGCAGAGTAATCTTACAATGTATGATCCACTGAGTAGCTGGTGTTTCTGCCACTGTGAATGGTAATTTCTCCAGTTTTTCAATGCTCAGCACCGTGAAGTCTGCTCCTCTTTGTGCCAGTTTGATCTGTCTATCAGTGAGATTGAATTCTGCAAACAGTGACGTAGTATTGATTAAACGCCAAGGCACATAGCCAGAACGCAGGTTTTGAAGCGTCCAGCCTAATAGCATGATAGAACGTAGCTGAGACTGACCATGTTGCAACGTGACCAAGTCTTGTTCCATGATGTCTATGACAGAGGATACAATGCTGTCCAAAGAATATGTCCTGGACGACAGTCGTTAAACCATTGTCTATTACAGAGAGAGATTTCTCTAAATTAATACAATCAATTTCTCGTATTTGTTCTGCAGTCTCTGCTTGGGTGGCCTTCCATGCTTCATTATAAGCAGCGTAGATACCGGCATATATGAAACGCTTTTAACACAGTTTTCTTGGTCCTAGCAAGAATTCCCTAAGGTCTGTGCCTCCTTGAAGTAAAGCTACGTGTTGTTTTACATCCTCTAGTGTAGCTTTCTGTAGCCAATAAAGGCAACGTTTCCCTACACTGTAAGTTGTTACTACCCCGGATGCTGTCTTTGGACATAACGTGGGTCTGGCCTATGAAAGGTAAAACCTTGTGTTTTGTTCAGGAATCTATCATGACAGTTGTTTGTGTCTAAGGGCCAGAGCAACCATTTTTTCCATTCAGGATCTGATCTGTTATTTTTCAAAATAGTATGTACGTTGACCTCCCCCTGTGTAGTGCTTTCACTTGTAGGTGCAGGTATAGACGAGTGTTCATGTCTTTTATCTTGGCCATTCCAAGGCATGATGTTTGTTGGTCAGTGTCATTCAAAAACCTAACTTGCTCAGGGATGATACAGGCTCTAAACAAAGCTTCTATTCCCTGTACTTGCCAATCTTTAGTACCCCAGACAGTTTTCGTCTCAATGTTGTCTTTCCAAAAGTCGAAACCCTGTCTAGACAGTTGGGCAATAAAGGCTGTAGAATAAATCTGTTTGGTATTCGTTAACATGTTTTTCATTCCTGTCTTGTTGACATTCTTAAAGTAAAGTGTCTCTGCATTCGAGATATTAAACCCTGAAAAATATGGGAAATTTAATTGCAAATGTTTTCGAGCTACACTTTGGTGGCGTAGGACAATGTTCCCATTGGTTATACATAAATACATTTCTAGGTGTTGCAGATTTATGCAAGAAATGATGACCATAGTGGTTATAACAATACAGTTGTTCATAGTCTGATGAACCTTGTAAATATTCATTATTAGTGAATGCAGTTGACATCGCTAGATCAGACATCATATTATTAACAGTCTCGAAGTCCCAATAATCAGAAAAGGTACTGGAGGTAATAAAGTCACTTAATGAAATTTTAAATAAATGTGGAATCTTCAAAAGCTCCGACGGGCCAAAAATGTCATATTCGGTTTTGTCCCAAACTATACCATCAGGTAGAGGAATCGCTGTGATGTTCACTGCTGACAAGTCTCTTGCTTCACGATGGGATGATTTGTGGGGCTGGAGAAGTAAGTTCACTCTTTTACTTGCTGTGTCCATTTGAATATATCTTCCATTAATCAGCATACCCAGAGTTATTACCAGAGCTAACCAAAGTAGAAAGTAGAATATTCCCAAAACAACCCATACTTCAATCCATGGTGAAACCAGATAAGTTTTTTCCAGTAGATAAAAAACGTCTATTGCTTGTTCTTTGAAAGTTCTTTGGGCTGGCATCATTTCAGGCTCGCTGGGATCCTCCGAAAACATATCAAAGTTCATGAAATAGCCAGAAGCAGTTCTGTCAATGGTTGGAATTGCATCCGTATTTGACGAAATTGCTGAAACCAGTTGTTCACTTGTTATTTCGTTGTAAACAGGTGTATCCGGACAAACTGTTATTTGGGTCTCAAGAGGTACAAGGTCCCTAGCATTGCTGCTTAGTCCTCTATTTCTTACTGTCGAATCTTCAAAGGTGATGCGTCTCTCAGTTTGAACCTCTTGGATTGTAGCTAGAGGAGTGCATCTGCTACATTGGCGGAGTCCACTTCGCCTACTGTTCAGTATCGGCCACATAGTGTGGTTTGATCAGGACGATGGACACAAATCTTTTCTCGTTTTTACAAGCAAGGGGCGGCAAAAGTACTGTTCTTGATCCGTGGATTGCTAGGACAGGTACTGGTTGTCTGTACAAAGGTCCAAATTCCTTCTTATCCGTGATCTTTTCTCTAACTAGATCCCCAAGCTTTGGGATCCAGACAGGCCTTGCTGGGACGGATGGATTTTTCTCATTGGTGGTTGGCTTCAGGACCACGTTGCTTTGTTGCGTTCTTAGTTCATTTAGTCCTGTAAAAAAGCCAAACGATCTTTGATATCAAATTGTTTGTTTTCCACCACTGTGCCTCTCATATCCAAGTCCGGAACCAACATTCTAGTCCCAAACAGGAACTCATATGGAGTGACACCCCATAGAGAACTTCTTGGCAAGTTGTTTATTGCGCGCTGGACCCCATTTAAATGTTTTACCCACCCATCACCCGAACCTAATACCCTAGCTGTTATAGAATGCTTTATGTCCCGTTTTTTTCTTTCCACAACAGAATTTCCCTCAGGATGGAATGGTGAAGAATACCGCAATGCTACACCCAAACTGGCCATGGCTTCTTTGTAAGCTCTAGAGCTAAACGCAGGACCCTGGTCAGAATGTAGTATGCCTATTCCGTATGTTCCGATAAAGACTTGTAAATCTTTTATAACAGTTCAAGCAACAGCCGAGCGCTGAGACCACATCCATAGGAACCTAGAGCACAAATCCACTGCGACCATGATTTATTTATAGTTCCCATCCCTTTGTAAGGGACCGCAGTGGTCCAGGTAAACACAAGCTAATGGTTTATCTGAAATTAAAAGGGGCGTCTGCGCAGGACGTTTCACAGTAGAGACTTTCATCTTTTGGCATATCTCACAGTCAAAAACATAATTTCTAGTCTGTTTCCTAATGCTGGGCCACCAGTACCTTTGTTTTAATAATGCTACTGTGGCTGAAACAACTGTATGGGCAGAGGCGAGCCCTTCATGTGCTGCTAGGATTAGCCTGAGTCTATGTTCCATGTTTGGAATTACTCTATCCCCCACTCCAGGGATTCGAGCAAACGGAACGCCATTCGCATCAATTATATATGAGTATTTGAGTGGAAACTTTTTAGGTAATGCCGCACCGCTGCCTTTGCTTGATGCATTGACAGCCAGCATTATTTTGCTGTCTATTTTTGCTTTAGAACAAGTGATTGCAGCTACGGAAGCCGTTTGCACAGCCCCTTTCGGGGCTTCATTAGCCAATGAATTCCCTTCAACGTGAACGCCATCCCGTTAGTGACTCAGCGTGTGTATCACATGAGAGTTTTGTAGTCTGTTTCGCAACTGAATTACTTGTTCCCAAAGCAATTTGTGCTTGATTGTGCCACCTTTTACATCTTTGAAACCATTTTGAATCCAGTTCTGTAAATATTGATTGTAAGATTGAAAACAGTCAAAAGAATCGCACACTATCAGTGTGGGGAATTTGCGATCTGTATTTTCAAGTGCTATCTTAAATGCTTGTAGTTCAGCTCGCTGAGCTGTACAATCTCCTAGAGATTGGGTTTTTGTGACCATTGGTCTGAATTTGCAATCTTGCATGCGACCTTTCACGATAGCACACACTGCACTGTAAGCTTCTTTACTCCCTGTAGCAGGCTGTGCAGATCCGTCAGTATAAATTATAAATTCGTACTGGTCAAGAGGGAGAATTTCAGTAGGCAGAGGACATTCGTGTTCGTATTGCAGGAATGCTTGTGTTTTTAAATTTGGATCAAAAACGTATTCAACATCAGTTGCAGCAAGAGAATTAACCCATTGTATCCATCTCGGATGTAAAGCTTTTGCATTTGGAATGCTAGCCTTTGTAACGGGCTGGTACAGGAGTCACAACCATAATGTGTTTCCCCTGTGTTAGGGCTCTTTCTTTTGCTACAGCGGTTCGAACTGCTGTCAGAATTTTTTCTGTAGAAGTGAATTTCTTTTCCGCTAGTGTATACAAGTGGGATTTGTATGCAATTTGTACTTTTTCACCTAAAAGTTAAGTAGGTGAATCCGCATTGACCCGGAATTATTTGGATCAAGTTGCGTATGTTTACGCGTGTTTGCAAGTATTTCATTGCTAACATGTCTGTTTGGAGTGAACGCAAAATTTCTGTGTGTTTTTGTGTCCAACGTGTTATTTTTAAATCAGGTTTGATTAATTCGTAGAGAGGTTTAACCCTTTCTGCGTAATTTAAAATGTAAGTTCTTCCGAAATTCAGGAAACCTAGAATCGACTGTAAGTTTTTCAGCATTTTTGGTGGTTGGAGCAGCGCACACTTTTCTAAAAAGTTGGCTGCCAGGCTTTTGCCTTCAATTGATAGTTCATACCCTAGGAAAAGGACATTGAGGTGGGCAATTCTTGACTTTTTAAAGTTGAATTTGTAACCCTCTGAGGTGAAGCCCAATATTATGGTGCTCACCCTGTTCAAGTGCCTATCCAGGTCATCGTCTGTCAGATACATATCATCGACATATGACAATGCCTCATCATCATAAGTTTGTAGTAACTCTGTTACCCTTGCTGAGAATAACTCCAGGCAGTTTTTGAACCCCTGGGGCAGTCAACAAAATTGACGCTAGGTCCCCATTACTGAGAAAGCGGTCAAATATCTGCTTTCTGGTGCAATATTTTGACAAAAGAAACCATTTTAAATGTCTAATGTGGTTTTATATTTTTTACACACAATGTTGTTCATTAATGTTTTACTATGTGCATTTTGCACTGCAAATGTTTTGCAACGGGAATTTAAGTTTTTGTAATCCAAAACTAGACGATATGTATTGTCTGGTTTGGAGACAGGAAACAAAGGATTGTTCATTGATGAGGTGCATGTTTCAATCACCCCCTGATAATCAAGTTGATCTAAAATCTCCCTGACCTGTTTTTAGCTTCTTGCTTAACTGGGTACTGCCTTTGTGCAGTTGGTTGATTTTTTAACTGGATTTTATGGTGAGGTGAGACCTCATCCCATCCTACATGATTTTTATACCGTGCTGGGGCTTGGGCTACTGCCCATTTCCTGGATAATGTATATTTTAAATGAACTGGAACATGGTTGGAGAAGGCAGCCATAATGATGTCCTCGCCATGTGGGCACTCCCTGACAAACTCTGGTGGCCAGTCCTATTCTTCTAGAAGTATATCATAACCCTTTGAAAGATGCTCCCAAAAGAGTGCTTTCACTTTTCTTGGTATGTCTCCCTCCATCCGGAGTGTTATTTCATATAACCTATGTGGAGAACTAACCCTGGTGTCTACAGTCTCAACTTGTATGTCTTCATTCAAGTCCACTGTCTCCAGAAGTCCCTTCAGGTTCTGGCGCGGTATTGTAACTTCTGCTGCACTGTCCAGCATGGTCTGGGCCCGTTCTCCGTTCTAGAGTTGGGTTCTCAGTATTCTTGGCATGTCTGATCTTCAGACCTGTTACCTTTTTCTTGGAGAATTTAGGTTTTGCTTTATTTTTCAGCACGTGTTGATCGTCTTTGGACTTCACGCGTTCTTCCTTGTTTTCTGACCGTCCTCTTCTTTCGGATGTCTGTGACGATATCTGAAAGGTACGAGAGGAACATTTATCAGTATCTTGATATCTGTCAGGTTTTCTCAAATTATCCCTATCCCTGAGGTTGTACCTCCTTTCAGAGGGCTCCTTCTGTGGAGGAGACCTTCCTCAGGAATGAGAACGCTTCTCTTTGGAATTCTGTTTGCTATTTTCCCACTTCTTTTTAGTAGAGGCAGGAGTGTTTTTAGGAAAGACCTCATCAGGACTTTCAGACAGTTGTGGTATAACTGTATTTTTCTAATAACTTTTGTATGTTATTAAGTAATTCCGTGTCCGACATTGATTCAATGTCAGGGTCAGGTGTATAGCCGGCTAAAATCGGCCATGTTGCTCCTGGTCTACCTAGCGGACGAGCCTGGTAATGTAATTGTAATGTTTTAGGGCGCCTTTAAACAAGAGCTCATGCTCCTGGTATGTGAGTGGAATTTCAATATCCTCGAAAGGAATATATTCCTCAGGTGGTTCATCTTCTTTGTAGAAGTGAAACAAGTGTGTTACTGGATTTGATTCTGGGAATACTATCCATGAATAGAACACCTATGTCTGGTGAGATTCGTGTGACTCTATCACAATAACTGCTCTACCGCCTCTTGGTGTCAGAATATGTTTTATAAGTTTTAGAGTGATGGCTCTCCTTAAATTTGGTGGAATTTGTATAACACCCGCTTCATTTTCATTAAAACCTGTAATGTCAGCCGCAGCTGTACCGTTTTCAATGACAACATCACATTGTTTAATGAAAAATGCAGAGAAAATTTCAAGGGAACAAAGATAAGGTGCACAATATTTTGGAAGACTGTATCCTTCAACGATGAACAAAACCAAACAGCTAATACATAGGACTTTCGTCCTACTCAGCTATGGCAGATATTATCCCTACCCACTCCAGACGTCTGATGGAGTTTTATGAGTAGGGGTCTCTGAGAAAAGCACAACTGAGTTACTTCTGTATCTAGTGTTAAATTAGTGTCTTACCAAACCATTGGGCGTTGTAGGAGAGTAGGATCTGCTTCACATGGGTACCCCCACTTTTTGCTGGTGTTTCATTTTTTTTCGACTTTAGCCTGGCTGTGGCCATGCTAATCAGGACCACAGCCTAGCTGCTTCCTCTCTAAAATGGTTTCCATGTACATTAGGTACATATCTAATTGGATTCTGGAGTGTCTTATAAGCCCCTAGTCTATGGTATACTATATACCTAGGGCATAGGTATCTCAGAGGCCTACCAGGAGCTGCAGCATGTATTATGCCACCCCTGGGAAGCACTCCAACATGACACCACAGGTCTGCTACTGCAACCTGGGTAAGGGTGTGCGTGCACCCCTTACTGTGGTATAGGCTACCTATATCACTACCTTATACAGACACATACAAACCTATAAGCCACTCCTATGGCAGGGCTTGACAATCCTGAAGGCAGAGTGCTTGGTTTCCTATGAGAGGGTGCCCAAGCATGAGCTAAGCCCCTCTGCAGCATTCGGAAATACTTCATTGTGCCTGTTCTGTGATACAGCCATACCCCATACCGTATACTCTTAAGTGCATTATAACCTCGCGGTAAATGCCAACTTTGGAATGGCTGCATCAAAACATGTTGTGTTTGGGGTCAAACGCTTTGGAATACTACCCCCCCCCCCCCCACCAGTTCTGGGGGCACGGGTAGCATTCCACCCTTCTAGAGGGAGAGACATGTTCACACTGACTAAACCCGGTTAAATCCTTTCAAAGCCCTGGCATCACAAAATGGATGCCACTGCCACAGTCTGGCCTCCTGCTGCTGGGGGAAACTCTGGCAGGAGAGGCCTGGAAAATAGGTTTCCTGTTGCAGGGAGGTGTAACCACTTCCCCAGACAGGCTGATGTGTATTGGGGCAGCTAGCTAGAACTAGTGGACAGCATATATCAGGCCACCTTCTCACAGGCGCCATGTAGTGTAGTTCCTATATCCCTGATAGGCTCTGTGCATTGGAATTACATACACTATAGATTTGACATAGGACTAAGATCAGTATGTCTCTATCGATTATATTAAACTTAATTACTTGTGTGTGCCAGCTAACTCAGAGGTCACTAGAAACTTCTCGAATATACAAGAAGGGATTAGTCTCTGACAACCGCATACACATGACAACTTTGTTTCCTTTTAGAATCGGAACAGTCTCAGAATCGTGGAAACAATAGATAACAGTTCCACTCAATCAATTGTGCATGCTTCGTTTCAACAGAGTTGCACAAAAATAGAGAGACAGGCGTTTCAGTAAAAGGGTTTATTGAACAGTCTCATTTCTCATGCAAGAGATATGAATTGCTACAATCGTAAGACAGACTGCATAGTACAATATGTATGAGGTTAGCAGTAAGATAAAATAATACTGCAATAGCATGGTTTGTAGCTATGACATATATTAATCAAAATACACACATAAATAACAGAATCTAAAATGTGATACTCATCGCATGTTTATAAATTGTTCTACCCCAGTGTACCTAACCTAAGTGTAGTACGAGGTTTGAAGTAGTTGCCATTTCTAAAGTATGTAAATGTTGTAGACTTGTAAAGCGCACAGCTGCCCCAGCAACGGGGCGTCCCGGCGCTGTAGACCGCTGGGGAACCCGTCCTGGCTATCCCTGTGAGATGGTCCCTTTCTGGGTATCTCCAAGGTGAAACCAGGCATCCCCGGCGTCTGTGGGGGGCCGTTGTAGAGATGAGGCAAGCTTAATGCCCAGAGTTGCCGAGTGTGTTCCTGGTTAGAGTAGGTACCGAGGCGAGAATTATCGAGTCCGTTTTGACCCTGGTCCACGACCCTGCCGCGTCGGGAATTGAACCCTGGTCCCTGGCCGATTCTCTGCTTACGGGTCTGCCGCCTCTAACTAGTGAGCCACACCTCTTCACTAAAATATAGCTAGCTATATTTTAGTTTAGCATTGAGTTGCCAAAAGTTTCTCTAAGTTCTAGTCAGCTCCATACCTCAGAATGAGAGAGGTTGAAATCTCTTTTCTGGACTCGATAGTCTAACCCCCTGCAAGGGAAGTCAGAGTGCACTGAAGCTGGATTCTCTGCAAGGAGGATGGCAGCGTCAGGTCAGTGCATCAGGCTGGAACTCGATCTCCTTCCAAACTTGCCATGGCGAACCGCGTAGGCTGGGTTGCATCGAATCCTCCGAGAACTGCAATTTGCCAGGGCAAGTGCTGGTATATTTATACCTTGAAGGTGTCTAGGAATGCCAGTAATGACGTAAAAGTCGGGCAGAGGAACGTCATGAATGAACCCCTAAGGAATAGATGTTCATGCATACTTAATAAGTTCTTGGAGAAATCAACATTCAAGCTGAGGGAAATTCCTAAAGGCTTAAGGGTCTGGTTTTCCAACAATTCGTAGTGACGTGGATGGACCGATGTAGGCGGCCATGCCTGTATTTGGTTTGTACGGACAATGTCTAAATAAGGGCCGGATTTCTATGTCCAAATAAGGGCAATGTGAATAGTACCTATATAAGGGTATAAATCGGGAAACCTATATACGGAATCTAAATCTGCACACAACAATAGTAGAGGCATGCTGTAAAAACAGTCAAAGTTCTGTTAGAAAAGTCATATTGTACACTGATTTCCCACTTAGTGCCAACTGAAAACCCCTCAGTGTAAAGCTATTCTTTATCTTATTGTGGTTATGTATTGTGGAAATGAATATTTCACATAGCTAGATGACACAGTTCAAGATGACTGACAGCAGCCTGTTGAACTGGTATGCTGCAATGACCACTGTGGCGGAGCAGAATACTAAGTGTTTTCTCAAAAAGAAGATTCATGAAATGCTTTCCACTTATGTTATCTTTCATGATAAAAAGACACCTTTGGATTTTAGTTTTTGTGTGATTTTATCACAATCGCAAATCTTTTTAATATGCATTTTGCACGCCTTTCTCAGAAATTTCAATTGCTGTACAGAATAACATTTTAAAACAATGACAGCATTTCTGACATTTATTCACAGTGGTGAAACTTAGCCTAGGATTTTGTGCTTGTTGCTTCTTTGCATTGTCATTTGAAGATTATGATTTGTTTTACCTTTGACCCAAAATGGGAGCATATGGTAGGTAGCATGCTACGCTTGCTTCTTCATAACAATGAAATAGTTTTTCTGATGTAAGATATCTTTGTAGAGGTAACAGTGACTACTTCCAAATCCACTGAGCAGGTTAAGTGAAAGGTAACACCATTTGATCTTTGATCTCTAAGTAAACCAATTTTCGTTGTTTAGTGGTCCTGGATTTGTTACAGTTGAATCCGTTTTTGAGAGCGTAGTATCATTGGAATCATCATAATAAGTACTTGTACTAGCCTTGCAATATGGGTGGTTAGCCATGAAATATGACCGTAGACCCCTATTTATACCTTTTCTAAGCAGTTCAGAGTGGCTTTATTTTACTAGCTTTGCATCAAGAGTTATACGTTTTGTGTCACTAGAATCATTATCATAAGCACTTTCAGTTTCCTTTGTGAAAATTGTGTACTTTAGCCTCAAATACTTAATTTCTAAATATTTCAAAGTCTTTATTCTGATACCATTGAATAATTGCTTATAAGCGCAGGATGACTGGAGTCCCAATGTGAAGCACGTCAAGTTTCCTAAGTGAGATGTGTGGAACGCACATGCTATTTGATCTTTGACCTCTAAATACACATTGCTTACGCCTCATATGGCCTTTATTCTTTCACCATTGAACTAGTTTAGTATCATTAGAATTGTCAGAATGAGCACTCTGCGTAGTAAAACTGGAGGAAAGGTCATGTCATTTCACCTTTCACTCTTGAACTAAGTTGTTATGGTGAACTACTAGCAACTATTTTATTATTTCCGATAGTTGCCTTTAAAGGACATGTCATGACTACTTTCCTATCAGTGAGTCAGAGAGGGTAAAATGGAATGACCTTCAGTCACCAAATAGCCATGCTCGGTACACTACTGTTATCTCTTTCCAACTGTTAACTTTATTGACAGAACTATGACACATTCAAGGTTTTTGTCCTTAGGATCAAAAGTATTTTTGAGATGAATTGAACGTTTTTCCAACCATCTTCAAACGAATAAGTATATTTGCTGCATAATTAGAAAAGTCAGAATATTTACTTGTTTTTCAAAAGATAGGGTCAGGCAGGCTGTGCAGTATTGCCATTTGACTTGACAGTCAATATTGCTCCTCCTCCATGTGTTCAGACATCTGATGTACGTCTCTTCCCTGTGTAAGCTCTGTGGTCACGATCATACCGCCCTCATGCCTGTCCGCTGTGCTACTGACTGCTGAATTCCCAAGTGGCCAAATACTATGCTGTTGTTGGCCTGTTATGGCCCAAAACGCTGAATGCTATTTACTCATTAGTGGCTATGCGGATACCCATAGAGACAATACGGACAGATCGCCTGGCAGCCTCGGGAGTTTTGGCGGAAAAGCAGAACGTATCCTCTGATCCATTTTGGCTTGTGCCTTCACCCTGCCAGTGGCTATGTGTCCCTAACTCACGTGGCATCTGAGTTTTTGGTGTTTGTAGGAGCCTCTCTGTGGAATGGATCAAGAGCCTCCTGTAAGAGTGTTTGCCTACCAGCTATGCACCCTCCCACCTGTGACCCATCACTCAGTAATCCTGGGTCTAGGATGCAGGGTCTACCTGACTGCATACTTGCGTGTCGAGGTAGATGTGAGGTTCAGATCGGGCAATTCTATTAATAGGGCCAATAGTTCATTTTTATTGATAATCCATATTAACACAGAGCTCCAAAATCGAAGTGGTCCAAAAGCCAAAAATATAGACGGAGCTAAAAAGGTCAGAACCCATTCACATGAAGAAAATCCTGTCTGCATGGAATATGTCTGATAGATAGGCTTATCTGTGATCCAAAGATGATTAACTGTGGTGTGCCAAAAGTGTCCATATAATTCTGCCACTTATTAAGCATTTATGTGCATTCTCAAATTCCACACTAGTCTTCTCTTGCTAGAGGATGAATTGTGATGAACAAACTAAGTAAAGTAAAGTAATTTTTTCTGTTGACCGTTATTGAGTTCATTGAAATGTGTTATTGTAAGTGATGATATTACATTGATTGTCCTTGAAAACTGCATTATGTGATAATTGGAACTCATGAAGTCTTTATTCTAACATATTGAATATTCACCCTCTGCTACAATACTACACATTCAGGGGCAGATTTACCAGCCCCTTGCGCCACTTTTGCGTCACTTTTAACATGGGAGAAGTGATGCAAAAGTGGCACAAGGTGCTTGTAAATAAGCCCCTCAGTCTTGATTTATTTAAATTCTCATTCAAACTGTTTTGATGTAAAACGTGTAGCGCTGAACACACAGTACATCATTTGTTTGAGTAAACTTTATACCAATCGCCCCTACAATTTGACAAACCAAATTAGGACAACCTCAATTGAATTGTATTACCAAAAATACAATTCTAAAATACTAAAATGATCATGTACTACTTAATAAAGCACATGGAGACTAGGTTCCCCAAACAAATAAAAGACTTAATAAGTTTTGCCAAGAGTGGCAATTACACACAAAGGCACACACATTTTCCTGGCATAAGGAGGGAACATTTGACATGAATACAATTGAGCACACTAAAACATATACAAAAACCAGATATACAGGACGGAAAAGAGACAAAAGAGAGGCAGTATTAGAATTGTGATCTATCTTTGAAGAGGTCCAATCCGATAACCCCACGATGCCAATAGCAAGCGAGACATCAGCACCTTCCCCACCATATGCAGGAAGGTATGTGCTCACCTCAACTCCCTCTGCATTAAAATATTCAAATCCAAAAGTTGTAGAAGTCAACAAGCCCCTCACCAGAAGAAGGTCAGACAGGTCTAAGCCAGAGATATCTAAAAGCACATGAACCCATACACGTTTCTAGGAAAGGTCATGAAAAGCTCAACTTCCCGTCCACCACACTTGACATACCACATCTTAAGGGTGAGCCACATGCACATTCTCACTTGGTCAGGAACCTGCTTAAACTGCTGGGCATCCAGGTTGAGGGGCTTAGTGAGTACTAGTATTTAATTATTACTAATTTGTTGTGTCCAATCCAATAAGGCTAATTTTGTTTCCAAATAGTATTCTGCTCACACTCAAGGGTCAGTTAAGTTCAAGTAACGGTATGAAGATTATGTGATCCAATTTGAGTGAGGGGGTACTCGGTGCTACCTAGTTCTGCTTGTTGCTGTAGCCGCTCGCTTGGGCTGATTATGCAGGCAGTTATGCTGACTTCTCTGTCCTACTGTCACTAAGATAGTGGCACTGTGTTAGTAGTTCTGCACAGTCCTAACTAATCTCCCAATGATGCAGTATGCAAAATATGCATCTATGCATTGAAAAGGGAAACCGGCTGAGTTGGCTCATCAAAGTGGGTTAGATTTGTGAAGCAGAGGTCAATTATTTCCAAATGTAGTTTTGAAAATTCGGAATAGGGCCTCAGTAAGATTTTGGAAATGAGGAATAAGTCAACTAGACAATTCAGGAATTCTGTTTTAGAAAAGTATAATGTCAAAATGTTACTTCCTCTGCCTGTCAAAATATTTTTGAGGAGATTAACTGTACCAATAATTATTTTTGTTATCTTTTTTTCTTTCTTCAGAACCCAAGGGCAAGAAGAGGGCATTACACAGTTGGGTAAAGGAGGGTGCCACCACCAGAGCCACAGCGGCTGGAAGTTCCACTGCCACCACCAGCGCCGTGTTGGATGGCTCTGCTGGACCCAGTAAGTTCTCATTAATAATATTTATTTTTGTAAATTTTAACTATCCCCATTAGATACGTCTTTTGTCCTTTCTGCTATACTGTAACTTTTTTGTAAATTCTTGTAATTCTATTTAATGTTTATTCTTGTTACTTATCCCTCCCTGCATTATCTTTTTTCTACATTTCTTGTTTCTTTCTTCTGTGCCTGTACTAATCTGTAGCTTAAGCTTTTATCTGATTGGTTGTGTTGTCCCTATCCCCTGACTTTCTAGTCTGGTGCTAAAAGACTTGGGGCCATATGTAGGTAGACTGTGTTTTGCGATTCTCTAATTGCAATTTTTAAGGAATCGCAATTAGAGAATAGCAAAATGCAATGTAGGTAGGATTAGCAATTTTTTTTGCGAATCCCACCCATTCCTTATTTGCGATTCTCTAATTGAGAATCGCAAATAAGGAATACCTTGCCATGCATTCCTATGGGCTAAAAGGCCCATAGGAATGAATAGGAAGACATTCTCAATTTGCGATTCTCAATTAGAGAATCGCAAATTGAGAATGCAATTTCAAGGTTGCAAGGGTGTCAATAGGACACCCTGTTGCACCCCTGAAATTAGCATGGGTGCACATGTGGTGCACATACATGCCCTAAGGGCATGTGTGTGCACCACATTCCACTTTGAAAAATGCAAAAAACTGCATTATTACAAGAAATCGCAAATTACCACCAACCTGTAGTTGGTGGTAATTTGCGATTCCTTAAGGCCAAATAGCACTTTTTTGGAGGTTCCTACATTGCATTTAAGGAATCGCAAAATTTGCGATTCCTTAAATGCAATTGCAAAATAAGGAATCGCAAATTTAGCGATTCCTTATTTTGCATGCAGATTTGCCTTCCTACATTCCACTTAGCAAATTTGCGATCGCAAACGCCGAAATTCGGCGAATTTCAGCGTTTGCGATCGCAAATTTGCTTTCTACATATGGCCCTAAGACACTAGATTAGGCAGTATACTGGGAAGATTGCAGAGTTTGCAGAGACAAGCAAGCTCTTCTATGCTTGTTTCTTAAGAGGGCTTTACATTTTTTGCTCATGCTCAAATGACAAGAGAGTGGCCATGGTTATAGTGATCCCCCAAAGCTGTATTGTATATATTATGATTAAAGAATCCCTGCAGTTTCAATGACAGTGCAGCATGGCAGGAGAGTAGTATGAGGATGCTCCCATGGCATTTGCCAACTAAAACCTAATGTCCTTTACTGACCAATTTATTCTGTTAATTCATTGCACTTTAAATGACTCACAGTCATCATATATCTGCCACTCAATTACAGTTGGCTTGACAACTTGCTTTTCTAGCACTGTCAACCAGTAACATGCCCAAAGTCATATTTTAGATGGGAGAGGAGATACTGCAAACTGAACTGTAGTCTTGTGTTGCTGTTGTATTTTGTTTAAGAACATAAAAAGGATGAGGTGTAGCTGGCATCTAAAATCTGTAATGTTTTTTCTAGCTGCACAAATCACTAGTGACGCGAACCAGCAGCACAAGTGCGTCAGCACCAGCTGAAGGGGGAGTCTCTGCAGCTGCAGGGGTGGGCAATGGTGAGTCACATTGATTGTTTATTGATAATTACTAGTATACCTACTGTATTTGTTAAGTGAGGCAGATCCCACCCATCAATAGTCACCCATGATCTCCATGCCCATGGCACTTTGTGAGCCTTGATGCATGGATCTTGACCCCACTGAACTGCAGCATGGTTCAGTCTAGCACTGCAATGCTTAATGTGCAATGTGCATCTGCTTCTGTTAATGTAGCATTTACAAAGCTTTCAACAATTTGCAAACCGAAACAAAAACAATATGTCTTTCTTTTCCCTCCTAGTGCCCACTCAGTCACTCACCTCCTACTACCACACTCCTTCATGTGTTCCTAAGGTCTTCTTTACCAGCCTACCAGAGACATTGGGAAAAAAATATTTTTTAGGCATGCGCAACATGTTACGGGACAAGTGGTTAATATGGCTTCCAAAATGGAGTTATGCCTGTTCAGATTTGACATACATTCATCAACTTTCAGTTTCAGCTGCAGCGACTGATTAAGCCTAAGCTACATCATCAGTGAACCCCCCTCCCAACACTATTTTATAGAAAAACTTCTGTTGTACCTACCTAGCCTTTTCCCTGTACCTTAACCTGCTGCTGCAGACTAAGGGCCTGATTATTAGAGTTTGGCAGAGGTAGTTACTCCATCACAACCGTAATGGATATCTCGTCCACCGTATTATGAATCGTAATATGACAGACAGGATATCTGTCTCAAAAACAATTGCAGAACCCTTGTGCTGCATTTCCAATCGCAAAGCTTGAATCAAAAATGCTTACAAACTTCTCATGTTCCAAACATAATTGACCAAACTATTCTTTCCTGTTCACGATAAGGCTGTCCATAGTCCCAATTTTTTCAAATGAAGCAGTTATGCCAATCTAGGCCTTTTCACTTGTCACTCAATTCATGTTTAGCAGCTATCTGTCAGATTTGTGACTAAGTCAAGTTTACTTCCCTTACTGCCCAGTGAATGTATTTGATTTAAATAATTTGTGTTTGAGGGTGAGGCCAGGAAGTAAATTGGGATTCAATGTCTATGATTTCATATTTTGTGCTTGGGATGCTCTGTGACGAACACCCAACAAAATCTATCTATTCCTTTTCTTTTACTGTACTGCAGTGCCTCGTTTTTCCCACCATCTACTTACGGCATCCAGGAGATCTATTATCTGCATGTTATACATTATGTGTGTGACATATTATTAATCATCTGCCACTTTTGAGTCAGGGTAGAATTGAAAGTCATTTGGCGAGGCCATTTGAGAAAAATATAATTGTTTGTCCATTCCAGCTGCCCCAGTTGCAGGCTGCAGCGAGTAGCAAATATATACCTGATATGCTAGCTAACATGCTTCCAGTCATTTAGCACACTAGGAGTAGAATACTTATACTCCATAGTGGATGATGCCAGACAAAGTGTCTTTGTGATTTAGTTTTTTAGCAAATCCATTACAAGAAAAAACAATCACTCAATTTGTTTCTTCTTACGTTGCCTCCTTTCAGACAATCAGTGCTGTTGTATGAGTTATGTGTTGTTAAAATTATGTCTCTGTAAATGCCTTTCCTAATCTCATAAACTATTCCAATGGTCCTAGGTGACCGGAAATGTAAATGCAGGAAGCACTATCAGTGGCTGGTGGCCAAGGAGGGTCTGGTTCATGCCCCTGCTTCTGGGCCGAGTTCTACGAGTCAACTCCCTATGCTTCCAGTCTTCAGGCCACACTAGCATTGCCAGCAGCTTGGAGATGCCTGTGCCTGTTCCCCCTTCAGACCAGCTCCTCCATCACAGCGTTCTTCACCAACTGGTGTACTTGGACCATTGAATGGCACGCCTCAAGGCCCACATCCAAAATCTGGAGACCCTCATAGAGATGCCCTCTTCTGTCGCTTTTTTAAAAAAAATTGTTTCGCTGGGAGGGAGATGTGGGTAAAGATAATGGGAATTTGGGCAGGGCAATTTTGGACGATTTGGACCTGATTTATATTTATTTTGTGGGTAGTCACAAGGAGTGCACCCAAACCATTCTCTGAGGTTTTTAGTTTCTTTTCATTGGTTGATAGTGAGGCCACTTTTCTCAGTGATATATTTTCATAACTGGTAGACTTGTGGTCCCTTGCATCATCATTTAGCATTTCCTCCACCAGCAGGTTGAGTTTCTGTCCTGAGAGACATGGTGGGATCTGTGCAAAGCAAGTGAATTGAAATTGCTCACTGTCCTCTGGGGATAACACCTTTCATTATAAACATTAAGAGAAACAGTGACAAGATTAAAAATCAAAGGGATGTGGGAAGGACCATTAGGTCATCCTACACTTCCTATTAGTTATCAAACTGGGATGTCAACATGTTTCAGCTAACTCACACCTGACAGGGGTCAACCACTTTCTTCACAAACAATTTTCAGATCCCTATTGTACCTGGTAGAACTATTTGTCTCCATGGAGCTCTATATTTTTTTTTTAAACAAATCTTTATTGAGTTTTTGGCTTGTTTTGCGTTACCCGACCGCCCACCAGCTTACAGGCATTACAGTTTATTTGTATATATATACATTTGACAGAAAAAATTATGACATAACCACTTTTAATTTAGACATATTAGCAATTACTACTTTTTTTTGGTTACTCAATATCTTCTATCCATACTCAGCGTGGATCCCAGATAGCTAGACCTTTCTTTTTCTTGTTCAAGCCCTTACATCTGTATATGGCTATTTCAAAACTATAAGTTGCAAGTAAGCGTGCTCGCCATTGTTGAAATGAGGGTGGATGTAGATCTAACCAGGCCGACGCTAAACACATTCTAAATATTGCCATTGCAACAAATATTAATCCCCTTATTTGAGTTGGTCGAGCATCCCCTTCTACCCCCAAAACTATTTCTGCTGTTGTTATTACAATATCGGTTTTGAGGATTTTAGAAAGAAAAATAGAAATATCCCGTCTAATGGTATAGAGTTCCTTGCAAGTAGCAAACATACGCATTAAATCCACTTCGGGAAGTGCGCATCTTGGACATCTCGTCCCCTTGCCAATGCTCCATTTTGCTATCTTTTTAAGAGTATAGTATAACTGAAAAAAGGTCTTGTAAAATTGTGCTTGTAGTTTGGTTGATATTAAGATTGATTGTGAGAGGTTGAATGCAATTTGAATGGACTTTTCGGAAATTTCTAATTTATCCTGCCATATCTGAAAGTGTTTGTCAAGGTCGTCAGGTAGATTTGTAATTAAGTTATTGTAGATTTCACCAATTTTAATTATTTTATCCTTTATAATCATATCTATTATCTGCATTTTCTGAAAAGCTGTGTTACCACCCCCTTTTTTCAACATGAAGTCTCTTACTTGCAAATACTTGTAAAAGTCACGATGTTCTAGTGCAAATTTATTCTTTAGTGATTCGAATGTATTAAACCCAGTTTGATTGAAAAATACACCAAGTTTTTGATTCCTGACATAACCCAGAGTTTCATACATGAATCTGAAAAAATTGCGGGGAGATTTTGATTGCAGTGGATAGTCGTGTAGTATGAAAATTTACCAATCCCCAGTATTTTGCGTACATTACCCCAGACAATATAGATTCCTTTAAGGGTTTTAAACCGGACCTTTTTGAAGTGACAGTCATAGGTCAAGCGCCAGAGATGATCTCCTGTTGCTGCCCCGAGAATAAGTTCTTGTGGGGTTGGAACCCTTCCTGCTGGATTTAAAGCGGGATTTGAAGTTAGAAGCATTCTACTATAGTTAAGTTTAGTAGCCCACCAGTAAGCTTTAAAATTGGGTAGGGCAAGTCCACCTCTATCTTTGGGTAAGTTAATAAACTTCATGGCTCTGCGCGATCTACTGTACCCCCAGATAAAACGAGAGAGGATACGATCCAGTTCTGTAAAGATATGTTGATCAAAAATTAAACAGATGCTTCTAAAAAAATATAAGAATTTAGGAAAAAATACCATTTTTATTAAATTGCTCCTGCCAAAAATTGTTAAATGTAAATTATGTAATCTCTTCAGTGATAGGTCCGTTTGTTTCAAAAGTGGATTCATGTTTAACATAACTAGATTGTTAAGATTGGAAGGGATATTTGCCCCTAGGTAAGTCGCATTTTCAACAATCCTTTTATCAGCACAGCTAATTTGATTATTAATGACAATTTGAGTTTTATTTTGGTTTAGTTTATATCCTGAAACTTCACCAAAGTGATTAGCTTCTGTTTCAATTAGTTTTATAGCATCACTAGGGTTGGTTATGGTTAAGGCAATTTCATCGACATAGGCTAATGTTTTGGTGTCTCCATTAGGGGTCCTCACTGGTAATATTGCTAGATTTGATTCTAACCTCCGAATGAAAGGATCTATGAAGATAGCAAAAAGTAATGGGGAGCAGGGACAACCCTGCCTCGTTCCTCTCGTCACTTTAAAGTTTTCAGATATATCCCCATTTATCACAACTGCTGCTTCTGGGTTAAGATACATCATACTGGTTGCTTTGATGAAATTTTCCCCAATTCTACTCTTTGACATGGCTGTCCATAGGTATTGCCAGGAGACCCTATCAAATGCTTTTTCGGCGTCTAGTAATATGAGTGCCATAGGGTCTCCTGCTACTTCGGTCACATCAAAGAGTGTGATGACTCTCTGTATGTGATCAATGGTAGATCTGCCAAGAACAAATCCGTGTTGCCTGACCGATATAATTTTGTGTATGAGTGGGGCGATCCGACTGGCAAGTATTTTGGAATAGATTTTAGAATCGTTATTGATTAGGGTGATTGGACGATAAGCCCCTAACTCGGTTGAATCTTTGTTTTTCTTAGGAAATACAATTATTTTTGCTTGTGCCGAAGATCCTGGTGGTTGTCCACCATTAAAGACCTGGGTCATCAACATTATAAGTATCTCTTTTAGTTGTTTACTGAATCTGGCATAAAATTCAGAGGGAATTCCATCGAGCCCACTTGCTTTACCCGAGGGAAGACTGTTAGTTGATAGTAATATTTCGATCCATTGCGGCGCCTCAGCCAAGCTATCTCTGTCGGTTTGGGAGAGTTGAGTCCATATAACCGTCTCCAGATAGTCATCAATTTGAGATTGGTTTTTGTAAGTCTCTGTGTGAAGTTCCGAATAATATCTTTTAAAACAATCTCTAATTTCTTTGGGATCTTGGGTGAGGCCTTTAATGGGGTCTTTAATTTCCTTAATTGTACTATCCGTATGTTCCTGTCTAGCTCGAATTGCAAGATGATGACCGATACTTTCCCCAAGCTCGTAGATTTTTTCTTTATTTTGGGTAGCTTTACTGATTGCTTTATTTGAAAACGTTTCTACAATTAGATTTTTTGTAATGGCAACGTCTCTAATTGCCTCTTCAATATTGATATTTCCCCGGATTGCCATTATGAGCTCTTCCTCTTTTTTAGCTAATTCATTTTGTAGGTTTTTTAATTTTAATTTTTCCTCTTGATTGTTTTTAATTGAGAATCACAGGGTTTCTCCTCTGATTCCCACCTTAAGGGTATCCCAGACAATTTCCAGCGGGGCACTGCCAAGGTTATTTTCTAAAAATTCGGGGATCCAGTTCTCTATAACCTTACAACATTCTTCATTCAGCAGAAGAGCCCTTTCGAACGTGCACGTATTGTGTTTAGATTCTATTTTACCAGTATCAAGACATATAGTTAAAGGGTTATGGTCGGACAATACCTTGGGTAGTCGATCTATGGAGCTATGTGTGGCTATATTGTGTGATGCAAATATATAATCCAGCCTTGCGAACTTTAGATGTAGGTTTGAAAAAAAAGTGTATCCTGGGTTGTTTGGGCACTTCAATTGCCAGCAGTCGGATAACCCATGCGTGTTGCATAATTCTTCAAGAGCTCTGAAAACTTTCGGTTTTCGACCTTGATACTTAAATTTATTGTGCCCCAGCGCCCAGTTTGAAGGAAGATTTAAGTTAAAATCACCACATACTATCAATGGTAATGGCCAATGAACCAGTTCGTTGGATAAAAATTCTAAAGGACCTGGGTCATCGTCAACACGCCCGTATACCGAGCAGATAGTTAATTTCTTCCCACACCATAATGGCATTCGGTGATTGCCCATCGACCAGATTTATCTGCAGCTGATTTACCGAATTGAAGACCCCCGCTACGAGCTAAAATTGCAACTCCCCGTGTTTTATTGCTCTGCGTTGTTGCCGTAATCACCTTATATCCGAGAGTTTTTAAGACTACAATTTGGGACCTTCCTGGGGGCAGACAATGTCTGCCCCAATTGAGTTAAGACCAACAGCTGTTCTCTGTCTTTTATTTGGATCGTTTAGGCCACATATGTTAATAGTTAAAAGGTAAGACTGTATGTGTAAATATAGAAAGAAAACTCCCTGCCTCCTTCCCCGCCACCCATCCCCACCCCCCGATTCCCCTAGGAGAGGCTACCTGATTCGGGATGAACCAGGTTGTGGGCGTCATTGCAGTCAGAGGACAGCAAGCGGCGGCTGACCTGATATATATCTTTATTTCCCATTTTCTTAACATCCCTGTGTGTTTTTTTTTTTTTTTTTGCTCCCCTCCCTCCTTGCCATTTATAACTTGCTTGTTTTAACATTCCTGTTATGTCTAACTAAATTCAGATTAGGTAGTTTTAGAGAATTACGGTTGTTTTTTGGGTTTGTTTTTGTCTGAGATTGTGATTTCTTTTAAATACGCTTCAGCTTGAATCTCACTGGTAAAGCTTCTTGTAGTGCCGTTAAAGATGATCTTTAACCGTGCAGGGTTCTGTAAGTAAACAGTGGCGCCAATGCGTTCAAACGGGGTGAATAGTTGTCTCATCCTCCACCTTCTTTCGACTGTAGCATGGGCAAAACCCGGTCTGCAAAAGAACGCAAAGTCTTTAAATTCTCTTTTTTTTGTCGGTCGTGCGAGATCAAAAATAGTTTCACGTAGCACAAAATTGCCAAAGTTAACAAGGAACGCACGGGGATGTTGTGCTGATGTCTGAGTTCGCTTAGAAAGTATCAAGGGAAAGCGATGGGCCCAATGTATTTCCTTGTTAAAGTCCCACTTGTGTAGTTCTGGAAATAATTCTTTCAGTAGTGTGATTATAAAACCCCTTGGATCATTTCCCTCAGCGTTCACAGGAACCCCAAGAAAACGTAAGTTGTTTTGTCTGCTCTATTTTCTTGGTCTTCAACCTTCACCATTAAGTCTTTGATTATGCCATCCTGTTCTTTCCCAAGTGTTTGTAGATCACAGACATCTTTCTCCAGATTTTCCGTGCGTATTTCCACGGAGGCCATTCTGTCCGAAATCTCTAGACAGGTTTGTCCCACCTTTTGTATTGCTCCTTGAAGTTTCTGGATAGCAACGTGGTTTTTCTTGTTATCATGTTTGACATCTTCATGAAAATTCTTAATTGATTTGATGATATCGCACAGGGAGAGTTCTGGTTGATCTCGATTATCGTCACCTATCTCAGTTTGCAGGTTTTTAGATATCTTGGGTTTCCTCAAGGCCTTCCCCATGGGACTTAGGTTTACATCAGATTCTTGTGGTAAGATATTCCTGGATTTATGGTTTGTTTGTTCGGTGTTGCTCCCTTGATCCGTGGTGTCTTCAAACATTAGTCTATTTTGTCTCTTTTGTCTCTTTTGTCTTTCCCTTTTTCTTTCCTGTTTCTTCTTTGTAGAGCTACCTTTTAAGGAGGTTTTCTGTTTCTTTGCATCTATATTTTGGTGCAATTTTCACGTTTCACTTAGGTTACCTCATGATGGCCCCTGAAACATAAACAGAAGAAATGGAACCATGCAATGCAGCCCATTTGTGTACATATTTTGTACAACAATTAAAAAATCGTATAGTGCCTGTTGAAGAACATAAATAATGGTATGCATTGATATAGTGTACTTATTAGCATTAATCACAACACACATCTTGGAGAGTGCATATAGAATCAGAGGAGCATGGATCTTTTACTAAAATGCATCTGTGATTTGTTAAAAATATAAAACAAAAGGGTAATAATATATTTTTACAAAATTCCCTCAAGGTTACTTGACAGCATGGATCAAAAACAGTTTTTATCTTATCATAAAAAGTAATATGTCTCCTCAAAGCCAGAGAAGGAGATGGATACTGTAAGAAAGTCATAGGTAATGATCAGTAAGACAAAGTGCTTAGTGTATATAATAGGTGGCAAGAAAAACATGCACTTATTGAGAAACGGATCTTATTATGATGTAAAACGTGTTGTAGTGAGCAATGTTATCTGACCATGAAAAGAAAATAGGTCATGCCTAATTAATTAACATTAGGGTAAGATTTTAACTGCCCCGTAATTTCGCTGTACTCACTTATTCAATGGTGGCGTCATGACTTGAAAGGGGAAATGGCCTGAAGTGGCTACATAAAAAAAGGCAAAGAAGCAGAGAAGGAGTCAGTTATGTTGCTGCTGTACATAACAAGCCTTCTTTGAAAACTGAAATCCAAAACATTACTTACTATTCTGGCTAGTGACCGTGTCGTGTGAACAAGACCTTCCAGGGATGAGTGTGGGCTGATTACTTGGTCCGTGGTTAAGTAAATGTTTCTTGGCACACGTGTAAACAATTGCTTGTCATTAGCATTACTCCATTAATGGCTGCCTTTTGTGGCTGTTATGTTGGGTTGCTGTCATAGACAAGGAAGAAATGCTCCTGTTCATGAAGCAGCATAATTATTTTTAGGGTACTCACCTGAAAAGTTTAGTAAAAAGACCAAATAAATTCTCATGGTAAAAAGACAATGATGTAGGTAAATAAGTGGCCTCTGGGACGGAACTGTTATCATGGTAAACAAACAAACTCCAGTCACTAACTTGACCGTACTTTCAGGACTTTCCTGCTAAAGTCATAATGTGAACCCCTAGAATACCACATAAAAGCTGCTATCATGGTCATAGACAAACTCCTATCCATAATTTAGTAAAGCTCTTGTTGGGTGTTCCTATTGGAAACAAATCCTCATATAATTACAGAAAAAAACAGGCAGCAGCGTTGGTAAAAAATGACAAATGGAAAAGGTGCACACAATCTATAGCCCGTAAACTCAGAAAATCCATCATCATGGGCAGCACGGGAACACTTTCCTGCAAAAACCTTAATGTAAATATGCCCAGAAAATACCAATATCTAGATACAAGGAAAAATGATGTCTAAATCCCCCCCAAAATATTGGGGTTAGTCCAAGGGACTATCTATAGTGGTCACTTTTGTGATTATACAGCACGCAATATCCTAGAAGCCCTGTTGCGCATAATGCTCATTTAGAAGTATTAGGCAATCTTTCTCCAGTGGTAAATACCATAGATTTGTTTATTGTATACATAGGATTAGAGTAGTGTCCAGTTCCTCTTATGCTCTTACTCCCTATTGATGGAGGGGGGTTATTGAAAGGGATTTTAACACAAGACGTTCAGGAATATTAACTTAGACTCAGTGATGGAGGGAGTGTCCATGATCTTTGTGACCAGGGACACCAGTGTCAGTGGTATGTGAGCCTTAATCTTTTACAAATAATCCACACATTGTGTGTGTATAAATCGATTCCAACTGTGCACCTGAAGTCTGAAACATCAATTTATCTGAGACCATTTATATTGTCATTTAAACCAATTATGAAGGTCTTCAAAAGGTAAACCCATCATTGTTCTTTCTGTAACAGATTCTGATCGGCCTGTGCATCAATGTTGTCCAGAGTTTTCAAGATGACCTACTGGAAGTCATTGTCTGTGTGATCCATGGAAAGAAAGTGATTTCGTTTGATATTGCTTTGATGTTCCCCTATGCGGGTCTCAACTTCCTACATGTCATGCCGCTATTGACATGTAATCATATATATTGCATAGGCTGTGTTGCAATTCATGTGTTTTCTGGTTGTCCCCAAGATCTATTGTTTTAGTAACTGTTGTCAGGTGACACAATGTGCATGTCCTGCAAGGAATATGGCCAACAATAGGAGTGTTCCCCCACAATGCAGTGATGGTGTTAGTCTCGTCTTTGGCTCTTTTTGCCCTTGTGTGTACCAGGTAATCCAGCAGTTTTTTTTCTCATGTGGGCAAATCTGGGTTTTTCCCAATACAATGATCTGGATGTAATTATTCGCCAATTCTTATTGGTTATTTTTAATGTAATCTGAAGCTATACTGTAGGTGATAACACATGTCAGGACCTCTTTTATCTCAATCCGTCGGTTAGGTTGCAACAGGGATTCTTGATTCTGATGCCTTGCTCATTACACACACTTTTTGATGATCTTGTTTGGATAGCTCAATTTTTCAAGTTTAGAAGACAATTATTCTGCTTGAATTTTTAAATCTGACAGATTGGTGCAATTTTGGTACAGGCGTAAAAACTGGCTGTACAGTAGATTTTCCTTCAAAAGATCGCAGGCGGAAACTGTTAAAAGCAATAAACTGTTCTTGTGTGTGAATTTATGGTAACACTTTGTTTCTAACTTCATATCCTTACTTGAAATGACAACATCAAGAAATGCAAGCAATGTTTTACCACTAGTACTTTTGAATTTCAGCCACTTAAGGAATTCCAGGATCATTTGTTCATCTCCTTCCCCAAAAATTTGGCGACAGGAGTTCTCATTTGGCAGAATACATGTTTCTTCCAGTTGTCTCACATACAGTCCAGCTAGGCTCAGGGCAAATGTGCTGCCCAAGGATGTCCCATTAACTTGTAGATATAGAGTTAATTCATATTTTAAAAAAGTCTCAGTGAGAGCCAATCTGCAACATTCATGCATAAAGTGCCGTGTGGTTATGAAAGACCAATTTTGTTTGCAGAGGACTTCTTTGATGATGTGAGAGTAGTGCCCTGCATTAAGCTTGTATACAGACTCTCTATATCACGACCAACCATCATATTAATTTGAGGGTCAAGAGCAACATCTTTTAGCAGTCTAAATAAATCCCTAGTGTATTTTAAGTAGGTGGAGGTCACCTGTACAATAGATTTTAGGATTTCATCTGCAAATTGAGAATGTAGTTCAAAAATTGAATCAATTCTGGACATGATTGGGCAGCCTTGGGGGGGGGGAGTTCATTTTTGTGCATTTATGGTAATGAGTAAAAATAGGGAATACTTGGTTTTGTCATGTACAAAAATGCTGCCTCTTTTTTCGATATCCAAGAATTCATCTCTGCCGCTCCTGTTATACTCCGTCTTATTCACTCCAATCTATAAGGGCCAGATGTATGACCCTTTTAGTCGTCGTAAATGGAAAACCAATCTGTTTGCGACCACTAAAAAGGTTTGTGGTATGTAAAAAACATATTTTGTGAGTAACAGAGTATCTACTCGCAAATTAGGGTTTTCTGCGCAGCTATTGGGAAGGGGCATGCCAAGGGCTTCCCTTTCTAATATTGAGTGGTACTGGTACGTATGATTGCTTTGCGACCACAAATGCAGTTGCAAAACAATTGCAGTTACCACCTACTTCAAGTAGATGCTAAACCAGTCGTGTTGGGCAGCAAAAATATTTTTGAAGAGCAGGCATTTGTCCCACGGACCACTGCCTACTCTTAAAAAAGGAAACAGACACAATACATTTTTCTTATTAAAATGCATCCTGTTTTCCTGTAAGGAAAACTGACTGATTTAAAAAAAAAAAAGAAAATAACTGTTTTATTTAAAAAGCATCGTAAAGATAGAATGGAAGGACCCTGTGTCCCTCAGAACCTGGGTAAGTATAGGTAAAGCTACAGTGGTTCGGTCGGGGAGAAACATAATTACATTGCAAATGACGATACATCTTAAAAAGTAGTTACAGACATGGTGGTCTGTGACCCCAGCAGGCCACCATCACTGTGAGTTCTGGGCATTTCCAATTGGTCGACCTGCCCCATGAATATTGATGAGGCAGTCCATTTGCAACCCCATTGGGAATTGCTATAAGTGTCTAAGACACATTAGTAGATTCCTTTTTGAGAATCGCACATTGCCAGTTGCAAAAAATAATAATTTGCAACCCACAAAATGGAATGGTCGCACACCTGGCCCTTAGTGGGGTCGGTGGTCAAGACCATGCAGCACCTCTTGTCATCGAACTGAGTCATGCATCGTTTTCTGTAATCACATGTTTTCAAAAGGACAGTCACAGCCTTTATCTGCTGGCTTTATGATTAACTCTATATTAGAGGTCAATTCCTGAAAAACCTTTTTTTTCTTTTTTGGTCATTTTGTGGAATACTTTCCTCTTGGTGGTCTCCAAGGTTTCAAACTCTTTGAACATTGCTTTTCATATGTTAGTACTTCTGCTGGAACAGCAGAATTTGGAGGGCAGAGGGTGGTTTTTTTTCAGAGGTTGGTGTTTTCCTTTATTATCAGTGTTTCTTTTTCCAATAAAAAATGCTTTTAATTTCAATTTCCTCCAGAATTCGGAAATTTTGCATGTAAATTTAAATTGTCAAAAGAAGCTGTGGGAATTAACCTGAGGCCTTTATTCAAAACTACAGTTTGCTCATCTGATAGAGGCAAGAATGTGGGAAAGGGGTTGGCCTGTTGTGGGTGGAGAGGGTAGGTTTTAGATATTATTTAATATATGATAGTAAAAGGGAGATTTGTTATAGTCCACTTTATGCCTGACATAATTTTTGTTTTTTTCTTTAACTTTACAGCAATGCCTTTTCACACATCCTCACTTTACTGTTTCTTAGAGTGTATGCCAGTTAGGAGGGTATGCTGCCTACATTACCAACAGAAACATAGCATAAGTTAGTTACATATTGAGTAATGTAGTTCACTTTAACCCATAGTTCTCTTACCTGAATGGATGAAGTGATGGCTGGCGGCTGCTCCCACTGTCAATCTTCCAACACCTCATTGAAAAATTTCACAAGGTGCCTTCCTTCTTGTAGTGCACTGATAGGGAAGGTGAATACTGTGAGGTCCTGCTCCCATCTAGGTGATCTCCAACTGCAGAATTAATCAAAGGATCACAAGCAACTAAATTGAAAGAAAAATCGAGAGTTAGTATGTTATTCATACATATGTATATTCATGCTTTAGAAAGACTGAGGACAGACTGCTACCACCATGACATATCAAAGTAAAGAATAACACATATTATAACAATAGTAAATTATCCTGAGCAATGTGAGCACAGAATTTGAAAACCAAAGGTATGAAATCCTCAAGTCAGGAAAAATGTACTCTTTAGTCAACAATGCTCAGCATTTTACTTACACAAAACAAATGCCTGAAAGATGATGTTGACTTTGAGGAATGATGTTTTTCATGGTTGGATAGCAGACTTGTGGGTTATTGTTCTGGTAATAGAAGGACCCAAAGAGTTTGTTTCACATTTAACCACATCCACTCCATCTAGTGTGTGATCTATTTGATATATATTAAGAGAAACATCCCCAAAAAAATGCAAATAGGCTGAGAAGAGGTTTAAGGACTTAATGAATGGATGGGAAAGGGGATTTGAGGAAAAGTGTGACAAATACAACACAAGAACAATATTCATTAGGGCATGAAGCAGCACATCATCATCAATCTTTTGTGGAAGGAAACAAAGGCATGAGTATGACACAGTACAGCTAAATGCATTTGCAAACAGCCCATCTCCCTAGAAACCCAAGTTATTATATATCTGAATTTTCTGTCTTAAATGTTTTACAAAATAACGTTTTGTTTAATGATACTGTGATGCCAAATTGGGTGGTGCATATGCATTCTCCTTGGGAATGTCCATCACTCCTGGGTGCCTGCCTGGACCAATTGGGTAGGTAAGCAGTAAAGTTGAGCTCTGCTTTCACCTTTCATTCATGCAGGAGACAAGAATGCCCAAGGATAGCAAAGCAAGGTAAGCTTCATGAGGAGTGGACCAAGAAGACTCAGAGCCAGAGCAAAAAACATTTGCCACCAGTGCAACACACACACTCAGCAGCATGTCTTAAATAAACACATCTCCCTGCATTCCACATAGCTGAGTACTAGTCCTCAGAGTCATGGTTGCCTTTGAAGTTAATAACTTCCTTGTTCTAGATTCCTAACTTTTGAGGTAGTCACACCCTGAGTCCTTCTATCCTCTTCCTGACTCCGAGTAACTCTGTCACAGCTCCAACCCGAGCAAGATAGTCATGTTGTGCGCTGCTGTTGAAGAACAATCAGAGAAACAGAATTGCAATATTCTGTATAGGTTTGTGTTTGTTAACTAAAGTGACTGGTCTGTGCTCTGAAGAACCAGAAAAAAAGTGGCCCCTGCAAGTATATCTCGCTAAGTTTGAAAGGACCAATTACCTTCAGGAAAAATGATCACCCATCTGGCCCCAAACATTGCATCGAAAACAAGTTTACAAATTAGTTAAATACCCTCCCTCACTGTCTGCGACCACATTAAGTATCAATCATCACTCACAACCATTCAATAATATATCACTCATTGGTGGAAAATTTGCCTGTTCCAATCGAGGCACGGTGGTAGGTACACAATTGCATCCCCTTTTTGATGAAAGCAACACATTGGAATTTGGCGGTTTTATAAATCAAATAAACTTCTGGGGCAGCGTTTCTAGGTGATAAAAGAAAGGATAGCAGTGAACCGTACAGGTACATTTTATCTAAGAATGTTTATAAGGGCCAATCACCTTCTGGAACAATGATCACTCATTAGTCACCAAACAGTGCAATTAATCAAAATATATTTACTAATAATTGAACACCCTACCTCACTGTCTGCCACCACATAAATCATCAAGTTTCACTTGCAGGCACACATTCATTGTTACAATAGTTGTAGTTACCTCTTCTAATCCAAGCATGCATTGATTAGGTAATAGGTATACAAGTGTATCTTTGATGCAGGCAACGCATTGGAATTTGGTATTGGCACTTTTGTAAATCAACTATCTTCTGGGGCAGTTCTGCTAATTGATGCAAAAAAGGATAGGCATGCAAGGGAAGGAGGCATTGTCTTCAATGTCATGAAGGAATTGTGGAAGATTGTTCACTACCTACTGGTCCAACTGCAATTCAGCTATATATGTGACTAAAATGGTAGGGCATCTGACACAAACCCAATGTTCCACCTTTTTTTCGCAAACAAAGAAGTTAAAAAATAAATAATTAAACAATTTTATGGTGGCACTGACATACCCAGTCCAGGACATAGATTTATACCTCAAACTAGGGTGGTTAACACAGACGTTGGTCAGCCAACACACTTTATTCTGACCAATCCTTCTCCTCCTGTGGTGTTTCAGGAAAGGTGTAATTGGGTGGTAATAAATGTTGGTTCATTTTCATCATGTTCAATCACTCCACATTTTGAGGTGAGTGACTAGGTCTTCTCACTGTAACAACTGCACCAGCTGCACTGAACACATGCTCAGAAGACACTTTGGCTACAGGACAAGCCAGATACTTTATTACCAGCCTGCTGAGCTCTGGCCTTTGGCAAATCATCCCATAAGAGTACATCAATGGGTTCTGATCCACATAGACCACGTTTGGATCATACAGATCCTCCTTGGTGCTGCCACTTGCTCAACCTCTTTTGCCATTGCATCTGCACTGGACTTAAGCTCTGGAATTTGATATCAATCCAATGCAGAAGTTGGGTCTAATCCTTCTGTTACTGTTGTTGCCAGTGTTCCAGTTGCTGGTGATGGCTGCTGTAAGACAAGACTGCCCTCTCTGGAAGTTGAAGGCTGCATCCCAGAACTGCAGAGTGGGACTCTAAGTTACAGCCATTTTTCTTTCAGGTCTCCTGCTTGCTTAATAATCCACATCTTGTATTTTGAAACACACCCCTCAGAAAAAGGGTTAAAACTGGGCAGAATTGTTCTGCACCGTGGAACCAAGTAGTGTGGCACAGATACACTCTTTGGATGAGATGGCGTCATGTTACAGCCTTATATTAGAAGCCTAGTGTTGGAATGGGGAATACAATGTCAATGAATACCATGATATGTGCAGTCCTGACAATGGCAATAGCAATAAAGGTAATATCGATGTACGCCATTAACTCTGCCCACAGGACCATGCCAATACCCATCAATATAATAGCAATATGTGCCATAACCTGTACCTGCCCAATGGCGCCTACACCAGCAATAAATGAGATGAATGTATGTCATAATCCATGCACAAATGGCAACACTGTTACAAGTAATAAAAATGTTGATCTACGTTATGATTTAAGCAAACTTAACTGAGTCAATGCCAGTAAGAACAATGTCAATGTATGATATGATAGCTACATGCACAATGTTAAGGATGTTGACAGAAATATTACCAGTGACTGCCATATTATTTTTAAGAGTTCCAATGAATTGATATCATTGCTGTTGGATTCACCCAAGGTGACCTTCCCTTCAATTCCGATCAGAGATACGCAGACAGACAAGTCGTACGGCCCACACCAATGCCTATGAATGCCCTGATTGGTTCCACAGATACATAGTTGCACCACAAAAAGGTCAGAAGAAATTGGTCTCAATAAAACATGTTTGGCCAAGGGCTTATGTTCTCCAAAATACCACAAAGCTAAATACCATATGTAGATAGAAACACTCAAACAAACAGGACACAACATGCACACCACACATAGTCATCACATACTCCTCATGCCAGATATCTGGACACATACACACTGGTCGACACTAGCTCTCCCTGAGAACGAGAGTAATCTGTGTCTTTATCAGATGACCCCACTTGTTGATTCACAACTGAGATGTTTTTTGGAATGTACAAAATTGTTTTATTGTACCTCATGAACTATTTATGACAGCGGACAAATCTTTGTACAGTGAGAGACTTTGAGCAGACGCAGTCTTTCGATGTTCTCAGAGTCTTTCGATGCTCTCAGAGTTTATTTAAACCAAAGTATTCCTGTTTTGCCAAACTCCTCATGTCTTTTCATTTGTTTAAGGTAAACTCATATCCGAGCAACACAAGCGAAGGACTAAGATGTCAACCAAGGCATGCGCTTTTGTGTTTCCATTCACACCTGCAAATGCACCTTTCAGACACCTTCTTTAGCTTGTCCTACAGCAAATGCAACAACGGGCTTGCTAGACCAATTGTACTGTCCTTCTTGCTATCTTCCAGTGTGAAAACCTCACAAGGGAGTAGCATCTGTGTCAGGCATTTGACTAGACTTAATTTGTCCGCATTCATGGTCATAGCTTTCCCAATTGCATCCCCTTCTCTCTGAATGGCATAGTCTTGATCTGTTTCTACTACTCAAACAGATATTGCAACATTTAGTAGGTCAAGTTCCAATATGTTGACATCTCCGGTATCAGGGCCTTAACTGGTACCTTTAGCATGCTGAATAATCCACAACTGGACTTTAAAAGAATGGCTGAAATGAGTGCAAATTATTCTGCAGGTGGTCTGTATGTTGCTGACTATGTTTTCTTTTTAAGAATGTCTTGCACCACCAGGTTGATGCAATGCATCAAATGCAGGATCCTAGAATAGCCACCGTCTGCCATGGCCTTGACTATTCTGAGCCCTCTTGGTTGCGGCCATTTAGACACCTTGCTATTAAATTCATCCAAGATGTTTGCAGCTGTCTATGATTTCTCCAGGGCGAACATGGCTACTTTGGCATGACACTGAATGCTTTTAAAACTTTCTCCAAGGCCATGACCTGTAAATAGTTTGTGCTTTACCCCTGCAAAATAGATCGAGTGTACAGTGATGCACCTATAATCAGTCGCTTGACAACTAGTCCAAATGTCTGTCGTCAGGTAAATACTGTGAACAACACTTTGCCCAACCAATTGCAGCACATTGTGATGCAGCACTGGAATAGCAACTCTGGCAAAATAGGTCCGAATTGGAGCTTTCCGTTTCAGGCAGGAGGCTGCAAAGATTCTAAGAATCCCACTCCTTCCACAAAAGGGAGGAGGTCCAGTGCTAACATTTTTACTAGCTTACCATTGTACTAACGTACCATTGGGAGGATGTGGTCATAGGGCCTAAAAATGTCCCTGATAGCAGCCTGCACTTTCTTCTTTTCTGGGGTTACTGGTGCAGGTGACTTTTGAGAAGTAGTTGATGGTAGACTCAGTTAGTGTCTTGATGGGAGAATCACTGTATGGCGTGGTGTCTCCTTCTTGTGCCATTGTGAAGTCTCTGAGGCGGGTGATTCTGCTGATGCACTGTTGGGGTAAGGACTGCTTTGACTAAAGATTTCACCCTCTTCTTCCCCATTATCTCCTCCCACTTTGATTGGCTGATGTTCCCCAGCTCACCTTCACCACCACAACCATGCTCAGAAATATTTTTAAAGTGCTTCCCTCACTGGATTGTGTGATGTTTTTCCATATGGGTCATTTGTTCTCCAGTACCATAATGTAAACCAGGCTTATCTCGACAAACATTTGTGCCGCAAATGGTTCATATTGCAATGTGCTTCTCCTGTGTGCTAACCGTAAAAAGAAGTACTTTTTTACTGGGCTACTGGTAATACCTGAAAAAAACTCTAGGTAGGTGGGCATGTTGTTGACTATATCTCTGCAATGCATACTTCTACTGAGGTAGGAGTTAGTGCAGATCTCAGCCGGGGCTTTGCAAAAATGGAAGCTAGTTGTGCTACCTGTGCCACATCCTTCAGCCCAGGGTGAGTAGTAATGTCAGACTCCACTGTGTCACCTTCAACAATGCCTAGCTTATCATCATGCTCCTCATCATCCCTTCCATAATTCTAAGGCTTTCAGGAACCTTTATTTCCCCTTGCTTCTCCTGGGGTCTCCTGGACTCTGCCAGGGTCCACTCCATGTCCCTATTATCATCATTAGAAGGGGTGCTTGGAGAATATGGTAAGGTAGTACCCTTCCTTTTCTTCGCTGGAGAGCTGGGAGCCAATGATTCTAAAAGAGGAGGTTCTTGCTTGGCCAGAAGCTCAAGCTTTTGCTCTTCTCCAACATCAGGAATATGTACTATTTCTGGCTGCTGCTGCTGTTCACTTTGCCTGGTTTCCTGAAATGATTTGGTACTACTATGCAAAAGCGACAAATCTAATTCAGCATCACTGCTCATCGGCATCACCATGATTGAAGTGGCTGCCTCACTGACAGACATGAACTTGAACTTAGGTTGGTGTAGTGTTGTTGATGCAGGAGTGCTGCTCCCAGGTTCCTCCCCGGAGGCCGGTCTTTCAGGCACATGGCTCCCAAAAAAGGTTGTGGTTGGCACTTCACTTGTGGAAAGCTGCTTTTTCTCAATGACCACTTTCTTGGGATCAACATTCTTTGGGCCCACTTAAAGCTCTCAGGTAGCAATGGCACTAATCTGCACAAGCGGAAAAGATAGGAGGACTGACAGTACCGTACAAGCCTTCTGTTTGGAAGTAGTATGGGTGATGTCTCTTCTTCTCTTGTGCATCTGAAAGCAAATAATAAGAAAACCATTTAGTGAAACATGGCATTGTTGCAGCTTGAATTAGTACAGGCAGAGGCTATATTAGTGTGGTTAGTTACTTAGGTAATATCAAATCAGCCACTTTAATGTCAAACAACACTACCATACCATAACATTTTATTTCAAAACAGGAAAACACAATATACAGATAGAGAGCTTTCCTATCTGTCTATGTATTGTAAAGGAGACGCATATGGCACTCAGGGAACCACATTGAAAAATGGGATAATAATCTTTAAAAAAAATATGAAGGTTGGTGCGTGCCTATGGCAGGCAATGTTGTCCAAGGGGAAAATGAATAACCATTAAAAAAATGTATGATGCTGATTTGTCTGCAGTGCACCGCACCCAGGATGTCCAGGAGGAAATTGAATTATACCTAGAAAAATGTAATGCTGATGTGGTGCTCTGTGGCTATGATGCAAAAAATGCACACAAAAAATCAACTAGAAATGTTAATATAAAAATATCTAAGTTACAAAATAAAAAATAAAAATAGACATTTTTAAAATTTAAATAATAAATAAAAAAAACATGATTAATAATTGCTGATGTTTGTATGGAGGGATGAGAAGAAACCTATTGCTATTGGGAGGCAAGGAGGTGCAAAATATAAAAATGCAAAAAATGCATGTGATATATATGCACTGTTCATCAAAATCATATTCTTAATGGACTACAATGATCCTCAAGCATTTTTTAAACTAATATCAAACTTATCCATGCAATCCTATGGCAAAGGCACATTGGGTGGTTGCACTAAATGGCTGCCAGCCACATGGTCAAACAACAGTAGCAAGCAAGGAGCCATGTAGAACGATGAAAACATGCAAGCCCAGGGCAAAGGCACACTGGGTGGATGCACAAAATGGCTGCCAGCCACATATTCAAACAACAACAGCAAGCAAGGAGGCATAGAGAACATATAACACATGCTAGCATATTGCAAAGGCACACTGACTGAATGCACAAAATGGCTGCCAGCCAGTGCCACATGGTCAAACACAAGAAAAACAATGATGGACAGAATGCTGCACAATGTCAATCATTCACCCCAGTACAGAGATCTGGGACTAAATCCATCATTTTTTTTGCTCTGACCAAGCCATATGCAAATCAGTCTTGACCCTGTTCCCCGTGGGAACTGTCTGGCCCAAACTGTCCCCCCCTTGGTCCTTACTGGACTGGAAATAAGCATCCTGGGACAGGTTTTGGAGCATCACCCCTCATCAGCCAAGCTAGCTTGACTCCAGTGGCATGGAGAGCACAGGACCCACGTCTGGGCATACCCCTTACCACTCGGGGTGACAGATGCAAAAAGAACAATCGATGGACAGAATGCTGCACAATGTCGAACATTCACCCCAGTACAGAGAACTGGGCCTACATCCATCGTTTTTATGCTTCCCATGCCATTCCAGCTTAGCCCAAGCCATATGCAAATACGCAAATCAGTCTTGATTCTGTTCCCCAAGGGAACTGCACCACTGGATTCCAGCTAGCCTGGCTGATGAGGGGTGATGCCCTGAAATCAGTCCCAGGATGCTTGTTTCTGGTCCAGGGAAGACCTGGCTTGACAGTTCGGGCTGGACTATTCCCAGGCACAGGTTTAAGACTGATTTGCATTTGGCTGAGTCCAAACTGGGGTGGCATGGCAAAAGAACGATGGATTAAACCCAGATCCTAGTGCATGGGGTAAATGTTTGCATTGTTCAACATTTCGTCCATCATTTGTTCCTTTTGCTTTTGTCGCCCTAAGTGGGAAGGGTATGCCCAGACATGGGTCAAGTGCTTACTGCACCTCTGGATTCAATCTAGCTTGCCTGATGAGTGGTGATGCACTGAAACCGGTCCCAAGATGCTTGTTTCTGGTCCAGTGAGGACCTGGCTTGGCAGTTTGGGCTGGACTGTTCCCATGAGGCACAAGGTCAAGACTGGTTTGCATATGACTGGGTCCAAACTGGGGTGACGTGTTGAGCAAAAGATCAATTGATTAAACCCAAATCCTTGTGACTGGGGGAGTGAAGCTTTGCATTGTTCAGCATTCCGTCCATCATTTTCTCCTTTTGCTTTTGACATGGTCAAACAACAACAGCGAGCAATGAGGCATGAGGAACAAATAACTCATGCAAACCTGTGCCAATAGCACATTGGCCTGGGTCTACAGACTTGCTGGCCCCTTGGCAGAACTAGGCCACATAGTAAAATAAATATATATTTCAAATTCAACAAACATGGAGAAAATGTACTGAACTGTGCAACATTGTTCCTTTACAAAAGAAGAAACATTTAATGAAAAAAACACTGACCCCTACTGAGACTGCAGGCCACAAATCACAATAAATGTGAAAATTCAAATAGAAAAACAAATACATACTGGTGCATGCCCTCTATCAAACAAACACAACTCTTAGACAAGAGTCTTTTAACTTACTTGTAAAATCTCAAATACCAAGCTCTTAAATACAATGACACATATACAGAAGACAAAGAGAGTGACACTTCCAACTACAACTCCAAATGAAATGTGGCAAGGAGATGGACAAAGCACTGGGAGGCCCCTGTTGGACAGGAAGAGAAGTTGAAGTCACTAGGGCACTTCCTTACTGTTCAAATAAATGTTTTTAAAAAAGGTGTCTCACACAAAAAACAACTTGGACGGTCCATTGGAAAATAAAATCTACTCAAAAACCTCTTTTTCTAATTTTAGCTGCTTCTCGAGCAAAAAAGCTGCTCGAGTGGTGTGTTCATGATCGTGATTAACACTGCATTAATGCTGTTGCGGCCAGAAGCTGTGCAAGTGGGCAAAAATTATTTCAGGTACTTGCTAGCAGCACGAAAATATTATGCCGCTTGATAGTGAGCGCCAAAACAAATCTCGAGTGCATGAACGGAAAAAAAACTGCTCATCGCACCTGGAATTCGGAGTTCAGGAACTCCGCTCTCCGCTGCAGCACAGATTGCATAAATTCTGAAAACACCATAAGGAAAGAGGAATTTACTACCCGAGCCTACTCATGGGTAATAAAAAGGAAGAGTTAGGCCTGAGAAAAATTTCATTTTGCCCACTTGAAATGGCACCTACGACCTGCATTACAGGCTGCCGTCGCTGAACTGAGACATGTTTATAAGGATACTTTGGTGACTAGCACAGTGTGTGCTGCAGAACCACTACTAGCATTTCTTTTACGGGCCCTTGGTATATGTATTACCATTTATTAGGGACTTCCAAATAAATTAAATGCGGCAATTAGGTAGATGCCAATTATACTATGTTTTAGTGAGTGAGCACTGATTAGCAGAGAAAAAGTGCACAGTGCTAATGCCAACAAAATCTGGTTCAGCAACATAAGGCAAAAATTTGGGGGAGATCCTGAAGAAGCACCAGGTCCAACTGTGACCTATATGGGAAGCGTGTGCCCAGGGAAGTTTGACCAAATTTGGGGTGGATGAAGAACACACTATTGGTTGATCTGAGAAGAGTCGCTATCAACATGCACTACCTTGGATGTACTAATATACTGTTATAAATGAGAAGTGAGGAGATGCTCAAACCTGCCAATGATTATGGTCTCTAAAATTGTTTTAAAGGGGGGAGAAGACAGGGTAAGGGTGATCTATTCACCCTCATGTGTTGGCTGAGGGCCCATGTGATGCAGAGCACAGAAACCCATGTGGCAATGTGCTGTATTAATGGGGAAGTCGTTTGTTATATATCATAAAAAAATATTATAAATGCAGTTGAAAAACAAAGTGACATATGTATATTCAGTTTTCACTTTTGTTTTTCAGCATTCCCTTATCACTCAGAGCAGTTCACTGCAGTACCTCTTGCTTCTTTCCATGCTCCTTCTGGCATCTCCTCTGAATTTTAGTCATTTCATACCATCCTATTGGCTATTTTCCACCACTCTAGTTTTTATTATATGTCTTTTTAAAATGTTTTCTCCATATTGTGCCCTGCAGCACTACTTTTCACACTTGGAGGGTTAAACTTGGTCAGTCATGTCTGCTCCTGAACCTGTATCACTTTTCTTCCAACGTTTCCTACAAATCTCATAACCCACCTCTTCTTGCAACAGCTTCTCCCTTGAACATGTCCATCTCTAGCTTACACCTTTCTGTTGATTGTATAGCTCCATCACCTCTTTAGGTTCTCCTTTTACCTTTTCACCTCACTTTTTGCTGATGCAGATTTCCTTTTTCCCTCACCATCTCTCAAGTTGCGTTGCTATCCCCTTCTTTTGTGCCTGTCCTGTAGCTGTCAATTCCCACTCTAATTCTAAGTTCACATTTTGTTGTCCGCTCTTCATGACATCCCTTCCTTTTCCCCTTCCCTCACGCTTCTCCAGCTGAAACTCTCCTTTGTCTCTCAACCAACAGCTTTTCTGTCCATACTTCTTGTTTCTAGACACTCCGCCACTCATGGCCCTTTCCTGCAGCTCCTCTCACCTCTCCTCTTCCCTTCAACGTTTTCTACAGTTAGAACATCTTTCACTTTCCTTTCATCCTTCCCGCATCAACTCCTCAATTCCCATCTCCCGGTAAGTGCTTCTCTTTCAAGTATATACCTCCCTATCTCTTTTCTCTTGAGAATAACAGTTTTCTCATATCCCTATCTTCCCTGGAAACTCTCCCTTCAGCCTCTCCTGCAGCTCTGACTTTTCTTTCCGTAGCAACAGCAGTGTAGGCGGTGAGAGCTCTCAGGTCAGCAAAGTTTAATTTTTGCAGATTGCTTAGTACCTGCCTCACAAAATTGATATATTTTTAGTACCTGTAAATACTGGACAGGCTCACAGGACATGTATACTACATCAGGTTGCAAACATTTATCTGTGAAAGATATATTTCAGCAATGGGAAACTGAAAAAAATGCATTTTGGCATGAAAAATACCTGTAATCTGCCAGACAATAGACCTTCAATCTGCACTTGCTCTTATGCTGAAATGTCTAAAATCATTTGGAGTGTTGGAGCAGAAATTCTTTTTTTGCATGTTTCTTTTTTTCATGCCTAAATCAGTTGAGCTCCATATACAAAGAACACACAGTGTAGCCTAACCATCCTTTGCATAAACTTATGAGGACTTCATCTCCTTGCATTCCAGTCCTCTTCCAGCCGCACACTTTTTAGTGCAGGCTGCCACAATCTGAGCACACACATAGGTAAACCCCACACATTCAGAAAAGCAGGTAAAAAAAACAAATGAGTGGTTTAACCACCAAAATTTGGTATTTCTATCCTTTACCTTTGGGATCAAAGTGCTTTACCACAGCTTCCAGGAACTGTAAATGTTGGTATATGGTGTGGTGTATGCATGGACCTGCCGGGCCCACAAGAGGCAACAGACTATAGACCCCTCATATACAATGTTCGTAGAGGTGAGAGTTTAGCCTCTGTATGCAGGATGGCATATCCATTTTTGCGAGCACAGTTCCATGGTCAGGGCACAGCACTATTTCAGCATCGCACATACAGAGGGCCCTGAGTTTAAAAGATATAAAAAGATATCAGAATTGAGGTCTGCACTATATAAAAGAGGGGTGTTCATTACTGTTTGCATTAAATTAAGAACTCCCGCAACCTGCAAATAAACGCTTCTTCTTCTATGGAATATCTACCTTCATCCAATATGTAAGCATCTGATCTGGCTCCGTCAGCATAAGTAATCTTTGTAATCCACAAATTGTGAGGTCATTCAAATGCTCAGATCTAGCACAATGCTGGGTTGAGCTAAGCTGAAGAAATGATTCAACCACAGTTTTTAATAATTATTCTAAATCCAATTCAATGTTGAAAATGGACTTTTGATAAATATTTTGACAAAGTAAGTTTTAAAAAGTTCAGGGGTCCTCCAAGCCAGGCACTACCACTACCAAATTTAGAACGAATAAACTCACCTGCAAACAACTTGAAAGGAAATGCACCAGCATGGAGCCCATGGACTAAACCACATTAAAAACAAACCAAAGTCCTGAAAAAGACAAAAAGAAATGCCCTGGCCAACCGCATCAAAGCAAGTTTCAACCACAGCCACAAACTCTTCAACATTGTCTGAGAGATCTCCAGTCCCTCTGCCACCATAAACGTTGTCACCTCTTTTCAGGAAGTCTATGAGACTGAGGGAAATTGCTTTAAAAAGAACAATTGAGTCAGACCATGTTAGAATTGCAATTTAGAAATGACATTCAGAAAATTGTGTATTTTAAAGAATAATATTCAGATGCATCATTAATATAGTAAACGATTCCTAGATTTAACAAATATAGGGAAAATATGTAGTACTTAAATGTAGCGAAATAATATAGAGGAACTTGTTTTATACCAGGCTGGCATTCTTAATTGTGCCTAAAAGGCCTTTTCCTTCCGACTCTTGCCTTAGAGAATAGTATTGCTTGTTTTGCCTCATCACATTCAACTTGCTTTGTATTCACGAAGAACATACAGCTCATCTTTTAACTTAAGGTAAGAAGGTTCAACGAAATCTTGAACAAATGTTTAACACTATATCGACAAGAGCTTTACTGTGGGAATAAAGAGGAGAAGCATCAGAGGTTGACAAAACCATAACATTTTCCATTGGAAGTCGAGTGTGTTAAGTAGAGTAGAAGTAGAATCAGATGAGAAGTCTCTGACACAGATCTCTTTCTCCTGCATGTGTGACTCTCCTACTGAAGAGTGACTTCTCTACTTTTATTACAGATAGCTAATGTTAAAGGTGACTTTAGTCTCTTTTTATTTAGAGACCTTGTCGACTGCCAATGCAGAGATCATTCTTTTGAAATGCTTGATTATGTGGCTGTGAGGAACTCTACTGAGTTTCTAGAACAAATCTTTATAGGTAGTTTCTTTTCGTACTCTAAATCTTGCTCTTTTCCGAAAGGAACCCTTCATGGGTTCTGATAAGGTAGATTAGGCTCCGTAGCTAGTTTAGTGACAATTACCTTTAATGAACACTCTGTATTGATTCATGCTGTCAATAATCAACCTTTTTATTGACATTTCCATAAAACAATTAATCTGAATTAAGGCAACGAAAACAATACTAAACCTTCAAGATAAATAACGGTGTTAAAACTGCATCAGCCTCTCATCATTGACTGGACAGTAATCAGACCATTGATGATGCATGCAAAGTTTGTGCCTTTTGACCTAGCTCCTTTCTAACTCAATGGCAAAGGTCCGTTGACCTTGTCAAGAGTCATCAGGATTTCCCAAGGGACAAAATCTGTAAGTTGGGTGTTTAGACTTAGACACAATTTGTGGCTAATCCTCACGCTCCTACTACACCCTGCTGGACTTCTGCCATGACAAGATCTCCACCAAATACAGAAAACTCAAGCCCCAACCCACCAACCTCCTCAGCTATCTCACCTCCATGAATGAGGAGCACAACCACCTGCTCACCACCTGGGACCAGCTCACCATGCAAGACACCACAGCCGTCATAAACTCCGTCCACTAAGGAGTACCCATGGATCTCTGCTCCACCACATTTTCACCCTCTGGAGTAAGATGATCAGCACCGACTCACCGCCATCTTAATGCATTCATCACCACTACCGCCTACCCTGAAGAATGGACAAATGCATAAGTCAAGCCCGTACTCAAGAATTCTTATGCCAAATTGAATGAACTCAAAAACTACTGCCCAATCTCTCTGCTCCCCTTTCCCGCCAATGTCCTTGAGAAGTTTATCAACCACCAACTCACAGAACAACTGAAGAACACAATTGTTCTGGACTATTCTCAATCCAGATTCTGCACCAACCACAGCACCTAAACTGACCTGATTGCTGCCACTGGAGGCATCAGATCCCTCCTGGACCAGGGAAAAGAGGTGGTCCTGATCCTCCTTATCCTCTCAGCAGCATTCAACACAGTATCACACCAAACCCAGATCAAAATACTTCAAAACATTGGAATCCAAGGAGACACACTCAAATGGATTGCCTGCTCCTCACTGGAAAAACACAGAGAATCCATCGATCCCCCTTCATTTCCGAACCCGAGAACACCATCTGCGGCATCCCTAAGGTTCATCCCTCAGTCTACCCTGTTCAACACTTACATGACTCCCTGGGCTAGCCTCATCAGATCACATGGACTGAACGTGATATTCTTTGTGGAGGATAACCAAACCATCCTCTCACTGCAAGAAAACCCCTTCACCATGCTGACCAGACAGAAGTGCTGATATTTGGGAGCAATGCTTCCACTTGGACTGACACCTCGTGCCTCCTGAGCATAGGACCCTCACCCACTCCGACCAACCATGCCCGCAACCTTGGCATCATTCTAGACATTAAGCTCTCCGTGAAAAGATAGATCAATGCAGTTGTGTCAGCCTGCTTCCTCACCCTCCACATGATCCACAAGATCTTCAGTTGGCTCCCCATTGATACCGGGCAGACCATCACGGATGCCCTTGTCACCAGCTGACTGGACTACGGTAAGGCACTCTACATAAGAATCATCTCACACGTCCTCAAGAGACTGCAAATTATACAGAACTCAGAGGACAGACACATTCTAGACCTCCCTAAATGGACCCTCCTCACCCCCCACCTGAAGAAGCTCCAATGGCGCCCCATTCAGAAGAGAAGCCAGGTCACGATGTTGATTCACATCTTCAAGGCTCTCCACAACCAGGGACCAGATTACATTAACCACCGACTGAACTTCCATTTCCCCCCAGACACTTACGTTCCACCTCCCTCTGCCTCTCCCACACTTTACAAATACAGATTGATTGATTCGCAAACTACATTGGTTAGTACTTTAGAAGTACTACAATAGAATTTGTCACGCAGTACAAGATGTTATTCACTATTCTACATACAGAGGTTAATGTCTCCACTTCTCCTAGCTTTTCTGTGCGGAGATGTTTACCCCAACTGCTGATATCTCTGCACATGTACCCCTACATTTTATTAGTAAATATAGGCGGGACAGTGGGAGTTGCTGGGAAATGGGGACTATGTACTACAAAATGGAAGGTGTTTAGGGAGGTGCAAGGCAGGGCTAAGGGAGGGGTATGAATGGTTTTGGAAGGGACATGCACCCACCAACAAAAGAGTAAGTCCCCTTCTATTCATAAATTGCACCTATAAAGTTGCTACAGCTAGAAAGCACCCAAGGCAATCATTAATGTAATCCAGCTCATACCTGGAATAAGTCTAGAAACATTATGAACCGCCGGCACAGCACCACCGTCCCATAAAAACAAATGAAGGCAGTGAATTAAATGTAGAACTCCAAAAGAAATAATACTAATATACATTAATGTATTCAGAATTTTTAAGAATATACATACATTTAATGAAATGTTTGAAAAATGATATGTAAATTAAAAAAATAATAGTATTTTATTGTATAATACTTACATATTTTTTGTTATTTTAAAAAAGTGTAACTTTCTTATTTTTAAATATTGATATTAAATGTACATTAATTTATTATGTACCTTTCAGTAATCTGTAATACATAATAGATCAACATAAACATTTTCTTTAGGTGGGGATCTTTTTATTTTTAACAAGTGTTTCATAAAATAGTATTCCTTTAATATATTTAAATACATCTTTCAAAATAGTACTGCAACATTTATTTAATTTCTCTTGGCATTTAAAATGATTATATACATATATTTTTGTACAATAATGTTTATCAAACGTTTTCCAAGTTAGAGTGGAGATCTCCCTCTGGTGAAGTATATAGAAATGTTCACTATACTTTAACAACCAAAGATCTCTGCCCGACTGTGTAGAGCTCTCTAGGGAAAATTAAACAAATATATTCATTTTGGAAAAACTCTGTTAAAATATTTTTGATGTAAAAATAATAATGTGAATTAATTTCTATGTGTAGGTGTTGCAGTAGCAATGGTTGGCTAGGTAGGGTGCTAGACTCGCTCTAGCTCAGAGCTGAATACTTTACTAATGTTTTGCATCACTTTTTGGTTGTAGTAACTTTAAAAAGGCAGTTTTCCCACTTAACAACTCTGAACTCGTCCCTATTCCTCTCTCTTTTAGGATTAAGTATTTCTCTTTTTCCAGCCACTTCCCTCTATTTATCTGTTTATACTTATGTATGCAGAGTCTCTGCTTTCAGGGTGGTGATCTCTGCACAGAAAAATATAGGCGAGGTGGAGAAACAAACTCCGAACGTGGGTTTGTCAATAACATTTTGCAGTCGTACAAAACCTACTACAAAATACACTTGTTGAATAAGGCCATCAGTCATTTGCCGAACTCCTCATGCCTGCCTCTTGCATCACCGGCACTATAAACATTTGAAGCGGGATGATGTTCACCATAACACTGACATTTTTAAGTGTCCCTTTTAAACAGCTTGGCAAGGTTATTCTACTTGCGTTACCATAACCTTTCTTTCGAGGTACTCTAATCGCCCATCATTCTTACCCCACTGTGGTTTGCACGGTTTGCAGAAGGAAGGTACTCACACCTTTCTGGCAGAGGAAAGGGCTGTATAAAAGTACATTTTATACCAGCAGATTTGGTTTTTTTAATACCCTCTCAGATCATTTCATACATTTGCACTAAATAGTATGTTCAACAGATATCGCTGCCGTCCAGATGTTATCAATGCCCCTAGAAGAGAAAATAAAATAAGCAAAACATGCTCGAGGCCATGAGATGGGTAGGCAGACTAGCAGCTGATAAAAAAAACAAAAACAACTGTTTGGGAATTGCACACTGTTCCAGATGTTTAATTTCTGTTGCTTTAGGCCACACGCTGAAATACAAAATAACAACAAAGAAAACCTGTGCTTTTGTAGCAACTTGAGTGGAAACTTTAATTGCATCAATCCTATCAAGATATGAAACAATATGCCACAACGCAAAAATGAATGAAGTTGTTTTTAATTGGTTGAAAACATGTTCATGATTAATAGCGAAGTTCAATCGAAGTTCAAGCGTAACCTTGAGATGCATTTTTGCCAAGCTAATTTTTTAGTCTCAGGCATTATACACAACCGTGTCTGTTGACTTAATCATGGTGTGCATACCCAAAAATGAACTACACGTTTTGTATACGTGGACACCTTTACCGACATCTGTGCAGTTTTAGATGCACGGATCCCAGGAAGATGAAGTAATTACTGCATCTGAAAAGTACCATCACTTCGAAAAGAAATATTAAACAAGTGTAGGAAACGCATCTGGCATAACTATGTTCTTGTTTTTTTTATAGCTGTCATTACCTATTGATTGCTGTTTCCTCCCTGCGGCCGTTCCACCTCCTCCCTGATCCCGCTCTTTTATCCAGCCTTTGATTCTCCTTACTTTCCATGGCATTCCAGGCCGAACTGGTGCTGTAGATTCCATTGTCAGTTAGTAGTTGTGTCAGGTGAGCTCGCTTGATGGTGACTAGCTAATTTCCTATAAAAAAAAAGTCTACCCGCTAATGTTCAGTGTATGGAGATTCTTTCACTGGTGATGAGGAAGAGGGAGTCTGAAGCTGTGCAGGGGATAGCTAAGGCAACACTCACGCCTGACTGGCGCGTGTTCATTCAGCCTGAGGGCTCCTAGAGGACAGCAGCAGTCATAGGCTTAGAGGCCATTGAAGACATTCAGCATGAAAGCTTCATCACATGCTAGACTTTTTTTTTGCACCAGTGCTGACAATCGTGATCCGTTAGCACAGGTTATTCTCTTTTGAGGTGATTTTCTTATTGAATCAGCGGAGAAGCGGTAAGAAAGTGAATTATATATTATGCTAGAGAGGTCTCTTGCAGCTTCTTCTGTCCATGTATGTGTGAATATTTTCACTGAGCACTGTGCCATGGCGTGTCCTTATCAGGCCCGACTCTCTCAGGGAGGTGTCACATCATCTTCAATAACTGTAGATTGGTTGAGTGCAGTGGCGTAACGATAATTGAGGGGGCCCCCCTGCAAGGTACGTGGAGGGTCCACCTCCGGCCTCTTACCAGGAGCTCCCCGGCAGAAGTGCAGTGCTGGAGCTTGGGCGCTCCCCCCCCTCCGCACTGCGGGGGATGCGGGGGCCTGTGTTATGCCCCTGGTTGAGTGCTGGAATTCCTTTGGTATTTCCCTGACCTTCCAATTTGCACGATGGAAGCTACTCTGGCCGCACTGCGGGGGCTGCTGAGGAGGCTGCAGAAGAAAGTGCACGTATCACATGAGAGGTGCCATTCCATGTTTCCTTTACTTGGGCCGAAGGCGCCAGGAGGCCAGCATCCTCCACAGGTATCTCATGAAAGGTTCTGCACCATTCCCCACTTTCTTGGCACATCTAGTGTGAGGGCTGTGGCACCCTCTTGATACAAGGCAGCAGCCTGTTTGCTTTTTTTCCTGATACCTCGCTGTATTACATTCCTGCAGACAGGAGTGGTGACTGTACATACTGCATCTGATCCCACCAATTACCGGGATAAGTGCTGTCCCAATCAAATGAGAGATATGTGGTATGCATTCTGTTTTGGTTATAGTTATCATTTCCTTTTAGTTCATAGTCCCTCTATGTGTCCCATAATCCTCCTCCCAGTGACCCCCCCCCCCCCCCTTTATTTGATTCTTGGATTCTCCCTTACATAGGACTCCATCTGGAGCTGCTTCTGTTGCCTGAAGATTTCATTGTCAGTTGGAGGTTGTAAGACTGAGGTGAAAACAACATTAAAAACACTGTCACCAAAAACTATTTGAGATTGGTTATCTATAATACCAAAGTTGTTTTCACTTGTTCAGATTGAAATGTTTGTAAGTTTGGCATGAATAGACTGAAGGTATGCAACTACAACTTAAAGAAGAGATACTACATCAATGAAATCATTAATTGAAAAATCAAAAATGTGGTATATGTTATTGTATGCGATTGCTCATTGGTTTATGTGGGAAGCTCTACAAGTGCCCTGAAAACCAATATTCGGGAACATTATTGAGCTATAATAAATGGGGCTTCACAAAAACCAATATTTCAACACATGAGAGAGGTATACTTAAGCAGGTGTGAGTTTGCATTTCATGGAGTACAGACACTAGACTCCAACCCTAGAGGAAGAGATTAGGAACTAATGTTGCCAGAGTGGAAGCTAGGTGGAACAGTAGATTAAGGTCAATTGACAAAGGACTGAATACGGAAACATAGTTGTATTTTTTGTTTCAAATATTCCCTATTGATATTCTTGTTCAAGCTCTTTCATCTGAATTGTACGAGGGATTAGGCGGAGCCAACCCACACTACACTGCAGGCTGCGGACCGCAACCGTGAGTGAGAAGACTGCCAAATGCCATAGCTGCCCTGCCCCCTGCAGAGAGTTCACTCTGACATCACCCACCATCCCTGCCATCACAGTCGGTGCGGATGGTCTCATATAAGCAGGTGGTAGGCGGGGACGGGGAAGCCTCAAGGTGTCCTTGGCATCCAGGACCCCCGGGGTTTTGTTGGCCAGGAGGGAGGCTGACGTGAGTGTCTACATCGCAGCTTTGGTACTGGGCTGAGGAGCAGCTGGTTGGAGCCCCGTGGTGTTTTCCTCACCGTGCCTCTGCTCCCCACGCTGGCATTGGCAGCGGCTCTATAGGGTCTGCGGGCAGATGAGGAACAATTTGGGCAGAACGCTGAGCAAACATTAAGGTACTAGCGGCAGAGGAACCAAAGCCCAACTCGTGGACGAATACTAATAGGTCAGGCACAGCTTGCGAGTAGGGCTGCATGATTAGTCTGCCATAAACCTTGAAAAACTGCCATAAAACTTCATGACCCAAACCCTTGATCGTCAAGGGAAATCTACAGTGCTCCTGCAACTCACAGAGGCGGCTCGACTGGTCGAGTGCGACTTGCAAGCAGGGCACACGCACCATTGGAGCACTATCGAATTGCCACAACATCAAAACATAAATGGTACTTCAAAAACAAGACCCCTGAGGCAGAAAGAATAAGAAGCAGACAGTGCTTATGATGAGACCTGAGGGCAAAGCTGTGCTTCTTACTGTATGCTTACTGTGCGCCTTTCAAGCTCTCTGGGTCAAGCGCAAAAGCTCCTGGTTACCTATGCAACAGGAAGAAAGTGGCACCCCCCGCTGACACCTCCCCCGCTTAGTAACATCTCACAGTTGGGGTTCGGAAAAGGTTTGGCTGGCAACAGCGATACAGAACGCAGCTGGGAGCTACAGGCCAGGCAATCAACAATAAGCAGAACAAACAACTAACTAACAGCGTGCTCATGCCACCCCACTGCCACTGCGCTAATTCTGACATAAGGAGGTCCAAAGGGCCTACCAAGGGTAGAGGGGTGTGGTAGTGCTGCATCCCTCGATACAGCCACCAGGTGATCAGCTATACGGCAGAACCCAGAAACTCAGAGGGCCCTAAGCAGATCCCCATATACAAGAGAGTGAGGCAGGAAAAGCACTGTAAACCTTGCACCTGCCCCCCCCTTTCTGATACCTTATTGTGACTGCAAGATGTACCAACGGATAGGGGAGAGGCAGCACCAGGACCTTTGCCCAATTGTTTCAGGCACCAGGTGCCAGCACCACTCATAAGGTCTAGGAAAGTCAGTGCAGAGGCTCTCCCAGCCATCACAAGAAGGACAGGTAGTAGGGACAACAGCTCTCTCGCCCAGTCAATGAAACTTGTGAGATCAAAACAAAATCCAAACTACCATCAGATGAAAACCCCCTAATTAACCTCCTTGGCCAGCAAGAGGAGGAAAACCCAAAGTTGGTGGCACAAAGGAATGGTTCACCCCCACCCAAAAATGTAATGCCTGCAAAAAGCAGACAAACATTTCCACAAAATTCAGTTTTCTTAAGGATGCCAGCTCAGGGCTCTTATCGGGCAGTGAAAAGCTCACAGGGCTGCAAACTCTCTTACTGCCTTCACCTCCAACAGCTGTTAAAAAAAATTGAAGTAAACTCAGATCATCTCACCTGCTAGGGACCCCTAAACTCAATCTAAACTCTCCAAACCAGCAGCTAAGCTCCTGCACCAAGCTTACACAAAACAGCGATAAGTTGGAGTCCCCAAAATTAAGACGAAGGAGACAACAATAACGTCTCCAGCACACACGCATACAGTGTAATAAAATAAACTCTCCTGATTGAACATGGCACCCTCCAGGAGGACTCTACGAGCTCTACTAGTCTAGGCAACAAGCATAACAGTCTGCACCCAAAACCCCACCTGGTGTTTCAGGGGCAGGACCCCAAGGAACCCTTAAAGGGACTGAAGACACAGAAGAAAAGGACGACAAAGTACTCTCCTATTTAAAAACTCCAGAATGGGAGGAAAGACTGGCAACTTACTCTGAGCAACCACCACAGAGTCCCTGGCAATCCAGCCCGTAATCCTTCCCGGAAGGCAGCAAACCAGAGGCAGGAGGGGATCAACAACAACAAAGTACGAAAAACGTTTGGGCAGCCCTCCTGAACATGGGACAGTCATCCACGGACGCACTTCAGTACCAGTCAAGTAAGATGGATATCCAACTTTATCTTCTCAACACTTTGGCTGTCTTAGACAATAAACTTGTTAAATTAAATTCACGGATCAAACGGGTCCAGTCTGACACCACATTCACTCAAATAAACTGTCCCTGTAACACCATCGTCCACAAGTTGTCAACCCTTCCCCCAATGCTGGACAACTTTGTAACTGCCTTTAAACAATGCCCACAAGTGCAGGGGTTCCAACAAACTAAGGGAAAATCTGCAGACCAAAATGTACCCATCTACAGTCACCACACAAGCTCTCAGCCAACCGGCAGAAGTCCCAGGGGAGCACAATCCCAGCTCAACTGCCAGCAGTGACCTCAGAGAGCAGAGAGGCCTCAAACAGGGAGATACTGAATATAGAAAGGGGTGGCCCCAGCACAACTCCAGAAGTCACAATGCCAGATCTGCTGGTGGACACAGCAGCCTCTCAGACTAGCAGAAACAGGGCCAGGAGTGCAAGAAACAATGCCACATATGATGGAGGCAAAGGAGAAAGGGACGGAACAAACACCTTGCTGACCAAGAGAGATTGTACCCATTTATTTTGTACCTCAACAGCAAGACCAAATGGAACAGATCATCATGCGCCCCTTTAAGAAGAGGAAGAGGTCAAGCAGGAGGAAGAGCTAGCCCCATCCTTAACAAACCGACATGGGCAGCACAAGCAGTCAGCTGCCACAATCAACAGGCCTCCTGCCAAATGCATACATGCACATTGCTTGGTCAACCATCTGTGACAATCAGTAGAAGCATAGAAGGTGACAATCAGTAGAAGCATAGAAGGTGCAGTGTTGACAGGACCACAGGCTGGCCTCCCTGCTTCACCTGCCTCTGGATTTCAGGGCACATTGCCCGGTCAACCAACCATGACAATCAGCAAAATAAGCACAGAAGGGGCACTATCAACAGGGTCAGTGGCTGAACCCCCCAGTCCACTATCTTCTGGACTCCCTAGAGACTCCCAATAAAATAATCATATGAGCTCAAGGAGTTCCACAACTGAGATGGTTACCTTAAGCACTGTCTGGACAAGGTTTGGTTTCCTGCAGCACATATACGCTAAGCTGAACTCAGCAACAATCATAGGCCAAAACCCCTGTTCAACATCTCCATGAACCAAAGTAACTCGCTCAGAAGTATCTCTGAAGTCACTGTGCCTGGTGTAAACTTACAAGAGATTGCAATGTTTCCACACCGAGCACATCGAAAGAAGAACATTGCCCAGATAGTGCCGAGGACTACCAAGACAACAATGCATAACTTCATCCCAAATTACATTTCCAGTGGGCACCCAACATCTTAAACAGGAGCTACATTCTCAGACCACTATCAGAAATTCCAGCACTTCGCATTCTTAGCCCCAAAAATTTTGCAGCAATTCAGTTGGAACGCTCAGATGAAATTTCAGACAGAGAAGTAATTTAGACAACAACCAATGTAGCAAAGAGAAAGCTCACTGAGGGACCTACCTTCAGAAGGAGGGGAATAAAGATTGCCTCACAACATGGGCCAGTGTACCCCCAACCTATTCTCTCTCCTGGCCTCGGAAGTTGGCTAACCCAGGCACTTAAGAAGACTACCTCTCTGCTTAAGGGCACAAGGGGTTCTTCAGCCAGGGAAGCATCAACAATCAGGAACCACTGGAGAGCAGGCTGCTTTGAAATCAAGCAATCTAATGGCATCTCAAGGAGAATCAAGGGAACAATCAACTGCTTCCCTGTGACAAAGTGACCTCGGTTGGCCCAGGAGCCACAAGGTGAAACTAACTGTAGGCTATTTCGAATGTGATCCTGGAACATAAATGGTCTCACCACAAATCTACCTGAACCAGACTTACACAACTACCTGAGGTCATTTGATATCATCCTCCAGCAAGATACCTGGCTTCCCGAACCTGCCCACATTCAGGGTAACACAAACTTTCTCTAATCCAGCTGTGAAATGGGTGAAACTTTCTGGAGGCCTATCAACTGACATCTCAATAGCAATCATAGCTTTTACAACAGCCCTGGAGATCAAAGCCCCTGGCGCGAGCACCACAAGATCCATCATATCAATAAACAACATAGCAGTTGGCGTAATCTTTGTTAAAATCAAAAGACCAAGTCAATGGACTGCTGGAAATTAGTGCAGGAACTAACAAGGATCACAGAAGAGGACAGCACCACACACCTCACATCTCCAGGGACTTTAACCTGCACCTATTAGGAACCTCCACCAGTGACCTCGCGGCAGCCCAAATTCCCCTGCAAGAAGGAAAAAATGTTGGTCCCAAACAAAAACTGAAAGCTGCCTGCTTGACGACCTTGAACATCTGTCCTTCAGGGCACTGGATGGCAGATTCACAGAAGACACCACAATGGCAGCTATATTTCATTCCAATAGAACCAGCACTATTCTGGATTACACATTTGTGTCTCTACCACTCTTTCAATTCATTGACAAATAGCAAATTACAGACCTGACTGGTAGCAATCACCTTCCGCTGGAGGTACTTTTCCCTTCAAAATGATCCACTCCAAAACATATTGGGCGATAACTGATATGCTTACTCTATTGCTTACAAATAAATAAATACCACCCCAGGTATTCTCATGCAATTACCAACTGCTGCAGTGTGGATCTCAGGGGCACTGATAGCAATGGAGCATCAATGTGGGAGTTTCTCACAGAAAAACTCCAGGATATGAATGCAAACACAATCAGACTTCAACCCTCTTGTGAAATCACCGCACAGTAAAATAACACAACACAAGAACTCAAACTCGTGCAGCATAAAAACACACTTAACAAGATGCTGCAAACTCTGGAAAAAAACGGATGACCTGACCACTCTGGCAGGCTAATGCGGCACAAGACCCAGATAAAAAATCTGAAATGAGCCATAGAAAGAGAGATGATCTTTGGGCTCAACTGCACACAGACCTAAAATCCAACAGCACCAGATTCTGGACTTCAGTCAACTGCTTCCTCCATCTGAACCTTGGAGGCATCGACTCTAAAATATCTGAAGTAAAGTGGGCACACTTTGTAAAAGATCACGTTAATCACCCAATGCCATACAGCCCCCAGAAGGTCTATCGGGAAATCATAGCCTTGACACCTACCAAAGAACTAAATGAGATGGGCACACACAACACCATAAGGCACATAGCCAAAGGGTGTAGAAAAGGCTTGCCAGGCCTCAATGTCATCCCTCTAGTGGTGTTCAAGCTCTACCCAGCCCTATGGGCAGACACCCTAGCACCAGAATTTTCCTCAGGTCAGGAGCACAGGTATCCTGCCCACCTGATGACGGTGATGGCCATATCACCTGTCCTCAAGGGCGATGACAGATCATGTCCAGCCAATTATTGCCTAATTGACAATAAGGCCAAGTATTTTGCCGGGACCTTTCTCGAGGATTCATCACTGTGAGCCTCCAGTAACACCATTATCCCATTCAATGAGACCAGATTCTTCAAATCATCAGGTATTACAACAAACATATTGACAAATTCAGTCCTAATGGACGCGGACTGAGTTTCCAAATCACTGTTATTCTTTGTTTTATTGACTTCAAAGCAGCCTTTGATAGTGTTGACCGGGAAAGGTTGTGGGGCAAACTAGCAAGTTGGAAGAATTCTCAAGGCCTCCTGAAGGTGCTAATCATGCTCCATAAGGACACATGGGTGCGGTAAATCTATGCACCGGAATGCATCTCTCAAGGAAAACCACAGCCACACATGGCCTAAAGCAGGGGTGTGTCCTGCCACCGATGCTCTTCAATCTCTTTCTGGCAGACCTAATGGAGCAATGGAAAACCATTAACTTCCATGCCCCAAAATTAGGGGCACGAGATGTCCAGCTTCCTCTATGTGGGCATTGTGGTTTTTGGTCAGTGACACACAGGTGAGGCTGCTAGACATCATAAAGGCCTACTCTCTGGCAAACAGCCTGATCAATCTTGGGAAAACCAAGACCATGGCATACAACAATAAGAAAACACAAACATACTCATGGTTCTGGGAAAACACCTGGATTGAAAGAATGAATACAAATATATAGGAGTCATCACTGATAAAATAAAACGCCCCTTTGCAGCCCAGAAGGTGGTGCTACAAAGAAAAGGGTTGGTCCTGACTGTAACCCTTAAAAACCTGAAGACAAAACTGTCTGGGCCCTCGCTGACACCCATTCTTGAAGTAGCATGAGCAAAACTCATACTGACAATTTCATACAGGAGTGAGCTGCTTAGAGGCCGGGATGCCAGAACCCTGGACAATGTAATGGTGCATGTCTATAGCATCATCCTTTTTTTTAACATATTTTTTTTTAATTTTCATATCAATACAGATTGCATAGCCAATAGATTCATTGAATAAACATTGCAGATATACATGGCAAAAAGAGGAAAAAAAATAAAAAATGTAAGTGCCTCCCACCCTCCCACCACCCCTCCCCGGACTCAAACTGACATTTCTATTATTGTGTCATTAGGCATATCTAGTGATCATCCCACAATATGAATCAGCAATACACAATGTCAAATATGCAGTCCATGGTCTGAGCAGTAAACATACGGATAGACTGTCCCACACTGTATGCTATCGTTAGTGTAGGACCAGACCTGTACCCCCAACCTATGCATTCCAATCCTATGTTTGAAAGTCCAATGCCGTGAATTCTTCAAGCATTGCATTCAATTCAAGTGAAATAGGTATCTTTCGCATCCCCTATCGCTCTTCTCTTTGAAGCTCAGCTCCCTCCGCCCTGCCCCATTGGACCACCTCGTTGTACCAATCTAATTATAGAGGCGATCTAGTAGCCTTCCACCTCATGGTTATATTTTGTTTTGCGAGGATCATCGCAAGGTTCACAAACTTTTGAGCAGGGCTTCCTTTCTTCCCTTTGGGGCCTAATCCCAATAGGCAATATTCCAGTGACATATTGTTCCCCAGCGGCGCTACACTATTCACATTTTCTTGCACTGATGACCAGTAATGATTTAGCCTTGGGCAGTCCCACAGCATATGCAAAAAGCCGGCAATCGGGGAGCGACAGCGGGACAGTCCCCCAACACCCCTGGGAACATCCGGCTCAGTTTGTGTGGGGTCAAGTACGCGCTGTGCACAATCATGAGCTGTATAAACTTGAATTTCAGGTTCCGAGAGACTTTGTGAGGGTGTTCCAGTAATATTGCATGTGTGTCAACGCATGTGACGGCGGATCTTCCCCCCTGGGGGTCCATACTGTTCAGAGATAACGGGATATGTGTGCATGGAGAACAAACAAAATATGTGACACTCCCATCTCCCTCACAAATGCATCATGATTCATCAACAAGCCATTTGTAAAGAAATCTCCTATCGTGGACACACCCGCATCTACCCACGGCTCTATGCACCTGAGAGTCACCCTCCCTGACGGTATCGGAAGTCCTAGCAGGGGTATGTTTGGTGTGTTGGATGTTGTGTTATTAGTGTAGCACTTTGCCGTCTTCCAGAACAACATAGCCGTCTGCAAAAGTGGTGGCTCCGTCAACGGCAGATTGCTGCCCGGCAACAGCAGTGCATGTAATGCCCCACGCTCCCATGCTTGGGGGGGTCATAGATATTTCTCACAGGTTACGGCCCGCGATCCAATAGGCCAACCATTGCAGCTGGCCTGCATAACAATAGGCTCTCATATCCGGTACTCCCATCCCCCCTTGTTTAGCGGTCAGCTGTAGCTTAGAAAGCCCTATACGTCTACGGCCAGAGCCCCATTTTAATTCAATAAGTAGGCTGTCTAGCAATTTAAATGTCTCAAGCGGAATCCTAATGGTCAGATTGACGAAGTAATATAACAGTCTCGGTAGCATCACTGTTAGAACTGGGGGTCTCTAGTTGGCAGAGATAGGTACCTTTGACCAAATTGGGACCCTTGCTTCTGAGTCAGGGAAAGGGGATTACACTACTCGATAACCCCTACTCACCCCCTTGGTAGCTTGGCATGAGCAGACAGGCTTCTCTCAGAGGCAGTGTGTTAAGCATTTGTGAACACATACAGTAATACAGTGTAAACACTACAGATGGACACCACACAGGTTTTAAAAAAATAAGTATTCTTTATATATACTTAACACAAGACCACAAACGACAAAAATCTACAATACTGTACTCAAAATTGACTTAAAGATGGTAGAATTAGCTTAGTTCAAGTTGATGGTAAATGCGACACAGTTCTCACAAAAGTACCTGGATGTGTAACGCAAAATAAACAAAAGGCTTGCAGCGTTGGAGATGCGTCGGTTCCTTGCTTCGGGGGAGACGATGCATTGCGCCTCAATGCTTGCGCAGAGTAGGAGATGCATCTTGATACTTACCGGAGAGGACGTGATGCATAGATTCTCATGCTGCAGCCCGGTTGCGATGCGGCAAGATGGCAGACAGCTGCGACGAAGGCACGCTTCTGGGAGATGCAGCACGCTTCTCCGGCGATGCGACGACTACAGCTGCGTCGGCGACACGCTTCTTCTTATTGCGTCACGCTTCCAGCTCCCAGCGACACGCAGGCTTCTGCAGATAGAATTCCCAGCAAGGAAATTCAGAGGGGAGCTGGTGGGGAAGTCTTTTGTTCCTGAGATTTCAGCAGGAGGCAAGCACAAGTTCAAGCCCTTGGAGAAATATTCTGCAAGATGATGAAAGTTCTGTAAAAGTTCCTTCTGCTCTCCTTGGCAATGAAGACACCACTGCAGGCCAACCCAACAACACAGCACACTGGCAAGGGGCAGTCCAACTCCTACAGCTTCCTTTGGTACTTCTCCTTGGCAGAGGTTTCTTCTTGTTGTTTCAGAAGTGATCTAAAGTCTTGGGGTTTGGGTCCCCATATTTATACTACGTTTCTCTTTGTTCTCTGAAGGCAGAGAGGCCTTTGCCTAGTACAAACCAGTTCTGGTCAGTCATGGAGCACTTTGTTTACCTGACTCCTTCTTTCCTTTCAGAGTGCAGGGCAGAGACATCAGACACACCACAGGAGGTGGAGCCAGCATTGAGGAGGAAAGGCACAACCCTATTCAGGTCCCAGGTGCAACTCCTCCTACCCATCTACATGCAGATCTTCCTATTCAGCCCTGTGCTGACTCACCCTCTCCTCTGGAATCCCCAGCCCCTGTCACTCACAGAACCAGACACACAATACACAACCTAGCAGAGGCAGGCTTGAACAGTTAAACAAGAAAATACCTACTTTCTAAAAGTGGTATTTTCAAACACAGAATGTTAAAATCAACTTTACTAAAAGATGTTATTTTATCATTCTGAGTTCAGGCATACTAAATTTGAATTTCTACCATGTTCCCTGAGTCAGTTAGGATTATAAGATGTAATAATCAAACTGCCCATTCTGGCCCATGGGGAACTAGTAGCCTTGCAATAGTGAAAAACAAAAATGGCTGTAATTCACTATTAGGACATGCCACACACACCAGGGCATCTCCTACCTTATACTTACAATGCATTCTGCCCTTGGGCCTACCATAGGGGTGTCTGATATGAAGATAAGGGAAGGTTTAGGGACTGGCAAGTGGTTGCACTTGGTCAGTCAGCATGGCAGTACCAGATTGCACATAAGCTCTGCAATGGCAGGCCTGAGACACACTTTACGAGCTGCTTCTGTGGATGGCACAACCATTGCTGCAAGCCCAGCATCAGCATTTGATTTACAAGCCCTGGGCACACATGGTGCATTGTACTAGGGTCTAACAAGTAAATCAAATAACCCAATCATGGAGTCACTAATCAATACATCACCATGTGAAGAAACTTCACTGGCTACCGGTTCGGTCCAGAATTCTCTTCTAAGCCCTAGTTCTTGCTTTTAAAGCACTTCATGGGCTACGGGCCCATTACATCCAGAAAATAATTCTTTACTATGCGCCACGCAGATCGCTTAGATCAGCACACCAACATTTAATTAGGGCGCCTAGCTTTTGTCGAGCTCGCTGTGGCTGTCGTTCATTTCAAGTGCAGGTTGCTCGTGCTTGGAACAGCCTGCCATTATCATTGAGGCAGGCCACGACCCTGTTAGTCTTCAGAAAACAGTTAAAAACTTGGATGTTCCAACAATTACCTTAATGAATTAGACTTTCTCGGTTTCTGAGTTTTAGGTCTCTCGTCTCTTCTGTCCTTGCGCCGGGACACTCTGTCGAGTAGCTGCGCGCTCTATAAATCCTTGCTTAACATAACATAACATAGGGAGCACTTTCACTGTGGCACTGAATGGCAGTGGCACAGTTCCCACAGCATCTAAACCAGCAAAACAGAGGAGGCAATCGGAAAAAATGGAAGGGAGACTCACGCCAATGGTACCAGGTCTAACAATCACCATTTTAGCTATGGCAACGCGCCCAGCCACCGATAGAGAAGTCCAGAACCGTATTTGCTTCCGGAGTGATGTAATAGCGTGCGTCAGGTTACCGTCCAACATATCCTACACATCCCGGTATATCTGGACACCCAAATATTGAAACGTAATAGTCGCAATCTAGAATGTCCAGCTACCAAAGTGGATTGGGTCTGCCCTCGTCACGTTATAAAAAAAAAGACATATGATTAATTCTCATTGATAGAGAGACCCGAAATTCTTTGAACTTCAAAAAAGCGCCGGAATAGGGTCGTAACCATTATCCAGATTATGTAAAAACAAGAAGAGGTCATCCACATATGCCAAAACTACATGCACTACATCTTTTATGTGAATACCCTTGTGGCCCACTGTAGAACGAAGCTTATGCAGAAGAGGCTGCAGCGCTAGAACAAATAGTAAGGGCCAAAGTGGACAGCCCTGCCTAGTACCCCGTGCTACATTGTATTGCATGGAAATGTGAGTCCCCATACGTGCCCGTACCATCGGATTCATATACAACATTTGTACCCAGTTCGTGAATTCTGGCGGAATCCCGAATCTAGGCAACACGGTCAGCATATAATCCCATTGCAGGGTGTCAAATGCTTGCCGAAGATCCAAGGAGATGCAGCGCCGTGGAGAATCATCCGTCGGCACGTTGGATATCACCTGATGAAGCCTTCTGATATTGAGCGCTGTGCTTCTGCCTGATACAAAGCCACACTGATCAGTGTGTATCAGTCGGGGGAGTACTGTAACAGTCTGGTGGCCAACAATTTACTCAGGCTCTTATAATCCATGTTAAGGAGTGAGCGGGGTCAGTAACCTGCCATGTCTTGGCCATCCCTACCCAGTTTCAGGAGAGAAACCACCGTCGCCTGTAATGTGGTGAGGGGGAGAGAGCCACACTCCAATCTTGCCCTATACAATTCCTGTAACCTGGGAACCAATATCTCGAAGTAAGCTGCATAAAATTCGATGGGCAGTCCATCATTACCCGGCGACTTGTTACGAGGCAGGGCTTTAATCGCTGCTTTGATTTCCATATTAGTGATAGGCCGGTTTAGGTCCTCTATGGAGTCCCTATTTAACAGCGGGTGTTGTAGTACGTCAAAGAATGTCTCGTATTCACCCTCCCCTACCTCTCCTGGAGGTGCATACAGTTGTTCATAATACTGCTGAAAAGCAGTATTCATTTCCAATTGGGTGCGCACAACGGTACTACCTGAGGTAGCTATTGCAAGAATGGGAGATACCGGCGGCGCATCTATAATTATCCTAGCAAGCAAGGGGCCCGCCCTATCTGCCGTCAAATGTCGTTTCTGGGTGTATAATCGGTAGTCTAAAACACAAAGGTCTTCCAGTAGTTTGGCATGTGTCACATGCATCTCCTGTAGCTCTGTTCGGCTTGCCTCATTCGATACTGCCTCCTGTTCCAACACGCTCAGTCTATGTTCAACCGTAAGCCTATCAAGTAGGGCGACACGCGCCACGAGTTTTCGTGCTAATCGCTACCCCCTTGTCACAGTTTTAAAGGTGTCCCATTCAAGCTGCCACGTGATAGCTGTACCTGCATTTTCAGCAAAATAATTAGTTATGGCCGTAGAGAGAGCCTCATGAAACACAGAGTCTTCTAAAAGTGAGGGGTTTATTCTGCATGTTGGAATGGGCGTTGGAACCTTTCCCCAGAGTAGTGTAGCTTCAATCGAATTATGGTCCGTAGGTTTTGCCTAGATGCTTGGCTCCTACGACTGTATCTAGCAGCTGCAGCAAACAAAATATTCTATCTATGCGTGCATGTAGGCCGTGCGGTGCCAAATAGAATGAGTATTCCCTATCTGTGGGGTGCACCCGCCATTTGTCACCCACCCCCCAACCTCTGGCCCATGTCTGAAAGCCGTCCGCTTGCTTCCTGCATCCCACACCCTGCAGGGGGGTGGGACCTGTCCATGTCTATGTCCATTACTGCATTAAATTCTCCACCCAACACCCATGGGTATCCTTCCCAGCCCACTAAGGCAATACTAAGGGTCTCAAGAAATTTGTCCTGCTCTGTGTTCGGGGCATAGATACTGCCTATCACTATGTGTTCCCCATCTAGTAGGCCATGCACCAACACATATCTCCCATTGGAGTCAGCATGTAGTTCTAGGAGCGTGAAGGGGGTTGCATTCCTGAACCAGATCGCCGCTCCTATAGCAAAAGCAGAGTAAGAGGTAGAAAATAACTGCCCCCTCCTTTTCTTTTGAAGCTTAGAGGCTTCCGCATGTATTAAATGAGTTTCCTGAAAAAGTACTATATGGGCCTTTCTACGATTTAATTGCACCAATATTCTATGACACTTATGTACTGAACCCAGGCCCCTCACATTCCAAGACATGTAGGTATATCTATTTGGCTGTGCCATCCAAGTTCCCAGAGAACCACCCACCATGGACAACTTGTTCAGTGCACTGTCGCATTCCTATGGCCCATGTAGTTGAGTCCGTAACCCCCCCAGAACTTCCCCAATACAAGGTTCCCCCATACAGCATTAGAGGACCTGCCCCCCACGATCTTGCATCTTGCTGATGAACTAACACCGTTAATTAACCAAGAGCTGGAGTCAGGTAACTACCCTTCCAGTTGGAAGATAGCTACGATCAGGCCATTACTGAAGAAGCCCACATTAGATCCTTGTGAACCTAAGAACTATCATCCTATTGCTGCGTTACCCATTGCAGCTAAAATTCGAGAGAAATCAGTAAACAGGTCACTGACGGAGTACCTAGATACTCAAAATTTGCTCCAACACGGTTTTCGTTTACAACATTCGACGGAATCAGCTCTGCTCATGGCAGCAGAAGAGATCTGTAGCATAGTCGACAAAGGGGATAGGGCCATTCTTGTCTTGTTAGATCTGTCGGCTGCCTTCGACACTGTGAATCACACGGAGTTGATACAGAGACTGCAGGAGGTCGGAATTGAGGGCCCAGCGCTGTCCCTTCTCTCATCATTTCTGGAGGGAAGGGAGCAGAGCTTATACTGGGATGGCCTTCAGTCTGACAGTTTCCATCTCCCTTGTGGGGTCCCTCAGGGTTCAGCGCTGTCACCTACGCTGTTTAACATCTACGTTACCCCTTTGGCCAGACTCATCAGGAAGCATGGTTTCGCCCTAGTGTCATACGCGGACGTTTCCCAGCTTATAATATCGACGGCCAATCAATTAGATGACACAGCCGCTAGATTCCACACGTGCCTATTCGAAATTATGACCTGGATGAACCAGAGCTTCCTGAAGATCAACACAGATAAAACAGAGATCATTGAAGGCTGGTGAATGCCCCCGCCCGGTGTCCAAGGTGAGAAACCTTGGAGTGCTGTTCGATTGTCGTCTAAATTTCTCGGCCCATGTGAACAGCCTTGTTTCATCATGCTTTTTCTTAATAAAGACCGTGAGAAAAATCTTCCCTTTTATTACGTTAGAGCTACGTAAGACAGTGGTGGTGGCGCTCTTGCTGTCCAAGCTGGACTATTGTAATGCCCTACTGCTAGGGATAAATAAGGCCCAGCTGAGTAGGTTGCAGGCTCTGCAGAATGCTGCAGCGAGACTGCTTTTGGACATTCCCAGAGATCAATCAATCTTGGCGGGAATCAGAACTCTACACTGGCTCCCCGTACAACCGTGAGTGGAATTTCAGGCCTTATGCCTGGTCCACAAAGCCGTCTTTGGGGGAGGAGCCAAGGATATTCAGAAAATACTGACTCCCTATACCCCCGGCCGTGCCCTAAGGTCCAGCACCCTGAGTCTTCTTCAGGTGAGCAAGATTAGGAGAATTAGGTGGGGCGGTAGAGCCTTCTCAAACTGCGCCGCAGGACTCTGGAACAAGCGCCCTCTTTTCCTAAAATCTGTACCAAACCATCAATGCTTCAGGAAGGGCCTGAAGACTTGGTTGTTCTAATGGGAGTCTTCGCTTAAGACTGATTTATCTCCACACTTACCAGCGCCAAGACGCTACGGCATTCGAGCGCTTTAAAGACTTATATCCTATCCTATCCTATCCTTATATCCTAACCACAACAAGAAATTCAACAAAAACAATGTAGTTTCCATAACTAAGTGCATTTGCCTTAGAGGCAGTGGCCATTACCCGTCTCACGGCACACTGTGCATGACTTTCCATGTACTGTTAACATCAGAGCCCCAGTCCAAGCCCCATTTCAGAACCTGTAACACAGACTGCTGAACCATCCGATACTACCACTTGCATTTATCTGAATAGGCATCATAGTCATCACAACTGGCATAGCATTATACTAATCTAATAGTCCACCTCAGCAGAGGAAGAGGATTACCACAGTCACCCCAGGTAATCAGTCAGACTGGGCATTCGCGTCTTCAGAAGAGGCCACAGTTTCTGTCACAGACCGTGCTATCAGTATAGCGTCCCTTTGACTGTCTGTTATCTGCTCTGGCGACAGATGTCTTTCGCTTCCGGCACCTGTCCGTCATCCCTGGTCAGGTCTGTCGCGCAGAACCCGCTCCATCTTCGGCTGTTGTCGTCGGCTGGACTGAGAGGAGTGCCGCGAATTCCGTGGAGACTTCTAGCCAGTCCGCTGCTTCCTCCGGACAGTCAAAAAACAGGGTCTTTTGATCATGGATGACCTTGAGTCTAGCTGGGAACAACAAGGCATATTTCAGGTAATGGAGCCGGAGTTTCTTTTTGAAATCTTGAAACGTAGCCCTCGCCCTCTGTACCGCCAGAGTGAAATCCGGGTAGAGAGAAATTGTTTTGTTCCCGAATGTTACTGGAGCATTTTCTCTGGCTGCACGCAATATTGTGTCCCGGTCTTTATAGTTCAATATTTGTGCTATAATCGGCCTGGGTGGCACCCCGGGGAAGGGAGGCCTAGGCGGCACCCTATGAGCACGTTCCAAGATATAGTGTTCTGTTAGACATACTGGCGCCACCCTCTCCCTCAGCCATTTTGCTCCTCTCTGGGGCTCCCTTCCGCATCATCCACCCTGTCTTTAAGTCCTTTCAATTGGTGCTGTAGTTGTTCTATCTGAGAGGATTGCGTCGTTTGCTGGGATAAAATGTCGTCTAGGGCCAGCCTCTTGGATTTGACTTTGTCCGCCAGCTTCGTGTGATCTGCTTTCAGTAGATTGAAACTCGCAGTCAGGGTACCAATTTCAGTTTTGATCACAGTCCTTGAGTCTTGTATCTCTATCATATCCAATTTGTCTTCAGTTCGAACGGGTTACGTAGGTGGAATCACCTCAGGGTCAGGGCTGTGCATCTGGGTATCTGGTACCATTCCCGATGGGTCTCTGGGGAGCTGGGGGTCCAGTTGCTTGATTCTGGAGTGCCCCATGCTGCCAAAGAACTAGGACAAGTTATATTGCCACTCTCGCTCCACAACACCACCTGTTGATTGGTAGCTCCCAGTTGCTTCAAGTTGCTGTGCACCCCAAACTGTACCGTCCAAAGGGCCACCTCACTCGTAGCACAGCACAGCACCTCTCATTGTGTTACCGCTCATACCAGCGCACCAGCAACAACCAATGTCCGCTTCGTCCACAGTCTGGCTTCTCCACGCTGTATCTGTGTTCCAAATGCTCCTTGTTCAATCTAGACAGAGCCCGTGGTAATGTCCCATTAGGTCCAGCCTCATCTCCCAGTACTTCCTCTGGCTGGCGGTCACACAGACAAGCAAGGAGTTAGACCCAGGGAAGTGCCAAAAACAATGTTACTTTATGTCTGCATCACAGTCTGGGTCGTGCTCCACCTGCGATCTACACGTTGCACAAGCCCCCGCCAGCTTCCTCAATCTTATTCTGGCTTAATCCAGGTTATCAGGGGTCTGTGCGCAGTCTACTCCACCACAAGGCACCGCCAGGCATCTCCCATGGCGGGACAAAATTATGCCGGTCAAATATCCCTCGCTGCAGTGACAGGCTTTTCCCGCCAGCCTCCCTACTCACCATGAGTGTGTTGTGCGAAGCCCCCAGCTGCACGGCCTATTCCCACATTGGCGCTCACCTCCTGTGTCCACATCAGCCGTTGCAGGCTAATCCGCCGATTCGGGCGTGTCCCAGCACCAGTGCATAGACTAGCTCCGGCCCTGTCCCAGCTCGAGTCACTGTCCGTTTGGCGGCCGCCTTATCATGAGCGTGTTCAGGGGGTGAGGAGCCTAGATGTCCCACACAGAATTTGCTCACCAGGTCCGCCGAGTTCCAGCCTGCGTCGTAGCTCCACCCGCCATCTTGCGCCGCTCCGGCTCCTTCGTATCTCTCACAGCGGTGGCCCTCAGTTCACAGCCCCCAGTCTCCTGCCTCAATCCAACAAGGAAAATGTTACTCTCTTCAGTCGCTCAGCTCCCAAGTACCTGGGCCACAAAGCACGAGTTCCCAGCCAATGCCATCTCAGTGCCCCTCCTCCATTACGAGCTCAATTTCTGATGTTGTTTGAAGAGCACACACAAGCTTTAAATGACTCGTTTTCAGAGTCTTCGCAAGCCGCCAGTACTCCGGTGTCCAAGGCGCCAGTAAACAAGCGCGGAGGGTCCGGTGTCAACAGAATAATTGTCACTGATCTCCTCTAGCTCGCGTCCGTCATGCTTGGCGGTTGTCCACGCCACCTTCTATAGCATCAATTTCTCACTCCCACGACTCACTTCGCTGATACAGATCCACCTGGCAGTGAGATTGCTGAATCAGATGCTGGACTGCTGAGGAAAATACCTAATATGCAGAAAAAAAGCAGTGCCAAATTCCTTGAATCATCTGCTATGGGGAAAGGAGTTACGGGAACACGACATGTCACTGGCTAGGGTCTATTTACAGGAATCACTGGAAAGCACAGAGCTCATACAGCTCTGGAACACTAAGCCTGGGCATAGTGGGGCTACGCAGAGCATCACAGAGTTGAAAACTGTTAGAAATGGAGGTCTCTGGTTGGCAGTGGTTGGCCACTGTCCAAGCACGGACCCTTCTTTCTAAGTCAGAGTGAAGGGCTGCACCCCCTTGACAACCCCTGCTCCACCCTGGTAACGTAGCACGAGCAGTTAGGCTAATCTCAGAGGCAGTGTGTAAAGCGTTGATGATCATACACAGTAAATACAGTGAGGAACACTACAAAGGGACACAACACAGGTAAGTATCAAAGAAAATAGTTATATTTATAGAGACTTATCACAAGACCAAATAACGAGGAAATCACAATACTGTATAAAAATAATTCTCTCTGGATGCTGCAAAAATAGTTCAAATGGGTAAGGTAAAGTTCAGTTCAGGACAGTGGTCTCTGCGACCCCTCTACTCACAGTTCTGAGATGTTGGCAAATAATCCACAAGTAATGTCGCTCCGGCAGGTTAGTGATATTTTTCCTCACGCTCTGGTTACGGCTGCTCGCTAACGGGGGTTAGCGACGATTTTCTGGGCTCTCAGCAGCTGTAGCGAGGATTTTCGGGCCGCAAACGTGCGGTGCGATGATCAGGCCAGCGGGCCCTCAGCGGCAGCGATGTGACGAGTTTCCAGACGCTCAGCAACTGTAGCGATGATTTTCGGGCCGCAAACGTGCGGGGCGATGATCAGGCCATCAGCGGCAGTGATGCGACGATTTTCTTTAAGCTCAGCAGCTGCTGCGATGATATTCTGGCCGCAAACGTGCAGGGCGATGATCAGGCCAGCGGGCCCGCAGCGGCAGCGATGCAATGATTTTCTTTACACTCAGCAGCTGTAGCGATGATTTTCTGGCCGCAAACGTTCGGGGCAATGATCAGGCCAGCGAGCCTTCAGCGGCAGCGACGCAATGATTTTCTTTACGCTCTGTAGGTGTAGCGATGATTTTCGGGCCGCAAACATGCGGGGCGATGATCAGGTCAGCGAGCCTTCAGCGGCAGCGATGCGATGATTTTCTTTACGCTCTGTAGGTGTAGCGGTGATTTTCTTCACGCTCCTCGGCTGCGGCGGCTCGCTAACAGGCCTTAGCGACGAAAATGAAGTCTACTGGTCCTGAGACTTCATTGCAGGGTCAAGATTAAAAAGTTCTCTTACAGCTCCTTTTCCCTCCTTTTTCCAATCCAATGAAAACTACTGCAGGCCAATCCAGGGAACAGCCCACAACACCAGGACAGTCCTCTCCTGCAGCTTTCTTCAGTTCCACGGACAGAGGTTGGTCTTGAAATCCAGGGGCAATACAAATTGTAGGGGTTTCAGCACAGATATTTATACCCCAAAAGTCTTTGTTCTAAAGAGTCATAAGTCACTGAACCCAGCCAGAACCAGTTCTGTCCAGCCCTGGAGTACTTTGTTTACCAGGCTGCATCCTTCCTTTCAGAAAGAGGGGGTCTGCCCTCAGACGCACAGTGGGAGGTGGAGCCAGCATTCACCTTGCCAGGCACAGCCCTATTCAAGTGCAGGAGCTACCCCTCCCCTCACTCCAAGGCAGATCTCACTATTCAACCTAGGTCTGACTCAGCCTGCCCTGTCCCTCCAAAACCAGACAGCCAATACACATAATAGCAGAGCACACTGGAAGGCTTAGGCAAGAAAGTACCTACATTCTAAAAGTGGTAGTTTCAAACACAGAATATAAAAATAACCTTCACTAAAAGATGTATTTTAATATTCTGAGCTCAGGCATACTAAATTTGTTTTTCTACCATGTTCTATGGGTCAGTTAGGACTATAGAATGTAATAGCCAAAACCTCCCATTCTGGCCTATGGAGAACAGGTTGCCTTCAGTAGTGAAAAACGAAATTGGGTGTAATTCACTACCAGGACATGCTACACACATCAGAGCATGTCCTACCTTACACATACAATGCACCCTACCATAGGGGTGGCTTACATGATGCCAAGGGAAGGTTCAGGGGCTGGGAAGTGGGTGCACTTTGCAGCCAAGGTGGCAGTTCTAGACTGCACACAGACACTGCAGTGGCAGGTCTGAGACATACGTTAAAAGCTGCTTCTGTGGGTGGCGCTAATCAGCGCTGCAGGCCCACCAACAGCACTTGGGTTACCAGCCCTGGGCACACACAGGCCACATTACTAGGGACTGACAGGTAAACCAAATAAGCCAATCAGGGACACACCAATCCATATGTCATCTTTATACAGGGAGCATACAGGGAGCATCCGCGCTGCGGCACTGAATGGCAGTGGCGCAGCGCCCAGAGCATCTATCACCAGAGAAACAGAGGAGGCACAGTGAAAAAATGGAAGGGAGACTTACGCCAATGGTGCCAGGTCTAACAAAAACAAACTCTGCCTCCCACCCGCGCATGCGTGGGTTACCGTGCATGCGCAGTTTTGACCATGAACGCGAGGAAGAGGGCAGCCCGGGGACGCCGCAGCTAAGGTAAGGGTTTTTTCTGTACTTAAATAGTTTTTAAAAATGTTTTACTTATTGCTAATAGGGAGGGTGGGTGGCAGGGGGCTGGCCAACTCGGCTCCCCTGCGGAGTGTGCGGAGTTTTGTCTACTCCGCGTTCTCCGCGGAACGCGGAGTAGACAAAACTCTGCTCACTCCGTGGGCTGAGCGGAGTTCTCTGCCCACGGTTATGGAACACCCCCACCAGTCACCAGGTATTCAAGCAGACTGTCCAGAAGACCTTAAAAATCCACTCCGTCATGGAGGACAATGCATTACTATAAAAAGAAACACACGGATGGAAAGTGGCGGCTGCTCCAATTATGGGGTGGTAAACCGACATGAGCAAAAATACGGGGGGGTCAGGAGTGAGGGGAAATGTATTTAAAAATACACTTATCTGCTCCTGTGCCCGCTGCCTCGCATCTCCTCTCTGGACGCGTGTCACCCTTCACAGCTTTGTTCTCATGCTGGTAATACTAGCATGAGGGCAGCATTGTAATTGGACTGAGTGGGTTGACTTGACACTAGCTCAGGCCTAGGGAGCCTGGGTCTTTTCCCCAACCCGACTATTGGCACACAGCTGGGTTAGAGAAACATGAGTACTCATGTATGTTTGGCCAGCTTACGAAGCCAGTCAAACAAACATGCACTTACAAGTGGTCAATACTCCTCCCTAAATCGTGAGGCTCGGCAGGATGGCCCCACCCTGACATCAGCTGACAGAATTGAAAAATTTCATTTTTCAGTAGAGCTACGCTCCTCTGCCATATCTGGTGAGCCAACCCTGTGGATGAATGACATTGAACAACTATAAAAACTTGGCACCAATATTTCACCACACGGTATTCAGCTGTAGTCAAGGTGCAGTTCTTAAAATATCGACTGGGTCTGTTATCCGCTGTGTCGCCTATGCATGGCTGGGAAGGAAGATCCACTCCACCTAGTCTGTTCCCACAAAGTGATACAGGGTGAAAGGAGACAGTTCTTTAAAAAATCCTTTAATCATAGGGGAATACGTTCGAGAAGGCAGACCGTGCTGGCCTGCTTCAATCCAGAGGACTCTCAGTTGAACTGTCGCCTTGTTAAATTTTGCGGTAAAATCAGTCCACTAGTGGAACCACTCCTCCTTAATCTTGATCCCAAGTGGATAACATTGGTAGCACTGTTTTGCACTTTTCTTGCACACACACATTATCCTACCTTAAATATGTTTTAATGCTCATAAATGGGACCAAGTACGGGCACAAACTCATCAGTGGGGTACCCCAACAGTGGAATCATCCATCCTCACTCAAATCTGTTTACAAAAGGATACAATCGGCAGCAACCTTTTGGCACTTGCACTGTATCACAAACATATCATCGTTCATAACTTGAACAAAGTGTTAATCAGAACAATACATCCTTGAGGGCGTAGACGGAACTAGCGGGGTCTAATTCTCTTAACATTTTTACACTTGCACATATGTGTTTTAAACTTGTGATACAGCACCTACTTTATTCATGCATTTATGGGCTATGTATCTTGTATTTTAAAATGCGTTGTTTCATTGCATTGGTTTTAATTAACCACGCGATTTACTAAAAATCTTAAACTATTGCTGAAATCATGTGACTAATTGGATGAGACTGTATGGAATTGAAAAAATTGGTATAGGATTGTGTTTTTGAAGGATACAATAAATATAATAAGGATATGGGGTGAAGATGTAAATTGTAATCAATGTGGAAAAGAAGGCAACATTTATACTTGTGATGTTGGAGTGTGAGAGATGGTAATGGTGTATTGGTGTTGAATGAAAGGATGTGAAAAGGTAAATGAATTTTGAATGGCTGTATGAATTGATAGATAATTCTGGTAGGAGGACTGGATGCAGTAAGACTTGAACTGAGTTAATAATTGGTGATATTGCCAGATCGAAGAGTGATGCAATATTTGTAGTGGTTAGAAACAGTAGTGCTTCAAATATGACTTACTTGGGTTTCTTTGTTCTAGGAACAAGCTTGAATAGACATTATTATAGGTATTCTAGGAAGCAGAGGTTTAATTATGGTTTATCAGTTCTAATATGCTGGTTTTAGATTGTACAGCACAAATCTATTTCAAATATGGGATAACAACTTGATAATGCTCTGAATCTTTTTCGACATACTGGCAAAATATTATCAACAGTATTATGTTAGTCTCTCAAATATAATAAACAATACCATGTGGATAATGTTTTCAAGTTAAGAATGTTCATTGAGGATGAAGTGGAAGAAGCAAAGCCAGTGCTAGAGGACATAATAACGGGAAGGGTGAGGAGCCATTCCCCGTCTACCCCTCCAGGCACTGAATATGCGAAGGGAGAGTCCTCCTCTAGCACTAAACCCACACAGTTAACAACAGCAGAAGAAGAAGAAGAGTGTTGTGCCATGGCACAGGGTTTTGTAAATGAGGAACTATCAAAAGTAGACCTTGATAGGATTTCACTAGTAGGAAGTGGCATATGCTGGCAGCAAATTGGGTATGGAGCGCAACACTTTAATGAAGGCATGCAAAGGGAAAAACATCATAATGCCAAAAATTACTCACCTTCTAAGGTGACAAAAATGTTACAACACTTCTCTAGATCACACGTTAGGATGCGTGGGGCCATGCAGGCTGATCTGGGATATTTGCACATACGCCAAACGCACAGCCAACAATGCAGCAGTCCTAACAGATGCATACGCCAAACCAAGAAACCCCCCGGAGGCTCAAAGGGACAGTCTATCAAAGGCCCACTCCCCTGCCACCGCCCCCAGACACTCCCCAGTAACATAGAGAAGGGTGTGCTTAAAGAGTGACAGATTAAAATGCCCAGCCATACTAAATTACCTAGTTGAGGGCAGGCCAAAGTAAGTCACTTGTCATAAATGCATGATAGACAGTGTGAGAAGTTGGCCTGATGTATGATGTCACTAGTTCTAGTGTACACCTTATATCAGTCCAAATACCCTTATGGTGATTGGTTGTAAAGTCAACCTTATAGACCAGCTATCCTAGTGGTAGCATGGACAAGAGCAGTCTTAGGCTAAACTCTGAATGGCATGTGAAGCCAGCTGTGATACCACATATAATCCCTTGCATACCAAATGAAAGGACACCACAACAGATATATATATAAAATAAAGTGTATTTATTCTAGTCAAACCCTCAGCACTCTTTATGAGATTAGAGGTAAGTACAACACAGTCTTATTTAAGCATACATTAAGTCACACAGGTAAGTAATACAGTTAGGCCCTAGGGGCCACGCAAACCATATACTAAGTAAGTGGTATAAGAACCACTGTCACGGAAATAGAATAGGCCTAGGCCTGGGGAATCGCTGGGGCTACACTACACTAGCGTTAGTTAGGAAGTGGGAGGCCCACGGGATTCGTGTGCAGAGTGGAAACACTCACGCGTAATGCGTAAAAGTCAATAGCAATAGTACAGTTTAGAAAACGGTAGATTTAGGACACTTCCGGAGTAGCTAGGAAGTTGAGACTTGAAAACTAGACACTAGGATAGTCACTATCCTGATGAGCACCGGAGTACCCAAGTTACCTAGCCCACAGGCTGCGGGTGCATAGGGGTGAAGATGCGTCGTTTTCGTCGTCGACTCCTATGGATGCCTGAAGAAAGATGCTGACAGGCAGTCAGTGAAGAGTGTCCGGTGGATCCCAAGGCTGGGATCAAGAAGAGAAGAAACCTGCAAGCAGAAGGGACAGAGTCAAGGTCACTAGCCAGTGACCACGTGGAACCAGGAAGGAACCAGGCGATGTCGTGAAGATTGCAGGTGAAGGTGAAGCTTGTCGCTGCAGCCAGGAGGACCAGGAAGCGTCGAGGACGACCAGGACCAGGAGGCGAGCTGTCCCACGAAGGTTCTTGATGTCGGCGGCGTCGAAGTTGGACTAGGACTCACCAAGCCTTGGCAAGCGGAACCCACGAAGAACGAAGGACTTGCTTCTGGTGCAGACCAGGAAGGTCTGGGGTGCTTTTTCTTTGCAGAGAAGCGGGAGCCAGTCTGGAGGAGCCAAACCAGTGCAGAAGATTTCAGGGTGCGTCGTCACAAAGGCCACTAGCCAGCGGGCAAGCAACCGGACAGACGCGGCAAGCAGGAAAATGCTGAAGGGCCCCACGCAGGACTCGTGGAGTGTGGGGGGCTGATCTTCGGTGCAGATGGTGCTTGGGGTTGGGGCTTCTCAATCCCCGGTGCACAACTTCGAGGGTACCTCAGAAGCTGCGCTTTAAGTTACTAGCCACTTTTTCCAGGTAGCCGGTCCCACGTCGCTCGTCGCCTCCACGGATCTCAGCTCTGCTGTAGATGTGGATCAGGGTCGGAGAAGTCTGGAAGTCAAGGCTCTGGTCAGGCTCTGCAGTCGGTTCCTCGTAGAACGTGGGCAAAGCAAAGGGTAGTCTCTTGACGGTGCCTGTTTGCACAGGGTAGCCACTCCTTGGCTACAAGGGAGATTCTTCAGTCTTCTTCTTTCGTCGAATGTCGAAGATCCAGAGTTTCTGTTCAGTTTTGCAGGTTCAGGATAATCTAAAGTCTTGAGGCCCAACTCCCACTCTTATACTAATCTGGGGGGCTGGGATACCTGCTAGGTCACGCCTTATGGGTGGGACCTGGGAGGGGGTGGTTACACCCACTTCCCTTTGTCCAGTTTCGCGCCAGAGCTGGGGCTGGAGTGCCCCAGCGCCGGTTTGAACTGGACTATGCAAGGAACACCTTGTGTGCCCCAGGCATGTCTCATTCCTTTCAGCCCACCCTGCCCCAATACACTAAAGGCTGTCTGGGGAGGTGCTAGCACCTCCCCAAGCAGGAAACCTATTGTCCAGGCCTCCCTGGCTGGGATCACTCCCAGCAGCAGGAGGTCAGACTTGTGTCTGTGGCAGCAGCATCCATTTTGTGATGCTGAGGCTTTGGTTAGAGTTAAACAGCAAAGTAGGATTTTAACATGTCTCTCCCTCTAGAAGGAAGGGATAATATCCTCATCACCAGAAATGGTATGGGGGTATTATTCCAAAGTGTTAGACACCTTACACGACATGTTTTGATAAAGCCAAACCATAGTTACCATAACCGTTTAAGATTATAAGGCACTTTAAGAGTATATGGTAGGCTATATCATAGAACAGATATAAGGACATGGTTCCGAAAGCTGCGGACAGGCTCAGCTCATGCTAGAGCACCATCTCACATGTTACCAAGCACTCTGCCTCCAGGATTGTTAAGGCCTGCCATAGGAGTGACTGATAGGTACACATGTGTCTATATATAAGGGTAGATATAGGCATACTATATCTAAGCAAGGGGTGATTACACGACCTTGCCCCAGCTGAGTGATCAGCCAGTTGTGTCTGATTGGAAGGCCAGACCAGGGGTGGCATAATACATGCTGCAGCCCCTGGGAGGCCTAGGGTACACCTATGCCCTGGGTACCTAGGGTACACTGTACAGGGTCCAATAAGGTGATCCTTACCAATTGGGAATGTACCTAGGGTACATGGAGTCCATTTTAAAGAGAGAGCAGACAGCCTGAGACCCTGAATGGCAGGATCTCAGGCCAACTAAGTCGAAAAACCAGCTAGACACTAGGCAAAAAGTTGGGGGTAACCATAGTCAGATATCCACCTTCCTACACAACCCCCCCCCCCCCCCCCAAACGAAAGGAGATAAGGCTGGCCTTGACAAGGTAAGCCTCTATTGCCTAAGTGGCCATATAAGGAAGAACCAGCACTGGCATGGTTACCCCCTGTCTCATGGTCCACTAAGCAATCCCTCACCCTAAAGGTATCATAGGCTCTCCACCATAGGGAATCACTACCTTTGGTGTGTCTTTGCAAAGTAAAAGGCTGGTGTTGAGATGGAGTACTGAAGTGAGTGTCCTCAAAGTGAGGCCTCAGCTTCCTCCAATCATCCTCCACCATGGATGCCTTTCTTTCTTTCACTGAGTTGCACTGTGCTCTCAGGGTCAGCCTCTGGCTACCTAAAGCTGGAGGCTGGGTCCCTTTTGTGGGCTTACTGGAGGGACAGGTCAGGTTTGGGGCCCTAAGGTCCCAGGTTTGCCTGTGCCCAACAGAATCCCTCTGGGGGAGGTCCCTAACTACCTGTAAAGGGGATCCCTCAGGAATGTTTTTACCCATCACCTGGCTAGGGCTACTAGCCAGGCAATCCTCATTCTTTTGATGGGGGGGTTCTTGTGGACAGGGGCCCTCTTGGGGTCCACTGGCCTCCCTGACCTCTGCAGCCCTGGGCTGACTGAGGCAGGGTAGAGAGAGGCAGGCTACCTGCACCAGACTGGGTCCCACCTTGGAAGGGGCCACTGACATCAGAGGCTCTGCCAGGCCAGGCCTGGCTACCTCTGGGGCAGTTCCTTCACAAGGGGTGAGGTCAGATCCCTGAGGAGGCTGACCTTTTCCTAATGTCTGGGGAGAGGGAGACTTTTCTTCCTCCCCACTACTCTCTGTTTGTGTGGAGTGATCCATAGTTTCAGGCTTCACTACACCTATGTCAGTCTGAGTATGGGCTGAGACCATTACAGCCTTGCCAACCTTTTCAGGGAGGCACTCAGTTTGGGTTTGAGCTGTGACTGTCACAGCTCTGCCAGTCTCTACAGGGAAGTCTGTCTTTGCCTGGGCTGTGGCTACCACTGCCCTTCCAACCTTTTCAGGGAGGAAATCTACTTGGACAGGGGTTGTGGCTGGCACAACCCCACTACCCTTTTGTGAAAGGCCTACCATTTTAGAATGGGTGTCTTGTTCAACTCCAGCCCATCTGAGAGTTCTAAGTCATTCCCCAGTAAGCAGTCTACAGGCAAGGTTGGGGACACTGCCACCCTTTTAGGGCCAGTGACACCTCCCCAGCTGAGACATACCTCTGCCATGGGATGACTGTTCTGTTTGCCATCAATGTTAGTTACCTGGTAGGAGAAACCAGGCAAAAGCTGCTCAGAGGGAACTAGCCTATGGGCCACCATAGTGATGCTAGCTCCAGTGTCTCTGTAGGCCTCAGCTTTTCTACCATTGATGTAGGGCTCCTGTCTGTACCTAACCAATGTGTTGGGACAGGCAGTGAAGTTGGCAAACCCCATGCCACCATCACAGACAAGAGTAGCTGCTGTAGGGGAATTGGCTAAGCCAGGATCCCCCTGTGTTCCCCAAGAAAACCCAACCAAATTTTGGGGGGCACTCCCACCACCTGGGGGATTACTGCTGACAGTAATAGGTGGTGTGACAGGAGTAGTTGGAGGAACAGTTTTGTTTTTAGCCTGTGGGCAACTGCTGTCAGTTTTCCAATGCCCAGGTGTTTTACACACATGGCAGTAAGGCTTTTTAACTGTGGTAGAGGAGGGAGCTTGGGACCCACCACCCTGTGTGGAGTTTTGGGGCCCTGAGGAAGATTTCTCTTTTGTTTTATCCCCACCCTTCTCTTGAGGCTTGGTGGTATCTTTCTTTTGGTCACCACCCTGATTTTTAGGCCTAATCCTGGTCCTGACCCATTTATCTGCCCTCTTTCCCAATTCTTGGGGAGAGGTCAAATCTGAGTCTACCAGGTGTTGATGGAGAAGCTGGTTCTGACAATTACTAAGGATCTGCTCCCTCATAATCAAGTTGTACAATCCTGTATAGTCCTGCACCTTGCTGCCATTTAACCAACCTTCCAAAGCCTTAGTGGCACAATCCACAAAATCAGACCAGTCCTGTGTCTGTGTCTTCTGGGTGTCTCTGAACAACAACCTATATTGCTCAGTGGTTAAGCCAAACCCATCTATCAGAGCACTCTTCAGGACTTTGTAATTGTTTGCATCCTCATCACTGACTGTGAGGAGCTAGTCTCTACCTTTGTCAGAAAAGGAGAGCCACAAGATAGCTGCCCACTGACTCTGGGGTACCTGCTGTACTTTGCAGGCCCTCTCCAAAGCAGTCATCCATTTGTGGATGTCATCCCCATTCTGATATGGGGGCACTATCTTGCTTAGGTTTCTATGGTCATAAGACCTATCCCTATCTCTAGGAATGTTGCTGCCACCAGTGGGTTCTGACCCACACAATTTTTGCTCTCTAGCCAGAGCAAGCTTCTCCTTGGCAAGGGCAAGTTCTTCCCTCTGAATCCTCAGATTAGCTTCCCTCATTCTGGCTTCATGCTCCTTTCTCTCAGGGGAAGTCATTCCCCTGTGAGAGGAAGCATTAGAGATGTTAGAGACATGGGAGTGGATGGATTCCCTTGAAGGGGATCTGTCCCTCCTGCTTCTCTGTGTAAGCCTACTTGGGGGTCTGTATGGGGGGTCCCCATTCAAACTCCCATGTAAGCTTAGGTTAGCCTGGCTAAGTCTTCCTACTTGGTCCTGGCTGTCTATCTCTTCATCTGAAGTCTCCTCTGACTCCTCTGTGGTGGGTAGACCCTCCTCTGTACCTAGGGTACCTGCCTGAGATGCCCTAATAATGTCATACTCCTCTAGGAGTTGTCTTAACTGAAGGAGGGTAGGGTTTGCACCCTGTTTTATTCCTCTGGAGGTACACAAGTGTCTCATCTCCTGGAATGTTAAGGTATCATATCTAGAGGGGGTCTTTTGCAGACCTGATCCTCCTGAGGGAGCATCTACTTGATCTCCTCTCAGAGACATGATCTAGTGAGGGTGTGGTGTGTGCACCTACCTACACTAGTTGTATCTACTAAACCTCTCTAGTAGTTGTAGTCAGGGTGTGTTACTCCCTTCAGCCTACAACTACAAAGTCCAGTAGGACTTAAGTATTATAATCTATGTTATATGTACCTAGACAATATCTGTGTGATCTTTCAATTTAGTATCTCAAGATTACAATGGTATTACAACAGCAAGCTCAGATCCCAACCGCTGCTCACCAATGTGAGAAGTTGGCCTGATGTATGATGTCACTAGTTCTAGTGTACACCTTATATCAGTCCAAATACCCTTATGGTGATTGGTTGTAAAGTCAACCTTATAGACCAGCTATCCTAGTGGTAGCATGGACAAGAACAGTCTTAGGCTAAACTCTGAATGGCATGTGAAGCCAGCTGTGATACCACATATAATCCCTTGAATACCAAATGAAAGGACACCACAACAGATATATATATAAAATAAAGTGTATTTATTCTAGTCAAACCCTCAGCACTCTTTATGAGATTAGAGGTAAGTACAACACAGTCTTATTTAAGCATACATTAAGTCACACAGGTAAGTAATACAGTTAGGCCCTAGGGGCCACGCAAACCATATACTAAGTAAGTGGTATAAGAACCACTGTCACGGAAATAGAATAGGCCTAGGCCTGGGGAATCGCTGGGGCTACACTACACTAGCGTTAGTTAGGAAGTGGGAGGCCCACGGGATTCGTGTGCAGAGTGGAAACACTCACGCGTAATGCGTAAAAGTCAATAGCAATAGTACAGTTTAGAAAACGGTAGATTTAGGACACTTCCGGAGTAGCTAGGAAGTTGAGACTTGAAAACTAGACACTAGGATAGTCACTATCCTGATGAGCACCGGAGTACCCAAGTTACCTAGCCCACAGGCTGCGGGTGCATAGGGGTGAAGATGCGTCGTTTTCGTCGTCGACTCCTATGGATGCCTGAAGAAAGATGCTGACAGGCAGTCAGTGAAGAGTGTCCGGTGGATCCCAAGGCTGGGATCAAGAAGAGAAGAAACCTGCAAGCAGAAGGGACAGAGTCAAGGTCACTAGCCAGTGACCACGTGGAACCAGGAAGGAACCAGGCGATGTCGTGAAGATTGCAGGTGAAGGTGAAGCTTGTCGCTGCAGCCAGGAGGACCAGGAAGCGTCGAGGACGACCAGGACCAGGAGGCGAGCTGTCCCACGAAGGCTCTTGCTGTCGGCGGCGTCGAAGTTGGACTAGGACTCACCAAGCCTTGGCAAGCGGAACCCACGAAGAACGAAGGACTTGCTTCTGGTGCAGACCAGGAAGGTCTGGGGTGCTTCTTCTTTGCAGAGAAGCGGGAGCCAGTCTGGAGGAGCCAAACCAGCGCAGAAGATTTCAGGGTGCGTCGTCACAAAGGCCACTAGCCAGCGGGCAAGCAACCGGACAGACGCGGCAAGCAGGAAAATGCTGAAGGGCCCCACGCAGGACTCGTGGAGTGTGGGGGGCTGATCTTCGGTGCAGATGGTGCTTGGGGTTGGGGCTTCTCAATCCCCGGTGCACAACTTCGAGGGTACCTCAGAAGCTGCGCTTTAAGTTACTAGCCACTTTTTCCAGGTAGCCGGTCCCACGTCGCTCGTCGCCTCCACGGATCTCAGCTCTGCTGTAGATGTGGATCAGGGTCGGAGAAGTCTGGAAGTCAAGGCTCTGGTCAGGCTCTGCAGTCGGTTCCTCGTAGAACGTGGGCAAAGCAAAGGGTAGTCTCTTGATGGTGCCTGTTTGCACAGGGTAGCCACTCCTTGGCTACAAGGGAGATTCTTCAGTCTTCTTCTTTCGTCGAATGTCGAAGGTCCAGAGTTTCTGTTCAGTTTTGCAGGTTCAGGATAATCTAAAGTCTTGAGGCCCAACTCCCACTCTTATACTAATCTGGGGGGCTGGGATACCTGCTAGGTCACGCCTTATGGGTGGGACCTGGGAGGGGGTGGTTACACCCACTTCCCTTTGTCCAGTTTCGCGCCAGAGCTGGGGCTGGAGTGCCCCAGCGCCGGTTTGAACTGGACTATGCAAGGAACACCTTGTGTGCCCCAGGCATGTCTCATTCCTTTCAGCCCACCCTGCCCCAATACACTAAAGGCTGTCTGGGGAGGTGCTAGCACCTCCCCAAGCAGGAAACCTATTGTCCAGGCCTCCCTGGCTGGGATCACTCCCAGCAGCAGGAGGTCAGACTTGTGTCTGTGGCAGCAGCATCCATTTTGTGATGCTGAGGCTTTGGTTAGAGTTAAACAGCAAAGTAGGATTTTAACATGTCTCTCCCTCTAGAAGGAAGGGATAATATCCTCATCACCAGAAATGGTATGGGGGTATTATTCCAAAGTGTTAGACACCTTACACGACATGTTTTGATAAAGCCAAACCATAGTTACCATAACCGTTTAAGATTATAAGGCACTTTAAGAGTATATGGTAGGCTATATCATAGAACAGATATAAGGACATGGTTCCGAAAGCTGCGGACAGGCTCAGCTCATGCTAGAGCACCATCTCACATGTTACCAAGCACTCTGCCTCCAGGATTGTTAAGGCCTGCCATAGGAGTGACTGATAGGTACACATGTGTCTATATATCAGGGTAGATATAGGCATACTATATCTAAGCAAGGGGTGATTACACGACCTTGCCCCAGCTGAGTGATCAGCCAGTTGTGTCTGATTGGAAGGCCAGACCAGGGGTGGCATAATACATGCTGCAGGCCCTGGGAGGCCTAGGGTACACCTATGCCCTGGGTACCTAGGGTACACTGTACAGGGTCCAATAAGGTGATCCTTACCAATTGGGAATGTACCTAGGGTACATGGAGTCCATTTTAAAGAGAGAGCAGACAGCCTGAGACCCTGAATGGCAGGATCTCAGGCCAACTAAGTCGAAAAACCAGCTAGACACTAGGCAAAAAGTTGGGGGTAACCATAGTCAGATATCCACCTTCCTACAGACAGTACCAGGACACAGTACACTAGCGTGATGGTGAAAAGTTCCCAGGTCAGCTGCTCATATGCACAGCATGCCAAGACCCTGAATACAGACTAAAGCCTCCCTTTTCTCCTCGAGGTGTGCGATTGGGATCTCTCTAAATTTAGCTTTCTGGATTCAGATTTACCATCTTGGTAAGATGCCAGGGTAATTGACACATTACAGTATTCCATAGACAAGTCGCCCCATTGGAAAGAATTGTGAGCTCCCTAACAGCTATAGAGGTAGCACAAGGATAAGCATCTGCATACCCAGTGGTAACCAGTGGCCAGTGGTGGAACCAAAAAGAGGAGGGGGAGAGTCCGGAGATGAGGTAGAAGGTTGAAAGAAGTAGTTAAGCATAAACAACAGAAAGTGACAGAGGAGAAGATAGATTGGTAAAAAATAATAAACACCACTCAAGAAAAGGACGAAAGTTTATCTCCTATTTTGACCGCTTTTTGCATGTCTACCAACAGAAAAGTGGAATCCAAATCCCTTTTGAAGAGACCCTACCGGCCTTTATCACCGCTTTTGTCCACAAACTGCGACAACCAATTCGGACACATTTACAGACCTCTTTTGTTTGTTGGCAACAAGAGATGATAGAAAAGGTACTAGCTGCAGCCAAATACTGTGCCGACTACCAGATACACTTGCAAGATACAAACACAGAGAAAGTTAAGAAGGAAAATGTACATCTGATGGTGGTACAGGAGCAGTTTTACAATGGTCAGTGGACCATGGGTAAGGGCAGAATAAGGGGATGAGCACAGACAGGAAATGATAGGACAGCCTCCCAGACCCTACCAGGAAAGGTGTGCTTCCACTGTAATGACCCAGGACATTGGAAGGCCAATTGCCCCCTACTAAACAACAGACCTTAATAGACAGCAAGGCCTTACAACAGCCCAAACAATTTATTGGACATGATACGCTTCTCCACCCCAGCTAGTCCCAGCAAGGAATAGGGGAAAATGGATTCCAGAGGATGATATGGCAGATGGTTTATCGCCATAACCCTGGCACCTCCAGAGACATTTTAGGGGTGCTCGAGAGTGGAGGACTGCCTGATAGTACTGGCAATAACAGTGGACCAGTCTGGTCCATATGTTGAAGGGACAATTTTGGACAAAATCGTCCCCTTCTTGGTTGATACCTGCGGTACACAATCAATGCGGAAGGCATCAGAGATGCAGAAAGCACCACTTTCAGGAACAGAAATAACGGCAGTCAGCATGACAGGACAAATAGTAGACGAATACTTGACTAAACATTTGAAAATGGTGGTGGGCCCGATAATGGTTCATCACCAATTCATCTTTAGCAGATACTGGCCTGTAAATGTATTGGGCGGGGACCTGCTTTGCAAACTGCAATGCACCATCCACTGCTCGCCATTGGGGGTTTTCTTGGAAAACAGGGCAAATGGCTTTTTGTTACAATCATTGCTGACATGTCCAGATTCCACCAAAACTGCGGGACAATGTACCACAGCTTGCCTGGGCACACCACTCGAACGATGTAGGCCCAGAGCTACACTATCCACCAGTAGAGATAAAATTAATACCAGGGGCACCATTACCTTGTATTCCCCAATACAAAATTTCGAAAGAAGGAGAAGAAGTCATAGCCCCAGTAATAAAGGAATTTCTGTAACAGGGCATAATAAGGGAGACATGCTCTAGCCCCTGCATCACCACAATACTGCCTGTAACGAAAGCTTCCCGGGGCCAGGTGAAGCCCCCATGTGCAGAATTATGCAGAATCTACGTGAATTGAACAAAATAGTGACCCCGTACTTTCCTGTGTTTCCCAACCCTGCCATCATTCTGTCCAACATCGCAGTCACGGCCACCCACTTCCCTGTGTTGGAACTTAGCTCTGCATTCTCCACCATTCCTCGCACCCCATTAGCCAATATCTTTTTTCATTTGCATTCGGATTGAGAATGTATACTTGGTGTAGGTTAGCACTGGGACACAAAGGTGCCGATCACGATCCTGTAAAAACCGGGTACGAACCGTCGGACGGAGCATATTCTCCGTCCGACGCGTACCCGGTCGTCAAAATTTACAAACAAGGAATTACGATTCGCACGGAACACCATTTCCGTACGATTCGTAAAAAAGCCCGACCGAACAAAATAAACCTACCAATGCGATCCGGGAAAGGGCCGACCTGACGTCGGGACGCTCGCAGCCTGCCATTCACGAACCAGGAATCACGATTCGCACCGACATCATCCCGCACGGTGAATATTTTCAGGCTGCCAAAAACTGCCGGGAAATCAGGGCGACGCGAACAAGGACCACCAGTACGCGACGGACAGACAGGACGACGCGAACAAGGAGGACCAGTACGCGACAGGACGATGCGATCAAGGAGTACCAGTACGCGACGGACACACAGGACGACGCGATCAAGGAGGACCAGTACGCGACGGACACACAGGACGACGCAAACAAGGAGGACCCGTACGCGACGGACAGACATGGACCCGAACCTACGTGTCATCCCGGCCCTCATAGCAGTCCACCTCCTCTACAGGTTCCGACGCAGACGTCGCAGAAGGTCAGAACAACTAAGGGAGGGGGGAAAGTGGGGGGGGGTGGGGGTGGCAGGACCAGGGCAGGCCACAAAACCCCCACCAAAGTCACACACCACACATGCCCAGGACATACCTGACACCCATGCCCTGGTCACTACGAGGGGGTGGGGGCGTGTCCAGCTAAGCCAGCGACCGCCACAACGGAAGTCCGTCACCACGCGAACCGGCAACACAACCAGACCGGTACGTCCCGTACCCACGCCTCAAGAGCGTGGGTACGAGACGTACCACGCCCACACCCACGTCACCCCAACAATGGCGGGACGGATCGTACCCACGTGGCAAAGGCCTGGGTACGGCCCGCACAAGCATCACATAGCGTGGGGACGGAGATGTACGGACCCTACCCCCACCCGCATACGTATGGAGCGTACACCCACCCCACCAGTGTAAGTACGACTCGTACCCTCACCCGCAGACGTACGGACCGCACCCCCACCACACCAGTGTAACAACATCTCTCAGGCCCTTGTCCTGCTGGACCTTTCGGCGGCTTTCGACACGGTCGATCATTCCATTCTGATCGACCGTGTCCACAATGCCGGCATCCAGGGAGTGGCCCTCGACTGGCTCAGATCCTTTCTCCATCTGCGATCTCAGTCCGTCCATCTCCCCCCCTTTTCTGCCTCTTACACTTCCCTCCCTTGCGGCGTCCCACAGGGCTCTGCATTATCCCCTCTCCTTTTTAATTTGTACCTCCAACCCCTCCTAGCTTCCCTCCGCGATTCGCCAGTTACAAGCTTCAACTACGCTGACGATCTTCAGTTGATTTTCCCTATTGACTCCTCCCCGTCCTCCCGTTTGAATTTTCAGTTGACTATGCTGTCCATTGCGGAATGGATGTATCATAGTCACTTGAAGCTGAACCCTACCAAGACTGAGCTTGTCCTGGCTGGCAGCTCTAACCATCCTTGGAACCCCTCATTCTGGCCTTTTTCTCTGGGGACCGCACCGGTCCCTGTGCGTTCAGTCAAAAGCCTGGGGGTGATTATCTCTGATGATCTTTCAATGAAGCCACAAATCAACTCGGTCACCTCAGCCTGCTTTTTCCATCTCAGGCGGATTCGTAAGATCAGCAGGTTTCTTACTAAAGAAGCCCTGACCTTAGTTGTTATGGCACTTATCACTTCCAGGCTTGACTACGCCAACTTACTTTATGCTGGCATCCCGGCCTGTCATCTTCACCGTCTACAGCTGGTGCAGAATCAGGCCGCCCGCCTGATTTTTCACCAGCCGAAATTCCAGCATGTCACCCCTCTCCTTCATAGTCTTCATTGGCTTCCTATTTCCAAACGCTGTATTTTTAAAATGGCATGTTTCACCTTTAAGGCCCTCTCACAGGCTGCCCCGGCCTTCATTTCCTCTAATCTGTCACGGTATACTCCTTCCCGAACCCTTCGATCCTCCACTCTTAATCTTCTTGCGATTCCCAAGTTTAAAAGGAAAAAGCATGGTGGCCTCTCCTTTTCTGTTTTGGCCCCCTCTACCTGGAACGCCCTGCCATCTGCTCTTCGCATCTGCCCTAAGTATGACTGCTTTCGCAGACTTCTGAAAACTTTGCTCTTCCAATCTGCATACAGCTAATTATCTCATCCCGGCTCTCTGCTATTTGTCATTTAGCGCCAAGAAACCGATGGTGAAAGTGCGCGGTATAAATATTTTAACATAACATAACATAAGTACGACTCGTACCCTCACCCGCGTATGCATGGAGCCTACCCCCACCCCAACATTGTAAGTACGACTCGTACCCTCACCCGCGGACGTACGGACCGTACCCCCACCACACCAGTGTAAGTACGGCTCGTACCCTCACCCGCGTATGCATGGAGCCTACCCCCACCCCAACAGTGTAAGTACGACTCGTACCCTCACCCGCGTATGCATGGAGCGTACCCCCACCCCAACATTGTAAGTTCGACTCGTACCCTCACCCGCGGACGTACGGACCGTACCCCCACCACACCAGTGTAAGTACGACTCGTACCCTCACCCGCGTATGCATGGAGCCTACCCCCACCCCAACATTGTAAGTACGACTCGTACTCTCACCCGCGGACGTACGGACCGTACCCCCACCACACCAGTGTAAGTACGACTCGTACCCTCACCCACATATGCATGGAGCCTACCCCCACCCCAACAGTGTAAGTACGACTCGTACCCTCACCCGCGTATGCATGGAGCCTACCCCCACCCCAACATTGTAAGTACGACTCGTACCCTCACCCGCGGACGTACGGACCGTACCCCCACCACACCAGTGTAAGTACGACTCGTACCCTCACCCGCGTATGCATGGAGCCTACCCCCACCCCAACATTGTAAGTACGACTCGTACCCTCACCCGCGGACGTACGGACCGTACCCCCACCACATAAGTGTAAGTACGACTCGTACCCTCACCCGCGTATGCATGGAGCCTACCCCCACCCCAACAGTGTAAGTACGACTCGTACCCTCACCCGCGTATGCATGGAGCGTACCCCCACTCCAACATTGTAAGTACGACTCATACCCTCACCCGCGGACGTACGGACCGTACCCCCACCACACCAGTGTAAGTATGACTCGTACCCTCACCCGCGTATGCATGGAGCCTACCCCCACCCCAACATTGTAAGTACGACTCGTACTCTCACCCGCGGACGTACGGACCGTACCCCCACCACACCAGTGTAAGTACGACTCGTACCCTCACCCGCGTATGCATGGAGCCTACCCCCACCCCAACAGTGTAAGTACGACTCGTACCCTCACCCGCGTATGCATGGAGCCTACCCCCACCCCAACATTGTAAGTACGACTCGTACCCTCACCCGCGGACGTACGGACCGTACCCCCACCACACCAGTGTAAGTACGACTCGTACCCTCACCCGCGTATGCATGGAGCCTACCCCCACCCCAACATTGTAAGTACGACTCGTACCCTCACCCGCGGACGTACGGACCATACCCCCACCACACCAGTGTAAGTACAACTCGTACCCTCACCCGCGTATGCATGGAGCCTACCCCCACCCCAACAGTGTAAGTACGACTCGTACCCTCACCCGCGTATGCATGGAGCGTACCCCCACCCCAACATTGTAAGTACGACTCGTACCCTCACCCGCGGACGTACGGACCGTACCCCCACCACACCAGTGTAAGTACGACTCGTACCCTCACCCGCGTATGCATGGAGCCTACCCCCACCCCAGCATTGTAAGTACGACTCGTACCCTCACCCGCGGACGTACGGACCGTACCCCCACCACACCAGTGTAAGTACGACTCGTACCCTCACCCGCGTATGCATGGAGCCTACCCCCACCCCAACAGTGTAAGTACGACTCGTACCCTCACCCGCGTATGCATGGAGCCTACCCCCACCCCAACAGTGTAAGTACGACTCGTACCCTCACCCGCGTATGCATGGAGCCTACCCCCACCCCAACAGTGTAAGTACGACTCGTACCCTCACCCGCGTATGCATGGAGCGTACCCCCACCACACCAGTGTAAGTAGACTCGTACCCTCACCTCGAATGCATGGAGCGTACCCCCACCGTGTATGTTCCAAGCGTACATATCCAGAAATAGGAGGTGTGTGTGCAGAGTCCTCCCAGCAGTGCCCTGAGACAGGAGGGGTGGGTGTGGAGTCCTCCCAGCAGTGCCCTGAGACAGAAGGGGTGTGTGCCTATCACTCCCAGCAGTGCCCTGAGACAGGAGGGGTGGGTGTGGAGTCCTCACAGCAGTGCCCTGAGACAGGAGGGGTGGGTACAGAGTGCTCCCAGCAGTGCCCTGAGACAGGAGGGGTGCAACACATGTGTGTGAGGCTGGAAGTACCCACATGCATACTGCCTACAAGGGAACATGTCCCCATGAACTCATGTCAACAGACTCCACACACAAGTACAGTGATCACCAAGGATGCCACGAATGTTGCAGGTGGAGACATGGCCCTGCATGCATGGCCAAAGTAGAAGGGCTCCATCACACACACAGCTCATGTAGACACAGCTCTGCGCTAAACATTGGGAACACCCTGCAGGGAAGATATCAGGGTACACAGAGGAAGGAATACACCCTGGGACAATTGCACCATGCAGTAACTGCTTACATGAACAAAGAAAGTTAGCTAACACCTTGTGATGGCACACAGATCCCAGGGTCCCCCCAATGAGCAGCACACTACTACATATCCCACACACCCAACACATAAACACCACCCAAAACCATGTAGCAGCCCCACCAACACCAATACCAGCATAGCAGTAGTGTTATAATGAAAAAAAAATTAAGCTTTATTCAGCATGAGCACAATGTCCGTGGATCGCAGGCAGTTCAATATTCACAAAGCCCATAGGGCAGTCAATGAGTCTCAGCTGGATGGGGGACACAGTGGGATGCGTGTCCCCTACCTTGCCTGCACAGTTACATGCCATCGTCTTCCACAGGGGTGAGGGCATCATGGGGGGGGAAGCAACAGGCACCGCAGGGACATCAGGGCAAAGGGGAGGCGTTGTGGGTGCAGGGATGGAGGACTCCACCACAGGGGGTGGGGCAGGGCCAAAGGCGGAGGCCAGGATGGCACTACACACCTTTGCAAGGTCCTCCAGGGATTCCCCTGCACCCGAAGGATCCACAGGCCCCAAGGAGGGGGGGGGTCAGAGGGATGGGTCGCAGCGCCACCGGGGGAGGGTGTAGACAGGGGGGGAGAATCAACCACCCTGACCGAGGACTTCCTTGACCGCTTGCGTGGTGGTGTCACTGTGGGGCTCAGGGACAGAGCGGCCATGAAGGAGTCCTTGGGGGAGATGTGGCCAGGAGAGCTGAGGGGAGGGGATTTGGAGGGAGTGGACTGGGTGGAATGCGGACTCCCACTATGGCAGCGTGTCACACGTTTGCCCCCCGACCCAGTGGGTGTGCCTACCTCACCCTGTGTGTGCGTGTCAGGAGGAGTGCGGTGGACGTTCCCTGCTGGTGCGGTGCCTGTGTCTGTTGATGTGGGTGCATGCCGACGTCTGGGTGTACGTGGGACAGGCATGGGAGTGGGAAGTGTGGATGGGGCAGGGGTAGGTGGGGGGAGGTCGCGCTGCAGGAGACCCACTGCTGCAGTCAGTGTGGAGTCTATGGACCTCAGCAAGTTGCGTTGGTCAGCCTGCGATGAATGAATGCCCTCCAAGTATGCCTCGATGTTGGTGAGGGTTTGGCCGTGGGCATGGAGGACATTAAGGATCGCAGCCTGACCAACCTGCAGTTGCCGCTGGATGTCCACAGACTCAGCATTGGCGGCAGCAGTGGAGACAGGGGCAGGGGGTGCGGTGCCTGGCATGAAGGAGACATGCGGTGACCGGGCACGCTGGGAAGGGACACGAGCAAGTGGGAGGCGGCTGATGGGAACTGAGGGGGCGGTGCGAGGTGTTGTTCCGCTGTCAGCTGCTGGTGCAGCCACCGCCCACTCGGAGACATCCTCCTCGGACCTGTCAGCTTCGTATTCTGACGTGCCACTCGACAGGTCCTCGGCCGCACTATCCTCCACCTCTGTCCCACTCGATGTGCCAGCCCCGATGTCACGGCTGGCACTGGTGCTCGGTCCCTCCGCCTTGTCTGTGTCCATGTCTCCCTCTGTGTCCCCCGACGATGCTGTGGGCAGGGTGGAGAGACAGAAATTAATCAGACACCTGTACACATCTGTCACATGAGTCCAATCTACATAGGTAACATTGCATAGCCTGAAAAGGAAGATCACTAACATCTACTAAACAAGGTACCGATGTAAAGCATGAAACACACAGTTGGTTGAGCCACCATGCCACTGAAATACCATGGAGAGCATGAGACAATAGCTAAAGACAGGAAACGGAGTCTGACATAGCACCCAGGCCCTGGGGACAATCCAGCACTGCATCTGCACCACACAGCGTTGGCGAAAATACCGATGACCAGGGACCATATCCATGAACTTGAGACACATGCTGCATAGGTAATGCTGAAAACATGCCCAACATGACTCGGTCACTGCACCTTGCGTGTGTGTCCAGACAAACATCACACACTGGCCAGACCCAGCAAGTAGAAATCTGGATTTGACATATAGGCTTTGCCCGCCCCAGCCACCCCCTACACGAGGCAAATAGTTGAGACACAGGTGGCACCAACATCTCATAGTCTGGGTGATAAACACAGGGGCAGGCAAAATGCAAGATTGAACGCCAAACAGCCAAGGTGCGCCTGTACAAATAATGAGGTACCAGTGCCCATCCTCAGATGAGTATAACAAGACACACAGGCACTAGCAACTGTGAGTATGAAGAAGGACATTCAGGTCAGGCTGCACAGTGGACACCTGTACAAAATAGCACGTCTATATACATGGTGCCAGGGGACAATGGCACAGAGCACAACCTACGCTGTAGACACTGAGAGTGTCCACGTTTATGATGACACATACAACACCGATGAAAAGGTGCCCCAGGGGACAGTAGTGGCCACGCAACTCCATGCTCCTGAATGGTAATGACTGCAACACACGCCACCATCCCTGCACTATGCGTATCGCACACTCATGCACATCATGTCACAGGCCACTACATAGGACATGCGCACTGTAAGGCATGACACATGAGAGACCAACTCCCATGTCTGGAGTCAGCATCAGTGCCAACTGACATGGAACCCACATGCAGTGAACTTGACAGGGCACAGCCAAGGTCCCAAAACCTGTTACACACCACCCCCACACATGATGCTACAGGCATAGTTCTCGTGGACAAAGCGCCAGCCTACATTACCTTGTGAAGGAGTGACTACACACAGACCAGGGAACACATTGCAAGGAGGGGAAGGGTGGCAGGGGCGCAGCGCTATACTGGGGCAAACTGGATCTGCACAGCACCTTTAAACCCTGGCAGTGAATTCATGATACTGTGCCCTTACAAATGCCGGTGACACACAACAAACACACATGTACCTACCCCCTTCCGGCTGCTGCTTCGCCTGTAAGCGCCTATCCAAGTCTGGAAAGACCACTGGCAGCACACGCCTGTGGAGGTGGCTCAGACGGCGGCGGCCGTGGTTCTTGTGGCCATCAGGTGAGTCCCCCAGCAGGACCCGTGCAATCCTCCGCGTCCAGCACTGGATATCCTGCCAGCGTTTCCTCACCTGGGACAGGCTCCGCCTCCGACCATCCACACCCCTCACGGCACTGACGGCGGTCAGCCAGATCTGCTCCTTGGCAGTGGCGCCTACCTGTGAGGAAGAACAAGTGACACCACATCAATACACCAGCCACATGTCACAGAGAGACATTTGATAACAAATTAGCTGGTAACAACAAGGCATGTCATGCAGCCAACGCATTGCACCTTTGTCATAGGGACATGATCCTCTGGTGAGGGAAAAAGCAGTACGTGCCATAGTGGGTACACAGGTGGAATGATGGCAATGTCACAATCAATGATCAAGGCTCACACTGTGCATCACACCCACCCCTCCTGTCTCATGGCACTGCTGTTAGTGATAGGCACACACCCCTCCTGTCTCAGGGCACTGCTGGGAGCACTCTGTACCCACCCCTCCTGTCTCAGGGCACTGCTGTGAGGACTCCACACACACCCCTCCTGTCTCAGGGCACTGCTGTTAGTGATAGGCACACACCCCTCCTGTCTCAGGGCACTGCTGGGAGCACTCTGTACCCACCCCTCCTGTCTCAGGGCACTGCTGGGAGCACTCTGTACCCACCCCTCCTGTCTCAGGGCACTGCTGTGAGGACTCCACACACACCCCTCCTGTCTCAGGGCACTGCTGTTAGTGATAGGCACACACCCCTCCTGTCTCAGGGCACTGCTGTGAGCACTCTGTACCCACCCCTCCTGTCTCAGGGCACTGCTGGGAGCACTCTGTACCCACCCCTCCTGTCTCAGGGCACTGCTGTGAGGACTCCACACACACCCCTCCTGTCTCAGGGCACTGCTGTTAGTGATAGGCACACACCCCTCCTGTCTCAGGGCACTGCTGTTAGTGATAGGCACACACCCCTCCTGTCTCAGGGCACTGCTGTGAGCACTCTGTACCCACCCCTCCTGTCTCAGGGCACTGCTGTTAGTGATAGGCACACACCCCTCCTGTCTCAGGGCACTGCTGGGAGCACTCTGTACCCACCCCTCCTGTCTCAGGGCACTGCTGTGAGGACTCCACACCCACCCCTCCTGTCTCAGGGCACTGCTGGGAGACATCAGGCATCCCCCCCCCTGGGACCCCCCCAACAGTACATGGCATGTGTGTCACACCAGGACACAATGCCAGAAGTCACAGTCACAATATAGGGACAGTCTGTGCCAGTGGCCTATGCACTCACCTGATACCCTGGTCGCCCATACAGCATGGGGTACTGTGGGAGGATCACATCCAGCAATGCCATGTTCTCCTCCAGGGTGAATGGTTGTGACCTCTCCACAGCCCTTGACATGGTTCCAGGGAATCAGTAGCAGCAGCTGGGTCGACGAATTCAAAGATGTGCAGGCAAGTACTCCCTCATGGGACCTGGCTGCCTTATATGTGCCTTTCTGCCCTGTCTCATGCACAGGAGTACAGAGTGATTGGTCACTCACATTTGCATCCTATGTTTCCACCAATCCCTTCAAACCTAGCAGTCTGTGTGTACTCTATCGGTTTCATTCTCCTGCATGATGTCAGCTCCACAAACACATTGCAACAAAGTATTTTAATTCCAACTGACTTCTGCTGTTCACCTTCCAGAAGAAATTCGAATTTTGAACTTGGTCTCCATGACAACCAGCATGCATGTAGGCCTTAATACTTGTCCCTCATGTGTCCCCTATGTAATTTGGGGCTTCATACACAGGTACGGTGCATTCCGGGGCCCTAGGGCACCCCAAATGCATTGCAACGGCCCGTACACGCGTGACTACGTTCACTATCAGTATGGGTGGCCTCGCGTATGCGTACTCGTAGTGGTACGGGCCGTACACACGCCTGTACGCTCCCTATCACTACGAGTACGCATACGCGAAGCCACCCATACTGATAGGGAGCGTACAGGCGTGTGTACGGCCCGTACCACTATGGGTGGCCTCGCGTATGCGTACTCGTAGTGGTACGGGCCGTACACACGCCTGTACGCTCCCTATCAGTATGGGTGGCCTCGCGTATGCGTACTCGTAGTGATAGGGAGCGTACAGGCGTGTGTACGGCCCGTACCACTATGAGTACGCATACGCAAGGCCACCCATAGTGGTACGGGCCGTACACACGCCTGTACGCTCCCTATCAGTATGGGTGGCCTCGCGTATGCGTACTCGTAGTGGTACGGGCCGTACACACGCCTGTACGCTCCCTATCACTACGAGTACGCATACGCGAAGCCACCCATACTGATAGGGAGCGTACAGGCGTGTGTACGGCCCGTACCACTACGAGTACGCATACGCGAGGCCACCCATAGTGGTACGGGCCGTACACACGCCTGTACGCTCCCTATCAGTATGGGTGGCCTCGCGTATGCGTACTCGTAGTGGTACGGGCCGTACACATGCCTGTACGCTCGCCATCACGATGGGTACACATACGGCAGCACTCCCATAGTGATATGGGAACGTACACAGGCCCTCTTGGCAGCAGTACAGCGGTTTTCACACATCACAGTGGTGACAGGCGGCACACAGGTAGAGATAGGGCGGACATACTTGTCCATGGATGGACATACTTGTCCATTAATTGACATCGAGGCATCGTCTGTGCATCACTACATGTGTGGGGCACAGGTGTGACGGCCTGTGATGTGGAACATTACTCCTGAGTCGAGAAGGCACCAGATGTATGATGAGATGTCTACAGATGTACTGTGTGATGGTGCGATGTGTGCCAGGCATGCCCTTGACTCCTTTGACATGTGTGCATGTCGTACTGCGCACTTGGGGTGAGCGTCACTGGCATGGCACGGACACCAACACACGGAAGTGTCCCCTGATGCCCGGTACAGGGGTTATGACACCTGACTTGTCACTACCCACGGTGCACAATGTGACTATGTCATGTATGTGTGGGGGCTTCCCATCAGGTTGATGTTGGAGCACCCTCAAAAGCTGCAGCCGTTGCAGCAACCAACATGTGTCTGTGTGTAGATTGTCATTGCACACTGTTCCGCACACCATGCCACATGTGGTATCGGATGTGAGGTGCACATGTATGCATGGGACACGGAGTAGCGTGACAAGGACATGTCAGCATCCTCACAAGGTATGTGTGGTGAGTCATGACATGTGCACCTTCATGGCAAGGTGTGTGGGCTGGCCTAGTGTAATGTCATGTGACCTGTGGCTCCAGTGTTCCGCTACCAATCTCTGCAATCGGCATCCTACTGCTGCTGATGTGTGGGCGTATGTCACTCCTGTGTTGCGTCTGGCTGTTCACTTGCACTGGGACACAGCTATTCCCATGGCGTGGCATGGGGAGGTTCTCAATCTCCATGTGTAGCTGGGTCTTGGAAGGAGTGTCACCTTGCATCCATACGTGTCCTGGCCATGTAGCACATACCTGACTCCCTATGTAGCATGTGTGTATTGACAGATTAACATGTGCTCAGTACACATGAGTTGTTGTCGTAGTGCACTCACTCTTCCTTGTCACTTCCAAATTACTGCAGAGCGCCGCCTCTTGCCCGAAGAATTCCAGACTTGGCTGCCATGCAGGAGAATGACAGCATCCGGCTCTACCGCTTCACCCAACCGTTGATTCTGGAGTTGACGGCGAGACTGGCACCACACCTGCAACCGCAGCACAGGTATCCCACGGCACTGACACCCCAGCTGAAGGTAATGGCTGCCCTACATTTTCTTGCCACGGGTACCTTTCAAAATACCATAGCTCATGTTGGTGGCATGTCCCAGAGCACGTTCAGCGGTGTGCTGCATGATTTCTTAGAGGCCATGTTGATTCACCTGGATGACTTCATCAAGTTCCCAGCCCCTGAACAGATGACTGAGGTCAAGCGTGGATTCTATGCCCTGGGAGGGATGCCCCATGTCATTGGGTCCATAGATGGGACACATGTAGCTTTGGTACCACCACACGCACGGGAGGTGGCGTACCACAATCGGAAGCACTACCACTCCATCAATGCCCTTGTGGTGTGTCAGTCCAACATGGTGATTTCACATGTCTGTGCTCGTTTTCCAGGATCAGCACACGATGCCTACATCATGAGGCGTAGCGGGATGCCTGATATGATGATGCAGCTGCGCAACGAACGGGCATGTGTTGTTGGTGGGTACAGTCTGTCTGTCCTGTATTCAGTATAGCCTACCAGCACGACCGCTTCACCACTTCTAACGATGACCATGTGCTTTCCATGTAGGGGACGCTCGCTATCCCAACATGCCTTGGCTGCTCACACCTCTCCGCAACCCCATCACGCCGGCCCAGCTCCGCTACAACACCGCCCATGGCCGGACAAGGCGAGTTATAGAGAGGACGTTTGGCATGCTGAAGAGCCGATTCAGGTGCCTCCACAAGACCGGCGGCGCACTCCCATATGCCCTGGCGAAGGTCTGCAAGATCTTCATGGTCTGCTGCATGCTGCACAACATGGCAGTTGAAAGAGCTGTGCCACTCATCCTCGATCAACATGACGAGGACCATCCACCCGTGGAGGACGAAGGGCTTGGCAATGTGGCTAGTGATGTGGAGGATGTGGAGCCGCAAGAGGACATCCGGACTCGGCTCATACGCGACTTCTTTGCATAGTGGTGAGTACCAGTGTCTGAGTGTGCACGCATTGGTCCCCGTGTGGCATGCGTTGTGATGTGTGTCTCCACCTGCATGTATGGCACGTGAGTCAGAGGTGTGTGTGGGTGTGTCACTGGAGTGATGGTGCCAGTGATGGTTGTACTTCCCCAGTCATAATTGTGACCTAGCATGTTGTCATCCATACATGTGTCGAGTAAATGCACATGCAAGTGGCTGTGCTTTTTGTGGCTGACTTCTTGTGTGTCTCTCATCCCCAGGTACCTGCGCATGCCGTCTGCTGGTTGCATTGTTGTGGCACTGCTATTCCTCAGGGACATGACATCGTGGGCTGACTCAGCGTTACAGGCACGGACACGTTTGGAAGTCTCCATGGGGTAAGGGATGCATCTGGGGTGTATTGGGTGTGGCAGTTGTTCACGATGTATGCACACTGCCCCTGTCGATGTTTGGTTCCTCTGCAGCCATGTCGCATTCCCATGGGACACGACATGCAGCTGTGTACACCTGAATAGATGGTCTGCCTGGTTGACAGTCATCAGTGATGGGATAGGGGATTGTGATGATGGCATCAATGTGTGTGACACTGCCCTCGGACACATTCGGTTAGCATTGGCTTGACATGGTGTGGGACTTCGACATCCGCGGATCTATGGTGTATGTCAGGCTCTCCGTGTGCAGCTGTGGGTATTTAGCTGTTAGCCGACGCTTGTGTGCCAGTTCCATGGCGAACACGCATGTGTGCTGCTGAAGGGGGGTGCCAGTGTTGGACCCACATGTTACTCCACATGATGTGTTCATGTGTACTTCGAGTTGCCTCTGCAATCCCGAATACATGACTAATAAAGGTGTCCCTATGCCTCCAAGGTGCCTCTTCTCAGTCAATGCTGGTGTGTTGCCACGGTGCATCCTGCTTGTCTGGCATGGTATTCCCTGATTGTGGCTATGTGTCAATGTGTCGAGTGGCAAGATGCAAGCTGTGTGTGTGGGCTGAGACTGTGTATTGTGCATGATGTCCATGACAGTGTGGGTATTGTGACATGTGCCATCCCCATGCATCCAACGTTGGCCTGGCCCCCATTCTCTGCATCCACCGGACTCAAGCTTGCAGGACATGTTTCTGCCACCTGTCTACACATACCTGGGTGCCCCCCAGGACACTGGACTGGATCCCTGACCTCTGCGCATGACTTTTGCTGTACTCAATGTGTGTGTTGTGTCAGCACGGTTGTTCGGTAACCCCCTCAGCTGGTTGGGCCCATCACGGGTGTGTATGGTGCTCCATGTCTGTCTTGCCTAATACACTGTGACCCATGTGTCCTGTGCCAGACTCAGGCCCCAGGGTGTGGGTGGTTGAAGACAAAAGATGACTCAGGCATGTTTTGACTTTACAAGACACATGTTAGGTAATAATGCTACCAGCAGGCATCTACTCTTCATAGTGTGATTTATTATTGGGGGGGGGGGGGGACAACAAAGTGAGTGTCTTTCCGGGAATTTGGAATCCAAAGTTCAGTAGGGGAGTTGGTGTCCTTGCCATTGGAAATCCTCAGAGTCCATGCCACAGTCTTTGTCAACATTGGTCAGCCAGTGACCAGCAGGGCCATGTGGCAGAGAATGTCTCTTGATGCTTTGATGCTGTTGCTCCAGTGGGCCAGGTGCCAGGCCAGGTGTCCTGGGAGATGGTGATGTAGCGCCGACCCTCACGGTCCTTTCCGTGGACGACCCGCCCTCCTGCGGGGAACCTCAGCAGCAGGCCGTGACGACATCTGGGATGCTACGTCGGATGTTTCCTCCTCCTCCTCCTGATCCCTCCCTGTGGGTGGTGATGTTCTCCGCCTTCTGGCACAGGGAGGGTCGGCCATGTTGTCGGCCATCCGATGGAGTGTAGCGTGAATCCCCTGGAATGCCGTCACTTGCTCAGCCTGTCTGTCCTCCATCCTCCGTTGGTGTACCAGTAGACAGGCATGTAGCTCCGCATGTTGCTGGGCCTGCTGGGTCTTTATCTCATCGAGGCTCCCCTTGATCTCATTGAGGGTGGACACAACCTGGGCCATGCCCGTGGTGTCCTGCCGGTATGAGTCCAGGATGTTACGGACATGGGAAAATACCAGATCCCCAGCCAACTGGTCAGGCTCGCGCCTCTGCCGTCCTCCACTCCCACCACCACTGCCCACTTGTGCCTGGCCTGCCCTTGTGGGCACATCGGGTCTCCGGGACCCCTGAGGGGTGGCATTGGCGTTGTCGCCTGCCTCCTCCTGGGTGCCCGGGACACCGTGTCCCTCCTGGGCAGCCTGGCTGCATTGTGGTGTTGGGGCAGGGATCCTGGGTGTCTCCTGGGATGTGGCAGGAGTGGGGGTGGTGGTTTGCACAGTTGTACCTGACGCAGGTGCTGCAGGTGGTTGGACACCAGAGGGGCCAGGTCGGTCGGGGTCGTCCACAGAGTGGTGAGAGTGGTCGCTGCCGGTGGGATCGGGCTTCTGCAGATCCGGGTCCTGTGAGTCTTCCCCCCCAGTGTTGGGGGGTGCACCACGACGTTGGCCTGTGTGTGAGAGAGACAATGTTAATTTTGGTCCATGCAACATCCATGTTTCATCATTTTCAAACTTGGCACATTTCCTCTTGGAATTAGGATCTGTCTTGCATTCCACTCACAGTGCACTTGTGCATGGGTGTGTCCCTTGGGCACCACTTTGGCCCCTTTAACTATGTGTGGCACAGTCTTACTTGCTGCGTCAAGTGTGACTGCAGTCAGCAGTGGAGTGGGCAGGTGTTGCGAGCCATGCATTGGCGCCTTCCGTGTAGCACTGTACATGTGCACATGGAGTTGTTCCACACACTTATATGATGCAGGTAGCTGTCATTGTGCTCGTGCACAGGTTGTGACATGGCCCTGTGTTTTGCCATGGAGAAGAGGGAGGGTTCTGGCACGGGCCACCCTTGGCTACATGCACGCAGTCTACCTGCTGACGAGCAGACATTCCCACACACCACACGGCTGATTTGCTCTCCCTGTGTCTCCCTCCCTCTCTGTCCCCCTCTCCCTCCCTCTCTGTCCCCCTCACCCTCCCTCTGTGTGTCAGCCTCCTCCCTCTGTCCGTCTCCCTGTGTCTCCCTCCCTCTGTGTGTCAGCCTCCTCCCTCTGTCCGTCTCCCTGTGTCTCCCTCCCTCTCTGTCCCCCTCTCCCTTCCTCTCTGTCCCCCTCTCCCTCCCTCTGTGTGTCAGCCTCCTCCCTCTGTCCGTCTCCCTGTGTCTCCCTCCCTCTCTGTCCCCCTCTCCCTCCCTCTCTGTCCCCCTCGCCCTCCCTCTGTGTGTCAGCCTCCTCCCTCTGTCCGTCTCCCTGTGTCTCCCTCCCTCTGTGTGTCAGCCTCCTCCCTCTGTCCGTCTCCCTGTGTCTCCCTCCCTCTCTGTCCCCCTCTCCCTCCCTCTCTGTCCCCCTCTCCCTCCCTCTGTGTGTCAGCCTCCTCCCTCTGTCCATCTCCCTGTGTCTCCCTCCCTCTCTGTCCCCCTCTCCCTCCCTCTCTGTCCCCCTCGCCCTCCCTCTGTGTGTCAGCCTCCTCCCTCTGTCCGTCTCCCTGTGTCTCCCTCCCTCTGTGTGTCAGCCTCCTCCCTCTGTCCGTCTCCCTGTGTCTCCCTCCCTCTCTGTCCCCCTCTCCCTCCCTCTCTGTCCCCCTCGCCCTCCCTCTGTGTGTCAGCCTCCTCCCTCTGTCCGTCTCCCTGTGTCTCCCTCCCTCTGTGTGTCAGCCTCCTCCCTCTGTCCGTCTCCCTGTGTCTCCCTCCCTCTCTGTCCCCCTCTCCCTCCCTCTCTGTCCCCCTCTCCCTCCCTCTGTGTGTCAGCCTCTGTCACCTCAGCCCAGCTTCCTGGGCACACACTGTTAGCAGATCTTTGAGTGGCCCTTGGCTTGTTGATGTGAGTTTGTTTCTGATCTCCAGGCACCCATTGGGTGTGATGTGTGTCTGTGCGCTGCTGCTGTGGTGGTGTGTGCTGCCACTCTTTCACAATGTTGGCTGTTCATTAGCTGCTGTCATGTGCAAAACAGTGCCTTCACCCCCATGTGTTGATGCAAGGCGTCCGCCATTTGCTGGCAAGTCATTCCTGTGTTGGGACACACTCTTTGTCTGGCTGTGACCTAGGCCATATGGGCAGAGTGCATTGTTGTCTGCTTCGGAGTCGCACTATGTGATTTTTGGGGCCCAGCCTCCCGCCATCCGGGTTACCGTGTCATGTGTTGTTGTCTTCTGTGGCCTGTGACTTGACATTGTCCAGCTGGGTGCATGGGGCATGGTGGCAGCAGTGGCATGTGCGTGCTCATGGAGTGTGGTTGAGTCATGCGATGGCTTGTGGTGGTTGCGTGCCTGTTAGTGATTTTGGTTGTGGATGCCGTTCCCCCCATGTGAGGTGCGTTGTTTGTGTACTCACACGGGTCTCGGAGTCCTTCTAATCCTTCGACTGCCTCCACCGGCAGTATGGCCATCACCCTCTCCTCCCAGGGATGGTAGTGTATGGGTCTGCGGGAGGGCCCTCCTCCGGTGTAGTTGGCCTGGTCGTGTTCCTACTGCCTCTTGGCTCGGACCCTCCTCCGCAGATCGTACCACCTGTTCTGGCATTCCTGCCTGGTCCTTCTGGTGTCCGCAACAGCATTCACAGCATCGACGATGGTCTGCCACATGGCTGTTTTTGCTGCCAGGCTGGTGTTTCTGACCAATGTTCCAAAGATCTGTGGCTCGACTCTGAGGATTTGATCAACAAGGACCTCCAACTCTCGGTTACTGAACTTTGGATTCTTCGTAGTGGGCATGGTGAGGGGTGTGGGTGGGGATGGTGGGGGGGGTGTGTGGATGTTGGGGGGGGGTGTGTGGATGGTTGTGGGTGGGTGTGTGTGAATGTGATGAGGGGGTGTTTGTGAAGGTGGTTGTGTGAAGGTGTGCAAGTGTAAGGTGTGGTGTAGCTTGTAGTATGGTTCTGTGGTGTCTGGCAGCAGTGAGTCTGTTGCAAAGGCTCATGGTTTGTGTGTGTGGGCCCTTTTTATTGGTCCATGGGTGGGTGTGGCAGTGTTTGAAGTTTGGGTGGGTGTGTTATAAGTAGTGGTGGTGTTTTGGGCCTCTGTTTGTCTTTGGCAGTTGCAGGTCAGTGAAGGTGTATTTGTAGTGTTTGTTGGCCATGTTTAGTGGCTTTGTGCCATTCGAATAGTGTATTCTTGTGTTGTTTTGTTTTGTCCTGGTTGTGTACGTGCGTTTTGAGCGTGTGTACGGTGTGTACATGGGCCATTTGGTTGTACGGTGCTGTCCTTGTGTGTGGGTTGGTACGACTCGTACATGCGGTTGTGATGTTGGGGCCTGGGGTGCGCTCCGTACTTAGGAGGTTGTGTTGGGGGTAGGACCGGAACGTACTGGGGTGTACATATACGGTGGTACGACACGTACAGGGGTGGGGGTAGGCCTTGAACGTACTGGGGTGTACATATACGGTGGTACGACACGTACAGGGGTGGGGGTAGGCCTCGAACGTACTGGGGTGTACATAGACGGTGGTACGACACGTACAGGGGTGGGGGTACGACTGGAACGTACTGGGGTGGGGGTACGACTCGAACGTACTGGGTACACGGTGGTACGACACGTACAGGGGTGGGGGTAGGACTCGAACGTACTGGGGTGTGGGTACACGGTGGTACGACACGTACAGGGGTGGGGGTAGGACTCGAACGTACTGGGGTGTACTTAAACGGGGGTATGACACGTACAGGGGTGGGGCTAGGACTCGAACGTACAGGGGTGTGGGTACACAGTGGTACGACACGTACAGGGGTGGGGGTAGGACTCGAACGTACTGGGGTGTACTTAAACGGTGGTACGACACGTACAGGGGTGGGGGTAGGACTCGAACGTACTGGGGTGTACTTAAACGGGGGTATGACACGTACAGGGGTGGGGGTACGACTGGAACGTACTGGGGTGGGGGTATGACTCGAACGGACTGGGTACACGGTGGTACGACACGTACAGGGGTGGGGGTAGGACTCGAACGTACTGGGGTGTGGGTACACGGTGGTACGACACGTACAGGGGTGGGGGTAGGACTCGAACGTACTGGGGTGTACTTAAACGGGGGTATGACACGTACAGGGGTGGGGGTAGGACTCGAACGTACTGGGGTGTACATAGACGGTGGTACGACACGTACAGGGGTGGGGGTACGACTGGAACGTACTGGGTACACGGTGGTACGACACGTACAGGGGTGGGGGTAGGACTGGAACGTACTGGGGTGTGGGTACACGGTGGTACGACACGTACAGGGGTGGGGGTACGACTGGAACGTACTGGGGTGTGGGTACACGGGGGTAGGACACGTACAGAGGTGGGGGTACGACTGGAACGTACTGGGGTGGGGGTACGACTCGAACGTACTGGGTACACTTTGGTAGGACACGTACAGGGGTGGGGGTAGGACTCGAACATACTGGGGTGTGGATACACGGTGGTATGACACGTACAGGGGTGGGGGTACGACTGGAACATACTGGGGTGTGGGTACACAGGGGTAGGACACGTACAGGGGTGGGGGTAGGACTGGAACGTACTGGGGTGTGGGTACACGGTGGTACGACACGTACAGGGGTGGGGGTAGGACTCGAACGTACTGGGGTGTGGGTACACGGTGGTACGACACGTACAGGGGTGGGGGTACGACTGGAACGTACTGGGTACACGGTGGTACGACACGTACAGGGGTGGGGGTAGGACTCGAACGTACTGGGGTGTGGGTACACGGTGGTATGACACGTACAGGGGTGGGGGTACGACTGGAACGTACTGGGGTGTGGGTACACAGGGGTAGGACACGTACAGGGGTGGGGGTACGACTGTAACGTACTGGGGTGGGGGTACGACTCGAACGTACTGGGTACACGGTGGTACGACACGTACAGGGGTGGGGGTAGGACTCGAACGTACTGGGGTGTGGGTACACGGTGGTACGACACGGACAGGGGTGGTGGTGGGACTCGAACGTACCGGGGTGTACTTAAACGGGGGTATGACACGTACAGGGGTGGGGGTAGGACTCGAACGTACTGGGGTGTGGGTACATGGTGGTACGACACGTACAGGGGTGGGGGTAGGACTCGAACGTACTGGGGTGTGGGTACACGGTGGTACGACACGTACAGGGGTGGGGGTAGGACTCGAACGTACAGGGGTGGGGGTAGGACTCGAACGTACTGGGGTGTGGGTACACGGTGGTACGACACGTACAGGGGTGGGGGTAGGACTCGAACGTACTGGGGTGTGGGTACACGGTGGTACGACACGTACAGGGGTGGGGGTAGGACTCGAACGTACAGGGGTGGGGGTACGACTCGAACGTACTGGGGTGTAGGTACACGGGGGTATGACACGTACAGGGGTGGGGGTGCGACTGGAACGTACTGGGGTGTGGGTACACGATGGTGCGACACGTACAGGGGTGGGGGTAGGACTCGAACGTACTGGGGTGTACCTAGACGGGTGGGGGTGTACAGACACGGGGGGTACGTGTCGGACGTACGGGGGCTGGGGGGAGTGTTGGGCGCGTATGCGGGCACATGTCTCCGTGATTGCTATAGGAGTTCGGTGCGGACGGTGTTTTTTCCATAAGGTTGTAACCTCGGACGCACGGGATGGATCGTGAGATCGGTCGGACTTGACTTTTCACGTTTGTAAGGTAAATCGTCCGAGGACGTGTCGGACACATTTTCCGACCCGAGGACGTGTGGGGAATGATTCCCAATGCGGTTCGTATGGACTTTTTACCATGCGAATCGTGATTGCCAGTTCGTACGGCACTTGTACGATTCGTACGGTAAAAAGACCGGATACGAGTCGCACGGGGTAATTTTTTACCGGATCGTGATCGGCACCAAAGAGTCCCCTTCTAACGCTGCTAATGCCTTGAAAACAGATTTGGATTTCCAGGAACTGCCAGCGGACTCCACCTCGAACCTGTACATTTATGACATACTGTTGACCTCATCCTGGCAGGCAGCCTGCGTAGGGGACACCGTGGATCTCCAATGTCATCTAGCAGTGAAGGGCTATAAGGTGCCCCAAAGGAGCTGCAGTTCTTCCAAATGACAGTAAGTGGGCCACAAATTGTCAGAGAGAACACAAAAATGACTCTATGACAGAATTTTCACCACTACACATTTTTCCCTACCAGGTCCCCTGAAGGAGGTGTTGGCTTTCCAAGGGGTGGCGGGTTACTACAGGTATTGGATATCTAATGTTTCCTTGATTCTGCAAATAATACAAGCTCTAACATACAAAGGCCTCATGGACACCATATCATGGTCTTATGACTGTGACAAAGCATTCTATGCCCCGAAGCACGTGTTGAGCGTGACACCTGCACTGGGCCTCCCAGATTACAGCAGGGATTTCTACCTGTTCTGCTATGAAAAAGGGGGTTGCTCACTGGGGGTAGTGATGTAAAAGCATGGGTCTATCTACCGTCCAGTGGCCTACCCCTCTGCCACTCTAGATACCATCCCCATGGCTCTCCCTCCTTGACTGCGGGTAGTGGAGGCAGCAGCCCTGGCAGTAGAACAATCAGAAAATATAGTGCTGGCACACACCTTGGTTTTACATGTTCCAAATGCAGTGGACATACTGTTGACATCTCCTAAAACACATCACCTGACAAATGCACACCTCACTAGGCATGAATTGACATTATTGCCATCACACATTATCATTAAAAGATGTACTTCCGAGAACCTCGCCTGTCTTCTGCCCAATGAGTGTGACACTGATGACCCAGCAATGCATGATTTTCATGATTGGGTGCTTACTATTCATGGACATACCATGGTACGACCAGACCTGAGGGATACACCATTCCCAGAAGTCGAATAGGACCCGTTTGTTGATGGCTCATGTCTCAGAGATGACGTGGGGACCCTGCAGGCTTCATATGCAGTGGGTACAGCTGGGAACCTGCAAGAGGGGTGAGACTGACAGTGGTTAAGAGTGCGCAAGCTGCAGAACTGGTGGCATTGATGAGGGAATGCATTCAGGCAAAGGGGAAAACTGTGAACATATACACAGACAATCAATATGCATTTGAGGTGGCTCACTACTTCGGGCAGCTATGGGCAATGGTGGGAGCTCTCACCTGAGCAGATCAACAAATATAACAAACAGCACTGATTGGTCACCTTCTGCAGGCCTTGGTATTGCAAAGAAAGTAGCAATAATCAAATGTGCAGCACATACCTCTTGGAAGGATTATGTTTTAAGGGAAAATGCCTTCAAATATCACAAGGAGAATAGCACTAACAGATAATGAGTTGGCAATGGTTCAGATGACATCCACCACACAGGTGACAAGAAAAACGAATGATTCCATGCATTTTGACCCTAACTACATTCAAGAAAAAGCTGGAAAGGGGGATAGGAGGAGTGGAAAATTGAAGAAGGAGGAGGGATTGTGGACAGGTCCTAATGGTAAAATATGTTTGCCTATGTCAATGCTTTCTTACATGGCCTGCCTCTTTCTTGGTGCTTTATATGTGGGTCTTGATGGTATGATCCATTTGCTTTCCCAATGTTGGTACGACACCAAGTTTCAGCAAACTGCAAGATGCTTATGCAATGTACTGTTTGTGCACAATACTATACGGGGAAGGTATACCAACTGCACCTGGCCACGTTTCACCTCCACAGGGACTACTTGAATGCTTGCAGCTAAATGTAATTGACATGCTCCCTATTTACAAATATAAGTACGTTTTGGTCATTGTGTGCATGTTTAACATTTGGACTAAGGCATACCCAGCAAAGAACTGTAATGTGCAAAATGTTGCTAAATGCCTCTTGAAAGATCTTGTTCTACGTTTTGGGTCCCAGTGCTCCTGAGCTCTGACAACTGACCGGCGTTCACTTCCTATGTGATTGGGTGAATAGGCAGAAGGCACACAGAAACTACTTTGCACATATCTCCCACCTTCAGAGGGAGCCATCCAGAGAAGAAATGGTGTGTTGAACAACAAAAAAGGAAAGATCTGTGCATCCATTGAACTATCCTAGATTGATGCACTGCCATTAGCTTTGTTGTCCATGAGTCACAAAACTGATCCCACATGAGATTTTGTTTGGCCTCCCAATGCACATTCCAGGGAATATCTCTATTGTTCCTCTGTCAGTTTCATATGATTTGCTTTTGCAGTACTGTTAAAGACTGACAGGGACATTGTCTTATCTTAATCGCCAGGTGCTGCAGGCTCTCCTTGAGGCATTCACACCACCAGCGCACGGGATCCAGCCAGGAGAACAGGTCTGCGTCAATGCCCACACCAGACGGCACAGCCTTCAGCTTCAGTCTAAAGGGCCATACTAGGTTTTCCTGACAACTGCCACAGCTGTCAAGTGTGAGGGGCTGACCTCCTGTACTCATGGCTCTCTAACCAAGAAAGCATTAGAACCACAGCAAGGGCCCCAGGCCCCAACCACTGTTCCCATGATAGCGCCAGCAGGACATCGTTACAGTCTCCGTTCCACGTAGACATGATGTGCTGGTAACCTCTCACGCCACACAAAGGGTACCACTGCACAATTCTGGATTCTCTGTTATTTATTTTTTCCTTCCCTCCATCTCAATCGTACCCATACCTGTAATGATGCCATGAATGGAGCAAAAGAAAGACTAATGGTGGCCCTGAATGCTGGCTGCACTGCGTACCCCCATTCCTGGTATAGTCATTACAACAGTGATGATAATATTTGCTGAAAACGTCTCCATAACCTTCCTCGATGTACCAGAGACGATTATGAACAATACTGAAGTACTGTACCAAATGCCACCATCCAACTCAACGATAACAGGTGGCAGAAGGGAAGTTGGGGGTAAGAATACAATTTAGCAAGAATATGAAGAAAACAAATATGTACCAGTGTTGAAAATGTATGTGAAGATAATGAATCTATCAGGATGTTATGTCTGTACACATCTGCCAACACATGCTGTGGAAAAAACAAGGTATAATGTAATACCAGTGTGAACGTACGTAGGCTGCACCATGGTAAGTGATATGTACTGACCCAACACAATATATCTAAAAGGTGGGATGCACACCTAAGGGCACAATGACACCTTTCAGGTGGCTCGTCTCACTAAGTTTTTGGCACCCCACACCTACAAGATCACTGTGCATGAACATAAAGCAGAGGGGGGAATGAATTATTGTTAGACAAATTTGACAAAAGCCCAAGACAAGGGGTGGGTAGGGTGACAGACCCAGCAGCTTCACTCCCAAGGGGACAAGAGGGCGGAGGACTTATGGGAACTATGTCTAATAGTGGAGGGCACAGTGAGAGCACCCTGGTGCATAAGGAACGCCAGTTACAACACACCGGTTTCTGAGGAGGACCCATATGCACAGTGCACATTTCAAGAACTACTAAGGGGCAAGCAGAATCAGATGGATTGTAGGGAACCCCCAAATGCACCATGATCATTTTGCGACCTGCTAAGGGACGAGTGGAAGGAGTTTGGAAATCTTCCACAGCAACACTAAAGCTGAACATTTATGTAGGTGATAGCAACTGCTAACATTATACCAGCCTGGGAAGGATAAAAATTGGTTCCCTTCATTTTGGTCCCCTACAGCTGTCGCCAGAGTTAGTGGGAGACAAGTTTTTTTTTTTTGTATGTGGTAGATCAGCATTCTTTTATTTGCCAGCAGGATGGTACAACAGTTGCTACTTCTCCTTTGTACTGCCATGAATGACGCGCTGCTCTGTCACAGATAGGATCCCAGGGCCACCTAATGGCCCAGCGCAAAAAAACAGCTGCATTGGTGGACAACATGATAATGGGACTATGAGTCCTATTGCCCCTAGTAGGGGGTTCTTATGCCATCTACAAAATAGGTGAGCTGGTCAGTCTGATTGAAGACCTGGCAGACTCCACGGCGGCAGTTCTGGAAAACATATAAGAGGAACTCACTGCGATGCGGGCAGTTGAGATCTAGAATCACATTGCATTAGACATCATCCTGGCCAAAGTATATGGGGTATGCCAGGTGGTACTCCAGACCTGCAATTCCTACATTGCGGACAATAGCAGTAATATCAATAAAGCAATAGGCAACATCAGAAAGATTGGGAAAAAGGCCCACGTAACACACCAGTGGTATCTGGAAACCAGTGGGGTGATGGTTTAGGTGCTGGGGTGTGTGGCTGTTGGAAGCACTAACAATAGGAGTGGTAGGCCTGGTAACAATATGCATGCTGATACAGGTATGCCCAGCATCCATAAATACAGTGATTGGTCATTTTAGCCACCATACCACACCTTTGTCTCATCACAGTAACTATGAAAAAATAAAAAGGATCTACGCAAAAAATAAGAAACTGGAGAGCAGGGAGGCGGAATACCCATAGAGGAACATGTGCTGGAAGTATAAGATGCATCATTGATTATCAGAGGTAGGAATGTGGAATCCATTTTCTTTGCTTATCCTTTTGTGTGGCAGTTGACCGTTATATGATATTCAATGATGGTAACGACTGTAGAACGTGCACAGCAAAAACATGACCCTTGGTGAAATAATGTATTCTGCTGAAGTAACGGAACAGTGGTGTGGGCTATATGAGCTGCACCAGTAAATACGTCATCAAAATCTGATATACCACAAAGGTGCTCACACGTGACTGGAGTCCACTACTGAGATGTCAAAGTTCAGAGAAAACTAATTTCTCTTCTAATAGCAAAGATAGTATCAAGGAGCACACTAATATCTAAAGCAATTCAAATGTCAAGTACCATATAATCTTTTAGATCATGGCATTAATGAAACATATGTAGACGAGAGTCTTGACAGTTCTTGAATTCAGTTATGTTGCTTTTATTTTCACAATTAGAAGAATGAATACATGCATCAGCCCAGCCAACACGTTTCGTCCATAAAAGTACTTCATCAGGGTGAAATATTACGTGGTATCCATACCAATGGAGCAGGCCTTCCGATGGAGAATAGTTATATTTTGTGTGGTGAATCCCCCGAAGCATGCTGTCAATCACCCAAATTAAAGCCTTGGTTCTTCAGTTGAGATAAGAATTTCCAAGAATGGAGTGATTCTTTATTGATAAATAGATGCAGTTGAATCTAATCAGAAAAAATCCTTCTTGATTAATATATAATCGCTGGGATTCCACGTAGCATAAAGAAGGTAAGGTCTCCTGAGCAATTATCCTCTGTCTTTTTAGATATTAGTGTGCTTCTTGATACTATCTTTGCTGAAGTAAACAACTTGCAACTCATCACAAGGCTTTCTCAAAGACATCATCCGTGACATGCATTTTGCTGTTAGCCTAGCAACAGACACCTTTAGCTTACCATATGAAGCTGATGCAAAGTATCTACCTCTGATTGGTCATTGCATTGCCTATGCTTGGAAAATCACCACTGTCCCAATCATTGGACATGTGATAATCACGAGCATTGCCACACTATACCATGCAGGTGGTACACACTATTAGCTTCTTCTGATTGGTTCTGAATCTAATAATTGTGCAAACCTGTACTGATTATGATGAACACGTAATGAATTTGTTCCTAATTCCACATAAATTCTGATGTACTTGTAATTTTATTAGACTTGTACCGAAACGCCTTGGTATGCTTTTTTGTGGTTTACAGGAATAAAAGACTGCGCTGCACTACAGCAAATTAGGTATAGTAAATTCTTCTGCATGTGAACCTGAGTCTGTGTTTTATTTTTATTATTTTGGCTTCTACCTTTTAAATGTTTTTATCTTAGATATAGTAAAAGTGTGTTTGTATATATATTTTTATAGACTCGGAAGAAGTCTCATAGCAGGGATGGAACACGTTGGCTGGGTAATTGATGAGAATCCTAACCAAACTTGTAATTTAACGTACTGAAGAGGAAAGAGACTGAAACTTTCTCGGGCTATGTATTCTATTAATTTAGATGAACTGTCTATCTACGGAATAACTATTGATCATCACTTAGGATTTCTAGATGGACTTCTGTTCAAATAGGACATGATGTTTTGAATAGTAGAGCTGCCTTCCCAGTATTGGACCAAATGGGGAACCAGCCTTCACCATGCATCATGAACTATGCAGGGCTAAACCACGCAGGTGGTACCATGCACGTCTAAACCACTAATATGCCTTACCCATGCATATGCGAGGTTAATGCAGATGCGCAGTCTAGTTGCTGCTGCTGCCGAGCGGAAGAACAGGAAGAGGAAGGATCAGAATTAGACTGGGAGGTAAGTCGGTTTTTGAGGGGGTGGGGGGTGGTTTAAAGGGGTTGTGGGGTAGTTTTCAGGAATGGGAGGGGTCAGGGTAGTTTACAGGGACAACGGGGGTCAGGAGTTTTAGGGCTCAGAGCATGGGACGGAGGTGGTGTTAGATTATTTGGGTTGAGGGTAGTGTTCAGGGCTGGGGGATTGGATGTTTTAGGGCCCAGGGCAGAGGACAGGAAAGGGGCAGTTTTAAGGCTGAGGGGGCAGTTGGACTGGGGTGGGGATAGGTGGGGTTAGGTTTTAGTGGCTGGGGGGTTGTTTTGGGACTCAGGGAGGGGGCTGGGGCTAGAGTAGTTTTTAGGGGGCTGAGTTGTAGGGCTCAGGTCAGGAGACCGGATAGCAGCAGTTTTCAGGTGGAAGAAGCGGTTGGGAGTTTTGGGGCTCAGGGCAGGGTCTGGAGGTGGGGGTAGATTATTTGGGTTGGGTATGTTTTAGGGGTGGGGTGATATAGTATTTAGTGCTGGGGGTCAGACGTTTTTGGACTCAGGGCAGGGGACAGGAAAGGGGCAGTTTTAAGTCTGAGGGGGCAGTTAGATTGGGACAGAGATAGGTGGAGTTAGGGTTTAGGGATGGGGGCTTGTTTTAGGGCTCAGGGAGGGGGCTGGGGTCAGAGCCGTTTTAAGGGGGCTGAGTTGTAGGGCTTAGTGTAGGGGACAGTTCAAGGGCAGGTTTCAGGTCGAGGGGGCAGTTGGGCTGGGGTAGGCAGGAGGTAGGGATTTTAGGTTTAGCGTTTTTTAGGGTTAGGGTAGAGGGGCAGGAGTGTGATCTTTACCACACATGCTCATTTACCAAACATGTTTTTAACACAAAATTGCGGGGTAAAGGCATGCGCGTAAAAGGATTGCGTTGTAAAGATGCAGTCGGGGTTTAGATCACGTGGTTAAGGCATGCGTTGTTGACGCATGCATTTTTCCATCACACAATGCAATTGTGGACATTGAGGTTTGTTGGCAGCCGGATCCCAGGGACTGTGCACTCTTCCTACATGATAAGATACAGGCCTGTACGGTGTAGTAGAGACACAACGACCAGTTTGTTTAATGATATTCTTCTTTATGGACTTTAAACATTGAACCACGATTTTTCAGTTCTGGGGTACATTTGCATATGAGAGGAATCTTAAGAACACAGGTTTGTTTGGAGGCTATTTCCTCTATAACCACGCACTTTAAACACCATGCCCTTCCAGGCGCGCCTGATTCTCGAATGCACACTGTTTTGTTCCGAAAGTAATACATTCATCTCTTCTGGGCAAAAAGATTTTTACAGTGCTTCACTTTTTTTAATATCGTCTTATATCATCACCTCGGTATGTGCTAAGAGGCGTATGCCTTTTCAGCCAACAATGCCAAATAATCTAGACCACAATAAAGCTGAGCTGCGTGTTTCACTTTCATTCTGACATAGCTGCCAATTTGCAATGGCGATGATGCAATGAAATCCTATCAGCACATGTGGCAGTATGTCTGAGAGTTGGAACATGTATAAATCTGGAGTTCTGAATATATCATCTGAATGCCGTCATGAGTTCTTTTCAGTGGCAGGTAAACTGCACTGTATGGAATGTCTGGCTTGTCACAGCTCACCTTCCTCAAAGCATTGAGGTAATCTATCAAGCCGACGACTGAGCGAGGCCTCCCTACTGTAACTGTGAAGACGCCACAATGAGCCCTGACTCTTTTGTCGTTTCTGTCAATTGTGAGAATCAATATCAGTCAAAATGTCAAGAAAATGCCTTGCCTCCAAGTTCAATTCATTAGATGCTGATTGGAATCGGTTATTCCTAATGACATTGGACTGATTTGAGCCTCTGGTAATTGTAGAAGGGTGCTATTTTGAAACGTGTTCATATATAAAATCTAAATAGCTCAATAAGTGTTAGTTCACTGAAGTTCACAATGTATTTTGAGAAACAGTAAGGAGTACATCATAAGTACATGATGTACAAGAAGGATACACCCAGTCCATATTTTGGTATAGTCTTTAGTAATGTAGTTCCATTAAATTTCGTTGCCTATATATCCTACAAATATGGCACATTTCAATTGAGGAAATGAACATAGCAGCTGCATTCATTTTGAGGGTGTTTGCCTAAAATAGCCATTACAATTTAAACAATCGTAAATGGAATGTTCGACTTGCACTTTTACTCTATTAATTTTTCGAAGTACATTTGTTCTTCAGAAGTTTCAGAATGAAGCACAATACACAAACATTTACATGAGTTACGGAAATTCCTGTAGGCAATATCAGTGGAATGAATGATAAAACAGCCGAGATTATGTTATGGTTTACATTTTGATTGACTTATTTACTGTATTAAACAATAAAAAAGTTTGTTGAAACTAAAGCAAATTAATCAATTTGTTCTGATTTTGTTTAACTTAAAAGAAATGCTCTTTTTAAATAAAATAAAACTGCTTAATCAACATAATGGTGATAAGATTATTTTGCAAGCTAAGGGGCAGATTTACAAGGAAGTGGCAGAGCGCGGAGCTAGCCTCCTTGGTTCAATGCCGCACTCCGCCACTCGTGAAATGCAGGGCTGCACTGTATTTACAAGAATACGATGCAACCTTGTGTTTCCCCCTGCACTGACACTAATTTAGTTGTCTAGCACCAACACAGGCACCCTTGCACCATAGTGCAATGGTGCCTGCGTTGAAGGGAGGATTGTTTATGTACAGGAAGGTGTCTCTTTCTGCACATTAACAATCTGATATGGCGTTTTGAAACTTATATGTGTGCAGCACAAATAGTAGTTGCAAAACATAATATTTTAATGATTGTTTATGTGCAGAAACGGACACCTTCCTGCACATAAAAAATCAATTGCATTTTGCTGTTTCTATGTGTGCTGCACAATGCATCACACATGTTGATGGCAAAAGCGAGGAGAAATAAAAAAAGTCTCCACATTGTGCTGAACTAAAATCAGGTTTTTTCTGGTCTTAATTTTAGCGCTGCCCCATATATACACCTCTCTTGCAAAATACGGGGCACCTTCAAAATCAATAGTTGTTGCAGTGGAACGCCCACCACAACACCCATTGCCGTCTCCTTTCACGTTAGTATAGCGTGTAAGGGTGCATTATGATTTAAGCAAACTTAACTGAGTCAATGCCAGTAAGAACAATGTCAATGTATGTATGATATGATAGCTACATGCACAATGTTAAGGATGTTGACAGAAATATTACCAGTGACTGCCATATTATTTTTAAGAGTTCCAATGAATTGATATCATTGCTGTTGGATTCACCCAAGGTGACCTTCCCTTCAATTCCGATCAGAGATACGCAGACAGACAAGTCGTACGGCCCACACCAATGCCTATGAATGCCCTGATTGGTTCCACAGATACATAGTTGCACCACAAAAAGGTCAGAAGAAATTGGTCTCAATAAAACATGTTTGGCCAAGGGCTTATGTTCTCCAAAATACCACAAAGCTAAATACCATATGTAGATAGAAACACTCAAACAAACAGGACACAACATGCACACCACACATAGTCATCACATACTCCTCATGCCAGATATCTGGACACATACACACTGGTCGACACTAGCTCTCCCTGAGAACGAGAGTAATCTGTGTCTTTATCAGATGACCCCACTTGTTGATTCACAACTGAGATGTTTTTTGGAATGTACAAAATTGTTTTATTGTACCTCATGAACTATTTATGACAGCGGACAAATCTTTGTACAGTGAGAGACTTTGAGCAGACGCAGTCTTTCGATGTTCTCAGAGTCTTTCGATGCTCTCAGAGTTTATTTAAACCAAAGTATTCCTGTTTTGCCAAACTCCTCATGTCTTTTCATTTGTTTAAGGTAAACTCATATCCGAGCAACACAAGCGAAGGACTAAGATGTCAACCAAGGCATGCGCTTTTGTGTTTCCATTCACACCTGCAAATGCACCTTTCAGACACCTTCTTTAGCTTGTCCTACAGCAAATGCAACAACGGGCTTGCTAGACCAATTGTACTGTCCTTCTTGCTATCTTCCAGTGTGAAAACCTCACAAGGGAGTAGCATCTGTGTCAGGCATTTGACTAGACTTAATTTGTCCGCATTCATGGTCATAGCTTTCCCAATTGCATCCCCTTCTCTCTGAATGGCATAGTCTTGATCTGTTTCTACTACTCAAACAGATATTGCAACATTTAGTAGGTCAAGTTCCAATATGTTGACATCTCCGGTATCAGGGCCTTAACTGGTACCTTTAGCATGCTGAATAATCCACAACTGGACTTTAAAAGAATGGCTGAAATGAGTGCAAATTATTCTGCAGGTGGTCTGTATGTTGCTGACTATGTTTTCTTTTTAAGAATGTCTTGCACCACCAGGTTGATGCAATGCATCAAATGCAGGATCCTAGAATAGCCACCGTCTGCCATGGCCTTGACTATTCTGAGCCCTCTTGGTTGCGGCCATTTAGACACCTTGCTATTAAATTCATCCAAGATGTTTGCAGCTGTCTATGATTTCTCCAGGGCGAACATGGCTACTTTGGCATGACACTGAATGCTTTTAAAACTTTCTCCAAGGCCATGACCTGTAAATAGTTTGTGCTTTACCCCTGCAAAATAGATCGAGTGTACAGTGATGCACCTATAATCAGTCGCTTGACAACTAGTCCAAATGTCTGTCGTCAGGTAAATACTGTGAACAACACTTTGCCCAACCAATTGCAGCACATTGTGATGCAGCACTGGAATAGCAACTCTGGCAAAATAGGTCCGAATTGGAGCTTTCCGTTTCAGGCAGGAGGCTGCAAAGATTCTAAGAATCCCACTCCTTCCACAAAAGGGAGGAGGTCCAGTGCTAACATTTTTACTAGCTTACCATTGTACTAACGTACCATTGGGAGGATGTGGTCATAGGGCCTAAAAATGTCCCTGATAGCAGCCTGCACTTTCTTCTTTTCTGGGGTTACTGGTGCAGGTGACTTTTGAGAAGTAGTTGATGGTAGACTCAGTTAGTGTCTTGATGGGAGAATCACTGTATGGCGTGGTGTCTCCTTCTTGTGCCATTGTGAAGTCTCTGAGGCGGGTGATTCTGCTGATGCACTGTTGGGGTAAGGACTGCTTTGACTAAAGATTTCACCCTCTTCTTCCCCATTATCTCCTCCCACTTTGATTGGCTGATGTTCCCCAGCTCACCTTCACCACCACAACCATGCTCAGAAATATTTTTAAAGTGCTTCCCTCACTGGATTGTGTGATGTTTTTCCATATGGGTCATTTGTTCTCCAGTACCATAATGTAAACCAGGCTTATCTCGACAAACATTTGTGCCGCAAATGGTTCATATTGCAATGTGCTTCTCCTGTGTGCTAACCGTAAAAAGAAGTACTTTTTTACTGGGCTACTGGTAATACCTGAAAAAAACTCTAGGTAGGTGGGCATGTTGTTGACTATATCTCTGCAATGCATACTTCTACTGAGGTAGGAGTTAGTGCAGATCTCAGCCGGGGCTTTGCAAAAATGGAAGCTAGTTGTGCTACCTGTGCCACATCCTTCAGCCCAGGGTGAGTAGTAATGTCAGACTCCACTGTGTCACCTTCAACAATGCCTAGCTTATCATCATGCTCCTCATCATCCCTTCCATAATTCTAAGGCTTTCAGGAACCTTTATTTCCCCTTGCTTCTCCTGGGGTCTCCTGGACTCTGCCAGGGTCCACTCCATGTCCCTATTATCATCATTAGAAGGGGTGCTTGGAGAATATGGTAAGGTAGTACCCTTCCTTTTCTTCGCTGGAGAGCTGGGAGCCAATGATTCTAAAAGAGGAGGTTCTTGCTTGGCCAGAAGCTCAAGCTTTTGCTCTTCTCCAACATCAGGAATATGTACTATTTCTGGCTGCTGCTGCTGTTCACTTTGCCTGGTTTCCTGAAATGATTTGGTACTACTATGCAAAAGCGACAAATCTAATTCAGCATCACTGCTCATCGGCATCACCATGATTGAAGTGGCTGCCTCACTGACAGACATGAACTTGAACTTAGGTTGGTGTAGTGTTGTTGATGCAGGAGTGCTGCTCCCAGGTTCCTCCCCGGAGGCCGGTCTTTCAGGCACATGGCTCCCAAAAAAGGTTGTGGTTGGCACTTCACTTGTGGAAAGCTGCTTTTTCTCAATGACCACTTTCTTGGGATCAACTTTCTTTGGGCCCACTTAAAGCTCTCAGGTAGCAATGGCACTAATCTGCACAAGCGGAAAAGATAGGAGGACTGACAGTACCGTACAAGCCTTCTGTTTGGAAGTAGTATGGGTGATGTCTCTTCTTCTCTTGTGCATCTGAAAGCAAATAATAAGAAAACCATTTAGTGAAACATGGCATTGTTGCAGCTTGAATTAGTACAGGCAGAGGCTATATTAGTGTGGTTAGTTACTTAGGTAATATCAAATCAGCCACTTTAATGTCAAACAACACTACCATACCATAACATTTTATTTCAAAACAGGAAAACACAATATACAGATAGAGAGCTTTCCTATCTGTCTATGTATTGTAAAGGAGACGCATATGGCACTCAGGGAACCACATTGAAAAATGGGATAATAATCTTTAAAAAAAATATGAAGGTTGGTGCGTGCCTATGGCAGGCAATGTTGTCCAAGGGGAAAATGAATAACCATTAAAAAAATGTATGATGCTGATTTGTCTGCAGTGCACCGCACCCAGGATGTCCAGGAGGAAATTGAATTATACCTAGAAAAATGTAATGCTGATGTGGTGCTCTGTGGCTATGATGCAAAAAATGCACACAAAAAATCAACTAGAAATGTTAATATAAAAATATCTAAGTTACAAAATAAAAAATAAAAATAGACATTTTTAAAATTTAAATAATAAATAAAAAAAACATGATTAATAATTGCTGATGTTTGTATGGAGGGATGAGAAGAAACCTATTGCTATTGGGAGGCAAGGAGGTGCAAAATATAAAAATGCAAAAAATGCATGTGATATATATGCACTGTTCATCAAAATCATATTCTTAATGGACTACAATGATCCTCAAGCATTTTTTAAACTAATATCAAACTTATCCATGCAATCCTATGGCAAAGGCACATTGGGTGGTTGCACTAAATGGCTGCCAGCCACATGGTCAAACAACAGTAGCAAGCAAGGAGCCATGTAGAACGATGAAAACATGCAAGCCCAGGGCAAAGGCACACTGGGTGGATGCACAAAATGGCTGCCAGCCACATATTCAAACAACAACAGCAAGCAAGGAGGCATAGAGAACATATAACACATGCTAGCATATTGCAAAGGCACACTGACTGAATGCACAAAATGGCTGCCAGCCAGTGCCACATGGTCAAACACAAGAAAAACAATGATGGACAGAATGCTGCACAATGTCAATCATTCACCCCAGTACAGAGATCTGGGACTAAATCCATCATTTTTTTTGCTCTGACCAAGCCATATGCAAATCAGTCTTGACCCTGTTCCCCGTGGGAACTGTCTGGCCCAAACTGTCCCCCCCTTGGTCCTTACTGGACTGGAAATAAGCATCCTGGGACAGGTTTTGGAGCATCACCCCTCATCAGCCAAGCTAGCTTGACTCCAGTGGCATGGAGAGCACAGGACCCACGTCTGGGCATACCCCTTACCACTCGGGGTGACAGATGCAAAAAGAACAATCGATGGACAGAATGCTGCACAATGTCGAACATTCACCCCAGTACAGAGAACTGGGCCTACATCCATCGTTTTTATGCTTCCCATGCCATTCCAGCTTAGCCCAAGCCATATGCAAATACGCAAATCAGTCTTGATTCTGTTCCCCAAGGGAACTGCACCACTGGATTCCAGCTAGCCTGGCTGATGAGGGGTGATGCCCTGAAATCAGTCCCAGGATGCTTGTTTCTGGTCCAGGGAAGACCTGGCTTGACAGTTCGGGCTGGACTATTCCCAGGCACAGGTTTAAGACTGATTTGCATTTGGCTGAGTCCAAACTGGGGTGGCATGGCAAAAGAACGATGGATTAAACCCAGATCCTAGTGCATGGGGTAAATGTTTGCATTGTTCAACATTTCGTCCATCATTTGTTCCTTTTGCTTTTGTCGCCCTAAGTGGGAAGGGTATGCCCAGACATGGGTCAAGTGCTTACTGCACCTCTGGATTCAATCTAGCTTGCCTGATGAGTGGTGATGCACTGAAACCGGTCCCAAGATGCTTGTTTCTGGTCCAGTGAGGACCTGGCTTGGCAGTTTGGGCTGGACTGTTCCCATGAGGCACAAGGTCAAGACTGGTTTGCATATGACTGGGTCCAAACTGGGGTGACGTGTTGAGCAAAAGATCAATTGATTAAACCCAAATCCTTGTGACTGGGGGAGTGAAGCTTTGCATTGTTCAGCATTCCGTCCATCATTTTCTCCTTTTGCTTTTGACATGGTCAAACAACAACAGCGAGCAATGAGGCATGAGGAACAAATAACTCATGCAAACCTGTGCCAATAGCACATTGGCCTGGGTCTACAGACTTGCTGGCCCCTTGGCAGAACTAGGCCACATAGTAAAATAAATATATATTTCAAATTCAACAAACATGGAGAAAATGTACTGAACTGTGCAACATTGTTCCTTTACAAAAGAAGAAACATTTAATGAAAAAAACACTGACCCCTACTGAGACTGCAGGCCACAAATCACAATAAATGTGAAAATTCAAATAGAAAAACAAATACATACTGGTGCATGCCCTCTATCAAACAAACACAACTCTTAGACAAGAGTCTTTTAACTTACTTGTAAAATCTCAAATACCAAGCTCTTAAATACAATGACACATATACAGAAGACAAAGAGAGTGACACTTCCAACTACAACTCCAAATGAAATGTGGCAAGGAGATGGACAAAGCACTGGGAGGCCCCTGTTGGACAGGAAGAGAAGTTGAAGTCACTAGGGCACTTCCTTACTGTTCAAATAAATGTTTTTAAAAAAGGTGTCTCACACAAAAAACAACTTGGACGGTCCATTGGAAAATAAAATCTACTCAAAAACCTCTTTTTCTAATTTTAGCTGCTTCTCGAGCAAAAAAGCTGCTCGAGTGGTGTGTTCATGATCGTGATTAACACTGCATTAATGCTGTTGCGGCCAGAAGCTGTGCAAGTGGGCAAAAATTATTTCAGGTACTTGCTAGCAGCACGAAAATATTATGCCGCTTGATAGTGAGCGCCAAAACAAATCTCGAGTGCATGAACGGAAAAAAAACTGCTCATCGCACCTGGAATTCGGAGTTCAGGAACTCCGCTCTCCGCTGCAGCACAGATTGCATAAATTCTGAAAACACCATAAGGAAAGAGGAATTTACTACCCGAGCCTACTCATGGGTAATAAAAAGGAAGAGTTAGGCCTGAGAAAAATTTCATTTTGCCCACTTGAAATGGCACCTACGACCTGCATTACAGGCTGCCGTCGCTGAACTGAGACATGTTTATAAGGATACTTTGGTGACTAGCACAGTGTGTGCTGCAGAACCACTACTAGCATTTCTTTTACGGGCCCTTGGTATATGTATTACCATTTATTAGGGACTTCCAAATAAATTAAATGCGGCAATTAGGTAGATGCCAATTATACTATGTTTTAGTGAGTGAGCACTGATTAGCAGAGAAAAAGTGCACAGTGCTAATGCCAACAAAATCTGGTTCAGCAACATAAGGCAAAAATTTGGGGGAGATCCTGAAGAAGCACCAGGTCCAACTGTGACCTATATGGGAAGCGTGTGCCCAGGGAAGTTTGACCAAATTTGGGGTGGATGAAGAACACACTATTGGTTGATCTGAGAAGAGTCGCTATCAACATGCACTACCTTGGATGTACTAATATACTGTTATAAATGAGAAGTGAGGAGATGCTCAAACCTGCCAATGATTATGGTCTCTAAAATTGTTTTAAAGGGGGGAGAAGACAGGGTAAGGGTGATCTATTCACCCTCATGTGTTGGCTGAGGGCCCATGTGATGCAGAGCACAGAAACCCATGTGGCAATGTGCTGTATTAATGGGGAAGTCGTTTGTTATATATCATAAAAAAATATTATAAATGCAGTTGAAAAACAAAGTGACATATGTATATTCAGTTTTCACTTTTGTTTTTCAGCATTCCCTTATCACTCAGAGCAGTTCACTGCAGTACCTCTTGCTTCTTTCCATGCTCCTTCTGGCATCTCCTCTGAATTTTAGTCATTTCATACCATCCTATTGGCTATTTTCCACCACTCTAGTTTTTATTATATGTCTTTTTAAAATGTTTTCTCCATATTGTGCCCTGCAGCACTACTTTTCACACTTGGAGGGTTAAACTTGGTCAGTCATGTCTGCTCCTGAACCTGTATCACTTTTCTTCCAACGTTTCCTACAAATCTCATAACCCACCTCTTCTTGCAACAGCTTCTCCCTTGAACATGTCCATCTCTAGCTTACACCTTTCTGTTGATTGTATAGCTCCATCACCTCTTTAGGTTCTCCTTTTACCTTTTCACCTCACTTTTTGCTGATGCAGATTTCCTTTTTCCCTCACCATCTCTCAAGTTGCGTTGCTATCCCCTTCTTTTGTGCCTGTCCTGTAGCTGTCAATTCCCACTCTAATTCTAAGTTCACATGTTGTTGTCCGCTCTTCATGACATCCCTTCCTTTTCCCCTTCCCTCACGCTTCTCCAGCTGAAACTCTCCTTTGTCTCTCAACCAACAGCTTTTCTGTCCATACTTCTTGTTTCTAGACACTCCGCCACTCATGGCCCTTTCCTGCAGCTCCTCTCACCTCTCCTCTTCCCTTCAACGTTTTCTACAGTTAGAACATCTTTCACTTTCCTTTCATCCTTCCCGCATCAACTCCTCAATTCCCATCTCCCGGTAAGTGCTTCTCTTTCAAGTATATACCTCCCTATCTCTTTTCTCTTGAGAATAACAGTTTTCTCATATCCCTATCTTCCCTGGAAACTCTCCCTTCAGCCTCTCCTGCAGCTCTGACTTTTCTTTCCGTAGCAACAGCAGTGTAGGCGGTGAGAGCTCTCAGGTCAGCAAAGTTTAATTTTTGCAGATTGCTTAGTACCTGCCTCACAAAATTGATATATTTTTAGTACCTGTAAATACTGGACAGGCTCACAGGACATGTATACTACATCAGGTTGCAAACATTTATCTGTGAAAGATATATTTCAGCAATGGGAAACTGAAAAAAATGCATTTTGGCATGAAAAATACCTGTAATCTGCCAGACAATAGACCTTCAATCTGCACTTGCTCTTATGCTGAAATGTCTAAAATCATTTGGAGTGTTGGAGCAGAAATTCTTTTTTTGCATGTTTCTTTTTTTCATGCCTAAATCAGTTGAGCTCCATATACAAAGAACACACAGTGTAGCCTAACCATCCTTTGCATAAACTTATGAGGACTTCATCTCCTTGCATTCCAGTCCTCTTCCAGCCGCACACTTTTTAGTGCAGGCTGCCACAATCTGAGCACACACATAGGTAAACCCCACACATTCAGAAAAGCAGGTAAAAAAAACAAATGAGTGGTTTAACCACCAAAATTTGGTATTTCTATCCTTTACCTTTGGGATCAAAGTGCTTTACCACAGCTTCCAGGAACTGTAAATGTTGGTATATGGTGTGGTGTATGCATGGACCTGCCGGGCCCACAAGAGGCAACAGACTATAGACCCCTCATATACAATGTTCGTAGAGGTGAGAGTTTAGCCTCTGTATGCAGGATGGCATATCCATTTTTGCGAGCACAGTTCCATGGTCAGGGCACAGCACTATTTCAGCATCGCACATACAGAGGGCCCTGAGTTTAAAAGATATAAAAAGATATCAGAATTGAGGTCTGCACTATATAAAAGAGGGGTGTTCATTACTGTTTGCATTAAATTAAGAACTCCCGCAACCTGCAAATAAACGCTTCTTCTTCTATGGAATATCTACCTTCATCCAATATGTAAGCATCTGATCTGGCTCCGTCAGCATAAGTAATCTTTGTAATCCACAAATTGTGAGGTCATTCAAATGCTCAGATCTAGCACAATGCTGGGTTGAGCTAAGCTGAAGAAATGATTCAACCACAGTTTTTAATAATTATTCTAAATCCAATTCAATGTTGAAAATGGACTTTTGATAAATATTTTGACAAAGTAAGTTTTAAAAAGTTCAGGGGTCCTCCAAGCCAGGCACTACCACTACCAAATTTAGAACGAATAAACTCACCTGCAAACAACTTGAAAGGAAATGCACCAGCATGGAGCCCATGGACTAAACCACATTAAAAACAAACCAAAGTCCTGAAAAAGACAAAAAGAAATGCCCTGGCCAACCGCATCAAAGCAAGTTTCAACCACAGCCACAAACTCTTCAACATTGTCTGAGAGATCTCCAGTCCCTCTGCCACCATAAACGTTGTCACCTCTTTTCAGGAAGTCTATGAGACTGAGGGAAATTGCTTTAAAAAGAACAATTGAGTCAGACCATGTTAGAATTGCAATTTAGAAATGACATTCAGAAAATTGTGTATTTTAAAGAATAATATTCAGATGCATCATTAATATAGTAAACGATTCCTAGATTTAACAAATATAGGGAAAATATGTAGTACTTAAATGTAGCGAAATAATATAGAGGAACTTGTTTTATACCAGGCTGGCATTCTTAATTGTGCCTAAAAGGCCTTTTCCTTCCGACTCTTGCCTTAGAGAATAGTATTGCTTGTTTTGCCTCATCACATTCAACTTGCTTTGTATTCACGAAGAACATACAGCTCATCTTTTAACTTAAGGTAAGAAGGTTCAACGAAATCTTGAACAAATGTTTAACACTATATCGGCAAGAGCTTTACTGTGGGAATAAAGAGGAGAAGCATCAGAGGTTGACAAAACCATAACATTTTCCATTGGAAGTCGAGTGTGTTAAGTAGAGTAGAAGTAGAATCAGATGAGAAGTCTCTGACACAGATCTCTTTCTCCTGCATGTGTGACTCTCCTACTGAAGAGTGACTTCTCTACTTTTATTACAGATAGCTAATGTTAAAGGTGACTTTAGTCTCTTTTTATTTAGAGACCTTGTCGACTGCCAATGCAGAGATCATTCTTTTGAAATGCTTGATTATGTGGCTGTGAGGAACTCTACTGAGTTTCTAGAACAAATCTTTATAGGTAGTTTCTTTTCGTACTCTAAATCTTGCTCTTTTCCGAAAGGAACCCTTCATGGGTTCTGATAAGGTAGATTAGGCTCCGTAGCTAGTTTAGTGACAATTACCTTTAATGAACACTCTGTATTGATTCATGCTGTCAATAATCAACCTTTTTATTGACATTTCCATAAAACAATTAATCTGAATTAAGGCAACGAAAACAATACTAAACCTTCAAGATAAATAACGGTGTTAAAACTGCATCAGCCTCTCATCATTGACTGGACAGTAATCAGACCATTGATGATGCATGCAAAGTTTGTGCCTTTTGACCTAGCTCCTTTCTAACTCAATGGCAAAGGTCCGTTGACCTTGTCAAGAGTCATCAGGATTTCCCAAGGGACAAAATCTGTAAGTTGGGTGTTTAGACTTAGACACAATTTGTGGCTAATCCTCACGCTCCTACTACACCCTGCTGGACTTCTGCCATGACAAGATCTCCACCAAATACAGAAAACTCAAGCCCCAACCCACCAACCTCCTCAGCTATCTCACCTCCATGAATGAGGAGCACAACCACCTGCTCACCACCTGGGACCAGCTCACCATGCAAGACACCACAGCCGTCATAAACTCCGTCCACTAAGGAGTACCCATGGATCTCTGCTCCACCACATTTTCACCCTCTGGAGTAAGATGATCAGCACCGACTCACCGCCATCTTAATGCATTCATCACCACTACCGCCTACCCTGAAGAATGGACAAATGCATAAGTCATGCCCGTACTCAAGAATTCTTATGCCAAATTGAATGAACTCAAAAACTACTGCCCAATCTCTCTGCTCCCCTTTCCCGCCAATGTCCTTGAGAAGTTTATCAACCACCAACTCACAGAACAACTGAAGAACACAATTGTTCTGGACTATTCTCAATCCAGATTCTGCACCAACCACAGCACCTAAACTGACCTGATTGCTGCCACTGGAGGCATCAGATCCCTCCTGGACCAGGGAAAAGAGGTGGTCCTGATCCTCCTTATCCTCTCAGCAGCATTCAACACAGTATCACACCAAACCCAGATCAAAATACTTCAAAACATTGGAATCCAAGGAGACACACTCAAATGGATTGCCTGCTCCTCACTGGAAAAACACAGAGAATCCATCGATCCCCCTTCATTTCCGAACCCGAGAACACCATCTGCGGCATCCCTAAGGTTCATCCCTCAGTCTACCCTGTTCAACACTTACATGACTCCCTGGGCTAGCCTCATCAGATCACATGGACTGAACGTGATATTCTTTGTGGAGGATAACCAAACCATCCTCTCACTGCAAGAAAACCCCTTCACCATGCTGACCAGACAGAAGTGCTGATATTTGGGAGCAATGCTTCCACTTGGACTGACACCTCGTGCCTCCTGAGCATAGGACCCTCACCCACTCCGACCAACCATGCCCGCAACCTTGGCATCATTCTAGACATTAAGCTCTCCGTGAAAAGATAGATCAATGCAGTTGTGTCAGCCTGCTTCCTCACCCTCCACATGATCCACAAGATCTTCAGTTGGCTCCCCATTGATACCGGGCAGACCATCACGGATGCCCTTGTCACCAGCTGACTGGACTACGGTAAGGCACTCTACATAAGAATCATCTCACACGTCCTCAAGAGACTGCAAATTATACAGAACTCAGAGGACAGACACATTCTAGACCTCCCTAAATGGACCCTCCTCACCCCCCACCTGAAGAAGCTCCAATGGCGCCCCATTCAGAAGAGAAGCCAGGTCACGATGTTGATTCACATCTTCAAGGCTCTCCACAACCAGGGACCAGATTACATTAACCACCGACTGAACTTCCATTTCCCCCCAGACACTTACGTTCCACCTCCCTCTGCCTCTCCCACACTTTACAAATACAGATTGATTGATTCGCAAACTACATTGGTTAGTACTTTAGAAGTACTACAATAGAATTTGTCACGCAGTACAAGATGTTATTCACTATTCTACATACAGAGGTTAATGTCTCCACTTCTCCTAGCTTTTCTGTGCGGAGATGTTTACCCCAACTGCTGATATCTCTGCACATGTACCCCTACATTTTATTAGTAAATATAGGCGGGACAGTGGGAGTTGCTGGGAAATGGGGACTATGTACTACAAAATGGAAGGTGTTTAGGGAGGTGCAAGGCAGGGCTAAGGGAGGGGTATGAATGGTTTTGGAAGGGACATGCACCCACCAACAAAAGAGTAAGTCCCCTTCTATTCATAAATTGCACCTATAAAGTTGCTACAGCTAGAAAGCACCCAAGGCAATCATTAATGTAATCCAGCTCATACCTGGAATAAGTCTAGAAACATTATGAACCGCCGGCACAGCACCACCGTCCCATAAAAACAAATGAAGGCAGTGAATTAAATGTAGAACTCCAAAAGAAATAATACTAATATACATTAATGTATTCAGAATTTTTAAGAATATACATACATTTAATGAAATGTTTGAAAAATGATATGTAAATTAAAAAAATAATAGTATTTTATTGTATAATACTTACATATTTTTTGTTATTTTAAAAAAGTGTAACTTTCTTATTTTTAAATATTGATATTAAATGTACATTAATTTATTATGTACCTTTCAGTAATCTGTAATACATAATAGATCAACATAAACATTTTCTTTAGGTGGGGATCTTTTTATTTTTAACAAGTGTTTCATAAAATAGTATTCCTTTAATATATTTAAATACATCTTTCAAAATAGTACTGCAACATTTATTTAATTTCTCTTGGCATTTAAAATGATTATATACATATATTTTTGTACAATAATGTTTATCAAACGTTTTCCAAGTTAGAGTGGAGATCTCCCTCTGGTGAAGTATATAGAAATGTTCACTATACTTTAACAACCAAAGATCTCTGCCCGACTGTGTAGAGCTCTCTAGGGAAAATTAAACAAATATATTCATTTTGGAAAAACTCTGTTAAAATATTTTTGATGTAAAAATAATAATGTGAATTAATTTCTATGTGTAGGTGTTGCAGTAGCAATGGTTGGCTAGGTAGGGTGCTAGACTCGCTCTAGCTCAGAGCTGAATACTTTACTAATGTTTTGCATCACTTTTTGGTTGTAGTAACTTTAAAAAGGCAGTTTTCCCACTTAACAACTCTGAACTCGTCCCTATTCCTCTCTCTTTTAGGATTAAGTATTTCTCTTTTTCCAGCCACTTCCCTCTATTTATCTGTTTATACTTATGTATGCAGAGTCTCTGCTTTCAGGGTGGTGATCTCTGCACAGAAAAATATAGGCGAGGTGGAGAAACAAACTCCGAACGTGGGTTTGTCAATAACATTTTGCAGTCGTACAAAACCTACTACAAAATACACTTGTTGAATAAGGCCATCAGTCATTTGCCGAACTCCTCATGCCTGCCTCTTGCATCACCGGCACTATAAACATTTGAAGCGGGATGATGTTCACCATAACACTGACATTTTTAAGTGTCCCTTTTAAACAGCTTGGCAAGGTTATTCTACTTGCGTTACCATAACCTTTCTTTCGAGGTACTCTAATCGCCCATCATTCTTACCCCACTGTGGTTTGCACGGTTTGCAGAAGGAAGGTACTCACACCTTTCTGGCAGAGGAAAGGGCTGTATAAAAGTACATTTTATACCAGCAGATTTGGTTTTTTTAATACCCTCTCAGATCATTTCATACATTTGCACTAAATAGTATGTTCAACAGATATCGCTGCCGTCCAGATGTTATCAATGCCCCTAGAAGAGAAAATAAAATAAGCAAAACATGCTCGAGGCCATGAGATGGGTAGGCAGACTAGCAGCTGATAAAAAAAACAAAAACAACTGTTTGGGAATTGCACACTGTTCCAGATGTTTAATTTCTGTTGCTTTAGGCCACACGCTGAAATACAAAATAACAACAAAGAAAACCTGTGCTTTTGTAGCAACTTGAGTGGAAACTTTAATTGCATCAATCCTATCAAGATATGAAACAATATGCCACAACGCAAAAATGAATGAAGTTGTTTTTAATTGGTTGAAAACATGTTCATGATTAATAGCGAAGTTCAATCGAAGTTCAAGCGTAACCTTGAGATGCATTTTTGCCAAGCTAATTTTTTAGTCTCAGGCATTATACACAACCGTGTCTGTTGACTTAATCATGGTGTGCATACCCAAAAATGAACTACACGTTTTGTATACGTGGACACCTTTACCGACATCTGTGCAGTTTTAGATGCACGGATCCCAGGAAGATGAAGTAATTACTGCATCTGAAAAGTACCATCACTTCGAAAAGAAATATTAAACAAGTGTAGGAAACGCATCTGGCATAACTATGTTCTTGTTTTTTTTATAGCTGTCATTACCTATTGATTGCTGTTTCCTCCCTGCGGCCGTTCCACCTCCTCCCTGATCCCGCTCTTTTATTCAGCCTTTGATTCTCCTTACTTTCCATGGCATTCCAGGCCGAACTGGTGCTGTAGATTCCATTGTCAGTTAGTAGTTGTGTCAGGTGAGCTCGCTTGATGGTGACTAGCTAATTTCCTATAAAAAAAAAGTCTACCCGCTAATGTTCAGTGTATGGAGATTCTTTCACTGGTGATGAGGAAGAGGGAGTCTGAAGCTGTGCAGGGGATAGCTAAGGCAACACTCACGCCTGACTGGCGCGTGTTCATTCAGCCTGAGGGCTCCTAGAGGACAGCAGCAGTCATAGGCTTAGAGGCCATTGAAGACATTCAGCATGAAAGCTTCATCACATGCTAGACTTTTTTTTTGCACCAGTGCTGACAATCGTGATCCGTTAGCACAGGTTATTCTCTTTTGAGGTGATTTTCTTATTGAATCAGCGGAGAAGCGGTAAGAAAGTGAATTATATATTATGCTAGAGAGGTCTCTTGCAGCTTCTTCTGTCCATGTATGTGTGAATATTTTCACTGAGCACTGTGCCATGGCGTGTCCTTATCAGGCCCGACTCTCTCAGGGAGGTGTCACATCATCTTCAATAACTGTAGATTGGTTGAGTGCAGTGGCGTAACGATAATTGAGGGGGCCCCCCTGCAAGGTACGTGGAGGGTCCACCTCCGGCCTCTTACCAGGAGCTCCCCGGCAGAAGTGCAGTGCTGGAGCTTGGGCGCTCCTCCCCCTCCGCACTGCGGGGGATGCGGGGGCCTGTGTTATGCCCCTGGTTGAGTGATGGAATTCCTTTGGTATTTCCCTGACCTTCCAATTTGCACGATGGAAGCTACTCTGGCCGCACTGCGGGGGCTGCTGAGGAGGCTGCAGAAGAAAGTGCACGTATCACATGAGAGGTGCCATTCCATGTTTCCTTTACTTGGGCCGTAGGCGCCAGGAGGCCAGCATCCTCCACAGGTATCTCATGAAAGGTTCTGCACCATTCCCCACTTTCTTGGCACATCTAGTGTGAGGGCTGTGGCACCCTCTTGATACAAGGCAGCAGCCTGTTTGCTTTTTTTCCTGATACCTCGCTGTATTACATTCCTGCAGACAGGAGTGGTGACTGTACATACTGCATCTGATCCCACCAATTACCGGGATAAGTGCTGTCCCAATCAAATGAGAGATATGTGGTATGCATTCTGTTTTGGTTATAGTTATCATTTCCTTTTAGTTCATAGTCCCTCTATGTGTCCCATAATCCTCCTCCCAGTGACCCCCCCCCCTTTATTTGATTCTTGGATTCTCCCTTACATAGGACTCCATCTGGAGCTGCTTCTGTTGCCTGAAGATTTCATTGTCAGTTGGAGGTTGTAAGACTGAGGTGAAAACAACATTAAAAACACTGTCACCAAAAACTATTTGAGATTGGTTATCTATAATACCAAAGTTGTTTTCACTTGTTCAGATTGAAATGTTTGTAAGTTTGGCATGAATAGACTGAAGGTATGCAACTACAACTTAAAGAAGAGATACTACATCAATGAAATCATTAATTGAAAAATCAAAAATGTGGTATATGTTATTGTATGCGATTGCTCATTGGTTTATGTGGGAAGCTCTACAAGTGCCCTGAAAACCAATATTCGGGAACATTATTGAGCTATAATAAATGGGGCTTCACAAAAACCAATATTTCAACACATGAGAGAGGTATACTTAAGCAGGTGTGAGTTTGCATTTCATGGAGTACAGACACTAGACTCCAACCCTAGAGGAAGAGATTAGGAACTAATGTTGCCAGAGTGGAAGCTAGGTGGAACAGTAGATTAAGGTCAATTGACAAAGGACTGAATACGGAAACATAGTTGTATTTTTTGTTTCAAATATTCCCTATTGATATTCTTGTTCAAGCTCTTTCATCTGAATTGTACGAGGGATTAGGCGGAGCCAACCCACACTACACTGCAGGCTGCGGACCGCAACCGTGAGTGAGAAGACTGCCAAATGCCATAGCTGCCCTGCCCCCTGCAGAGAGTTCACTCTGACATCACCCACCATCCCTGCCATCACAGTCGGTGCGGATGGTCTCATATAAGCAGGTGGTAGGCGGGGACGGGGAAGCCTCAAGGTGTCCTTGGCATCCAGGACCCCCGGGGTTTTGTTGGCCAGGAGGGAGGCTGACGTGAGTGTCTACATCGCAGCTTTGGTACTGGGCTGAGGAGCAGCTGGTTGGAGCCCCGTGGTGTTTTCCTCACCGTGCCTCTGCTCCCCACGCTGGCATTGGCAGCGGCTCTATAGGGTCTGCGGGCAGATGAGGAACAATTTGGGCAGAACGCTGAGCAAACATTAAGGTACTAGCGGCAGAGGAACCAAAGCCCAACTCGTGGACGAATACTAATAGGTCAGGCACAGCTTGCGAGTAGGGCTGCATGATTAGTCTGCCATAAACCTTGAAAAACTGCCATAAAACTTCATGACCCAAACCCTTGATCGTCAAGGGAAATCTACAGTGCTCCTGCAACTCACAGAGGCGGCTCGACTGGTCGAGTGCGACTTGCAAGCAGGGCACACGCACCATTGGAGCACTATCGAATTGCCACAACATCAAAACATAAATGGTACTTCAAAAACAAGACCCCTGAGGCAGAAAGAATAAGAAGCAGACAGTGCTTATGATGAGACCTGAGGGCAAAGCTGTGCTTCTTACTGTATGCTTACTGTGCGCCTTTCAAGCTCTCTGGGTCAAGCGCAAAAGCTCCTGGTTACCTATGCAACAGGAAGAAAGTGGCACCCCCCGCTGACACCTCCCCCGCTTAGTAACATCTCACAGTTGGGGTTCGGAAAAGGTTTGGCTGGCAACAGCGATACAGAACGCAGCTGGGAGCTACAGGCCAGGCAATCAACAATAAGCAGAACAAACAACTAACTAACAGCGTGCTCATGCCACCCCACTGCCACTGCGCTAATTCTGACATAAGGAGGTCCAAAGGGCCTACCAAGGGTAGAGGGGTGTGGTAGTGCTGCATCCCTCGATACAGCCACCAGGTGATCAGCTATACGGCAGAACCCAGAAACTCAGAGGGCCCTAAGCAGATCCCCATATACAAGAGAGTGAGGCAGGAAAAGCACTGTAAACCTTGCACCTGCCCCCCCCTTTCTGATACCTTATTGTGACTGCAAGATGTACCAACGGATAGGGGAGAGGCAGCACCAGGACCTTTGCCCAATTGTTTCAGGCACCAGGTGCCAGCACCACTCATAAGGTCTAGGAAAGTCAGTGCAGAGGCTCTCCCAGCCATCACAAGAAGGACAGGTAGTAGGGACAACAGCTCTCTCGCCCAGTCAATGAAACTTGTGAGATCAAAACAAAATCCAAACTACCATCAGATGAAAACCCCCTAATTAACCTCCTTGGCCAGCAAGAGGAGGAAAACCCAAAGTTGGTGGCACAAAGGAATGGTTCACCCCCACCCAAAAATGTAATGCCTGCAAAAAGCAGACAAACATTTCCACAAAATTCAGTTTTCTTAAGGATGCCAGCTCAGGGCTCTTATCGGGCAGTGAAAAGCTCACAGGGCTGCAAACTCTCTTACTGCCTTCACCTCCAACAGCTGTTAAAAAAAATTGAAGTAAACTCAGATCATCTCACCTGCTAGGGACCCCTAAACTCAATCTAAACTCTCCAAACCAGCAGCTAAGCTCCTGCACCAAGCTTACACAAAACAGCGATAAGTTGGAGTCCCCAAAATTAAGACGAAGGAGACAACAATAACGTCTCCAGCACACACGCATACAGTGTAATAAAATAAACTCTCCTGATTGAACATGGCACCCTCCAGGAGGACTCTACGAGCTCTACTAGTCTAGGCAACAAGCATAACAGTCTGCACCCAAAACCCCACCTGGTGTTTCAGGGGCAGGACCCCAAGGAACCCTTAAAGGGACTGAAGACACAGAAGAAAAGGACGACAAAGTACTCTCCTATTTAAAAACTCCAGAATGGGAGGAAAGACTGGCAACTTACTCTGAGCAACCACCACAGAGTCCCTGGCAATCCAGCCCGTAATCCTGCCCGGAAGGCAGCAAACCAGAGGCAGGAGGGGATCAACAACAACAAAGTACGAAAAACGTTTGGGCAGCCCTCCTGAACATGGGACAGTCATCCACGGACGCACTTCAGTACCAGTCAAGTAAGATGGGTATCCAACTTTATCTTCTCAACACTTTGGCTGTCTTAGACAATAAACTTGTTAAATTAAATTCACGGATCAAACGGGTCCAGTCTGACACCACATTCACTCAAATAAACTGTCCCTGTAACACCATCGTCCACAAGTTGTCAACCCTTCCCCCAATGCTGGACAACTTTGTAACTGCCTTTAAACAATGCCCACAAGTGCAGGGGTTCCAACAAACTAAGGGAAAATCTGCAGACCAAAATGTACCCATCTACAGTCACCACACAAGCTCTCAGCCAACCGGCAGAAGTCCCAGGGGAGCACAATCCCAGCTCAACTGCCAGCAGTGACCTCAGAGAGCAGAGAGGCCTCAAACAGGGAGATACTGAATATAGAAAGGGGTGGCCCCAGCACAACTCCAGAAGTCACAATGCCAGATCTGCTGGTGGACACAGCAGCCTCTCAGACTAGCAGAAACAGGGCCAGGAGTGCAAGAAACAATGCCACATATGATGGAGGCAAAGGAGAAAGGGACGGAACAAACACCTTGCTGACCAAGAGAGATTGTACCCATTTATTTTGTACCTCAACAGCAAGACCAAATGGAACAGATCATCATGCGCCCCTTTAAGAAGAGGAAGAGGTCAAGCAGGAGGAAGAGCTAGCCCCATCCTTAACAAACCGACATGGGCAGCACAAGCAGTCAGCTGCCACAATCAACAGGCCTCCTGCCAAATGCATACATGCACATTGCTTGGTCAACCATCTGTGACAATCAGTAGAAGCATAGAAGGTGACAATCAGTAGAAGCATAGAAGGTGCAGTGTTGACAGGACCACAGGCTGGCCTCCCTGCTTCACCTGCCTCTGGATTTCAGGGCACATTGCCCGGTCAACCAACCATGACAATCAGCAAAATAAGCACAGAAGGGGCACTATCAACAGGGTCAGTGGCTGAACCCCCCAGTCCACTATCTTCTGGACTCCCTAGAGACTCCCAATAAAATAATCATATGAGCTCAAGGAGTTCCACAACTGAGATGGTTACCTTAAGCACTGTCTGGACAAGGTTTGGTTTCCTGCAGCACATATACGCTAAGCTGAACTCAGCAACAATCATAGGCCAAAACCCCTGTTCAACATCTCCATGAACCAAAGTAACTCGCTCAGAAGTATCTCTGAAGTCACTGTGCCTGGTGTAAACTTACAAGAGATTGCAATGTTTCCACACCGAGCACATCGAAAGAAGAACATTGCCCAGATAGTGCCGAGGACTACCAAGACAACAATGCATAACTTCATCCCAAATTACGTTTCCAGTGGGCACCCAACATCTTAAACAGGAGCTACATTCTCAGACCACTATCAGAAATTCCAGCACTTCGCATTCTTAGCCCCAAAAATTTTGCAGCAATTCAGTTGGAACGCTCAGATGAAATTTCAGACAGAGAAGTAATTTAGACAACAACCAATGTAGCAAAGAGAAAGCTCACTGAGGGACCTACCTTCAGAAGGAGGGGAATAAAGATTGCCTCACAACATGGGCCAGTGTACCCCCAACCTATTCTCTCTCCTGGCCTCGGAAGTTGGCTAACCCAGGCACTTAAGAAGACTACCTCTCTGCTTAAGGGCACAAGGGGTTCTTCAGCCAGGGAAGCATCAACAATCAGGAACCACTGGAGAGCAGGCTGCTTTGAAATCAAGCAATCTAATGGCATCTCAAGGAGAATCAAGGGAACAATCAACTGCTTCCCTGTGACAAAGTGACCTCGGTTGGCCCAGGAGCCACAAGGTGAAACTAACTGTAGGCTATTTCGAATGTGATCCTGGAACATAAATGGTCTCACCACAAATCTACCTGAACCAGACTTACACAACTACCTGAGGTCATTTGATATCATCCTCCAGCAAGATACCTGGCTTCCCGAACCTGCCCACATTCAGGGTAACACAAACTTTCTCTAATCCAGCTGTGAAATGGGTGAAACTTTCTGGAGGCCTATCAACTGACATCTCAATAGCAATCATAGCTTTTACAACAGCCCTGGAGATCAAAGCCCCTGGCGCGAGCACCACAAGATCCATCATATCAATAAACAACATAGCAGTTGGCGTAATCTTTGTTAAAATCAAAAGACCAAGTCAATGGACTGCTGGAAATTAGTGCAGGAACTAACAAGGATCACAGAAGAGGACAGCACCACACACCTCACATCTCCAGGGACTTTAACCTGCACCTATTAGGAACCTCCACCAGTGACCTCGCGGCAGCCCAAATTCCCCTGCAAGAAGGAAAAAATTTTGGTCCCAAACAAAAACTGAAAGCTGCCTGCTTGACGACCTTGAACATCTGTCCTTCAGGGCACTGGATGGCAGATTCACAGAAGACACCACAATGGCAGCTATATTTCATTCCGATAGAACCAGCACTATTCTGGATTACACATTTGTGTCTCTACCACTCTTTCAATTCATTGACAAATAGCAAATTACAGAAATGACTGGTAGCAATCACCTTCCGCTGGAGGTACTTTTCCCTTCAAAATGATCCACTCCAAAACATATTGGGCGATAACTGATATGCTTACTCTATTGCTTACAAATAAATAAATACCACCCCAGGTATTCTCATGCAATTACCAACTGCTGCAGTGTGGATCTCAGGGGCACTGATAGCAATGGAGCATCAATGTGGGAGTTTCTCACAGAAAAACTCCAGGATATGAATGCAAACACAATCAGACTTCAACCCTCTTGTGAAATCACCGCACAGTAAAATAACACAACACAAGAACTCAAACTCGTGCAGCATAAAAACACACTTAACAAGATGCTGCAAACTCTGGAAAAAAACGGATGACCTGACCACTCTGGCAGGCTAATGCGGCACAAGACCCAGATAAAAAATCTGAAATGAGCCATAGAAAGAGAGATGATCTTTGGGCTCAACTGCACACAGACCTAAAATCCAACAGCACCAGATTCTGGACTTCAGTCAACTGCTTCCTCCATCTGAACCTTGGAGGCATCGACTCTAAAATATCTGAAGTAAAGTGGGCACACTTTGTAAAAGATCACGTTAATCACCCAATGCCATACAGCCCCCAGAAGGTCTATCGGGAAATCATAGCCTTGACACCTACCAAAGAACTAAATGAGATGGGCACACACAACACCATAAGGCACATAGCCAAAGGGTGTAGAAAAGGCTTGCCAGGCCTCAATGTCATCCCTCTAGTGGTGTTCAAGCTCTACCCAGCCCTATGGGCAGACACCCTAGCACCAGAATTTTCCTCAGGTCAGGAGCACAGGTATCCTGCCCACCTGATGACGGTGATGGCCATATCACCTGTCCTCAAGGGCGATGACAGATCATGTCCAGCCAATTATTGCCTAATTGACAATAAGGCCAAGTATTTTGCCGGGACCTTTCTCGAGGATTCATCACTGTGAGCCTCCAGTAACACCATTATCCCATTCAATGAGACCAGATTCTTCAAATCATCAGGTATTACAACAAACATATTGACAAATTCAGTCCTAATGGACGCGGACTGAGTTTCCAAATCACTGTTATTCTTTGTTTTATTGACTTCAAAGCAGCCTTTGATAGTGTTGACCGGGAAAGGTTGTGGGGCAAACTAGCAAGTTGGAAGAATTCTCAAGGCCTCCTGAAGGTGCTAATCATGCTCCATAAGGACACATGGGTGCGGTAAATCTAGGCACCGGAATGCATCTCTCAAGGAAAACCACAGCCACACATGGCCTAAAGCAGGGGTGTGTCCTGCCACCGATGCTCTTCAATCTCTTTCTGGCAGACCTAATGGAGCAATGGAAAACCATTAACTTCCATGCCCCAAAATTAGGGGCACGAGATGTCCAGCTTCCTCTATGTGGGCATTGTGGTTTTTGGTCAGTGACACACAGGTGAGGCTGCTAGACATCATAAAGGCCTACTCTCTGGCAAACAGCCTGATCAATCTTGGGAAAACCAAGACCATGGCATACAACAATAAGAAAACACAAACATACTCATGGTTCTGGGAAAACACCTGGATTGAAAGAATGAATACAAATATATAGGAGTCATCACTGATAAAATAAAACGCCCCTTTGCAGCCCAGAAGGTGGTGCTACAAAGAAAAGGGTTGGTCCTGACTGTAACCCTTAAAAACCTGAAGACAAAACTGTCTGGGCCCTCGCTGACACCCATTCTTGAAGTAGCATGAGCAAAACTCATACTGACAATTTCATACAGGAGTGAGCTGCTTAGAGGCCGGGATGCCAGAACCCTGGACAATGTAATGGTGCATGTCTATAGCATCATCCTTTTTTTTAACATATTTTTTTTTAATTTTCATATCAATACAGATTGCATAGCCAATAGATTCATTGAATAAACATTGCAGATATACATGGCAAAAAGAGGAAAAAAAATAAAAAATGTAAGTGCCTCCCACCCTCCCACCACCCCTCCCCGGACTCAAACTGACATTTCTATTATTGTGTCATTAGGCATATCTAGTGATCATCCCACAATATGAATCAGCAATACACAATGTCAAATATGCAGTCCATGGTCTGAGCAGTAAACATACGGATAGACTGTCCCACACTGTATGCTATCGTTAGTGTAGGACCAGACCTGTACCCCCAACCTATGCATTCCAATCCTATGTTTGAAAGTCCAATGCCGTGAATTCTTCAAGCATTGCATTCAATTCAAGTGAAATAGGTATCTTTCGCATCCCCTATCGCTCTTCTCTTTGAAGCTCAGCTCCCTCCGCCCTGCCCCATTGGACCACCTCGTTGTACCAATCTAATTATAGAGGCGATCTAGTAGCCTTCCACCTCATGGTTATATTTTGTTTTGCGAGGATCATCGCAAGGTTCACAAACTTTTGAGCAGGGCTTCCTTTCTTCCCTTTGGGGCCTAATCCCAATAGGCAATATTCCAGTGACATATTGTTCCCCAGCGGCGCTACACTATTCACATTTTCTTGCACTGATGACCAGTAATGATTTAGCCTTGGGCAGTCCCACAGCATATGCAAAAAGCCGGCAATCGGGGAGCGACAGCGGGACAGTCCCCCAACACCCCTGGGAACATCCGGCTCAGTTTGTGTGGGGTCAAGTACGCGCTGTGCACAATCATGAGCTGTATAAACTTGAATTTCAGGTTCCGAGAGACTTTGTGAGGGTGTTCCAGTAATATTGCATGTGTGTCAACGCATGTGACGGCGGATCTTCCCCCCTGGGGGTCCATACTGTTCAGAGATAACGGGATATGTGTGCATGGAGAACAAACAAAATATGTGACACTCCCATCTCCCTCACAAATGCATCATGATTCATCAACAAGCCATTTGTAAAGAAATCTCCTATCGTGGACACACCCGCATCTACCCACGGCTCTATGCACCTGAGAGTCACCCTCCCTGACGGTATCGGAAGTCCTAGCAGGGGTATGTTTGGTGTGTTGGATGTTGTGTTATTAGTGTAGCACTTTGCCGTCTTCCAGAACAACATAGCCGTCTGCAAAAGTGGTGGCTCCGTCAACGGCAGATTGCTGCCCGGCAACAGCAGTGCATGTAATGCCCCACGCTCCCATGCTTGGGGGGGTCATAGATATTTCTCACAGGTTACGGCCCGCGATCCAATAGGCCAACCATTGCAGCTGGCCTGCATAACAATAGGCTCTCATATCCGGTACTCCCATCCCCCCTTGTTTAGCGGTCAGCTGTAGCTTAGAAAGCCCTATACGTCTACGGCCAGAGCCCCATTTTAATTCAATAAGTAGGCTGTCTAGCAATTTAAATGTCTCAAGCGGAATCCTAATGGTCAGATTGACGAAGTAATATAACAGTCTCGGTAGCATCACTGTTAGAACTGGGGGTCTCTAGTTGGCAGAGATAGGTACCTTTGACCAAATTGGGACCCTTGCTTCTGAGTCAGGGAAAGGGGATTACACTACTCGATAACCCCTACTCACCCCCTTGGTAGCTTGGCATGAGCAGACAGGCTTCTCTCAGAGGCAGTGTGTTAAGCATTTGTGAACACATACAGTAATACAGTGTAAACACTACAGATGGACACCACACAGGTTTTAAAAAAATAAGTATTCTTTATATATACTTAACACAAGACCACAAACGACAAAAATCTACAATACTGTACTCAAAATTGACTTAAAGATGGTAGAATTAGCTTAGTTCAAGTTGATGGTAAATGCGACACAGTTCTCACAAAAGTACCTGGATGTGTAACGCAAAATAAACAAAAGGCTTGCAGCGTTGGAGATGCGTCGGTTCCTTGCTTCGGGGGAGACGATGCATTGCGCCTCAATGCTTGCGCAGAGTAGGAGATGCATCTTGATACTTACCGGAGAGGACGTGATGCATAGATTCTCATGCTGCAGCCCGGTTGCGATGCGGCAAGATGGCAGACAGCTGCGACGAAGGCACGCTTCTGGGAGATGCAGCACGCTTCTCCGGCGATGCGACGACTACAGCTGCGTCGGCGACACGCTTCTTCTTATTGCGTCACGCTTCCAGCTCCCAGCGACACGCAGGCTTCTGCAGATAGAATTCCCAGCAAGGAAATTCAGAGGGGAGCTGGTGGGGAAGTCTTTTGTTCCTGAGATTTCAGCAGGAGGCAAGCACAAGTTCAAGCCCTTGGAGAAATATTCTGCAAGATGATGAAAGTTCTGTAAAAGTTCCTTCTGCTCTCCTTGGCAATGAAGACACCACTGCAGGCCAACCCAACAACACAGCACACTGGCAAGGGGCAGTCCAACTCCTACAGCTTCCTTTGGTACTTCTCCTTGGCAGAGGTTTCTTCTTGTTGTTTCAGAAGTGATCTAAAGTCTTGGGGTTTGGGTCCCCATATTTATACTACGTTTCTCTTTGTTCTCTGAAGGCAGAGAGGCCTTTGCCTAGTACAAACCAGTTCTGGTCAGTCATGGAGCACTTTGTTTACCTGACTCCTTCTTTCCTTTCAGAGTGCAGGGCAGAGACATCAGACACACCACAGGAGGTGGAGCCAGCATTGAGGAGGAAAGGCACAACCCTATTCAGGTCCCAGGTGCAACTCCTCCTACCCATCTACATGCAGATCTTCCTATTCAGCCCTGTGCTGACTCACCCTCTCCTCTGGAATCCCCAGCCCCTGTCACTCACAGAACCAGACACACAATACACAACCTAGCAGAGGCAGGCTTGAACAGTTAAACAAGAAAATACCTACTTTCTAAAAGTGGTATTTTCAAACACAGAATGTTAAAATCAACTTTACTAAAAGATGTTATTTTATCATTCTGAGTTCAGGCATACTAAATTTGAATTTCTACCATGTTCCCTGAGTCAGTTAGGATTATAAGATGTAATAATCAAACTGCCCATTCTGGCCCATGGGGAACTAGTAGCCTTGCAATAGTGAAAAACAAAAATGGCTGTAATTCACTATTAGGACATGCCACACACACCAGGGCATCTCCTACCTTATACTTACAATGCATTCTGCCCTTGGGCCTACCATAGGGGTGTCTGATATGAAGATAAGGGAAGGTTTAGGGACTGGCAAGTGGTTGCACTTGGTCAGTCAGCATGGCAGTACCAGATTGCACATAAGCTCTGCAATGGCAGGCCTGAGACACACTTTACGAGCTGCTTCTGTGGATGGCACAACCATTGCTGCAAGCCCAGCATCAGCATTTGATTTACAAGCCCTGGGCACACATGGTGCATTGTACTAGGGTCTAACAAGTAAATCAAATAACCCAATCATGGAGTCACTAATCAATACATCACCATGTGAAGAAACTTCACTGGCTACCGGTTCGGTCCAGAATTCTCTTCTAAGCCCTAGTTCTTGCTTTTAAAGCACTTCATGGGCTACGGGCCCATTACATCCAGAAAATAATTCTTTACTATGCGCCACGCAGATCGCTTAGATCAGCACACCAACATTTAATTAGGGCGCCTAGCTTTTGTCGAGCTCGCTGTGGCTGTCGTTCATTTCAAGTGCAGGTTGCTCGTGCTTGGAACAGCCTGCCATTATCATTGAGGCAGGCCACGACCCTGTTAGTCTTCAGAAAACAGTTAAAAACTTGGATGTTCCAACAATTACCTTAATGAATTAGACTTTCTCGGTTTCTGAGTTTTAGGTCTCTCGTCTCTTCTGTCCTTGCGCCGGGACACTCTGTCGAGTAGCTGCGCGCTCTATAAATCCTTGCTTAACATAACATAACATAGGGAGCACTTTCACTGTGGCACTGAATGGCAGTGGCACAGTTCCCACAGCATCTAAACCAGCAAAACAGAGGAGGCAATCGGAAAAAATGGAAGGGAGACTCACGCCAATGGTACCAGGTCTAACAATCACCATTTTAGCTATGGCAACGCGCCCAGCCACCGATAGAGAAGTCCAGAACCGTATTTGCTTCCGGAGTGATGTAATAGCGTGCGTCAGGTTACCGTCCAACATATCCTACACATCCCGGTATATCTGGACACCCAAATATTGAAACGTAATAGTCGCAGTCTAGAATGTCCAGCTACCAAAGTGGATTGGGTCTGCCCTCGTCACGTTATAAAAAAAAAGACATATGATTAATTCTCATTGATAGAGAGACCCGAAATTCTTTGAACTTCAAAAAAGCGCCGGAATAGGGTCGTAACCATTATCCAGATTATGTAAAAACAAGAAGAGGTCATCCACATATGCCAAAACTACATGCACTACATCTTTTATGTGAATACCCTTGTGGCCCACTGTAGAACGAAGCTTATGCAGAAGAGGCTGCAGCGCTAGAACAAATAGTAAGGGCCAAAGTGGACAGCCCTGCCTAGTACCCCGCGCTACATTGTATTGCATGGAAATGTGAGTCCCCATACGTGCCCGTACCATCGGATTCATATACAACATTTGTACCCAGTTCGTGAATTCTGGCGGAATCCCGAATCTAGGCAACACGGTCAGCATATAATCCCATTGCAGGGTGTCAAATGCTTGCCGAAGATCCAAGGAGATGCAGCGCCGTGGAGAATCATCCGTCGGCACGTTGGATATCACCTGATGAAGCCTTCTGATATTGAGCGCTGTGCTTCTGCCTGATACAAAGCCACACTGATCAGTGTGTATCAGTCGGGGGAGTACTGTAACAGTCTGGTGGCCAACAATTTACTCAGGCTCTTATAATCCATGTTAAGGAGTGAGCGGGGTCAGTAACCTGCCATGTCTTGGCCATCCCTACCCAGTTTCAGGAGAGAAACCACCGTCGCCTGTAATGTGGTGAGGGGGAGAGAGCCACACTCCAATCTTGCCCTATACAATTCCTGTAACCTGGGAACCAATATCTCGAAGTAAGCTGCATAAAATTCGATGGGCAGTCCATCATTACCCGGCGACTTGTTACGAGGCAGGGCTTTAATCGCTGCTTTGATTTCCATATTAGTGATAGGCCGGTTTAGGTCCTCTATGGAGTCCCTATTTAACAGCGGGTGTTGTAGTACGTCAAAGAATGTCTCGTATTCACCCTCCCCTACCTCTCCTGGAGGTGCATACAGTTGTTCATAATACTGCTGAAAAGCAGTATTCATTTCCAATTGGGTGCGCACAACGGTACTACCTGAGGTAGCTATTGCAAGAATGGGAGATACCGGCGGCGCATCTATAATTATCCTAGCAAGCAAGGGGCCCGCCCTATCTGCCGTCAAATGTCGTTTCTGGGTGTATAATCGGTAGTCTAAAACACAAAGGTCTTCCAGTAGTTTGGCATGTGTCACATGCATCTCCTGTAGCTCTGTTCGGCTTGCCTCATTCGATACTGCCTCCTGTTCCAACACGCTCAGTCTATGTTCAACCGTAAGCCTATCAAGTAGGGCGACACGCGCCACGAGTTTTCGTGCTAATCGCTACCCCCTTGTCACAGTTTTAAAGGTGTCCCATTCAAGCTGCCACGTGATAGCTGTACCTGCATTTTCAGCAAAATAATTAGTTATGGCCGTAGAGAGAGCCTCATGAAACACAGAGTCTTCTAAAAGTGAGGGGTTTATTCTGCATGTTGGAATGGGCGTTGGAACCTTTCCCCAGAGTAGTGTAGCTTCAATCGAATTATGGTCCGTAGGTTTTGCCTAGATGCTTGGCTCCTACGACTGTATCTAGCAGCTGCAGCAAACAAAATATTCTATCTATGCGTGCATGTAGGCCGTGCGGTGCCAAATAGAATGAGTATTCCCTATCTGTGGGGTGCACCCGCCATTTGTCACCCACCCCCCAACCTCTGGCCCATGTCTGAAAGCCGTCCGCTTGCTTCCTGCATCCCACACCCTGCAGGGGGGTGGGACCTGTCCATGTCTATGTCCATTACTGCATTAAATTCTCCACCCAACACCCATGGGTATCCTTCCCAGCCCACTAAGGCAATACTAAGGGTCTCAAGAAATTTGTCCTGCTCTGTGTTCGGGGCATAGATACTGCCTATCACTATGTGTTCCCCATCTAGTAGGCCATGCACCAACACATATCTCCCATTGGAGTCAGCATGTAGTTCTAGGAGCGTGAAGGGGGTTGCATTCCTGAACCAGATCGCCGCTCCTATAGCAAAAGCAGAGTAAGAGGTAGAAAATAACTGCCCCCTCCTTTTCTTTTGAAGCTTAGAGGCTTCCGCATGTATTAAATGAGTTTCCTGAAAAAGTACTATATGGGCCTTTCTACGATTTAATTGCACCAATATTCTATGACACTTATGTACTGAACCCAGGCCCCTCACATTCCAAGACATGTAGGTATATCTATTTGGCTGTGCCATCCAAGTTCCCAGAGAACCACCCACCATGGACAACTTGTTCAGTGCACTGTCGCATTCCTATGGCCCATGTAGTTGAGTCCGTAACCCCCCCAGAACTTCCCCAATACAAGGTTCCCCCATACAGCATTAGAGGACCTGCCCCCCACGATCTTGCATCTTGCTGATGAACTAACACCGTTAATTAACCAAGAGCTGGAGTCAGGTAACTACCCTTCCAGTTGGAAGATAGCTACGATCAGGCCATTACTGAAGAAGCCCACATTAGATCCTTGTGAACCTAAGAACTATCATCCTATTGCTGCGTTACCCATTGCAGCTAAAATTCGAGAGAAATCAGTAAACAGGTCACTGACGGAGTACCTAGATACTCAAAATTTGCTCCAACACGGTTTTCGTTTACAACATTCGACGGAATCAGCTCTGCTCATGGCAGCAGAAGAGATCTGTAGCATAGTCGACAAAGGGGATAGGGCCATTCTTGTCTTGTTAGATCTGTCGGCTGCCTTCGACACTGTGAATCACACGGAGTTGATACAGAGACTGCAGGAGGTCGGAATTGAGGGCCCAGCGCTGTCCCTTCTCTCATCATTTCTGGAGGGAAGGGAGCAGAGCTTATACTGGGATGGCCTTCAGTCTGACAGTTTCCATCTCCCTTGTGGGGTCCCTCAGGGTTCAGCGCTGTCACCTACGCTGTTTAACATCTACGTTACCCCTTTGGCCAGACTCATCAGGAAGCATGGTTTCGCCCTAGTGTCATACGCGGACGTTTCCCAGCTTATAATATCGACGGCCAATCAATTAGATGACACAGCCGCTAGATTCCACACGTGCCTATTCGAAATTATGACCTGGATGAACCAGAGCTTCCTGAAGATCAACACAGATAAAACAGAGATCATTGAAGGCTGGTGAATGCCCCCGCCCGGTGTCCAAGGTGAGAAACCTTGGAGTGCTGTTCGATTGTCGTCTAAATTTCTCGGCCCATGTGAACAGCCTTGTTTCATCATGCTTTTTCTTAATAAAGACCGTGAGAAAAATCTTCCCTTTTATTACGTTAGAGCTACGTAAGACAGTGGTGGTGGCGCTCTTGCTGTCCAAGCTGGACTATTGTAATGCCCTACTGCTAGGGATAAATAAGGCCCAGCTGAGTAGGTTGCAGGCTCTGCAGAATGCTGCAGCGAGACTGCTTTTGGACATTCCCAGAGATCAATCAATCTTGGCGGGAATCAGAACTCTACACTGGCTCCCCGTACAACCGTGAGTGGAATTTCAGGCCTTATGCCTGGTCCACAAAGCCGTCTTTGGGGGAGGAGCCAAGGATATTCAGAAAATACTGACTCCCTATACCCCCGGCCGTGCCCTAAGGTCCAGCACCCTGAGTCTTCTTCAGGTGAGCAAGATTAGGAGAATTAGGTGGGGCGGTAGAGCCTTCTCAAACTGCGCCGCAGGACTCTGGAACAAGCGCCCTCTTTTCCTAAAATCTGTACCAAACCATCAATGCTTCAGGAAGGGCCTGAAGACTTGGTTGTTCTAATGGGAGTCTTCGCTTAAGACTGATTTATCTCCACACTTACCAGCGCCAAGACGCTACGGCATTCGAGCGCTTTAAAGACTTATATCCTATCCTATCCTATCCTTATATCCTAACCACAACAAGAAATTCAACAAAAACAATGTAGTTTCCATAACTAAGTGCATTTGCCTTAGAGGCAGTGGCCATTACCCGTCTCCCGGCACACTGTGCATGACTTTCCATGTACTGTTAACATCAGAGCCCCAGTCCAAGCCCCATTTCAGAACCTGTAACACAGACTGCTGAACCATCCGATACTACCACTTGCATTTATCTGAATAGGCATCATAGTCATCACAACTGGCATAGCATTATACTAATCTAATAGTCCACCTCAGCAGAGGAAGAGGATTACCACAGTCACCCCAGGTAATCAGTCAGACTGGGCATTCGCGTCTTCAGAAGAGGCCACAGTTTCTGTCACAGACCGTGCTATCAGTATAGCGTCCCTTTGACTGTCTGTTATCTGCTCTGGCGACAGATGTCTTTCGCTTCCGGCACCTGTCCGTCATCCCTGGTCAGGTCTGTCGCGCAGAACCCGCTCCATCTTCGGCTGTTGTCGTCGGCTGGACTGAGAGGAGTGCCGCGAATTCCGTGGAGACTTCTAGCCAGTCCGCTGCTTCCTCCGGACAGTCAAAAAACAGGGTCTTTTGATCATGGATGACCTTGAGTCTAGCTGGGAACAACAAGGCATATTTCAGGTAATGGAGCCGGAGTTTCTTTTTGAAATCTTGAAACGTAGCCCTCGCCCTCTGTACCGCCAGAGTGAAATCCGGGTAGAGAGAAATTGTTTTGTTCCCGAATGTTACTGGAGCATTTTCTCTGGCTGCACGCAATATTGTGTCCCGGTCTTTATAGTTCAATATTTGTGCTATAATCGGCCTGGGTGGCACCCCGGGGAAGGGAGGCCTAGGCGGCACCCTATGAGCACGTTCCAAGATATAGTGTTCTGTTAGACATACTGGCGCCACCCTCTCCCTCAGCCATTTTGCTCCTCTCTGGGGCTCCCTTCCGCATCATCCACCCTGTCTTTAAGTCCTTTCAATTGGTGCTGTAGTTGTTCTATCTGAGAGGATTGCGTCGTTTGCTGGGATAAAATGTCGTCTAGGGCCAGCCTCTTGGATTTGACTTTGTCCGCCAGCTTCGTGTGATCTGCTTTCAGTAGATTGAAACTCGCAGTCAGGGTACCAATTTCAGTTTTGATCACAGTCCTTGAGTCTCGTATCTCTATCATATCCAATTTGTCTTCAGTTCGAACGGGTTACGTAGGTGGAATCACCTCAGGGTCAGGGCTGTGCATCTGGGTATCTGGTACCATTCCCGATGGGTCTCTGGGGAGCTGGGGGTCCAGTTGCTTGATTCTGGAGTGCCCCATGCTGCCAAAGAACTAGGACAAGTTATATTGCCACTCTCGCTCCACAACACCACCTGTTGATTGGTAGCTCCCAGTTGCTTCAAGTTGCTGTGCACCCCAAACTGTACCGTCCAAAGGGCCACCTCACTCGTAGCACAGCACAGCACCTCTCATTGTGTTACCGCTCATACCAGCGCACCAGCAACAACCAATGTCCGCTTCGTCCACAGTCTGGCTTCTCCACGCTGTATCTGTGTTCCAAATGCTCCTTGTTCAATCTAGACAGAGCCCGTGGTAATGTCCCATTAGGTCCAGCCTCATCTCCCAGTACTTCCTCTGGCTGGCGGTCACACAGACAAGCAAGGAGTTAGACCCAGGGAAGTGCCAAAAACAATGTTACTTTATGTCTGCATCACAGTCTGGGTCGTGCTCCACCTGCGATCTACACGTTGCACAAGCCCCCGCCAGCTTCCTCAATCTTATTCTGGCTTAATCCAGGTTATCAGGGGTCTGTGCGCAGTCTACTCCACCACAAGGCACCGCCAGGCATCTCCCATGGCGGGACAAAATTATGCCGGTCAAATATCCCTCGCTGCAGTGACAGGCTTTTCCCGCCAGCCTCCCTACTCACCATGAGTGTGTTGTGCGAAGCCCCCAGCTGCACGGCCTATTCCCACATTGGCGCTCACCTCCTGTGTCCACATCAGCCGTTGCAGGCTAATCCGCCGATTCGGGCGTGTCCCAGCACCAGTGCATAGACTAGCTCCGGCCCTGTCCCAGCTCGAGTCACTGTCCGTTTGGCGGCCGCCTTATCATGAGCGTGTTCAGGGGGTGAGGAGCCTAGATGTCCCACACAGAATTTGCTCACCAGGTCCGCCGAGTTCCAGCCTGCGTCGTAGCTCCACCCGCCATCTTGCGCCGCTCCGGCTCCTTCGTATCTCTCACAGCGGTGGCCCTCAGTTCACAGCCCCCAGTCTCCTGCCTCAATCCAACAAGGAAAATGTTACTCTCTTCAGTCGCTCAGCTCCCAAGTACCTGGGCCACAAAGCACGAGTTCCCAGCCAATGCCATCTCAGTGCCCCTCCTCCATTACGAGCTCAATTTCTGATGTTGTTTGAAGAGCACACACAAGCTTTAAATGACTCGTTTTCAGAGTCTTCGCAAGCCGCCAGTACTCCGGTGTCCAAGGCGCCAGTAAACAAGCGCGGAGGGTCCGGTGTCAACAGAATAATTGTCACTGATCTCCTCTAGCTCGCGTCCGTCATGCTTGGCGGTTGTCCACGCCACCTTCTATAGCATCAATTTCTCACTCCCACGACTCACTTCGCTGATACAGATCCACCTGGCAGTGAGATTGCTGAATCAGATGCTGGACTGCTGAGGAAAATACCTAATATGCAGAAAAAAAGCAGTGCCAAATTCCTTGAATCATCTGCTATGGGGAAAGGAGTTACGGGAACACGACATGTCACTGGCTAGGGTCTATTTACAGGAATCACTGGAAAGCACAGAGCTCATACAGCTCTGGAACACTAAGCCTGGGCATAGTGGGGCTACGCAGAGCATCACAGAGTTGAAAACTGTTAGAAATGGAGGTCTCTGGTTGGCAGTGGTTGGCCACTGTCCAAGCACGGACCCTTCTTTCTAAGTCAGAGTGAAGGGCTGCACCCCCTTGACAACCCCTGCTCCACCCTGGTAACGTAGCACGAGCAGTTAGGCTAATCTCAGAGGCAGTGTGTAAAGCGTTGATGATCATACACAGTAAATACAGTGAGGAACACTACAAAGGGACACAACACAGGTAAGTATCAAAGAAAATAGTTATATTTATAGAGACTTATCACAAGACCAAATAACGAGGAAATCACAATACTGTATAAAAATAATTCTCTCTGGATGCTGCAAAAATAGTTCAAATGGGTAAGGTAAAGTTCAGTTCAGGACAGTGGTCTCTGCGACCCCTCTACTCACAGTTCTGAGATGTTGGCAAATAATCCACAAGTAATGTCGCTCCGGCAGGTTAGTGATATTTTTCCTCACGCTCTGGTTACGGCTGCTCGCTAACGGGGGTTAGCGACGATTTTCTGGGCTCTCAGCAGCTGTAGCGAGGATTTTCGGGCCGCAAACGTGCGGTGCGATGATCAGGCCAGCGGGCCCTCAGCGGCAGCGATGTGACGAGTTTCCAGACGCTCAGCAACTGTAGCGATGATTTTCGGGCCGCAAACGTGCGGGGCGATGATCAGGCCATCAGCGGCAGTGATGCGACGATTTTCTTTAAGCTCAGCAGCTGCTGCGATGATATTCTGGCCGCAAACGTGCAGGGCGATGATCAGGCCAGCGGGCCCGCAGCGGCAGCGATGCAATGATTTTCTTTACACTCAGCAGCTGTAGCGATGATTTTCTGGCCGCAAACGTTCGGGGCAATGATCAGGCCAGCGAGCCTTCAGCGGCAGCGACGCAATGATTTTCTTTACGCTCTGTAGGTGTAGCGATGATTTTCGGGCCGCAAACATGCGGGGCGATGATCAGGTCAGCGAGCCTTCAGCGGCAGCGATGCGATGATTTTCTTTACGCTCTGTAGGTGTAGCGGTGATTTTCTTCACGCTCCTCGGCTGCGGCGGCTCGCTAACAGGCCTTAGCGACGAAAATGAAGTCTACTGGTCCTGAGACTTCATTGCAGGGTCAAGATTAAAAAGTTCTCTTACAGCTCCTTTTCCCTCCTTTTTCCAATCCAATGAAAACTACTGCAGGCCAATCCAGGGAACAGCCCACAACACCAGGACAGTTCTCTCCTGCAGCTTTCTTCAGTTCCACGGACAGAGGTTGGTCTTGAAATCCAGGGGCAATACAAATTGTAGGGGTTTCAGCACAGATATTTATACCCCAAAAGTCTTTGTTCTAAAGAGTCATAAGTCACTGAACCCAGCCAGAACCAGTTCTGTCCAGCCCTGGAGTACTTTGTTTACCAGGCTGCATCCTTCCTTTCAGAAAGAGGGGGTCTGCCCTCAGACGCACAGTGGGAGGTGGAGCCAGCATTCACCTTGCCAGGCACAGCCCTATTCAAGTGCAGGAGCTACCCCTCCCCTCACTCCAAGGCAGATCTCACTATTCAACCTAGGTCTGACTCAGCCTGCCCTGTCCCTCCAAAACCAGACAGCCAATACACATAATAGCAGAGCACACTGGAAGGCTTAGGCAAGAAAGTACCTACATTCTAAAAGTGGTAGTTTCAAACACAGAATATAAAAATAACCTTCACTAAAAGATGTATTTTAATATTCTGAGCTCAGGCATACTAAATTTGTTTTTCTACCATGTTCTATGGGTCAGTTAGGACTATAGAATGTAATAGCCAAAACCTCCCATTCTGGCCTATGGAGAACAGGTTGCCTTCAGTAGTGAAAAACGAAATTGGGTGTAATTCACTACCAGGACATGCTACACACATCAGAGCATGTCCTACCTTACACATACAATGCACCCTACCATAGGGGTGGCTTACATGATGCCAAGGGAAGGTTCAGGGGCTGGGAAGTGGGTGCACTTTGCAGCCAAGGTGGCAGTTCTAGACTGCACACAGACACTGCAGTGGCAGGTCTGAGACATACGTTAAAAGCTGCTTCTGTGGGTGGCGCTAATCAGCGCTGCAGGCCCACCAACAGCACTTGGGTTACCAGCCCTGGGCACACACAGGCCACATTACTAGGGACTGACAGGTAAACCAAATAAGCCAATCAGGGACACACCAATCCATATGTCATCTTTATACAGGGAGCATACAGGGAGCATCCGCGCTGCGGCACTGAATGGCAGTGGCGCAGCGCCCAGAGCATCTATCACCAGAGAAACAGAGGAGGCACAGTGAAAAAATGGAAGGGAGACTTACGCCAATGGTGCCAGGTCTAACAAAAACAAACTCTGCCTCCCACCCGCGCATGCGTGGGTTACCGTGCATGCGCAGTTTTGACCATGAACGCGAGGAAGAGGGCAGCCCGGGGACGCCGCAGCTAAGGTAAGGGTTTTTTCTGTACTTAAATAGTTTTTAAAAATGTTTTACTTATTGCTAATAGGGAGGGTGGGTGGCAGGGGGCTGGCCAACTCGGCTCCCCTGCGGAGTGTGCGGAGTTTTGTCTACTCCGCGTTCTCCGCGGAACGCGGAGTAGACAAAACTCTGCTCACTCCGTGGGCTGAGCGGAGTTCTCTGCCCACGGTTATGGAACACCCCCACCAGTCACCAGGTATTCAAGCAGACTGTCCAGAAGACCTTAAAAATCCACTCCGTCATGGAGGACAATGCATTACTATAAAAAGAAACACACGGATGGAAAGTGGCGGCTGCTCCAATTATGGGGTGGTAAACCGACATGAGCAAAAATACGGGGGGGTCAGGAGTGAGGGGAAATGTATTTAAAAATACACTTATCTGCTCCTGTGCCCGCTGCCTCGCATCTCCTCTCTGGACGCGTGTCACCCTTCACAGCTTTGTTCTCATGCTGGTAATACTAGCATGAGGGCAGCATTGTAATTGGACTGATTTGGGTTGACTTGACACTAGCTCAGGCCTAGGGAGCCTGGGTCTTTTCCCCAACCCGACTATTGGCACACAGCTGGGTTAGAGAAACATGAGTACTCATGTATGTTTGGCCAGCTTACGAAGCCAGTCAAACAAACATGCACTTACAAGTGGTCAATACTCCTCCCTAAATCGTGAGGCTCGGCAGGATGGCCCCACCCTGACATCAGCTGACAGAATTGAAAAATTTCATTTTTCAGTAGAGCTACGCTCCTCTGCCATATCTGGTGAGCCAACCCTGTGGATGAATGACATTGAACAACTATAAAAACTTGGCACCAATATTTCACCACACGGTATTCAGCTGTAGTCAAGGTGCAGTTCTTAAAATATCGACTGGGTCTGTTATCCGCTGTGTCGCCTATGCATGGCTGGGAAGGAAGATCCACTCCACCTAGTCTGTTCCCACAAAGTGATACAGGGTGAAAGGAGACAGTTCTTTAAAAAATCCTTTAATCATAGGGGAATACGTTCGAGAAGGCAGACCGTGCTGGCCTGCTTCAATCCAGAGGACTCTCAGTTGAACTGTCGCCTTGTTAAATTTTGCGGTAAAATCAGTCCACTAGTGGAACCACTCCTCCTTAATCTTGATCCCAAGTGGATAACATTGGTAGCACTGTTTTGCACTTTTCTTGCACACACACATTATCCTACCTTAAATATGTTTTAATGCTCATAAATGGGACCAAGTACGGGCACAAACTCATCAGTGGGGTACCCCAACAGTGGAATCATCCATCCTCACTCAAATCTGTTTACAAAAGGATACAATCGGCAGCAACCTTTTGGCACTTGCACTGTATCACAAACATATCATCGTTCATAACTTGAACAAAGTGTTAATCAGAACAATACATCCTTGAGGGCGTAGACGGAACTAGCGGGGTCTAATTCTCTTAACATTTTTACACTTGCACATATGTGTTTTAAACTTGTGATACAGCACCTACTTTATTCATGCATTTATGGGCTATGTATCTTGTATTTTAAAATGCGTTGTTTCATTGCATTGGTTTTAATTAACCACGCGATTTACTAAAAATCTTAAACTATTGCTGAAATCATGTGACTAATTGGATGAGACTGTATGGAATTGAAAAAATTGGTATAGGATTGTGTTTTTGAAGGATACAATAAATATAATAAGGATATGGGGTGAAGATGTAAATTGTAATCAATGTGGAAAAGAAGGCAACATTTATACTTGTGATGTTGGAGTGTGAGAGATGGTAATGGTGTATTGGTGTTGAATGAAAGGATGTGAAAAGGTAAATGAATTTTGAATGGCTGTATGAATTGATAGATAATTCTGGTAGGAGGACTGGATGCAGTAAGACTTGAACTGAGTTAATAATTGGTGATATTGCCAGATCGAAGAGTGATGCAATATTTGTAGTGGTTAGAAACAGTAGTGCTTCAAATATGACTTACTTGGGTTTCTTTGTTCTAGGAACAAGCTTGAATAGACATTATTATAGGTATTCTAGGAAGCAGAGGTTTAAGTATGGTTTATCAGTTCTAATATGCTGGTTTTAGATTGTACAGCACAAATCTATTTCAAATATGGGATAACAACTTGATAATGCTCTGAATCTTTTTCGACATACTGGCAAAATATTATCAACAGTATTATGTTAGTCTCTCAAATATAATAAACAATACCATGTGGATAATGTTTTCAAGTTAAGAATGTTCATTGAGGATGAAGTGGAAGAAGCAAAGCCAGTGCTAGAGGACATAATAACGGGAAGGGTGAGGAGCCATTCCCCGTCTACCCCTCCAGGCACTGAATATGCGAAGGGAGAGTCCTCCTCTAGCACTAAACCCACACAGTTAACAACAGCAGAAGAAGAAGAAGAGTGTTGTGCCATGGCACAGGGTTTTGTAAATGAGGAACTATCAAAAGTAGACCTTGATAGGATTTCACTAGTAGGAAGTGGCATATGCTGGCAGCAAATTGGGTATGGAGCGCAACACTTTAATGAAGGCATGCAAAGGGAAAAACATCATAATGCCAAAAATTACTCACCTTCTAAGGTGACAAAAATGTTACAACACTTCTCTAGATCACACGTTAGGATGCGTGGGGCCATGCAGGCTGATCTGGGATATTTGCACATACGCCAAACGCACAGCCAACAATGCAGCAGTCCTAACAGATGCATACGCCAAACCAAGAAACCCCCCGGAGGCTCAAAGGGACAGTCTATCAAAGGCCCACTCCCCTGCCACCGCCCCCAGACACTCCCCAGTAACATAGAGAAGGGTGTGCTTAAAGAGTGACAGATTAAAATGCCCAGTCATACTAAATTACCTAGTTGAGGGCAGGCCAAAGTAAGTCACTTGTCATAAATGCATGATAGACAGTGTGAGAAGTTGGCCTGATGTATGATGTCACTAGTTCTAGTGTACACCTTATATCAGTCCAAATACCCTTATGGTGATTGGTTGTAAAGTCAACCTTATAGACCAGCTATCCTAGTGGTAGCATGGACAAGAGCAGTCTTAGGCTAAACTCTGAATGGCATGTGAAGCCAGCTGTGATACCACATATAATCCCTTGAATACCAAATGAAAGGACACCACAACAGATATATATATAAAATAAAGTGTATTTATTCTAGTCAAACCCTCAGCACTCTTTATGAGATTAGAGGTAAGTACAACACAGTCTTATTTAAGCATACATTAAGTCACACAGGTAAGTAATACAGTTAGGCCCTAGGGGCCACGCAAACCATATACTAAGTAAGTGGTATAAGAACCACTGTCACGGAAATAGAATAGGCCTAGGCCTGGGGAATCGCTGGGGCTACACTACACTAGCGTTAGTTAGGAAGTGGGAGGCCCACGGGATTCGTGTGCAGAGTGGAAACACTCACGCGTAATGCGTAAAAGTCAATAGCAATAGTACAGTTTAGAAAACGGTAGATTTAGGACACTTCCGGAGTAGCTAGGAAGTTGAGACTTGAAAACTAGACACTAGGATAGTCACTATCCTGATGAGCACCGGAGTACCCAAGTTACCTAGCCCACAGGCTGCGGGTGCATAGGGGTGAAGATGCGTCGTTTTCGTCGTCGACTCCTATGGATGCCTGAAGAAAGATGCTGACAGGCAGTCAGTGAAGAGTGTCCGGTGGATCCCAAGGCTGGGATCAAGAAGAGAAGAAACCTGCAAGCAGAAGGGACAGAGTCAAGGTCACTAGCCAGTGACCACGTGGAACCAGGAAGGAACCAGGCGATGTCGTGAAGATTGCAGGTGAAGGTGAAGCTTGTCGCTGCAGCCAGGAGGACCAGGAAGCGTCGAGGACGACCAGGACCAGGAGGCGAGCTGTCCCACGAAGGTTCTTGATGTCGGCGGCGTCGAAGTTGGACTAGGACTCACCAAGCCTTGGCAAGCGGAACCCACGAAGAACGAAGGACTTGCTTCTGGTGCAGACCAGGAAGGTCTGGGGTGCTTTTTCTTTGCAGAGAAGCGGGAGCCAGTCTGGAGGAGCCAAACCAGTGCAGAAGATTTCAGGGTGCGTCGTCACAAAGGCCACTAGCCAGCGGGCAAGCAACCGGACAGACGCGGCAAGCAGGAAAATGCTGAAGGGCCCCACGCAGGACTCGTGGAGTGTGGGGGGCTGATCTTCGGTGCAGATGGTGCTTGGGGTTGGGGCTTCTCAATCCCCGGTGCACAACTTCGAGGGTACCTCAGAAGCTGCGCTTTAAGTTACTAGCCACTTTTTCCAGGTAGCCGGTCCCACGTCGCTCGTCGCCTCCACGGATCTCAGCTCTGCTGTAGATGTGGATCAGGGTCGGAGAAGTCTGGAAGTCAAGGCTCTGGTCAGGCTCTGCAGTCGGTTCCTCGTAGAACGTGGGCAAAGCAAAGGGTAGTCTCTTGACGGTGCCTGTTTGCACAGGGTAGCCACTCCTTGGCTACAAGGGAGATTCTTCAGTCTTCTTCTTTCGTCGAATGTCGAAGATCCAGAGTTTCTGTTCAGTTTTGCAGGTTCAGGATAATCTAAAGTCTTGAGGCCCAACTCCCACTCTTATACTAATCTGGGGGGCTGGGATACCTGCTAGGTCACGCCTTATGGGTGGGACCTGGGAGGGGGTGGTTACACCCACTTCCCTTTGTCCAGTTTCGCGCCAGAGCTGGGGCTGGAGTGCCCCAGCGCCGGTTTGAACTGGACTATGCAAGGAACACCTTGTGTGCCCCAGGCATGTCTCATTCCTTTCAGCCCACCCTGCCCCAATACACTAAAGGCTGTCTGGGGAGGTGCTAGCACCTCCCCAAGCAGGAAACCTATTGTCCAGGCCTCCCTGGCTGGGATCACTCCCAGCAGCAGGAGGTCAGACTTGTGTCTGTGGCAGCAGCATCCATTTTGTGATGCTGAGGCTTTGGTTAGAGTTAAACAGCAAAGTAGGATTTTAACATGTCTCTCCCTTTAGAAGGGGGGATAATATCCTCATCACCGGAAATGGTATGGGGGTATTATTCCAAAGTGTTAGACACCTTACACGACATGTTTTGATAAAGCCAAACCATAGTTACCATAACCGTTTAAGATTATAAGGCACTTTAAGAGTATATGGTAGGCTATATCATAGAACAGCTATAAGGACATGGTTCCGAAAGCTGCGGACAGGCTCAGCTCATGCTAGAGCACCATCTCACATGTTACCAAGCACTCTGCCTCCAGGATTGTTAAGGCCTGCCATAGGAGTGACTGATAGGTACACATGTGTCTATATATAAGGGTAGATATAGGCATACTATATCTAAGCAAGGGGTGATTACACGACCTTGCCCCAGCTGAGTGATCAGCCAGTTGTGTCTGATTGGAAGGCCAGACCAGGGGTGGCATAATACATGCTGCAGCCCCTGGGAGGCCTAGGGTACACCTATGCCCTGGGTACCTAGGGTACACTGTACAGGGTCCAATAAGGTGATCCTTACCAATTGGGAATGTACCTAGGGTACATGGAGTCCATTTTAAAGAGAGAGCAGACAGCCTGAGACCCTGAATGGCAGGATCTCAGGCCAACTAAGTCGAAAAACCAGCTAGACACTAGGCAAAAAGTTGGGGGTAACCATAGTCAGATATCCACCTTCCTACACAACCCCCCCCCCCCCCCAAACGAAAGGAGATAAGGCTGGCCTTGACAAGGTAAGCCTCTATTGCCTAAGTGGCCATATAAGGAAGAACCAGCACTGGCATGGTTACCCCCTGTCTCATGGTCCACTAAGCAATCCCTCACCCTAAAGGTATCATAGGCTCTCCACCATAGGGAATCACTACCTTTGGTGTGTCTTTGCAAAGTAAAAGGCTGGTGTTGAGATGGAGTACTGAAGTGAGTGTCCTCAAAGTGAGGCCTCAGCTTCCTCCAATCATCCTCCACCATGGATGCCTTTCTTTCTTTCACTGAGTTGCACTGTGCTCTCAGGGTCAGCCTCTGGCTACCTAAAGCTGGAGGCTGGGTCCCTTTTGTGGGCTTACTGGAGGGACAGGTCAGGTTTGGGGCCCTAAGGTCCCAGGTTTGCCTGTGCCCAACAGAATCCCTCTGGGGGAGGTCCCTAACTACCTGTAAAGGGGATCCCTCAGGAATGTTTTTACCCATCACCTGGCTAGGGCTACTAGCCAGGCAATCCTCATTCTTTTGATGGGGGGGTTCTTGTGGACAGGGGCCCTCTTGGGGTCCACTGGCCTCCCTGACCTCTGCAGCCCTGGGCTGACTGAGGCAGGGTAGAGAGAGGCAGGCTACCTGCACCAGACTGGGTCCCACCTTGGAAGGGGCCACTGACATCAGAGGCTCTGCCAGGCCAGGCCTGGCTACCTCTGGGGCAGTTCCTTCACAAGGGGTGAGGTCAGATCCCTGAGGAGGCTGACCTTTTCCTAATGTCTGGGGAGAGGGAGACTTTTCTTCCTCCCCACTACTCTCTGTTTGTGTGGAGTGATCCATAGTTTCAGGCTTCACTACACCTATGTCAGTCTGAGTATGGGCTGAGACCATTACAGCCTTGCCAACCTTTTCAGGGAGGCACTCAGTTTGGGTTTGAGCTGTGACTGTCACAGCTCTGCCAGTCTCTACAGGGAAGTCTGTCTTTGCCTGGGCTGTGGCTACCACTGCCCTTCCAACCTTTTCAGGGAGGAAATCTACTTGGACAGGGGTTGTGGCTGGCACAACCCCACTACCCTTTTGTGAAAGGCCTACCATTTTAGAATGGGTGTCTTGTTCAACTCCAGCCCAAGCTGAGAGTTCTAAGTCATTCCCCAGTAAGCAGTCTACAGGCAAGGTTGGGGACACTGCCACCCTTTTAGGGCCAGTGACACCTCCCCAGCTGAGACATACCTCTGCCATGGGATGACTGTTCTGTTTGCCATCAATGTTAGTTACCTGGTAGGAGAAACCAGGCAAAAGCTGCTCAGAGGGAACTAGCCTATGGGCCACCATAGTGATGCTAGCTCCAGTGTCTCTGTAGGCCTCAGCTTTTCTACCATTGATGTAGGGCTCCTGTCTGTACCTAACCAATGTGTTGGGACAGGCAGTGAAGTTGGCAAACCCCATGCCACCATCACAGACAAGAGTAGCTGCTGTAGGGGAATTGGCTAAGCCAGGATCCCCCTGTGTTCCCCAAGAAAACCCAACCAAATTTTGGGGGGCACTCCCACCACCTGGGGGATTACTGCTGACAGTAATAGGTGGTGTGACAGGAGTAGTTGGAGGAACAGTTTTGTTTTTAGCCTGTGGGCAACTGCTGTCAGTTTTCCAATGCCCAGGTGTTTTACACACATGGCAGTAAGGCTTTTTAACTGTGGTAGAGGAGGGAGCTTGGGACCCACCACCCTGTGTGGAGTTTTGGGGCCCTGAGGAAGATTTCTCTTTTGTTTTATCCCCACCCTTCTCTTGAGGCTTGGTGGTATCTTTCTTTTGGTCACCACCCTGATTTTTAGGCCTAATCCTGGTCCTGACCCATTTATCTGCCCTCTTTCCCAATTCTTGGGGAGAGGTCAAATCTGAGTCTACCAGGTGTTGATGGAGAAGCTGGTTCTGACAATTACTAAGGATCTGCTCCCTCATAATCAAGTTGTACAATCCTGTATAGTCCTGCACCTTGCTGCCATTTAACCAACCTTCCAAAGCCTTAGTGGCACAATCCACAAAATCAGACCAGTCCTGTGTCTGTGTCTTCTGGGTGTCTCTGAACAACAACCTATATTGCTCAGTGGTTAAGCCAAACCCATCTATCAGAGCACTCTTCAGGACTTTGTAATTGTTTGCATCCTCATCACTGACTGTGAGGAGCTAGTCTCTACCTTTGTCAGAAAAGGAGAGCCACAAGATAGCTGCCCACTGACTCTGGGGTACCTGCTGTACTTTGCAGGCCCTCTCCAAAGCAGTCATCCATTTGTGGATGTCATCCCCATTCTGATATGGGGGCACTATCTTGCTTAGGTTTCTATGGTCATAAGACCTATCCCTATCTCTAGGAATGTTGCTGCCACCAGTGGGTTCTGACCCACACAATTTTTGCTCTCTAGCCAGAGCAAGCTTCTCCTTGGCAAGGGCAAGTTCTTCCCTCTGAATCCTCAGATTAGCTTCCCTCATTCTGGCTTCATGCTCCTTTCTCTCAGGGGAAGTCATTCCCCTGTGAGAGGAAGCATTAGAGATGTTAGAGACATGGGAGTGGATGGATTCCCTTGAAGGGGATCTGTCCCTCCTGCTTCTCTGTGTAAGCCTACTTGGGGGTCTGTATGGGGGGTCCCCATTCAAACTCCCATGTAAGCTTAGGTTAGCCTGGCTAAGTCTTCCTACTTGGTCCTGGCTGTCTATCTCTTCATCTGAAGTCTCCTCTGACTCCTCTGTGGTGGGTAGACCCTCCTCTGTACCTAGGGTACCTGCCTGAGATGCCCTAATAATGTCATACTCCTCTAGGAGTTGTCTTAACTGAAGGAGGGTAGGGTTTGCACCCTGTTTTATTCCTCTGGAGGTACACAAGTGTCTCATCTCCTGGAATGTTAAGGTATCATATCTAGAGGGGGTCTTTTGCAGACCTGATCCTCCTGAGGGAGCATCTACTTGATCTCCTCTCAGAGACATGATCTAGTGAGGGTGTGGTGTGTGCACCTACCTACACTAGTTGTATCTACTAAACCTCTCTAGTAGTTGTAGTCAGGGTGTGTTACTCCCTTCAGCCTACAACTACAAAGTCCAGTAGGACTTAAGTATTATAATCTATGTTATATGTACCTAGACAATATCTGTGTGATCTTTCAATTTAGTATCTCAAGATTACAATGGTATTACAACAGCAAGCTCAGATCCCAACCGCTGCTCACCAATGTGAGAAGTTGGCCTGATGTATGATGTCACTAGTTCTAGTGTACACCTTATATCAGTCCAAATACCCTTATGGTGATTGGTTGTAAAGTCAACCTTATAGACCAGCTATCCTAGTGGTAGCATGGACAAGAACAGTCTTAGGCTAAACTCTGAATGGCATGTGAAGCCAGCTGTGATACCACATATAATCCCTTGAATACCAAATGAAAGGACACCACAACAGATATATATATAAAATAAAGTGTATTTATTCTAGTCAAACCCTCAGCACTCTTTATGAGATTAGAGGTAAGTACAACACAGTCTTATTTAAGCATACATTAAGTCACACAGGTAAGTAATACAGTTAGGCCCTAGGGGCCACGCAAACCATATACTAAGTAAGTGGTATAAGAACCACTGTCACGGAAATAGAATAGGCCTAGGCCTGGGGAATCGCTGGGGCTACACTACACTAGCGTTAGTTAGGAAGTGGGAGGCCCACGGGATTCGTGTGCAGAGTGGAAACACTCACGCGTAATGCGTAAAAGTCAATAGCAATAGTACAGTTTAGAAAACGGTAGATTTAGGACACTTCCGGAGTAGCTAGGAAGTTGAGACTTGAAAACTAGACACTAGGATAGTCACTATCCTGATGAGCACCGGAGTACCCAAGTTACCTAGCCCACAGGCTGCGGGTGCATAGGGGTGAAGATGCGTCGTTTTCGTCGTCGACTCCTATGGATGCCTGAAGAAAGATGCTGACAGGCAGTCAGTGAAGAGTGTCCGGTGGATCCCAAGGCTGGGATCAAGAAGAGAAGAAACCTGCAAGCAGAAGGGACAGAGTCAAGGTCACTAGCCAGTGACCACGTGGAACCAGGAAGGAACCAGGCGATGTCGTGAAGATTGCAGGTGAAGGTGAAGCTTGTCGCTGCAGCCAGGAGGACCAGGAAGCGTCGAGGACGACCAGGACCAGGAGGCGAGCTGTCCCACGAAGGCTCTTGCTGTCGGCGGCGTCGAAATTGGACTAGGACTCACCAAGCCTTGGCAAGCGGAACCCACGAAGAACGAAGGACTTGCTTCTGGTGCAGACCAGGAAGGTCTGGGGTGCTTCTTCTTTGCAGAGAAGCGGGAGCCAGTCTGGAGGAGCCAAACCAGCGCAGAAGATTTCAGGGTGCGTCGTCACAAAGGCCACTAGCCAGCGGGCAAGCAACCGGACAGACGCGGCAAGCAGGAAAATGCTGAAGGGCCCCACGCAGGACTCGTGGAGTGTGGGGGGCTGATCTTCGGTGCAGATGGTGCTTGGGGTTGGGGCTTCTCAATCCCCGGTGCACAACTTCGAGGGTACCTCAGAAGCTGCGCTTTAAGTTACTAGCCACTTTTTCCAGGTAGCCGGTCCCACGTCGCTCGTCGCCTCCACGGATCTCAGCTCTGCTGTAGATGTGGATCAGGGTCGGAGAAGTCTGGAAGTCAAGGCTCTGGTCAGGCTCTGCAGTCGGTTCCTCGTAGAACGTGGGCAAAGCAAAGGGTAGTCTCTTGATGGTGCCTGTTTGCACAGGGTAGCCACTCCTTGGCTACAAGGGAGATTCTTCAGTCTTCTTCTTTCGTCGAATGTCGAAGGTCCAGAGTTTCTGTTCAGTTTTGCAGGTTCAGGATAATCTAAAGTCTTGAGGCCCAACTCCCACTCTTATACTAATCTGGGGGGCTGGGATACCTGCTAGGTCACGCCTTATGGGTGGGACCTGGGAGGGGGTGGTTACACCCACTTCCCTTTGTCCAGTTTCGCGCCAGAGCTGGGGCTGGAGTGCCCCAGCGCCGGTTTGAACTGGACTATGCAAGGAACACCTTGTGTGCCCCAGGCATGTCTCATTCCTTTCAGCCCACCCTGCCCCAATACACTAAAGGCTGTCTGGGGAGGTGCTAGCACCTCCCCAAGCAGGAAACCTATTGTCCAGGCCTCCCTGGCTGGGATCACTCCCAGCAGCAGGAGGTCAGACTTGTGTCTGTGGCAGCAGCATCCATTTTGTGATGCTGAGGCTTTGGTTAGAGTTAAACAGCAAAGTAGGATTTTAACATGTCTCTCCCTCTAGAAGGAAGGGATAATATCCTCATCACCAGAAATGGTATGGGGGTATTATTCCAAAGTGTTAGACACCTTACACGACATGTTTTGATAAAGCCAAACCATAGTTACCATAACCGTTTAAGATTATAAGGCACTTTAAGAGTATATGGTAGGCTATATCATAGAACAGATATAAGGACATGGTTCCGAAAGCTGCGGACAGGCTCAGCTCATGCTAGAGCACCATCTCACATGTTACCAAGCACTCTGCCTCCAGGATTGTTAAGGCCTGCCATAGGAGTGACTGATAGGTACACATGTGTCTATATATCAGGGTAGATATAGGCATACTATATCTAAGCAAGGGGTGATTACACGACCTTGCCCCAGCTGAGTGATCAGCCAGTTGTGTCTGATTGGAAGGCCAGACCAGGGGTGGCATAATACATGCTGCAGGCCCTGGGAGGCCTAGGGTACACCTATGCCCTGGGTACCTAGGGTACACTGTACAGGGTCCAATAAGGTGATCCTTACCAATTGGGAATGTACCTAGGGTACATGGAGTCCATTTTAAAGAGAGAGCAGACAGCCTGAGACCCTGAATGGCAGGATCTCAGGCCAACTAAGTCGAAAAACCAGCTAGACACTAGGCAAAAAGTTGGGGGTAACCATAGTCAGATATCCACCTTCCTACAGACAGTACCAGGACACAGTACACTAGCGTGATGGTGAAAAGTTCCCAGGTCAGCTGCTCATATGCACAGCATGCCAAGACCCTGAATACAGACTAAAGCCTCCCTTTTCTCCTCGAGGTGTGCGATTGGGATCTCTCTAAATTTAGCTTTCTGGATTCAGATTTACCATCTTGGTAAGATGCCAGGGTAATTGACACATTACAGTATTCCATAGACAAGTCGCCCCATTGGAAAGAATTGTGAGCTCCCTAACAGCTATAGAGGTAGCACAAGGATAAGCATCTGCATACCCAGTGGTAACCAGTGGCCAGTGGTGGAACCAAAAAGAGGAGGGGGAGAGTCAGGAGATGAGGTAGAAGGTTGAAAGAAGTAGTTAAGCATAAACAACAGAAAGTGACAGAGGAGAAGATAGATTGGTAAAAAATAATAAACACCACTCAAGAAAAGGACGAAAGTTTATCTCCTATTTTGACCGCTTTTTGCATGTCTACCAACAGAAAAGTGGAATCCAAATCCCTTTTGAAGAGACCCTACCGGCCTTTATCACCGCTTTTGTCCACAAACTGCGACAACCAATTCGGACACATTTACAGACCTCTTTTGTTTGTTGGCAACAAGAGATGATAGAAAAGGTACTAGCTGCAGCCAAATACTGTGCCGACTACCAGATACACTTGCAAGATACAAACACAGAGAAAGTTAAGAAGGAAAATGTACATCTGATGGTGGTACAGGAGCAGTTTTACAATGGTCAGTGGACCATGGGTAAGGGCAGAATAAGGGGATGAGCACAGACAGGAAATGATAGGACAGCCTCCCAGACCCTACCAGGAAAGGTGTGCTTCCACTGTAATGACCCAGGACATTGGAAGGCCAATTGCCCCCTACTAAACAACAGACCTTAATAGACAGCAAGGCCTTACAACAGCCCAAACAATTTATTGGACATGATACGCTTCTCCACCCCAGCTAGTCCCAGCAAGGAATAGGGGAAAATGGATTCCAGAGGATGATATGGCAGATGGTTTATCGCCATAACCCTGGCACCTCCAGAGACATTTTAGGGGTGCTCGAGAGTGGAGGACTGCCTGATAGTACTGGCAATAACAGTGGACCAGTCTGTTCCATATGTTGAAGGGACAATTTTGGACAAAATCGTCCCCTTCTTGGTTGATACCGGCGGTACACAATCAATGCGGAAGGCATCAGAGATGCAGAAAGCACCACTTTCAGGAACAGAAATAACGGCAGTCAGCATGACAGGACAAATAGTAGACGAATACTTGACTAAACATTTGAAAATGGTGGTGGGCCCGATAATGGTTCATCACCAATTCATCTTTAGCAGATACTGGCCTGTAAATGTATTGGGCGGGGACCTGCTTTGCAAACTGCAATGCACCATCCACTGCTCGCCATTGGGGGTTTTCTTGGAAAACAGGGCAAATGGCTTTTTGTTACAATCATTGCTGACATGTCCAGATTCCACCAAAACTGCGGGACAATGTACCACAGCTTGCCTGGGCACACCACTCGAACGATGTAGGCCCAGAGCTACACTATCCACCAGTAGAGATAAAATTAATACCAGGGGCACCATTACCTTGTATTCCCCAATACAAAATTTCGAAAGAAGGAGAAGAAGTCATAGCCCCAGTAATAAAGGAATTTCTGTAACAGGGCATAATAAGGGAGACATGCTCTAGCCCCTGCATCACCACAATACTGCCTGTAACGAAAGCTTCCCGGGGCCAGGTGAAGCCCCCATGTGCAGAATTATGCAGAATCTACGTGAATTGAACAAAATAGTGACCCCGTACTTTCCTGTGTTTCCCAACCCTGCCATCATTCTGTCCAACATCGCAGTCACGGCCACCCACTTCCCTGTGTTGGAACTTAGCTCTGCATTCTCCACCATTCCTCGCACCCCATTAGCCAATATCTTTTTTCATTTGCATTCGGATTGAGAATGTATACTTGGTGTAGGTTAGCACTGGGACACAAAGGTGCCGATCACGATCCTGTAAAAACCGGGTACGAACCGTCGGACGGAGCATATTCTCCGTCCGACGCGTACCCGGTCGTCAAAATTTACAAACAAGGAATTACGATTCGCACGGAACACCATTTCCGTACGATTCGTAAAAAAGCCCGACCGAACAAAATAAACCTACCAATGCGATCCGGGAAAGGGCCGACCTGACGTCGGGACGCTCGCAGCCTGCCATTCACGAACCAGGAATCACGATTCGCACCGACATCATCCCGCACGGTGAATATTTTCAGGCTGCCAAAAACTGCCGGGAAATCAGGGCGACGCGAACAAGGACCACCAGTACGCGACGGACAGACAGGACGACGCGAACAAGGAGGACCAGTACGCGACAGGACGATGCGATCAAGGAGTACCAGTACGCGACGGACACACAGGACGACGCGATCAAGGAGGACCAGTACGCGACGGACACACAGGACGACGCAAACAAGGAGGACCTGTACGCGACGGACAGACATGGACCCGAACCTACGTGTCATCCCGGCCCTCATAGCAGTCCACCTCCTCTACAGGTTCCGACGCAGACGTCGCAGAAGGTCAGAACAACTAAGGGAGGGGGGAAAGTGGGGGGGGTGGGGGTGGCAGGACCAGGGCAGGCCACAAAACCCCCACCAAAGTCACACACCACACATGCCCAGGACATACCTGACACCCATGCCCTGGTCACTACGAGGGGGTGGGGGCGTGTCCAGCTAAGCCAGCGACCGCCACAACGGAAGTCCGTCACCACGCGAACCGGCAACACAACCAGACCGGTACGTCCCGTACCCACGCCTCAAGAGCGTGGGTACGAGACGTACCACGCCCACACCCACGTCACCCCAACAATGGCGGGACGGATCGTACCCACGTGGCAAAGGCCTGGGTACGGCCCGCACAAGCATCACATAGCGTGGGGACGGAGATGTACGGACCCTACCCCCACCCGCATACGTATGGAGCGTACACCCACCCCACCAGTGTAAGTACGACTCGTACCCTCACCCGCAGACGTACGGACCGCACCCCCACCACACCAGTGTAACAACATCTCTCAGGCCCTTGTCCTGCTGGACCTTTCGGCGGCTTTCGACACGGTCGATCATTCCATTCTGATCGACCGTGTCCACAATGCCGGCATCCAGGGAGTGGCCCTCGACTGGCTCAGATCCTTTCTCCATCTGCGATCTCAGTCCGTCCATCTCCCCCCCTTTTCTGCCTCTTACACTTCCCTCCCTTGCGGCGTCCCACAGGGCTCTGCATTATCCCCTCTCCTTTTTAATTTGTACCTCCAACCCCTCCTAGCTTCCCTCCGCGATTCGCCAGTTACAAGCTTCAACTACGCTGACGATCTTCAGTTGATTTTCCCTATTGACTCCTCCCCGTCCTCCCGTTTGAATTTTCAGTTGACTATGCTGTCCATTGCGGAATGGATGTATCATAGTCACTTGAAGCTGAACCCTACCAAGACTGAGCTTGTCCTGGCTGGCAGCTCTAACCATCCTTGGAACCCCTCATTCTGGCCTTTTTCTCTGGGGACCGCACCGGTCCCTGTGCGTTCAGTCAAAAGCCTGGGGGTGATTATCTCTGATGATCTTTCAATGAAGCCACAAATCAACTCGGTCACCTCAGCCTGCTTTTTCCATCTCAGGCGGATTCGTAAGATCAGCAGGTTTCTTACTAAAGAAGCCCTGACCTTAGTTGTTATGGCACTTATCACTTCCAGGCTTGACTACGCCAACTTACTTTATGCTGGCATCCCGGCCTGTCATCTTCACCGTCTACAGCTGGTGCAGAATCAGGCCGCCCGCCTGATTTTTCACCAGCCGAAATTCCAGCATGTCACCCCTCTCCTTCATAGTCTTCATTGGCTTCCTATTTCCAAACGCTGTATTTTTAAAATGGCATGTTTCACCTTTAAGGCCCTCTCACAGGCTGCCCCGGCCTTCATTTCCTCTAATCTGTCACGGTATACTCCTTCCCGAACCCTTCGATCCTCCACTCTTAATCTTCTTGCGATTCCCAAGTTTAAAAGGAAAAAGCATGGTGGCCTCTCCTTTTCTGTTTTGGCCCCCTCTACCTGGAACGCCCTGCCATCTGCTCTTCGCATCTGCCCTAAGTATGACTGCTTTCGCAGACTTCTGAAAACTTTGCTCTTCCAATCTGCATACAGCTAATTATCTCATCCCGGCTCTCTGCTATTTGTCATTTAGCGCCAAGAAACCGATGGTGAAAGTGCGCGGTATAAATATTTTAACATAACATAACATAAGTACGACTCGTACCCTCACCCGCGTATGCATGGAGCCTACCCCCACCCCAACATTGTAAGTACGACTCGTACCCTCACCCGCGGACGTACGGACCGTACCCCCACCACACCAGTGTAAGTACGGCTCGTACCCTCACCCGCGTATGCATGGAGCCTACCCCCACCCCAACAGTGTAAGTACGACTCGTACCCTCACCCGCGTATGCATGGAGCGTACCCCCACCCCAACATTGTAAGTTCGACTCGTACCCTCACCCGCAGACGTACGGACCGTACCCCCACCACACCAGTGTAAGTACGACTCGTACCCTCACCCGCGTATGCATGGAGCCTACCCCCACCCCAACATTGTAAGTACGACTCGTACTCTCACCCGCGGACGTACGGACCGTACCCCCACCACACCAGTGTAAGTACGACTCGTACCCTCACCCACATATGCATGGAGCCTACCCCCACCCCAACAGTGTAAGTACGACTCGTACCCTCACCCGCGTATGCATGGAGCCTACCCCCACCCCAACATTGTAAGTACGACTCGTACCCTCACCCGCGGACGTACGGACCGTACCCCCACCACACCAGTGTAAGTACGACTCGTACCCTCACCCGCGTATGCATGGAGCCTACCCCCACCCCAACATTGTAAGTACGACTCGTACCCTCACCCGCGGACGTACGGACCGTACCCCCACCACATCAGTGTAAGTACGACTCGTACCCTCACCCGCGTATGCATGGAGCCTACCCCCACCCCAACAGTGTAAGTACGACTCGTACCCTCACCCGCGTATGCATGGAGCGTACCCCCACTCCAACATTGTAAGTACGACTCATACCCTCACCCGCGGACGTACGGACCGTACCCCCACCACACCAGTGTAAGTATGACTCGTACCCTCACCCGCGTATGCATGGAGCCTACCCCCACCCCAACATTGTAAGTACGACTCGTACTCTCACCCGCGGACGTACGGACCGTACCCCCACCACACCAGTGTAAGTACGACTCGTACCCTCACCCGCGTATGCATGGAGCCTACCCCCACCCCAACAGTGTAAGTACGACTCGTACCCTCACCCGCGTATGCATGGAGCCTACCCCCACCCCAACATTGTAAGTACGACTCGTACCCTCACCCGCGGACGTACGGACCGTACCCCCACCACACCAGTGTAAGTACGACTCGTACCCTCACCCGCGTATGCATGGAGCCTACCCCCACCCCAACATTGTAAGTACGACTCGTACCCTCACCCGCGGACGTACGGACCGTACCCCCACCACACCAGTGTAAGTACGACTCGTACCCTCACCCGCGTATGCATGGAGCCTACCCCCACCCCAACAGTGTAAGTACGACTCGTACCCTCACCCGCGTATGCATGGAGCCTACCCCCACCCCAACATTGTAAGTACGACTCGTACCCTCACCCGCGGACGTACGGACCGTACCCCCACCACACCAGTGTAAGTACGACTCGTACCCTCACCCGCGTATGCATGGAGCCTACCCCCACCCCAACATTGTAAGTACGACTCGTACCCTCACCCGCGGACGTACGGACCAGACCCCCACCACACCAGTGTAAGTACGACTCGTACCCTCACCCGCGTATGCATGGAGCCTACCCCCACCCCAACAGTGTAAGTACGACTCGTACCCTCACCCGCGCATGCATGGAGCGTACCCCCACCCCAACATTGTAAGTACGACTCGTACCCTCACCCGCGGACGTACGGACCGTACCCCCACCACACCAGTGTAAGTACGACTCGTACCCTCACCCGCGTATGCATGGAGCCTACCCCCACCCCAGCATTGTAAGTACGACTCGTACCCTCACCCGCGGACGTACGGACCGTACCCCCACCACACCAGTGTAAGTACGACTCGTACCCTCACCCGCGTATGCATGGAGCCTACCCCCACCCCAACAGTGTAAGTACGACTCGTACCCTCACCCGCGTATGCATGGAGCCTACCCCCACCCCAACAGTGTAAGTACGACTCGTACCCTCACCCGCGTATGCATGGAGCCTACCCCCACCCCAACAGTGTAAGTACGACTCGTACCCTCACCCGCGTATGCATGGAGCGTACCCCCACCACACCAGTGTAAGTAGACTCGTACCCTCACCTCGAATGCATGGAGCGTACCCCCACCGTGTATGTTCCAAGCGTACATATCCAGAAATAGGAGGTGTGTGTGCAGAGTCCTCCCAGCAGTGCCCTGAGACAGGAGGGGTGGGTGTGGAGTCCTCCCAGCAGTGCCCTGAGACAGAAGGGGTGTGTGCCTATCACTCCCAGCAGTGCCCTGAGACCGGAGGGGTGGGTGTGGAGTCCTCACAGCAGTGCCCTGAGACAGGAGGGGTGGGTACAGAGTGCTCCCAGCAGTGCCCTGAGACAGGAGGGGTGCAACACATGTGTGTGAGGCTGGAAGTACCCACATGCATACTGCCTACAAGGGAACATGTCCCCATGAACTCATGTCAACAGACTCCACACACAAGTACAGTGATCACCAAGGATGCCACGAATGTTGCAGGTGGAGACATGGCCCTGCATGCATGGCCAAAGTAGAAGGGCTCCATCACACACACAGCTCATGTAGACACAGCTCTGCGCTAAACATTGGGAACACCCTGCAGGGAAGATATCAGGGTACACAGAGGAAGGAATACACCCTGGGACAATTGCACCATGCAGTAACTGCTTACATGAACAAAGAAAGTTAGCTAACACCTTGTGATGGCACACAGATCCCAGGGTCCCCCCAATGAGCAGCACACTACTACATATCCCACACACCCAACACATAAACACCACCCAAAACCATGTAGCAGCCCCACCAACACCAATACCAGCATAGCAGTAGTGTTATAATGAAAAAAAAATTAAGCTTTATTCAGCATGAGCACAATGTCCGTGGATCGCAGGCAGTTCAATATTCACAAAGCCCATAGGGCAGTCAATGAGTCTCAGCTGGATGGGGGACACAGTGGGATGCGTGTCCCCTACCTTGCCTGCACAGTTACATGCCATCGTCTTCCACAGGGGTGAGGGCATCATGGGGGGGGAAGCAACAGGCACCGCAGGGACATCAGGGCAAAGGGGAGGCGTTGTGGGTGCAGGGATGGAGGACTCCACCACAGGGGGTGGGGCAGGGCCAAAGGCGGAGGCCAGGATGGCACTACACACCTTTGCAAGGTCCTCCAGGGATTCCCCTGCACCCGAAGGATCCACAGGCCCCAAGGAGGGGGGGGGGTCAGAGGGATGGGTCGCAGCGCCACCGGGGGAGGGTGTAGACAGGGGGGGAGAATCAACCACCCTGACCGAGGACTTCCTTGACCGCTTGCGTGGTGGTGTCACTGTGGGGCTCAGGGACAGAGCGGCCATGAAGGAGTCCTTGGGGGAGATGTGGCCAGGAGAGCTGAGGGGAGGGGATTTGGAGGGAGTGGACTGGGTGGAATGCGGACTCCCACTATGGCAGCGTGTCACACGTTTGCCCCCCGACCCAGTGGGTGTGCCTACCTCACCCTGTGTGTGCGTGTCAGGAGGAGTGCGGTGGACGTTCCCTGCTGGTGCGGTGCCTGTGTCTGTTGATGTGGGTGCATGCCGACGTCTGGGTGTACGTGGGACAGGCATGGGAGTGGGAAGTGTGGATGGGGCAGGGGTAGGTGGGGGGAGGTCGCGCTGCAGGAGACCCACTGCTGCAGTCAGTGTGGAGTCTATGGACCTCAGCAAGTTGCGTTGGTCAGCCTGCGATGAATGAATGCCCTCCAAGTATGCCTCGATGTTGGTGAGGGTTTGGCCGTGGGCATGGAGGACATTAAGGATCGCAGCCTGACCAACCTGCAGTTGCCGCTGGATGTCCACAGACTCAGCATTGGCGGCAGCAGTGGAGACAGGGGCAGGGGGTGCGGTGCCTGGCATGAAGGAGACATGCGGTGACCGGGCACGCTGGGAAGGGACACGAGCAAGTGGGAGGCGGCTGATGGGAACTGAGGGGGCGGTGCGAGGTGTTGTTCCGCTGTCAGCTGCTGGTGCAGCCACCGCCCACTCGGAGACATCCTCCTCGGACCTGTCAGCTTCGTATTCTGACGTGCCACTCGACAGGTCCTCGGCCGCACTATCCTCCACCTCTGTCCCACTCGATGTGCCAGCCCCGATGTCACGGCTGGCACTGGTGCTCGGTCCCTCCGCCTTGTCTGTGTCCATGTCTCCCTCTGTGTCCCCCGACGATGCTGTGGGCAGGGTGGAGAGACAGAAATTAATCAGACACCTGTACACATCTGTCACATGAGTCCAATCTACATAGGTAACATTGCATAGCCTGAAAAGGAAGATCACTAACATCTACTAAACAAGGTACCGATGTAGGGCATGAAACACACAGTTGGTTGAGCCACCATGCCACTGAAATACCATGGAGAGCATGAGACAATAGCTAAAGACAGGAAACGGAGTCTGACATAGCACCCAGGCCCTGGGGACAATCCAGCACTGCATCTGCACCACACAGCGTTGGCGAAAATACCGATGACCAGGGACCATATCCATGAACTTGAGACACATGCTGCATAGGTAATGCTGAAAACATGCCCAACATGACTCGGTCACTGCACCTTGCGTGTGTGTCCAGACAAACATCACACACTGGCCAGACCCAGCAAGTAGAAATCTGGATTTGACATATAGGCTTTGCCCGCCCCAGCCACCCCCTACACGAGGCAAATAGTTGAGACACAGGTGGCACCAACATCTCATAGTCTGGGTGATAAACACAGGGGCAGGCAAAATGCAAGATTGAACGCCAAACAGCCAAGGTGCGCCTGTACAAATAATGAGGTACCAGTGCCCATCCTCAGATGAGTATAACAAGACACACAGGCACTAGCAACTGTGAGTATGAAGAAGGACATTCAGGTCAGGCTGCACAGTGGACACCTGTACAAAATAGCACGTCTATATACATGGTGCCAGGGGACAATGGCACAGAGCACAACCTACGCTGTAGACACTGAGAGTGTCCACGTTTATGATGACACATACAACACCGATGAAAAGGTGCCCCAGGGGACAGTAGTGGCCACGCAACTCCATGCTCCTGAATGGTAATGACTGCAACACACGCCACCATCCCTGCACTATGCGTATCGCACACTCATGCACATCATGTCACAGGCCACTACATAGGACATGCGCACTGTAAGGCATGACACATGAGAGACCAACTCCCATGTCTGGAGTCAGCATCAGTGCCAACTGACATGGAACCCACATGCAGTGAACTTGACAGGGCACAGCCAAGGTCCCAAAACCTGTTACACACCACCCCCACACATGATGCTACAGGCATAGTTCTCGTGGACAAAGCGCCAGCCTACATTACCTTGTGAAGGAGTGACTACACACAGACCAGGGAACACATTGCAAGGAGGGGAAGGGTGGCAGGGGCGCAGCGCTATACTGGGGCAAACTGGATCTGCACAGCACCTTTAAACCCTGGCAGTGAATTCATGATACTGTGCCCTTACAAATGCCGGTGACACACAACAAACACACATGTACCTACCCCCTTCCGGCTGCTGCTTCGCCTGTAAGCGCCTATCCAAGTCTGGAAAGACCACTGGCAGCACACGCCTGTGGAGGTGGCTCAGACGGCGGCGGCCGTGGTTCTTGTGGCCATCAGGTGAGTCCCCCAGCAGGACCCGTGCAATCCTCCGCGTCCAGCACTGGATATCCTGCCAGCGTTTCCTCACCTGGGACAGGCTCCGCCTCCGACCATCCACACCCCTCACGGCACTGACGGCGGTCAGCCAGATCTGCTCCTTGGCAGTGGCGCCTACCTGTGAGGAAGAACAAGTGACACCACATCAATACACCAGCCACATGTCACAGAGAGACATTTGATAACAAATTAGCTGGTAACAACAAGGCATGTCATGCAGCCAACGCATTGCACCTTTGTCATAGGGACATGATCCTCTGGTGAGGGAAAAAGCAGTACGTGCCATAGTGGGTACACAGGTGGAATGATGGCAATGTCACAATCAATGATCAAGGCTCACACTGTGCATCACACCCACCCCTCCTGTCTCATGGCACTGCTGTTAGTGATAGGCACACACCCCTCCTGTCTCAGGGCACTGCTGGGAGCACTCTGTACCCACCCCTCCTGTCTCAGGGCACTGCTGTGAGGACTCCACACACACCCCTCCTGTCTCAGGGCACTGCTGTTAGTGATAGGCACACACCCCTCCTGTCTCAGGGCACTGCTGGGAGCACTCTGTACCCACCCCTCCTGTCTCAGGGCACTGCTGGGAGCACTCTGTACCCACCCCTCCTGTCTCAGGGCACTGCTGTGAGGACTCCACACACACCCCTCCTGTCTCAGGGCACTGCTGTTAGTGATAGGCACACACCCCTCCTGTCTCAGGGCACTGCTGTGAGCACTCTGTACCCACCCCTCCTGTCTCAGGGCACTGCTGGGAGCACTCTGTACCCACCCCTCCTGTCTCAGGGCACTGCTGTGAGGACTCCACACACACCCCTCCTGTCTCAGGGCACTGCTGTTAGTGATAGGCACACACCCCTCCTGTCTCAGGGCACTGCTGTTAGTGATAGGCACACACCCCTCCTGTCTCAGGGCACTGCTGTGAGCACTCTGTACCCACCCCTCCTGTCTCAGGGCACTGCTGTTAGTGATAGGCACACACCCCTCCTGTCTCAGGGCACTGCTGGGAGCACTCTGTACCCACCCCTCCTGTCTCAGGGCACTGCTGTGAGGACTCCACACCCACCCCTCCTGTCTCAGGGCACTGCTGGGAGACATCAGGCATCCCCCCCCCTGGGACCCCCCCAACAGTACATGGCATGTGTGTCACACCAGGACACAATGCCAGAAGTCACAGTCACAATATAGGGACAGTCTGTGCCAGTGGCCTATGCACTCACCTGATACCCTGGTCGCCCATACAGCATGGGGTACTGTGGGAGGATCACATCCAGCAATGCCATGTTCTCCTCCAGGGTGAATGGTTGTGACCTCTCCACAGCCCTTGACATGGTTCCAGGGAATCAGTAGCAGCAGCTGGGTCGACGAATTCAAAGATGTGCAGGCAAGTACTCCCTCATGGGACCTGGCTGCCTTATATGTGCCTTTCTGCCCTGTCTCATGCACAGGAGTACAGAGTGATTGGTCACTCACATTTGCATCCTATGTTTCCACCAATCCCTTCAAACCTAGCAGTCTGTGTGTACTCTATCGGTTTCATTCTCCTGCATGATGTCAGCTCCACAAACACATTGCAACAAAGTATTTTAATTCCAACTGACTTCTGCTGTTCACCTTCCAGAAGAAATTCGAATTTTGAACTTGGTCTCCATGACAACCAGCATGCATGTAGGCCTTAATACTTGTCCCTCATGTGTCCCCTATGTAATTTGGGGCTTCATACACAGGTACGGTGCATTCCGGGGCCCTAGGGCACCCCAAATGCATTGCAACGGCCCGTACACGCGTGACTACGTTCACTATCAGTATGGGTGGCCTCGCGTATGCGTACTCGTAGTGGTACGGGCCGTACACACGCCTGTACGCTCCCTATCACTACGAGTACGCATACGCGAAGCCACCCATACTGATAGGGAGCGTACAGGCGTGTGTACGGCCCGTACCACTATGGGTGGCCTCGCGTATGCGTACTCGTAGTGGTACGGGCCGTACACACGCCTGTACGCTCCCTATCAGTATGGGTGGCCTCGCGTATGCGTACTCGTAGTGATAGGGAGCGTACAGGCGTGTGTACGGCCCGTACCACTATGAGTACGCATACGCAAGGCCACCCATAGTGGTACGGGCCGTACACACGCCTGTACGCTCCCTATCAGTATGGGTGGCCTCGCGTATGCGTACTCGTAGTGGTACGGGCCGTACACACGCCTGTACGCTCCCTATCACTACGAGTACGCATACGCGAAGCCACCCATACTGATAGGGAGCGTACAGGCGTGTGTACGGCCCGTACCACTACGAGTACGCATACGCGAGGCCACCCATAGTGGTACGGGCCGTACACACGCCTGTACGCTCCCTATCAGTATGGGTGGCCTCGCGTATGCGTACTCGTAGTGGTACGGGCCGTACACATGCCTGTACGCTCGCCATCACGATGGGTACACATACGGCAGCACTCCCATAGTGATATGGGAACGTACACAGGCCCTCTTGGCAGCAGTACAGCGGTTTTCACACATCACAGTGGTGACAGGCGGCACACAGGTAGAGATAGGGCGGACATACTTGTCCATGGATGGACATACTTGTCCATTAATTGACATCGAGGCATCGTCTGTGCATCACTACATGTGTGGGGCACAGGTGTGACGGCCTGTGATGTGGAACATTACTCCTGAGTCGAGAAGGCACCAGATGTATGATGAGATGTCTACAGATGTACTGTGTGATGGTGCGATGTGTGCCAGGCATGCCCTTGACTCCTTTGACATGTGTGCATGTCGTACTGCGCACTTGGGGTGAGCGTCACTGGCATGGCACGGACACCAACACACGGAAGTGTCCCCTGATGCCCGGTACAGGGGTTATGACACCTGACTTGTCACTACCCACGGTGCACAATGTGACTATGTCATGTATGTGTGGGGGCTTCCCATCAGGTTGATGTTGGAGCACCCTCAAAAGCTGCAGCCGTTGCAGCAACCAACATGTGTCTGTGTGTAGATTGTCATTGCACACTGTTCCGCACACCATGCCACATGTGGTATCGGATGTGAGGTGCACATGTATGCATGGGACACGGAGTAGCGTGACAAGGACATGTCAGCATCCTCACAAGGTATGTGTGGTGAGTCATGACATGTGCACCTTCATGGCAAGGTGTGTGGGCTGGCCTAGTGTAATGTCATGTGACCTGTGGCTCCAGTGTTCCGCTACCAATCTCTGCAATCGGCATCCTACTGCTGCTGATGTGTGGGCGTATGTCACTCCTGTGTTGCGTCTGGCTGTTCACTTGCACTGGGACACAGCTATTCCCATGGCGTGGCATGGGGAGGTTCTCAATCTCCGTGTGTAGCTGGGTCTTGGAAGGAGTGTCACCTTGCATCCATACGTGTCCTGGCCATGTAGCACATACCTGACTCCCTATGTAGCATGTGTGTATTGACAGATTAACATGTGCTCAGTACACATGAGTTGTTGTCGTAGTGCACTCACTCTTCCTTGTCACTTCCAAATTACTGCAGAGCGCCGCCTCTTGCCCGAAGAATTCCAGACTTGGCTGCCATGCAGGAGAATGACAGCATCCGGCTCTACCGCTTCACCCAACCGTTGATTCTGGAGTTGACGGCGAGACTGGCACCACACCTGCAACCGCAGCACAGGTATCCCACGGCACTGACACCCCAGCTGAAGGTAATGGCTGCCCTACATTTTCTTGCCACGGGTACCTTTCAAAATACCATAGCTCATGTTGGTGGCATGTCCCAGAGCACGTTCAGCGGTGTGCTGCATGATTTCTTAGAGGCCATGTTGATTCACCTGGATGACTTCATCAAGTTCCCAGCCCCTGAACAGATGACTGAGGTCAAGCGTGGATTCTATGCCCTGGGAGGGATGCCCCATGTCATTGGGTCCATAGATGGGACACATGTAGCTTTGGTACCACCACACGCACGGGAGGTGGCGTACCACAATCGGAAGCACTACCACTCCATCAATGCCCTTGTGGTGTGTCAGTCCAACATGGTGATTTCACATGTCTGTGCTCGTTTTCCAGGATCAGCACACGATGCCTACATCATGAGGCGTAGCGGGATGCCTGATATGATGATGCAGCTGCGCAACGAACGGGCATGTGTTGTTGGTGGGTACAGTCTGTCTGTCCTGTATTCAGTATAGCCTACCAGCACGACCGCTTCACCACTTCTAACGATGACCATGTGCTTTCCATGTAGGGGACGCTCGCTATCCCAACATGCCTTGGCTGCTCACACCTCTCCGCAACCCCATCACGCCGGCCCAGCTCCGCTACAACACCGCCCATGGCCGGACAAGGCGAGTTATAGAGAGGACGTTTGGCATGCTGAAGAGCCGATTCAGGTGCCTCCACAAGACCGGCGGCGCACTCCCATATGCCCTGGCGAAGGTCTGCAAGATCTTCATGGTCTGCTGCATGCTGCACAACATGGCAGTTGAAAGAGCTGTGCCACTCATCCTCGATCAACATGACGAGGACCATCCACCCGTGGAGGACGAAGGGCTTGGCAATGTGGCTAGTGATGTGGAGGATGTGGAGCCGCAAGAGGACATCCGGACTCGGCTCATACGCGACTTCTTTGCATAGTGGTGAGTACCAGTGTCTGAGTGTGCACGCATTGGTCCCCGTGTGGCATGCGTTGTGATGTGTGTCTCCACCTGCATGTATGGCACGTGAGTCAGAGGTGTGTGTGGGTGTGTCACTGGAGTGATGGTGCCAGTGATGGTTGTACTTCCCCAGTCATAATTGTGACCTAGCATGTTGTCATCCATACATGTGTCGAGTAAATGCACATGCAAGTGGCTGTGCTTTTTGTGGCTGACTTCTTGTGTGTCTCTCATCCCCAGGTACCTGCGCATGCCGTCTGCTGGTTGCATTGTTGTGGCACTGCTATTCCTCAGGGACATGACATCGTGGGCTGACTCAGCGTTACAGGCACGGACACGTTTGGAAGTCTCCATGGGGTAAGGGATGCATCTGGGGTGTATTGGGTGTGGCAGTTGTTCACGATGTATGCACACTGCCCCTGTCGATGTTTGGTTCCTCTGCAGCCATGTCGCATTCCCATGGGACACGACATGCAGCTGTGTACACCTGAATAGATGGTCTGCCTGGTTGACAGTCATCAGTGATGGGATAGGGGATTGTGATGATGGCATCAATGTGTGTGACACTGCCCTCGGACACATTCGGTTAGCATTGGCTTGACATGGTGTGGGACTTCGACATCCGCGGATCTATGGTGTATGTCAGGCTCTCCGTGTGCAGCTGTGGGTATTTAGCTGTTAGCCGACGCTTGTGTGCCAGTTCCATGGCGAACACGCATGTGTGCTGCTGAAGGGGGGTGCCAGTGTTGGACCCACATGTTACTCCACATGATGTGTTCATGTGTACTTCGAGTTGCCTCTGCAATCCCGAATACATGACTAATAAAGGTGTCCCTATGCCTCCAAGGTGCCTCTTCTCAGTCAATGCTGGTGTGTTGCCACGGTGCATCCTGCTTGTCTGGCATGGTATTCCCTGATTGTGGCTATGTGTCAATGTGTCGAGTGGCAAGATGCAAGCTGTGTGTGTGGGCTGAGACTGTGTATTGTGCATGATGTCCATGACTGTGTGGGTATTGTGACATGTGCCATCCCCATGCATCCAACGTTGGCCTGGCCCCCATTCTCTGCATCCACCGGACTCAAGCTTGCAGGACATGTTTCTGCCACCTGTCTACACATACCTGGGTGCCCCCCAGGACACTGGACTGGATCCCTGACCTCTGCGCATGACTTTTGCTGTACTCAATGTGTGTGTTGTGTCAGCACGGTTGTTCGGTAACCCCCTCAGCTGGTTGGGCCCATCACGGGTGTGTATGGTGCTCCATGTCTGTCTTGCCTAATACACTGTGACCCATGTGTCCTGTGCCAGACTCAGGCCCCAGGGTGTGGGTGGTTGAAGACAAAAGATGACTCAGGCATGTTTTGACTTTACAAGACACATGTTAGGTAATAATGCTACCAGCAGGCATCTACTCTTCATAGTGTGATTTATTATTGGGGGGGGGGGGGGGACAACAAAGTGAGTGTCTTTCCGGGAATTTGGAATCCAAAGTTCAGTAGGGGAGTTGGTGTCCTTGCCATTGGAAATCCTCAGAGTCCATGCCACAGTCTTTGTCAACATTGGTCAGCCAGTGACCAGCAGGGCCATGTGGCAGAGAATGTCTCTTGATGCTTTGATGCTGTTGCTCCAGTGGGCCAGGTGCCAGGCCAGGTGTCCTGGGAGATGGTGATGTAGCGCCGACCCTCACGGTCCTTTCCGTGGACGACCCGCCCTCCTGCGGGGAACCTCAGCAGCAGGCCGTGACGACATCTGGGATGCTACGTCGGATGTTTCCTCCTCCTCCTCCTGATCCCTCCCTGTGGGTGGTGATGTTCTCCGCCTTCTAGCACAGGGAGGGTCGGCCATGTTGTCGGCCATCCGACGGAGTGTAGCGTGAATCCCCTGGAATGCCGTCACTTGCTCAGCCTGTCTGTCCTCCATCCTCCGTTGGTGTACCAGTAGACAGGCATGTAGCTCCGCATGTTGCTGGGCCTGCTGGGTCTTTATCTCATCGAGGCTCCCCTTGATCTCATTGAGGGTGGACACAACCTGGGCCATGCCCGTGGTGTCCTGCCGGTATGAGTCCAGGATGTTACGGACATGGGAAAATACCAGATCCCCAGCCAACTGGTCAGGCTCGCGCCTCTGCCGTCCTCCACTCCCACCACCACTGCCCACTTGTGCCTGGCCTGCCCTTGTGGGCACATCGGGTCTCCGGGACCCCTGAGGGGTGGCATTGGCGTTGTCGCCTGCCTCCTCCTGGGTGCCCGGGACACCGTGTCCCTCCTGGGCAGCCTGGCTGCATTGTGGTGTTGGGGCAGGGATCCTGGGTGTCTCCTGGGATGTGGCAGGAGTGGGGGTGGTGGTTTGCACAGTTGTACCTGACGCAGGTGCTGCAGGTGGTTGGACACCAGAGGGGCCAGGTCGGTCGGGGTCGTCCACAGAGTGGTGAGAGTGGTCGCTGCCGGTGGGATCGGGCTTCTGCAGATCCGGGTCCTGTGAGTCTTCCCCCCCAGTGTTGGGGGGTGCACCACGACGTTGGCCTGTGTGTGAGAGAGACAATGTTAATTTTGGTCCATGCAACATCCATGTTTCATCATTTTCAAACTTGGCACATTTCCTCTTGGAATTAGGATCTGTCTTGCATTCCACTCACAGTGCACTTGTGCATGGGTGTGTCCCTTGGGCACCACTTTGGCCCCTTTAACTATGTGTGGCACAGTCTTACTTGCTGCGTCAAGTGTGACTGCAGTCAGCAGTGGAGTGGGCAGGTGTTGCGAGCCATGCATTGGCGCCTTCCGTGTAGCACTGTACATGTGCACATGGAGTTGTTCCACACACTTATATGATGCAGGTAGCTGTCATTGTGCTCGTGCACAGGTTGTGACATGGCCCTGTGTTTTGCCATGGAGAAGAGGGGGGGTTCTGGCACGGGCCACCCTTGGCTACATGCACGCAGTCTACCTGCTGACGAGCAGACATTCCCACACACCACACGGCTGATTTGCTCTCCCTGTGTCTCCCTCCCTCTCTGTCCCCCTCTCCCTCCCTCTCTGTCCCCCTCACCCTCCCTCTGTGTGTCAGCCTCCTCCCTCTGTCCGTCTCCCTGTGTCTCCCTCCCTCTGTGTGTCAGCCTCCTCCCTCTGTCCGTCTCCCTGTGTCTCCCTCCCTCTCTGTCCCCCTCTCCCTTCCTCTCTGTCCCCCTCTCCCTCCCTCTGTGTGTCAGCCTCCTCCCTCTGTCCGTCTCCCTGTGTCTCCCTCCCTCTCTGTCCCCCTCTCCCTCCCTCTCTGTCCCCCTCGCCCTCCCTCTGTGTGTCAGCCTCCTCCCTCTGTCCGTCTCCCTGTGTCTCCCTCCCTCTGTGTGTCAGCCTCCTCCCTCTGTCCGTCTCCCTGTGTCTCCCTCCCTCTCTGTCCCCCTCTCCCTCCCTCTCTGTCCCCCTCTCCCTCCCTCTGTGTGTCAGCCTCCTCCCTCTGTCCATCTCCCTGTGTCTCCCTCCCTCTCTGTCCCCCTCTCCCTCCCTCTCTGTCCCCCTCGCCCTCCCTCTGTGTGTCAGCCTCCTCCCTCTGTCCGTCTCCCTGTGTCTCCCTCCCTCTGTGTGTCAGCCTCCTCCCTCTGTCCGTCTCCCTGTGTCTCCCTCCCTCTCTGTCCCCCTCTCCCTCCCTCTCTGTCCCCCTCGCCCTCCCTCTGTGTGTCAGCCTCCTCCCTCTGTCCGTCTCCCTGTGTCTCCCTCCCTCTGTGTGTCAGCCTCCTCCCTCTGTCCGTCTCCCTGTGTCTCCCTCCCTCTCTGTCCCCCTCTCCCTCCCTCTCTGTCCCCCTCTCCCTCCCTCTGTGTGTCAGCCTCCTCCCTCTGTCCGTCTCCCTGTGTCTCCCTCCCTCTCTGTCCCCCTCTCCCTCCCTCTCTGTCCCCCTCTCCCTCCCTCTGTGTGTCACCCTCTGTCACCTCAGCCCAGCTTCCTGGGCACACACTGTTAGCAGATCTTTGAGTGGCCCTTGGCTTGTTGATGTGAGTTTGTTTCTGATCTCCAGGCACCCATTGGGTGTGATGTGTGTCTGTGCGCTGCTGCTGTGGTGGTGTGTGCTGCCACTCTTTCACAATGTTGGCTGTTCATTAGCTGCTGTCATGTGCAAAACAGTGCCTTCACCCCCATGTGTTGATGCAAGGCGTCCGCCATTTGCTGGCAAGTCATTCCTGTGTTGGGACACACTCTTTGTCTGGCTGTGACCTAGGCCATATGGGCAGAGTGCATTGTTGTCTGCTTCGGAGTCGCACTATGTGATTTTTGGGGCCCAGCCTCCCGCCATCCGGGTTACCGTGTCATGTGTTGTTGTCTTCTGTGGCCTGTGACTTGACATTGTCCAGCTGGGTGCATGGGGCATGGTGGCAGCAGTGGCATGTGCGTGCTCATGGAGTGTGGTTGAGTCATGCGATGGCTTGTGGTGGTTGCGTGCCTGTTAGTGATTTTGGTTGTGGATGCCGTTCCCCCCATGTGAGGTGCGTTGTTTGTGTACTCACACGGGTCTCGGAGTCCTTCTAATCCTTCGACTGCCTCCACCGGCAGTATGGCCATCACCCTCTCCTCCCAGGGATGGTAGTGTATGGGTCTGCGGGAGGGCCCTCCTCCGGTGTAGTTGGCCTGGTCGTGTTCCTACTGCCTCTTGGCTCGGACCCTCCTCCGCAGATCGTACCACCTGTTCTGGCATTCCTGCCTGGTCCTTCTGGTGTCCGCAACAGCATTCACAGCATCGACGATGGTCTGCCACATGGCTGTTTTTGCTGCCAGGCTGGTGTTTCTGACCAATGTTCCAAAGATCTGTGGCTCGACTCTGAGGATTTGATCAACAAGGACCTCCAACTCTCGGTTACTGAACTTTGGATTCTTCGTAGTGGGCATGGTGAGGGGTGTGGGTGGGGATGGTGGGGGGGTGTGTGGATGTTGGGGGGGGGTGTGTGGATGGTTGTGGGTGGGTGTGTGTGAATGTGATGAGGGGGTGTTTGTGAAGGTGGTTGTGTGAAGGTGTGCAAGTGTAAGGTGTGGTGTAGCTTGTAGTATGGTTCTGTGGTGTCTGGCAGCAGTGAGTCTGTTGCAAAGGCTCATGGTTTGTGTGTGTGGGCCCTTTTTATTGGTCCATGGGTGGGTGTGGCAGTGTTTGAAGTTTGGGTGGGTGTGTTATAAGTAGTGGTGGTGTTTTGGGCCTCTGTTTGTCTTTGGCAGTTGCAGGTCAGTGAAGGTGTATTTGTAGTGTTTGTTGGCCATGTTTAGTGGCTTTGTGCCATTCGAATAGTGTATTCTTGTGTTGTTTTGTTTTGTCCTGGTTGTGTACGTGCGTTTTGAGCGTGTGTACGGTGTGTACATGGGCCATTTGGTTGTACGGTGCTGTCCTTGTGTGTGGGTTGGTACGACTCGTACATGCGGTTGTGATGTTGGGGCCTGGGGTGCGCTCCGTACTTAGGAGGTTGTGTTGGGGGTAGGACCGGAACGTACTGGGGTGTACATATACGGTGGTACGACACGTACAGGGGTGGGGGTAGGCCTTGAACGTACTGGGGTGTACATATACGGTGGTACGACACGTACAGGGGTGGGGGTAGGCCTCGAACGTACTGGGGTGTACATAGACGGTGATACGACACGTACAGGGGTGGGGGTACGACTGGAACGTACTGGGGTGGGGGTACGACTCGAACGTACTGGGTACACGGTGGTACGACACGTACAGGGGTGGGGGTAGGACTCGAACGTACTGGGGTGTGGGTACACGTTGGTACGACACGTACAGGGGTGGGGGTAGGACTCGAACGTACTGGGGTGTACTTAAACGGGGGTATGACACGTACAGGGGTGGGGCTAGGACTCGAACGTACAGGGGTGTGGGTACACAGTGGTACGACACGTACAGGGGTGGGGGTAGGACTCGAACGTACTGGGGTGTACTTAAACGGTGGTACGACACGTACAGGGGTGGGGGTAGGACTCGAACGTACTGGGGTGTACTTAAACGGGGGTATGACACGTACAGGGGTGGGGGTACGACTGGAACGTACTGGGGTGGGGGTATGACTCGAACGGACTGGGTACACGGTGGTACGACACGTACAGGGGTGGGGGTAGGACTCGAACGTACTGGGGTGTGGGTACACGGTGGTACGACACGTACAGGGGTGGGGGTAGGACTCGAACGTACTGGGGTGTACTTAAACGGGGGTATGACACGTACAGGGGTGGGGGTAGGACTCGAACGTACTGGGGTGTACATAGACGGTGGTACGACACGTACAGGGGTGGGGGTACGACTGGAACGTACTGGGTACACGGTGGTACGACACGTACAGGGGTGGGGGTAGGACTGGAATGTACTGGGGTGTGGGTACACGGTGGTACGACACGTACAGGGGTGGGGGTACGACTGGAACGTACTGGGGTGTGGGTACACGGGGGTAGGACACGTACAGAGGTGGGGGTACGACTGGAACGTACTGGGGTGGGGGTACGACTCGAACGTACTGGGTACACTTTGGTACGACACGTACAGGGGTGGGGGTAGGACTCGAACATACTGGGGTGTGGATACACGGTGGTATGACACGTACAGGGGTGGGGGTACGACTGGAACATACTGGGGTGTGGGTACACAGGGGTAGGACACGTACAGGGGTGGGGGTAGGACTGGAACGTACTGGGGTGTGGGTACACGGTGGTACGACACGTACAGGGGTGGGGGTAGGACTCGAACGTACTGGGGTGTGGGTACACGGTGGTACGACACGTACAGGGGTGGGGGTACGACTGGAACGTACTGGGTACACGGTGGTACGACACGTACAGGGGTGGGGGTAGGACTCGAACGTACTGGGGTGTGGGTACACGGTGGTATGACACGTACAGGGGTGGGGGTACGACTGGAACGTACTGGGGTGTGGGTACACAGGGGTAGGACACGTACAGGGGTGGGGGTACGACTGTAACGTACTGGGGTGGGGGTACGACTCGAACGTACTGGGTACACGGTGGTACGACACGTACAGGGGTGGGGGTAGGACTCGAACGTACTGGGGTGTGGGTACACGGTGGTACGACACGGACAGGGGTGGTGGTGGGACTCGAACGTACCGGGGTGTACTTAAACGGGGGTATGACACGTACAGGGGTGGGGGTAGGACTCGAACGTACTGGGGTGTGGGTACATGGTGGTACGACACGTACAGGGGTGGGGGTAGGACTCGAACGTACTGGGGTGTGGGTACACGGTGGTACGACACGTACAGGGGTGGGGGTAGGACTCGAACGTACAGGGGTGGGGGTAGGACTCGAACGTACTGGGGTGTGGGTACACGGTGGTACGACACGTACAGGGGTGGGGGTAGGACTCGAACGTACTGGGGTGTGGGTACACGGTGGTACGACACGTACAGGGGTGGGGGTAGGACTCGAACGTACAGGGGTGGGGGTACGACTCGAACGTACTGGGGTGTAGGTACACGGGGGTATGACACGTACAGGGGTGGGGGTGCGACTGGAACGTACTGGGGTGTGGGTACACGATGGTGCGACACGTACAGGGGTGGGGGTAGGACTCGAACGTACTGGGGTGTACCTAGACGGGTGGGGGTGTACAGACACGGGGGGTACGTGTCGGACGTACGGGGGCTGGGGGGAGTGTTGGGCGCGTATGCGGGCACATGTCTCCGTGATTGCTATAGGAGTTCGGTGCGGACGGTGTTTTTTCCATAAGGTTGTAACCTCGGACGCACGGGATGGATCGTGAGATCGGTCGGACTTGACTTTTCACGTTTGTAAGGTAAATCGTCCGAGGACGTGTCGGACACATTTTCCGACCCGAGGACGTGTGGGGAATGATTCCCAATGCGGTTCGTATGGACTTTTTACCATGCGAATCGTGATTGCCAGTTCGTACGGCACTTGTACGATTCGTACGGTAAAAAGACCGGATACGAGTCGCACGGGGTAATTTTTTACCGGATCGTGATCGGCACCAAAGAGTCCCCTTCTAACGCTGCTAATGCCTTGAAAACAGATTTGGATTTCCAGGAACTGCCAGCGGACTCCACCTCGAACCTGTACATTTATGACATACTGTTGACCTCATCCTGGCAGGCAGCCTGCGTAGGGGACACCGTGGATCTCCAATGTCATCTAGCAGTGAAGGGCTATAAGGTGCCCCAAAGGAGCTGCAGTTCTTCCAAATGACAGTAAGTGGGCCACAAATTGTCAGAGAGAACACAAAAATGACTCTATGACAGAATTTTCACCACTACACATTTTTCCCTACCAGGTCCCCTGAAGGAGGTGTTGGCTTTCCAAGGGGTGGCGGGTTACTACAGGTATTGGATATCTAATGTTTCCTTGATTCTGCAAATAATACAAGCTCTAACATACAAAGGCCTCATGGACACCATATCATGGTCTTATGACTGTGACAAAGCATTCTATGCCCCGAAGCACGTGTTGAGCGTGACACCTGCACTGGGCCTCCCAGATTACAGCAGGGATTTCCACCTGTTCTGCTATGAAAAAGGGGGTTGCTCACTGGGGGTAGTGATGTAAAAGCATGGGTCTATCTACCGTCCAGTGGCCTACCCCTCTGCCACTCTAGATACCATCCCCATGGCTCTCCCTCCTTGACTGCGGGTAGTGGAGGCAGCAGCCCTGGCAGTAGAACAATCAGAAAATATAGTGCTGGCACACACCTTGGTTTTACATGTTCCAAATGCAGTGGACATACTGTTGACATCTCCTAAAACACATCACCTGACAAATGCACACCTCACTAGGCATGAATTGACATTATTGCCATCACACATTATCATTAAAAGATGTACTTCCGAGAACCTCGCCTGTCTTCTGCCCAATGAGTGTGACACTGATGACCCAGCAATGCATGATTTTCATGATTGGGTGCTTACTATTCATGGACATACCATGGTACGACCAGACCTGAGGGATACACCATTCCCAGAAGTCGAATAGGACCCGTTTGTTGATGGCTCATGTCTCAGAGATGACGTGGGGACCCTGCAGGCTTCATATGCAGTGGGTACAGCTGGGAACCTGCAAGAGGGGTGAGACTGACAGTGGTTAAGAGTGCGCAAGCTGCAGAACTGGTGGCATTGATGAGGGAATGCATTCAGGCAAAGGGGAAAACTGTGAACATATACACAGACAATCAATATGCATTTGAGGTGGCTCACTACTTCGGGCAGCTATGGGCAATGGTGGGAGCTCTCACCTGAGCAGATCAACAAATATAACAAACAGCACTGATTGGTCACCTTCTGCAGGCCTTGGTATTGCAAAGAAAGTAGCAATAATCAAATGTGCAGCACATACCTCTTGGAAGGATTATGTTTTAAGGGAAAATGCCTTCAAATATCACAAGGAGAATAGCACTAACAGATAATGAGTTGGCAATGGTTCAGATGACATCCACCACACAGGTGACAAGAAAAACGAATGATTCCATGCATTTTGACCCTAACTACATTCAAGAAAAAGCTGGAAAGGGGGATAGGAGGAGTGGAAAATTGAAGAAGGAGGAGGGATTGTGGACAGGTCCTAATGGTAAAATATGTTTGCCTATGTCAATGCTTTCTTACATGGCCTGCCTCTTTCTTGGTGCTTTATATGTGGGTCTTGATGGTATGATCCATTTGCTTTCCCAATGTTGGTACGACACCAAGTTTCAGCAAACTGCAAGATGCTTATGCAATGTACTGTTTGTGCACAATACTATACGGGGAAGGTATACCAACTGCACCTGGCCACGTTTCACCTCCACAGGGACTACTTGAATGCTTGCAGCTAAATGTAATTGACATGCTCCCTATTTACAAATATAAGTACGTTTTGGTCATTGTGTGCATGTTTAACATTTGGACTAAGGCATACCCAGCAAAGAACTGTAATGTGCAAAATGTTGCTAAATGCCTCTTGAAAGATCTTGTTCTACGTTTTGGGTCCCAGTGCTCCTGAGCTCTGACAACTGACCGGCGTTCACTTCCTATGTGATTGGGTGAATAGGCAGAAGGCACACAGAAACTACATTGCACATATCTCCCACCTTCAGAGGGAGCCATCCAGAGAAGAAATGGTGTGTTGAACAACAAAAAAGGAAAGATCTGTGCATCCATTGAACTATCCTAGATTGATGCACTGCCATTAGCTTTGTTGTCCATGAAGAGTCACAAAACTGATCCCACATGAGATTTTGTTTGGCCTCCCAATGCACATTCCAGGGAATATCTCTATTGTTCCTCTGTCAGTTTCATATGATTTGCTTTTGCAGTACTGTTAAAGACTGACAGAGACATTGTCTTATCTTAATCGCCAGGTGCTGCAGGCTCTCCTTGAGGCATTCACACCACCAGCGCACGGGATCCAGCCAGGAGAACAGGTCTGCGTCAATGCCCACACCAGACGGCACAGCCTTCAGCTTCAGTCTAAAGGGCCATACTAGGTTTTCCTGACAACTGCCACAGCTGTCAAGTGTGAGGGGCTGACCTCCTGTACTCATGGCTCTCTAACCAAGAAAGCATTAGAACCACAGCAAGGGCCCCAGGCCCCAACCACTGTTCCCATGATAGCGCCAGCAGGACATCGTTACAGTCTCCGTTCCACGTAGACATGATGTGCTGGTAACCTCTCACGCCACACAAAGGGTACCACTGCACAATTCTGGATTCTCTGTTATTTATTTTTTCCTTCCCTCCATCTCAATCGTACCCATACCTGTAATGATGCCATGAATGGAGCAAAAGAAAGACTAATGGTGGCCCTGAATGCTGGCTGCACTGCGTACCCCCATTCCTGGTATAGTCATTACAACAGTGATGATAATATTTGCTGAAAACGTCTCCATAACCTTCCTCGATGTACCAGAGACGATTATGAACAATACTGAAGTACTGTACCAAATGCCACCATCCAACTCAACGATAACAGGTGGCAGAAGGGAAGTTGGGGGTAAGAATACAATTTAGCAAGAATATGAAGAAAACAAATATGTACCAGTGTTGAAAATGTATGTGAAGATAATGAATCTATCAGGATGTTATGTCTGTACACATCTGCCAACACATGCTGTGGAAAAAACAAGGTATAATGTAATACCAGTGTGAACGTACGTAGGCTGCACCATGGTAAGTGATATGTACTGACCCAACACAATATATCTAAAAGGTGGGATGCACACCTAAGGGCACAATGACACCTTTCAGGTGGCTCGTCTCACTAAGTTTTTGGCACCCCACACCTACAAGATCACTGTGCATGAACATAAAGCAGAGGGGGGAATGAATTATTGTTAGACAAATTTGACAAAAGCCCAAGACAAGGGGTGGGTAGGGTGACAGACCCAGCAGCTTCACTCCCAAGGGGACAAGAGGGCGGAGGACTTATGGGAACTATGTCTAATAGTGGAGGGCACAGTGAGAGCACCCTGGTGCATAAGGAACGCCAGTTACAACACACCGGTTTCTGAGGAGGACCCATATGCACAGTGCACATTTCAAGAACTACTAAGGGGCAAGCAGAATCAGATGGATTGTAGGGAACCCCCAAATGCACCATGATCATTTTGCGACCTGCTAAGGGACGAGTGGAAGGAGTTTGGAAATCTTCCACAGCAACACTAAAGCTGAACATTTATGTAGGTGATAGCAACTGCTAACATTATACCAGCCTGGGAAGGATAAAAATTGGTTCCCTTCATTTTGGTCCCCTACAGCTGTCGCCAGAGTTAGTGGGAGACAAGTTTTTTTTTTTTGTATGTGGTAGATCAGCATTCTTTTATTTGCCAGCAGGATGGTACAACAGTTGCTACTTCTCCTTTGTACTGCCATGAATGACGCGCTGCTCTGTCACAGATAGGATCCCAGGGCCACCTAATGGCCCAGCGCAAAAAAACAGCTGCATTGGTGGACAACATGATAATGGGACTATGAGTCCTATTGCCCCTAGTAGGGGGTTCTTATGCCATCTACAAAATAGGTGAGCTGGTCAGTCTGATTGAAGACCTGGCAGACTCCACGGCGGCAGTTCTGGAAAACATATAAGAGGAACTCACTGCGATGCGGGCAGTTGAGATCTAGAATCACATTGCATTAGACATCATCCTGGCCAAAGTATATGGGGTATGCCAGGTGGTACTCCAGACCTGCAATTCCTACATTGCGGACAATAGCAGTAATATCAATAAAGCAATAGGCAACATCAGAAAGATTGGGAAAAAGGCCCACGTAACACACCAGTGGTATCTGGAAACCAGTGGGGTGATGGTTTAGGTGCTGGGGTGTGTGGCTGTTGGAAGCACTAACAATAGGAGTGGTAGGCCTGGTAACAATATGCATGCTGATACAGGTATGCCCAGCATCCATAAATACAGTGATTGGTCATTTTAGCCACCATACCACACCTTTGTCTCATCACAGTAACTATGAAAAAATAAAAAGGATCTACGCAAAAAATAAGAAACTGGAGAGCAGGGAGGCGGAATACCCATAGAGGAACATGTGCTGGAAGTATAAGATGCATCATTGATTATCAGAGGTAGGAATGTGGAATCCATTTTCTTTGCTTATCCTTTTGTGTGGCAGTTGACCGTTATATGATATTCAATGATGGTAACGACTGTAGAACGTGCACAGCAAAAACATGACCCTTGGTGAAATAATGTATTCTGCTGAAGTAACGGAACAGTGGTGTGGGCTATATGAGCTGCACCAGTAAATACGTCATCAAAATCTGATATACCACAAAGGTGCTCACACGTGACTGGAGTCCACTACTGAGATGTCAAAGTTCAGAGAAAACTAATTTCTCTTCTAATAGCAAAGATAGTATCAAGGAGCACACTAATATCTAAAGCAATTCAAATGTCAAGTACCATATAATCTTTTAGATCATGGCATTAATGAAACATATGTAGACGAGAGTCTTGACAGTTCTTGAATTCAGTTATGTTGCTTTTATTTTCACAATTAGAAGAATGAATACATGCATCAGCCCAGCCAACACGTTTCGTCCATAAAAGTACTTCATCAGGGTGAAATATTACGTGGTATCCATACCAATGGAGCAGGCCTTCCGATGGAGAATAGTTATATTTTGTGTGGTGAATCCCCCGAAGCATGCTGTCAATCACCCAAATTAAAGCCTTGGTTCTTCAGTTGAGATAAGAATTTCCAAGAATGGAGTGATTCTTTATTGATAAATAGATGCAGTTGAATCTAATCAGAAAAAATCCTTCTTGATTAATATATAATCGCTGGGATTCCACGTAGCATAAAGAAGGTAAGGTCTCCTGAGCAATTATCCTCTGTCTTTTTAGATATTAGTGTGCTTCTTGATACTATCTTTGCTGAAGTAAACAACTTGCAACTCATCACAAGGCTTTCTCAAAGACATCATCCGTGACATGCATTTTGCTGTTAGCCTAGCAACAGACACCTTTAGCTTACCATATGAAGCTGATGCAAAGTATCTACCTCTGATTGGTCATTGCATTGCCTATGCTTGGAAAATCACCACTGTCCCAATCATTGGACATGTGATAATCACGAGCATTGCCACACTATACCATGCAGGTGGTACACACTATTAGCTTCTTCTGATTGGTTCTGAATCTAATAATTGTGCAAACCTGTACTGATTATGATGAACACGTAATGAATTTGTTCCTAATTCCACATAAATTCTGATGTACTTGTAATTTTATTAGACTTGTACCGAAACGCCTTGGTATGCTTTTTTGTGGTTTACAGGAATAAAAGACTGCGCTGCACTACAGCAAATTAGGTATAGTAAATTCTTCTGCATGTGAACCTGAGTCTGTGTTTTATTTTTATTATTTTGGCTTCTACCTTTTAAATGTTTTTATCTTAGATATAGTAAAAGTGTGTTTGTATATATATTTTTATAGACTCGGAAGAAGTCTCATAGCAGGGATGGAACACGTTGGCTGGGTAATTGATGAGAATCCTAACCAAACTTGTAATTTAACGTACTGAAGAGGAAAGAGACTGAAACTTTCTCGGGCTATGTATTCTATTAATTTAGATGAACTGTCTATCTACGGAATAACTATTGATCATCACTTAGGATTTCTAGATGGACTTCTGTTCAAATAGGACATGATGTTTTGAATAGTAGAGCTGCCTTCCCAGTATTGGACCAAATGGGGAACCAGCCTTCACCATGCATCATGAACTATGCAGGGCTAAACCACGCAGGTGGTACCATGCACGTCTAAACCACTAATATGCCTTACCCATGCATATGCGAGGTTAATGCAGATGCGCAGTCTAGTTGCTGCTGCTGCCGAGCGGAAGAACAGGAAGAGGAAGGATCAGAATTAGACTGGGAGGTAAGTCGGTTTTTGAGGGGGTGGGGGGTGGTTTAAAGGGGTTGTGGGGTAGTTTTCAGGAATGGGAGGGGTCAGGGTAGTTTACAGGGACAACGGGGGTCAGGAGTTTTAGGGCTCAGAGCATGGGACGGAGGTGGTGTTAGATTATTTGGGTTGAGGGTAGTGTTCAGGGCTGGGGGATTGGATGTTTTAGGGCCCAGGGCAGAGGACAGGAAAGGGGCAGTTTTAAGGCTGAGGGGGCAGTTGGACTGGGGTGGGGATAGGTGGGGTTAGGTTTTAGTGGCTGGGGGGTTGTTTTGGGACTCAGGGAGGGGGCTGGGGCTAGAGTAGTTTTTAGGGGGCTGAGTTGTAGGGCTCAGGTCAGGAGACCGGATAGCAGCAGTTTTCAGGTGGAAGAAGCGGTTGGGAGTTTTGGGGCTCAGGGCAGGGTCTGGAGGTGGGGGTAGATTATTTGGGTTGGGTATGTTTTAGGGGTGGGGTGATATAGTATTTAGTGCTGGGGGTCAGACGTTTTTGGACTCAGGGCAGGGGACAGGAAAGGGGCAGTTTTAAGTCTGAGGGGGCAGTTAGATTGGGACAGAGATAGGTGGAGTTAGGGTTTAGGGATGGGGGCTTGTTTTAGGGCTCAGGGAGGGGGCTGGGGTCAGAGCCGTTTTAAGGGGGCTGAGTTGTAGGGCTTAGTGTAGGGGACAGTTCAAGGGCAGGTTTCAGGTCGAGGGGGCAGTTGGGCTGGGGTAGGCAGGAGGTAGGGATTTTAGGTTTAGCGTTTTTTAGGGTTAGGGTAGAGGGGCAGGAGTGTGATCTTTACCACACATGCTCATTTACCAAACATGTTTTTAACACAAAATTGCGGGGTAAAGGCATGCGCGTAAAAGGATTGCGTTGTAAAGATGCAGTCGGGGTTTAGATCACGTGGTTAAGGCATGCGTTGTTGACGCATGCATTTTTCCATCACACAATGCAATTGTGGACATTGAGGTTTGTTGGCAGCCGGATCCCAGGGACTGTGCACTCTTCCTACATGATAAGATACAGGCCTGTACGGTGTAGTAGAGACACAACGACCAGTTTGTTTAATGATATTCTTCTTTATGGACTTTAAACATTGAACCACGATTTTTAAGTTCTGGGGTACATTTGCATATGAGAGGAATCTTAAGAACACAGGTTTGTTTGGAGGCTATTTCCTCTATAACCACGCACTTTAAACACCATGCCCTTCCAGGCGCGCCTGATTCTCGAATGCACACTGTTTTGTTCCGAAAGTAATACATTCATCTCTTCTGGGCAAAAAGATTTTTACAGTGCTTCACTTTTTTTAATATCGTCTTATATCATCACCTCGGTATGTGCTAAGAGGCGTATGCCTTTTCAGCCAACAATGCCAAATAATCTAGACCACAATAAAGCTGAGCTGCGTGTTTCACTTTCATTCTGACATAGCTGCCAATTTGCAATGGCGATGATGCAATGAAATCCTATCAGCACATGTGGCAGTATGTCTGAGAGTTGGAACATGTATAAATCTGGAGTTCTGAATATATCATCTGAATGCCGTCATGAGTTCTTTTCAGTGGCAGGTAAACTGCACTGTATGGGATGTCTGGCTTGTCACAGCTCACCTTCCTCAAAGCATTGAGGTAATCTATCAAGCCGACGACTGAGCGAGGCCTCCCTACTGTAACTGTGAAGACGCCACAATGAGCCCTGACTCTTTTGTCGTTTCTGTCAATTGTGAGAATCAATATCAGTCAAAATGTCAAGAAAATGCCTTGCCTCCAAGTTCAATTCATTAGATGCTGATTGGAATCGGTTATTCCTAATGACATTGGACTGATTTGAGCCTCTGGTAATTGTAGAAGGGTGCTATTTTGAAACGTGTTCATATATAAAATCTAAATAGCTCAATAAGTGTTAGTTCACTGAAGTTCACAATGTATTTTGAGAAACAGTAAGGAGTACATCATAAGTACATGATGTACAAGAAGGATACACCCAGTCCATATTTTGGTATAGTCTTTAGTAATGTAGTTCCATTAAATTTCGTTGCCTATATATCCTACAAATATGGCACATTTCAATTGAGGAAATGAACATAGCAGCTGCATTCATTTTGAGGGTGTTTGCCTAAAATAGCCATTACAATTTAAACAATCGTAAATGGAATGTTCGACTTGCACTTTTACTCTATTAATTTTTCGAAGTACATTTGTTCTTCAGAAGTTTCAGAATGAAGCACAATACACAAACATTTACATGAGTTACGGAAATTCCTGTAGGCAATATCAGTGGAATGAATGATAAAACAGCCGAGATTATGTTATGGTTTACATTTTGATTGACTTATTTACTGTATTAAACAATAAAAAAGTTTGTTGAAACTAAAGCAAATTAATCAATTTGTTCTGATTTTGTTTAACTTAAAAGAAATGCTCTTTTTAAATAAAATAAAACTGCTTAATCAACATAATGGTGATAAGATTATTTTGCAAGCTAAGGGGCAGATTTACAAGGAAGTGGCAGAGCGCGGAGCTAGCCTCCTTGGTTCAATGCCGCACTCCGCCACTCGTGAAATGCAGGGCTGCACTGTATTTACAAGAATACGATGCAACCTTGTGTTTCCCCCTGCACTGACACTAATTTAGTTGTCTAGCACCAACACAGGCACCCTTGCACCATAGTGCAATGGTGCCTGCGTTGAAGGGAGGATTGTTTATGTACAGGAAGGTGTCTCTTTCTGCACATTAACAATCTGATATGGCGTTTTGAAACTTATATGTGTGCAGCACAAATAGTAGTTGCAAAACATAATATTTTAATGATTGTTTATGTGCAGAAACGGACACCTTCCTGCACATAAAAAATCAATTGCATTTTGCTGTTTCTATGTGTGCTGCACAATGCATCACACATGTTGATGGCAAAAGCGAGGAGAAATAAAAAAAGTCTCCACATTGTGCTGAACTAAAATCAGGTTTTTTCTGGTCTTAATTTTAGCGCTGCCCCATATATACACCTCTCTTGCAAAATACGGGGCACCTTCAAAATCAATAGTTGTTGCAGTGGAACGCCCACCACAACACCCATTGCCGTCTCCTTTCACGTTAGTATAGCGTGTAAGGGTGCATTATTTACAAGGCAGCGTTAAGCCACAAGGCAGCATTAAGCTACGTTAAGTGGATTAACGCTGCTTTGTAAACAAGGTGAAGCCCCTATCGCCACCACAACATTGAGAAAAAGGACATTGTGGTGGCGATAGGGGCTTGTAAATATTCCCTTAAGTAGTGTGCTGCTAACAGTCTATCGAAAATGGGAGTCACAGAAAGGGGTAAAAGTGCCAACTCTGCTTTTCATCCTTTTGGTGCTAATATATTGAGTTGTATGTTACCTGTTATTTAGAAACACCAAAAACCGTGGTATTAAGCACTAAATAAAAAATGATTTGTAGACTTGCAGGTATAGTTGGAAGATTGATTTATGTTGTGGGTCAACGTTTTTTTCCGAACAATTTGTTTAGCAGTTCTTTTTGTTTTGAATGTTGGTGACATGCATTCTCGAAATGCAGGAGCAAGAGTACAAGTCCTTTTTGTGATTTAACATCAGAGGCATAACTTGTGTCGACAGAGGGGTAAGGGCAGACACAACACTTACATTTAGCTTGTTAAGTCGGTGGTATTAATACTGTAACGACATGGCGATGGAAGGTACATCAGTTCATTTTGTTCTTTGTGTATTCATGCGGCATGAATTTTATAAGTACATAGGGAAGACAGACACATAATTTCAAGTTGTTTTTTACTTGGGTGGCATGAAATTTATAAATACTGTTCAGTGGCAAGAGGACAACCATTAGTTAATTGTGTTCTTTGTTTAGTCAGGCGGTGAGCATTCTACATTGGCACTGGCACTGGCAAGAAAAAGCAATTTTTTTTTAAACGCTGCATATTAAATCATTATAAACAGTTCAAAACTACAAAATGACAATAACCCTAAGATTAATATAAAGATGTCTCATCTTTATAGTATCTCATCTTTTTAGCAATCCCACAAGAAAAATATTTCACACCAAAAGGTAGAACGTGAAGGTGACACATGAAGACAAATATGGAAAAGTAGTGTTTTTATAGTTTAGGCACAGACAATGAAGTAAAATGTGTTTCAAAAAATAACAATAACAACAATCAAAAAATAAAGAAATAAACGGTGTATGATAAAGTGTACTAAGTGTGGTCATATTGAAGTAAAGTCATGAAAAGGGCCGATTGAGTTCCTTAAGAGAGTGTGGTGATCTGACAAGTATGGGGCATATTCACAAGAAACTATTGCCAAACTAACGCCACTTTATCGTAGCCAAAGTCGTGATAAATATACATCTCCATCCACATGCCTGGGTAAACAGCTCACAGGACCAGTTTACCGACGATGGCAGCCGCAAAAAATCCTCGCCACAGAGGCCCACCACAGCTATCGCTAATGAGATGCAGAGTGTGACAAAATCTGCGACAACATCACACCTCAACATTCTCAACGACCAGAGAGAACTGCGATAAAAACACAAAACAGGCAATAAGGCGCGTTAACACCAGGAAATCTACACCTGCTCTGACCTGGTGTAAAGTTGGACGGCAGCCTGCACCACAAAAGAGAGACTGGCCCAGGGGCCACACCCGAAGGGCAACAGAAGCCATGAAGCCACCCATCATGAGGCCCGGACACCCAAGAGGTCCACAACACCCTCCGACACCCCACTCAGGCCCGCAACACCCCCCCTCGGGTCCACCCCCAACCCGGGACCAAGAAACTGCACACCAACACCACGAATCTCAATACAAACATTTTGCCTGATGTCGCACAAGCAGGAAAATCAACAGACATGCGTGGCCAGGAAATGGAGACTCAGTCAAACAGCAATGCAATCACCAACACAAAACACCATACAATCAAAAGCCCAGACAACCAGTAGGATTTGTCCTAGCGGCTCCTCACTGGACAATCCGTAGCACACAGCCTGGAAGACCAAATCCAAGAGAAGAAGGTATGCCATGCACCCAACAAAGGAAAGAGAGGGAGAGAGTGAGTGAGAGAGACGGAGTGAAATTGCACAAGGCCCCTGAGGCATCTGCCTCCACATGCCAACATGTGTGTGTGTATCACCATCAGTACACCATGAGCCCAAGACCCTGTCCCAATCTCAGTGCCAAAGTCACATCACATTCCGAAAAAAAAAGTAGTAGTCAGACAAACATCAGGGATGAAAGCTCCTTTGTTCCAATGCAGAAGGCGGAAGGACACCTGCACCTCCGAGCTTGTGCCTGGAACATCCTGAGAGAGATGCCATGGCAGACGGGGACGACTCCCACATCACGCATTCCCCAAATGAACTATCCAACTCATCCACACCCCACACACAGAAGCCCCTGCCTGTGGTACCCCCGCATGGCATGCCCTTGACACTCCCGGAAACAGCAACCCACTCTCTTCAACTTTGCACACACAACCAAATTATTGCTCAGAGCAGTGGCATATCCTCCACACAACTGCCGCAGTTCAGAAGAGTGCCCATTCCACGAGACGAACCAACGCAATGGCAGGCCATACCGGGCACATGCACAACCCCCGTCACATGGAACAGTACCGTGCACGTATTCTGCATTTACTGGGCGCGGTGCCACTGGCACTGCTGCAGATCAGTTACCGGCTCAGCTTCCACATTGCCTACGTCACATGAGTCCAACCCTGGTTCCACTGCCGAACGTGCACATTCGAGTGCCCCATGGATGTCTGCCTATCCAACACAACAGTTGATGAATTGGACTATGACTTGTATCTGCGCCCCCTGTTGGATCATGAACATGAGTGTAACCGAGACAGCCGTGCATGGGATGCCTTGACATACTGCGTATGTATTGGTAGTTGTGCATGGTAGATTGCACAATTCCTCGTCTGCAGTGACCACATCGAGGCGCTCCCCTATTGGGCTTTGTTGCGGATTGGTGAAATGGCGTGGGCTGAGCACACCTGCCCGGATCACTTAATGGATTGGCTCACCCTGGGGTTCCTTGAACACAAAAAATTATGTACTATTGGAACACATTGCACATGAAGCTGCACGGACATTCATGGATGAGTAACTACGTTCCTGCAGCCACATCCAATTGGCATCCACAGCACATGTCCCAACAACTTGTTGCATCGTGGGGATAGCACACACATCCCACCACAACAGAGGATACGTCTGCCTTCCTCCGAGCTCTGGATGCATCTGCGTGGAACAACACGTGTGTACACACATCTGTTTAAGGTGATGCAGGTCCATGCCCAGTGCAACACAGCGTTGTTTGGCAACTTTGCCAATTCGGACCCACTGCTGGGGGAGAGCACACACATGTCAATGTAGCACAACATGTGAACCTGTTGGACCCTCACACCTGATCACTGTCAGCAGAGCAGACAATCAGCGCACTCCAGAGACAGAGCCCAATGCAGATCCCATGGGCAGTGAGGCATGACCCCTCACACGGGGAAATGGGCAGACGCCAAACAACACATGACTTATCCAGCAAGGCAAGGTGGGCTGAGAGCATTGCCATCCGTGATGAATGTTGCCCATTTTAGCCCCAACATTTTCTGAACTTCAACATGTACCCATGCTGCGTGTAAGTGTCTTAAGCATGTCCCTGCCTGAGTGCTGGACGCCATGTGCACTTACGTGACTTCAGCCATGTGGGTATGGTGTCCAACCCCTGACCATGTGGAGCAATGTCATATATCACAACAGAATGTGTTGAGTAGATATGCGACGTGAACTTCTAGTGTCACATGTGCTGTAGGACACCACTCCTGGCCTGATTTAGTTTTGGTCAGTTCTACGCACATCCCTATTCAATACATGGACATGTGCCTACGTTGGGGATTGTGAGATTGTTGTTGATGTGCAATGGGGACACAGCTAGTACTCACCTTCACAGTGATCCAATTGGCCATGTGTCTCAGGGATACACATGCGCATAGATGTCAGTTACCAGGGTGTACCTTCATGTGCAATCATTGTACCGACATCCAGCCATACCTCCACACGTGAGTGAACATAGTGATTTAGAATGTTTTATTCACATTCAGGTGATTGCAGGAGCTGGGGCTGTACAAGGCCATCCAAGCCCATGTCACATGGAAGCCCAGTGGCGTGCCAACCAGAGTCCTTTGGGGATTGCACAGTGACTGGGAAGAGGGAGAGTGCAGTCCGCAGCAGGATAGCTGTGTAATTGGCCAGCAGTGAAGAAATGGCAGTCCGTGTAGGGGTCCGGGTGAAAGTTGCAGAGTGTTCCGGCGGTGACTATGAGGTGTTTCCCAGGCCATGATGCATAGGTCATGACCAGGCAGGGACAGGCCATACGGTGGTGATGGCTGCTAATGCCTCCTTCCCCACACAGTAGTTCACATCCCCTTCTTACTCCCCTGATATGGGTTCTGTGTCCAGTGTGTCCGGTGTGTGTGGCGGGGTGATGGCTGCATCACTGTGTGCACTGACACATCAGATTGTGGAGGTAATGGGGCAGCATCACTGTGTGCCACGGACACATCAGGGGTCGGAGCTGTGTGTGTCGATGTTCCCGCTGCAGTCATCTGGGAATGGCTCAGTGGCAGCAATGGCAAGATGAAGTACTGCAGGGCATTGAAGTTCCCAGCTGCTACTACTCGCTGGTGTCCATCCGTGTCAGACATCCTTTCAGCCTGCATCCGCTCCATGGTCTCCATTGACCTCCGCATCTGTTCCAACTCTGTGCTGTCATGGCTGGTGCCTGTCTGCCCACACGGTTCTTGTGTCCGATTCATGGCACCAGCGAGGTCACCCAAGGTCTGTGGCGAGCATGGTGCAGACAGGGGGTGTCCGATAGGGACTGTACGTGGTCCATGATGGGACTCAGACACCCACATATGGCATCAAGTTTGGCTGCCATGAGCTCGAAACCCACCCGCAGCTGTTCAGCCAACTCCACCTGGGAAGACCACACACGTTGTATGTGCTCCATGTATTGGTCAGGGGGATCCTGGGAGATAGCCGTGGTGGAGTGTGTTTCCTGCTGTGTGGTCTGTGCAGGTGGTGGGGTCACCTCGAGGCAGCTGGCCTGCCCTGCTCCTGGGGATGGGGTGCAGAGGCTGTCCAGTATCCGTTGGAGGGTATCTTGACATATGTGCATGTTGTCCTCTACATCATCAATGATGAAGTTTGTGTTCTGCACTGCAGTACGTGTTGATTTTCCCTCTGCAATGTTAAGGAGAGATGTAGGATAACAGGGTTTCACATGTATGTTATTGATTTTTATATATTTGCATTCAGACTGCATGTCATTGTACATTACGAATGTTTTGGGGGAGCTGGCTATTCAATGGCAGTCAGCGTGTTTTCCCAATACATGACGGATGTGTGGTGGTACCTGTTTATTATCATCACACTGTGTCAGGCAATGTCAGATGTGAGTGGACTGTTACTACGCACGAGCAGAACCTGTTGTGGGCTTTGTCCTGTGGTGTTGCACATTGTACCACATTGCCATCGTTGCTAGTGTTCTGTGATTGCTATGTGTGTGTGCTGCATTGTGGGGAAGTTGCCCCTGCAGCTCTGATTTCATGTGGCCTTCTCCCTTTGAGGCGGAGTGCCTTTGAATTGTGTGCTTTTGAGGGCTTGATTTGCTTTTGACTTGGGTCATATGTGCTCTCGGACAGATTTTGTGGCCTGGTGCATTGTTCGTCTGCTGCGTGTATTGTAAGGCATGGGTTGTGGGTCCACGTGAATATGTCAGAGTGTGACCTGCTCCTTTACAGATGTGATCCGCACTGGGCTACCTCCATGTCGATTTGTGGGCCATGTCATTTTTTTTGGCTGCTGCCATGCTATTGGACATGCAGTGGTACTTGCATAGTCAGTGTGGGACACAGAGCCGCTGCTTTGATGGATTTGGCACATGTGCATGGGTCGGTGGTGATAGTGGTGATAGGGGGGGCCCCTCTGTGCACATTGTGGATGGCGGCCTACTTGGCATTTCTATGTGTGCTGCAGTGTGCCAAGGCAACCAGGGACATGTTCCATGGTCCTTGTGGGTGTGCAGTGTGCTACGCATACTTGTGCATGTGTACCATTGTGCCTAGCTCCCCCTGTCCCCCCCGTCACTGGTCATTACTCACTCTGTTGCTGTTGTGTCAGGTCGTATCGTGCTGTATCCAAGCACACTAATCCTGCCACCGTCTCCTCACTGCTGACTGTGGCCACCATTTGCTCCAGCTCATCCAGCTCCTCCAGTGTCGCAGGAGGCCCACCTCCAGTCGCAGTTGCTGCCTCCCTGTTGGCGGCGAGTTTATGTTTGGTCTGCCTTTTCAGATAATGCCAGTGCTTCTTGACCTCCTCCGGTGACCTCCTGGATACTCCGACTGCATTGACGTTGGTTACGATGGCCTGCCATATTTCGGTTTGGGTGTCTATCAAATGGTACCACCTTGTTGTGAATTCCACGTTGGTACAGGGTTATTTTCCCGCGATAGGCTGCGATATTGAAAGTTGCATTATGCTACTCTTGTAGTAGTTATCACGCGTTCTTGTGAATATACCCCAAAGTGTTGAAAGTTCTAGCGTCTGGGGCTATAGATGGAGAAAGGCAGTGAATGTCGGAGAAGTGGGAGAACAGAAAGAGCTGAAAGACGAAGATACTAGTGAAGTGAGTTTTATACTATCAAAAACATGTATAATATTAGATCAGTGTAAAATAATGCAAGGGCGCAAGAACCTTTGTAGCTACAATGCAATATGCACATGAGATATGTAATATTGGCCAAAAAAAAGAATTAAAAGTGTTATCCAATGTGAGAGCAAAAAGGAATATAGAGAAACGTTTAATTTATATGTAAAGCAGTAATGGAGCAAAGTTAATGCCAACTTTTAGGTTCAATGGTTTAAAATGTCTTGGGAAAACATGAATGAGAAAAATTGCACACATATAACCCGTGAATACGACATGAGAGGTGTGGTCAGTATATGGTATGGGAGCATGGAATCATTAGCATTTACGTTTCATGAAACATCAAGGAAGTACATGATGTTCACAGACAGATTCAATTTGAATAAAAATTACTCAGAGAAATCTGAACTGTTATTTCTCATTTGAGAGAAGATGAAGAGAACCAACCACAGAGCTCCATACAAATAATGGAATATATGTTACAGTCAAAGTGTGAAATCCCGAATTCAATAGAATGCCTAGGTAATGTATAGAATGCCTGAAAATGCCTGAAAATCGAACGTCAAAGTATGAAATGATTGATATTTTATACATTGCCTAGGCATTGTATACTTTGCTGGATTGTCTGCCAGCAAAGTATATAATACGCCTAATCCTGCCATTTTATTCCCGCCCGGCAATGTGTGAAATCCGGCATTCTATAGAATGGCTAGGTAATGTATAGAATGCCTGAAAATCGAACGTCAAAGTATGAAATGATTGATATTTTATACATTGCCTAGGCATTGTATATTTTGCCGGATTGTCTGCCTGCAAAGTATATAATAGACCTAATCCCAGAGACAGCACAAGTTATCAGCAAGCGAGGGGCAGAGACAGCATAAGTTATCAGCAAGCGAGGGGCAGAGACAGCACATGTTGCCAGCAAGCGAGGGGCAGAGAGAGCACAAGTTGCCAGCAAGCGAGGGGCAGAGACAGCACAAGTAACCAGGCAAAGAGCAGGTGGCAGCCATGTGGTGGTGTGGGTAACGACCTGCCTGCAAGCTGGGTCAGAGGTCGTGTATAGCATCCGGCTGAGTTTCCACAGACACTCTGCCGTCATCCTTTCCCGTGGTTCTTGTATTACCATGTCGGAAGGGAGTGTAGTGCCAAGACAGGAATCACGCCATGCTGACATGCAACAACGGTTCTGCGATTAATTATCTCAAGTAAGAGTCCATGCTGCTAAAAACTGTGTTTTCCTAACCGAAACCAGTTACCAAAAGTTAGTGGACGATGTGAAAAAGGCTAAGACGACCATTAAGAAGGAACCACTGGACTATTGGCTGGTGAAACACTATGATGTAATGATGGTCGAGAATACGACTAAGTTGATCTATCCTGTTAATGAAGGTACGAGTGCTATTCAGTTTTACGTCGCGGACTCCGAGTTATTTGACGTACTCCATAAGGCCCATTTGGCTATTGGTCATGGAGGACGGGACAGGATGTTGAAAGAACTTTCACCCAAGTATAAGAACATTACCCGTCATGATATTGAGCTGTACATTCACCTTTGTGAGCCTTGCCAGAAGAAGCAACAAGCATTGGCATAGCCAATAGGTCCCGCTTTTGGGACCTTATAAGTATTTAGTTATGCAGCAAAATATCCTTGGTGCAACAGAATTAACTGTTGCATGGTTAAACACTTATAAGGCCCCAGCGGTGAGACCTATTGGCTATGCCAATGCTTGTGTATAGAATGCCTAGAGTATAAATTGATTGAATAAAAATGTTTTAAAAAATAATTGAGGAGACAATCTTATTTGTACATGCTTGTTTCCACGATTTACATACCAAATATTTGCACTGTTCAGCTCTTCCACGGTCTGTAAACCAAGCCAGTCCCTTGGCTTGGCTCTGCTCTCCCTGTTAATGTGGTGGCTCCCCCACTCGAACTGTAATTACCAGTATTATCCAAAGAACTGTACAATATAAAGGAAAAGGCCTGGAATATCGGGGCATTTGAACGGCCTTGAGTTACTGGAGATAACAGGGAGAGGATGTAGCATTACGGCTAGAGTGGATGACCTCGAAGCTGGGGAACCGGGTTCGAGTCTCTGCAACGATGCTCAACATCTTGTGATTTTAGTCACACCACCTAATCTCCCTGTGCCTCACAAAAAAGTGTCTATTTGTAACAAAACTGGTGCTCATGTAAAGCACTCTGATACTGTCTCGGGTCTAGTTCGCGCTATATGAAACACGGGGGAAAAAAGACTTACACAGCATCAGTTTGATATTTTGAATATGGCAAAAAGTGGTACTCCATGAGCGTTTGTAGGAAGTGATTTAGGGGATAGCACGGATTTTACCTACAGAAAAGCCAGTTGACTGCCACCGCAGAGTCGATGTGCACAGGGCCGTTTCTACCATTAGGCAAGACTAGGCGGCTGCCTAGGGTGGCAAAAGGGGGAGGGTGGCAAAAAACATGAGTTTGGGAATATCTAATGCATTAATTCTTCTAGCCTGGAAGACGGGGGAGAGACTGATGGTAGTAAAAGGGAGGGGCGTCATTTTTCAATTCTCGCCTAGGGTGGCAAAGCACCTAGAAACGGCCCTGGATGTGCATTCCGACAGAGGAAATGCTGACATCGCTTTTTCTGTTCAACCGGCTGCTATCTAAGGTATGCTTACAACGCGCAGGTAAATAATAGCTTAAGAACGGTTGTCGCCATGACTCACTTGACTTGATGGAAATACAGGCAGGCGCTCAAGAGGCACGAGCTATCAAATTAAGAAAAATGTTTTCACTAGCTTTCCAAGTACTCTTAAGAAAATATTCTAGAGAAAAATATTCCGCCGTAAATAGATAATATCCACAGATTAACCGCAGCTGACCCTCCAACAACCCCCACACCCCGCCGGCCACAAATAAAACAAGTCTTGTTTTTATTTAATTTTTACAAATTTATTATAATTGAGATGCATAAAAAAAGAACCAGTTTTAAAGAGGCACAATACGGGCCTCAGTAAGTATAATCCGAATGACAAATCATATTAAAAACAAGCGGCCGCAAATCGCGGTAAACATCAAAGCGGCCGTGCGGCTGCGAAAGTGAAAGCAATTGTGGTCAAGCGTGGCGCGCGCGCCCGCGCACATGCACCGTAGGTCCAGGCTGGCCTGGTAGCACTTTTTGGAGCCCTCTCAATAAGTCTCGCCAGACCAGCGCATGCGCTGGGTCAGGCGAGACCTAAAAAGGTGTTAAAAAAGGTGCTGTGGTCAAGCCAATGGTTTTTTCTGAATTCAACTTCCGTTGTCAGGTCGATCTCATCATTTTCAATCCCATCCTGACAGAGAGTACAAGTTTAGAATGGTGTACCAAGATCATCTCACTAAGTTTGTAGTTCTCAGGGCTCTGAAATCAAAGAGAGTGGAAGAAGTAGCCTACAAGTTCGTCGACATATTTACGTTGCTTGGTGCTCCAACGATTCTACAGTCCGATAACGGCAGATAATTTGCAAACAATGTGGTAAGCAGGCTAAAGGAGTATTGGCCCACCTTGAAGATCGTCCATGGTAAGCCGCGCCACTCACAAAGTCAGGGGAGCATCGAAAGAGCTTTGAAACCTATGGGTGATTTATGCGCCTTATAAATGCCAATACAAATACAAATACAAAATACAGAATACAAATAATCAGGACATTGAAAATATGCTGTGTGCTTGGATGCAAGATGAAAAAACTAGCTGCTGGAGTGAGGGATTGCGGTTCGTCCAACTTATGAAGAACAGAACTTTTCATTCTGGGATTAAGAGGTCACCATACGAAGCTCTGTTTGGCTGCAAAGCTAGAGTAGGTCTCTCGACGTCGTCCTTGCCTGACGACGTTTTACAAGACGTAGAGACTGAGGAAGAGCTCGAAAAAATAATAGAGAGCGTACAAACAACACAACAGCAGGAATAAAGCCGAGATGAATCTATGCAAAAGGCACAGCTCCCTGCAGAAGACATAGCTGAGAATGCAATCCATGATGGAGGAAACCAAAACAGTGATGAAGCCATGGTTATCGAAGAGCCTTCCATTTCCGTGGTTACCGAAAATCCTTCTTCTTCCGCTATCTGTTCCGTCTGCTTAAAATAAACCAGCGATACATGTCGAAAGTGTGGCCTAAACGTTCATGCCATCTGTGGACATTCTCCTAAAGACGATGACGGCGACGAAGTAGTAGATTATGGGGTTAGCATTTTGTGCAATGTTTGCTTCAATATTGAGAAAGCTATCCAAAGTAAAATGGAATCGAAATCGAACCTTGAGATTCAGGCCCAAAAAATGAAAAGGGATTCTGACAAAAACATTTTTGGCCTTTGGGTGCCACTGTGCAAGTTCCGATTCCCGACGTCGACAAAGGGCGGGGTGACTCACGCAATCTCTTGGCAGTTGTTATGAACGTGACGGAAGATGGCTTTTACCGACTTGGAACTGCACAAGGAATCTTAATGCAACTCTACGCCAGATCACAATTCACCGTATGTCCAAAGAACTTAATGAGAATTGAAGACGTTCCTGACCACGAAATACCTCTCCGATCTGCAGCTACTTCTCAGTCCACAGGAAGCGGCCAAGGATTTGTCAGGTGTATGTGCAAGACGAAATGCCAAAATGTGAGGTGCCTGTGTGTGAAAAAGAAAATTAAGTGCAATTCAAAATGTCACTCTAGCCTTCCCTGCTGCAACAAGTAGGTCATGCCAGTTCTGCTTTGTGTTTCACCTGTAACAATATTCTGTTTGCATTCTTCTTTTAGTCGTGAAATGTATGTACAAGATCAAAGTGCCAAAATAGAAGGTGTTTTTGTGCTGCAACAAGTAGGTCATGTCAGTTCTGCTTTGTGTTTTACCGGTAAGAATATTCTGTTCGCTTTCTGTAGGTCATGCCAGTTCTGCTTTGTGTTTCACCGGTAACAATATTCTGTTCGCATTCTTCTTTTAGTAGTGAAATGTATGTACAAGATCAAAGTGCCAAAATAGAAGGTGTTTTTGTGCTGCAACAAGTAGGTCATGCCAGTTCTGCTTTGTGTTTTACCGGTAAGAATATTCTGTTCGCATTCTGTAGGTCATGCCAGTTCTGCTTTGTGTTTCACCGGTAACAATATTCTGTTTGCATTCTTCTTTAAGTCGTGAAATGTATGTATAAGATCAAAGTGCCAAAATAGAAGGTGTTTTTGTGCTGCAACAAGTAGGGCATACCAGTTCTGCTCTGTGTTTTACTGGTAACAATATTCTGTTCGCATTCTTCCTTAAGTCGTGAAATGTATGTACAAGATCAAAGTGCCAAAATATAAGGTGTTTGTGTGTGAAGAATAAAAGTGAGTACAATTCCACGTGTCACTCCGGCCTTTCTTAGTGTAACAAGTACTTCAATCTCAGTTCTACTTTCATTGTTTTCCGGTAAGAATATCCTGTGCTTTATTTCATAGTTTTGTTCTTTCAGCTTCAAATGCGTATTAATTAATAAAGGCTTCTCATCTTGTGCCCTGTTAACACTTTGCGTAAATGGCACTGGTCATTCTGTATAATGCCTAGGAATTGTATAGAATGCCTAGGAAAAGTATGTAACATTTTCACAAAAAACTTATATTTCATAGTTTGCCGAAAACCATCAGGCATTCTATGCATTACCTAAGCATTCTATACAATACCGGGATTTCACACTTTGACTGTAACATATACACTATAAAAATCATTGAACAGTTGTAGTAGAGCACTGTAAAAAGGTAGCCATTTAACTGCCAGTCGATGGCATCTTGTTTGTCATTACAAGCATATGCTATACTGATTGGAGGCCAAAACAAAAATACAATCCTAATGTATTATCAGAGGTTTTTTCCAACTCTGTAAAATATTGATATAAATGCTATCTGTACATGTCAAGTAATATCCTATATTCTTTAAAAAGGTTCATGCAGTGAATGCATTTTTGACAAGTATCTATCTTTGATAATCTTAAAAGAACAATATATGAATGTTATTAAACCAGGCATGAACCCATGTTTAGTACTGCACATTAAGTCCTAAGGAGGAAATAAAGAGCATTTAGATAGAGTATGCGAGCAACATACACCAACTATAATATAAAGCAGAAAGAGAATGGCATAATGCTATAGAAGGCTAAAACAACAGTAGGTATATTCACAAGAACGTGTGCTAAACATCACAAAAAAAATGCTAACGCAACTTTACACATCGCCGCCTATCGTGGGAAAATAACCCCTTGTGAACATGGAATTCACAACAAGGCGGTAGCATGCGATAGCCTGCCCATACCGTGGCCAATGTCCGCGATACAACCACCTCGACCGAGATAAAAACACAAACCACAACACCCAAAAACGTGCGATGAGCCCATTTGCGATGAGGAAAGCAGAGATAAGCACCGCCAGGCCTGCGAGACACACATGGCAGGCGGGAATAAGCTCAACCAAAGCCTGAAAAAGAAAAACCAACCTAACAGAAAACAACAGCCCAGCACAATCGAGGCAACCTGAGCCAGCAGACAACCCCACAAGCCACAGTGGCAACAAAACATTGTACATGGCAGGCCATCGTGGACAAGGTGAATGCAGCCTGAGAGTGGAGGAGGATAATGGCAGAAAAACAGAACATCCGGAATGATGCGAAATGCAAAAACAAGCAGAAACATGCCAACAACAAGAAGGCAGCAATGCACACCGGAGGTGGGAGGCCAGCGCCACACCAGGACCTGGATGACATGGAGGAAATGGTGTCCACCACCTCAGTCTGGAGATAGTGGCAGGACTAGGGGCCCTGAAACTGCCCAAAACAACAGACAAAACAGCAACAGGGAGAGGGGGGACTGGGGGAGATGGGCACAATGGCACACATGCACAATCAAGCACATTACAACTGCAGACAAACCATGCCCAAGAGTAACAACACCAACCAGGAGCACAAGTCACACACCCCGGCAACATAACACCACTGAACAAGCACAGAAGTCAAAACCACACTGCCTGAAAGGGAGAAGAATGAGCAAAATCAGAGCAGAAGGGACATCCCACACACAATGCAGCACACACACGTAGGAAGCACAGCACCCCAACCTCGAACACAATGTCGTACAAACACCAACATCTGCACCACCAAACACAGGGCACAAGTGCACCCGCCAGTGGCTGATAAACGGCCATGTGCATCTGGCCAAGCACGAAACAGGGACATGATAATGCACAAGTACAAACCAACCGCCCTGATGGGGTAGCAATGGACGTATGGCAGGCAGCCAGAGAGTCCTTGACACACATATTGGCATACAAATCAAGACACAACACAGTTGGAAACAAGTGAAAGTGCGGGAACTTTATCTACAAGCGCTTGTCAGTACAAACGAATGCAGTAGCATGTCTGAATGAGGAATGTAGGAAGGCGCCCATGTCCACCTCGAGGGAGTCCATCACCAACACAAGTCAGTGCCAACCCATGTTGTTTGTCCGCCCAGGAATCATGAGTCCAGGCCAATGCAGCCATGTCCACTGTCGTCTTCGGACATGGGACCAGATTCACAACATGCAACCATGTGTCTGGACAAGTGCAATGGGTCACATCCAGTTGTGGCTGCAGGTACCTTGTCACTTGTCCATGAACGCGAGTGCAGCAGCATAGGCCAACATCTCCAGTGAGCTATCGTCGTCCACCACATCTGACTTGACGTAATCCATCAGCTGGCCCAGACAGATATGCTGACTCCAACCACTGGACCCAATGTGCACCAGAGCCCAATCAGGTAGTGGCTCAATGTGCTCACTGCACACGATGACTCGTGCAATCTCTCAGGTCCAGTTTCCAGCCTGCATGCCAAACATCCATGCATGCCATAGCCGGGCATCACGGTGACGCTCCTGGTCATGGTCCAACAGGGGGCGCACACACACGTCGAAATCCAGGTCAGCTACTGTTATATTGGAGAGGCAGACATCCATGGACCACTCGAACATGCATGAGCGGCAATGTAACACAGGCTGAATGCAGGTGACGTCCGCAAGGCAGAAGCTCAGCCGGAAACTGAGCCACAACACTGCCAACTGCAGTGCCCCCAGTATATGCCGCAGACGTGCATGGTACAGGTCCACATGACTGGAGTCAAGCATGTGTCCGGGATGGTCTGCCATTGTGTCAGTGGCACTGCTTGAAGTGGCAATGGCTTACCCTGCACCAGTCTGCTGGATGAAATGGCACAGCTCGGTGCAATGAGCAGTGTCTGTGTGCAACGGGTGCAGGCCTGGGTTGGGGTAAGAGTACGTGTGAAGGACATCTCACGCACGCTAACTGCAACCAAGGACTCCTGCATGTGGTATGAGTACACGTTGGTCTCACGGCAGGCAGTGCGTAGTGTGGGAGTTGCAATCAAATGCTCTCGTATCGGTCATGGGGTGCTGGCCAAAAGCAAGTCCATGCTCAGAGCTGCAGATGTGCTACCGCCTGATACCTCAGACAAAGGACCATTCATCCCTACAATCAATTCACCATCTGCATACATACAGGAGAGGTACAGTGGCCTGTCGTGGTTGTGGTGAGATGCCGGCGACCCTGGGACCCATGGTTGATATGCCCAGCATGTTGCAAATAATCGGTCTCCCTTTGTCCTATGCTGCCACACAGCTGCCCCCCTCTCATGAGCCCCCACACCTGTGTGCGCTGCGCGGTTGCTTCATGTGCACTCCTACGGCACACCATGGTAATGCCTGTCTGCGCATGTCCAGGGGCATGCCAACAACACCGTGACGCTGGCCTCTGAGGGTGGGCGGACACATGAGTGCAGGCCAATGGTCCAGACAGGGCAGACACAGGTGTACAGCCCATGGCGGGCAGTGATTGCGCTGCGAATGAGGCTAGGCAACTGACTCATGCATCCACAGGACTTATACACAGAACACTTGGCATGCATGTGCCAAAACCTGTGAGGTCTTGCGCTCCTACATGTCTCCGTACTTGCGGTCCGCCCTCCTGGGGCATGCCACATTGCAACATCAGCTACTGTGGCCCTGGTGGCGACAATACCCCAACACAGAGACACACTTACCGCACTTCCTGCCCAAAGCCAGGTCCGAGCCACGCCTTGCCCCCCCTGCCGAATCAGCACACCCCTGCACTGACCAGACATACGTCAGGCCAGCACACGCCGTTCGTGCATACAGGGTGATGCGTGTGGATCTACATGTCCAGGGTCACTGCCAACGCTGAGGTGACATGGTGTCATCTGCTGAAGATAGCACACTGTAAAGTTGCAGGGCCCGTGCACATCTTGCTGACACAATGACCACACAGACACACTTGCGCAGATGATGTGAATGGCTACGTGCACATGCGCACGGCCACATTTGTTAGCAGGCACACATACTGAGTGACACCTGTGTTGGATGTGTGTGGGGGGTGTGCACCCCAGCCAGCAAGGGCTGCCTGGTGCAGTCAGACATTCACAACAGTGTACAGCGGAAAGAATACAACCATTCAACCATAAGGGCCCCATGACTTGTGCTACACAGAGTCAGTGGCCTCGGATGCCCAGCGTCCTGCAAGGGCCTAGCGCCACGGGAAGCTGACTTGCAGTGCACTGGGGCAGGGTCACAAGTGCAGAGCAGGTTCTCGTAGATGGCAGGGGGCTTGTCGCAGTGTGTCTCGGAGGACAGTCGAAGGTGTGCCCCCAGGGCATGATGCAGAGGGCAGGACCACGCAGAAACAGTCACTTTGGTGAAGAAGAATGGAACATACACATGTCAGACACCAAGTGTGGTCCAGCCAGATGGAGATGCATGAAACCACCAGCCTCTGGACTCAGTCGCCACCAACGCCCAACCAGATAGTGCCTATGACTCAATGCGCACCGAGTTAGTGGCACCAGTGCCGTTAGGTGATGCCGCCTGCAATGAGGCGTGGACAATGGTGTTGGCTCCTCCACATCTTGCCCAGGGCACAGTTCCACATGTGTGACATACTGGACCGCAGTGTAGGCATGAGGCAGCGGTCAGCACCGGCCATTCACCGAGTGTCGCAGGCTTAGGTTGGAAGGCCCCACCGGCCTGCGTAGTTCAGGTTCGGTGGTCCACGGCTCGTGGACTTGCTGTGAACAGGGTTGATGGCACCAGGTCAGTTGTTGATAGTATTCGATCACCTCCGTGACTTGGATCCTGCGTATGTCCAGACTGAGCTGCATCTTCCTCTTACTCCTCTCCGTGCGTTCACCGGTGTGGACACGGCCATTCATGATTCACCAGGTGCTGCATGTGGAACCTACTGGTTCGCAGGGTAGGCCCGAGACGTCATACATGTGTTGCCGGTTGGCGTTGGACAGGGTTAGAGGCAAAACATGTCGCCAGCTGGCGTTGAACAGGGTTAGTAGCACCACGTGTCGCTGGCTGGCGCTGGACAGGGTCAGTGGCACCACGTGTCGCCGGCCTGCCATATGGAACTATGACACACTGATCAAAGGGTGTCTGGTGCTGTGGTCTGGTCGCTGCCACGCCCTTGTGCTCACTGCCATTCAGGACTCAGAACACAGTTCCACATGTTTGACCTACTGGGCTAAAGAAGACGCCATAGGAGTACGTAAACGAGAAAGGAGTAATGTTGCCCAGTGTCGGGGGTGACAGCGATGGTCTGCTGAGGCCGCAGAAGTCGCAGAACTGGTGCTTGGATCTTGCACTTGCGCATGGAGGGTCCTCTTTGCCACATGACGGTGTAGGCAGGTGAGCGGAGCCTTGTTGGTGTGCTGGGGCAGGCATGACGGGTCTGTGGTCCAGCGGCACGGGGTGCAGCAAGCACACAAGGAAGGAGACCCCTCCGCGATCGGCGCAGGAGTCGTGGCGGCCTGCGGTGCGCCACCCTGGCAGGCGCATTGTCCATTCTGAATGAGGACCACGAGCATTGCAACGGGCTTTTTATTCACACCCCTATGCAGGCCTGGCGTGAGCAGGTCCAACCCACTATGCACGGGCATGCAGGGCGGGACGTAACGTGCGACATGTCTGCATTCTGCAACTCAGCCTGTGGGGACATGGTGGTGTCCACTGGCCACTTTACTCCATGCACCAGCATTTGTACTCCACATGGCCAATCCCGTGGTTTGCACTCTGTGGTCTGTCCGGCACCACCACGCCACACCTGGCATTGGGTGGGTTGACATTCCTTGGTCACTTTCTGCTCTCGCACATGCCTGCTCCATGCCTCTCCTCACATCCTGCTCTTGTGTATCTGTGGTGCCATGCCGTGGCTGGGTTGTGTGCGTGGCAAGGCCGGATTCCCAATGGGGTTGTGTTGTTGTGTCTGGTCGGTTGGCATGTTATGTGTAACCCTGGGCATAGTTTGCATAGTAGCACTACGCGTAACTACGCGAAGTGCACTTTGCACTACGCGAGATACGCGTAGCGCTACACGAACTGCGTAGTGCACTGTTCGGGATGATGGCACAGTGCCGGTTGCTTGTCCGCACTGTGCAATCATTGAAAACGGCATCTAGCACAGTGTAAGCTGTTGTATTCTGCCGCTCGAGCAGTTTTTTACTCGAGCGGCAGCTTTCTCAACGCGGACTGGTAGTTTCTCATCGCGAGTGGTCACGAGCATACGTGACCACTCGCAATGAGAAACCTGACCTCCCCGCATTGAGAATCTCACCGTTAGGTTTATTTTCCACGCTCGTGATCGCCAACTTGATGTTGCTGATCGCGAACGAGGAAAAAGTCTCGCCGGGATGTCTTTTTGCTCGCCGACGGTCGCCAACTTGATGTTGAGGACCGCGAGCGAGCAAAAAATGCCAACTACGCTATGCTACGCGTTTTTGCACTGTGCTGCGTGCAATTCGCGTAGCGCGAAGTAGCACAAACTACACAAACTAAGCGAGCGTAGCGTAGTTGGCCGCCCAGGGTTAGTTGTGTGTCATGTTGTCTGTAGTTGTGCTGCATGCCCATTGGCAGTGTTGTGAGTTGCATGACTGTGGGTCTCCCGGTGTGGCTCTTGGCTGGGCTCCCTTTCATGCTGCAGTTAGTCGTCCTGCTTAGCACCAGCAGAAGGCACGTGTAAAATCCCTGCTGCTACCGTAGCTTATCGCCTGTTTTCGGTTCGCATCGCAGATCTGGCAGTTCGTAGTGAATGTTGTGTTGTGGTTTTTACTTGTGTTTTTGCAGGGGAACACCTACTCTGCATCTCATTAGTGTTAGTTGGTGGTGTCCACCGTGGGGATACATTTTTGGGCAGTTATCGCATGAATACTGGCGATGTCTGCAGTTTGCACCGGCTTGGTGTTAAATCTATCTCCACTTTTGATGCGTTAATGTGAAGATAAATCAGAGATGAGGCCCCAAGAAGTGATTAACACTTGCTTGGGTTCTCATTTTCTCCATTTGCACATGTGAGGTTTTAGTTACTAAACACTGCGGAGGATATTCTCAAGAACGTGTGATAATTATTGCAAAATTAGCTTAACGCAACTTTGCATATCACAGTCTATCGCGGGAAAATAACACAGTGTTAACGTTGTATTCTCAACACAGCGGTACCATGCAATAGTCTCACGACAACACGTCAAATGACGACGTTAAAACTAACGCGATGACAAAAAAATGCGAAACACGAACGCAAAAAACGTTGTGATGTGGCCAATCGCGATACAAAAATCAGTGATAACCATCGACAGGCCTGCAATTCCCACACGTCATGCTGGAAAATGCACTTTAAATGCACCGAAAAACACAAACAAAATAATTTAAACTGCGTAGCACCATGGAGGAAGGCAGAGCAAGTACAGAGGATGACCAGAACCCCACAAGCCCCCAAGAGGACCAGCCTGGGACCTCGGGGTCAAGGAAGAGCAAGGAGAAGAAGACGAGGGAGACGAGGTTCAGTCCGCAGGAAAACAGGATCATCATCCCAGAGGTGATTAAACACCAACAACAACTGTTCGTCACCTCCAACGTGTCATTGGCAAATAAAAATGCATTATGGCAGGCCTTCCTGGACAAGGTGAATGCAGTCAGAGTGAGGAGGAGGACAATTGGAGAGGTCAAGAGGCGCTGGAATGATGCGAACCACAAAACCAAGAAGAAACTCACTGAGAACTATCAGGCAGCAATGCAGACTGGAGGTGGCAGTTCAGTGGACCACCAGGAGCTGGATGAGATGGAGGAAATGGTGTCCACAGTTATCAGTGGGGAGACGGTGGCAGGAGTTGAGGGTCCGGACACTGCTTGACATGACCTGACACAACAGTACCAGGGTGAGTACCGAACAGGGCCTGGCGGGACGGGGGGAGATGGGCACAATGGCACACATGCACAATGAAGAAGAGCACACTGCACACCCACAATGACTCTGGATCATGTCTCGGATCCACTTGGCACACTGCAGCACACATACAAACAGCAAGTAGGCCCATGCCCACTATGGGCTCAAAGGGGTCCCTCCTCACACAGCACCAATCTCACAACCAACCCATGCACAAGTGTTAAAACCAGCAAAGCTGTTTGTGTGTGAGCCACACTGACAATGCAAGTGACACTGCATGACGAATAGCATGGCTGCAGTCCAATTATCATGATATGGTGCATGTCACGACACTGAGGTGGCTGAGTGTGGAACACATCCAGAAAGGAGCAGGTCATACTCTGACACATCCAAGTGCACATACAACCCCCGATTGCAACAACACATCTGCGGATAAACCATGCCCAAGAGTCCCAAATCCCACTAAGAGCCAAAATTTGCCAAGTCTGCAACATCTCAGCACTGCAGAAGCACAGAAGTCAAAGGCACACTGCCTCAAAGGGAGAAGGGGCATCAAAATCACTGCTGCAGGGGCGACTCACCCACAATGCAGCACACACACATAGCAACAACAGCACATTAACATTGACGACAATATGGTACAAAGTGCAACACTTACACTGCAGAACAGAGGACACAACTGGTTCTGCTTTTGCGTAGAATTCGGCCAATCACATCTGACAAAGCAGGAAACTGTGAAATAAGAATGTACGTGTACAACCTCACATCCATGATGTAGTTCAAATGTCCACTGTCCCGCATCAAATAGTCAGCTCCTCCATAACTGTCACAATGAACATTGTCATGCAGTCTGTATGTAAACTTGAACAATGCATCAACATACATGTGAACACAATGTTAAAATGCACTTCCCCTTCATATTCCAGAGGGACAATCAACACCTCCTGCACAGCAGACCAGACAACTCATCAGTGATGATGAAGAGGACCTCCACACCTTTGACACCGATGCCCTACAAAAGCTCATAGACAGCTACAGCAAACCACCTCCAGGAGCAGGGCAGCCCAGCTGCATCGAGGAGACCCCACCACCTGCACAGACCACGCAGCTTTAGGCACCCACCACCAAGGCTGGCTCCCAGCACCTCACCCAAGAACACATAGCATTCCAATGGCCAGATGTTAGACTGCTAGAAGGAGGTGGCTGAACAGGTGCGGGTGGGGTTCAACCATATGGCAGCCAAACCGGATGACATACGTGGGTGTCTAAGTCACATCAGGGACCACATACACTCCCTAACGGACACCCACAGTTCGTTCCATGATGTCCAACAATCCATGCCCGACACTGCTGGAGTCATGCCTCTGAGAGGAGAACAACTGTCTAGTCAGAGTGGCCTCAGCCATGAGTTGGCACAGATGCTGAGGACAACGGAAAACATGGAGCGGATGCATGCGGAAAGAATGGCTCCCATGGATGCACACCAGCGAAAAGTTGTTGGGATCTTCCATGCCCTGCAGATCCTCATCATCGCATTGATGTCACTAAGGCAGTTGATGATGAATGCTGCTGGTACTTTCACACACACATCTCCGGCCCCTGATGTGTCAGTGGCACACAGTGCTGCAGACCAAACATCAGCACCCACATGTTAGACAGATGACAGAGAGGACGAAGATGCGGGTTATTCCACCTGTGTAGTAAGAAGGAGACCGTAGCAATCCTCTTCGCCATATGCCCTGTTTCAGCTTGGTGCTGCCCCCTGCATCATGCCCTGTATAAACACCTCCCACTGTCCCCCGAAACACTTTGGGACACTCACCTTGGACCTCGACATGGACTGTCATATTCTGTTTGCTTAACAATGACACAGCAATCACAGTTCGGTCTGTACTCTACCTCTTCCGATGTACTTGTCAGTCCCTAAATGACTCTAGCTGGCCCTACACTGGTCTACAATGTAATGTGGGGTTTGCATGGCCATGTACTGCTCCAGCTCCGGCACTCCACAGAATGTGAATAAAACATTCAAATTGACACAGATGTGTCATGTCCATAATCGATCAAGTATGAAAGTAGGGATGAATGTAAGAACATTGATTGCACAAAAACGGTACTCCCTGGGAAATGAAAGCAATGCACATGTGTGACCGTAACACACATAGGCAGTGAGATGACTGGGAATGTGTGCACCAGCTGTGACCTAATTGCTCTGAAACAGCAATTTCACAAATTCACAACTTTGCCCCACACAATGTTAGGAATAGGGGTGTGTATGAAATGTCAAAGACGTTGACAGCCATAAAGTAGTGCCCTCATCACATTTGACAACAGAACATCTCTTCGCATACCTACTCACACTCAGCTGGGTGGACACAGCCTATAGTGATGGATCACATTGATCCACATGGCAAGAAGTTGGACACCATACTCACATTGCTGAAGACACGTAAGAGCACAGAGCACAGGTCTATCTGCAACTATCCCAACCACAATGTCTGTCTCACAGAGGTGGAGCTGGCAATAGGGACTCACCCTTAAGTGAAATTAGTCAGTCAGTCCCTCACTGTGTACAGACAATGCTCATTGAGGCACACGATTTGTCATTCTAATCAACACTCATCACAATTGAACACTAGTGAAGCTGCGTAGACTTGATTAGCATGTGCGTGTCAGTACGGGCAAGACAAGGGCCACAACATGCAGACAAATGCATCAGACACTAACAAGCAGCATTCGGTCACGGTACAATTCCATGTGACACCCCTATGCTGGCCTGGAGTACGCCGACCCAGCCCACTCGGCTTATGTATAAATGGGGTATGACATTGCTAAGTGTCCCAGGGCCATATGTAGGAAACAGTTTTGCGATCGCAAACAGTGCGATTCGCAGGAATCTGGGTGTTTGCGATCGCAAAACATACTTGAGCCATGTAGGAAAGGTATACGCAGAAGAGATGTGCGAATCGCTAATTTAGCGATTAGCTATTTTGCGGAAAGTGGAGTCTGCGAATAAATCAGCGTAATCGCAGTCTGCGCACCAGTATTAGCGAAAATCGCTGTTACCGAACTCGCAAATAGCGATTGCGCAAAATGACATGTTCAGAAAACTCGCAAATAGCGATTAAGCAAAATTCGCAATTTTGCACTTCCCAATTACCATCAACACTGAGCAGGTGGTAACCTACTGCAACCTATTTAAACAGGCCCACAATGCCACAGGGCCTTTCCACCATGGCTGGGCTGTACGTGATAGCCAGGAGGCTGCGAATCAGGGATGCCACACAGAGACGGAGACGCCAGGAAAGGATCTACAGAGCACGCATCACCCTCTTCCAAGTGACCGATGAGGAGATCCATGTCAACTACAGGCTGCACCCAGACAGCATCCTGGATTTAATTGCTGAACTGACACCCATACTTGACCACCCCACACGCAGGGCACACTCCATTCCCACCCATGTACAGGTGCTGTGCTCACTGCACCTCCTGGCATCAGGTAGTTTCCAGGGGGTCATTGCCACAGCAGGAGGTGTCTCCCAAAGTGCACTTTCGCGCTTCTTCCACGCTTTCCTGGATGCAATGGTACAGAGGCTGCATCACCACATACAATTTCCTAGCACAGCACAGGCACTGGATCAGACCAAGCAAGATTTCTACCAAATTGCACAATTCCCCCATGTCATTGGCTGCATAGATGGGACACATATCGCTATTTCACCCCCCTCACATAATGAGTATGTATTTCGCAACAGAAAGTCATATCATTCCCTGAACATCCAGGTAGTGTGCAATGCCCAACACTTAATCACTGATATTGTGGCCAAATACCCTGGAAGCACACACGACTCATTCATGTTTCGCCACTGTGCATTACATCGCAGACTCACAAATGGTGATTTTGGAGAGGGCTATCTGCTAGGTAAATGCCTGTTAAACACACACAGAGGCAGTAGAGTGATGCAGTGGCAGGACACTATTGAACATTAATCTGCTTATGCCCCGCAGGTGACAGTGCGTATGCTGTACGAGACTACATCCTCACACCGTACCTGAATCCATCAACTGCAGGTGAGAGGGGGTACAACAGCGCACACAGAGCTACACGCTGTGCCATTGAGAGGACATTTGGAATCCTAAAGAGCCGTTTTCGATGCCTCCATAAGAGTGGTGGAGCGCTACAGTACAGCCCTGAGACGTGTTGCAAAATAGTGGTTGCCTGTGCAATGCTACACAACATCGCTACCAAGAAAGGAACCCCAGTGGACCTGACAGACTCTGAATCATCAGATGAGGATGGAGCAGCACCACATCGCGCTCCCGCAGGAGGTGCTGGTGCAGCTGCCGGACGTATGAGACGTGATGAGATCACCCAAAACTACTTCTAAGTGAGTAATGATGACACAATGACACTGATTGGTGACTGACAGGGATGTTTATTTCTGTGTCATCAGGCATTGAGTGATCTCACGTTGTGACGTTAAAGTCCCTGCATGCACTTGTTTGTGTCACAGTGCAAAGAGTAACAACAGACACTGAGTCTACATGGACTGTGTTGCATCACACATGGCCATTAGTCCCTTGTGTCCCTTCACCTCCTACGTGCACGGCCTGGTGCGCCTCGCTGTGTGCGCGCTGTGCCCTCCCTTGACTCATCCTCCACTGTGCTCTGTCGTGCACTCCTGCGTCTTTCCTGTGGTATTGGGGGAGTGATGCTGCTCCTGCTCGATTGTTCATCAGTGTCCGTGGCTGCAAGTGCACCTATGCCACCTGTGGCGGTTGCGCGCATCTGGTCCACCGCATGTGTGACCTGCACCAAGACACTGCCCACGTCCTGGCAGCAGTGGGCCATCTCGCGCTGCATGCCAACACATCTTCTGGCCAGCAAGGATGTGGCGGTTGTGTGGCGGTTCACAGCCCTTGTGTATAGGTCCAGCCGTGTGTGAAGGCGATGTCTGTCCCGGCGCCGCGCTGCCCTGTCCCTCGCTATCTCCCTGCACAGTCCCTCCAATGCACCAGTCATGGCCATCACTCCTGCGCGCAACTCGGTCATGTTGTGGTTATGTGCTGTCAGCTGCCGTTGTATTGACCTGATTCCCTTCACTTGCAGGCGCTGCTGCTTCAGCATGCTGCCCTCCAGGCCCGAGAACACCGTGTCCTCTTCAACAGGAGCAGTGCTGGTGGACGGCCGTTCCCTGCGTCTCATCCCTCTCCCTACTCTTGATTGTTCAGGGGACTGTGTTTGTTGCAGTCCTGCACGCTGCCTGTGCACTGGCTGTTGCTCCTCTGCTGTGTCTGGTGCCTGTGTCTCCAACAGTGGTAGTGGTGGGACAATTATGCGACGCCTGCATGGTGCTGTGTCGGCAGTTGTGGCTGCGCCCTGATCCTTCTGGCATGCCTGGTCCTCCATCTCAACTGTTGGCTCACATTCAGCCTCACTATCCTGTGTTGGTGGTGGTGCTGTGGATTAAATGACACACATTAGTACTGTGTCCTGTGTGGTATTTGTCATGCATTACTTTCAAGCAATAGAATCTCATGGGTACTATCGGTCTATTTCTATCTCTGCATGATGGAGTCCTTCCTATTCCACCTGTCTGTGTCTCACTGGCACAGTTATCAGTGCATGTGACTACGTTTCCCATAATGCATTACTGTGTGTGCTGTGTGACATTTACTGGAGTTGCAGTCAGGTTGCCTTTTGGGGGATGTGGGTGGTTTGGGGATGTAGCAGGGGGTCTTGCCATGCACCTTACCTTGTCTGGTGTCTGGGTGTTCTGAGCTGTCCAGGTCAGCCACTCCACTCACGCTCTCAGGCTGCAGTGTGCCCTCCACCAGCTCCTCCAGGGGTGTCGGTTCGGTTGCAGTGGAAGGGCCCCCACCGGTTTTTTTAGCCTCTGCCAGTCTTGTTGCCACCCTCTCCTTTGACCTCTGCCGCATGTCATACCATCTTTTACGTAGGTCCTCCACACTGCGGTGTGTGACACCAATGGCATTCACTTTCTCTTGGATGTCACTCCAAATCTTGCGCTTTCTGGCCTCAGGTACTCTCAGGGAACTTTTCCCAAATAGGAGATCATGGTTGCTGACCACCTCCTGTGTGAGGACCTCCAGCTCCCTCTCACTGAATTTCTGTTTCCTCTTCCTTGCTGGTTCCTCCTGCTGCTTTTCAGTCCCCTGGGAATCCATTTGACTGGTTTTCAAATGCAGAGCTTCACTGTTCTCCTCTCCACACAGGCTCTCAAACAGCTACTGGCTCACACACAGCTGCTGGCAATCAGGTGCAGCATGGGCAGTCACACTTCCTGGTTGTGATGTCATCATTCTGCACCTGAATTGCAGATTCCCAGATTTGCGATTCCTTAATAGCGTTCTCGCAATTAAGGAATCGCTATTAGGGTAATCGCAAAATAATTCTGCGAATTTTTGCGCATCGCTAATTATTCGCTAAAATCTACCTACATAGCTATTTGCGATTCGGAATTTGCGATTCGCGAAAAATCGCAATTTCCGATTCGCAAATTCCATTCTACCTACATATGGCCCCCAGTTCTTCCCCACTGCCGGAGGTGACATGGTTGTGTCCACCTGGCAAATCATGAGACTCAATCATAAAGGGTCCATGACTTGCATTACAAAGACTTGGTGGCACCGGACACACTGCGAATGGCATGGGCCTACCTCCATAGGGTGGTGACTTTTGGTGCACTGAGGTAGGGGCACCTTAAGTGCTGAGTAGGTGTGCAGCCTCTGCTGATGCGCTCTCCTGGTGGTGGGGACTGGTAAGGATTTGTGTGAGCCCTGCTGGACCGCAGTGTAGGCCTAAGCCAGCGGGCAGCGTGGGCCTACTGTCATGTGGCGTTGCCTCGCGGTTCACAGAGTCAGTGGCATCTAAAGAGCTGGGCGGGTATGCAGCCTGCGATGATGCCATGTGCACTGATATGATCTCTGCCATTGCGAAATCAAGACCCATAATTACGTGTGTGACCTTGTGGCCCGCCTTGCGGGGCTGCATGATGTGGAGGCTGCCAAGGCCGCAGGCCCAGGGCTTGGAGCTTGCACCGGCATGTGGTGGGCCCTCTTGGAGACATGCTGGTGGCGGAAGGTGAGCAGTGAGGCCTGGGTGTGCACGTGCAGGCAATCACCACTGGGTGGCGGGAGGGGCTGGGATGCAGCAGCCTGTGTGTGCAGAGGCAGGAAAGCGATGAAGGCGTGTTCAATGATATAACCTCTGCCATTCTTGAATCTGGACAGATAAGGGACCTGTTGGACTGCAGTGTATACCTGCACGTGGTTCGAGACACACTGGTGACAACAGGTGAGCAGTGAGGCCTTGGTCTGCAGTGTCGGCACTCTCTCTCATGCTCCCTCTTTCACTGTCTCTCTCTCTCTCTCTCTTTCTCTCTCTTTCTTTCTCTCTCTCTCCCTCTCTCCCTCTATTCCTTTTACTGTCTCTCTCTTTCTTTCTCTGTCTCTCTCTTTCTCTCTCTCCCTCTCTTCCTGTCACTGTCTCTCTCTTTCTCTCTCTGTCTTTCTCTTTCTCTCTCTCTCTCCCTCTCTTCATTTCACTCTCTCTCTCTCCCTTGCTTGCTCTCTCTCTTTCTCTCTCTCTCTGTCCTTTGATGAGCGCATGACACACCTTCTTATCTTGAATTTTGTCTAGCAAGCTGTGACTTACAGATTGTCCAGAGAAGACCCGCCATGACTCATCCAAAAAGTTGTATTGAGTTTAATTTTAATGAAATATTTTGTTTGGAAATTCAAAGATGAATGAATGATTCTTCTTTTTCTGACCACACATGAATGTTAATTGTTGTAATTGTGCGACATCAGGCAAATTATTTTGTTCATGATTTCGTGAAGTTGATGTGAAATATCTTTGTCCGGGGGTTGCTGCCCGGGGTAGGGCCTGGGGGGGGGGGGTCTCACAGTGGTGGCGGTGGGTGTTGTGGCCCTCTTGGGGCTCCAAGCTGCATGATCAGTGGCTCCATGGCATCTGTTGTTCTTCATGTGTGGCTCTGAGCTGGGCTCCCTTTTCTGGTGCAAGTTGTCATCCGACTTAACACCAGGAAAAAGCAGGTGTTAAATTTCTGCTTCTAATGCGCCTTATCACAAGTTTTGGGATCTTATCGCTGATCTGGCTGGTCGTTGAGAATGTTGCGAAGTGGTGTTGTCACAGCTTTTTGCACAGGAACGCCTACTCTGCATCTCATTAGCGTTTGTTGCCGGTGTCATCTGTGGTGATTAATTTTGCGCCTGCTATAGTTGTAAAACTTCCTACACGCCGAACGGTTTGCCACTGACGGGACGTCTCAGCATCCGGAACAGGAGTCACTTCGCGTCGATTCACGCCACGACACGAACAGCATGTATCCAATCGTGCATGTCATCCCTGCACTGTTCGTCTATAACCGAATGAACAACAGGAATTGACGCGGACCCCACAGACGGCAAGTTTAACACCCATAGGGGGTAGATAGCCAAAACTACCAGCAGGCACAACAAATAGGGGAGTGCCCATCATTACCAGCAGTGTTTAGCCCATAGGGGGTGGATGCCTATCACTACCAGCAGTCCCAAACTGCATGGGGGTCGATGCCCATCACTACCAGCAGTCCCAACCTACATGGGGGTGGATGCCTATCACTACCAGCATAGTCTACCTACAAGGGGGGATGCATATCACTACCAGCATACTCACCCTACAAACGGGGATGTCTATCACTCCCAGCATACTCCACTTGCATGGGGGTGGATGCCCATCACTACCAGCAGTCCCAACCTGCATGGTGGTGACTGCCCATCACGACCAGCAGCCCCAACCTACATGGGGGTGGATGCCTATCACTACCAGCATACTCTACCTACAATGGGGGATGCCTATCACTACCAGCATACTCCACTTGCATGGGGGTGGATGCCCATCCCCAACAGCAGTCCCAACCTGCATGGGGGTGGATGCCCATCACTACCAGCAGCCCCAACCTACATATGGTTGGATGCCTATCACTACCAGCATACTCTACCTATAAGGGGGATGCCTATCACTACCAGCAGTCCCAAACTGCATGGGGGTCGATGCCCATCACTACCAGCATTCCCAAACCTACATGGAGGTGGATGCCTATCACTACCAGCATAGTCTACCTACAAGGGGGATGCCTATCACTACCAGCATACTCCACCTACAAACGGGGATGTCTATCACTCCCAGCATACCCCACTTGCATGGGGGTGGATGCCCATCACTACCAGCAGTTCCAACCTGCATGGTGGTGACTGCCCATCACGACCAGCAGCCCCAACCTACATGGGGGTGGATGCCTATCACTACCAGCATACTCTACCTACAATGGGGGATGCCTATCACTACCAGCATACTCCACTTGCATGGGGGTGGATGCCCATCACCAACAGCAGTCCCAACCTGCATGGGGGTGGATGCCCATCACTACCAGCAGCCCCAACCTGCATGGGGGTGGATGCCCATCACTACCAGCAGTCCCAACCTTCATGGGGTGGATGCCTATCACTACCAGCATACTCTACCTATAAGGGGGATGCCTATCAACACCAGCAGTCCCACCCTGCATGGGGTGGATGTCCATCACTACCAGTAGTCCCAACCTGCATGGGGGTGGATTCCCATCACTACCAGCAGTCCCAACCTTCATGGGTGTGGATGCCCATCACTACCAGCATACTCCACCTACAAGGGGGCGTGCCTATCACTACCAGCAGTCCCAACCTGCACTGGGATGGATGCCCATCACTACCAGCATTCTCCACCTACAAGGGGGATGCCTATTGCTACCGGCACACTCCACTTGCATGGGGGTGGATGCCCATCACTACCAGCAGTCCCAACCTGCATGGGGGTGGATGCACATCACTACCAGCAGCCCCAACCTACATGTGGGTGGATGCCTATCACTACCAGCATACTCTACCTATAAGGGGATGTCCATCACTACCAGCATTCTCCACCTACAAGGGGGACGCCTATCACTTCCAGCATACTCCACCTACAAGGGGGATGCCTATCACTACCGGCATATTCCACTTGCATGGGTGTGGATGCCCATCACTACCAGCAGTTCCAACCTGCATGGGGGTGGATGCCCATCACTACCAGCAGTCCCAACCTACATGGGATGGATTCCCATCACTACCAGCAGTCCCAACCAACATGGGGGTGGATGCCTATCACCACCAGCATACTCTACCTACAAGGGGGGATGCCTATCACAACCAGCAGTCCCAACCTGCATGGGGGTGGATGCCCATTACTACCAGTAGTCTCAACCAGCACAGGGGTGGATGCCCATCACTACCAGCAGCCCTAACCTACATGAGGGTGGATGCCTATCACTACCAGCATACTCTACCTACAAGGGGGATGCCTATCACTACCAGCATACTCCACCTGCATGGGGGTGAATGCCTATCACTACCAGCAGTCCCAACCTGCATGGGGTGGATGCCCATCACTACCAGCAGTCCCAACCTACATGGGGGTGGATGCCTATCACTACCAGCATACTCCACCTACAAGGGGGATGCCTATCACTACCGGCATATTCCACTTGCATGGGTGTGGATGTCCATCACTACCAGCAGTTCCAACCTGCATGGGGGTGGATGCCCATTACTACCAGTAGTCCCAACCAGCACAGGGTGGATGCCCATCACTACCAGCAGCCCTAACCTACATGAGGGTGGATGCCTATCACTACCAGTATACTCGACCTACAAGGGGGATGCCTATCACTACCAGCATACTCCACCTGCATGGGGGTGAATGCCTATCACTACCAGCAGTCCCAACCTGCATGGGATGGATGCCCATCACTACCAGCAGTCCCAACCTACATGGGGGTGGATGCCTATCACTACCAGCATACTCCACCTACAAGGGGGATGCCTATCACTACCAGCGTAATCCACCTACAAGAGGATGCCTATCACTACCAGCATACTGCACTTGCATGGGGTGGAAGCCATCACTACCAGCAGTCCCAACCTACATGGGGTGTATGCCTATAAATACCAGCATACTCCACCTACAAGGGGGGATGCCTATCACTACCAGCATACTCCACTTGCATGGGGATGGATGTCCATTGCTACCAGCAGTCCCAACCTTCATGGTGGTGGATGCCCATCACTAACAGCATTCCCACCCATACGGCTTGTAGGCCAAACACCCCTCACCCTACCATCATGCCAAGATTGTGTATTGTGTGTGGAATCCCTGAAACAGTGACATTGAAAGGGAACACATACTGTAACTCACATCACATCTGTGAGCAAAAGGTGGATGTGGGGTCAAAAACATCATCAAACATGGTACATCGTGCCAATGGGGCTTGATCCCTCCCACCCTATTTTTAGGGGTGGGCGACAATTTCCGTTCCGCTCCCGGAAATTGCGACAATTCGACATTTCCGCGTTCCGACCGGAACGCGGAAATGCCGAATTGTCGCAATTTCCGGGAGGGAACGGAAATTGTTGCCTGCCAACCACAACAGGAAGCACTTACAGATATAAATAAAGCAGGGGCACGAGTGGAAGCTCAAATTCAGTAACGTGGCGACTCCTTACCTGATGTGCAGCCATGACTTTCTCGACACCAGGAGGTTCTGTCTCCTCGTCTGCTGCTCTGATCGGTCTCTGGCCCGCGGCATGTGAACTGCATGGAAGCCCCGCCCCACACACCAGCGGTGGGCAACGTCTTCCGCCCTTTCCCCCACTACGATGGACAGCTGACTCGAGGGACCCCAGGGACGTCGGCGCCGTGGCAAGTACGCACACAAACTGTAGCGGGCGGCAGCGGCAGGCCAGAAGCACCAATTTCCGGGATCACGGAAATATCGCGTGATCGCGGAAATTGCGTGCATTCTCGCGAGAATTGGCGGAAGTGCCTTCCGCCAATTCCGCCCACCCCTACCTATTTTGACCAAAAGGTGAGTGTGGCATCCTAAATCCATGCATATCAGGAACATTGCATCAATGGGGCAAAATCCCAACCCACCTGAGTGAGCCAAATGTGAGTGCCTGTCCAAAATTGACAGCTAATGCAAATCTGCATGTCAGATTCCTGGTCATAACACCACAAGCAATGTAGTGGCTAAGTAGTGGGTGTGTTGCAAACAAACACATCTGTTGAGTGGAAGTTTCCAGCGTCTACTAACATCCCTCTGACATGTGCAGAGTAGCAGTGCACATGGGGGCTAACAATGCCTCCAATGTGCAATTACACAATGTAGGTAGTGGTCACCAGAATGCATACACACATATGCACACAAACAGACACACATACCAAGGAATCCTGTGTAGATTGCAACCATCAGGTTATCAAGACCCATTCCATGGCAGCAATGGAACATAATAACCATGAAGAATGCACCGAATGATGAGGTAGGAGTCCCAGGGACGATACGGCAATACCTACACCCGACTTCCAGGCAATGTCCAGAAAAGCCATACCAATGCATGGGTGCAGTTGCACAAACACGACCAGCCAGCGCCACACTGCATGATGAAGACAACATGTGTGTGTGTCTCAGTGTACCCAGGCTAGTACGACACACATCATGTGGGGTTTAACTCAAAACAGATACATGTGTACACACTGCCATCCAGAAGTCCCCCAGGAACTGGCTACCTCTATGTGGGCAATCAGCCATTGTGACATTGGTGGTTCCACAACACACTCATGTGACCTAAGCTGGGCTGCACAGCAACAAACACAGCAAGAGACAGACCCACTCCATCAATACCCACAAGGAGCCCACATTGTGGTGACATTAGCCTGTAGGATGAGCCCTCTGCGATTACACAAATTTGGATGTACACTCTACTGTGGAGCACAGTCACATGTTCACACTGTGGCATGTATTGACAGCCAAACTGCCATCACACTCACTAAGAAAACTAAACGGCCATGGCCTGTGATGTGAGCCCACTATGTATGTCGGGTCCTAGACATGAGAACACTCACATATGCCCACTCCAAATGCCACACACCTTGATCTGCAACAATGAGCAGCAGCCAAGCCCACATGGACTCCTGACATTGCACATGCACCGATGACAATCCTGAGGGTGGAGGGGGGATCCATGGTGTACAAACACATCACACATGGCCAGGCAACATCCCTTGCGAATGACTCCCAAACTGTATATTATGAGGTACATGTGCATGACGTGACACTTATCTGACACATCGGGATCCTTGGCCCAGTCCCAGACCAATGTAGAGCACATGGAGACCCACAAAGAGCACATTTTCACAGCATTAGACATTGAAGGTCAGGATCTGATGAGTGTGAGCACACACACACACACACACATACAAGTTACCCAGTCACCTGAAGCCACCACAAAGTGAAAACAACCTGATTTTGTTAACAGCATAGTGCCGTGGTGAATCCTGATCATGTCCCATGGGAGTTTGCACACATACCATGGCCATTACATCAAACACAACCACTGATGACTCCCATATGACCAGTATTTACCATGCACCCACATCCCAGGAAACCTAGTCCTAACATCTACGGCAAACACAGGACAACTCAGCAAGCATCACAGTCAGGAACATCTGCAGGGAATGTAGGCTGTGTGGAAAAAATCAAGGTAACCCACTGACCATATGCACACAAAACACAACACATGGGCCCAGTCACTGACACAGAATTACACACTGCCATGAGGTGACTCCACTCATGTGTAACCTGAGCTGTGCCAACATTCACCTGTGCAGGGCCGAGTCATGTCAGACTAGAAGTCTGCCAGTGAGCCACCTATTAATTCTGCCTGAAGGTTCTGGTCACATCAGCCTGTGTCCTGCAGTGTCCCTTAAGTCACCAGCACATACTCCAAACATATGTATGGCAACTTGCACTGATCACACAGATGACATGTTCATCACCCATGCATCAAAATGCCTGTCTGGTGCAGACTGCACAAGTCAGTAAGAAGTAAGATGTGCACACATGTCAACACTAAACATGTGCAACAGTGGAAACCAAAGATGTGAAGTACTTCAAAGGCTGTCCCAATCCCTGTGCAAAAGCAGTTGTGATCATGAGAATCTGACTTGACACCCAATGATGAGTTGGAAACATACTGCAATATGACTCATGTACCATGGCACACATGACACACATTGTAACATCATATCGCTGTTTGGCAAATGACAATGGCACAGCAGCAACTTAAGTACACTCCTTAGCAAGATCATGTACATGAAATGCGATTCAAAGAAATAACAAAAAATAACTTTATTCAGTAAAGTAAAGGGGAAAAGTCCAGTCCGGAATGCAAAAAGGCCAATGGCTAGTCCATGAAATTAGTTCATGATGGGGGACAACTAGCAACATGTAACCCATAGCTTGCCTGCACTGACACACAGTAGGGGACATCACCCTTTGGAGGGGCATCTATGGTGGGAGGCCAGGCACTGCAGGGACAGGATCAGGGGGCACAAGAATCGGGCAGGGGAGTGGTGGTGGGTACAGAGGTCACAGGAGCAACTGCAGTGGATGGGTCATGATTAGTGTGTTGGGTCTCCACTGCAGTGAGCATTACTGATGGAGTGTACTGGGGCTCCACTGCAGTGGCCATGACACATGGGGGGTACACACTCCACTGCAGTGAGGATGTCTGATGTAGTGGGCGGGGGCTCCACTGCAGTGGCAGGAACAGGCTGAGGGAGGGTGTTGTGTAAGTGTCTGTGGAAGGGGGGGAGGGCCTAATGACTTTGGGGATGTGCCACAGGTGGGTGGGTGAACCTGGGGCAGGTTGTGGTGGGGGAGCACAAGGAGTGGTGGCATGGGAGCTTGAGGACGGAGAGTGTGTGGTGGGAGTGTGTGAAAGTGGTGGGGTCTTCCTGGTTGTTGGGGATTTCCGGGTGGGGGCCTAAGTGTCCCTGCTCATGGGAAAGGGTGTGCAGGGTTGGGGGGTATACCCTCCCGGTGAGGTGACTTCCTCTTCCCCTTGTGAGTGGGCACAGATGAATCTGAGGGGAAGAGGCCACGCTCACAGATGAAGAGCTTCTGGGAAGGGGGCTTTGCAGGGGAGTCCAGGGAAGAGGGTTTGGCTGGAGAGGTGTCTGAGGACTGCAGAGTGGTTGTGGATGGTTGTCTGTGTGTCTGTATCCTATCCCCTGTGTGTGTGCCATCAGTCCCCTGTGTGTTCGTGCTGGTGCATTTAGACTTAAATTTTCATGTGCGTGTGCTGCTCAGGTCTGTTGTTGTGCATGACAGTGCAGGTGTGAGTGTGCTCGGATCGGGGAGAGTAGTGGATGGGCTGGAGGTAGGTGGGTTGAGGGACTGCTGGAGAAGGGACACTGCTGCTGTCAGTGAGGAGGCCATGGATTGACTGATCCGCTGTTGGGCAGACATGGTTGCTGACTTGCCTTCCATGAAGGACACCAATTGTGTCAAGAGATTAGTGTGAGAATGGAGGACACTCAGCATTGATGTCTGCCCCACATGGATCTGCTTCAGCAGGTCCACAGACTCAACACTCAGGGCAGCAGGGGAGACAGATGCAGGGGGAGCGGTGTCTGGACTTAAGGAGACTCTCGCCCTAACACGGGGGCTTCACGGACATCTGTGAAGGGAGCAACTGGGAGGGTGGAGATGGTGGAGATGGCTGGAACAGACTCGCTGTCAGTGTCCTCTGGTGTTGGCATACCCGCCTCCTCCAGGGAATCATCACTTGAGCCTTCGTCATCCGCAGCAGATGTAGTGGCTGTTGACTCACCCTCAGTGTGGCTCCCCTCACCCTCCGTGCCACTGGCTCCCTCCGACTCCTCCACAGCTGAGCCAGTCTGGCTGCGCCCCTCCTCACAGTCCATGGAGCTGTTCCCTCCAGTGTCTGCTGATGATGCTGTGAACAAGGAGGAGAAACAGATTTACATCAGTCACCTGTATTTACAGGACACATGACCTGAAATGCAACACATCCCTGTGAAAGGCCTGGCATCATTTAAAAACAGCATCACAATCTACCACACATAAGTGAACCAGGCACCTATCAGTCTGCCAGTGAACCATGCCCTCTGTACCCATGATGATAATGGACCCATCAGCCCATAGTATGTATGATGTCGGACAGCACATGTGCAGGCATCACCAGACTACCCAGTACTCTGTTCTGCTCTGATTGTTAGTTACTGTCATGTGTTCTGACACACATGTCACATTCCAGGCCACTGACTCAGGTTTTGGAAAAGCATTTGTGATGGCATGACCTCATTGTTGCTATGATGAACATACTTCCATTACCAGACACCATTACGGCCCATGTCTTGAAACGTAAAGCTAGCACACTGTGGCTGCAGTACACAACACACGTCACAATACTGCATGCCCCAGATATTAGTGTGTAACATAAGGCCACAGGCCTCTCTGGCCCATCAGTCAGTACTGACTACTGTCACAGGGGCAGTGCATCCCAACTCCACATTCAGCAGCGTGTCACAGTGTGTCACACTCATGTTTGCACTGTGAATTGAACTCCGGTAGTGGTCATGTATAAATGGTCACCACATGCAACACACATTTGACAGAATATGATAAAGCCACATAAGCAACATGACACATCACAGTTTGTGAGTCTACAACCCTGTATACCTGATCACAGAGGACATCACAAGTACATAGTAAAGCTGCTGACACAAATCTGTTGAATACACCATCATGGCAAAAACCAAAGGAAATGCACATTATAGTGACTATACACATATGTATTTCCCTCTGTGCAGAATCAATAGTCAACTGTCAGATATCTGGCCATGACAAACATGTAGCAAACCTTTGAAATAAAAAAAAGCTATGGCAGGCCAGCTTGACACAGAGTCACACACATGATAATAAATGTCCAGGATGGTCGAAATGTTGGCTGACACACAATATTAGGAGCCCAGAGTGTCTCAGATGACCGGAGAAGGCAGACCTGTCCATGGGCCATGTGATACATGCGATTAGCATGAGCACAATGCAGGTGACCATACATTTTCTGGAACTCATAAACATCAAATGTCTGAGGTGTAACGATTGTGCATGGCTGCTGCATGGGTGTGTGGTCCAAACCAAACACTCCTGTGCTGACTCACAACAGCAATTAGTGCAGAGATGTTGAGCACACACAGAGCACAGGTTAATAATCAATAAATGATCTGACACATGGCACAGATTAGCCTCACCCATGTAGCTCAATTCGATGTACATTTTGCTGATGTTGCTGTCAACATTACCTTGGACAACAGTAAATACACACAACCCAAGTGACACATGCGAAAGAGTGGAAGGGACACAACTGGGCATCAGATGTGGATGGGGCATCAACAAATATAGCCACATGGGACTTGTCTGAGCAGACAGACTTACTGTGGGAGTGTAACTTGGCTGAAGGAGTGAAAACTGCAGGTTAAAACAATTACACCAACAATGCATGGACTTACCCCCTCCTTTCTGTTGCCTGACCTTCAACTGCTCATCCAGGTCTAGAAAGACCACAGCCAGGATCCGTAGCAATTGGGGGGTCAGATTCTGGCATCTGCCCCTCCTGCGAGGAGGTGACAGCTTCAGCGGAACCCTTGCTATCCTCCGGGTCCAGCCACTAAGGTCCAGCCACCTCTTCTGGCAGTGGCGGATGTGGCGTCTGTAGACCCCCACCGACCTAACTTCCCGTGCGATGGTCTGCCATATTTCATTTGTCTCATGGGCAGTGACCTGTGAGGATGACAATGTGGGACAACATCACTACACATGCCCCATGTTCCCAAACACACAGTTGTACACACATGTTGACCTTTGCAGTGCTTATCATGTATACAGGTAGTGCAACTATGGTAATGGGCAGTTGTACTGTGTGCAAGCCCAAATTCACGACATGGCAGTGCCAGCAGACCAATGGCCTCAGGGTGGACACCCACTCACTGCTCAGACCGGACACTGTGAGGCACAGAGTTGCACAGGATGTGTACCAGCAGGGGTAAACCAATCCCATGGCCCACTCCACTTACACCCCCTCCCCAGCCTCTCCCTAGATTGCATGACCCACATTGATTAGTGAACACTGGCCGCAACATCTTATCAATTGAGTCTGCAAATTTGCTAGCGGGGGGGATTGGTGTTTGCTTAACTTTCGCAGCCAAGCATACAGCACTGTATCTGCAACACAGCTGATGAGGAGAGCTTAGGTCTAAGGTCTGCAGCTGTGGTGCAACTCTTCACCAACTATCTCACTGCAATGAACTGGAAATGTCTTATTCCCAAACCACCATGAGGCCCTCCTGCAGATTGGTACCCTTACATGTGTGGGGTATTACAGCAGTTCATAGTTGCCCTTACATTTTTTGGTTGCTGAAAAGGCTGGAATGGCAGACATTGTCACATTCCCCTCTTCATCATTGCTAGGTTTTGCAGGTCAGGAAGTGTCACTATTAGTCACTTGTAGGTCACACATGAACACATTTAAATAGGGGAAAAGGACACTAAGCCAATCAGAAACATTGCCAACTGTGTACATGCATCAGCACACTCAGAAACTTAAACTTACTCTGTGTGCATGCTTGCCCTTGGTGAGCACAATGCTAGCAGTGCCAGTCAGATAACATGTTCAAATGCCAAGGCAGTGGACTCTACACTCACCTGTTCCCCTGGTTTCCCATACAGCTTGCAGTACTGTGGGAGGAGGCTGTCCAGCAGGGCCTGGTTCTCCTCCTTAGTGAATGCTGGGACCCTCTCCACAGTACATGCCATTGCAGGATACAGAGGATGCAGAGACAGCAGCAGTGGTGTGATGTAATGTAGTCCTGTGGCATGTAGTGCAAGCAAGTGCAGTCTCTGGGGAACAGACATCCTTATAACTGTGCAACAGAGGCAGTATCTGTTCGATGCGGCCAAAGAGATAGGTCAGACTCGTTCGCATTATCCGAATATGCCCAATCCATGTCTTTGAATGCATCGGACACGCCTTCAGCGTCGTTCAAACTTTCAGCATCATGACACCATTGAAATTGCAACATTGTTGTAGTGGCCCAACTGAATCTGGCAGCACACGAGTTGTACACATAGAAAAACACAAGGCTCGTCTCCATGACAGCCAATAGCCAAGGCGTGCATGCGCCTTGGATACTAGGCGTCCGACGCGTCAATCAAAATCGCACCCGCGTATATAGACATTACAGTCTAAGACCAAGGCGTGTGTATGCTTTGGATCCTAGGCGTCCGACGCGTCATTCATAATCGCACTCGCGTATATAGACATTACAGTCTATGACCAAGGTGTGCGTACGCCTTGGTCCCTACGTGTCCAACATGTCATTCAGAATTGCACACGCCATTGTGACCATTACATTCAATGGTCAGAGGCTACCAGCCTAAATGTTTTGACATGGACTGAGGGGCTGGACAACACAGTGACAGCCTTTCACACAGTACAGGCAATCACTATTCATGCGTCATTACATGTGTGGGTACATGTCTACACATGTCAGATTTGATGTGCACAATGTGGTACACACTACCAGGATGTGCCATGTTACATGGTCACAAAAAGGCATTGTGTGTGATGCACCTCCTTACTGTGCTTGAGGACTTTGCTGGTCAACACACGTGGCCTGGGCACAGTTACAGGGGCACATTGTGTATTGCCATGTTACATGAACCCTACACTGCATATGATATGTCATGTGTGTCCATGTTGCATGAACCCTACACTGCATATGATATGTCATGTGTGTCCCTGGGCTTGCTTTGTGTGGTACATCATGAGTGCTTGTGTATAGTGCTAGGCACATAGACGTATTTGTATCTGGGAGTTGTTAATCCCCCCAACCTCCATCAGTTTTGGGAATGTGATTTGGTGTTGTGTCGGTGTGTCACAGACATTCATTTTTGCCATGCAGATAAGCCTGTTTGCACATCCTGTGTCTAATGGTTGTGTTGGAATGTGTACATCAGACGTTACATGGTGACTGTGTCCATGTTGCAATACATGTTCCCGGTGTGTGTGACTGCCAGTCCCCTGTCATTTTGACAACACAAATATCCTCACTAGTTGTTGAGGTGTGTGTTTGGTATGTGACATATGTTCAAATGTACTGTGACAGGGCCCAGTGTCGACAGCAGGGTATGGCACTTGTAGTGTCACCATGTGGAGCTGACATGTTCTGTGCGGGGCAAATGACTGGCATATGTGTCCATGCTGAATTGCACACACCTGACTCAATTGTGTCTTGATGTGATGTAGCATATGGTATTTGGCATGGTCATAGCCACTGATGTGGGGGGAACTGAAATACTTTCTTTGATTCCCTATCTACTGCAGGAGACCTAATGTCCACAGACCCTTCCCAGACCTTGCAACCATGAATGAACGTGACTGCATCCGATGGTACTGCTTCACAAGCCAGCTGATTGAGGATTTGGAGGAGCTTTTGTCCCCACATTTACAACCTGGGCATGCGTATCCAACTGCGCTGACCCCCAAGGTGAAGGTGATGGCAGCTCTACATTTTTTTGCCATGAGAACATTCCGATACACAGTGGCTGGTGCTGGTGGGATGTCACAGACCATGTTAAGTCGTGTTCTCGGTGATGTTTTGTTGTATCTGGACCGATACATCCGATTTCCAAACCAACAACAAATGGCAGGCATAAAGGGAGATTTCTATGCACTGGGAGGGATGCCAAATGTCATCGGCTCAATTGATGGGACACATGTGGATTTGGTACCACCACAGGCCCATGAGCAGACTTACCGCAACTGTAAACATTTTCACTCTATTAATATCCTAGTGGTATGTCTTGCAAACATGACAATTTCACATCTCTGTGTCCGTTTCCCTGGTTCTGCACACAACGCCTACATCATGCGGAATAGCAGGATACAACATATGATGTCACAGCTGCAGAACCAGCGTGCCTGGCTTGCCGGTGTATAATTGCACTTTACCCTGTGTGTTTTTTGTATCTTGTTATTACACGCTCTTTCCTGACCCATGACATATTTGGCTGTTTGTATGCAGGTGACTCTGGGTACCCCAACATGCCGTGATTGCTGACACCTCTTAGGAACCCTGTCACTCCAGCGCAGATACGTTTCAATGAAGCACATGGGCGGACCAGGCGAGTGGTTGAGCAGACATTTGGACCCCTGAAATGCTGATTCTGCTGCCTGGACTGGACAGGAGGGGCCCTCCAATATGCACCTGAAAAGGTGTGTAAGATATTTATTGTGTGTTGCATGCTACACAACATGGAAGTGAGGGAGGAGGTGCCTCTCATCGAAGACGATGACGGCCATCAACCACCAGCATGGGACGATTCGGGCCTGGGACATGTTGTGAGTGACGATGTGGGTGAGGGGGATGTCCGGACTCAGCTCATCAACAACTTCTTCTCCTAATTGTGAGTATACAGTGATGTGTTGTCAACAATTCTTGCATCACCTGATATGTGTCTGTGTTGTACACTGTTGTGAGAGCATAATATGTGTTTCTGCATGCTACATGTCCTGATTGTTGAATTGATGTGTCCCTTGAGTTAGTATGTCCACCCAATCAGTGTTGCCATGAATCTTCGTATCTTTTCACAACTCTTTGAAATAGTGTTTGTAACGTGTATTGTAGATGTATGCAGTGATTTAGTGATTTCACTACCGTTGTATGTCTGTCATTCACAGGGTCCATTGGCTGGTGTCTGGTGACATGTTAACTCTGAATCGCACAATACGGTCACAGAGTGCAACCTTTCACTGTTCCTGGATGCATCATCCCACACACCCCGGTGCTGGTATGTCTGCCATTCTTGGTTACTTTTGGATGACTGTCATGTGAGGGTACCTTGCATCCGATGTTTAGTTTACTTGTTGTGTATGTGTAATAAAGTTGCGCACCAGTTTGTGGTGGGCTTCCTCTGTGTCCACACATCTGATAATCCTTGGCATGCTGTACCTTTGGGCTGATTGCCACTGCTTCGGCATTTGTATGTGCTTGCAGTTCGCAATGTCTGAGGCAAAGGCTCTGATGGGCATGGTGAATTTGTGTTGTGTTCACCTAGTAGTGTGTGCCTCTCATATGTGTCACATCAACATAATTCACATTTCAGTGTTTAGATTGCTCTAGTGGTTTGCCTGCACAGTCTTACTTTAGCATATCATCACCTATATGTGACAAACCCAGTTAATTTTAACACAGTGGCTACAATTGTGAGTTGAAGTGTTCATTTACATACATGTGTGTGAATGATATAGGTGACATGAAGTGCTGTACAGTGCAATGGGAATCCAAAGTTCACTGGGGAGTTGGTGGTGTTGGTAGATGAAATTACCAGAGTAAAGTCCACAGTCATAAGATCCATTGGTTCAAATCAGACCGTCCATCACATGTGGGAGAGTTGGGGACAGTCGACAAGGTGAAGGGTTTGCTCACAATGGTGTACATTAGGACAGGTGTTTACTTCCTGGGGGATGTGCATGGCCAGCTGCCTCTCACTTGTCCTTCTTTGGATGACCCCTCGTCTTCTTTTGGGGGGGTCCCTCAGGTGCAGGCTGGGGCGGGGCACTGGAGTTTCCGTCAGAGTGCACCTCCCTACCTTTGGCAGTTGCCGATGTTGTGGCAACTGATCTAATGGGCACACAGGGAGGTGGGGCCATGTTGTTTGCAATCTGACCTAGGCATCCAAGTATGTCTCTGTGCACCACCGTGACATCATCCAACTTGTCCATCTTGGACTCCATGCGGGCCATGTGTGTCTCCACCTGCAACATGTGTGCGTCCAATCTGGCATGATGTTCAGCCTGCTGTTGTTTAATGTCCCTGAGGTGCCCCACAACCTGGTCAAAGTCTCCAGTGCATTGCTGGTCCGCATTAGTGATGCGTCCCAACTGGGGATCAGCTTGGGGTGCATCACCATGGGCATGCATGGCCTCAGCCTGCCCCCACTCCCACCACCCCTACCCCCATGAGCAGGTCCTGCTGTTGCAGGCACAGACAACACTGGGACTCCTCCTCTGATGGCACTGGTGGGATTGGCAGCCACCTCCAGGGTGCCCTGTGTTGCTGTGCCCTCGGTGTTGGGTTGGCTTGGTCTGTCCGTGTTAGTAGGGGTCATCTGGGTGTTGCCAGATGTAGCAGGAGTGGTGGCAGGGGGTGCAGATGTTACTGATGCTGCACGCTAATCCACACCAGAGGGTCCAGGTCGTTCGTGGTCGTCGTCAGAGGAGTGAGAGGCATCCACACCAGCTAGCTCTGTGCTGACCAGAGTCTGGGACTGGGAATCTTCCTCATCTGTTCTTTCAGTTTCCCCAGCTGCCCCTGTGGATGGAAGAGACACACAATATATGTTGTGGTTCAGCACACATCAACGCATCACACACATTAAAATGGATACTCTGCTTCATGATGAGTGTATGTGCATGGCATTGTCCTCAATTATCACAGGCAGGTGCCAATGTGGGTTTGGAATAGGGGTGGGCGGAATTTGCATAATTGCGTTACGCAAATCTCCGCGAAACGGTAAAAAATCTCCGGGAACACGCAGAAATTCCGCGAACACGCGGAATTGCTTGTTCGCGATGCTTTTTTCCTGTTCACAATTGCTGTTTGCGTGCTCGGGGAGAAATATCTCGTGAACACACATTTTGAGAACGCGAACAAGCAAAAATTTCGCGAAATCGCGGAAAGCAGACTTTTGAGCAATTTCGCGTTCTCCGCGGAACGAGAAATTACGCAAATTCCGCAAATTCCGCGAGTGGAACGGAATTTACCGCCCAGGCCTAGTTTGGAACATTGTCCTGATAACCAGATGCATTTTATGTGCACGTAGAGCTGTGTGCATGGACAGCTCATGTATAGTTTATTTGACTTACATGGACATTGCGAAACGTTCACTCCTGTGCCTCACACCTGTGTGTTGTTTGGTGTTGGTGGGAGAGGTGTGTGTGACAGGGCCTGCTGGGAGATGTAGTATGAGGTGGCACACCTCCTCCCCCGAGGACCAGATAGGCCACCATGGACCATGCTTCCATGACAGTGAGTCTGAGTGCATGTTCAAGTTGTCTGACAGTGGTGTCCTGGTGTTAGTTGGAGCCCAAGTCTCAGCAAGGTCTTGTACACCCCACACCAGAGGCCAGAGTCAGCAATCTTGGCAGTACTTTGCCACTCCCTGTGAGGTGAGCATGGTGCTATTCCTGGGACATGTGTGATGATGACTATGGGCTGGGACTTCAACTTCCATCATGCATTTGACTCCACACCTCTTCCCAGCAAACCCATGCTTCCTTCCTGTGACTCAGCTTTCCTGGTATTGAATGTGTGCTGACAAGATGGCTGCTGCATGTGACTGGTGTTTGCATCCCATTACCTTGCTGTGAGTTTGTTCTCAGTTTAGTGTCTTTTGGGAATGGGGATCTTTCCTGTTACATAGCAGGTATGTTTGTACTTACAATCTGTATTGCCACACAAATATCACCATGGCTTGCTGCTCCTCCCCCCAGGGCCTAGTGTCAGGCATCTTGGAAGTCGATTTACCTTGAGTCTCAGGTTGTGTTTAGTCCCAGGTGTGTTGTCTGGTGTTGGTGTGAGGGGTCCCATCAAGGCCTTGTGCACCCCACACCAGAGGCCAGTGTCAGCAATCTTGGCAGTACTTTGCCACTCCCTGTGAAGTGAGCATGGTACATGGGGCTATTCCTGTGACATGTGGGATGCGGACTATGGGCTGGGACTACAAAACCCATCATGCTTACAGCGAAACCCACCTTCCCGGCACAAAAAACCTCCCTTCCTGTGACTCCGCTTCCCTGGGATTGTGTGTAACTGTGGAAGCATGATGGCTGATGGTGTTTGGTGGTGTTTGGGGTCAAATCCCTGGTGTATTTGTCAGTGGATTGGTACATGTATTGGCCTACGTACATGTTACTGGGACATTGCAGGGATTGTGATTCTCTAGGTGGCATATACATGTGAGGATAGTTATCTTTAGGTTGATGTGGCTTGATGGCAGCAAATCTTTTCTCTATCCCCCTGACATTAATGTCAATCACAATTTGGAATAGTTGTTTGTGTACTCACCAGGCTCTGGTATTTCAGGCAATCCATGGAAGCGAACTGATGGGAGCATGGCCCACAACTTCTCCTCCCAGGAAGTGAAATGCACCGGTTTGGCAGGAGGGCCGCCACCAGTGCAGTCACTCAGAGCATGTTCTTTGCCGATGAGTTTCTTGACCCTCCTGCGTATGTTGTACCACCTGTTCCTGATGTTGTCCATTGTGCGCATGCTAGGTGCTAGTGCGTTCACCTTGTCGACAATCCTCGCCCACATCTTGTTTTTCTGGGATAAGGGGGTCTGTTGGACCAAGGTGCCAAATAAATACGGCTCTACTCTGATGATTTCATCTACCATGACTTCCAACTCACTGTCTGTGAACTTTGGATTCTTCTTTGGGGGCATGGTGATGGGTGTTGGTGGAGATGGATGGGTCGGTGGGTGTGGTAGTGAAGGTTGGTGAGTATGTGTATGGCTGGGTGTCTGTGAGTGTGCTTATTGTGTGGTGATAGTGGTGTGTAGTGTGTAGGTTGTGGCTGTATGTCTCAGTGTGGTGATATTGTCTGTTTGCAGGTCTGTGTGATTTGCAAAGGATCATGATATGGATTTTTGCCCTTTTTATAGGTTGAGTTGTGGGTGTGTCTTGATTTGAATATTGAATTTTTTTGGTTTTCTAACTGCCTATTTGGCCTTTTTCTGTGTCAATTCCATGATTTCTTTAGAGCCTGATGGAGACGTTCAGTAGACCGGGTCGTACGCCTGTTAGCAAACGTTCCCTAGTATACGGCAGCAGGCATGTAACGAATCTCGGCACTAGTCCATGAAGTATATTGTACATTTATAATAAATCTGGGAATTACGGTCTGTCAACATGACATTATTATGTGAGAAGTAAAACAGATGCAACATACCATCAATGTGACATCTATAAAGAATGTACGTGCAAAAAACGTTTAAAATTATATGTACATTTTCATGTTACAAAATGGCCACCATGTTAACTGCGATAGTTGAAGGATATATATTGTGAGTCCTACTTTTGTGTACAGTATATTCTGTGTACTAATGCACGTTGGTTTGTAGCAGCTTTATCGTGTGATCAAGACACCGGGAGTGTCGAAACTCATGGTTTGGATATTTGGACCCCTGAGAGTGCATGATTACTTGTCCATTGGATGTATATATATATATATTCACTTAAAAAACCATAGGTTTCACACATGTTATAGTTAGCTGGGCATTTCCCTCGTACAAAACCAATGAAATTCCCCCGTTATAGTTAGTGCAGGCAACTATAACTCACGCGACCGCAATCCTCTGCTGATGACGTCAGATATTACATCACTGTATTTAGACACTTATTTACCCATGTCTTCTTCCATTCATCTTTAGCTATACATATATTACATTTTTTTTTTTTAGAAAGACACATATGTCATCAGTGATGTAATATCTGACGTCATCAGCAGAGGATTGCGGTCGCGTGAGTTATAGTTGCCTGCACTAACTATAACGGGGGAATTTCATTGGTTTCTTACGAGGGAAATGCCCAGCTAACTATAACATGTGTGAAACCTATGGTTTTTTAAGTGAATTTGCAAGGTTTTTTAAATGCTAATTCCTAACTATAACATGTGTGAAACCTATGTTTTTTTCAGTGAATTTGTACGGTTTTTTAAATGCTAAGTTATGTATTTATTAATATATTTTTTTAAACAAAACTTTTTCACGGCGCGCACGCGGTGCGCTTCGCGCACGTGCGCGCGCGATGGGCACACGGTGCGCTTTGCGCACCGCGCGCCCACTTTACGCAGTTCGTGCCGTGCACACACGGAGCGCTTCGCGCACCGTGCGCCCGCGGTGGGCACACGATGCACTTCGCGCACCGCCCGGCCACTTTACAAAGTTCGTGCCAAATAATTTTTTTTTTTTTCCATAAATCGCGGAGTGCTCGCACGCTGCGCGAACTTCGCAGATTTTTTTCCATTTGGGTGGTGCGCACAGGGTGCGCGCACTCGGCGATTTTTCGAAAAAAAAAAAAATTGTTTTTTGGCCCTTAGGGGTCCTTCTGGGACCCCCTGACCACGGCTAGGGGGTCAGGAACTGTCCACCCTGCCCCCTTTTCACGTTCTCCACATTTGTTTTTCACCCCCTCAGAGTGCGAGAGACAAAATGGCGGCCGACACTTCCTGGTTTCAACCGATTCGAATGTTTACTAAGATCTAACAACCAATCAGTACTGCGCTCGCGCACGGCAAGGTGCGCGCACCCAGCGCGCACGCTGCGTGCGTACAGATATATATATTGATTTAAATGCTATTTTCTCTGGAAATACTGAACAGATTTACACCAAACCTGCAAAAGGCACTTCATGGACCTTATGGATACCTCTCTGCCAAATTTCACGTAATTCTGTTCAGCCGTTCGGGCTGTAGCTGCGACTAAAGTCCCTATGGAAAAATCCATGGGGAAAACGCGTTTTGGGACCCCCCCTTTTTCTCGGCCCCCGCTTGACAAATCACCCCGAGACTTTCAGGGTAGGAGCGGAGCGCCCCATTAGTTTTGAAAATTTCACGAGGATTTGTTTCCATAGGAAATCTCAAAATTCTATTTTGAATAACTTTGGCGCCGGTTGACGAATCCTCGTGAAATTTTCAAAACTAATGGGGCGCTCTGCTCAGCTCCTACCCTGAAAGTCTCGGGGGGATTTGTCAAGCAGGGGCCGAGAAAAAAGGGGGGTCCCAAAACGCATTTTCCCGATGCATTTTCCCATAGGACCTTTAGTCGAAGGTACAGCCCGAACGGCTGAACAGAATTACTTGAAATTTGGCAGAGAGTTAGTCCTCAGGTCAGGGATGTGCCTTTTGCATATATGGAGTCAATCTGTTCAGTAGTTCCTGAGAAAATTGCAGTTAAAGCACATAAATATCTATAGCCGCGAGCGTAATTCTGATTGGTGGTTACATGTCAGTCAACGTTCGAATCGGTCGAAATCAGGAAGTGTTGGCCGCCATTTTGTTTGTTTTCAGTGCGAGAGTGGAAAAGGAAGGTGGCGAACGTGAAAAGGGGGCAGGGTAGAGAGTTCCTGACCCCCTAGCCTTTGTAAGGGGGTCCCTGAAGGACCCCGAAGGCAGAAAAAAACATTTACATTTTTTTTTTTTAATCGCGGGGGTGCGTTCACCGTGCGCGCACGGTGAAAAACCATAAAAAAAATAAATAAATAATAATACGTACATAACTTAGCATTTAAAAAACCATACAAATTCACTGAAAAAACCATAGGTTTCACACACGTTATAGTTAGGAATTAGCATTTAAAAAACCTTGCAAATTCACTTAAAAAACCATAGGTTTCACACATGTTATAGTTAGGTGGATATTTCACTCGTAAAAAACCAATGAAATTCCCCCGTTATAGTTAGTTCAGATAACTATAACTCGCGCGACCGCCACTCTATCACAATGATGATGTCATCAGTGATGTCAAGAGTGATGCCACTGACCATGTCATGAGTGATGTAATATGTGACGTCATGAGCAGAGGATTGCGGGCGCGCGAGTTATAGTTATCTGAACTAACTATAACGGGGGAATTTCATTGTTTTTTTACGAGTGAAATATCCACCTAACTATAACATTTTTAAGTGAATAATATATATATATATATATATATATATATATATATATATATATATATATATATATATATATATATATATATATATATATATATATATTACCTACTGGCGGTCGCCAGTAGGTAGTTATAGTTAAGACCCTGTTTCCATAGGAAATCCGCAACATTCTATTTGGAATAACTTTGGCGCCGGTCGACGAATCCTCGCGAAATTTTCAAAATAGGTGGGGCGCTACGCTCCGCTCCTACCCTGAAAGTCTCGGGGGGATTCGTCAAGCAGGGGCCGAGAAAAAAGGGGGGTCCCAAAACGCATTTTCCCCATGCATTTTTCCATAGGACCTTTAGACACAGCTACAGCCCGAACGGCTGAACAGAATTACTTGAAATTTGGCAGAGATGTAGCCATAAGGTCAAGGAAGTGCCTTTTGCAGGTCTGGTGTAAATCTGTTCAGTATTTCCTGAGAAAATAGCATTTAAAAGCATATATATATGTGGGCGGAGCCTAACCACACATCTCATCCTGAGATCTGATTGGCTGTCAGCACTTCATCCAAGAAGTGTTGGCAGCCATCTTGGGACCAATATACATGATAGCACCTCATTAAAAAGCATTGCAGTTAATAGAAGGTTTTAAGACTTTAGTTACATTATAAATCATTTGTTGATGGTACCATACTCATTTTAGGAATTGTGGTATGTTCTAAGGTGATTTCACCATGTGAAAAAGCCTTCTGCTGGGATATCATGATTGAGAGAAAAATATTTTCTCATGCTTTTACCACAGAGGTTTGGAAGGTGATCTATAGGCTAAACTGAGAGCTTATTTTCTGTAAATTCACATTATCTTTCTCAGTCATGTGAGAATGAAGTCTGACATTCTCAGTAAAACATGTACATCCAACAAGGGCAGAGACTGTCAGTTGATTCCTTTGTGTTCTACTGCAGCTTCCCAGAGTGTTCCAAAGAACTACTAGAGCGCTAACAGTCCTACTTATGATAAACGTATGGCACACCTGAAGCCATCTTGCTTGGATTAAAGTGGTAACTCTTAAAACATTTAATTTAAAAAGGAACAAAATGAGGGGGTTCATTTTTCCATAAAAAGTATGATCAGTGCTGCAGAAAGAAAAATTAGGGCACATTTTGAGTGACTTCTCAAATCCTCTTCTATTTCATTAAAACATTCTGACATGCAGACTGAAACATGCACTTTCAATACCAGCAGCAGTTTTCCCTGGTGAGCAGTAGCTTTACTACAGTGATCTAATGAGCAAAAAGAGTGCTAACATTCTGAATTTATGGCAAATGTGTGACACATCTCAATGCCTTCTTGATGGAATCAAAGTAAAAAACTGAAAGTATTTCCTACTGAGGAGACTGCAGTAAATGAGGAAATTAGGAAACTTCATAACAAATAAGTCTCCCAAGATGGCCACCAGAGACAAAAGAGCCCAAATGTAGCCCAAATATCACCCAGATGTAGCCCAAGTATAGCCCAATGACAGAATGTCCCAGAATGTTCTTAAAAACAACTAGAGCGCTTACTGTCTTCATTATGACAAAAGTAAGGCACACCTGAAGCCATCTTGATTGGAATAAACTGGTAACACTTAAAACATTTAATTTAAAAAGGAACACAATGAGGAGGTTCATTTTGCCATAGAAATTATGATTAATGCTGAAGAAAGAAAATGAGGGCACATTTTGAGTGACTTCTCAAATCCTCTTCTATTTCATTAAAAAATTCTGACATGCAGACTGAAACATGCACTTTTAATACCAGGAGCAGACTTCCATGGTGCAGTAGTTTTACTACAGTGATCTAATGAGCAACTAGAGTGCTAACATTCAGAATTTATGGCAAATGTGTGACATATCTGAATACCTTGATGATGGAATCAAAGTAAAAAACTGAAAGCATTTCCTACTGAGGAGACTGCAGTACATGAGGAAATTAGGAAACTTCATAACAAATAAATCTCCCAAGATGGCCACCGGAGACAAAAGAGCCCAAATGTAGCCCAAAATCACCCAGATGTAGCCCAAATATAGCCCAATGACAGAAGTGTGCAAAACACTTATTATTTTGTGTTTTTGCAGTGTTATATAGTGCAGACTTGTCAGGTATTGGAGTGCTTTACATGAGCATTGGTTACATCACACAAGAACAAATTCATTTTGGTTGTAGACATGGGGAGACTAAGTGATTTGACCAGAATCACAGAATGTCGAGCTGAAGCAGAAACTTCAACCTGGTTCCCCAGTTGCAAAGTCTGCAGTTCTGGAAGTAACACCACATCCTCTCCCCTAAGTGCAACATTTAATCAAGTGGTCAACTGGATAAAAAAACATAAAGATAACAAATAATTTAAAAGTGCTTTGTCGCTATTTGAAAACTCTGAAAATATGTCCTTATTTTAGTCTTTTAGAGCACTAACCATAATTTTGATGCCAATAAGACCCTCTCATATATGTAATTTCTAAAGGAAATGCTCTAGGTATTACAGTTTTGATTACATCAAGATGATGTCAGGCGTTCCACACTTTTGTAATAAATATAGAATGTTAGCAATCTAGTTGTTCATTAGGATACTGTTGAGAGGCAGAGGCCAGGGGCACGGACTCTGAAAATTGAAGGCAGGTAGGAGGGTGCAAAGGCAACAATTTAACCACACTGAGCAGGCAGGAAGGGCCGTGGAAGCACAACAGACTATGGAGGGCAGTGGAAAGGGGGGCAGGGGCAACAAACCAACAATACAGGACTTGCAAGAGAGGCTGTTGGAGGGAAGATCTATTACGGGTCAAGGAAGGTAGGGGCGGTCCCCAGATCCCCGGGAGCCACCACAGAACTGAGCAGGAGAGTGAGTCAGGGACAAAAGGGGCACCTTAATTTGAGCCGGGGTGCCTAGGAACGCTCGCTCCAAAAATGAAGAAAACAGACATATGAGACATGGAATTGGAGGCAGAATACAATGGCAGTTTAATGAGAAGATGCAACTTCAAAGAAACCGCAGAATAGAGACATAAAGTACAAAATACAGAATCCAGATAATCATACAGCTGTCATAATATTCTCTGTATCTCAATTAATGTACTGACAGAGAGAGAGAGAAAACACATCTATAAATGCATCATGAGAAACAAGTTACACCAAGGAAAATGTTACCTAGGAACACTCACGTTTACTCTTAGAGCAAGCATTCCTGCAATTACAATACAAAATCTTTTAAATGCAAAAGTAAAGAGAACAATGGTTAAACATAACATGACATTTCATATAGGTAAAATAGAATAAGATACTTCAAGCAAAGCAGAGCAAGACATTTTAAGCAAAGGAAGACAAGAGCTCCCAGCTCTTGGGGAAAACCTGCACTGCCTGTTAACCTACATACAGACGGCGAGGTAGTCCGTCGATATCTGTGGGTGCTCCCTTTTTATATCATTTTGTGGGCTCCTTTGCACGCTACATCTACCTACGTATGCTACCCAAAAGCTTCGTCTGCAGATTTTACCAGACATTTCGTCATTTACCCACTTAATGCTGACAATGGACTGGGTGAAAAGGTCAGTCTCTCAGGCCAATCGCTTATCGTAAGTTCCATAGAGCAAGCAGAAAATAATGGGTATTGTACGGGAATTCAATATATTCATGTATAAAATCTCCTCAGTTCTCCTAACTTGACGCTCTGCGGTTGCCACTTCCTTAAAAGCGGGAAACCTGCCCAGGAAGCAAGTACCAGTCCAGGATGCAGCCTACTGTATGTCGACAGCTTCAGGGGGATGTTGAACTTTGATACCGAGCACGGAGCACTCGGGTAGGGTGGGGGCTACTAGTTTGGATCAGAAGGCCTCGCAGACCTGCCTTCAGACTGCTATACACTAAAATTGCAGAGCTATGGTCAATTTAACAAAGAGGCCTACATATTGAACAGAAGGGCCTACACAGGGGTTTTATGCTGGCTGAGTGGTAAGGATGTCTCAGGATAATTATATAGCAACATAGGACCCGCTGGTCAATTTAATACGGCCTACAAATGCAGCTGGCAGGGCAAGGACAAGGGTCTCATACTTCAGGTGTGGACAGAACGGGCCAGGGGCCCCCTGTGATACAAAATCTACCCTCCTTCAAGGCTGTGGCAATGTAATAGACCATTGTGGGCAGAAGGAAGAGGCAATGGTAGTACAACCATACATGCCAACAGACCCGATTCAGCCAGGAAACGTCCAATGTTTTTAAGCTCAAATGGGCTTTATTTGATCTGTCTCCTGTCTACAATATCCTCTTTTTCAATGTAACTCAAAGGGGAAAATCAATACCCCAGTTTTTTTTCAAAATCTCCCTCTTACCAAGTTCAAAATGTTCGCAAGTATGGTACATTGGATCATGGAAGGAAATGGGATAGGGACATGGACTTGGATAACAGAGGACAGGAGGGACATGGAGAGGTGCACCAAACTGACCCTGCAGGGCAGGCATCAGGGTTTGCAGCAGCACAATACACCACACAGGGCATGCAGGACGGGAGTGCAGCACAACAATCCATAGAAAGCAAGAGGGAGGGGACAGGACCATGCACATGGACAACAGAGAACAGAGGGGCAAGAGGCAATGGTAGCTAGCTGACCATAATGGACAGACAGGAGAGAAAGCTGCAGTATAACAGACCATAAAGGGCAGGAGGGACGGATCAGGGGCATTACAATGGAACAGACAAGCCAGGAGGGAGGGAGTAGGGCTGGGGGCAAGGGGGCAGGGCAGGAGCAGCAAGATAGCCATGGAGGTCAGGCAGGATGGGCACTAGAAGCAAGACACACCATGAAGAGCAACAGTGAGACTGTGATGGCATACACACAGACCATGGAGGGAAGGTGGGAGGGGGTCAGGGGCAGCTAACTGACCACACAGGGAAGGTGGGAGGGGCCATGGCAGCACATAAGACCATGCATGGCAAGTGGGAGGGTTAGTGGCAGCACAATGGCTATGATGGGCAAGAAGGAGGGTGGAGGGGCATGCACAAAGGACGATGGAGGATAGAAGGAAGGGTCAGGACCTGTGCACAGACAAGAAAGTTCAGGGGAAGGGACCTCACAACAGACCACACGGGGCAGGCAGGAGGAGCAGTTGCAGCACAACAGACCAGGGAGGGCAGAAGGGTGTGGCAGTACAATGGACCATGTAGGACAGGAGGAAGAGGATAGGGGCATGGCATGTGGACAGGCAGGGTGGAGGTGGCAGGGACAGGTTACAGTCATCTGACAATGCTAGGCAGGTGGGAGGGGAGTGGCAGCTCAACAGAACACTCAGAGTAGATAGGAGTGGCAGGTCCATGGGACATGGTGGGCAAAAAGGATGGAGCAGGGGCATGCACAAAGACATCGGAGGGCAGGGGGAAGGAGAATAGGGGCAGCAAGCTAAGCACAGAGTTTAAGCAGGAGGTCAATGATGGGGCATAGAATTGGGCAATGGAGGGCAGGAGGAGTGGACTGGTACATCATACTAAATTGAGGGCAGTGGCAGCACATCAGACCATGCATGGCAGGAGGGAGGAGGCTAGTCCATGGATTCACACAACAGAGGATAGGGAGGAAGGGGATGGGGCAGCAAGCTAACTGTTCAGAGAAGGCGGGTATTAGGAACTTTATTGTTTTTAAAACATTGTGTCTGTGCGAACTACTTAAAATATGAACAAGTATGCAGCATAATCTCACTTTTATTCAGGAAGAAGAGGACGTTTGTGACTGTGACTCCGGGCTCACTTGGCAGAAACACCCCCTGACCCTCCACCCCCTATCGCAAAATGTAATGCCTGTGAAAAGGGTAGGTGAACACAGTGTTATATAGAACATAGTCCTGAGAGCACGATTAAAAATGAAAACTAGATATAGTGTATGGTATAAACTATGCACCAAAAAGTGTGATATAAGATGAACCGGGCGTGAAATATAATATGCAATACATTGTGCGCAATGACAGATTCATTGGAGAGCGCGAGATAGCACAGGCACTAGCGCGTGCTATGCGATATGCGCCTTGGAGTGTAATATGCACAGGGCAGTGTTGTGTAACCTAACTAGTCTCTAAAGTTGTAATATAAAATATGTGCTGGGGAGTGTAACGTTGCATATGCACTGTGACAAAGATATGGATCCCAGATTGTAATATGTATGGCATAGCACTGTGCGTTATAACATAGGCATCGAGAAAGGCACGTTAGATGGGGCAATATAACCCGTGCGAAGACAAGTGTGGCATGACATATTCACGGGGTGGTGTTACAGTGCACATGGGCTAGAGAGTGTCATAGCATATGCACTAGCTAGTGGAATACAACACAGAGGTGTGTGGCACTCGGCAGGCAATGGTGGGTGTAACACAGCATTGGGCTCTGTCAGGAGCACGCTGTGACTCTCAAGTGATGTTCGTCCCCTTTCCAGAGAGTAAAATAAAAAGTATTACACATCCGGCAGTGGATGTGTGTTTTATTAACCGTGAGGGGGGTTTCTTGCATAGTTTTGGTCGAATTTTTGCCGAATCCCCTTTGAATGGCTTGGTGTGCATGTGTATTAAATGTGCCCGTCAATAGCTACCCATGTTTGTATAAATAAACGACAAGGGTGTCTACCAGGATTAGGCACGGTAGGGCATCAGACATGTCAGATCTTCACTAGTGGTGTAAATACATTCCACGTGGATTCATTGCATGCATAGTCGCCTTTTAATGAATATCACGCAAATCGTCATGGTGATAGGTACGTACGGTTTGTCCAGCATGTCCTAGGTGTGTCTATAAATATATATTTTTTAAAAATAATAAAAAACAGTGGCCGGCCCTGGGGATTGGGGTCAAAAAAATATAATTAGGAGACTGGCCCTGGGGGATGGGGTCATCAGGGCCAATAAATTAGAATAAGAAGGGGAACCAAACAGCCCCCCTTCTTAAAAAACTAAAATAAATAAAAGACTGGCATCGTGCCTGAGGCCATGCCCCCTCCGTGCAGCACTCTGCAAACGCGCCCCCAACAGGCATCTCCAGTATGCGCCAGGGAGCTGCGCTGCAGCCAGGTGTTCTGAGGCCAAGCCCCTTTTTACACCTCTCTGCAACGCAGCTCTGTGGCGCTTACTGGAGGTACCTAGTGGTCTAGTTTGACCCTAGGGACCCTTAGGATTCAGGGGGACTTAATCTCTCAACTTAGAACAGCCACAGGGCGCGTTTACACAGTGGTGAAGGGAGGGGACGGGGCCTGAGGTGACGTGTGCAAACACGCACTATGGCACGTTTTAAATTGGGGATATAATTTCCCTTCAATACTGAGGGCCCCTGGGGGCTAACTAGCCCACCAAGTGCTTCCAGTAAGCGCCACTGAGCTGCATTGCAGAGAGGTGGTCCAGGCCGTGCCACTTTTTACACCTCTCTGCAACGCAGCTCTGCGGCACTTACTGGAGGTACCTAGTGGGCTAGTTGGACCCTAGGGACCCTCAGGATTCAAATGAACTTAATCTCCCAACTAAAAATGGACACAGGGCGTGTTTACACAGTGGTGAAGGGAGGGGACGGGGCCTGAGTTAACGTGTGCAAAAACGCCCTGTGGCCTGTTTTAAGAGGTAGTTTTAATCCCCATGCCCTATTATACACTAGGGGCTTACAGAGGAGGTCATGCTAATCACAGGGGGACCCCAACGCATAATGTTCCCTAGTGTATGTAGGTGTTTTCACTGTATTCTAAGTGTCTTTTAACATAGCACTGGCTCCAAACCATGCAGACACTCAGACTGATACTCAAAAAAACAACTAATAACCTATATAGACACCCATGTAGCTACTCACCAACCCATGCAGCCACTTATACACAAAGTGAGAGACTGATACACATATTTACATATTTAAACATTACTCACTAAGCCATGTATTCACTATGATACACTTAATCAGTCAGTTATACAATCAATTTTTCAAAAACAAATCATCCATTTAGACACTTATATTCCCATTTATTCTTCCATCGACCTTGAGATATACATATATAAAACATATTTAATTTTCAGAAAGACACACATTCACTGGATGATGTCATCAGTGATGTCATCAGTGATGTCATTTGAGATGTCATCAGTGATGTCATGAGTGATGTCACTGACCATGTCATGAGTGATGTAATATGTGATGTCATCAGCAGTGCATTGCGGGCGCGCGAGTTATAGTTAGCTGAACTAACTATAACGGGGGAATTTCAATGGTTTTGTACAAGTGAAAAGTCCAGCTAACTATAACACCCCTGAAACCTATGGTTTTTTCAGTGAATTTCTGAGGTTTTTTAAATGCTAATTCCTAACTATAACGTGCCTGAAACCTATGGTTTTTTCTGTGAATATATATATATATATATATATATATATGTATCCTAGTTATAGTTAGGACCTAGTTTCCATAGGAATCTCATTTGTTGTTTTCCCAATAACTTTGGTGCCGGTTGACGAATCTTCATGAAATTTTCAAAACTTATGGCCCGCTATGGTCAGCTCCTATCTTGAAAGTTTTGGGGTGATTTGCCAAGCTGGGCCAGAGAAAAAAGGGGGGGTCCCAAAACATGTTTTCTCCATGGTATTTTCCATAGGAAACTTTAGACATGGCTACAGCCCGAACTGCTGAACCGAATTACACCAGATTTGGCAAAAAGGAAGCCCTTGGTTTAGAAAGAGCCCTGTTTGTTAATTGGTGTAAATCCGTTCAGTAGTTCCTGAGAAATTTTCCAAAAAGTGGTCAAAAAATGCATTTCCCATAGGAAAATTTAGACACAGCTACAGCTGGAACTGCTAAACAGAATTACCCCAAATTAGGCAAAAAGGTAGTGCTTGCTTCAGAAAGCATCCTTTTTTTAAAATGGTGTACATCCATTCAGTAGTTTCTGAGATATTAAAGGAAAAAAACCTTTATATATGTGGGCGGAGCCTACCTCCCGTGCACAAGCTTGGCTCTAATTGGCTGCCAACAGTTCCAACCAGGAACTGTTGGCAGACATCTTGTGCCTTGCATCGAGAGAAAATACATCCAGTCTCCCCACAAAGAGCAGCGTTTTTGGCTTATTTAATAGGCGATGCTGCACCACATTTGTCAAAAAGGTAGCCCTTGGTTCAGAAAGAGCCCTTTTTGTTAAATGGTGTAAATGCGTTCAGTAGTTCCTGAGAAATTTTTTAAAAAGTGGTAGAAAAATGCATTTCCCATAGGAAACTTTAGACACGGCTACAGCTGGAACTGCTGAACGGAATTACACCAAATTTGGCAAATAGTTAGTGCTTGCTTCAGAAAGCATCCTTTTTTTAAATGGTGTAAATCCGTTCAGTAGTTTTTGAGATATTAAAGGAAAACAAAACTTTAGATATGTGAGCAGAGCCTAACCCCCGAGCACGAGCTTGGCTCTAATTGGCTGCCAACAGTTCCAACCAGGAACTGTTGGCAGCCATCCTGTGCCTCACATTGAGAGAAAATACATCCAGTCTCATCACAAAGAGCTGCATTTTTGGCTTAATTTAATAGGCGGGTGCCCAACCAACCTATGTATACTTTTAGAAACTGAAGTGGGAGACCACCCGGCCAGTTCGTGCCCCCCTGCGTGAGGCTCCTGCCGAGAACACCTGTGATGAACTGAGCCGCCGCGCTGCCCGCGGCGACCCGGAAGTCAGGCAGAGTCCGCCTGGCTGTGGGTGGGGCCTGCGAGTGCAACAGCGTTTGTGGTGGTGGTGGTATGAAGAACCTGGGTTTCTTCAACGTTCACACAGAACATGTACACGTTTTCCGTTAACAGAATGTCTTAGCTCATGCTCTGTGTACGCCCATAAACACATTGTATGATCAGTAAAAATGTGTGTATCATACAAGAGCTGAGCAGCGGAAGTTTGAAGGTGCGGCCCGAGAGCAAATGGCGGCAGGAGGAGCCTTCGTTGGCTCCTGATCGCCGGAGCCACAGCGGGGAGTGGCGTCCATCTGTGGAACCCTTGAGCAGTGTGGACGTTGAGGCGGGGGCGTCCTCTTTGCCGGCTGGATTACAAGCTGCGGTAGAGTGGGTGAGCGTTCCTTCCCTTGCCTCCCTGCCACCGTACTGTAGCTGCGGGCCGGTGGCCTGTAGGCATCAGGCCTAGGTCTTGATGGCGGGTAGTTGCAGCCTGCAGCTGGAGTCGTGTGCCTGAAGTGGGAGCACAGCCAAGGCCGGTATGCCCTCGCCGGCAGTCACACAAAGCGACCAGCTGTCCGCCAGGTGCAGAGTGAGCCCAGAGAGAAGTGCAATGCAGGAGACACAGAAGTGGACTACCAGGGGGATGAGGTGTCGCTCCTGCCACCGAACGTAACACCCAGCAATTCGACCCTGGTGCCAGCTACAAGACTACACCGGCCGGAAAGATAGAAGCATAGCGGGCTGCATAAGATCGCCAAATGTGCGAGGGGCCTGGTAAGGAAGAGGAGGGTGGGGGTATCGATCAGCACCACTGCGTGAGTCCAAGTTCCAGCTGGGAAGTGGCAGCAGCAGGCCCGCTGAAGACACCTAAAAAAGGTAGCATTGAGCGATTACAGACAGCTTTAGTGTGGCTTCAGACTGCTCATGATTGTGTACCTGATTTCTCACACTGCCCACTTCGCTTGCTACCCTCTAGTGTACTTGTAGCTTGCCACCCTGCCCACAAGCGAGACACCCAGCTTTTAACCCTTCCTACTTGTGAACATATAGCATCTTGTGCTGTCGACCAGCAGTCATCCAGGCATTACCTCTGCTCACAGGTGAATATCGAAATTCTCTCTTTGCCAACAGCTTACCCTAAACTTATCCCACGGGTTTTAGGCTTTTCCGCGTTCAGTGTTCTGAACAGAAGTAATAAAGTAATGTGTGGAGACAAATAAAACTGTAACAGGTAAGAACGGCACCATGGTAAATTTTGAGGAACAAAAACGAGAATTCACCAAAAAGTAGTTGCTGTTGCTCAACCATCAAAACGGGTTCAACCTCTTAAGGAGGGCAAATCCGGTGCTCCTTCCTACAGGTAGTTCAAGCTCTGTCATTTCTCGGCTCAATTAGACAATTAGAATCAAAATACATCATCAGGCTTCGAACCAAGATCCAAAAAAGGAATGAACTTCGATGAGGAATATTATGTGCATCTATAAAAACTCAGTTGAACAACAATGAAAATGGATTGTTCAGGTATTGTGAGCTGTTGCAGGGACAACTAGAAAAAACTGTAATAAAAATGGTGAAATTGAATGAAGCAATTGTGACACTATGGGGTATGAAACCCAATACATGTTAAATTTGAGATCTATTTACAGAAAAAGGACACCAAATGAAAATAATTTGCTACTTAGCAAAAAATACTTTTATTTCAAACTTTTTTATATATATATATATATAAAAATTAACTTGGTTACAAAATGTTAAGTAAGGTTTACACTAAAAATCAATGTTTGCGTGAATTGAGTCTGTTAACAGGGATTTAGCACTGTTTTTAATTTAACTACAACTCCCAGAAGTCTATGGGACGTAGGATCACAGGAAATGACATAAATGCAGAGAGGAGAGTAGTGCCCCCTACCGTGAGAAAGGCCAGGTTGGCCGGAACGCTTGGGTGAGACAGACTGGCTCTGTATCAATCATAAAAGACCACAGTACAATATTCCAAAGTGCGGCGTCCACTTATAGTTAGAAATTAGCATTTAACCCCTTCAGCGCTGGGCGAATTCCGCCGCGGTGCTGAAGGGTTCGTGCGCGGGCGGGCCGATGACGGAACGGTTCCGTCATGAGCACAGCTCAACCGTGGCTCATGACGGAACCGTTCCGTCATGAGCATGGAAGGGGTTAAATGACCATTGAAATTCACTGAAAAAAACATAGGTTTCAGGCACGTTATAGTTAGAAATTAGCATTTAAAAAACCTTAGAAATTCACTGAAAAAACTCTAGGTTTCAGGGACGTTATAGTTGGACATTTCACTTGTACAAAACCATAGAAATTCCCCTGTTATATTTAGTTCAGCTAACTATAACTCGCGTCCCCGCAATGCACTGCTGATGACGTCACATATTACATCATTCATGACATGGTCAGTGACATCACTGATGACATCACTGATGGCATCTCAAATGGCATCACTGATGACATCATCCATGTGAAAATCTGAAGCACCTCCTCACACCCTAATATGACCTTTGATACACCATCTCCAAAATACAGAATACTATTTTTGAAACCATAGACACACCAATACCTCTTACTACATATCTACTCACTGGTGGTTCTTAGGACTACACACACATCTACTCATTCACCCATACAATCACTCATACATGCAGTCACTCATCAATACAACACTATCATGTACACTCATACACCTACACAGACACTCACACACCACCACTTATCCAGAGTTACTCACACACCTAGTCAGTCATGCAAATAATCAATCACACTTCCGTTTACTGACCTACAGAGTTATACACACAATCGATCATTTATTCAAACAGAAACAAACACATAATTACTCTCTTATACAGTCACTGAAACAAGTACACACTCATCTGTACAACCACTCTCACAATCAATGATTCTCACATATAGTTATTTATATACTCCAACTGTTTCATATGCTGCATTTTACACACACTGACCCACCAATACAGCTGTTTCCACATGCACTATTGAACCCATACACACAGTGAATCAATCACTCAACCATGTATGCACAGAGTCACACACCTCCCACGCACCCACACACTCAGGCACCCATACAAATACTCTGGCAACCAATCAATAACCCATATAGGCACTCATGAAGCTATTAACCAACCCATGGAGGAGTTTATACAACAGCAAATAAGACTGATACAGACATTCACACAGTTTAGTCACTAACCCATGCATTCAATAAGATATATGTAATAACTCACTTAAACTGTCAGTGAAGCACCTACTAAATCCTCCATCCAGACACTTATACACCCACTCGTTCTTCAATTCACCTTGTCATATATATAATACATATTTAAACTTTATAGAAACACACATTCACTGGATGATGTCATCAGTGATGTCATCAGTGATGTCTTTGAGATGTCATCAGTGATGTCACTGACCATGTCATAAATGATGTAATATGTGACATCAACAGCAGTGCATTGCGGGGGCGCGAGTTATAGTTAGCTGAACTAACTATAACGGGGGAATTTCTATGTTTTGTACGAGTGAAATATCCAACTAACTATAACGTCCCTGAAACCTATGGTTTTTTCAGTGAATATATATATATGTATATATATATCCCAAGTATAGCTTCAAGCGTCCTTCCACCGAAGGTGATAAAGCAAAGGAACGGCACACCAGGAGAATGTACAAAGTTTTATTGTACACAAAAAGCAAGACGACGCGTTTCAGCGTCAAGCCTTTTTCGAGTGAAGTAGAATGGCAAATTTCCCTAGAAATAGACACCATTGTTTTCAAAATAAAGAAAAACATAGAAGACATACAATTATAAACGTATGGAGATTCGATCTATCAATCAGTGACAAAATTAAGTATCAACAATAAATAAATACCATTCATTATGCCGGTCTTTGACACTTGTTTGCGCAAACATAATTATAAATGCTGACCCATTAATTTAACCAAACAAGACAACATAATTAGATCCTGCTGAGTTATGCTTTTCTAATACCGCGCAATACTTCATAAGCAATCAGGTCATTGGTTCTGTGTGCAAGCGCTTCGTTAATACGTCTTAATCTATACATTTTCTATTTATGAAGTCATAAATGGCGAGACTGAGCAGCATTGACAGAAATAGATGACCATGTGCAGAAAATCAAAAAATCAAATGTTAGACATTGCTCCGCCATGATAATGATAAAATACCATACATGCGAATAGTTGCCCTAACAACATTAATTCAATTCATTCTCACATATGCTAAACGCTTTGATTGGGCACAAAGAAATCTGAGATCGAATTTAACTCAACCAAAATAACGAGAAATTTCCACTGGATCCAGTTCCGAATTAAGCTCAGACTCAGAGGCACTTAATGTAGCCGCCCCTTTAGGCTTACGCCCCCTAACCTTCCTGCACGAATTTCAAATTCTCAAACAAAAGAAAGATCAAATCCAACCGGACAAACAAACAGGAAGAGGTTGAGGAGCAAGAGGGAAGGGTCCAAAAAGAGGAAAAGGAAGAGGAACAAGAAAAGACACAGACGAATGAAGCGAAGGGGAGGAAGAACACAGTCTGTTATCCATGATTATGAGATGATTGACCATGTAATTTCCATCATTAATTTATCTTCTCTTCCACTATCACCGATCGAAGAATCAGTACTCCTTTTAGGGTTATCCTTTTGTCCAAGCAAAACTCTTGACTACACGGATACGAGAATTGACTTATTTCTATTTGTTCGCAAACTGAAACTAATGAAAATGTACAAAATGGCCATAGGATCACAAACCTCCAATATGTCTGGTATAAGTACATCTACGCCTGATTTCCAAGTAGCTGACATTGGCATTATGTGTGACCTCTATGATTTAGCGATGGGAAACAGTCAACAATAAGAAGGAAATATAACACAAATGCTAGAATATTTCGATGTGGAATCAAATCAAACCTATCATAGCGGATTAAAATCAAAATTGAAATATAATCCCAATGTCCCATTTGACAACATTGAAGCCTACAATTCAGCTGTAATACAGGATCTCAAGCGATTGCGTTCCAAAAGAGTGAACAGCCAGTATGAAAATCTTTCAAAAGATCAACGGAAAGCTTTACAAGCATTGGAAAAAGACCCCACCATCATTATCAAGCCATCGGATAAGGGGGGCAACATTGTAATTATGGATCACAAACAGTACCGAGATGAGGCAGTACGCCAACTTTCTGACCATACCTGCTATGAAGAGATCAATTGGGACAAGTATAAAACATCTATCAAACGTTATCATGATCTATTGATTAACTGGCATCTGTGTGGTCTCTTGGATGAAGAAGAGTACAGGTTTCTTAAAACCGACAACCCAAGTATCCCCTGTCTGTACCTCCTCCCAAAAATCCACAAGGACGCCACAAATCCACCAGGGCGTCCAATAGTTTCCTCCAATGGGGGATTATTGGAGAACACTTCAATATTTTTGGATTTTTATCTTTATAAGTATGTGGTCAATCTGAGGTCTTATTGTAAGGACAGTACAGATTTTTTGAAAAGAATTTACGATGTGCAATGGGAGGACAATTTTACAATGATCGCTCTTGGTGTGTGTTCCCTCTATACATGTATTGACCAAAAAAAAGGTGTAGAAGCGTGCATGTACTTTCTTAAAAGCAGACACATTACGATGTGGGAACACAATGCAATGCTAGAAGTCATGATGCTTTATTGCCTAGAAGAAAATATCTTCCTATTTGAGAAAAATGTTTATCGTCAATGTTCAGGGACGGCGATGGGCACTTGTTTTGCCCCCAGCCTAGCGAACCTGTTCCTAGGCTGGTGGGAGGAGCAAATTGTCTGGACCGATGAAAACGAACAATACACTGATCACATACCCATTTGGATTAGATATATCGACGACTTGTTTCTAATTTGGGATGGTCCTGTTGAACAGGCCATCCAATTCATACACAAATTGGAAACAAACGATCTTAATCTCAAATTCACATACAAACTCAGCAAAGATTACTGTGAATTTTTGGATATTGGCATACAGATAGTGGATAGTAAAATAACAACACGACTCCATAGAAAGGAAACAGCAGGGAATACCATCCTACATGGGTCGAGCAATCATCCTGTTCCGCTCATTGAAAGCATCCCCTATGGGGAGATGCTGCGGGCCCGTCATAATTGCAACACAACAGAAAATTATATCGCAGAGCGGACCAATATGATGAATAGATTTAAAATCAGAGGCTACAGTACCAAAACTCTGCAATATGCCAAAAAGAAACTTAAAGGCGTAACTCAGAGGGAACTCCTTTTCAAAGATCTACCCAAACAAGAACCAGACCCCACAAAAAAGAACAATAAAATACCAAGAATGATAACTACTTTCAACAAAGGGGCATCTGATTTGAGAAAACTTATGAAGGCACATTGGGGGTTACTCACAGCAGACCCCATAATTGGCAAGCATGTTGGCCAAAGTCCCAAAATAACATACAGGAGAGCAAAATCTCTCAGAGACTCTCTGGTTCATAGCTATCCTCAGGAAACAGTGGGCCTCAATTGGCTAAATCCCCCGAATGGATTCACCACGTGTGGATCATGTAAGGCGTGTAAAAATGGGGTGAATCGTACAAAGTACAAAACAATACCTGGGGCAACAAAGAAAATCACGAAAATTATCAATTGTAACAGTGATTATACCATCTATGCTCTGGAAAGCCCATCTGGGTATTACTATATTGGTAGCACTAAGTTACCATTGAAAACACGTATTTTTCAGCATCTACGGGCAATAACTAACCGAGATGGAAATTACCCAGTAGCCCGACATTTTTCACACAAACACAATAGCGATAATAAACTATTGCGTTTTTTCGGTATTGACCGAATTTTGCCACATGTCCGGGGCGGAGATCGAGAGCGCAATTTGAGAATAAAGGAATCTAGATACATAATTGATCTCAATACAAAAACCCCAAATGGTCTAAATAGTGGGGATGAATTGGCCACCCACATAGGTTGAATCTGACGCAGCAGCAGTACCTCGTTCTCCGATTCAATATCAATTGCACTGTATCACTGATTTTAATTGGAACTAGTACAGGGTTAATTCCTTAGTTTTCCCTGTAGATTATTGCATGGAACCATTTATGATCACATATCCCTTAATGAGATAATATCTTTTTCTCGAAAAATTTCTTTTTCATATGGGAATTCTCATTGGCGAATGAAGCCAATGTTATATCCTGTCCAATTCCTTCTACAAGCACTATTAGCACTTTTACAGTCCAGATATCACTTATCACACTTTAGGCACATTAGTTCAATTTATTTTTACATTGTAGTGGCTATCCCCTAGGATACTTAATAAGACCAGTAAATAAGCATGCAACATGTATAGGTGACAGCATTGAATAGATGGCCACGTACATGGCCTGCAGCGACAGAGTACATTTCCCTTTATTGCGATGATAATCATTATTTCGAAGGGTACGTTACCCACAATACACTGTTTTGATGCTTACAATTACTGCATGTTGCGCTGTGAATGTTTCACAATACATAATCTTTGCTGACGCAATTGCAGATTGAATTAATGTTGTTAGGGCAACTATTCGCATGTATGGTATTTTATCATTATCATGGCGGAGCAATGTCTAACATTTGATTTTTTTTATTTTCTGCACATGGTCATCTATTTCTGTCAATGCTGCTCAGTCTTGCCATTTATGACTTCATAAATAGAAAATGTATAGATTAAGACGTATTAACGAAGCGCTTGCACACAGAACCAATGACCTGATTGCTTATGAAGTATTGCGCGGTATTAGAAAAGCATAACTCAGCAGGATCTAATTATGTTGTCTTGTTTGGTTAAATTAATGGGTCAGCATTTATAATTATGTTTGCGCAAACAAGTGTCAAAGACCGGCATAATGAATGGTATTTATTTATTGTTGATACTTAATTTTGTCACTGATTGATAGATCCAAGCTCCGTACGTTACCATAGTATGTCTTCTATGTTTTTCTTTATTTTGAAAACAATGGTGTCTATTTCTAGGGGAATTTGCCAATTCTACTTCACTCGAAAAAGGCTTAACGCCGAAACGCGTTGTCTTGCTTTTTGTGTACAATAAAACTTTGTACATTCTGCTGGTGTGCCGTTCCTTTGCTTTATCACCTTCGGTGGAAGGACGTTTGAAGCTATACTTGGGATATAATTCGGTTGCTGTAACCGCTGAATCAAGCTATCCTGGCTGATGACGGCTGATAGCCAGAAACCGGTCCTAGGATGCTTGATTCCGGTCCAGGGAAGACATGGCTTGGCAGTTCGGGCTGGACTGTTCCCATGAGGCACAGGGTCAAGACTGATTTGCATATGGCCGTGTCTAAACTGGGGTGGCATAGTGGGCAAAAGAACGATGGATTTAACCCAGATCTCTTGACTGGGGGAGAATGTCTGCATTGTCAGCATTCCGTCCATCATTTGTTTGTTGTAACGCTTTTCGCCCTAAGTGGGATGGGTATTCCCAGACGTGGGACCCGTGCTCACTACGCCACTGGAGTCAAGCTATCCTGGCTGATGACGGCTAATAGCCAGAAACCGGTCCTAGGATGCTTGATTCCGGTCCAGGGAAGACATGGCTTGGCAGTTCGGGCTGGACTGTTCCCATGAGGCACAGGGTCAAGACTGATTTGCATATGGCCATGTCTAAACTGGGGTGGCATAGTGGGCAAAAGAACGATGGATTTAACCCAGATCTCTTGACTGGGGGAGAATGTCTGCATTGTCAGCATTCCGTCCATCATTTGTTTGTTGTAACGCTTTTCGCCCTAAGTGGGATGGGTATTCCCAGACGTGGGACCCGTGCTCACTACGCCACTGGAGTCAAGCTATCCTGGCTGATGACGGCTGATAGCCAGAAACCGGTCCTAGGATGCTTGATTCCGGTCCAGGGAAGACATGGCTTGGCAGTTCGGGCTGGACTGTTCCCATGAGGCACAGGGTCAAGACTGATTTGCATATGGCCATGTCTAAACTGGGGTGGCATAGTGGGCAAAAGAACGATGGATTTAACCTAGATCTCTTGACTGGGGGAGAATGTCTGCATTGTCAGCATTCCGTCCATCATTTGTTTGTTGTAACGCTTTTCGCCCTAAGTGGGATGGGTATTCCCAGACGTGGGACCCGTGCTCACTACGCCACTGGAGTCAAGCTATCCTGGCTGATGACGGCTGATAGCCAGAAACCGGTCCTAGGATGCTTGATTCCGGTCCAGGGAAGACATGGCTTGGCAGTTCGGGCTGGACTGTTCCCATGAGGCACAGGGTCAAGACTGATTTGCATATGGCCATGTCTAAACTGGGGTGGCATAGTGGGCAAAAGAACAATGGATTTAACCCAGATCTCTTGACTGGGGGAGAATGTCTGCATTGTCAGCATTCTGTCCATCATTTGTTTGTTGTAACGCTTTTCGCCCTAAGTGGGATGGGTATTCCCAGACGTGGGACCCGTGCTCACTACGCCACTGGAGTCAAGCTATCCTGGCTGATGACGGCTGATAGCCAGAAACCGGTCCTAGGATGCTTGATTCCGGTCCAGGGAAGACATGGCTTGGCAGTTCGGGCTGGACTGTTCCCATGAGGCACAGGGTCAAGACTGATTTGCATATGGCCATGTCTAAACTGGGGTGGCATAGTGGGCAAAAGAACGATGGATTTAACCCAGATCTCTTGACTGGGGGAGAATGTCTGCATTGTCAGCATTCCGTCCATCATTTGTTTGTTGTAACGCTTTTCGCCCTAAGTGGGATGGGTATTCCCAGACGTGGGACCCGTGCTCACTACGCCACTGGAGTCAAGCTATCCTGGCTGATGACGGCTGATAGCCAGAAACCGGTCCTAGGATGCTTGATTCCGGTCCAGAGAAGACATGGCTTGGCAGTTCGGGCTGGACTGTTCCCATGAGGCACAGGGTCAAGACTGATTTGCATATGGCCATGTCTAAACTGGGGTGGCATAGTGGGCAAAAGAACGATGGATTTAACCCAGATCTCTTGACTGGGGGAGAATGTCTGCATTGTCAGCATTCCGTCCATCATTTGTTTGTTGTAACGCTTTTCGCCCTAAGTGGGATGGGTATTCCCAGACGTGGGACCCGTGCTCACTACGCCACTGGAGTCAAGCTATCCTGGCTGATGACGGCTGATAGCCAGAAACCGGTCCTAGGATGCTTGATTCCGGTCCAGGGAAGACATGGCTTGGCAGTTCGGGCTGGACTGTTCCCATGAGGCACAGGGTCAAGACTGATTTGCATATGGCCATGTCTAAACTGGGGTGGCATAGTGGGCAAAAGAACGATGGATTTAACCCAGATCTCTTGACTGGGGGAGAATGTCTGCATTGTCAGCATTCCGTCCATCATTTGTTTGTTGTAACGCTTTTCGCCCTAAGTGGGATGGGTATTCCCAGACGTGGGACCCGTGCTCACTACGCCACTGGAGTCAAGCTATCCTGGCTGATGACGGCTGATAGCCAGAAACCGGTCCTAGGATGCTTGATTCCGGTCCAGGGAAGACATGGCTTGGCAGTTCGGGCTGGACTGTTCCCATGAGGCACAGGGTCAAGACTGATTTGCATATGGCCATGTCTAAACTGGGGTGGCATAGTGGGCAAAAGAACGATGGATTTAACCCAGATCTCTTGACTGGGGGAGAATGTCTGCATTGTCAACATTCCGTCCATCATTTGTTTGTTGTAACGCTTTTCGCCCTAAGTGGGATGGGTATTCCCAGACGTGGGACCCGTGCTCACTACGCCACTGGAGTCAAGCTATCCTGGCTGATGACGGCTGATAGCCAGAAACCGGTCCTAGGATGCTTGATTCCGGTCCAGGGAAGACATGGCTTGGCAGTTCGGGCTGGACTGTTCCCATGAGGCACAGGGTCAAGACTGATTTGCATATGGCCATGTCTAAACTGGGGTGGCATAGTGGGCAAAAGAACGATGGATTTAACCCAGATCTCTTGACTGGGGGAGAATGTCTGCATTGTCAGCATTCCGTCCATCATTTTTTTGTTGTAACGCTTTTCGCCCTAAGTGGGATGGGTATTCCCAGACGTGGGACCCATGCTCACTACGCCACTGGAGTCAAGCTATCCTGGCTGATGACGGCTGATAGCCAGAAACCGGTCCTAGGATGCTTGATTCCGGTCCAGAGAAGACATGGCTTGGCAGTTCGGGCTGGACTGTTCCCATGAGGCACAGGGTCAAGACTGATTTGCATATGGCCATGTCTAAACTGGGGTGGCATAGTGGGCAAAAGAACGATGGATTTAACCCAGATCTCTTGACTGGGGGAGAATGTCTGCATTGTCAGCATTCCGTCCATCATTTGTTTGTTGTAACGCTTTTCGCCCTAAGTGGGATGGGTATTCCCAGACGTGGGACCCGTGCTCACTACGCCACTGGAGTCAAGCTATCCTGGCTGATGACGGCTGATAGCCAGAAACCGGTCCTAGGATGCTTGATTCCGGTCCAGGGAAGACATGGCTTGGCAGTTCGGGCTGGACTGTTCCCATGAGGCACAGGGTCAAGACTGATTTGCATATGCCCATGTCTAAACTGGGGTGGCATAGTGGGCAAAAGAACGATGGATTTAACCCAGATCTCTTGGCTGGGGGAGAATGTCTGCATTGTCAGCATTCCGTCCATCATTTGTTTGTTGTAACGCTTTTCGCCCTAAGTGGGATGGGTAATCCCAGACGTGGGACCCGTGCTCACTACGCCACTGGAGTCAAGCTATCCTGGCTGATGACGGCTGATAGCCAGAAACCGGTCCTAGGATGCTTGATTCCGGTCCAGGGAAGACATGGCTTGGCAGTTCGGGCTGGACTGTTCCCATGAGGCACAGGGTCAAGACTGATTTGCATATGGCCATGTCTAAACTGGGGTGGCATAGTGGGCAAGAGAACGATGGATTTAACCCAGATCTCTTGACTGGGGGAGAATGTCTGCATTGTCAGCATTCCGTCCATCATTTGTTTGTTGTAACGCTTTTCGCCCTAAGTGGGATGGGTATTCCCAGACGTGGGACCCGTGCTCACTACGCCACTGGAGTCAAGCTATCCTGGCTGATGACGGCTGATAGCCAGAAACCGGTCCTAGGATGCTTGATTCCGGTCCAGGGAAGACATGGCTTGGCAGTTCGGGCTGGACTGTTCCCATGAGGCACAGGGTCAAGACTGATTTGCATATGGCCATGTCTAAACTGGGGTGGCATAGTGGGCAAAAGAACGATGGATTTAACCCAGATCTCTTGACTGGGGGAGAATGTCTGCATTGTCAGCATTCCGTCCATCATTTGTTTGTTGTAACGCTTTTCGCCCTAAGTGGGATGGGTATTCCCAGACGTGGGACCCGTGCTCACTACGCCACTGGAGTCAAGCTATCCTGGCTGATGACGGCTGATAGCCAGAAACCGGTCCTAGGATGCTTGATTCCGGTCCAGGGAAGACATGGCTTGGCAGTTCGGGCTGGACTGTTCCCATGAGGCACAGGGTCAAGACTGATTTGCATATGGCCATGTCTAAACTGGGGTGGCATAGTGGGCAAAAGAACGATGGAAGTAACCCAGATCTCTTGACTGGGGGAGAATGTCTGCATTGTCAGCATTCCGTCCATCTTTTGTTTGTTGTAACGGTAACCGCTGAATCGGCACCAACATCGTAGGACTGGTGAGCCGCTAAAACACAGCAGTCTGGGACATGTATATATATATATATATAGAGATAGATAGATAGATAGATAGATAGATAGATAGATAGATAGATAGATAGATAGATAGATAGATAGATAGATAGATAGATAGATAGATAGATAGATAGATAGATAGATAGATAGATAGATAAATGTGTTATACTATTATATTAATTAAACAATTTTAAATAATATATTTTACAAATATTCGTTTATTTATGTTTTTTTAAATATATATATGTCACTATATGTTTATATATTTATGTGTGTCTACGTTTTTGAAATAAAATTATATGGTATATTTGTTCAAATATACATTAAAATTATTTTATATTTATTAAAGTTTATTAAAGTAATGTTAGCAATTAATATATTGTATTTTTAATATTTGAATCTCTCTATATTTAAACATCGATATTTAATACAATCATATTTTTGTTACCAATATTTGTACCCAATATTTTGAACCTACCTTTCTAAGTATAGGTATTTGATATTTTTGTTGTCAATATTTTTGCCTCAATAATTTTGCAACTTGATGTTTTCCTAGTCGATATTTTGTCAGTGAACCCATGGCTAAGGAAGTAGCCTTTCGTCACTATTAGTCCAACAATACAGCAATCTGTGAGATAGCAGTTTGTCATGGTGCACACACACAATCCATGTTTACCCATTACAACAGAAATCAGCATCAGGGATCCAGACATCATTGCAGCTGGGACACTCAGGGCAGTGGTGAACATCCATGAATATCCAAGTTTCGTTTCTGTCCCAGCACAGCTGAGAGGTAAGCATTACCCAATATTTAAACTGATGTATGGCACACACAAGGATGCTTCTGAATGGTGTTCATGTGCCCAATTTAAAATTGTGATAGGTAAAAAATGTGATGGCCTCATCAAGCTCCTTATAACTGGGAAGGCAGATTTAAAATTAATAAGAAATAAAGATAGTTTTAATTAAAGGTGCAGAGCTAATGAGCAACTTTGACAAAAAAAATAATGTGCTATAATACATAAAATGGCAGACTGTTTTTCATATATTTTTACTCAACCTCAAAAACTTACTAGAGTAGCATTGTTTGAAAACTGCTTGAACAAAAAGCACTGAACACACATAAACAATTGAAATCTTGACCTCTCTTTGATCATATATTTGTAATAATTAATAAGTTACAAATATAGTGTCAAGTAGTCCATTAGAATACTGCTTATACAAAAATGACTGTTACCACATGATTAATTTGTCATTTAATAGGGAAGTGGAGAGTTAATTTATTGAAACACAGAGCTTAATGTGTGGACTTTGTTTTCTAACTGACTTGTGTTTCTCCTTTAATGATGATGTTGCTAAATGTTTTCTGTTTCACTAATATAGATTCTTCAACTTCTACATGCACTTTGCCTAAAGAGTTCATATTAGATGTAGAGTTTATGTGGGAAAGTAAGCCTGTGCAAGGCAACCACACATAAATGTGTAGTTAATATAAAATAGTTGCAAATGTAGCATTGTCATATTGTATTTACATGAGAAGATGAGGAGTAATCCTATTCCCAGGAGAACATCAGACGCTGAGTGACTGACAGGAGACAAGAAAAGAAACATATTGTGAATTGTTTAGTGCAATGTAGTGTCTATAATAGTGCGTGTTCCTTGAGTAAGCTACACTTCCTTTTGACACTTCTATTTACCCAGACCCATTTACCCAGACTTTATGTGACATTCCTTTAAGACTCTATTGAGTTTTCTTGAACCTATCTTTATGGGAAGTTTTGCTTTGATATTTTTAATTTATTGAGCTTATCCTAAATGCTGAAGATTTATACTTTGTCTCACTCTCTTGAACTAGAACTCTTTATGGGTTCTGACTAACTCCATTTTCCCCAATTCTTAGAATACGGATTTTTGTCTTTATGGGACACACTTATTGATGAATTTATGATACGAACTGAGTAACCATTATTATTTCCTCATTGACTATTAAATTTAACCTGAATTAACTTTTTATTTGCGAAAAAGATGTTTAACTGAAGATTTGATTAATAAAACCCTATAAACCTTTAACTCTCGTTATTGACTAAAAACTTCAGCTAAATGATTGAGATTATAATATACATGATGCACTGTTTTCTTTTTCTTTAAAACAAATACAAAGAGCTATCGCAGTGACCAATGGGAGACAGGGGATTAGCCCTGATGCAGATAAGCTGAGTCCATTTAAAACCCTGTTTTTCGCTTTAACAAATTTGTTAACAGGAGAACGGTTTATGTTATATGAAGAAGAATTATGAATAATAACCTTGAGTTAGCTTAATGCCCAAATTCAATAGCCATAAGCCCAGAACTTCAGGACTGACCAGGTAGCTGTTGCTGTATTGGAGATGTTAGTATTGATAGGTTTATGCATTGCAGTTGTAATTTGTGTTGTTGATTTGGTTGTGTATTGCAGTTAGATGAAATATTGATGCTTATGTGTTTATTGCGAAGAAGTTGAAAGGGTAATCAGGCTTGAAATGGCATGAGATCCCAGAATAGAGAGATATTGAAGAGTGTAGAATGCACTTTATGGTTGTCTTGTCTTCTAGAGATGTTTGGTGTAAGTCGTGAGGTACCGACGATTACTCACTTCAAAAAGGGACTGTAATGATTTGTTGTGAATGTACTAAGAATGATTGAAGTTTGCAGAACCAATTGCACAAACGGTGAATCTACATTAATAATGGTGATTTCCCACTAGTTGAGATTTCACTTGCATGTGTGTAATTCATGATGGTTAAAAGGGTGAAAGGTGTAAAGGCCTTATTATTCTGATTTTTTAATTACTTTTGTTTTTATAATGACAGTGATTGTATATTTGTATTTGTTTAAAGCTGTAGAATTCTGTGTATGAGAGAAAGTGTAGAGGAAGGCGAGCTGCTTATCGAAGGAGTGACATCATATGCCATAGTGTGCTGCACTGTGATAGGTTGTTGACGATACGTAGTGCTGCACTGTCATAGGTCAATTTGTTGTGAAAGTGCCGCATTGAGATTGCTTTACAGGATTCAAGAAAAGAATTCAAATATTCATGGAATAGAATCAAAGCATTGTGAAAGTTGAATTATGCTGTTTGCCAATTGTCAAATAATCGGAAAGCATGAAATGTTTTAAAGGTTTTAAGAGTATTGTGAGGGGAGTTATGACAATTCCGGTACAGGAAGGTAAAGAGGCATATGCCATAGCTACACATGGTCATTAGATGACTACAAATGTGGAATTACATACATGTCTGTGGATTCATCATTGGGGTAAGATCACTGAAAAGGAAGGTCCTTTGAGCTTTCTAAGATACGGTAAATTTGAATTAAGAGTAAACGAAAGGTTGCGAGAAATGTTGTATGAAAGAACAATGCGTACATATGGAGACAGGAGGAACAAAAACAGGGATGGAGAAAATATATAGTCGAAGGGACTAGGCTGTATCCAGCCATTACTACTGACAAGCCTGTGAAGCCAAAAAAGAATAAGATGCAGAGAAATGATGATGAAGGAGATGCAAAGAAATTGGATTCTGAGAGTGATTCAGGGGATGGAATTTTGGCTGCATTGTTAGCCGATCATCCACCACTTTACAAGGTCTCTGTAACAAATGCTGAGGATACTTCTAATGTAAGTGTGGCTACAGCCCCTGTTGACCCAACTAGAATACAAATTGAAAGACCATTACAAATGATGCAGCCTATCATAACACCTTTTGTATCAAATGTTGCGCTTGCACAAATTGAGAACATTCCTTCAGTGATGCCTCCAGGTGTTACTGCTTCAGTAATAAGTGTACCTGCACCGGTTACTAGGTATGTGACGGCTCACTCGTTAGAGATTCGTACATTGACTGCTCTGTTTAATGTTGTTCCAAATGCATTAGATCAAGGAGCTGTTGGAGTAGCTCCTGAAACAGTGTTTATCCCCACATCACAGAATTCACAGATTGTTGATTGGACACTACCTCAAACAGCTCATTCATTGAGAGATGAGAGAATAATAATTTTTACAACACCACTAGCAGAAGGTGAAACTATACTATTTGAGGATGGGATTTTTCAACCATGGTTGGAAGACATGGTAGAAAATAAAAAGACAACAAATCAGGCTCTAATAACACATCAGATAGAAAAGGAGAGAACATTGAATTTCTCGAGATTAAAAATAGAATTAGAAGAACTAATAGGATGATGTTTAGAACTTGAGCACGTGAATCAGTACCAAGAGAATGATCTGATATGTTTGTGTAAAGAAATTACCAGATGGACAGCAGTCACTCATGATAAATTGACAGAATTATCCAGATAATATGATGTTGATATTTCAAAAAGTGTTACATTTCAGGAACGTTTCAGGGTACAATGGGATGATGAAGCTATTGAGACAATGCATTCTTCAGGCGCTGGATTGCACATCACTGAAAAGGTAAAATGCAAAAGGCAAAGAAAAATGAAAGGAGAAAGAAACAGTCAGAAACAAATTAAACAAATAACAAACCACTGACAGTCCCCCAGATGAAGGAGAAACTTTGACTTAGCCACTGAGAGAGATTCCAGGTAGGGCACATGTTCATGTGTCATGGAGTAGGGGAGATATTGCAGAATTTACAAGCAATTTTCCAAAATTGAGAGTAAATCTTGTACAATGGTTCACACAATCTGACACATTTGTTAATATTTCTTAAGTCCTGTGGATTGATCAGAGTGCATTATTTGACATTGTGGTCCCAAATGGTTCATGGACAGAATGTGAAGTTGTTATAAAATGGCCATATCCAGAGCCAATAAGAGATGCTCACAGTAATGAACCATCACCTGCAGTCATAGAACAATACAAAGCAGTGATTTTATTTTAAAGGGTAAAGTACTTCCAAAGGATATTGATTGGGTGAAGACTAAGCCTGGGTGGAGTTTGTGTAGACATGCTACGCAAAATTCCGCGAAGCGGTAAATAAAGTCCGCAAGGCTACGTGGGTTCCGCGAACATGCAGATTTGCTTATACGCATGCTCGTGCATGCTCGTGAAACGTTTCTGATGTTCTGCAATGCAGATTGTGTATTTGGGGGAAAATATCACGCAAACTTCACCACGCGGTCGCCAATGGGTGCGGACATCTTGTTTTTCTACTCTTTGTATTGTTCTTGGGCCTGTTTTTCATCCCTCTCCAATCTTTTGAATCTTTTGTTACTTACACTTCTTGGACATCGGAACTCACTCCGGATTACATGTTGCACACATTTTCTGATGCCTGAGTTGTAAAAGCCAACATAACAGTGAGTGACAGTTGATGACTTTTAAAATCCTGCGTTCCTGCATTCCCATCTTTTCGTTCTCCGCATTCGCATCCCTAGCGTTCTCGCGTGGTGAAGTCTCTAGTTCCCTACATTATTCTGATCATGTTGTGACTCTGATGCTGGACGTACGCGTCGTTTCACGCAACGTGCAACATGGCGGCCATCTTAATAAAATGAAGAGACCCTTCAACAGTAAAGGCACGCTATGCGTCTGTGTAGTTTATGAGACGTGTAAAAATGTGAGACGTAAAAAGAAGGATAACGATCTCAACGATCATAAAAATTAACAATTATCGAGAGTCAAGCGAGGTGAGCGGGAAAAGAAGAGATTAACAAAGTGCTGATTTACCTCACGGTGAGAACTGTTTTTTTTTTTGCTTTTGTGTGTGAGTCATCCTAAGGATATTATTTGTTTTTGTTTAAGTGAGACTTGTTTTTCCTTCTCACTCATCACCATGGCCACATTCACCAGCATATCCCAACCCCCAGCATTTTTATCTGAAAAACGAGACCTAATTCTCCCATGGAAAAGATGGAGGAACTTATTTGACTTGTACATGGTGGCTATTGGGGGAGAAAAATTCTCAGCTTTCAGAAAACAATCCATGCTAATTCATAACCTTGACATTGAGGGCAGTAACATTCTAACATAGTCATTGACATTTCGAAAATGTCAGTAGGCTCACCATTGCCATTGCCTACCGGTATGAGGTCCATGCTGTCATATATATATATATGGCAGCATGGACCTCATACCGGTAGGCAATGGCAATGGTGAGCCTACTGACATTTTCGAAATGTCAATGACTCTCTTAGAACGTTACTTCAGACCTCGTATCAATGTGGTCCTCGAGTATCACAGATTCTTCACTAGAGTCCAAGGTCCCAGTGAACGTGTGGGCAGCTATGTTGCTTCACTTAAGACCTTGGCACGGACCTGCGAATTTGCTGAGCTTTCTGATTCCCTTGTGAGGGATCAACTCGTAAGGTGTACCAACAGTACTAGAGTACAAGAAAAGCTCTTGCCCAAAAATCCTACGTTGACCGAGGACATTGCAATTGTAGAAGGAGTGGAAAATACTTCCTCTTGGGTAAATGAGATAAGGAAGAATCATGAAGATAGTAACCAAAGCCAGAGCAATAGCGTCAAAAAGAGCCACGATGGTGTACTTGCTCTATCGTGAAAAACTTATTGACAATGTTGCTAGAGTGTCACATGATTCCAAGAACAAGAATATTTCGAAGAACACTCAATCTGAGGCTACAGCCCATAGGGATAACCACCCACTCGCTGAACGTGATCTACAACAACATCGTTTCCCCTACTCGTGACAGGAATCCCAATGATAGTCAAAGGGGACGATGGTATAGGTGTGGAAGTTATTCCCATTCCTCTGCTTATCCCAATTGTTTTGCCCGAGATTCTGTGTGTAACAACTGTGGGATTAAGGGGCACTATGTCCGAGTTTGCAAGTCTTATAAGAGGACTTGCGCAGTTGAAAGTGTTCCTGAGAAAGTTTGCACTGTAATTGTCTCTAGTATTTCTGAATGTGATGGGAATGTTGATTCTGATAAAATGACCATGCCGTTTTGTAACATATCTGTGGACAGGGATGAGTTTAGCATCATGGCTGACTCAGGTTCCCCTTTTACCTTAACAAGTAACAAACTACGGGATGAGAATGTAGGGTTTGAGAATGTCACTCTGCTGCCTCCGGACATCTTCCCACTTAGTTATGGTGGATCTCCCATAGATATCACTGGGTATGTAGTTGCGAAAATCGTGTTTAAGGGGAGGGAGACTGTTTGGAAGGTAAATTTGGCTAGGAGGGGAGACAATCTGCTTGGGTGGAGGCACCAGCGTGACTTAGGTATAATTTTGAACCCAAGTACCAAAAATCCGCAAGACCAAGTCATGTTTATTGACAATGTGAATAATACTAATGAGTATTTTGAAGATTTTCCTGAGGTGTTTACTGCCACTCTTGTTTGCCTCAAAGGTTTTGAGCATCGGGTCATCTTGAAGGATGCAGCTAAACCATGTGTGCACAAGGTGCGAAAGGTGCCGAAACTGATGGTTGAGCCGTTGAGGTCTAAGCTTGATAGGTTACTAAAATTGGGGGTGATTGAAGAGATTGAGGCCTCGGAGTGGTTGGCTCTGGTAGTTTTGGCTTCCAAAGATGGTGGCACTGCAGTGAGAATGTGTGTGGACTTACGTGGACTAAGTGAGTGGATCTGGGTGGACCACCAGCCCTTACCTAATATCTCCGAGTCTATCAGTTTATTGAAGGGTGCCACATTTTTTAGTGTTCTAGATCTTTCATCCGCTTACCATCAGATCGTGCTCCATTAGGATTCTAGGCATTTAACTTCATTCATAACCCCTTTGGGAGCTTACTGATTCCTGAGGATGCTTTTCGCCTCAGCGGCGGCATGCTCTCTGAGAATTATGAAAATGCTTTTTGGGGACCTACCAAATGTCTTGTTTTTCCAAGACGAGATAATTGATTTATGGTAAGGATGAGTGTGAACATGGTGTTGTCTTGAGGTCAGTTTTGGAAAGGTTGAAGGGAAGAGGGCTCACAGTCAAGAGAGAGAAATGTTGCATTGGACTGAGGTCTGTTACCTATCTAGGGCACGTTATTTCTGGAGATGGTATACAGCCCAAGTTAGAGCTTGCAAAGAGTATTATTGAGGCTCCAGCACCTGAAGACAAAGAACAAGTCAGGTCCTTTTTAGGAATGGCTGAGTTCTACTCTAAGTTTGTTAAAAATGTTGCTAGTGTTGTAGAACCTATTAGGGCCTTGTCAAAGAAAGGGGTGCCTTTTGACTGGTCCCCTGAGTGTGAAGCAGCTTTTAAGTTGGTTAAATCAGAAATTGGCAAAATGCCAACCTTGGGGCATTTCGACTGCAAGTTAAAAACGTGTTTGACTCCCGATGTCAGTTTGAAGGGACTTGGAGCTGTACTTTCTCAAATGGTTGATGTAGAGGAGAAAGTTGTAGCCTTTGCCTCTATGGCCCTTATAGAAGCTGAGGTCAACTACTCTTGTATTGAAAGAGAGGCATTAAGTTTATTCTGGGCAGTACAACACTTCAAATGTTATCTATGGCAATTTCCGTTTATTGTTAAATCCGATCATCGCCCCCTTGTCTAAGTTTTTTTGTGTCATCATAGTGACCACATGACCCCAAGGCTGAAAAGATGGAGCTAAGGTCTACAAGAGTTTAATTTCCATGTGCAATATATCTCAGGCCAAAATAATAAGTCTGCTGACTGTTTGTCTCGTCTGCCTTTAAACAGCGAACACGTTTTTGAGGAGTTTGAGTGTGTGAATTGGCTGTCTGAACCCTCGCAATCAAGGGAAGAATGGTTATCTTGTACTAGTAATGATAGAGTATTTTCCTCCCTTAAAGTTGTCCTCTCTAAAGAATGGCCGGAGTACAAAGACCTTGACTCTGATTTGAAACCTTTTTGGGCTGTGAAAGATGATCTGCCCTTTTGCCAAGGATACCTCATGAGGGGCGACAGAGTGGTTCCACCTGATGAACTGAAGGGAAAAGTGGTGAATTTAGCTCATGAAGGGCATTTAGGTAGGGGTCTTACCAAGGCACGGGTCAGAGAAAGATATTGGTGGCCTGGAATGGACTGAGTGATAGAGAGCGTGGTCAAGGACTGCCATCTCTGTGCCATTAATGACAAGTCTCATACCACCAGTCATACTCCTCTGTCTCCCGTTGAGGTCCCTGATGTTGTATGGACCAAGTTGGGATTAGACATAATTGGTCCATTCGAGTTGATGCCCTCTCATGAGATATATGTTATTCTCCTTGTCGATTACACCTCTAAATGGGTGATCTCCAAATGAGTGCTGTTAACTCTAGGTCAGTGATCGAGTTCCTGAAAGATGTGTTTGTGTCAGAAGGGATTCTTAAATACTTGTTTACTGACAACGGGGTGCAATTCACCTCCCATGAGATGTATGCCTTCCTTAAAGATCTTGGAATTGTTCATCAAAAGACAGCCCTATGTTCCCCACAGGCCAACGATCTCACAGAAAGGATGAATAGGGTTGTCAAAAGCTGTGCCCAGAGGGCATTGTATTCAAGGATTTCTCTCAGCACTGTGTTGAGGGAAACCTGGTGGGTGCACCGCACTGTTCCCAATGCCATTTCTCCAAAAATCTCCTTTTGAAGCCTTGGGAGGCAGGGTAGCCAACTCTAATCCAGTATGGCTTCCCATTCGGAGGGAGAGAGTTGTGTCTGATGATTTGAGAAAGATCAGGTTGGCTAACTACCAGCAGAGGTACAAACTGCGGTATGATAATAAAATGTCAGAGTGAAGAAGTGGAATCTGGATGACTGTGTCCTAGTAAAGAGGGCTAAACATGGTCACAAGGGCTCACCCAATTACCTAGGCCCTTTTACCATCACTGCCATTAAGAAAAATATTGTAATTCTGGACAAGGGCTGCACTTGGAGTATGTCTAGGCTTGTTAAATTCACTGAGACATCTCGCCGCACTGCTGTTATCCCTGGTTGTTCAAGCAGGCACAGGCAACTCCCCATGAAATTTAAGGATTATGTCCTGTATTTAAATGTATTCTTATTCTTTTACCATATTCCATTTTCTCCTACTACTTCTGCATTTGTTTAGGCTAATAACATGTTATGTATTATTGTTCTAGTGCTTTATATTTTCCATGCTTAATGTCATTGCATTGTGCCTTCCTGTTTTATTTTTATTCTTCCCAATCATTTTGTAAGGGAGATGCATTGTACTTAACCAGCTCGAGATGAGCTGTGGAATGTAAGAATGCTATTACCTCATGGATTGTCGTGGGGCATTCTGCCTCTGTAGACGCTGCTGTGAACATCTCTAAACTGTTGATGGTTTTATTAGCCACCCTTGCTTTTTTGTACAGTGCCAACTCCCCTTAACCTTGGCAGCAGGTGGCAGGACTGGCTCTGGGATCCAGGAGCATCATTGCCTGTGGGCGAGAGTGCGCCGGGCAGTGTTTTGCTGCTCTAAAGTCTGGCACACTCACAACCAGTTGACTCACCAGTGGTCCAACATCCTGGACTGGGAGCAGGACCTGCTGGACCTGCTAGGTGTTGAGGTTGTGGGTCTTGATGAGTAGCTAATTATATTACCATTGTGTGTTCTGTTCTGTGTTATTGCGAATATTTTCTTTCCATGTAGCAAGAATACTGCTGCTGCTTACATGCAGGTAAATTACGTTTAATAATCTTATATCTTAATCTTATACCAGAGCCAGGATACTCCTTGCGGAGTGACAGTTTGCGCTTTACAAATTCCGACTTACATTACATTACATATTAAGTGATTGTCATTCTTCTAGGCAGTTGTTCGGCGCTACTTTGCGCCTGCTTGCGCTGATTATGTAAGAGACTTTAGAGATCTTAAGATAGGTAATGCTAGAGAGACTCATTTCCTTTGTCCTGTCACTAAGATAGTGGTGGTAGGTAGGTAGTTATTATAGTTAGTTACTTAGTATTAGTTGGTAATTTTTTAGTGCTCCGCGTGAAGCATCCTCCGTCAAGTGCTGCTGATTCCGGTCCTTAGCAGAACCTTTTGTAGTTTGTTAGTGAGTGAGTAATATAGCAACTCATCAGCACATCAGCAGAAATATGCATGCATCCATCTATGCATTTTTGAGGACTAAAATAAATGGAAATGCAGACTTGAACAATTAGCCCATCGAAGAGGGTTGATTCATTGATGATTGCGAATGAGATCTGAGCTTAGAAGAAGCAAATATAATTTTTGGCAATTCATTCCAATGTCTTTGGAATAGGCGTGCTAGGTGGTACTTAGGTTTAGGATTCTGGAATCAGAATGGAACACTGGATTAATAAATAAAATAACTAGATGGTCTGCAATCATGATACTACTTGTCGATCATGTTAGATAGGTGCATTTTTTTGCAATTGTTGTTTCCTGTCGGAAATTTTTTTTAGAGTGGTTTTTAAAATGTTTTATTTGTTTCACACCAATCAATTTTTGTCTCTTTATTATATCTTACATCATCCAGGGGCAAGAAGGTAACGGTGTCTGAGGCGGGAGCTGGAGATGCCTCACAGGGCCAGGATCGCTCCTCAGAGGGCTCTGCTGCTGGCCCCAGTAAGTCCTCCTGTTGTTAATAATGATATTTTCCTAACTTTGACTGCACCTTATTTTTTTTCAAACTATTATTTCCATTTCCTAATTCTATTTTTACCAAATCTTCTGCAATCTATCTGTTTCTGAATTTTTGTTATCCCTCCATTACCTACCAACTCAGTTGTTATATTTCTAGTGTCTGTTTTTACATCAATCTAACTGCCTCTGACTCTGTACTACTATTAGTCTGTCTGTAGCTTGCCCAGTTGGCCACTCTTTTTCTTTTTAAAAAGTTTCACCAATAGCTCTAGCCACTGAGTCCAGTCCTTTGTGTTGTCCTCTTCTTGAGAGGCTTTTCGAAAATTGGCACCAACAAAATGCCCAACCTGATATTTTACTAATTTTGATAGGATAGGACATGCTACTGTCTACTCTACTAAGGACTAGAACCTTATTTGTACTAGTGATGTGTGTGGTGTATGTATGGATTGTATTTTCAATCTTGCTAGGGGAAATAAATAAATACGGGAGGCGTATATGGCATCTAAAAATTGTGCAAGCGGCGCCAGCCAGGAGGGAGCAGATGCAGCAGCTGCTGTAGGGGTGGATGAGCCAGTAGCAGTGGCAGGCAGTGGTATGGTATATTCCTTAGTTATTGACAATACACACTTGCTGCAAGGGTCTACACTGTACTGTTGAGAGAGACTAAATTGTTGTGAACAATGGTTGAAGAAGAAGACCTTTACTTAGCATAAGCATCGCATTAGCGGCAGGAGTTGAGTAACTAAGGGCCTCTTCTATCTGACTTCAAGTCAGCTGGGAAAGTTTTTTGAAGACGACTAAGAGTCAGACAACCTTGATGGATGAGTTGAAAGAAAAGGGAACGAAGGATGGAAGGAGGAAGGATGAGTGACATGTAATATATGACTGGCAGAGAAGAATGCATGGGATGCATAGGTGGCTGATAGGAATTGGATGCATGGGTGGTTGAAGTATGGGTGAAAGTTGAAAGAAAGAATACCTGCCTGGGTGGGTGAAACTGTATGGGTGATAGGAATGCTCCGGGGGGTTTTATGGGTCAAACTCAAAGGCAAGCAAGGAAGGACGCATGTGTGGTGGTTTAAAAATAATTACAAATGTTTGTTGCTGGTGAAAGGTTTGTTGAGAGATTAAGAAGAATGATAGCCATGTTTATTTTGAATGGATGGATACCTGGATGGCATTCAATCATAGCATAGGTGAAGATTGTCCCTGAATGAAGACAATGTAAAAGAAAAAAAACATGTAAGAGTAACAAAGCCAAGGGTGAAGAATAGAATAAGATTAGAATTAAAAACAATATAATGCTAGAAGAGCAATGCAATGATAAATAGAAACATTTCTGAGAAGAGAAACAAGGACAGTTTTTTAAAGGTTTTTGATTCAAGGTTGTATTTCAGAATACTCCCTTGACTCACAGTAATTTGCAAGCACAGCACATATATTGTGTATGTTAAGGGTGGGCGTAATGTGCGTAAGGGACCTACGCGGAGAGGCACGGAGATGAAACAAAATCTCCGCACTCTCCGCATAGTTCCCTTACGCACATCCCGCCTCCCACCTGCCTCCCGCCCGCCTCCCGCCTGCAGTCTTAAATACATTACGAAAGCAATTGTTAAGTAACCTTACCTTATCGGCGGCGTCCCCGGACCTCGATCCTTCTTCAGCTTGTCTTCTTCTGAGACTGCGCATGCGTGGACTCCCGCGCATGCGCACTTCCCAGTTCCCAGTTTAGATATGATGTAAATGTTTAGTGGATGGGGTCACTATCTTACTTCACATGGTTTTCTTTGCTGCTCGTGGGCCGGAGCCAGTTTTTGATTGAAATAGTCTGCCGATAGTGTAACACACCAACAGATAGATGCGGTACCCTCACTTGTGACTTGTCATAGTAGTACTGTCACTCTCTCCTCCTAGTATATATAAACTTAGAGCAGAAGAAGATCTTCACCCTGCCTTGAGTTAGTGTTGCTTTCACCCTATCCGCCCCAGCAAGTGAGTGATCTATATTTGTGTAGATTTTATTTAGTCACACCTCAATATAAATCACACAGCCCGGAGGAAGAGGGTTAGGGTTGGATGAATGGTTGGGAAGGGGGGTTTGGGGAAAGGTTTGACAAAGACAAACACTATACATGGACAACACACAATCTTGTCAGCCGACCATCATAAATCTGTTAAGGGAGAAAAAGGAAATGCATGCATGATGGTGATTTGATGAGGAGTACTTGATTATTAGTACAGGGAAGCAGTATATTATTAATCATTATTAATATGCAATTGCCTTGCCTGTGTGCCCCCAGAGAGACCCAAGTTACATACATTGTATGTTCTAATGTACCGGGCTTCCTTCTAATGCTAGCAAAGAAAATTTGAAAATATCTGTAGGTGTCAAATATAAGCAAATATAATAAACAATAACACTCACAATCGTAATGATTGAAGAGAAAAAATGAATCAAAATGAAATGATGATACTGTAACTATGGTCAAAATAGAAGTTGCATCTCGACATTCCTCTTGGTCCTTCCATGGATGCTCCGTCCATCAATCTTGGGTGCCTGCCTGGCGGATGCAGTTTGGTAAGGTAAGCGTGAGTTTCCCAGTATAGCACAGGGTAAAGGTTGGCCTGTAAGTGTAGATGGAAAAACAAAAAGGATATTGATAAATCAAGGAGAAAAGTAAAGTTAAACTACATAAATTAAGGAGGAGTGCAACAAGAAAACGTTAAGAGGCAACATTGCTAAATGATGTCTACTCTGTTTCCAGAAGTAACCTACAACAACAGGAGGAGCAGGCTTGCCCACCCAACTGCCACTTAGCTTAGATTTTGAGCCAGATAGCACTGATCAAACATACACAACAACATAGCATTTTCCAAGTTAAGTAACTAAATAAATGAACCTCAGTCAGTCATGCCACTACAATTGCATCCACCACTACACAGACATTTAGGTCTGGTGTTGTAGTTGTTTACCTTTTAGGCCACTGTAGGAAAGTAGGATCTGCTTCTAATGGTTACCCCCACTTTTTGCTTTTTGCACCCACTGTTTTGACTAGTCTGGCTGGGATCCTGCTATTCAGGACCCCAGCCTATATGCTTTCTCTCTTAAATTGATATGTGTGTACTTTGGTAGAACTCCAGATTGGATACTGGGCTACCATTATCAGTCTCTAGTATATGGTACACCTGTAACCAGGGTTAAGGTACCCTAGAGGCCTCCCATGGGTTTAAGCATATATTATGCCAAACTGAGAGATGATGCAATATGGAACCCTAGGTCTGCTACTGCAGCCTGTGTAAGATGGTGCTCACACCCCTTACCTTAGATATAGGTTCACTATATCTATATATATATCACTACACTTAAAACGTTGTAAGTCACCCCTATAGCAGGTCTTAACAATCCTGAAGGCAGGGTGCTTGGTTTTATGTGAGAGGGTGTTCCCGCATGAGCAGAGCCCCTCTGCAGCCTTCGGAGACCCTTCTCCCGGGCTGTGTGTGATGTTACCAGACATATAGGTAGAGGTACATTATAACCTCGCAGTAAATGCTATCTCAACCATGACTGCAACAAAGTATGTTGTGTTTGGTGTCAAACACCTTGGAATCATACCTCCACACCAGTAACTGGTGTGGGAAGTATGATCCCTCCCCTCAGAACCAAGGCTCGGGGGGTACATAAGTCAACCGGTCCCAACATTCTTGAGCCTTACAGCACAAAATGGATGCTGCCAGCCACACACACGAGTCTGCCCTACTGCTGCTGAGCCAAGCTTGAGCAGGGGAAGGCAGCACAATAGTCATCCTGTCACAAGATTTAGTGTATTTGGGCGGGGAGGGTGCACTGTCTCAGTACCAGAAAGTCTTGCTCAGGGGCACATTTGGTGTCCCTGTGCATAGTCCAGCTCAAACCAGTTCTGGGAGCCATTTGCTCCTGCTCTAGCACGAAACTGGACAAAGGACATGGGAGTAGCCTCCCCCCTGTCCTGTCCCTCTCAGAGGAGGGTCCCTAGAATCTGTCCAACCCTTTCCTGTGAGAATAAAATGGGTTACCTGGCTACAGGACATTAGATTTTACGTGGACAAGATTCTGCAAGAAGATACTACTACACTTTGGCTGTCTGGACACGTTGGACTTGGCTGCACATCCCTTGGGCTTGACTTCTTGTTCCCTTGCTGTCCCTAGTCTCTCCAGTGTCTGTGAGCCATACAGGCTCTGTGCTGGACCCTGTGGGCCTCCAAGACAACTGAAGAATCTCCCTTGGAGTGAAGGAGTCACTCCCTTGCAAACGCAGGCACAGCAATGCATCTGACCATTTTTTTATCCTGAACTCCTGTGGACTCCAAAGGCACCAGCAACACAGGATGGTGGTTAATGAGGGCCTCCGAGGTTGAGCTGCCCTCTTACCAAGATTGAGGCAGATATCCCTCATGGGGACCGCATAAACCATACCACTGTACACCGTTTTCATTTGCAGCTGCACATGCTCGTTGTCATGCAACAATTCTGTGCATTGGGATATTTGTAGCCCTAAATCAAGTGCATCTTTTCTGAGAAGGACTCCAGCATCATCACACTCTGTGCTCTGCTATCTGGTATCCTCTGAAACCGCCTGAGGTCCCCTCACGACTCTTGTGCCTTCAGCCTGTGGGTCCAATTGAGGGTCAACTTTGCTTTATTTGGCCTCCCCTGGTTGCTACAGGCCTGCCCTGACTCTCCTTGCTATGGTGAGTCTCCTGGTCCTTGCTGGCCCAGATCAACACCGAATTTGACCATCTGCATTGCTTGCTGCTGCCAATGCTTGTTGGTGCTCCCGCCAGACACCGACCCCACAGCACTCGACATCAATCGTGGGACAGCTCTCCTCTGGCTCCTAGTAAATGTAAATGTAAATGTTGTAGACTTGTAAAGCGCACAGCTGCCCCAGCAACGGGGCGTCCCGGCGCTGTAGACCGCTGGGGAACCCGTCCTGGCTATCCCTGTGAGATGGTCCCTTTCTGGGTATCTCCAAGGTGAAACCAGGCATCCCTGGCGTCTGTGGGGGGCCGTTGTAGAGATGAGGCAAGCTTAATGCCCAGAGTTGCCGAGTGTGTTCCTGGTTAGAGTAGGTACCGAGGCGAGAATTATCGAGTCCGTTTTTGACCCTGGTCCACGACCCTGCCGCGTCGGGAATTGAACCCTGGTCCCTGGCCGATTCTCTGCTTACGGGTCAGCCACCTCTAACCAGTGAGCCACACCTCTCCACAGTCATCCTAGACATCTCCTGGTCCTCTCAGCTGAAGAGTCAAGATCACTGTTATCACACCTGAAGCACTCGACATCGGTGGGCATTCGTCTACCGAGCCTCTGGTCACTCCAATGTGACCCAGACTCTGTCCCCTCTGCTTTCAAGTTCTTCTCTTCTAGAATCCACATTTGGATTCCACTGGACACTTTTCTAACTTCCAGCAGCAGCATTTCTTAGTCAACATCCATAGAGAATGACAAGGGTTTCCGACGCCACTTCGTGTCTATGCACCCGGCTCCTCTGGGATAGGTAATTCTGGTACACAGGTATCCACGGGTGGGGTGGCTTTCCAACCTCTTAAGTTCCAAGGGCTGTCTTCGTAATCTGCTGGGAAGGGTCCTAACTCTCCAATTTTCCAACCGCGATTTTTCCATTGAATTGTACGGAGCACGCTGTTGTGTTCTCACTCTGCACCCATCCTCCGTGGGGTCCCTACTTACTCACCTTGGGTGGTTCCTTTGGGTCCTAGTGATTCTACACCTTTTAGACTATGTCTAGTCCTGAGTTTTGGTTCTCAAAGCACTTACAGGCACATGCATCATCATAGGGTTTTGCGATTCCTTAATAGCGATTATTAAGGAATCGCAATTAAGGAATAGCAAAACCCTATGCATGTAGGAATCGCTAAAGAAATAGCGAGTCCCACAAATTCCTTAATTGCGACTAGCAAATTGCGAGTCGCAATTAAGGAATGTCTTCCCATTCATTCCTATGGGCCTCTGGGCCCATAGGAATGAATTGGAGATTGCGGGAGCAATTTGCGAGTATCAGTAGGTACTCGCAATTTGCTCCCGCAATTTCGATGGTGCAAGGGTGTCAAAATGACACCCTATTGCACCCATGTATGTTCACTCTGCACAAATGTTGCATACACACATGCTCTAAGGGCATGTGTGTGGGCAACATGAAACTTAGAAAAATGCAAATAAGTGCATTTTTCTAAGTTTTCGCAAATTACCATGAGGTCCAGCCTCATGGTAATTTGCTCACGCTAATAGCGAAATCGCTATTTTTTAAACTGTAATGCATTGCATTTAAGGAATCTCCATTAGGGATTCCTTAAATGCAATCGCTATTTAAGGAATCCTTATTTTGAGATTCTATAAATAGCGATTTTGGCCGTTTGCAACCAATATTGTGCTTGATGCATGTGCCTGTTAGTATATGGTTTGGTCTCCCCCGGGAGCCCACTGTGTATTGTGCTACTTATGTTTGATTCTTTGCAACTGTATTTTTTGATTTGTGTTCTATCCTCATGGAGAGGATACTAGAGAGTGTTATATTTAATAAATAGATATTTTCATAACTACTGTGTGGTTTTCCTTTAATTTAACCAAATCTAAAAGCTTGCATTCTGGTAAAACAAGCTGCTTAACATTCCTTCAAGACTTAGCCTGAAGGCTGCTCTCCATAGCTCCCAGTAGGATAGCTTTCTATAAAGGTTATCTTTGACCTAATCACCATAAGGGGTGTTTGGACTGGTGCAAGGTGCCTACTTTAAATAGTGGACAGCATACACCAGGCCAACTTGTCATCGCCACTTCATTAAATGCCCTAGTTATTCCATCAATCATCTCCAATCCTACTGACTGACTGGGTCCAGAATCAAAAATGCAATGAATCGGCCTGCAATAGTACAATTTTGTTATTGAACAACAAGAAGAGAAACATTGACTTGAGTCACTTTTTTGTGTGTAGATTAAATACTAGAAGACATCATACACAACAACACAAACATCACTCACTCAGAGTCAGCGTTTCAATGCATGTCATCATCATTTAACTGTTCTTCCAGGACAGTCCCTCTAGGCTCGGAAAGGAAGATAGATATATAGTCAGGTTCTTTGGAAAGACTCGACAAGGCAGGCCCACATCTCACAATTGTTTTACTATTTTCACACATCTCACAATTGTTTTACTATTTTCCATCCAATATCTGGCTTGCGGGAAATGGATTTAGGGCGAGTCAAGGGGACTGGAGTCAGGACACCGAGGAGTGGACTTACTTCTTCACTAACTGCACACAGCTGCAACTCCAATCCGGCAAAAAAAGAGTAAAACGGTGGTGATGGATTTGTTGTGATTTGAACCAGAAAGACAGTGAGACACACAAATATTAAAAGTTAATAATATTCCTTAGCTATTTCTTTTTGGGGGGCTTTTTTTGGAGTGTTAAAGCAAGTAAGAAAGTAACTCGAAAGCCTAGTTGTCAGGGGAGTTGAGCTTGTCCTCAAACTCCCATGGTTCACCAAGAAGTAGGTCATCTAACACACTACTTCCATGACCTGAGTCGCCGTCATCATCTTCCTGCTGTACTACTTCAGGTATGGTGTAATCTGGTGGTATAAAGTGCTGATTCATTTTGATCATGGTCAACCTCTTCACAATTGGGGGCAAGAAACTGATCCTTCTCACTGTCAGAACGGCACCAGCAGAACTGAAAACACACTCAGAAGTTACACTTGTGACAGGGCAAGCCTGACAGTTTATCGCCAGCCTGCTGAGCACTCGCAATTGGCACTAACCCTGGGCGTAGTTCGCATAGTAGTACTACGTGTAGCTGCGCGAAGTGCACTTCGCACTACGCGAGATACGCGTAGCACAATGCGAACTGCGTAGTACGCTGTTTGCGATGATTGCACAGTGCCGGATGCTTGTCCGCACTGTGCAATCATTGAAAAGGGCATCTTGCACAGTGCGAGCTGTCGTTTTCTGCTGCTCGAGTAGATTTTTACTCGAGCGGCAGCTTTCTCAACGTGAACTGGTAGTTTCTCATTGCGAGCGGTCACGAGCATACGCGACCACTCGCAATGAGAAACCTGACCTCCCTGCGATGAGAATCTCGCGAATGAGAAAAAGTCTCGCTGGGATGTCATTTTGCTCGCTCGCGGTCGGCAACTTGACGTTGAGGACCGCGAGCGAGCAAAAAATGGCAACTACGCTACGCTATGCTACACTATGTGATTTTGCACTGTGCTACGTGCAATTCTCGTAGCACGAAGTAGCACAAACTACGCAAACTTCGCGAGCGTAGCATAGTTGTCCGCTAGGGGTGGGCGGAATTTGCGGAATTAACCTTCGCAAATTATCGCGAGAATGTTTAAAATTATCGCAAACAAGCAGAAATATCGCGAAGATGCGGAAGTTTTTTTCCGGCATGTTCGCGAGATTTTCTGCATGGTTGCGGGTCGCCAACTTACCCATGTGGTTGCTTGCGGGCGCGGCCATCTTGTTTTGAGTTGTTCTCGCGGTGCATGATCGCGAGAAGAAAGACGTGATCGCGCGACGCATGACGTCACTGCGGGCGCGAACTGTCGCGAGACAGCGCAAATGGCTAAAAACAATACAACATCTCATGGAGAACGCGACCGGATCAAGAAAACTTGTCGGCGAACGCAGGGATTCAGGTAAGGCGATCGCGCGCGCGCGAGAATGTATTATTTTACAGCGCGAGCAAGAAACAAATTATCGCCAAGCTGCGGAAACCGGAATTTTTGACATTTTCGCGCTCTCCGCGGAACGCAAAAATGTCAAATTATCGCAATTTCCGCGAACGGAACAAAATTTTTGCCCAGGCCTATTGTCCGCCCAGGGTTAATTGGCATCTTTTTCCATACAAATACAGCAATGAGTTTTGATCAAAGTAGACCTCTGTTGGGTCATCTAGATAGGCCTGGACCATCCGCTCAATGCTCATGGGTGCTCCGCTTTGCTCGGCCTCTTTTGCCTTTGCCTCAGCACTGGACTTAAGCCCTTGTTGTAGAAACCATTTGTGTGCCGATTTTAGGGCTGATGCTCCTGTTGTTGTTGTTGATGATGTTGTTGATGGTGTTCTTGGTGGTTTCGGCTGCTATGAGCAAACCTCACTGCCCTCAGGCTCTGAAGTTGAACTTGAAGTCAGCTGCCCTGCAGTACTTGTTGTGCCCTGGAGTATCGGGCCTCTAATTCCTGCCAATTCTTTTACTGGATGACTGGCTTCCACAGCTATTCAAGTTTTGTAGTTGGCCACATCCCCGTCTGAAAAAGTAATGAAAGTGTGCAGTGGGTCCAGAATTGAGGCTCAAATATAATAGTTGGATGACACAATGCCTCTTTGCACCCATGTGTTTTCACATAAGCAAAGGGTTAAGCTCTTCACCAACTCATATGCTTCTTCTTTTCCTCCACACCTGCGTGCATTGCAGACACCCTCTTCAGCTGTTCCCGTAGCATGTGCAACAATGGGATAGCTTGGCTCTTAGTACAGTCCTCCTTGTTGACTTCACGTGTGAAGACCTGAGAGGAAGTAGCATCTTTGTCAGACATTAAACTTGGCCCCATTGGTCCATCTCAATGATTATGCTTTTCACAGAATGCATCCCCTCTTTGCATGACATATTCATTGGTTGGTCTCTACTGGTCAAACAGACGTTCAAGCATGTAATAAGTTGAGTTCCAACGTGTTGGCACCAGCTGGATAAGTGCTTTAACTGGCATTCTATTATCATGTTGAATGAACCTCAGCTGGTTTAGGGCTTCAAAAGGATTGTTGAAATGTGTGCAGATTCTTCTGCAGGTGGTCTCTAAGTTGCTGACTCGGTCTTCTTTTTTCAGAAAGTCTTGAAAAAAGATGTTAATGCAGTGCTCCAAACACAGGACCTCTAAATAGCCACCATCGGCCATCACCTTAACTATATTACTGCCATTGTCTGTGGCCAAAAAAACAATGTAAAGCCCTCTTGGTCACAGCCATTCAAAGACTTTGCTGTCAAAGTCTTCCAAAATGTTTGCAGCAGTATGGCTAACATGGCTACAGTTGCATGCTTCTTTGCTGCATAAAAAATCTTAGCAGTGTCAACAACAACTGCTGCAGATATCTTTTCTATAACTCCCACAAAAGATATCCAGTGTGCAGTGATGCACATGTAATCAGTGGCTTGGCAACTGGTCCACATGTCTATTGTCAGGTGGATAGTATGATCACTACTTGCTGCAAAGCTTGTCCAAGTAATTCCAGCACTTTGTGATGTAGTGCTGTAACTGCAACTCTGGTGGAATAGGGCCAGCTGGGAATCTTCCATTTTGGGCAGATGGCTGCCACAATTCAAGAAAACCCACCCCTTATGCAAAAGAAAAAGGGAGGAGGTCCAGCGCTAACATTTTAGCCAGCTTCGCTTCGATCAAACGTGGCATTGGGTGGTTGCGTTCGTACTGCCCCTCTGACCTAAACATGATGAGAATTGTAGCCTGGATTTTTTTTCTTTTCTTGTGCCGATAATGCAGGGGACATCTTGACGACAGATGTTGGTGAGGCTCAATGCACGTTTTTTCATTGTGGTACTCTCTTGCCTGGGACCCCTTAATATCTCAGCCTGACTCTTAGTCTTGTGCCATTGTGCTGTTGCTGATGAGGATGTGGTCGGTACCACTGCACTCCTGGGGATAGGGCTACTTTGTGTAGCATAGAAAATGTCTCCTTGTTCACCTTCTACTGTGATCGGATCTTCTACTTCTTCATCTCCACTAGCAACAATGGGTGCAGTTATTTGTCTGCTAAGTTGCGCCTCCCACTGGATCAAGTGGTGTTTTTTCATATGGTTTGTTTGGCTTCTGGCACAATAGTTTGTACCAAGCTTACCCCAACTAACACCTAGTCCACAAATGGAGCATATAGTAATGTTCACCTCCTTCCTGCTAACCGAAAAGAAGACCCAAACTGGGAAGGTCAAATTTCTGGCACTGCTGGTGCCACTTGCAATGCCGGATGAACTGGTAGGTTGGCGTGAAGTTTGACTCTCTGCAGTACCTACTTTTACTGAGGTGGTTGTGGTGGATGTAGGTCGTTGCCGGTGAAATATGGAAGCTGGAGGTGGCATTGGTGGTATCTGTATTGGTGTTATCCGTGCCACATCCCTCACAGCAATTTGGGATAGGGTACTGTCAGTCTCCACTGGGGCGGGTCTAATGTCCTCCTCTTTTACATCTACATTCATAACTCTAAGGCTTTCTGCAACCTTCCTTTTCCCTAGCCTTGTCTCATGGGCATGGCATGTCTCCAACTCATAGTGACACCGGATCCAAGTGTCTAGATCATCAGAAGGGGGGTTTGGAGAAGAAGTTGATGGGCTAACACTTCTTTTCCTTGCTGGGGATCTGGAATACAATGGATCTTCTTAAAGAGTGGCTTGCTCTTCTTCTTCCTCTGCAGGAAGCTCGATTTCCTGAACTGCCCCTACTTCGGGAGGAACAACTAATATTGGGGGTGGTTGCGGCTGTTGTTGCCCACTTATCTGAGTTTCCTGCATTGATTGGGTACTACTTTGTGATAACGATAAGTCAATTTCAACATCACTGCTCATCGGCATTGGACTCGTGATTAGACTGGCTGCCTCTGCGATAGCCTGGGCCTAGGTTGGTGGGGTGGATTCACTGATGCGGGGGTGCTACTCCCAGCTTTCTCCCCAGAAACTGCTGCTGCAGGTGCAATTTTTGGTTTCCCAAAAAAGGTCTTGGCGACATACCTGTCTTGGTAAGTGGCAGTGCCTTCTTGTTACTGGCACATTTCTTGGTACCGGATCTGGTGCCTTTCTTTGGGGCCATCTTGAAGATGTCAGCAGTGCGCAGTGGCAAAAGTTGAAGAGATGTCTGTGGTCATATGTCGCATGACGTTGTGGGCAGCAGGACGTCTGTCTGGCAGTACAATGGATGATGTCGTCTCCTCCTCCTATGTGCACCTAAAAGCAAAGAAGCAAGAAGAACATCAGTAAAGAGTGGCATTCATTGTTGTGGTTCAATTACTACTAGTGCAAACAAACAAATATAATATAAAACTTAGTGTGTGGACACACTTGTTTGTGTTATTCACATTATTAAATGTATTACCTAAGTTATTAAAAAAAAATAACAATACAGTGTAGCCATTTGTGAAACTTTGACAACAAGGACTTTCATGGTGTACTGTACACTGAGGAGGGATAAGAAATAAGAACATTGAAAATGACAATGCCTTTTTTTTGTGTTTGTTTTTAAAATATAAATAAAAGGCATTGTCATTTTCAATGGCAATAGCTTAAATTCAGTTCTGATTGAGAAGAGCTGCAATTCGTTAACTTTGCCTGCGAGCACTGAAAGATGACACGCCATGCCTACACTGAGGCAGAGTTCATTCACTGGGCATTTCACACGATCAAAGATGTAGTAAGAAGCACAAGCGCGCCTTCAGAGCTGGCTGCACGCATCTGAATGAACAGGGTAATACAGCATAGGCATTGTTTTTTTTGCAGAGAAGTAGTAATTAAACCAAGATCGCACGTGGTCGAAGCAGAGAGAGCGAGTGCCGGGCCAGGGTTGAATTCCCGTCTCCGATTTATGGAGGCAGTGCGTCCACTTCTAGACACCCACTCCCACGACGCCACGTAGATATTTGCAACAAGCACTAGAAGTATTGCCGCTGTCACTTTTCTTTTTGTCGGATGAGGTCGTGACTCGTGTAGAAGTTTGTTCCCCGGAATCCTATTCAGAGTGGTGGACTCTGTGCTCAGAGATCGCTCACGTGGAGTAATCGCGAAAGCAAGCATGGCTAGCTCGGATTCGCGGGGATCAGTCCTGTTAGCGATCGAAATCGGAAGCCCCAGGGTAGAGATGGGTATGCAGAATAATATTGAGTGCAGGAGGAGAAAGTCAGCAAACTTGTGGAAGTCGGGATTTTTTGTGGGTAATCAAGGGAAACTGCAGGCAGAACAATTTTACTGCCGCTTACAGAGAAATCCTGCTGCAGTCTTAAAGGCAATCCTACCACAGTTTGCAGAGAAACTCTGTGGGTGTCGGCACTCGGCAGAGCAGTGTTGTTGGAGCTTAGAGAGACTAGGTTTTAAGGCACTGGCAGGGAAATCAACAGAAACTAGTCACGAAAGCGAGCGCACACGAACCATACGAACGAGTACAGCGATCGCGAAACCGAAAGCAATACCTTTCAGAAACAGAGAAAGACGCGAGTGGTGCGCGCGCGCCTCAGCAAGCCATGTTTTCAATTATCGCGCCCGTGTCTGGGTACGATAATTGAAACCATACGCGCACTTGGCGGGGGAGCGCATTTCAGGCGGGGGAGCGGACCCTTTGAAGTGCTCCCAAAAGCAGAGTGCATGGCGGCACGATGCGCGTGATTGTGCGCTTGCTTGCCATGCAATCCGCTTTTGGGACCACTTTGAAAAGCCCTTTTTTGGGACCTTATATGCATTTAGTTATGCAGCACAATATCCTTGGTGCAACAACATCAACTGTTGAATGACTAAACACTTATAAAGTATCAAAGGCGAGACCTACTGGCTATGCCAATGCTTGTTTAAATTACTTTTAGCCACATTTGAAAGCAATCTGCGCTGCTGTACAGCATTGCTACAAAACATTTCCAAAGACAATAGCTCTCATTAGTGAGACCTATTAGCTTTGCTAACGCTTGTTATTTGTGTTTCACCCCTACGTTAACATCTGGCATGCAGGCAGAATACTGGACATTAACAGAAGTGTCTCCTCTCTGTGCCTGTGTATTATTAGGTAGAGTGACTGCTTTTTATTTGTACGACTTTTGAAGGGGACATGTTATGCTTGCTTCCCCTCTGAAGTGGCCAACTGAAGATATTTTTAGTTTTAATAACGTTATCGTTGGGGTTTTCAGTAAATATATTTATGTAAATAATGCGGTATCTCCAAAATCGCTCTGTCTGTGACGAGGAATTTAAGAGCTGTATCTGCTTCTAAAGCTGCCAGGGTGGATATCTCGGAGGTGCTCGTCTGCGAGCTCACCCAGAGTTGAAATATCTCTGTTTCACTATTATCATGTTTTTTTCACTGCGTGATATTTCTGCTGCTGTACCACAAATACCACTTTGCAGAAGGGTCTGTTTGCTCCCGCGATTGCGTGATTTTGGGAGGTGGTTCGGATAGCTGTGTTTAGATATGGCTTTGTTATGTGTGGTTCCCTCTGAGCTAACTGGGCCGCTGGGGTTTTTCACTCTTTTTTTTTTTTTTGAAATCTTTATTCGGTGATTAAAAAACACCATAAAAGCACATATATACATGGATAAAAAGTCATTAAACATTAATCAAGATCCTTATACAAAGTTAGTGCAAATAGAGATACCGACATACAGGATCATAAAAAAGGAAAATCCAAAGTCTTTCATTCCTCTCCCCTAGTCATCTTTAATCGGACCGCAACCTTAATAAAATTCATAATACAGCACAATGTTAGTGGATCAGAGGCTTTTTGCAAAAAGACTAATGCGTCCCTGGCACGTTCCTGTTGGGCTTTTTTAAAAATATTTACAAGAAATCTGCGCCTGGGCATAGAGAAATAGGGACAGAGCAAAACAAAATGAAGGGAATCCTGCGGAGACCTGTTGTCACAGCCGCAGGGTCCCTTCTGCTCAATTGACGTGGTGAAACCTGCTGGTGAGGCCAACATAAAAGGAAGTAAATTCAGTCTAAAACGGCACATAAGAAATCTATCCTGTGCATTATGCACAAGATACAGATAAGGCTCCATACCCTCCACACTCTTTACCAGATTATGAGCCCTCACAGTCTTTTTAACACCTTCAGCCTCAGCTCTACATTGGGTTTTCCGCTCTAGGAAAATTTCCCCTACTTGTTTCTTGTGCTGGGCTGAAATTGATGTGGGGTTCGTGAAGAGGTTTCCAAAGCCTAAATCTTCAAGGGTGTTTCTTACATATTTAAGCCAGGGGATGCGCATACAATGGGTCCTATCTAAGCAGTCCAATAAAATTTCTCTGCTTAGATGCGCATCTGGATTAACCCATATTTTTAGCCAGGCCACAATTGGCCTAAGTTTTAACAGGTCATCCAAGTATGGTCTCCCTAGTTCCCTATGAGCTATGATTCCAGCGGTACTTGGTGGTGCCCTCAGGATAGATTTCAGATATTTGTTTTCTTCCTGTTGAATTCTAGTGGTGTTCACAAAGCCCCATACTTCTGCCCCATAGATTACTTTGGAGCATGATACGGAGCCATACAAGTTCATCACCTGTTCCGGGCTCCATCTACCTAGCCTCCTGCCATATCCAGCTATAGCCCCATTAGAGGCAATCATTTTGCTACAACGTTCCACCACTAAAGAGTTAAACTGCAAAGCACCATCAAAGGTTACTCCAAGATAAGAGAACGTTTTGACCTCCTCTAAAGTATGGGTGCCTATTGTATAAGTAAATTTAGAGGAAGGTTTTTTGCCGGCCAGGAGTATGATTTGCCCAGGTTGACAGATAGATCCAGTGTACTCATGAACCTAACAAACCCGTCTATCAGGATTTGTAAGCTTCGAGGTGTGCGTGCAAGCAGAACCGCGTCATCTGCGTAAAGCAGAACAGGAATATGCCGCGCCCCGACCCTTGGGGAATCTGCCTTTAACCCCAAGAGAAACTGCTCCAGGTTATTAATATAAAGGGAGAACAAAAAAGGGGCAAGAATGCAACCTTGTCTGACTCCACTCTTACAGGGAAAAGAGTCAGACAATCCTCCCTCCCTATTAAATCGAACCTTGGCCGTGGTGTCGCTGTGTAATTCCCTTAATATGGTAATTAAACCACTCTCAATCCCCATGCTTAACATCATATCCCACAGCTTTCCTCTATTGATGTGATCGAATGCTGCTGCCAGATCCATGAATCCCATATAAATGGGTTCATCACTGGCCAGAGTATATTTGGCAGTCAGCATGTAAAGGTTCAGGCATTGGTCACTGGTGGACCTCCCTGTCCTAAACCCGTATTGAGTGTCCGAGAAGATGTTATTCTCTTCGGACCACTCGGACAGTCTGTTGAGGATTGCCCTACCCAAAAGTTTAGCCGATACGTCAATCAGGGAAATGGGCCTGTAGCACTTGGGGTCATCCCTATTGCCCTTTTTGAAGATTGGCACGATGATCGCTTTAGACCAGGATGGTGGCAGGCCGCAAATGGTCGCAGTATTTGTGACCCTGGTCATCAGCGGGGCCCATAGTTCTATATTACTAAGAAACAGGTCAGGGGGAATTCCATCCGGCCCCGGGGCTTTATTTTTTGTCAGACCCTCCATCCCTGCAGTAATCTCCTTAAGAGTGAATACTACCGAGGGAACCTGACTTGTGGTTACGGGTGACTCTACATGGATACCGGGCTCATGGTTATATAGACCCCTAAAGTGTGTGACCCACTGCTCCGGGAGGATGTTAACCCCTATCTCTGGGGAATCATTTTCTTGAAAGGTCGGTTTATTAATGATTCTCCAAAATCCCGCTAGATCCCTTCTTTCGCCTGCCTCTCTTAAGTCTGCCCAAGCTTCTGCCTGCAGGGCAAGTTTCCTCCTTTTGGTCTCTTTTTTATATTTTTCTCTGCACCCCTTGATTTTTTTAGGGTCCCTTGGTTTTAGCTTAAGGGAGCATTTCAACTCCCTCAGTGCCTTAGAGCAGTCTTTATCAAACCACCGGGGATTTACCAGATTACATGTGGGCGCACTGGTCCTAAGTAGGCCATCGACCAGGTTAGCAATCTGGTCAAATGCTTCCAGTACCCTTGGTCCCTGGACTTCTAGGTCTAGACAGTCGTTAATGGCTAGTCGGCCCTTGTCGCCCAAAGTTTTATAAAACTTTACCCCATCTATTTTGGACCATTTCAGTCTCCTACCTTGATCTGTGACCCTCTCCTCAATTGAGCGGTGGACTCTAGTTCCAGCACCCACCCTATACGAGAGCATCAAAACAAGGGGATTGTGGTCACTAAAACTGCTCCAATCTATCCCTACACTGATTATTTTGTTTATCAGGGATCTCGAGGCCAAAATATAATCTATAATAGATGAGCAACCCCTGCCCTTGAAAGTTGGTGGGAGTGAACCATCCGACTGTGGGTCTATCATATTAATGGTATGCTCTAGGTCGTACTTAAGCCGAAGCAACCTAAGAGCCAACCCAGTAGGCGTAGGAGAAAAATGCGGACCCTTCTCCATTGGACATTGTGACCAGTCTGTGTTTACATTGACCAGTGCCGGACAGAGGTGGCAATTAAAGTCTCCCACTAAAAGCAGCCCGTGTGGCGGCCCCTTATTTTGGAATGTTGTTTCTTGTCCCAGCCTATGGTCTAGTTCAGCTAGTAGCGGGATATGGTTGTTTACTATCTCAGTGTTATAGATGATAAGAACAGAAAATCTTAACCCCTTTCCGAGGAACCGAACTACCTGAATCCCATGTGAGTTCCAATCTGGGGAGGACCAGGAGCCTGGGAGGTCTAAATCTACGTAGATGGACAAACCGCCCATTGCTCTCCCTGATCTGGATTTTCGGGCGGGGACAAAAAAACACTTGTACCCCTGTAGATGGTAATTATTCACCAAGGCCCATGTCTCCTGTACACATATAACTTGAAATTTTCTAATAAAATCAACCCATTCCTTGTTATTAAATTTGCCCGCTATGCCTGCTACATTCCAGGAGATGAATCTCACTCCCTCTCCCCTCCGTCTTGAACCCCCCTGGGGCCTTGATGGTATCTCCTGTAATGACCCTTGCGTAGCCAGCCCATGTCCCCCTCCTATACCATCTATGGCTGTAGCGTTAGGTTCAGCAAACATGGAAATCCCCACACCACTCGGTAGAGTTTGCTGAGCCTGAGAGTTTTGCTCCTCCACCACCTCTACCAAAACGCCCTTATCCATGTGACCCTGGGGGACATTATCTGTTTGTCAATCCACCCCCTCTAGACCGTTCAGGCAAGTAAACCGGTTATAGGTGTGCAAGGGTGGTTTTGGTCGGCCAAATAATGGCCTAGGGTTGAAGGCCCAGTGTCTCCCCCTCCTGCCAACCCTCTCCCAGTTGTCATGAATTTGGGGCGGCTGCAATGGGACTGGAATAATTGGGAAAAAGAAAGATACACGAAGGGTTTGGATAGTGGATTCTCTGGATCTATTCTTCCCTTGGCATATGTAGGACACCGTTCCTGTGTCCCTAAAACTCACCAATATGCAGTCCCCTATAATAGATTTGTATGTTCTCCCCACCCATGGCACCCTTCTTACCATTATGATTTCGTTATTAAGGTGTGTCGGGAGGGGTCTATTTATGTTTAACCACTTAATTACCCTACTTTTCAGGGCACAAAAATCCTCAGTTTCACCTTCTTCGAGTGAGGGGACACCCGCCATGACTACAGTGAGATCATTAGTCTCTGGGGGTAGGTTAGGTCTGCGTGGTCTCAAGGGAAGCTTCATTAGGGGAGTCGGTGTGGTACTATCTACCGGCTGTGCCGGATAAACAGGGCCTGAAGGAGGAGTAGGCATGTTAGAGTTAAGGGGCTTAGTTGATGCAGGCTTGGGCCTTAGGGGTTTTTGCGGGGCCGCCGCATTTGCGGCTTGTAGAGGGACTAAGTTTGCTGCACTATTTACAGGCTGTTGAGGGGCTATTGTGGCGGGGGTAGATTCTAGATGCCTTCCCTGATGACCAGCTGGGATTTTCAGACTACCTAGTGTGGCCTCCAGAATAGTTAGTCTGATCTCAATCTTTTTTATACTCTCGCTAATCGGTAGTAATAGAGACCTTAGCAAGAATTCCAGGTTTCCAAGCGGGACAACAGAGAGGGGGACATTAGCGGTACTAGTTCCTATGTCTTTTATCAGGGCGGGAGCTAGATCCTCCCGGGCAATAGGTTTGGGGTGTGATTCAGCCGGTAATTTCGCTGCTAATACGGGGGGTTTTGAAGACTTCCCAAAGTCCGAGTGAGAGATCTTGGATTTACTCCTTCCCTGGGCTCCCTTCGATTTCCTCCTACGTTTATTAGGAGGGGGCCCCGGTGCTCCTTGTGTAGTAACTGGCTTGGGTTTAGCTTTCCTAGCCTTAGAGGCTGGGGGGGGTTGGGAGACTAAATCAATGGTCACCCTTGTAGGGCTTGGACTGGTAGCTGGGACTATACTCATGGCTGCAACTGGTGGAGTGTTTATACAATCCCTCAGCAGGAGTGGGACTTCATCTATTAGGGACAACTCCTCCCTGGGCGTAGTGGGTTGTTCTCCAAGGGGGGTGTTTTTCAAGTTATCTATTGAGCGTCTCCGTTCTGCCCTTAACCGGGACAGATTGCACTCTTTGTCCCCCTCCCCCACCGCCCGGGAGAAGTAATTCTCTAGGGTCCTATTTTTAACTCCTCCCGGCTTCAATGGGGTACTCTCCCTTGCCGGGGACGGCATAATGTGAGTGATGGATTATAATCGGCAAGGGGCTGTGACAGAAAATAGGACCAGGGGTCGAATGGACGATCCAAGAGAGTAGGCCCAGCCCGGACTACTCCGGCCTCTGACTGCCACAGACGGTCCCGCCCTTGTCCCGGGCTTCTCCCGGGACGCTCCCGCGTGCGCTCCCGCGCAGCGGGAATAACAGATTGAAAAAATAGAGACTCTCGTTAGTGGGGGCGGGGCAGGCAGGGAGAGCGGCCCAGATGATTGTAATTAGGGCTGGCGGGGACTCCTGGGAGATGTAGTCCCGGTCCCGCAGCTCGCAGCCCTGCCCACGTGCACTCACACCCACTGCAGGCTCCGCTTTGGCAAGGAAACAACTCCAGGGGTCCAAAGGTCCAGGACAGCACACCCCTCGAAGCGGGACCCGCGAAGCGGGTTCCGCGAGGCGCTGCAAGGAAAGCAGCAGTCAGGGCAGCAGCTCTCCACACGCACCAACAGGTCAGCCAGGCGTCCCAAAGTATAACGGAGTCCCAAAGGTTTTAAATTCGTTGGTGGGGGCGGGGCAGGCAGGGAGAGCGGCCCAGATGATTGTAATTAGGGCTGGCGGGGACTCCTGGGAGATGTAGTCCCGGTCCCGCAGCTCGCAGCCCTGCCCACGCGCACTCACACCCACTGCAGGCTCCGCTTTGGCAAGGAAACAACTCCAGGGGTCCAAAGGTCCAGGACAGCACACCCCTCGGAGCGGGACCCGCGAAGCGGGTTCCGCGAGGCGCTGCAAGGAAAGCAGCAGTCAGGGCAGCAGCTCTCCACACGCACCAACAGGTCAGCCAGGCGTCCCAAAGTATAACGGAGTCCCAAAGGTTTTAAATTCGTTGGTGGGGGCGGGGCAGGCAGGGAGAGCGGCCCAGATGATTGTAATTAGGGCTGGCGGGGACTCCTGGGAGATGTAGTCCCGGTCCCGCAGCTCGCAGCCCTGCCCACGCGCACTCACACCCACTGCAGGCTCCGCTTTGGCAAGGAAACAACTCCAGGGGTCCAAAGGTCCAGGACAGCACACCCCTCGAAGAGGGACCCGCGAAGCGGGTTCCGCGAGGCGCTGCAAGGAAAGCAGCAGTCAGGGCAGCAGCTCTCCACACGCACCAACAGGTCAGCCAGGCGTCCCGGGTTTTTCACTCACTGGGGCCTCGCTGTTACGGATGGGAAAGATGTAGATTTTGGTTCGGAGAGCAATCTCAGATGCTGTTTGGAAGCAACCAGTAGGTCTTCTGACAGTTGTGCACTTCACCATGCGCTGCACCGTGGAGAGGGGTTAGTAGTGTCTCCTTAAAGCCTCCTCAACCTGTGCACTGACACTTCATCCCCAAGCAGCCTACCAACCCCGGGTACCACTTCTAAACTCACACCCAACCACCACGGAAATAACCGCACCTCCATTTCCCATCCCCGCGCTCCTCACTCATGTACATACACTCACGGTGAAACGATACATTCCGTCTAGCATCAAACTGTTACGTATTGGGAATTTGAGTCCCGGCTCTCATGCTTGGCGCTATGTGTGACCTTCGGAACATGGACTGGTCTGGGACTAGATCGCTCGGATGATTGGAGCACAAGCCTTCAATGAAGCGGAACCCCTCTTACCCCCACCCCCTCAGTGCAGCGGCTTCTCCTTCAAGTCCCGGGCACCGAAGCCCCCGCACAGTCGCGCTACGGATTGATGCTTGCAGTGCTTTGATGCCCGTTGGCCTCATGCTCAGGACCGCCTGGGGTTGCAGGTCGGTTTAAGTTTGTTACACGCTGCTCGCGAAACCGAAAGCAATACCAAACAAGCCCAGCGGAGCGTGGCGCGCGCGCGCTTGGGGGCGGGGGAGCGGACCCTTTGAAGTGCTCCCAAAAGCGGAGTGCATGGCGGCACGATGCGCGTGATTGTGCGCGTGCTAGCCATGCAATCCGCTTTTTGGGAGCACTTTTCAAACCCGCTTTCAATAGTCTCGCTTTGCGATCGCTTACGCGATAGCAAGGCGAGACCTAAAAAATGGACGGGATCAAGTGGGCTCCCCTCTTTTGTCTAGGAGGGCAACAGGGACCACCACCTCCCCGGGGCAAAAATATAAGCAAAAGGGGGAGGGAGGCTATATGATTAGGCCTGGGCAAAAATTTCGTTCCGTTCGCGGAAATTGCGATAATTTGACATTTTTGCGTTCCGCGGAGAGCGCGAAAATGTCAAAAATTCCGGTTTCCGCAGCTTAGGAATAATTTGTTTCTTGCTCGCGCTGTAAAATGATACATTCTCGCGCGCGCGCGATCGCCTTACCTGAATCCCTGCGTTCGCCGACAAGTTTTCTTGATCCGGTCGCGTTCTCCATGAGATGTTGTATTGTTTTTAGCCATTTGCGCTGTCTCGCGACAGTTCGCGCCCGCAGTGACGTCATGCGTCGCGCGATCACGTCTTTCTTCTCGCGATCATGCACCGCGAGAACAACTCAAAACAAGATGGCCGCGCCCGCAAGCAACCACATGGGTAAGTTGGCGACCCGCAACCATGCAGAAAATCTCGCGAACATGCCGGAAAAAAACTTCCGCATCTTCGCGATATTTCTGCTTGTTTGCGATAATTTTAAACATTCTCGCGATAATTTGCGAAGGTTAATTCCGCAAATTCCGCCCACCCCTATATATGATCCCATCACGGGAAATATTGGCCCCAGAGACCACCACCTCCCTAGGTCAAACCCTTCAAAAAGAAATTAGGAGGCTGTACTGCCCCCCTCCTGGAAACACTAATGGCCCTGTGGACCGCCATCACCTAGGGCCGGCCCCCTACCTCCCGAGGGGAGCTGGCATAGACTATGGGGGCATTGAGGCTTCCCCCGCAGTCCCCAACGTTGCATACTAGGTGCCCTGGCTGGGCTCCAGGGCACCCAGGATCAAGAGGCCAGGCCCCAGGAGGTTGGGGTCCCCAGGACCAAAATCAGCCCAGGAAGGGCCGTCACATGGCCCCACTCCTCTCCTTAAAAGAAATCCTTCCTGGAGGTGAATGCATCATTAATCTACTGAAGCACAATCTGTAGTGACTATGACAAGTGGCTTTTTTCTTGGCCTCTTGGCCTCTACTGGTGATAGCAGAATCCATGGTTCATCTGGAAGTCTTGCCCGTTTTCCCCCCCATCCACCTTAGTAGATGCAAAGGTCTTCCTTCCTTTTTTCTAGAATGGTAGACAGCTTAACAAATTAGCCCTACAGTGCATTTCCTGATGATTTTTGTGATGCGTTGTTGATACCGAGGAGTATGAGGACATCTCCACCAAACATAGAAGCACTTAATTCATATAGTGAAGAGGAAGTACCCTTGTTTGATGAAGATTGATCTCTTTGTAGTCTTGTTGTCTTTTCTATAAGATAGTTCATGTTCTCATAGATTTCTGGATAAAGGCGCAAAAGGAACAATCACCTTGCTGAAACTCACACAAGGTCACTGGAGACATTTCCTTGTGGTCCATTATGCAGATGTATGTAGAATATGCACTGGACATTTACCCAATGAGGCACCACTTAGTAATTAACTAGTGGAAAGACCTACAGTTATGTGAATATTTGGTGAAAAACTGTGGACTCTTGTTGGATATAGGGACAGGTGAGGTTCTATTCTGACACTGTCACTTACTCAGCTACTGGCACACCCACACAGACACTCACACACCCACTCACACACGCAGTCAGCCACACTCACATACACTTACAGACCCACACAGATACTCACACACAAACTCACATACCCATGCAGCCTCCCACACATCCACTTACACACCCAAAAAAACATTAACCCACTCACAGACCCATACAGCCACTCACACACACACTCACACACCCAGAAAACCTTTCACCCACCAATTCACAAACCCATACAGCCAATGACATACTCACTCTCAAACCCATACAGCCACTCACAAAACCAGCCACACACTGCTACTCACACACCCACTCACAGACACATAAAGCTACTCACACACCCACTCACCAAACTACACAGCTACTTACATACTCATTCTCAAATATTACATGTTACAGTTAGGAAACAACATTATAAAATCATAGAAATGCACTAAAAAACAAAGGTTACAATTAAGTTAGGAAATAATAAATTATAAAATTGCAGAAATTCACTAAAAAGCAAAGGTTACAAGGAAGTTATAGTTAGGAAATAGAATTAAACAAAACTTTGAAATGTACCAATTCTTTAAAACCGTTTAAGGCTGTAATATCTGATTAGAAAGGAACAGCTACATCATGTTTCATATCTGTGGAATGGTAACGATAACCCTTCTTTACTGGTAACATTGGATTCAACATTACTATTTTAGAAATTGTAAGTCCAGTGGCACAGTAGGCGAGGGACCTATATCTGAGCATACCCTTGGCCACTTAGGGTGAACATAGCAAACACAACAAGATAATGAACAGAGTAAAGAAACCTTTCAACAACTCACCCCAAGTCAATAGATCTGCATTAAATCCATTGCTCTTATACACACTATGACACCTCAGTTTTGACCCAGCCATATGCAAATCATTCTTGACCCTGCTTCCAATGGGAACAGTCCAGCCTGAACAGCCAGGCCCGGTCCTCCCAAGACCGGAAACAAACATCTTCAGACCGGTATCAGGGTATCACCCCTCACCTGCCAGGCTACCTTGAATACAGCAGCACAGCGAGCAAGGGACCCACATCTGGGCATACCCTTGGCCACTTAGGGCAAACATAGCAAACACAACAAGGTGATGGACAGAGTGATGAAACCTTTCAACAACTCACCCCAGTCAAGAGATATGCATTGAATCCATTGCTCTTTTGCTCACTATGCCACCATAGTTTGGACCCAGCCATGTGCAAATCAGTCTTGATCCTGCTCCCAGTTGGAACAGTCCACCCCAAACTGCAAGGCTAGGTCCTCCCCAGTCCGGAAACAAACACCCTAGGACCGTTTTCAGGGTATCACTCCTCATCAGCCAGGATAGCTTGACTCCGGTGGAATGGTGAGCACATCCCACATAGGGCAAACAATTCAAAAGGTGCAATTGATTGTTAAAATGAGGAACAGTGTCAAACACTCACCCCCAGTACAAAGATCGAGGCCTAAATCCATTTATTTTTGCTCAACACACCATTCTAGTTTGGACATAGTCATATGCAAATCAGTCTTGACCCTGTTCCTAATGGGAGCTGTCCTCCCAGGACCAGAACCATGCATCCTGGAATCGGTTTCAGGATAGCACCCCTCATCAGCCAGGCTAGCTTGAATCCAGTGGCACAGCGAGCAGGGGACTCATCCCACTTAGGGTGATAAATGCTGCACAAACAAATGATGGACAGAATGCTGAACACATCAAACATTTCCCCCCAGCTAGGAGATCTGGATTAAACCATTGTTCTTTTGCTCACCATGCCACCCCAGTTTGGACCCAGCTATATGCAAATCAGTCTTGATCCTGCTCCTTCTGGGAACAGTCCAACCCAAACTGCCAAGCCAGGTCCTCCCTGGAGTGGAAACAAGCACCCTGTGTGGAGTATTTTTGTGGAGTTTTTGTTGTGTTACTCTATGTATGTGTGTTGCAGAAATACTTTATACATAGACCCTTTAGATAAGTCTGACTGCTCTGTGCTAAGCTACCAGAGGGCTAGCACAAGTTTTTTTTAAGTGTGCCTCTAACTTACCCTGGCTAAAGTAGCAGCTTCTGCTTTGAAAGGGTGCATATCTATGCCAACCATAAACCCCAGTTCTAACAGTCTGCTTTAAATATATTGATCAGCTGAACTACTGATAAAGCCAATAGGTCAGCTTTTAATGTTTTCGTAATCTGACACTTTGGCAAAGTCAGTAGGTATGCCTTCTCTAAAATGACACCCCTTATATTGTTTCATCATATAGTCATCCCTTCTCCTGTCCCAACTCTATGTCATGCACTTCAGCATTGTGAGCACCCCAAAATTGAAGGTGCTACTGTGAAGAAGGACGGATATTGTGAAACACAGTCTAGAGATACTCACCACTCGCTGTACCAATATTTGTATATCCTAAAGACTTTCAACTAATGTGAGTGTGACAATGCACTACATTTATCACAATGCTTCTGGGAAAATAGTGTGGTGGTATGCAAGGCATTGTGTTCCCTCTCTACAGTCTGTTCTATTGAAGAAGGACAAGTTTCCTGAAACAAATGTCTAGATTTACCCAACACTGGCCAGCAAAGATGAATACAGTTAGAAATTAGGTTGTAGGTTGACTGGGGTATGAGCCCTAATCAAGCAGCAACCACAATCCTAGTCAGGGTTATATGCAGTCCAACCCTAAATTAGCCTCTGTTCACCTTCTGGTAGCTTGGCAAAGAGCAGTCAGGCTTAACTTAGAGGCAACGTGTAAAGTATTTGTGCTCCACTTCAAACAGTAAAACAGTGAAAACACCACACAAAAAGATTTCACACCAGGTTGGAAATTACAACATTGCTCCGAATTTAATAAATAAAACAAGTCCAAAAATGGCAAAATAAGTAGAACTTGAGATATCATATTTCAAAGTTTTTAGGTAAAAATTGTATCTAGAACCAAGAAGTGCTATTCAGGATATCTGGTCGTGCCAGACCGAAAGAAATTCTGACATTCAGGCCTACTGTGATCATGGGTTGGATACAGGGATCCAGTGAGGCCTGCTGTCAAGGGGACCTTAATCCTTGGTGTGTCACTTTTGAAGATGCAAAATACAGTCAAGGCAATGTGTGAGTTCCGATCTGCGCAGTGGGAATGATGCACTGGTCCAGAGTCACACAGCAGCAGTGATGCACCGCCTCAAATGAGTGATGCACTGCGATGAGGAGGCTTTCGCTTCGTCATCGAGGCTGACAAAGATCGAGATGTGAGAACCTTGTGTTGGGAAGCACGTTGCACAGTGGTGGTTCTGAAGGTAATACGTCAAGTCCGATCCACACAGCAGAGGCAATGCACTGGTTCTGATCCTCACAGCAGAAGTGATGTGTCAGTTCTGGTCCACACAGTAGCGGTGATGCCTAGGTTTGATAGCAGATGCATTGGTTCTGCTGGAACAAACATGTTAGGCCCACTAACAAGGCACCCCTTGGCAAGGCAGACTCACAAATGAAAGAGTCCAGGTGCAGAATCAGGGTGGTTGGAAGACTTTTATGACCCTGGGACTTCAGATCAGGAGGCCAGCCAGCTGGCCCTTGGAGTCACTCTTGTTTCAAATGATGCAGGTCCAGTCCTTCTAACCAAGCAAGGGGAACAACAGGGCAGCACAGCTTTTCAGGAGCCGGCAAAGCAGCAGTCCAGTAGAGTGGCTGTCCTACAGCAGCATAGCAGCACTGCAGTCATTCTTCCTTGCAGAGTGTACACAGGTCCAGAGGTATACTGATGTGGTGGTGGTCTCTGAAGTCCAGTGCTTATATCCAATTGTGCCTTTAAAGTGGGGGAGACTTCAAAGATATGCCTTTGAAGTGCATAGTGGTCCTCCCTTCCTGCTCACTACAGTAGGTATGCGGTCCTTCGTATGGGGACACAATACAGCCTATTCAGGTGGGAGTGTGGCTAAGTCCAGCTCCTCCCTCACATCCTTCCAGGATGACCCATCAAGACCCACCTAAGCTCCAAGTGTGTGCACGTCTTTCAGCCACCCGAGACATATGATTAGAGACAGGCAGCAGGCACCAAATGGCTAAAGTAAGAAAATGTCAACTTTCTAAAAGGTTACTTTATACAGGGGTTGGCCCTAATTCAGACAGCGAGATAGGCCCTGTGAAATTAGAAGAACATTTTATCTAGCTGTCACGTTAAGTGCTGTTTGTTACTTGAACAGACTCAGAACAATCACTGATTACATTGGTCTATAGTATTTATTTACTTTTCCTTCTGTATTTTTTCTAGACCATTCACTTTTTTCTTTTGTGTCAGATAAAATGTATACTAACTTTTTAAAAGGGGCATTTTTCTGAATTGTAATTTAAAATCCAACTTCACCATAAGTTAGGATTTTAAATTAAATTTCCAGAGACACCAAACTCGTAAATTCTAACTCTTCACAATTCGGAATTACACATAGACAATGGAGTAAGGTAATCCCAGTGTTATCCTAGAGGGGAAGATAAACCTTGCAGTAGTGAAATACAAATTTAATAGTACATTTCCTGCCTTTTAAAGACAATGCACCCTGCCCTCTGGGTTGTCAAAGACCTATCTTAGGGGTGAGTTATATGTACAAAAAGGAGGGTTTTGGGTCTGGCAAGAAGGGTATCTTGCCAAGTCAACATGGCAGTTTAAAATGCACACACAGACTGCAATGACAGGCTTCAGCCATAGTTAGAAAACTACTTAGGTGGTTGGCACAATGTTTGCTACAGGCCCATTGGCAGCATTATTTATCTGCCCTTGGCACAGGTAGTGCACTGTACTAGGGACTTATAAGTACATTAAATATGCCAATTCGAAATGTGATAATATTGCTATGTTTTAGGGAGAGAGTACATGCACTTTAGCACTGGTTAGCAGTGGTACATTTCTCAGAGTCCCAGTGCCAGCAAAAACGAGGTCAGAAAAGTGAATGAGAAAGGCAAAATGTTGGGGATGAGACTAACCCAAGGCTGTCAGGTCCAACAAATACTAAAGACTTTTAACTAATGTGAGTGATGACAAGGAGACTGCATGGTAGATCTTCACAGATTGGAGAAGAACTACTACTGCATCAGGGACCACCCATGAAGATTGTAGTTCTTTGGCAGCAATTTTACAATTTTAATTAAACATAGAGATGTCAATAAATTAGTTGTCGAAGTCTTGAATGCTACAAGAAGGTTTCCAAAATGAAAATAAGGCAGGAAAGTTTGTATTTGAGTTTAATTACAGCTCTGCTAAGCTGTACTAAGGCTGATTCATAAACCTTTGATTGTAATTTGGGAGATTAATTCATAAATTCACCATGGTCAGACTTCTCTACATGGCAATCTGTCAAGGTCAGAACGCTGTTCAGTCAGGCTAGTGTGGTGACCGATTTCTTGGCTGTTTTGAGCGGGCTTTTGCCATTGGTTTCTGAGAAATTACCAAAAACCTTGTCTGCAGAAAGAACATATGTACGCAGTTTTCAAACGTTGTTAAATACCTGTACAGTGTGCACTTACAAGTTCAAAACTGCCCTGTTTTGGGAATTTGGGCCTCGTTTTCAGCTTTTTGATCCACAAATGGAGGATACTTTTATTTTGGTCCTTGGGCCTATTTTCTGACCGATGTTGACCTTGGAATTCACAATAGTACGTTTACATGAATGATTTGATCAGCTCACAAAAAGATGTCACCCAGGCCATTAAAATGGCACCACTTAAGGCAGACTACATTTCCACAGTGAACATTTGGCAATCCTCGATAGTGGAAGCAGGAAGCTAAGCCCATACCGACTGTGCTGCAATACCACATTCACCATGGACAGCGGGTTTGAACTTTAGCCACTTGAATTGCATGTGGTGGTGGGACCACGAGAACATAATGCTAGCCACCCTGGTGGGGCAGGTGTGATACACTTACCTTAGTCCAACGGCCACCAAAGTGACTACTACTCACACCTGAGGTGAATCAAAATACACCAAGTTGCACTTGTTTTCCAACTGAGCTTTGGAGTGACACTGATGTTGGCAGCTTGCACCCTGCACTCACTTGCATAATGAGAAGTCCTGGGTCTTCTGCTCTCATGGCCTTCGGCACAATGAACAGAGACGTTCCATTGTCTCACACAGGAAATGTTTAAAGTAAGAATCGTTAAACCAACTGAGCTATACTGTTGCCCAAAGGTTTCTTTCCTGGATGGGAAAATGATCATGAAACCAGAGCATTTCTCAAAAGCGTGATAATACATTTGCCACACTTTTTTGATATCGTAACAAATGAGTCTCTTTAAATTCTATCTGTGAATATATGACAGTTCTCGTGTGGACAGACATTCGTGAAGATAATAGAGGATGCTTCATTCGAACATTTTTTTTTTCCTACAGTAAAGATGAACATGAAACAAAGTAGTAGAAAATGCGAATATTTAGTATAGCATATCGATTATCAAACAGACAGGAGAAACTTCAATTTCTCATTAGGTCTTTATTTTTATTTACAGTAGGAACATTATAAATAGTAGTGTGTGGCTGTTGCCTTCCTGACAGCAAAGATATTATGACCTTAAAGAGGTGTTAATTGAAAATGGAAAAAGCGTGGCCTCATTTATATGTGTTCAATTTTATGTCACGGCAACTATTCAAAGTCATTGAAAAATAATAAAACAAGGAAGCAAGCAACACACGGCTAGACAACAGGTATCAACTGGCACAGAGAAAGACAGCTAAAATATTTCACTGGCCCTTTAAACTGCAAAGCTCTTCTCGGCAGGTGTTTGAAGACCAATACTGTGAAGCGAATGAAATCACAGCAATTGTTAGGATATCTTTCACATGAGTTGTTCAAGCAGTACCGGCAGGGCATTTTTCATGTGTGTATTGGCTGAACAAAGGCAGCAATATAATGGCTGACATTCTTATAAAGAGACACTTTAAACGATGTATTATTGGATATTAGTGTACTTTAACTTTGAAGACATTTTAAAATTTCAGGCAACCTATTATATGACTTCCAAATTTCACTTTTAGATTCATCCTACTGTTTTTATTGACCTATGATAATTGTGTGTCAATAAATATGTCTAGTAGAGAGTAAAACACTACATGAAGTAGAACGTGACGTAATAAATAATAATGTAGTTAATTCGCCGTCTGACAGATGGACTAACATGTGAAGTTCGGTTTTGAACTGCAAAATCAGCCTGAATCAGGGGACACTAGTAGGATTTCAGTTCTAAATAAAAATTGAATTCGGGAAAAATTATAAACATTTACACGTTATTACACAAAATGCAACTCTAGTGAGATATATATTTCACACTTAAAATGGAGCACAAGCACGAGACGTGATACAGGCGAGCTACCATTTTGATTAAAGTGTGTCACTCCTGAATCCACCCTGCTCCTGTCTCGTGTTTCCCTGCCCATCACATTCCAGCCTGACTCTTTTCATGCCCTTCTCTCCCAGTTTTCCACATTTCTTGACACCTTTTGTCCACTTTCCCTGCTTCTACGCTTTAATTTTTCATTTTTCCCAGCTGTCTGCAATTTGGGTCTCATTGCGATGTCGGTCGGAAAGGCTCTGAATGGCTTTTGGATTTTCCTAACCCGTGTCGGAACCCATGCTTCCGACCAACTCGTAAACATTTCTGAACGACTGATTTCAATGGAAGGTAAACATTCAGTCTTTCTGACTCAGTTCCAACCGGTATTCGGAGACTCCATGTCAGTCGGAGCCCAATCGTACAGGTTTATTGACCATGTTTCCGACCAATGTATTACGATGTCGGATTCGGACAACCTTTATGAATCGGTCTGTCCGACACGAAATGGCTGTCGGAAACTTATTTATTTATTTATTTAATGGTTTTATAAAGCGCGTAGTAACTCAAAGAGCATCCCAGCGCTGACCTGTTTCTCCAAGGGTTTCAGCCGTCTGATGAAATTATGTCTGCGGGAAAAGGAGGGTCTTTAGAGTTTTTCTGAACTGGAGGTAGTTCGGTTCTGTCCTGAGTCTTCGTGGTAGATGGTTCCAATGTTTGGCCGTGTGAACCGAGAAGCGACGGCCACCGGTCTTGGCTTTTCTGACTCTAGGGACTACGATAAGATTTTCTACGCTAGACCGGAGGTCTCTCTCCGCTTTGTATGGGATTAGGAGTTCTTTGAGAAGAGGGGGGCTGTTATTGTTGAGGGTTTTATGGGCCAGACAGAGGGCCTTGAAGACGACCCTTTCTCTGACTGGGAGCCAGTGGAGGGATTTAAGAGCCGGCCTGGCGGAGGATCTTCCAGGTGTGCCTGTGAGTAGGCGGGCGGCGGCGTTTTGGACTTTTTGCAGCGAGTTCAAGGTGGCTTCAGGGGCTCCCAAGTAGATGGCGTTACAGTAGTCTAATCTTGCCAGGATTAGACCCTGAATGAGGAGCCTCCTTGCGGTATTGGGAAGCAGGGGGAAGATCTTCCTGCAGGCTCTGAGTAGCCCAAAACATGTCCCTGCCGTTCTTTTAGCCTGAGTTTTAAACCTCATGTCCTTCTCAATCCACACACCAAGGCTCTTGACCTCTTTCTTGGGTGCGGGAGGGTTACCTAGGCAACTGGGCCAAAGGTGAGATGGTAGAGAGGGCCCCTTGTGGCCCATCAAGAGGATCTCAGTCTTGGACCCATTCAGTTTCAGTGAGGAGAAATTCATCCATCGGTGGACTTCGTAGAGGCAGCTGTGGAGATCGGATGGGGCGTGGTGGGGGTGTGAAAGGGTTACGACCAGCTGAGTGTCGTCGGCGTAGTTGATAACTGACACGCCGAACGAGCTGACCCTCTTCTCCAGTGGGGCCATGTACACGTTGAATAACGTAGGGCTAAGGGATGAGCCCTGTGGTACTCCGCACCGGAGGGGGATGGTGGATGAGCAGCTGTCGTTTTCCCGCACCTGGAAGGAGCGTCCTGATAAGAAGGATTCTAGCCATTTCAAGGCCGTACCCTTTAGTCCGATCTCTACCAGTCGGTGGATTAGGGTGGGATGGTCTACAGTGTCGAAGGCCGCACTGAGATCCAGGAGGATCACTGCCACTGATCCTCCTGTGTCCAGAATGCTTCTGGCCTTCTCCACCGCTGCCAGGAGGGCGATGTCCGTGCCCTGACCTGGACGGAACCCTGTCTGGGAGACCGCTAAGAGGTTGTTGCTTTCTAGGTAAAGCGATAATTGCTTGTTTACCAGCTTCTCTGCGATCTTGCTGTTTCCAGGGAGAAGGGATATGGGCCTATAGTTGGTGAAGTCCTGCGGGTCTAAGGAGGGTTTTTTTAATAGACCTTTGACTGCGGCCGCTTTCCAGCTGGGGGGGACTATGCCCTCCGAGAGAGAGGAGTTGATCAGGGCCGTGAGGGGAGGGATGATGGTGCTCGACACTTTTTTTAGGAAGCGGAGGGGTGCAGGGTCAAGGGGGGAGCCACTTTTGATTGAGGCCAGCGTTGCTCCTACTTCTTCCGTTGTTACGGGGCTGAAAGCGTCCAGGGAGGGTTGGGGGTGGGCTAACAGCAGAGGAGGATAGGTGGTGGTGGTAGTGAGAGCCTGCTCTGTGTGGGCCTGATCGGGGGGGGGTATGGTAAGAAGAATTTTTTGAATCTTCTCGTCAAAGAAGGTGGCTAAGTTGTTACATTTAATTTCAGCTTCTTTGGGATCGAGGGGTTTAAGTGGGCGGTCAGGGGCGTGGAGGAGTTCTTTAAGAACTGAATAGGTTTCATGGGCCGAGCAGGCAGCGTTTTTAATTCTGTTCTCGTAGAAGCTAGTTTTGGTGTTGCGGAGCTCTTTTTTGTAGGTTTTTACAGAGGTACGGAATGATTCTTTTTGTTCCTTGGTTTTTTCCTTCCTCCAGATACGTTCATTCCTTTTGCAAGCCTTACGCAGAAGGTTGAGTTCCGGGGTATACCAGGGTGAGGGATTAACTCTCTTGGTGTGTTTCAGAGAGTGGGTTTCAGGCAGAATGGCGTCGAGCGATTGGGTAATCCAGGTACTGAATTCTTTGTCCCCTGCTACGGTGTCGTGGGGGGGGGTAGGGAGCGTTTTCCCTAAGTTTGGCTGCCCAAACGCCTGGTTCCAATTTCTGCCATTGTCTGGTATACGTTCTGGTTTTGGGAGGTGGAGGGGGCGGAGTGATGATGTTCCATACTAGGGAGACCAAAAAGTGGTCCGTCCAGGGAAGGGGGATATGGTCAAGAGTTCTCAGATTGGGGATATTGGAGAGAATAGGAGCACTTGTGGAGCACTTTTTAAGCAGAAGAGGTCACAATGCTTTTTTGTACAGGTCCGCCTCCCTGCCGGACCTGCATAGCATTGAGGTGTTGGCACCAACAGGTAAGTCGGGTTTAAAATGTGTTAATATATTTCTTATTACTTTGCAGCAAGCAGTATAAAGTGGTAAGTGAGCTTATATATGTATGTATATACTTTATATGGCTGTCTTTTTACTAACTATCATCAGGCTTTCCCTATCCATCATGCCCAGAACTTTATTCCTGATGGCATTTCCGGTTTTCTTTTTGGTATAAAAGGGAATAAAATTAATTTTCCTTCATGTGACAAGGCATCCTCAGTCCTGTGAATAGCTTCTTAGATCTTTCCCTGCTTCCAGCATTCCATCATTTCAGATCAGCAGTATCCTTCCTTCAATTGCTCAATGATGCTTCCTTTCATTCATTTTTTTTGTTATTTTTCCTGCTGCATGTTTACACTTTTTGTTTCCTGGAATTTGCTGCTATCCAGGGATTTTTAGCGCATTGGTTTTTGTCCTTCAAACTGACTTTGGGGGCCCATAGCAGGCCCCCCCTTCACCTAAAGGCCTCCGGTTGCGGTCCATGGTTGTACCCATGGGATCCCTCTCTCCAACTATTCACATTGTGGCAGGCACCATGGGGTGCCTGGAACAGAGTGCAAGGTTTTCCGCAACCAACCCATTTTTCAATGGGACCCTATGTTGTCGGTCGGAACACAGGCTACCATTGAAGTCAATGTAAGTCCGACTGAACACTGTTCGTAAACAATGTAATTGGTCGGTTGGACTCGCCGAACCCGAGTCAGTCGGAACCGATTCTGACAAGAAGTCGGTCGGAATATTTTCCGACCAACATCGTAATGAAGCCCTTTGTTTTTTGCCCCCAATCATAGCAGAAGCAAGCTGCGTGTCCTGGGACACCACCAGCTCCCAAAAGCAACACACAACCATAAACGTGTGGAGCACTTTTTAAGCAGAAGAGGTCACAATGCTTTTTTGTACAGGTCCGCCTCCCTCTCATGCTGGCTGCAAATGGGGGTCCTGTAAGGGTGACAACTTCTTGAAGAGGAAGATAACTTGGGGGTATTCATAGGCAGATTATGCACCTCTAGACCGCAAGCAGGGTCTGCTGGACCTGCATAGCATTGAGGTGTTGGCACCAACAGGTAAGTCGGGTTTAAAATGTGTTAATATATTTCTTATTACTTTGCAGCAAGCAGTATAAAGTGGTAAGTGAGCTTATATATGTATGTATATACTTTATATGGCTGTCTTTTTACTAACTATCATCAGGCTTTCCCTATCCATCATGCCCAGAACTTTATTCCTGATGGCATTTCCGGTTTTCTTTTTGGTATAAAAGGGAATAAAATTAATTTTCCTTCATGTGACAAGGCATCCTCAGTCCTGTGAATAGCTTCTTAGATCCTTCCCTGCTTCCAGCATTCCATCATTTCAGATCAGCAGTATCCTTCCTTCAATTGCTCATTGATGCTTCCTTTCATTCATTTTTTTTGTTATTTTTCCTGCTGCATGTTTACACTTTTTGTTTCCTGGAATTTGCTGCTATCCAGGGATTTTTAGCGCATTGGTTTTTGTCCTTCAATTGGAGCTTATTCTGGAAGGTACTATCTACTTGAAAAGGGCTCATACATACCTCTGGCTTCTCAATCAACTTGCTATCAAGGATCCTTAATTGGGTATCAATCCTTAATGAAACTTTCCAAAAATAATGTTCTTCCACCTTCGCTCCTAACTGGATTAGTTCAGAGAGATCTATCAAGTGGGAGCTGAGTAAAAAGGGGGACCTTTTTGACACTCCAGGGATCCCATTCCTGGGCCAGAGATTAAAAATGGGGAGGGGATGCACGAACCCCATGCCTGATCCATACTTTGGTCCCGGGGACCACATCCACGGGGCAGGCCCCGTGACAGTGTACCGAGGAGCCCATCTATCAGAACACCATCTTTTCCTTGCCCAGAGCATGGGTATGAAAAAGTAATGTACTCCCACCCGGCAGAAGCACAACGTTTCTCTATGCTTGCTTTCATGCAGGCAGGGAGACATAGAACTGCTCCTGCCCAGCAGGAGCAAATGAAAAGCTGCTGCTGCAGGGTGGGAGCAATGTTGTCTCCGCTACCACCCAGGATGGGTGCTAGCAGGGGAGCCGGCAAGGCTAAGGGGGCCTTAGGGCTTCCCTGCAGACCCCAACTTTGAAAATGCAGTGGGCTGCCCAGGGTACCCCACTATTTAAAAAAGTAAATAAATAAAGGTGCCCAGCTCCCGCGGGTGCAGGGAGTTGTCAGGGCTGCATGGGACTTCAGGCTTATTCCATAGCCCAGAAAAGTAAAAACAATTGTGGGACGCCTCACGTGGACACTCGGGCATCCCAGTTTAGAAAAAATGAAATGAAGAATGGTTGCCAGCAGGACTCTGGGGGCCCTATTGTTTGCCATCAGCCCCTAAAAATTAAACATGTGGATGTCCCAGGGTGGTCCTCAACCACAACTTTTGTTATAGGTAAGATAAGCTATACTAACAGAGAACATGGTAAATGGAATGTGAAGAACTAATTAATCATCCATTATTTTAAAATATATTCTACAATTACGTTTTTGGATTAATTCAGAACAGTAGAATACCCATTCTATATATGATAGTCTTTTACTATATCTGAGCTTATACGTGTTTTTAAATATAGCAATTAATGTACTCAAGAAGTTATATTATGTACTATATTACTTTATTAAACATTTACAAATGGCAAACACTATAAAAAGAGGTGGCTGTTTTAAATTGAGTTTTGCAGAGCATAGGTTTGCTATACATGAGTAGCAGTCAAGATGGGAAATTGGGTACAGTTTATGTAATTTTTTTTTATATTCAGAAATATATTGTAGAACTAATACATTCCTATTTTTAATAGTGTGGTAGTGACTATTGTTAGTGTGGGTGTATAAAAGTTAGTCCAATTTTGAGTAAAATAATTTATTTAACATGTGTAATGAAGCTGACCAGTTGAAATTTGCAGATGCTTCTTAGTATTGTGGTATATATTTGGAAGGAAAGTTTTAGCAACATGCTGCTCAGTAGTTTTGAAGGACAGGGTAAGGAAATGTGGTTTGTTTGTTTAAAAGTAGATGTTTGCATGAAATCTTGAGTTACATGTACAACTCAAATTATTTTATAGTGTCAATCCATTAGGCAATATACAAAAATATATGAGAGGAATGAAGTTTTTAAATAATGTCCTGCCACACCATAAATTATTGACTTACAGAATAATTTACAATATAGGGTATTTCTGATGTTCTTAATGTGCCGTCCACATTTAAGTAGTCAAAGTTTAGAAAAGTAAAGTTTATAAAAGTGCTAATGCTATGGGGATGTAGATGTCCAATGTATGTTTATTTTTGTATGTTCTCTATTCTCTGTGTTAAACCCTCCCATTCCCGTTGATACTCAATGTAAGATTCCCCCTCTCCTCTTTTCTCCTCTTCCCATATCTTAGTCAAATTGCTTTCCCCAACCTTCCACGTACTGTATCCATCCTTTTTCCTCAGCCCTGCTTTTGTTTGTTTTGTTCACCTATCACATTCCCTCACTCATTTAATTGAAAATTAAGTATAAGGAAGGCACAACCCAGCACTGATGAATACTAAGAATGGTGGATAGAGGTTTAATTAAGGAAAATGTAATAGTTATATGACTTTGTCACTCAGAGTCCTTGAACACAAGATACGGTTAAGCAGCGAGACACTGTGCAGTAGAGGTAAAGTTGATGAATGAATCTGCTGCTTAAATAGTGTAGTTATAGTATTACTTGCAATATGGGATGTTCTGGATTTTTTTACTATGGCTTCTCCAGTCAAAAAGTCATGGGGCCCGATTCACAGAACTAACTTAAGACAAAATCCTAAACTTACTACCATTTTCTTATTCACAGAAGGCACTTACTCATTTTGGTATTCACAGAAGACACTTACTCACTTCGGTATTCACAGAAGTTAGGAGTCCTAACTTTAGGAATCCTAAATGCCTTCTGTGAATACCGAAAGTCTTAAAATTAGGATTTTTCTCAGTTTAGGAGCCCTAAAGTTCGGACTTCTAACTCTACTACTAGAAAAACTGAGAAAAATCCTAGTTTTAAGGGTTTCGGTATTCACAGAAGGCATTTAGGAGTCCTAAAATTAGGAGTCCTAACTTTACTACTACTAAATTGAGAAAAATCCTAATTTTAAGACTTTCGGTATTCACAGAAGGCATTTAGGAGTCCTAAAGTTAGGAGTCCTAACTATACTACTACTAAACTGAGAAAAATCCTAATTTTAAGGCTTTCGGTATTCACAGAAGGCATTTAGGAGTCCTAAAGTTAGGAGTCCTAACTTTACTACTACTAAATTGAGAAAAATCCTAATTTTAAGACTTTCGGTATTCACAGAAGGCATTTAGGAGTCCTAAAGTTAGGAGTCCTAACTATACTACTACTAAACTGAGAAAAATCCTAATTGTAAGGCTTTCGGTATTCACAGAAGGCATTTAGGAGTCCTAAAGTTAGGAGTCCTAACTTTACTACTACTAAATTGAGAAAAATCCTAATTTTAAGACTTTCGGTATTCACAGAAGGCATTTAGGAGTCCTAAAGTCAGGAGTCCTAACTATACTACTACTAAACTGAGAAAAATCCTAATTGTAAGACTTTCGGTATTCACAGAAGGCATTTAGGAGTCCTAAAGTTAGGACTCCTAACTTCTGTGAATACCGAAATGAGTAAGTGCCTTCTGTGAATACCAAAATGAGTAAGTGCCTTCTGTGAGTACCAAAATGGTAGTAAGTTTGGGATTTTGTCTTAAGTTAGTTCTGTGAATCGGGCCCATGGAATTTAATGGAGTTAAAAAGTAGGAAGATAGATGGTGTCCACTTTGAGTTTTTTCTTTTGGCTTACTCATCCACCCTGTACTTTATCATTTAGTTGCATCTGTAATCCATGACTTTCTCTCTGCTATCTTTTCTTCTCCTCTTCTTTCCTTTTCTTTGCCAAATGACTTTCTTTTTCTGCGCAGTACTCTACCCACCCCTTTTCCTCTCCTTTGTTTCTGTGTTTTGTTTATCTTAACAGTTTGTACTATGAAGAATGTGCTGGTCAGTAGTGATGTACAACAAGGATGGAAAAACTGATTTCATTAGAGAAACTTAGATGCTTGTATGAGCCACACCAACAAGGGCAAGATATTTTATAGTGCTATGAGGCAGGGTGCTTGGTATTTAAAAGTGGAAAATTGAGAAGTTTAAGAAGTTTAATATTGAATTTCGTTGCGCGCGCAGCATCGCCAAATGCGATGCAGAGCGCGCAACAAAATTCGTTTTTTTTATTTTTTTCGTAGCTTACCTGCAATCAGCTGTATGCTGCATTTTGCAACCCCCCACCCTGCCCCTCCTCTGCCCCACGTCACCGCCCGGTAACACACCCTATACGGGCCATCGCTGCTTAGCCTCTAGATGCAGTCCTCTGCATACCTAAAGCTGAATGAGCAGAAGATAAAGGCTTGGGTGTGGGTGTTTCTGCTCCTCAGGTTGATTGACCATTTGGGTATTGCCCAGCAACTTCATTAACCTAAAACATGCCTCCTCTGTCACATGCAGATGCCACTTGAACATGCGCTTTCAGCTCCAATCACTGTGGTGAGGAAACTGCTCCCAAAACTGATTTGTAGTGACCACGGAGTAGGGGGGTGCTCATTTCCCTTGCTACACCTCTGAGGTGGGTACACAGGTTTTGCACGAAACAAAAATGGTTTCAACACCTAGGATTTAGATCGAGAGAGGCATTGTGTGGTTGCTTGCTGAAGGACACACACAAAATGGTGCAAAAGTAGGCACAGGTGCTCTGCACAGAGAAAGAAAGGTCTTGTCAATGTTGGATTTAAGTAAAGAATGGCACTGTGGGATTGTTGGTAGAAGGCCACAAAGGAACTGCTGCAAAATTTGTTACCCCTTAGAACTTTTACCCTATTAGTTACGGAGTAGGCAGGAGTCTCCACTACCCACAGGCTAGTGTCAGGCATACATGTGGCATACACAGTACCCCCTCAAAACATTAGTTTCCCTATGTGAGATCTGAAGCTGACTGAACCTGCGCTCTCTCGTATTCAGAACAAAGAATGCAAGGGTCATAAGGATGACATGCAGTTCAAGCTACAGGAACAAAACAAGCTACAAAAGGCTTTTTCAACAGCTGATCAGTGCCAACTGGATCTGCCCTGGAATGGTAGTTAGCCTCTGCTTGAGTGAGACCTGACCCCCACCGTGAACCATGAGCTGTGGCAATGTGCACTTCTCCAATTATCCTGAGAAACCTGGCACTTTTAAACCTTTTGAGTCTAAAGATCTCCAGAGGTCCTGGAAATACCTGCCAAGTTATCCAATAGTGGTGCATTGATGCTACTGCTAGGCTCAAAATTCAGGTTTCCTCTGCTCTGAGTTATCAACATCAACAAAGCTGATTCATGGATATTTCTTCAGCTACAGCCTTTCCTCACTGGAGGAATCTGAGATCCCAAAAAGTGATTATGTTTGAACATAGAAATCTTCACCAGGTGATGGAGCCAAAAGTATTCGGCCACTAAGGGACCTAAAATTTCTACCAGCCAAAGCTTTAGTGCCAAAATAAATAGGTTCACTGGGAACACGTCTCACAGCTTTTCAACCTTGTGGAACCCTTCTCAGCCACAGCCTTATGCCTTGCCCCGGTGAAGACTTTGGTCTTCTATTTCAGAGTCCAAAGCAAAAATGTCCATTTGAGCTGTATCTGCCGCGGACCTGTGCTCCACTGCTGGAAGCATCTAATAGTGCCAAAGTCCCTGTCTACTGCGACCAGTTGACTGCAGTTGTCTTCTCACTCTTTATCGTTCTTGTTTTGAAAATAAACTTTATAAATTAATATCTCGGATTCTCCTAGTTTTATTGGCGTCATTTTATTCATTAATATTTACTCTATTTAAGTGGTTTCGGATTTTTTAAAGCCTGTCTGCTCGGTGCCATAGTTACCAGGGGTTTGAGTGAAGCTTTATTTCATGACTTTAGAGGTTCACTCTGATAACAAATGAGATTATTACTTGAGGTGGGTAGGGTCCCCCCTTTAACTAATACTCCAATTCTAACAATACTCTTTAACTCTCCTTATAGAAACCTATGATGTTTTTCTTATGTATCTTTTTATAAAATTAAATAATTAGCACATATTCTGTTCACATTTAAAAAACAATATATATATTATCTCTTTCATGTTCCTGAAGGTTCAGAACATTAGCTTATAATATGACAACAAAAGTGCTGAAATAGAGAAGACAATATCATGCTTGCAATGAAGTAAATATTCAATCTAGAACAGATAGCTAGATGTGTTGATAACAAGCGCAATATGGGTAAGAGCAGTCTAACATTCAAATTTTGCAGGAAAAACAAAAGTAAGTAATGATACCACCGGTGACAGACACGTTGCAGTAGAATCAATAATTATTCAAGGTAGATTAGGAAAATGCAAGAATGCTTCCAAAGCTAAAAATGAGTACACCAGAATAAGAAAGAAGAAATTCAAAAATCTTCATGAAAAGTTCTTATGCAATAGAGTGGTAATAAAAATTGTGAAAGCAATGAAGCAGGTTAAGAGGACACTGCTAGACATAAGCAGAAACAGTTTGTCTACAACCATATAGAGAAGTCATTTGCTCTAAAGAGGAAGTTGTTCATTTGTATTCTCACTAGATTGAAAACTTTAGATAGGCTAGTGAGTTCATAAAAAAGACCAACAAAAGCAGAATATAAACAAGTCTAAATTTTCTGGCATGTTTGAGGGACACTGAACACATGCTTCCCTTCCAGGACAGAAGATTTGTTTTTAATAAGGAGAGATACTATAAGCAGCATAATTTCGTTTTTGCTGTTAAGAAATGCTTGATCCATGCAGGGCTCGGGAACTTTCAAATTTGCAGGGAGATTATTTTGGTTGTTTGTCAAAACAGGTATGAGACTTTACAATTTCAAAGATGGGCAATCTAGACAGAAAGTTGTACTTCATGAAAAATCCAGCCCTTAATTTGGAAGCAAGGAATAGTGCATTGTTAAATGGTCCACAATCTCAAGTAACAAATCTCAGAAGAAATTCAAATGACATACTTTGGCCCAGAACAAGAGAGTGGGGAAAATTAAATCACAGTGGAGGATACCAATGATATAATTGCTTGAGATAAAGTGTTAGACATTCTAGAAAATGATTTGCTGAATGCAGAGCAACCTCAACAAAAATCCAAATAAAGTATGTGTTTGTTGCCGCCATACAAACTTCAAGACAAAGATAAAAAAGGTAGAGCTCAATGCACAGATTGAAGACAGAGATTTGGTACCGTGGTTGAATCTTGGCCTTTACTTAATAGCTGAAGAACAGTTAGGTGTATGTGTTAGCCAAGTTGCATACAAATAATGCACTAGTAACCTGAATGTTAATAAAATGCCTGCAAGAGGCATTCATAATATCTCAGAGTGCTTTACAATTCCTGCTGAGCTCCAGCACATGGGCGTTTATGGGAGAATTGTCATCCAAACTGTGTAGCCTTTTCAAGCTATTGTTCACCTGCAGCCAATAATTATAAAATGACCTCCAAGTTAATGATTCAAAAACCTCTAAGAGGAAAGTACTATATATTCAGCTAGATTTGAGGGAGAACATTAAGACTGTCTTTGTTTATCGAGAAATTGAAGAACAACTAGTGGTTTTAGTGAATTGCGTCTCAACATAATATAGAAGAATTTAGCCCGAACTTGTTAGCTTAGATAAGGTGAGGAACGCCCTAAAATACTTGTAAGCAACAAATAAGGGTAGATTCTGCTAGAGCAGAAGATATCTATAATGTAAGAAAGTGGATTATTAGAAGAGATGAATGGTATTCCACCACAATTAATAATGTCACTACTCGTGTAAGGCTTCCAATAATTTAAAACACAGCTCAAACCATGGTAGCTGCGGCATAGAGCAGACAGGCTTAACTAAAGAAAATGGGTAAAGCATTTAGAAGTATCAAACCAATAAAAGGTTGGCAACAAAATGCTATGCATTTTCTATTCAAGATTATAAAAATATTACAAAATGAGGAGGCATAGCAATAGAACAATGGCTACATGACAAGATGCTGCCACCAGTCAGAGCCCCTCCCATTGAAACCCCACAAATGCAGCAAGTCCTGCCAGTATTGTAGGAGGGGCTTGTCACCCACGCAGCATCAGGCCAGAGCTGGGCACAATGAGGTGATACCGGCGGCTGCAATGATCGCCCAACCTGTGGAGCGCAGCAATAGGATAACAGCCTTCCAACTCCTGATGCAGCCTCTGATCAGACACTATCACACCTCTGCCCAGATGCATGCCTGGTACAGCACGTAACATCATGAAACTGTGTGTCAAGTATTAGTGGCTTTTCTCTCTCTCCAGGCCACCCTATTTCAGCTTGAAAACATTGATGATCTAGATGGGGGCAAGACAAGAGGCTTGTTCTTGCTTGCCATGTCCCCTTTGACCTCCCCCCAAAGAATCACATGGGGATGGCTTTACAACCTCTCCCCAAAAGAGTGCCCAGAATGTACTTTATTTCACAAGTTTGGTCAATATGTGTTAGACCTGGCATCATTAGCGTGGGTCTCCCTGTATTGTTGCCTTTACCTTCTGAGTTTTTGCTGTGTGTTGGACTTCGTTTTGCTGGTCTAGATGCTTTGGGCACTTTGCCACATCTGTTCAGGGCCAATGTGCAAGTGCTCCCTTTGTAACTTGTTGGTATGGATTGATGTTTCCATGATTGGTCTATTTGGTTTACTGTTAAGTCCCCGGTACTGTGTGCTCTGTGTGCGCAGGGCCTGTAAACGAAATGCTGCTAGTAGGCTTTCAGCACTGATTGTGCCACCTACACCAGCAGCCTTGCTAAAACGTCACAGGCCTGCCATTGCAGTGCCTGTGTGCAGTCTAGTACTGGCATGTCGACCTGGCAAGTGCACTCACTTGCTAGGCTCTAAACTTCCCTTTTCTTACATGTGAGTCACCCCTCAGGTGGACCCAATTTACCCCTGTGGGCAGGGTGCAGTGTATGTGAAACGTAGGACATACCCTAATGTGTGTGGCAAGTCCTGATAGTGAAATAGTGTGAATTTCGTTTTTCATTATTGTAAGGCCAATTGTCCCAATAGGATAGAATGGGGAGTTAGCACATAACATCATATGACTATTACTGCCCATGGGAACAAAATAGGAAAATAAAGTTTGATATGCCTGAACTCAGAATGTTAAGTTGCATCTTTTAGTGAGGGAGATTGTTTCATTCTGGGTTTGAAAATACCACTTCTTTTAGAGAGTAGGTATTTTGTTGCCTAACCATCCAGTTTGCCTCTGCTAAGTTGTGTATTGACCGTCTGGCTTTGGAGTGATGTGCATTCTGTTCAGACTTGGAAGGTCGATGTGTGTCCTGCCTTTCCAGGGTGAGTCAGGGCTGGGCTGAATAGACCTGGACTGCATTCAGAGTAGGGGCAGGAGATTTCTTTCACACCTGATTGGACCTGGTCTGCCAAGGACAATGCTGTCTCTACCTCCTGCCATGAAGCTGCACCGGAGAGGACAGAACTGGTTCTGCCTGGGCAAAGACAACCTCTGCCTTCAGAGAACAAAGGATTTTGTATTATAAAAAGCAGGGCCCAGACCCCAGATTTTTAGATCACTTCCGGGAATCAAGAGTAACCTGTGTCAAGGAGAAGAGCTGGAAAAACTGAGGAGGAGTACTGCCCCCGTGCTATTTGCTGTCTGGGGTTGGCCTGCAGTGACTAGTTTCTGCCAAGGAAAGGAAAAAGGACTTTGCTGTTTGCTATGTCCCCTGCTTGAGGAAGATATCCAAGGGTTCAAAGAAGAGTTTGCCTCCTGTTCTGAAGGTTCAGGGGCACAAAGACCCCAGCTCCCCTGAACTTCCTTGCTGGGAGTTCTAACCTGCCAAGAGGTGCCTGTAGCTGTACTGGGCCTCTGGAGGTTGTTCTTGCTGTTGGGAGCTGGAAAATCAATGCAACAACAAGAAGTGCAACCCATGTATACTTGTTAAGAAATGTAATGTCGAAGAAACGAAGGCAGCGGCTGCCAGCGGCTGGAGAAATCGCTGCACGCCGCATCGAGTGAGTGCACTGCTCTCCCAAGTACGAGATCACTGCACCAATTCTGATGCAAGCCCGGCTATGTGGCTGCAAGAATCCATGCATCATCCTGGATTGTCACATCGTATCGAGGCACCAGGTCTGTCACATCGTTTGGGGGACGCAGTAAGAAACCGACACATCAACTCCCCATGCAGTAAGAAACCGACACATCACCTCCCCTCCGGTAAGGAACCGATACATCACCTCCCCTGCGCAGCAGTAAGGAACAGACACATCAACTCCCCTGGAGCAAGGAACCAATGCATCACCTTCCCTGAGTGTAAGGAACCAACGCATCACCTTCCCTTTTTGTTTGTGTGTGTGACACATCCAACGTACTTTGTGTGAAATGTATTGCATCTGCAATTTGCTTTGAACTTAACTATTTCTACCATTTGAAAGCCATATTTTTATCACTTTATTTTTTTGTTTTGGTCTTGTTTGGTTTAGATAAAGATTATTTATTTTTCACAAATGATTTACACACTGCATCTGAGATAAGTCTGTCTGCTCGTGCCAAGCTACCAAGGGGATGAGCAGGGGTTATTTTAGAGGTGAAACCCTCTTACCCTTACTTGGAAGTAGGGTCCCTGATTGGACAACGGTGCAAACTATTGACAACTAAGGACCCCCATTTTTAACAATATGGATTGTCGCAATTGTCCCGAGTGGGATAAGTTGGGGTTTGTTTATTCTGTTCTGGTTTTTACTTTCATCTTGTTGGAGTCTGGTACAAGCACTAGGGTGGGGATGGCTATATGAGGAGGGAGGATTTCTTTGAATGGCCATATTGCACTGACTCATGCCGAACAATGGCTCCACTGTCAGACTCCTGACCTGGAATGTGCAGGGCCTTAACTCCCGAAGCAGTGATACAGGGTACAGTCCTATATAAATTGACACAATGTTCAAGATAACATCCTACGGGAAACACACCTGACCCAGACATTGGGGCTTGTGTTACAAAAGAGATGCGGTGTGGCTTATACTATACATCCTCTTCAGCTTCTCCAGAGGAGTTCCTATTTGAATTCTCCCCGGCACACCCTTCCTCCAACACAAGGAATATATAGATCCATATGGCAGATTTGTAGTTTTGTGGAGAAAGTTAGATGGGCAGGACACTGGTTTGATACATTTCTATGAACCTAGCAAGTGCCAACAGATTTTCTTCACTTCCCTTTCCCCTCATCTCTCATCTTTGTTACACTTTCTGCTTATAATAGGCACATCTTCAGGTGTATAGAGCAAAAGCAGCTGAACAGGTCACTCTCGCCTCTGCCTGCAACACAGACAAATGCTATGGACACATTCCTGCAGGGATGGATGTGGGAGTGGGGATTGGTGGGTATCTTCAAGGAGCACAAACTACTACTACTCAGGGAATGTTCATACTGTTAAGGCCTACATGACATGTATGTACGCCTCAACAAAATATTCTGCAAAACAGTTTCTTATGGTATGGCTATTCATTCATAATATCTTGCTCAGACCCACTGAGAACACAGCCCCTTCTTATTGCCCACACATTGTTATTGCCCACACATTGGAATACCCCCAAATTACTGATCCCAATCTGGCAGCTGAGCACTACCACCTTGGAGACTCAATGACCACTACCCTCTGCAATTACCTGGTGCAGAACGTGGGTACCACATCTTCTCATCTGATGAGATGTTAGGCACTGAAGATAGTGGTCAGGGGCCATTGTACAGCCATGTCCTTGGAGTCCTGGAAGGACTTGCTCCTCAAGATAATACAGCAGCGATGTTTCCTAGATGACCTACAAAAGACAGAGTCCAGTGCGTAAACCGTCTGGGGTCAAGTTATTGGTGCTTCTAGAAAAAGTGCAGGGCTACTATAGGTAATAAACCAACAAGACGCTCAATAAGCAATATAAATCAGGGTGGTGGTTTCTTGTGTGGTTAGCTAATCCTAACACACCCAACCTATCCATAGTAGATCAAACCAGCAAGATGGTTTATACACAAGCCACCATCAACAAAGATTTTTGCTCTTATTATATAGACTTTTGCTCCACTAGACCCAGCGCCACTCAATAATAACTGTATTCATGTATCATTGCTGCTGACACTAGCAGACTAGTGTGGGACATGGCTGCCCTGATAGGTGGGGACATCCACGAACAGTTGGTCAAGGAGGCTATTAAATCCCTAGCACTGAGCAAGATCCTGAAAATGGATGGAGTGACAATAGTTTTCTACTCAACCTTCCTTGACATCCTGCCCACCCTGACAAAACTCTCTAATGCTGCGAGGGAAAGCAAGTCCCTCCCTTCCACCATGTGCTAAGCCCTCCTTCTGCTTTTAATTAAAAGGGACAAGAAAGTGAACAAGGCCACCACTTATGGACATCTATCCATCATCAATGTCAATTAAATTTTGTTAGCAAGATCCTAGTCACCCAACTTACGACTTACCTTCTATCTCTAATGCACCCAGAACAGTAGAGATTCATACCGAGAAATAGCACGGTGCCCAACATCTGCAGGTTTATTCACGTCTTATACTCCATTTGACAGAATACTCCAGAGCTTCTGCACTTGTAGATGACAGAGAGAAGGATTTTGACCCCCTTCACTGGGATTTCTCATATATGATCATAATTAACATGGTGCTCACCTAGGATTTCTCACCTTGATCAAAGCTCTATGCTACGCTCGCAAAGTTTGCGTAGTTTGTGCTACTTCGCGCTACGCGAATTGTACAATCCACAGTGCAAAATCGTGTAGGGAAGCATAGTTGTCATTTTTTGCTCACCCGCGGTCCTCAACGTCAAGTTGGCGGCCGCGAGCGAGCAAAATGACATCCTCCCGGCGAGATTCTCAACGCGGGGAGGTCAGGTTTCTCATTGCGAGTGGTCGCGTATGCTCGTGACCGCTCGCGATGAGAAACTACCAGTCCACGTTGAGAAAGCTGCCGCTTGAGTAAAAATCTACTCGAGCGGCAGAAAATGACCGCTTGCACTGTGCAAGATGCCGTTTGCAATGATTGCACAGTGCGGACAAGCATCCGGCACTGTGCAATCATCGCGAACAGCGTACTACGCAGTTCGCGTAGTGCTACGCATATCTCGCGTAGTGCGAAGTGCACTTCGCGTAGCTACACGTAGCGCTACTACGTGAACTATGCCCACGGATACTATATACCCCCTATCGCACGAGTTAAGACCGGACAGTTCATATCTCACCTTTGCCATGTAGGCCATGGTACTGGACAGGAATACCCCCGTTAAAAAATTGTGGTTCCTGGTGGCCAGAGTATGTACCCTGTCCAAGCAGGAGCCACAAACCTAGTGAGGGTAAGTTAGATACACAACCTAAATTAACCTGTGCACACCCTCTGGTAGCTTGGCACAGAGCAGTCAGGCTTAACTTGAGTGGCATTGCGTAAACGTTTTGTGCATCACTTAAATTATAGTAACACAGTGAAAACACTACAAAAAACTCCACAGCAATTTAGAAAGATTGGGAATTTTCATCTGAGTAAAACAATTTAAAAATGACAAATGTCCCATGAGTAGAACTTGAGACACGACTTTCTAAAGATTAAATCCAAAAACAGTGCTTAGAAGTCAATAGCGCTAAAAGGTTACTTGAGGTCGCACTAGACCGGAGTAGATCCAAAGTTCAGGCTGATTGCAATGGGGGGGGGGGCATGCTGCCTACAGGACAAATGCGGGATCAGCTACAAAAGTACCTTGAATGGAGCAAGGATCGGCTTAGAAGTCTCCCTGCGTTGGTTTGAAGTCACGCAGTCGGTTCTATGCATCGCAATCGAGCCTCACAGCGGTGTTTTCAGGTTGATGCTGTGTCATCATCAATCCTTGCCGCCAAGCCCCTCATCATCATTGAATCATCACTGCGTTGGAGGGCATTGTATATTTCCAGACAGCACAAAGTGTTTGCTGTATCGCTTTTGGGTGAAAACAGCCGCAGAACCAAATTCTGAAGCCCGGGACTGAAGGGGGGTGGACCTCAGGCAAGGGTAGGCCTCACATATGGCAGAGTCCAGGAGCCCCAGCATAGTTGCAAGAAGTTTTTTGTGACCCTGAGACTTCAGAGAACAGGAGGCAAGCCAACAAACCCTTGGAGAAACTTGGGTTCCAGGAAGTAGAGAACAGGTCTAGTCCTTCTCAGCAACAAGCAGCTGGTCAAAACAGCAGAGCAGGTAGCAAAGTGGCAATCCCTCCTTCAGCACAGCAATCCGCAGGTAGCACCCAACACAGTTAGGAAAGTTGCAGTCTCTCTAGCAGCACAGATCCCAGGCTGTTCCTGAAGAACTGCTGGTAGTATTTTGGACCTTGGCCCACAACAACTCCTAACCCTGAAGGTGAATCCCTGAAATTAACTCTATTTACCTTTATGCATCTCTGACCTTTCCTTCCATAGGATTGCATTGTGAATAAGGGTGCACAAATGTAAAAGTTTTACTTACCTGTACGAATCGCTATAGAAAACCATACTAACCTTTGAACGTAGTTCTTGGTTTTAAAATATATATAAAAGAAGTATTATTTTTCTAATTTTCATCTCAGATTTATCCTTTGAGTGTGTGTCTAATGTATTGCCTCTGTGAGTACAACAAATGTTTAGCACTACCCTCTAATAAGCTTAACTGCTCATCCACACTACCACAAATGAGAGCATTAGTATTATGTAATTTACCCACTCTAAACTAATTGGGGACTTAGTAAACTCTCTGGACAGTGTAATTCTTTTGGTGCAATATATTTAGAGCCAGCTTCCTACATTGGTGCATCAGCGATGGGGTCTATGACTTTGCATTTGCTGGTACCACTTGGTCAATAAGTGACTACTCGAGTGAATCCAAAAATTGCCTTTAGTTAATATTGCATCTTTCTTCATTGGTTTATTTTTTCTAAATTCTTCAAATTAACTGTTAGGGCCTTGCTTAAGTTCCTGAAGTTTAAATCTGTTGAGAATGTAAAACTTACTATTGTTAGGACTGAACAATGTGTGTTTGGATTTTTTTTAGATCCACTAAGATCCCAAATTTAGAGTGATAATGATTACCCTAGAGAATGTAGCTAAGGAGCTCAAATTTACCCCTCATTTGCAGAAATATTTCCCAATGCTAAGGACTCTCTGTAAAAGGTACACGATTAAAAACTCACTCACATCCCACCACTGTAACACTTCAGAATCTGTTGGCAGAGTATGAGCTCGGCAATCCTGAGGGTGAGGCCACTGACCCTGAAGATCTCCTCCTACCTGAAGGAGAGGTTAAAGTACCTGTACAAAGCAACCAACCCAATGTGCCAAGTGCACCTGTCTCAAGCGAGAATGACTCAGGTCGCTCAAGGTACAATCAAGAACTCTCTGAGGAGGAGGTTCTTCTTGAAAGATTGGCCCACAGAATAGTCCTAGAGGACAAGATACTGGCCATAGAAAGGGAAAGGGCAGAAATGGGTTTACCACCGATAAATGGGGGCAGCAACATAATACCTAGGGACAGAAAAGAAACCTTTGACCTTAAAATCCCCAAATTGATTGTCCCAAAATATATAGATGGGGATGACATCACAAAATGGTTCACAGCTTTTGAGAGAGCTTATAGAATGAGGAAGGTAAGTCACAACCATTGGGACTCTCTCTTTTGGGAACTGTTCTCTGGTACTGAACGAGATGGAGGCTGAGTCCTATGACCACATGAAGGTTAACCTGATTTAAGGCTTTGGACTCACCACTGAAGGATATAGGATTAAGATCAGTGGAACTCAAAAAACCTTGAATCAGTCCTGGGTTGATTTTGTAGGTTTTTCAGTCACGACACTAGGTGGTCGGGTGAAAGAAAGCCAGGTACAAGACTATGATGGGCTGTGTAATTTGATTATGAAAGAACATCTGTTGAGTGACTGTGTTTCTGAAAAGTTGCACCAATAGTTGGTAGACCTAGATCCTACGTCTCCTCAAGAAGTGGGAACGAAGTTATAATACTGGGTCAAGGCCAGGGTGACCAAAGCTACCACTGGTGGGGTGATCAAAAGAAAGGGTTTACTAAACCGACCCAGGGGAAAGAGGGTGAACATCCTAAGTATAAAAGTAAAGAGTATACTAAAGTCCCCCAACAATCTGCTAAGGAGGGTGGACCCCAAACTGTTTCACAAGAAAAAACTGGGTACCAAGGTAAGAATTGGGATCCCGAAAGGGCATGGTGCCACAATTGTAAGTAAACTGGACAATGAACTGGAGACTCTGACTGTCCCTAAAAGAATCCTCCTAGTACTGCTCCAGTTAGCACTGAAATAGAAAGTTTCCGGGTGGGATCCTTAGTGTAGTGTGCCCTGACCAAATCAGAGTGCCCACAGAGGCTATACCAGTCTATGAGGTTGGGGTGGACCTTGCAACCATAGTTATTTGGCCTTCTAATATGGAAAAATACAAACAGCAGCCCTTGATTAATGGTTTTAGGAAATAAGCCCTGCTAGATACAGGTGCAAATGTCACTATGGTGACCAAAAAACTGGTATCTCCAGGACAATAACTCACTGGACAGACTTATCCAGTCACCATTCAACGCTGATAATGTCACTAAGGTCCATCTCATTGCGATGGTCAGAATGGGAGGGGCTACTGGCCTCATGCAGGCAGTGGTCTCCTCTACAATCCTGCTTGAATGTTTGCTAGAGAATGATCTGAAGTCCTCAGCTTTGGCAGAGGTTGAGTTTAGATCCCATGAAGCCATGCTGAAACTTCCTAAAAAAGGGTCAAAGCTCAAGCACAGAGCAAGACCCTGGGTGAAAAAGAGCTGTTGGAGTCTGAAAGTATGGACCAGTCCTCCAAAAGGTAAGAAGCCTTGGAGGCCAGCTTCTGAACAGCCACAAGCTGAGGTCCCCTCTCCTCAGGGAGATGATCTGTCTGCACCAGAGGGAATTCATCCCCAGGATTTTGGGCCTTATACTACAGAGCTCCTGGGCCCCGTGGGACCCTCTAAGGAAGAGCTGTGCCAACGACAGAGGACACGTCCTAGGCTTGAAAGACAGCAAGCTGCTTCACAGACAAAAGGGAGATGTCAGTGGCTCCCACAGAGCCAATTGGGAGGAAGGGCTCCTGTATACTGAGGTCAGAGACTCCAAACCTGGTGCCACCAGGAGATTGAGTGGTAATGCATCAGCACTCTAGATACTTTCTCCTCACAATGGCACATGAAATTTCCCTAGTTGGGCAACTTGGCCAGAGCAACACTTGTAGCGGACTTATCTGCCACTCCTACTGGCCAACCATGTCCAAGAAGGTAAAGGAGTATTGCAACTCCTATGCCACCTGCCATGTCAGTGGCAAGGCAGATGCCCACCCAAAGGCCCCCTTAATTCCACTACCAATGGTTGCGGTACCCTTTAATAGGGTTGGAATTGACACTGTCAGTCCCTTTGACCCTCCAACTGCATCGGGAGCCATGTTCATGCTGATATTTAGTGTATTGTGCATCCAGAAGCATTTCCCTTTGGGATTGCCACTGCTCCTGCAGTGGATAAGGCCCTCATAGGTATCTTCACCAGGGTTGGTTTCTTTAGGAGGTGGTGTCAGACAGAGGTACAAACTTAATGTCTGGCTACTAAAGCACATTTGGACTGAATGTGGAGTGACATAAAAGTTCACTACCCCATATCACTCAAAAAGCGAATGGCCTGGTTGAGAGATTCAACAAGACCATTAGGGCATGGTCATGGGACTCCCTGAGAAACACAAAAGGAGATGGGAAGTCCTTTTACCATGCCTGCTTTTTTCTTACAAAGAAGTGCCACAAAATGGAGTAGGTTTCTCCATTTTGAACTTCCGTTTGGTCATGCTGTGATGAGACCACTTTGTCTTGTTAATGAAAGCAGAATGTATGGGTATTGGAGCTTGTGGCACCTATAGGCCTCAGGGAGAAATGGAGTGTTGAAAGGAAAGGTGGGGTCAGATATTTGACCTTGGCACTAGCAGGAACCGCAAGAGGGTCATCCATATTAACCACCTAACACCTATCCATGACAGTAATGAAGTGACCATGGTCGCTGATGACGATCAGAAAGCAAAGAGCAAACATCTCCCTGACCTCCTCTCCAGCAGTCCCAAAGATGGGTCAGTAGATGGAGTGGTAAATTTGGATTCCCTCTCTGCCCAACAGCAAGCTGACTGCAGGCAAGTCCTGGAGCAGTAGTTTGTGATCTTCTCCTTAATCTCTGGACAAATACACTGGTGTACCCATGATAGGGACACTGGAGACAGATTGTCTGTCAATACATAAGATCTATAGACAGTGTGACCATGTTAAGGAGAGCATCAATGCTGAAGTCAGCAAGATGTTACAGTTAGGGCTTATTGAACCGTCTAACAGCCCCTGGACTAGCCCAGTGGTCTTACTTCCCAAACCTCACTCCAAAGTTGAGAAATCAGAAATTAGATTTTGTGTGGACTACAGAGGTCTCAATGCTGCTACTAAGACAGATCCTTACCCCATACCCTGAGCTGGTGAGTTGAGAAACAATTTGGGGGCAACCAAATTTATCAGTACCTTTGACTTAACCTCAGGGTACTGGCAGATTGGCCTAACCCCAGGAGCAAAAGAGAGAACAGCATTCTCCACACAAGGTGGGCATTATCCATTCACTGTTATGCCCTTTGGCTTAAAGAATGCTCCTGCCACCTGCCAAAAGGTTGGCAACCAGTTCTTAGCTGGGCAGCGTATCTAAATGATGTTGTTGTCTATAGTTACACCTGGCAGGATCACCTGATCCACCGTGGCAAGGTTTTGCAGGGCCTGCAGACAGCAGGCATCACTATTGAGGCAAATGTAAAAATAACAATTGATGGACAGAATGCAGAACAATGTCATACATTCACCCCAGTACAGAGATCTGGGCCTAAATCATTGTCAGCATTCCGTCCATCATTTGTTTGTTGTATCACTATTGAGGCATTCAGGTTCCAGATAGGGCAGGGCACAGTTGTATACTTGGGCTACCTTGTAAGTGGAAGCCAAGTTCAACCTTTACAGTCCAAGATCTAGACGATTCTGGACTGGGAAGTTCATACCAATCAGACCCAAGTCAGGGCATTTCTTGGCTTGATAGGTAGTCCAGGCGGATTGTGAAGGGGGAGGTTTCACTGTGGCATCCCTCACAAAAGTCACCTCCAAGAAAATGCCTAAAAATGTCAACTTGACAATTAGTTGTCAAAAGGCTTTGCCACCCTGAAAGAGGCAATGTGCTCGGCACCCCTTCTTAAAGTTTCAGATTACTCTAGACAGTTCATTGCCCAGACTGCTGCCGCTGAGCAAGGGATAGGAGTGGTCCTATCCCAAACCAAAGATGATGGCTTGAACAGACTGTTGCAATTATAAGCAGGAGGTTACTCTCCAGGGAACAGCATTGGAGTGCCATTGAGAGGGAAGCCTTTGCTGTGATTTGGTCCTGGAAGAGGTTGAGACCATACCTGGTTGGTACTCACTTCCTTGTGTAAACCAACCACAGACCTCTCAGGTGGCTGATGCAGATGAAAGGTGAAAAGCGAAAACAATTGAGCTGGTCAATCTCCCTACAAGGATTGAACCTTACAATAGAACACAGACCTAGGACTGACCATGCCAACACACATGCCCTTTCCATGTTCTTACACTTAGTCAATGAAGACTCTCTTGGGAAAGATTAGTCTCATCCTCATTTGTTTGGGGGTTGTGTAGGAAAGTACCCCTTTTGACATGGATCCCTCACTGTATGCCTGGTATCTGGTGCAAATCTGATTTAAAGTGTACTGGGTTCCTGCTAACCAGGTCCCCAGTACTAGTGTTCTTTCCCTAAACTGTACCATTGTTCCACATTTGGCATCCCTGTAGGATCCCTGTAAGTCCCTAGTAAAGGATACCTCTGGTGTCTAGGGCCTTGGAACTAAAGAGAGTCCCTAATGGCTGCAGCACAAATTCTGCCACCCTAAGGGGCACCCTAGAAAGCCCATGCAAACTACCTTTGCAGCCTGTGTGTCTTGGTGCAGTGAAAAATGAAGATTCAACATGGCACACACCTCTATGTGCCATGCCATCAAAACACTGCATGCGGTATAGGTAAGTCACCCCTATGACAGGCCTTACAGCTGTAAGGCAGGGTGTACTATACTCCATGTGTGGGCATATCTGCGTAAGTGGATGTGTCCCTGTGAATTCTAAGCAGAACCTTAGATATTACAAGTTCACAGAGAAGCCATGATGAGTACATGGGCTGGACACTCGTGATTACGGGTTCCCCAGCTGTATGATGGCTTCACTGTACCCCAAGGTGTTTGGAACCAAATACCTTGACTTAACAAACCAACACTGATACCAGTGGTAGAATTGTTAATTGGATGCAAAACAATTGTCTGAAACTGAACTCAGATAAAACCGAGGTGATGCTTTTCAGTAAACAGTGATAACAACACTTGTGTTCTCAAAGCTGGATTATTGCAATGCTCTGTATTTGCGTTTTCACAAACATGTGATAAAGAAACTGCAGGTATTACAAAATGCGGCAGCGAGATTGATACTTAAAATACCTGCATTTAACTCTGTAGCTCAATCACTGCAGGATCTTCATTGGCTTCCTGTGAAAAAAGGATTATTTTCAAGGCTATGTGTATAGTCTATAAGGCCCTAGGTCAGACTGGTCCTAAGCACTTACAGCATTGCTTCTCCTGGTATAGACCAAGCAGGAATCTCTGATCCAGCTCCTCATGATCTATCATCATTCCAGATGAAATAAAGCAAGATGGGGAGGTAGGGTGTTTTCCATTGGGGCAGGAAAATGTTGGAACTCATTAACTTTTAAGCTGCATTGTCAACCTTTTCTGATGATATTTAGGAAGCAGCTGAAGATTTGGCTATTCACCGAAGCTGTTGATTAATTTTGTTGTTACAATCTATTGCATTTCAGTATCGGACTGGTTCTGATGTTCTGCATTTAGCGCTAAGACACCTTAGTGTATTCACAAGCTTTTTTTAAAAAAAACATTTCATGTTTGTTTCATATTGAGTGTGCAGTCACCCCATTGACCATTACCTATCACTCCCTTTAAACACCCCTAAATTGAGTATTTCAGTTGCACCCCTGAAACCACTCCCCCTGTGCAGCCTGTTTTCAGGAGGATCCCCTTCTTCAGTTACTACATTCACTGGCACCCTGCTGCCAGTGGAACCTGGGCAGTTCTCTTAAGAATTACTGGTAGTACTTTGGACCTTAACCCACTACAACTCCGAACCCTGAAGGTCAACCCCTGAAACAGAATGTACCTACCTTTATTTATCTCTGACTTTTCCTTTCATAGGATTGCTTTGTGTGGAAAGGCACATACATTTAAAAGCTTTACTTACCTGTAGGAGTTGCTATTGAAAACCGTACTTACCTTTGAACGAAGTTCTTGGTATAAAAACATATATAAAAATATGTGTTATTTTTCTAATTTGGTCTTTTAGATTTATTCTTTGAGCGTGTGTCTCATTAATTGCCTCTGTGAGTACAACACATTCTTAGCCCTACCAGCTGATAGGCCTAACTGCTCAGCCACACTACCACAAAAGAGAGCAATACTTTTATCTACTTTAGAGTCTGAAAACCAATTGAGGACCCACTGTACTCTCTGCACTGTGTACTTGTTTTTAGTGCACCACATAGAGCGACAGCTTCGTACAAGGGTGTTCACTTGTAGGACTCTTAAAGGGTTCCTAGAAGTCTTGAGGTCCACTAAATAGGTGACATCACTCTTACACTACTTCACCTCACAAGGCCCACACCAGTGGTCTTGCAGAGCCCGGGGCTCCACTGGCTCCATTACCCACATTTTTTGAGCTGGTTCAAACGCAACCAGAGTGAAGTTCTGGTAATACCATTGTTTCATGTCCTCCTGCCCAGCTTCCATGTTCTCCTGTACAAGTTTCCAAAAGCAGTCTGTCTGGTTGCGGAATGCCAGCATGTAGCTAACTACATCCTGGGGTGGCTTCTTGCTAGTTTGCTCCTAGAATTCCTTAACCAAACTGAGAGGTCCTCTCACAGGGTGTCTATAAAGAAGTTCAAAAGGGCTTAAGCTGACTCCGTTCTGTGGAATCTCCCTGTAGGTGAACAGAAAGCACAGCAGGAGGACATCCCACTAATGCCTCATGGGTTCAGGTAGACCCATAATCATATAATTCACACTAGAGGGTTATAACATATGGAGTGAGTAGTAGCATCCACATCACCACTCAAGAATATGATCCTCACACAAAGAAATGGGATGCTGGTTCAAACGCAACCAAAATATTTCCTTGAATCAAGGGAAAAAATGGAGAGGGGGAGTCTTTCTCTTAAAGACGAGAACCCTCACTCACCCAAGGGTGACATGCTTCATCATTGGGTCCCCTCTTGCACACTGCAACTGCAAGGTATACAGTGTGGGCTACGACTCTCTTAATGGAAAGGAGCGTGAGGTGTTTTGTAAGGTTACCAATTTAGGTAATGGGAGTGAGGGGCAGAGTGCAAATAAAGAACAAAAAGTGTATTAAAACTAGCTCCTGGGTGACAAAAACTAAGTTTAATACATGTCCCCATGGACTAGGATTAAAAAGAAAGTGATATACAGGACTGAAAAAATGTCCTAATCGTAAACGGTCAACATGTTTCTGCCAAATGACTAAAAGTTTGCGGCATTCATCAGGACCTCAAACATTGTCACTCTGCTAAAGATTAGTGAAAAATGATAGTATATTTAAAAACCATACTTCATTGTTATGGTAGTTATGACAAAGGTACCAGCTGCAGTCCGGTCCAATGTCGAGGCGGTATTTTGAATTTACCTCCACCTTATGGTAGTTTTTTACCTCAGATCACAGATTTCTTTGTTTTTTCCCGTCAAAGGAAGGACAGAGACGAACTTGAGAAATCTGTGATCTGAGGTAAAAAATTCCCATAAGGTGGAGTTAAATTCAAATTACCACCTAGACTAGTCCCCAGTCTGCCTCAGGGACCATGTGCATTTGGAGTGCAATTTCATAGACCTCAAAACATCAGTCTATGTTGTCTCCCACCACAAAATCAGACACCAGACTCTTGGGTATGTGGACCTTCCTGTCAGAGCGCACAGAAAAAATGCTGCCGCCATCACTGCTGGACTTTGCCTGCCTGGCTATGATGTCCAGCTCTCTCAGGCTCAGCTCCTGAGCCAATGTCATTTGTTTCTCCTCGAAGGACAACCTTTTCCTTTTCCTCTCCTCCTCTATGGCCAATAGCTTTTGTTTTTCCACAAATCTGAGCTTGGCAAGCTCCAATCTGAACTTTCTCGCCTCCCTTCTGTCCTCCAGCTCTTCTGTGGACATGACCTTTGGATGGCACACTGTTCCCTGCCCTGAAAGGAACCACCATTCCTGTAAGTAAGTTACTCTCCTCTGCCTCAGACAGGAGCCCAAGGCCTCCTCTGTAGATCCTGGTCTAAATCATCCTCTTCATCCAGCTCTTCCTCAGCCTCGTCCCCCTCTGGGGTCTCATTCAATGCAGCATGAGCTTCTGACCAGCCTCTCAGTCCCTTTTGCACCAACACCTTCCTGGTGGTGCTCTTTACAGGATGCCAAAAATCCTTGCAAACGTCTTTCGGCTGGGCCACAGTGTAACCCTCAAGTTTGGCCAGCTCAGACTCCATTCTTGCAGGTGCAGGACCTCCAATCAGAGACATGATTTAGAGTAAAAAACAAAACTGCCAATGATGATTTACAGTAAAAAACAAAACTGCCAATGAGGGACAATTGAAAAATTAAAAACGCCAATTAGATAGAGTAGGAAAAAAATGCCAATGGGGATCAGAGACAACTGATTTGAGTTGGTTGAGATGTGGATAGGTTAAGGGGTGTGGAACAGCAGCCAGAGTGGCTTACTCCGGAGTACAGGGCTCACAATTTGATCTCTGTCACCGGCTGCAGCTCAGCTCAGCATCGTGTGACTCTAGGCAATAGCTCACTTAATCTCCCCGCCGGCCCCCGGCGCCTTGAACCCCTTCTGTGGTGATAAGTTTGCACTTTCCAAAATGACGTTTTTTACTACCAGGACATATGTGTAATAAAAGGGAAGGTTTGGACCTAGTAAGTAGGTTACTCACGTTCTCTTGTGCTTTAATTCGTTTTATTTGTGTTCTTATTTTGTACACTTTTTTCACCCAAATAGATGATGTGGTCAGTTTTATGCAGCACAATTACGAGTTCCATAAATCCCTGGATGAGATCTTTTCTCGACACATTGGAATACAGTCTTTCTTCTTGTGTTACTAAGCAGCATACTTGCTTAAAGACGCGATCGCATGCCGCATACAGCTTTGCTGGCTGGTAATGAGGGAAGTGCCCGGGAAGTTTTTTCGATCGACCAAGAGACCCGAATAGGAGGTAAACATTTTTGCACTAGCGACATTTTGTAATATCATTTAGGCCTGGGCTAAAATTCCGTTCCGATCGCGGAAATTCTGATAATTTGACATTTACGCGTTCCGCAGAGAGCACGAAAATATCAAAATTTCCGCAATCCGCATTTTACCGGAAATTTTTTGCTTGCTTGCACTGTAAAATAATACATTCTCGCGTGCGCGCGATTGCCTTACCTGAATCCCCGCATTCGCCGACAAATTTTCCCGATCCGGTCGCGTTCTCCATGAGATGTTGGATTGTTGGTAGCCATTTGCGCTGTCTTGCAACACTTCGCGCCCGCAGTGACGTCATTCTTCACGCAATCACGTCTTTCTTCTCGCGGTCATGCACCGCGAGACAAGTGAAAACAAAATGGCCGCGCCCGCGAGCAACCACATGGGTAAGTTGGCGAGCCGCGACCATGCAGAAAATACCGCGAACGGGCGGGAAACGCTTCCGCATCTTCGCGATATTTCCGCATGTTTGCGTAGATTTTTAACATTTTCGCGATAATTTGCGAAAAGTGAATTTCGCAAATTCTGCCCACCCCTAACATCATTGTACATGGGGGCGTATTATTGAGTTCCGCATGTTTTTCACACCCCTTGAGAGACAGTTAATTGGTAACAAAGAGACAAACACAGCAGCGGTTGTCTTCAATGTGCTGGTTTCGTGTAAGCATTTATGGGCTTAGTGTGAGTCACTGTGTATGTCTTCCATTACCTGTATTTTTACTGACGGATTACTCTTTCTTTTTTATAGCGTTTCGGGCACAGAGCAGCACATACTTAAGACAAGTGTATTACTTTCAGCATTCTGGTATGTGCTAATTTATTGGGTGCGTATGCACAAGAGGTGTTCGGGCAACGGTTTCTTAGTGTTTGGATGTTCTGTTTTTTTGTATGTTTTTGAAACATACACGCTCAATGTAAATTCAATCGTTTGCCCCTTACTATTGGCTTCTCAGTGGGGTGATTCACATTGTAGTCTTGTTTTCATTTTGGGGCACACTAGTTTCTCCTTTGCACTTCAGCATTTTAATTTGCATGAGTACTTTTCAGCGATTCTTGAACATGAGATAGGATACTTATCAACCCACGGTCCTGTTTCTTCTGGGGTTTGTGCTTAACCTGTACATTCTTCAATTGTTCATGGATGTCTACAGGGCTAATTGTATTTACTTTCGTGAATTACTTTTACAGCTCCCCTGAAAAAGGGTTTGTAACCCAAAACTCTTTGGGAATGAAGCATGAATTCATTTGTAAAATCAAACTTGATGAAGCAATGTGATGTAAAATTGTGCATTATAGAACATTGTTTGTGTATGTATTAACTGCCGTGAGCAAAACCCTTTTAATGGAAGTTCATTGAAAAAAGGATAATTATTGTTTCAGATAAAGCATAAATAAATGTTTGATTCAATTTCTTGATCTTGGAAAAGATATTTTTTTCACATTGTAAGAACCTCGTGGGTCTGGAGTTGCGCGCATTGTGTTGGGTGCAAAATACTTGTACACCTTTTCAGCAAGTAGGTTAACTTGCCAGGTCGAAATGGCAGTTTAAAACTGTACACACAGGCTCTGCAGTGGCAGGCATGATTCTTGTCTACTGAAGTGGGTGGCACATCAGTGCTGCAGAACCACTGGGCTATCACGCCTCAAGGAACAGCAGATTTTTGCTCCCTCCGGCCTCCGGCGACTCTCTTTGAGCTCCGGTCCCGAACCGGTTCGCAGCCAATTTTGCTGCTCGAACTTCTCCCAAAGCCCACCTTTCATTCAGGCCCAAAGGACAACTCGCTACGGTCTCCCGCGCTTTCAATCATTCCTCCAAGCTCCAGCACTCCACAGCGCCTGCTGGATCCCCCCTGCGTCATCACCGCATTGCCTTCGCCCACCTCGGCTGCCTGTCCGGCATTCTACGGACCACTTCTCTCCTCGCCCGAGGTCCATCCTGAGACAGTCACGGGCCTCCCTCTTTGCATCAGGCACCCGCAGAGCCGCTCGCCAGGCTGTTTCAAACAACTTATCAGGCAACTGTTCACATTCTAGTCCTGATGATGATCCCACAGTATTAAGAGCTAGGGATCGAAACGTCGACTTGTTTAGCAAACACCACAATTTAACCACTGTGTAAATTCTATTGTGTTGTTCGCTGGTATGAGCTTACTTAAGATTATCGTGTAATGTAAGTCACCTTTTGCTCTTCAATCAACTAATTTCTTTGCCTATTATTTCTTTCTTGTTTCCATTCTTTCCATCCCTTTACTTCCAAGCTCGATACAGGATTGTGCCCTTTTCCACCCTTGTTGTTTCCCTTATTCTGTTCATTCCCCTTTTATTTTGTTTGAATAAATGTTCCTTTGTCCGGCTGGACATTGGAAGACTACTCATAGTGCTCATTGTAGTCTATACAGAACTGCTTTCACTATTTACTCTTATGCTAAGGACCTTTGTTCTTTAAAATAAGCAGAACCACTAGCAGCCTCTAATTTACAGACCCAGTGCACATATAGTGCAATTTATTAGGGACTTACAAGTAAATTGAATATGCCAATTGTGAATAAACCAATGTTACCATGTTTTGACTACAGATCATGTGCACTTTAGAAGTAGTTAGCAGTGTTAAAGTGTCCAGAATCCTAAAGCCAGCAAACACAGGAGGTCAGAATGCAAAATGTCAGGGGGTACCACAGCAAGGATGCCAGGTCTAACACCCCGTCTCCCTGGTATTGTTCACCATAGAAGTTGAACTGCTAGCATTGATGCTCCAACATAGTGGCTCATTCAAGGGTTGTGTCTGAAAGGTGCACATTTATAGATATCATTCTTCACAGACAATAGGCTGCTGTACCTCAGGAGGAAAACAATCTGATGTGCAACATGCTTTTATGGCTCTTGATGAGTTTGCCTATATATCTATCCATGAGGTGAACTGTAGCAACTCCGATGCCCACCCGCTGCATCCACCAAAACCAGAAGACAGACGTCTGGAGCTGGAAAAAGTGATTACGCTGGGAACCGCACACTTTCTGCTATTTAGGGGTGCAAAATGATTGTTCTGAGGTACAATTGATGGAAGGCAACATACGGCCAATGCTGTACTCCATCAGGCGGTCCACTGCATTATGGCACATGCTGTCCCTGTGTGTTATGGTTTGCAGGCCCTTGCAAAAATGGTGATCCTCCCACATTTAATGTATACTTGCACTACTGTGCCATTCTGTATCACTAGGGCCATTTTCCTGGAAATAAATGGAGTATTAGTAATGTTGCTCTGGCATAACTCAAGACAAAGGGTTTCACTGGACAGGCTTTGGATTCCGGCCACTGACAAGCTGTATTACCTGGCTGTGCAGACCAGGGCATCACACTGGTGGGAGTCACCCTGGGGTAACTGGGAGCTGAATCGTCAAACACTGCAAGTGGGGATGCCTTGCTTCGTTTGCTATTGGGACCCATGTAGAGGCAGTTGGAGGGGACAGAATACTTACTACCTATGACCCCTAGCTAAGCTTGGACACGCACGCTCCAATTGACTCATTGCATACTACCTTATGCTTGTGAACTGCTGCTGGTGCTTCCAAAAGCAATTGACTCTCACAGAGACTGGTGCGGATTGCGGGACTGGAGGGCTGCGGAAATCCTCATGTTTGGGGAGCTTTACGAGAGCAACACATTTTCTTTCCTACAGGAGAAGGAAGTTGTTAAATTGAGGGTCCAGTACAGATCCCTTATTCTGAGCATAGGTCAGCTAAACTATATTCTGAAATTCTACATTTTAGTCAGAACATTGAATATTATGATTTATTTTTAATTTAAAGGCAAACAATATACATTATATATGTTTGTGAAATACAAAAAATAACTTGCATTGCACATTTAGGAGTTTATTTATAAGCCCCTTGCAACATTTTTACGCCACCGTTGTGTCACTATTCGTGATGCAGTTGCAGCGTAAACAATGTGCCACGTTGCGTCATATTTACAAGGTGATGCATCTAAGCAGATGCGTCACTTTGTAAACCCCTGCACTACATTATACCTGCACCCGCATCAAAGCCTCATAGAAGAGAAGCATTGAAATCCATAAGATTTCAGTGCGCCACTTCTCGGACGCCATTGCATGAGAACCTTACGCCAGTCTCATGGCAGGGGTAAGGGTGACACAGTGCATTAAAGATCGGCCTCCCCGATGCATTACTGGAGTTTCATCATGCTTGCAACACAACTCTAGTAATGCACTACTTTCGTGCCAACAGGTACGTCAGGATTCCTGATGTGTCTGTCTTTCCCGCAACATGGAGCGCCATACAATAAATATGGTGCATTCATTGTGTCGCAAGGAGGGCGCAGTGAAAACTGGTGCATCTCTGTTTTGTCACAGCGATGCTACAGTTTTCATAATTGAGGCCCTTACTTTTTTGTTATGGACTTTTTTATCAGCTTTTCAATTATCTCGACATAATTATATTTTCATCATTGATTAAAACTGTGCATTAATTAGAAAAAGGGCCATAGCCTTTTGTATTGATAACATAAAAATGCTACCACGGTGTGAAAACAAACACTGCCGTAATCTATACATCTAGTTAGTGCCCAAGGTTCTCTGCCAATGGTGAACATAAACAACCTAAATATTGTACTTGTATACACGGAGCTTTGCGCATTAAAAATAAATTACGAGTGGGATAATATGTATTATTGAAATCTGTACAGAAACCAGACCCGTGGGGCTCTCATCCGTAATGCAAACTGTCCTTTTATCTTCTTTTATTTAAGATACTTTCTTTTTCGCCAATAACAAATGAAAGAGATGTCCTCAAATATAACACACTAGACAAAGTGGGAAAAGAACACAAATATTTAATTTTTTACAATTCAGAAATGTTTTTAAGAATGTCTTGAAAAGAAAAGTGCAGTAATAAATATTAATTAGCTCCCGAGCAGACTTCCAGAGAGGGCAGGGTGTCATGGATACATAGCAATTAGGACTGAGTTTAAATTTTTCATTAACTTTAATTAATGTTGACTCTTCATGTTTCATTTGCATTACTTCGGCTGCCTGGGAATTTCGAAAAAAAGTATTTGAATGAGCTTTCTTCAGAGACACTATTCTGCTAAAAGACCCTTCAAAAACTATTTTATTTTGAAGTAGAACCATGCAATTATGGTAAGAACCGTTGTAAAGTTACAAACGGAAAGAGAAGACTTCAGTAAGTAAAGTCTCAATGGAGAGCATGGAAATGTTAGTATGTGATGTCTTGTGGCAAATGGTACAGCTGTATGCTCAGAACTCACACATTATATCAAAATGAAATAAGCAGACTTTTCCTAGGAGGATGGCTGGTCAAGATTATGAAATGGCAAACAAATACAAAAATTCACTTTAAAGGGGATTTCTTTGTTATTTTTGTATTTGAATAATAACAGAAAAGCAACACATGAATTGGAAGTAATAGGACGTTTGGGGATTAATGTTATTCCTCTTTCAGCCAATACAGATTTGCAAAAAGAGATATGCATCATTCGTTTTTCAGTGTCGAAGAATGTATTAAATTACAATATATGTATTACACTACAAAACAAGCCCGTCTATCAGCCCAGACCAGGCTACATCATTTTAATGTTCTCTAATAAGGGGCTACAAGTCCTACCATCAATGTTACCTCTACTCTAGGTACAAACTAGAATAACAGATACAAAATTCCTATTCTTGATGATTTCAACTACAGAAAACATAGCGTGTACCTACCCCAACATTGACAATTCAAAAAGAGGCTGTGCACCATGCAGCAAAAACATACTCCACTTTGAAAATTGCAGCTTCAAGAAACATCAAACTCTCACCCTATTATTCTTGGCCAGGGGAACCATTTATTTGGGAATCACGCAACCCCACTCCAATAACATCCAGCTATGCCAGGTCACATACTGTGTCACCTTCAGAATTATGCTGCAATCACAGGAGTTCAACTAACGTTTCATTGAGAAATCTCAATTCAATCTCGCCCTTATCTCTTCATTACTAAGTCTACCCTACCACAATTAAAAAAATAAACAATAGAATCTGCAATATTCAACCCAACCCTAAACTTCTATTTATCTCAATACCTAAAACATGCATAATCTTGCACTGTCTGTATATGTGAACAATTCCTAATATCTTGATGTGAGAAAATGCCCCTTTTCGGAAGGTGCCTCCATTTTTGTTGACTAATGCTGCTTGTTTTTTTGAGTCTGTGCACTGGGACGCTGCTGTCCACGCCCCAGTGCATGTGTTCACCGCTTAAACATGGAAAAATTGTCTAACTCCTAACTGGCTTAGTAAACATTCTTAAAACGCCAAAGTATATGCTGCAGTAAAAATACTTCTATCATGTAGAAAGGTAAATATCACCTGTGCATTGCAGCACTTATTGTGCCATTCACTAGTGGACCAAGGAAAACAGGGCTTCAGGCCTACCATTTTAGTCTGCATGCTGCAGTGTAAGCCTGGAGCTAGACCTGCCAAAATATTCCTTTTGACTGGGGAACAACCTTCCTTTAAATATCAATAGATAATCCCTATGTAGGCCTTGTAGCCCACAAGGATGTATAGTATTTGAAAAGCGGGACATGTAGGATTTTAATGTCACCATGTCCCTGAGGAAACAAGCACCCAAAAGCTACTGTGGAAGGCCCTGACAGTTCTGTGGAAAAAAATAAAGTACAGATTAAAATAATAATTCTGTATCTTGGTTTTGGGGCCAGTTAGAATAATAATTCAAAAACACTTTTGAATATTTATGAAAAGCCCAATTCAATAGTGAAGTAAAACTTTTAGAAAGAGTCATTTTTATAAAGGTAACTTTTCCCTGCCTAAAGATCATGGAGGCTAATTTACATTAGCTCTCCACCAGATATCAGTTAACTGCTTGTCCTAAATAAGGTTTGAAGACTGCTCAAAGGGCAGGGACAATAGCCTGGGAGTGGGAAGTTGCTTTTTTACCTCTAGCAGGAAGACTAATGGGGCAGACCCAAGAACATAATTAACTTCAAAACTGCATGGCCTTTTACATGTAAATATCAGGTGACACCTAGATAGGCCCAGCCTTTGTTCCCCTAGTCATGCTGGCACCCAATCCAGTGTGAGGAAAGCTATCCCCAGACACGATTTTGAATGACCAGAGAGAAAGGAACAGCTCATTACCCTGGCTGCACCTCTGGGTGGGCATATAAACTCTGCACAAGGTTAGAAATTTTTTCCCATCTAGGATTTTGGGATTAAAAGGGCACTGTGGGATTGTTTGCAGTATGGCAAACGTGAACTGCTGCAAAAAAGGGTATGGTTGCCCATGAGAAATGTCACCCCATGTGTCAGTAAGGAGCCTGAAGTAACCACTACCCACTAGCTGATACCAACTATAAACGTGGCACCTCAATGCACTCTCCCCAGAGCACTATCTAGTCCTTTGAAGAACAGAAGAAGGACTGAATCTGATTTTTCAGACCTTTGAGGAGACTTGGAGGGCTGGATCTGCTCCCACTTGTAGCTAAGACAAAGATGTGGACTGACAGGTCAATTGGGTGACCTCCAGTGTGGCTACAGGGGAGCAAAAAGCGGCAAGAGGACTTTTCCCTGAAGTGCCGAGATGACCTGGACTAAACCCTTCCATTGGCCTTTGCTTGACACTCTGAGAGGCTCTAGGTCCCTGTGGTCCTTTGGTCTCAAAGATATACTTCTATGTTTGCTTGGTACTGGCATTAGAAAAAAGGTTGATAACTTTGACAATGTTTTCTCCAGAGCTTCAGCAAGGGCCCACCCTCAATAGTACCTATTTTACTGTGGCTGCTACAGTTTCAGAGGTGTAACACGCAGAGAGTATTTTTCTTCAAGAAAGTGAAAAATTACCTTTCTGAAGTGCTACTTAAAACTGTTTTGAACTTCTTGACTACCAGACTTTTAACGGCGCCAATCCACTTAGTGTATTCGATCCAAGCTCCATCCAGTCAGCCTGAAATTGCGCTTTGGCCCCTGTCTGCCACAACCATTGACTTACAATGAACACTTTATTTTTCTTGACATTTTTTTACATTAATTAATTAAAAAATAATAGCTCTGGTTTGTCTTGTTGTATTTTTGTTGTTTTGTTGGCGTTTTGTTCATTACATTTTACTCCAGTTTCAAAAATTGGAGTTCGGAGTTTATTATGTTGTGTCTTTGATTTTTTACCTGTTTTGATACTTCTAAATGCTTTAAACATTTTCTTTAAGTTAAGCCAGTCTTCTGTGTGCCACAGCTTCCAGGGGTAGAGCTCAGGTTCAAATTACTGAAACATTTGATGGGATCTAACAGGTTAGTGAATGCATTACTTCTTTTTGACTTCTGCCCACCTCAATTAATAATTTACTTTCTTATAGTTGAATTTCTTTTTGAATTGTTTTCTCAGTTGCATAGGTCTATGGAACATATTCCTGAAAATGAGAATATTCTTTTCAAAACAATGTCACCTCTCTCAGTTGAACACATGGTTGAACTGGACACTGGAAAATAAGTGCATTAAATGCATGGAGTCATATGCTTTTACCATATCAACTGTAAATCACTTATTGGTAGATTTGTCACAAGAAACGTTATTGGTAAGCAGGTGGAGATCTGCACTACATGGACATATCAATTAAATTTACTCCTCAACATGATGGCATAGGTTGTGGTTACTGACAGAAACTGAGTGTTTGTTCGCACATTTCCTGCTCTTTTTTACTCTAAAATTGATTCTCTTACTTAACAGGTTATACCAACACACCTAATAAAAGTACAGAATTATCTGTTTTTCAAGGTTTCAAATGGTGTACAATTTTATGTTTTGAATACTTGGCTTTTTGGCTAGATATTGGTGCTTACTGCTTCTCAGCGCCAGAACTCCCTGGGTGGTCAGCTGTTCATGCTCTATAAATTACATATCATCACCATCATGCTGTGCCACCAAATTCTCCATTTCATATCTGACTTCTGTGATAGGTAATGGCTTCGAGTAAAGTTGGAGGATCAATTCAGGGTTCTTACAAAGGACAATTGAACTCTGAACTTTCACATCCCATTCAACTGCAGAGCTATATTTCTGTCTATATATCTTAAAGTAATTTTGGAAATATATACTCACTGTGACAAGCAACAGACCTGCTTCTACCATGAGGGAGTGAATGACTTTTCAGGTGAAGGGCCTAGTTTCTAATCAGCCAGAGACACAAAAAAGCTTCAGTTTTAGAAATTGTCCATGGACTTTGCAACAGGTTACATTTTTCATCTTTCTGCACATTAAATGGCATTTCTTTGTTCTGTCTCAATATCTGTAGCTTGCAAGTTCTCACTTGAATGGACAATATGACGCTGTTCAAAAGAAACATAAATGAAAAATGGAAGTAATGTCCTGATTTATCATTTAACAGGTCACTAAATATCTGGTACAAGGGAGCACTGTTTGGAATTGAGAGCTGTGCAACATTGTGCTAGTCTTGTACCTATCATTTGTTTATAAAATATGTATTTGTAGACTAATATTAAAATATGCTACTTTACAAATTTAAATGATGCAAGTTGTATTTTGTAACCCTTCATAAACATTTTTAGATGCAAGAGTGGATGTTTAGGAGGGAAAACAGACTTCTGTCCTGCAGTTCCTATACCAGGATGTCATATTTCTAATATTTAAAAAAATAGATTGTCTTCCAATCTTCTCACTGAAACGTCTATCCTAGACTCCAGAGACAAGTACAATGTCATCAATCACTTATTCGATGAAAACATACAGAATGTATGACAGCACACTCACAAAACCAAACCTGCTTTTCCTCTGAAAACTTCCTTCACATTGCATTTCATAATGATTATCCTTCAAACCCTTGGATCTGAATGACCTCACCAACATGACATACCTCCCTCAAAGCCACAGAATATGAAGATGATATCTTACCTTGATCCTTTATTAAAGCCCTCTCTCAAGAAGCACTCTCACCCATACACAGCATCGGCAAGTCTTCCCTCACTCAAGGCATCTTTCCTGAAGGTAGCAAGATAGATCAGATCCTCCAACTCCTGAAAAATCTGCACTCGACCCTGACAACCTCACCAACTACCAGCCCAGCACTCATCTACTATTTATCGGGCAGATCAATAAAAGCAGTCTATGCACCAAGTCAACATCACAACAACACCAACAATCGTGTGGCACAAATACCAATGGCTTCAGGTTAAGCTGCATAATATTGACAGCTATGTTAAAATATCAAAGATGACATGCTCCTGGCCACAGGTTAAGTTAAACCTACATCCTGATATTACTGTAATTTTTAACTTCCACTAGCTTCCCTTTCTAGCCATCACCATCTTCAAAACTACCTACTTCAGATAGGTGCCATTGTGATCAGCCCCCGCCTACATGCCTAACAAGCTCACAACATCTAATGACTCTCAACACCCTCACTGCCACCACACCATCAAACTGTAGAGAAGAAAAAGTACAAAAATATACATTGAAATACATCCTCCACTAGGCATCTAGGACCTGTAAAAATATTTCTATAGCCATCGGCACTGCACCGATCCTTCTCCAGTTTAGAGCACAGCAGAAGACTCAGCTCTATAAAGAACACTATATCATGATGCAGTAACAATCCACAAACCCCTCCTATCACATGTTGATTGTGTCTTTGCTTTTAACCCTGGAAAGTATTCTACTGCATTTTGGCCAATGCAATACACATACAGTCAGAGATAAATATATACAAACATACATAAATGCACCAATGCATATATATGTACAAATAGTGGCTACTTTGAAAATAAATTTTGAGATTCCGGGAAGATATTTGGATAAGCATGCTATATACTGCCCCTAAGGTAGGCCACCCCACAGGATTCACAAAGGGAAAGCTTTTCTACAGGTACAGCTTCACTTTTGAGAATTAGTTAACAGCCCAACTTGGGGGTTAGTAACTGATCCATGTTTTGCAACCACAATTGCAGCCATAAACCAGTGTTACATCTCACTGTGGATTTCAAATAGAAGTGGACACACCTTTACCACAATATTGGAGTTGGAAAACCTTTCTAATGCATGGAAGGAGTCCTGAATAACACTCTTTTAAGGTTAAAGGTGACATAGTGTTTCTTGTACACTATATACTCAGGATCTCAGTCCTTGCAAGCACATGTGCACTGCAACGCAAATATTGTTTTGTTCCATAAATGAAGTGCCATTTGATAATATTACTTTATCTTTTACAGTTGATCAGTGTTCCTTGAACACTAGCTCCACATTTACATGATAATTTCATAGATTAATTAAGCTAAATAGAAATTCATTGACATATGACTATTCTTGCTATAATGCAATACACTCCACATAGTCTCCATCTTGTATCAGTTATCATATCATGGTCACTTTATCACAGGGATTGTGCTGCGGTTCTTGGCCAACCATCTTACGATTCTTATCTGATGGACCTTTTTCATTGACAGAGAAGTAAAGGGAGTTGGCATTAAATAAAGCAAGCTCATTAACAGAGCAACCTATTTGGCTGCACAATAAGGACCAGGAATCAGTGACCAAAATTAAGACGATTTATTACAAGTTAGCAGTCAGTTTAAGATAAACAAATCCTAATACAATTCTGTGAAGATACAAAATAACAACTGGGTAACCTAACCTCCTAAAAAAATGCAGGCATACCAGAATAAACCAGGCAAGAATTTCAGTCACTGCAATGCAAAATATCAATAGCAGAAATCGATGCTTAGAGAAGAGTTTATAGCTATCTCTTCTGTACATGAGTAAAGTCTAAAACCATCTAAATTAAAATCCACACTAAGGAGGATGGTTTAAAACCTAAAAGGATCTTGCAAATTAGGAAAATGCAGAACAATAGGAAAATTCAGGGAAGTGCGGAAAAAGTAAAGGAAGGTGTCTGCATTTCAAAAGCTTTGTCAAGAGTCTTCTTGGTATAGAGTAATACATGTTAGCCTAAGCCACACTCAGCCAGAGTCAAAGTGGATAATCACAGAGATCTACACCACTCAAAGTCCAATGGAAAAGTGACAACACATCAGACAGTGTGAACTTCTGTTAATTCCAGAAGAATCCACAAAGTAATACCCCTCAGTTCGCATTATTAGGGGGATCCATTGTCTTTTATATTTGCACATTATAAGCTGAACCATTGAAGATTTGTTCCATGTCAGACATGGCAACGGTATTGTGCTTGGTCACATGGGAGCCTTTGCAACAGTTCTGAATGGAAATCTTCTGTTAACGCTCTTGCTCTTCATTTTCATTTGTCAAGGTCTGCTTCTCAGGCTCTCTCTATCGATAGTACAGTTTTAAAACAGAAAATGAAAAACAACATTCATGTAGAAAGAAATACGGGCCCAGCAATCTAAAGTTAACACATTAAATCAATGGTGTACATTTTATTTACATGTGCACATTCAACACAAATGAATGAGACAGTCAATACATTAGGTTCATGTTTAGGTTTCATAAAGGTAAAATAATTTTGAGTATATGTCTCTAAATGTGTCTAAGAACTGCGTTGCTCTTTTCCTTTGGGAGCAGAGATTGTGCCATATATATGGCTATATATGTGGCACAATCTCTGCTCCCAAAGGAATAGCACGCACATGAAGATTGCAGGAATATGGCTAGTTTATTGCAATGGGCCTCCCATGAACCAGCTACCAGGAAAGACACGTTTCAGCTGTAACAACAGCCGTTGTCAATCTGGTAAGCGCCATTTTTTGCTTTCTATATATAGTGTGGTACAACTTCATAGAAAAGGTCAAAATACTGCATGCTAATACAAAGTTGTATACGTTACCTAATGAGTCTATTTACTCTACAATGTGTACATCAATACAAAAATTGTATAGTAACATTGTATGGCTATTTGAATATTTTCAAAATACTGCACCAATGGTTATTGATTTTGCCACTACAAATACCCTTGGCATACTGAATCTAAAACACCTTGCAATTAGAGCATGCAATATAAGAAAACCTTTTTCAAAAGATAAAATGAATTTCAATTTGTTAAGACCACTTCTCTTCTATGATTACAAAGATTAGTGCAAACCACCTCGGATAGCACTAATGTATGAATTGGGATGTCAGTGTATGCAACATGAAGTGGACATGGGTTGCCTGAATTATCCAAATGTTACTGCATAAATCGCAAACGCCGAACAACCTAGTTTTAATAACATTATTTCTTGAATTGCATACATTCCTTTATGAAACAGATATGATGTAGAAAAACATGCCAGTGTTTTCAGGACATAAACATTACTGCGCACACCAACTGTATCACATTAGCCTTGCTGAATGTCCTATTACTTCACTATAGCAGTAACTCAGAGGACTCATGATCCCATAATGCATCAGTAAAGCATCATCAGTTTAGACGTGACACACGTGAATTCACAGCATACCTTGCTATGTATGTTACACATGCACAAGCTGTAAACATCGAAATAAACTAAGGCAGTATTTAGTCTTCTGAAATACTCTTCAGAAAATAAAACAACATTATGTGCATACTGTTCCGCATCAAATGAGCTTACAGAAAGCAGATCCCAGGCATTTCAATCCACATCACTGTATGAATGTTCCGATGGATAATTCACAAATATGTCCAACAGCCCAATGTTATTCAAAATGCAGGGTTGGGGGGAGATTCTCACCAAAATAATAATATGTGTCACAATCCTCACCAAGCCAAAGCCAATGTTTATGTTGGTGCCCAGTCACCAAACCTCCCTCGGCATCCTGAGTGGGGCTGTAGTGTGCATGGCGAAGCTTTGTCCCAGAACTGAAGAGTGGAAGATTTTCCCGCGCAGTGTCTCCGGCTCCCATACCTTCCACGCCTGCTATTGCTCGTCCCAAGGCTTGGTCTGGGGGCAAGCCGGTATAGCACACTCTTGCTACTCCTCAAAAGAACGGTTACTCCAACTGCCTAAAACAACTGGTGGTGCACGAAAAACATCAACCGTCAATGTTTGGAATTTAAGGCACAATCTCTGCTTCCAAAGAAAAAGGCCACACACACGAAGATTGCATGAATATGGCTTCTTTATTGCAATGGGCCTCCCACGACCCAGCTACCAGGAGGTACGCGTTTCGGCTGTAATGACAGCCTTTGTCAATCTGGTAAGCGCCATTTTTTCTTTCTATATATAGTGTGGTACAACTTCATAGAAAATGTAAAAATACTGTATGCTAATACAAAGTTGTACACATTACCTAACGCATCTATATACTCTGCAATGCGTACATCAATACAAAAAAAGTGTATAGTAACATAGTTTGACTATTTGAATATTTTCAAAAACTGCACAAATAGTAATTGATATTGCTAATACAAATATATATATATTCATATATAAATATTTCTCCACCTCGTGCGATCAAAATAGGAATGCACTTATGGGAGAATCATCACAATGTTATTTATTGTGCAAGAAAAGCTGTTACAATGCCCAATGCATGTCGGTCCTTTCTTCGGACGTTGGACACGCATTGCCCTCTTAAAGAGCACTGTATCCGACTGGAGGGCTCAAAACGCTGTGGATATATATGTATATATATATATATATATATATATATATATATATATATAGAGAGAGAGATAATCTACTGGCGGTCGCCAGTAGATAGTTATAGTTAGGACCTATTTTCCATAGGAAATCTGCAACATTCTATTTGGAATACCGTTGGCGCCGGTTGATGAATCCTCGCGAAATTTTCCAAACTTTTGGCCAGCTCGGCTCCGCTCCCACCCTGAAAGTTTTGCAGTGATCCGTCAAGCGGGGGCCGAGAAAAAAGGGGGGTCCCAAAACGCGTTTTCCCATAGGATCTGTTGTCGCAGCTACAGCCCGAACCGCTGAACCGAATAACACCAAATTTGGCAAAGAGGTAGTCCTCAGTTCAGACTTGTGCCTTTTGCATATATGGTGTGAATCCATTCAGTATTTTCTGAGAAAATTTGGGTTAAAAAGTTAGTGATATCTTTGGCCGCGGAGGATCCGAGGACCGTACCTGCACCATAAGCGCACCCTCCCCGAATTGAGGGCGCACCCTCCCGATCGTGCGCTGAATGCTAATTGGCTGTCGAGTGTCTCACTACATTCGAAACCAGGAACTGTTGGCGGCCATTTTCTGCCTCGGTAGAAGCGAGGCTGAAGAAGCAAGGGGAATAAGTGTGTAAAACATATAAAGGGGGCAGAGTGGAAATACTCTGACCCTCTGGAGGTGCTTAGGGGGTCCCAGAAGGACCACCTGGGGCCCCCCTTTTTAAAAAAAAAAACGGCGAAATACGCGCACGGTGTGCGCATCCTAACGCGTTGGGTGCACTGATTCTCACGCATTGGGTGCGCAAATCCACGGCAATATTTTTTGAAAAAAGACAAGAAATCATTGGTTGTATGACTACTTTCTACACTGAAAGGTAGGGTGTATATTTCTGTATTTTAAAGGTATGATTCTTATTGGTTAACAAAAACAGATTGTAAGGAACATTATATATGATAAGCTGATATGTTGAAAAGTCAAGCACACTTCCTGTTTTGTGTAGGAACATTGTGTGCTGAACTTGTGACCTGTGAGCTCAGTGCAGTGTTCCATGACCTGTTTCTATGGTAACAGGCAGAAGGCAGATTGGGGGAAGGGTTGAAATGTATTTCAGTTGGAAAAGGTTGAAATGTTTAACCAATAGAAATGTGTATTTGCTGTTGAGTTTATGTGAGAAGGATTGTGTTTTGATGTTTACATGTATATGTGTGGAAAATGAAAGGGAAACTTTTCCATTCTTTCTTTTTGCTGAGAGGTGCACAGTGCAGAGATTCTGTAAAAGAAAATATGGTGAGTGATTGATATACTTCTTAATCTACAAAAGAACTTGAAAGATTAGTTATTTAATTGTGAGGGGATGTATGTAGACTATTTTGATTTTAATCAGACTAATGTATTTCTCCTGCTAAAGTGTAGGGAGTACTTTTTTTCTCTACAATGTGTGTGCATGTAGAAACCATTCTGTGATAAGCATTTGTGTTTTTCATGTGTTTGTAGACAGATAACTGTGCTGTTTTTATATTTTGGTAGAATTAGAAACCAGTTATTGTTTATGAATTTGTGAAATGAGTTATGTTATGTTTCTATAGTAAAATGTAGTACTACTTCTAGATGAAGAAATTTGTTTTGGTTTAGTGCAAGGGATAGTGTTGTTTGTCTAGAATCACACAGTGAGTCTGTGTGCATTTGGGAACCACTGTGAGAGAAGCTTTTGGTAACATCGTGTATTTGCTGACAGATAACTGTTTTAACTTGTCATGTTGTGATGTTTTAGTAGCATTAGAAGACTGTTATGGGTTATGATTTGATTTAATGATTCAGGCTTTGACAGAAAAGTGCAGTCCTGAAATATGTAGATTGTGTGCAGTTCCCTTACCACTTGCACTGTAGTGAATGAGTTTTTGTAAACTCCTAGGGATAGTGGTGCTTGTCTAGAATCACACTGTGAGTTAGTGTGTATTTGGGATCAGTGTGAGAGAAGCATTTGGTGACATCATGTATTTGCTGACAGATAACTGTTTTAAAACCTGTCATGTTGTGAAGTTTTAGTAGCATTAGAATCCAGTCTTTGCTAATGCGTTGATTAAATGAGTCATGCTTTGACACTGATGTGGTGTACTTAAATATGTAGATTGTGTGCAGTACCATTAACTCTTCCAGACTAGTGAATGAGTTTTGGTAAACTCCTAGGATAGTGTTGCTTGTCTAAAATCACACTGTGAGTCTGTGTGCATTTGGGAACCACTGTGAGAGAAGCATTTGGTAGCGTCGTGTATTTACTGACAGATAACTGTTTTAAAACCGGTCATGCTGTCAAGTTTTAGTAGCATTAGAAGCCAGTCTTTGCTTATGCTTTGATTAAATGAGTCAGGCATTGACACTAAAGTGCAGTCGTGAAATATGTAGATTGTGTGCAGTTCCCTTACCACTTCCACTGTAGTGAATGAGTTTTGGTAAACTCAGAGGGATAGTGGTGCTTGTCTAGAATCACAGTGTGAGTTAGTGTGTATTTGGGATCACTGTGAGAGAAGCATTTGGTAACATCATGTATTTACTGACAGATAACTGTTTTAAAACCTGTCATGTTGTGAAGTTTTAGTAGCATTAGAATCCAGTCTTTGCTAATGCGTTGATTAAATGAGTCATGCTTTGACACTGATGTGGTGTACTTACATATGTAGATTGTGTGCAGTACCATTAACTCTTCCAGACTAGTGAATGAGTTTTGGTAAACTCCTAGGATAGTGTTGCTTGTCTAAAATCACACTGTGAATCTGTGTGCATTTGGGTAAGGATTGTGAGAGAAACATTTGGTAACATTGTGTATTTGCTGACAGATACCTATTTTAAAACCGGTCATGTTGTGAAGTTTTAGTAGCATTAGAAACCAGTCTTTGCTTATGCTTTAATTATATGAGTTAGGCTTTGACATAAAAGTGCAGTCCTGAAATATGAAGATTGTGTGCAGTTCCCTTACCACTTCCACAGTAGTGAATGATTTTTGGTAAACTCCTAGGTATAGTGGTTGTTGTCTAGAATCACACTGTGAGTCTGTGTGCATTTGGGAACCACTGTGAGAGAAGCATTTGGTAACATCTTGTATTTGCTGAGAGATAACTAATTTAAAACCTCTCATGTTGTCAAGTTTTAGTAGCATTAGAAGCTAGTCTTTGCTTATGCATTGATAAAAGGAGTCAGGGTTTGACACTAAGGTGCAGTACCATGTACTATTCTGTTCAATGTGGCAGAACTGAAAATTTAACAGTTTTACCTTATCACTCTCCTAGAAGTAGTCTGATTATTTAGTCAGTTTCTAAGTACCAAATAGATTGCTTCAAATGTCTATGCAGTATGCATGTAGTGTTCTAACATACTATACACTTGTCTTTTACACCTTCAATTCCCTAGTCAGTATCCATACACTTCCAGGAAACATCCTGTCACTTCCTTTGCAGTCCTCTAGAGACCCATTCAACAGCATGTACTAATCCATTCACTTTGCTAAAACCCAAACACTTATAAATTCACCAAGACACTCTCTTTCCAGTACTCTAATGATTCAGTCACTGCCTAAGTATTCATGCACTGAGCCAGGTCTTAGCACATGGACTTCTTCAAACTCCTATCCACTATGCATGCAGTCCTCTAACCATCTACACACTTGTCTTTCACACCTTCAATTCCCCAGTCCGTATCCGTTCACTTCCAGCAAACACTCTGTCACTGCCGTTGCACTCCTCTAGTGACCCATTCAGCATCATATACTAATCCATTCACTTCGCCAAACCCTAATAAATTCACCCAGGCACTCTCCTTGCTGTACTCTAATCATTCAGTCAGTACCCAAGTACTCATCCAGTGACCCAGGCCTTAGTATATGGACTGCTTCAAACCCGTTTCCACTATGCATGCAGTCCTCTAACCACGTACACAATTGTCTTTCATACCTTCAATTCCCTAGTCAGTATCCATACACTTCCAGGAAATACCCTGTCACTCCCTTTGCAGTCCTCTAGTGACCCATTCAGCACATGTACTAATCCATTCACTGTGCTAAAACCCAAACACTTATAAATGCAGCAAGATACTATCTTTGCAGTACTCTAATCATACAGTCAGTGCCTAAGTATTCATACACTGAGCCAGGCCTTAGCACATGGACTGCTTCAAACCCCTATGCATTATGCATGCAGTCTTCTAACCACCTAGACACTTGTCTTTCACACTTTCAATTTCCTAGTCAGTATCCATACAGTCCAGCACTTGTCACTGCCTTTGCACTCCTCTAGTGACCCATTCAGTACCGAGTACTAATCCATTCCCTGTGCGAAAAGCCTAGCACTTTTAAATTCAGCTAGGCACTCTCCTTGCTGTACTCTAATGATTCAGTCAGTACCCACGTAGTGATGCAGTGAGCCAGGCCTTACACATGGTCTGCTTTAAATGCCTATGCAGTATGGATGCACTCCTCTAATCACCTACACAGTTGTGTTTCACATCTTCAATTCCCTAGTTAGTATTCATACTCTTCTAGCAAACACCCTGTCACTCACCCAGTGTGTCTCCTTATAGTACTGTAATCATTTAGTCAGTTAGCATGTAGTCTTTTAGTTAGGTAGGCTTTAGGGCATGAACTACTTCAAAGTAGTATGCACTATGCATGTAGTGTTCTAACGATCGTCACACTTGTGGTTCAGGGCTATAGTTTCTTAGTCAGTTTTTATATATTTTCCAGGTCTGTCGTCGACATCCATGATTCCCACAGGAGTGTTCCGCCTTGTTGTTTTGTATTATTGTTGTTACATTTTGTTTATTAGTTTATTATTCATATATATGTTAATAAAAAAATAAAGTTTGAAAATAGTTTATCATTTATATATTTATTATTATAAAAAATAAAGTTTGAAAAAAAATTAATAACGTTTTTGGTTGTTCTCTTAACTGCTGTGTGTCTCTTTCTTGGTCTTCTTACTGTTATTTGATGGAGTCCACCATGGTGTTAAATTTTGGGGCACTGGTGATATCTACAGTTTGCACCAACTTCTGAATAGTGTATTAGATTTATCTCAACTTTACTTCCGTTAAAGGGCTGATAATGAAATGGAGATTAGCCGCTCCCGTGCAAAAAGACACGAGGTGCACCTTTCCGATTTATTCTAAATACTAAAATCCTGTATTGAATTGCACTGAGGTATTGGCTGCACTTACAGTGTACACACAAAATCTATTAAGAAATCTCATTGTATATATATTGATTGGAAATAGTGCGTCAGGTGCTGGATCTTGACGAGATACACTGCTCAGTTCGTATATTGTTCTGCACACGAAAGAAATCACATCACAACTTTCACACCAATTGCAATGCGAAACAAATTCCGGCGATAAGACACGTTAGCACCAGGGATTTTACACCTGCTTTCTGCTGGTGTTAAGCAGGACAACTACCTGCACCATGAAAGGGAACACAGCCAAGAGGCACCAGAACACCCACAGGTGCCATAGAGTCAATGAGCATGATACAGGGATACCCATGAGGGCCACAAGACTCATCGCAACAACTTCAGGACCACCAATGCCCCCCAAACCCGCATCTGAGCAAGTGTGTCCCTGTGGTCATTGTGTTAGCATGATAGGCACGAGCCCTGCAATATCACAATGTGCTGTCACCTCAGCTTTGGCAGTGAGCCTGGACATGTAGCTACGCACGCATCCTCCTGCATGTACAACCGGCGAGTGTTGGCCCGGGGTACACAGGTCAGTGCAGGGGTGTGCCTATTCGGCAAGGGGAACGGGGTGTCTCGGACATGTCCGTGTACAGAAAGTGCGGTAAGTGTGTCTCTGTGTTCTGGTTTGGCCTGCCACAAGGGCCGCAGCAGTCGATGTTGTAAAGTGGCATGCACCACCTCCAAACGGCACTGTGATGGTGTCGTTGGAATGCAGCAGGACATGCGCGAATAGGCATTACAATGGTGTGCCGTACGAGTGCACGAGATACAACAGCGCACCGTACATAAGTGTGGGGGCTCGTGTGAGGGAGGAGCAGCTGTTTGGCAACGTAGCAGACAGTGAACTCGCCCATGTGCCACGTGCTGGGCATCTCATCCATGATGACCACTGTCGCAGACATCCAACAACACCAATGACTGGCCTTTGTACACATCCTGTATGAATGCAGCGTGGTTTTCACTTCTATGCTCGTTCAGTGGTGTGATGTTGGCGGGTTGTGTGACTTGTGCTCCTTGTTGGTGTGTTTCATTTTGGCCATTGTTAGTCTATATGTGTGTTGTACTTAATTGTGCATGTGTGCCATTCTGCCCATCTCCCCCCTCCCCCACTCTCTGCTTCTTCCTCTTCTTAGTGCTGTTGTGTCTATAATTTTGTTGCTGCACACATAAATACATGTAAAGAATAAATTAGAATAGTTCCTTGATTCTTTTAGGTTTCAAAACTTCTCTAATGGTTTCTTTTTAATTTTCCATATGAACCGTTTTTTAAATATTCAACAACACATAGAAGTCAGAAGTGCAACGTATTCTATCAACACACTTTCTAGAACATTCTACAATACGTGCAGGTTAAAAGATCATCAATTTTTTAAAACTTTACGATATTTTTTTGTAACATTTTCTTGAACATTTAATGAGACGTTCAGGTTAAAATTAGACGATTGTTTTAAGTTTGAATAGTGCCTTCCAAATGCAAGTAGCAGGTGTGGTTGAGCTGAGCAAATTTTATCCTATGATATGTAGTCCACGTTGAAACTGCTTTTTATTAACCAATCACAAAGATGCTTTTCCACAAAACTAATGTGCACCCTACTTTTAAAAAAGAATGCTTTTCATGATATCTTTAGAGATAAGTTATAGATAGGAATTAGCATTTAAAAAACCTTTGAAATTCACTGAAAAAACCATAGGTTTCAGGGGTGTTATAGTTAGGAATTGGCATTTAAAAAACCTTTGAAATTCACTGAAAAAAACAAAGGTTTCAGGGGCGTTATAGTTAGGAATTGGCATTCAAAAAACCTTAGAAATTCACTGAAAAAAACATAGATTTCAGGGGTGTTATAGTTAGCTGGACATTTCCCTCGTACAAAACCCTAGAAATTCCCCTGTTATAGTTAGTTCAGCTAACTATAACTCGCTCGCCCGCAATGCACTGCTGATGACGTCACATATTACATCACTCATGACATGGTCAGTGACATCACTGATGACATCACTGATGACATCTCAAATGACATCACTGATGACATCACTGATGACGTCATCCATGTGATAAATTACCACATCTTCTCACACCCTAATATAACCTTTGATAGACCGACTCAAAACCATACATACTCCAATACCAATAACTACATACCCACTTATTAACTCTTAGGTCTACATACACCTCCACCCAATCACCTGTACAGTCACTCATACTTACAATCACTCCATACAAGACTATCATATGCATTTATACACCTATATAGACACTCACACACCACCAATCATCCATAGAGGTACTCTCACACCTAGTCAGTCATGCAAATAATTACACTCCCATTTACTTTGTAGTACTACTTCTAGATGAAGAAATTTGTTTTGGTTTAGTGCAAGGGATAGTGTTGTTTGTCTAGAATCACACAGTGAGTCTGTGTGCATTTGGGAACCACTGTGAGAGAAGCTTTTGGTAACATCGTGTATTTGCTGACAGATAACTGTTTTAACTTGTCATGTTGTGATGTTTTAGTAGCATTAGAAGACTGTTATGGGTTATGATTTGATTTAATGATTCAGGCTTTGACAGAAAAGTGCAGTCCTGAAATATGTAGATTGTGTGCAGTTCCCTTACCACTTGCACTGTAGTGAATGAGTTTTTGTAAACTCCTAGTGATAGTGGTGCTTGTCTAGAATCACACTGTGAGTTAGTGTGTATTTGGGATCAGTGTGAGAGAAGCATTTGGTGACATCATGTATTTGCTGACAGATAACTGTTTTAAAACCTGTCATGTTGTGAAGTTTTAGTAGCATTAGAATCCAGTCTTTGCTAATGCGTTGATTAAATGAGTCATGCTTTGACACTGATGTGGTGTACTTAAATATGTAGATTGTGTGCAGTACCATTAACTCTTCCAGACTAGTGAATGAGTTTTGGTAAACTCCTAGGATAGTGTTGCTTGTCTAAAATCACACTGTGAGTCTGTGTGCATTTGGGAACCACTGTGAGAGAAGCATTTGGTAGCGTCGTGTATTTACTGACAGATAACTGTTTTAAAACCGGTCATGCTGTCAAGTTTTAGTAGCATTAGAAGCCAGTCTTTGCTTATGCTTTGATTAAATGAGTCAGGCATTGACACTAAAGTGCAGTCGTGAAATATGTAGATTGTGTGCAGTTCCCTTACCACTTCCACTGTAGTGAATGAGTTTTGGTAAACTCAGAGGGATAGTGGTGCTTGTCTAGAATCACAGTGTGAGTTAGTGTGTATTTGGGATCACTGTGAGAGAAGCATTTGGTAACATCATGTATTTACTGACAGATAACTGTTTTAAAACCTGTCATGTTGTGAAGTTTTAGTAGCATTAGAATCCAGTCTTTGCTAATGCGTTGATTAAATGAGTCATGCTTTGACACTGATGTGGTGTACATACATATGTAGATTGTGTGCAGTACCATTAACTCTTCCAGACTAGGGAATGAGTTTTGGTAAACTCCTAGGATAGTGTTGCTTGTCTAAAATCACACTGTGAATCTGTGTGCATTTGGGTAAGGATTGTGAGAGAAACATTTGGTAACATTGTGTATTTGCTGACAGATACCTATTTTAAAACCGGTCATGTTGTGAAGTTTTAGTAGCATTAGAAACCAGTCTTTGCTTATGCTTTAATTATATGAGTTAGGCTTTGACATAAAAGTGCAGTCCTGAAATATGAAGATTGTGTGCAGTTCCCTTACCACTTCCACAGTAGTGAATGATTTTTGGTAAACTCCTAGGTATAGTGGTTGTTGTCTAGAATCACACTGTGAGTCTGTGTGCATTTGGGAACCACTGTGAGAGAAGCATTTGGTAACATCTTGTATTTGCTGACAGATAACTAATTTAAAACCTCTCATGTTGTCAAGTTTTAGTAGCATTAGAAGCTAGTCTTTGCTTATGCATTGATAAAAGGAGTCAGGGTTTGACACTAAGGTGCAGTACCATGTACTATTCTGTTCAATGTGGCAGAACTGAAAATTTAACAGTTTTACCTTATCACTCTCCTAGAAGTAGTCTGATTATTTAGTCAGTTTCTAAGTACCAAATAGATTGCTTCAAATGTCTATGCAGTATGCATGTAGTGTTCTAACATACTATACACTTGTCTTTTACACCTTCAATTCCCTAGTCAGTATCCATACACTTCCAGGAAACATCCTGTCACTTCCTTTGCAGTCCTCTAGAGACCCATTCAACAGCATGTACTAATCCATTCACTTTGCTAAAACCCAAACACTTATAAATTCACCAAGACACTCTCTTTCCAGTACTCTAATGATTCAGTCACTGCCTAAGTATTCATGCACTGAGCCAGGTCTTAGCACATGGACTTCTTCAAACTCCTATCCACTATGCATGCAGTCCTCTAACCATCTACACACTTGTCTTTCACACCTTCAATTCCCCAGTCCGTATCCGTTCACTTCCAGCAAACACTCTGTCACTGCCGTTGCACTCCTCTAGTGACCCATTCAGCATCATATACTAATCTATTCACTTCGCCAAACCCTAATAAATTCACCCAGGCACTCTCCTTGCTGTACTCTAATCATTCAGTCAGTACCCAAGTACTCATCCAGTGACCCAGGCCTTAGTATATGGACTGCTTCAAACCCGTTTCCACTATGCATGCAGTCCTCTAACCACGTACACAATTGTCTTTCATACCTTCAATTCCCTAGTCAGTATCCATACACTTCCAGGAAATACCCTGTCACTCCCTTTGCAGTCCTCTAGTGACCCATTCAGAACATGTACTAATCCATTCACTGTGCTAAAACCCAAACACTTATAAATGCAGCAAGATACTGTGAGCCAGGCCTTACACATGGTCTGCTTTAAATGCCTATGCAGTATGGATGCAGTCCTCTAATCACCTACACAGTTGTGTTTCACATCTTCAATTCCCTAGTTAGTATTCATACTCTTCTAGCAAACACCCTGTCACTCACCCAGTGTGTCTCCTTATAGTACTGTAATCATTTAGTCAGTTAGCATGTAGTCTTTTAGTTAGGTAGGCTTTAGGGCATGAACTACTTCAAAGTAGTATGCACTATGCATGTAGTGTTCTAACGATCGTCACACTTGTGGTTCAGGGCTATAGTTTCTTAGTCAGTTTTTATATATTTTCCAGGTCTGTCGTCGACATCCATGATTCCCACAGGAGTGTTCCGCCTTGTTGTTTTGTATTATTGTTGTTACATTTTGTTTATTAGTTTATTATTCATATATATGTTAATAAAAAAATAAAGTTTGAAAATAGTTTATCATTTATATATTTATTATTATAAAAAATAAAGTTTGAAAAAAAATTAATAACGTTTTTGGTTGTTCTCTTAACTGCTGTGTGACTCTTTCTTGGTCTTCTTACTGTTATTTGATGGAGTCCACCATGGTGTTAAATTTTGGGGCACTGGTGATATCTACAGTTTGCACCAACTTCTGAATAGTGTATTAGATTTATCTCAACTTTACTTCCGTTAAAGGGCTGATAATGAAATGGAGAGTAGCCGCTCCCGTGCAAAAAGACACGAGGTGCACCTTTCCGATTTATTCTAAATACTAAAATCCTGTATTGAATTGCACTGAGGTATTGGCTGCACTTACAGTGTACACACAAAATCTATTAAGAAATCACATTGTATATATATTGATTGGAAATAGTGCGTCAGGTGCTGGATCTTGACGAGATACACTGCTCAGTTCGTATATTGTTCTGCACACGAAAAAAATCACATCACAACTTTCACACCAATTGCAATGCGAAAAGAATTCCGGCGATAAGACACGTTAGCACCAGGGATTTTACACCTGCTTTCTGCTGGTGTTAAGCAGGACAACTACCTGCACCATGAAAGGGAACACAGCCAAGAGGCACCAGAACACCCACAGGTGCCATAGAGTCAATGAGCATGATACAGGGATACCCATGAGGGCCACAAGACTCATCGCAACAACTTCAGGACCACCAATGCCCCCCAAACCCGCATCTGAGCAAGTGTGTCCCTGTGGTCATTGTGTTAGCATGATAGGCACGAGCCCTGCAATATCACAATGTGCTGTCACCTCAGCTTTGGCAGTGAGCCTGGACATGTAGCTACGCACGCATCCTCCTGCATGTACAACCGGCGAGTGTTGGCCCGGGGTACACAGATCAGCGCAGGGGTGTGCCTATTCGGCAAGGGGAACGGGGTGTCTCGGACATGTCCGTGTACAGAAAGTGCGGTAAGTGTGTCTCTGTGTTCTGGTTTGGCCTGCCACAAGGGCTGCAGCAGTCGATGTTGTAAAGTGGCATGCACCACCTCCAAACGGCACTGTGATGGTGTCGTTGGAATGCAGCAGGACATGCGCGAATAGGCATTACAATGGTGTGCCGTACGAGTGCACGAGATACAACAGCGCACCGTACATAAGTGTGGGGGCTCATGTGAGGGAGGAGCAGCTGTTTGGCAACGTAGCAGACAGTGAACTCGCCCATGTGCCACGTGCTGGGCATCTCATCCATGATGACCACTGTCGCAGACATCCAACAACACCAATGACTGGCCTTTGTACACATCCTGTATGAATGCAGCGTGGTTTTCACTTCTATGCTCGTTCAGTGGTGTGATGTTGGCGGGTTGTGTGACTTGTGCTCCTTGTTGGTGTGTTTCATTTTGGCCATTGTTAGTCTATATGTGTGTTGTACTTAATTGTGCATGTGTGCCATTCTGCCCATCTCCCCCCTCCCCCACTCTCTGCTTCTTCCTCTTCTTAGTGCTGTTGTGTCTATAATTTTATAAGGTTAAAAGATCATCAATTTTTTAAAACTTTACGATATTTTTTTGTAACATTTTCTTGAACATTTAATGACACGTTCAGGTTAAAATTAGACGATTGTTTTAAGTTTGAATAGTGCCTTCCAAATGCAAGTAGCAGGTGTGGTTGAGCTGAGCAAATTTTATCCTATGATATGTAGTCCACGTTGAAACTGCTTTTTCTTAACCAATCACAAAGATGCTTTTCCACAAAACTAATGTGCACCCTACTTTAAAAAAAGAATGCTTTTCATGATATCTTTAGAGATAAGTTATAGATAGGAATTAGAATTTAAAAAACCTTTGAAATTCACTGAAAAAACCATAGGTTTCAGGGGTGTTATAGTTAGGAATTGGCATTTAAAAAACCTTTGAAATTCACTGAAAAAAACAAAGGTTTCAGGGGCGTTATAGTTAGGAATTGGCATTCAAAAAACCTTAGAAATTCACTGAAAAAAACATAGATTTCAGGGGTGTTATAGTTAGCTGGACATTTCCCTCGTACAAAACTCTAGAAATTCCCCTGTTATAGTTAGTTCAGCTAACTATAACTCGCTCGCCCGCAATGCACTGCTGATGACGTCACATATTACATCACTCATGACATGGTCAGTGACATCACTGATGACATCACTGATGACATCTCAAATGACATCACTGATGACATCACTGATGACGTCATCCATGTGATAAATTACCACATCTTCTCACACCCTAATATAACCTTTGATAGACCGACTCAAAACCATACATACTCCAATACCAATAACTACATACCCACTTATTAACTCTTAGGTCTACATACACCTCCACCCATTCACCTGTACAGTCACTCATACTTACAATCACTCCATACAAGACTATCATATGCATTTATACACCTATATAGACACTCACGCACCACCAATCATCCATAGAGGTACTCTCACACCTAGTCAGTCATGCAAATAATTACACTCCCATTTACTCACCTATGCGGTTATACACACTCAAGTTCACTTAATCATAAAAATAGTACCACATTCTTGCGCTCTTATAGAATCATTGATACAAGCACACACTCATCCATACAGTCACTCTCACAATCACACACTATCAGATCTACCCACTTATATACTCTTACACGCATATATACTGCCTTTCACATATGTAGTTAGTCACAAATGTACGACTGAGACATACATTCAATCCCTAACACACCCATACATACACTCACTCAACCATACAGACCATCACAGATGCACTCTTAAAACCATGCACCCATAGAATCACCCACTCACACATCTATGCATAGAGTCACACACACCCTACCCACACAAACACTCAGGAACCCATACAGATAATGAGACAAGCAATCAATAACTCATATAGACACTCATATAGCTATTCACAAAACCATGCAGCCACGTATACACCAACATACAGAAACATACAGACATTTACACAGTTTAGTCACTAGTCTGCAGTAAGATACATTTAATGACTCACTTATAGAGTTAGTTACGCACCACAGAAAATCATCCATTTACACACTTGTACACCAACTCATTCTTCAACAGGCCTTTCCCTATATATATTAAACATATTAAATTTGTTAAGAAACACACACTCAATGGTTGATGTTATCAGTGATGTCATCAGTGATGTCATCAGTGATGTCATTTGAGATGTCATCAGTGATGTCATGAGTGATGTCACTGACCATGTCATGAGTGATGTAATATGTGACGTCATCAGCAGTGGATTGCGGGCGCGGGAGTTATAGTTAGCTGAACTAACTATAACGGGGGAATGTCATTGGATTTTACGAGTGAAATGTCCAGCTAACTATAACATGTGTGAAACCTATGGTTTTTTCTGTGAATTTGCAAGGTTTTTTAAATGCTAATTCCTAACTATAACGTGTGTGAAACCTATGCTTTTTTCAGTGAATATATATATATATATCCACACTCTCCCCACCCCGTGTGCAAATGGTGCCCGCAGGGCACCATTCGTGCAAGGCATATGACCTTACAGAACATTTATTAGACTACCTTTCATAACGATGCGCATAATATTTCCTCCGTGTGTGGACGGTGCGCGAAGCGCATCGTGCGTACATGGCCCATCCAGCGTAACGTGGGCACGCGCTCCCACCGTGCATGCACGGCACTAACTGCGTAAAGTGGGCGCGCGGTGCGCGAAGCGCACCGTGCGCGCACGGAACGAACTGCGTTAAGTGGGCGCGCACGCCACGAACGGCGTAAAGTAACTTAGCATTTAAAAAACCATACAAATTCACTGAAAAAACCATAGGTTTCACACACGTTATAGTTAGGAATTAGCATTTAAAAAACCTTGCAAATTCACTGAAAAAACCATAGGTTTCACACATGTTATACTTAGCTGGACATTTTACTCGTAAAAAACCATTGAAATTCCCCCGTTATAGTTAGTGCAGGCAACTATAACTCACGCGACCGCAATCCTCTGCTGATGACATATGTGTCTTTATGAAAAAAAAATATTTGCAATATATGTATAGCTAAAATTTAATGGAAGAAGACATGGGCAAATAAGTGTCTAAATACAGTATTAGCATCAGCAGAGGATTGCGGTCGCGTGAGTTATAGTTGCCGGCACTAACTATAACGGGGGAATTTCAATGGTTTTTTACGAGTAAAATGTCCAGCTAAGTATAACATGTGTGAAACCTATGGTTTTTTCAGTGAATTTGCAAGGTTTTTTAAATGCTAATTCCTAACTATAAAGTGTGTGAAACCTATGGTTTTTTCAGTGAATATATATATATATATATTACCTACTGGCGGTCGCCAGTAGGTAGTTATAGTTAGGACCCCTTTTCCATAGGAAATCCGCAACATTCTATTTTGAATAACTTTGGCGCCGGTCGACGAATCCTCGCGAATTTCTCAAAATAGGTGGGGCGCTACGCTCCGCTCCTACCCTGAAAGTCTCGGGGGGATTCGTCAAGCGGGGGCTGAGATAAAAGGGGGGTCCCAAAACGCGTTTTTCCCATGCATTTTTCCATAGGACCTTTAGACAGGGCTACAGCCCGAACGGCTGAACAGAATTACTAGAAATTTGGCAGAGAGGTAGTCCTCAGGTCAAGGAAGTGCCTTTTGTAGGTTTGGTGTAAATCTGTTCAGTAGATTCTGAGAAAATAGCCTTTAAATCAATATATATATCTGAGCCACCTTACGGTACGCTTACCGTAAGCTTACCGTACGCGTACGGTGGCGTGCGCGAGCACGATTCTGATTGGCTCTTCGATCTTAGTAAACATTCGAATCGGCCGAAACCCGGAAGCAGCGGCCGCCATTTTCTCTCTCGCACTGAGAGTTAGATTGTAAAATAAAGTCAAAAATCATATAAAGGGGCTGTTCAGACAACTCCCACACACATAGCCATGTTGAGGGAGTCCCCAAAGACCCCCCAAGGGCAAAAATGCAATTTTTATTTTTTCGCTAAATTCGCCGATTACGCTTACCGTACGCGTACGGTAAAAAAATGGAAATAAAAAAAACACTATCCACACTCACCCCACCCCCTGTGCTTTTGGTGACCGAAGGCCACCAAATGTACAGGGCTTATTATAGGTGAAAAAAACTAAATATTTTAAACAAAAATAATAAAAGAAAAAATTATCCACACTCTCTCCACCCCGTGTGCAAATGGTGCCCGAAGGGCACCATTTGCGCATGGCTTATAAAAATTACGAAAAATTTAAATATTACCGTGCACGGAACGAACTGCGTTAAGTGGGCGCGCATGCCACGAATGGCGTAAAGTAACTTAGCATTTAAAAAACCATACAAATTCACTGAAAAAACCATAGGTTTCACACACGTTATAGTTAGGAATTAGCATTTAAAAAACCTTGCAAATTCACTGAAAAAACCATAGGTTTCACACATGTTATAGTTAGCGGAAATTTTACTGATAAAAAACCAGTGAAATTCCCCCGTTATAGTTAGTGCTGGCAACTATAACTCACGCGACCGCAATCTTCTGCTGATGACATATGTGTCTTTATGAAAAAAAAATATTTGTAATATATGTATAGCTAAAAATGTATGGAAGAAGACATGGGCAAATAAGTGTCTAAATACAGTATTAGCATCAGCAGAGGATTGCGGTCGCGTGAGTTATAGTTGCCAGCACTAACTATAACGGGGGAATTTCACTGGTTTTTTATCAGTAAAATTTCCGCTAACTATAACATGTGTGAAACCTATGGTTTTTTCAGTGAATATATATATATATATATATATATATATATATATATAGGCCAAGTTGTATTAAAAAGTAAGTGGGTGCATAAGTGTTTGAATGGATATTTTACTAGGTGCATGACTGTCTGTTTAAGTGAGTGATTAAACATGTCTTAGAGAATGCAGCGGTTAGTGACTAAACTGTAGGCCTGGGCGGTGAAGTTCGCTCCGTTCGAGGAGTTTTCTGCAGTCCGCGGAGCTAGTGGAGTGCAGAAAACTCTACTTCGTGATGCGCAGCGGAGTTTTTTCCCCGCTCGCCATCGCGAACAGTAAGTAACAAGTAACAAGCGCGAGCTGCTGCTCGGGTAGAATTTCTACCCGAGCAGCAGGAATGCCAGCATAAACTATAGTTTACACTGCACTCCGCCACTCACGGATCTTCGCGGCATTTTTTGTAACTTCGCGGAGTTCTGCGTAGCAAAACTTTGTGAACTACGCCCAGGCCTTCTCAACTAAGTAAATGTCTGTATCAGTCTGTCAGTTGGTGTGTAAGTGGTTGCATGGGTTGGTGAGTAGCTACATAACTGTTTCTATGGTTTATTGATTGGTTGTCTAAGTATCTGTACGGGTGCCTGAGTGTCTGTATGGTTGGGTGGGGGGTTTGTCACTCAGTGCAATGATGTGTGAGTGCATGGTTCACTGGGTTTATGGGTTCAAGAGTGTATCTGCAAGGGGATGTATTGGTGGGTGAGTGTGTGTATGGATGTGTTGGTGAGTGAATAGATGTCTTAGTGGTACATGTGAGTAACTACATATGTGAAAGGCAGTATATGTGAGTGTTGGTGTGTATAAATGACTATATATGAGAGTGAGTGATTGTGAGAGTGCTTGTATGGATGAGTATGTGCTTGTATCAGTGAGTGTATAATAGAGTAACTATGTGTTAGTGTATATATGAATAAGTGAGGTGGTGTGTGTATAACTGTATAGGTGAGTAAATAGAAGTGTAATAGATTGTTTGCATGACTGACTAGGTGTGTGACTAACTCTTTGGGTGAGTGGCAATGTGTGAGTGTCTGTATAGGTGTATGAGTGCATATGATAGTGCTGTATTGATGAGTGACTGCATGTGTGAATGACTGTATGGGTAAATAAGTGGATGTGTGTGTAGACCTAGGAATCAGTGAGTGGGTATGTAGTAACTGGTATTGGTGTGTCTACGGTTTCGAAAATGGTAGTCTGTATTTTAAGTGGGTGTATGAAAGTTTATGTTAGGGTGTGAGGAGGTGCATCAGATTATCACGTGGATGATGTCATCAGTGATGTCATCAGTGATGTCATCAGTGATGTCACTGACCATGTCATGAATGATGTAATATGTGACGTCATCAGTAGTGCATTGCGGGGGCACTAGTTATAGTTAGCTCTACTAACCATAACGGACGAATTTCTCTGGTTTTATACGAATGAAATGTCCAGCTAACTTTAACATCCCCGAAATCTGTGTTTTTTTAGTGAATTACTAACTATAACGTCCCTGAAACCTATGTTTTTTTCAATGATTATTTATATGTATATATATATATGTATCACGCACCCCCCAGACCGAAGAGCGCCGTCCCCCAACCCAGGACATTACATGATTCCCATATATATATATATATATATATATATATCTATATATATATATATATAGATATATATATATATATATATATATTATCTACTGGCGGTTGCCAGTAGATAGTTATAGTTAGGACCGTATTTCCATAGGAAATCCGCAACATTCTATTTGGAATAACTTTGGCGCCGGTTGACGTATCCTCGCAGAATTTTCAAAATAGGTGGGGCGCACCGCTCCGCTCCTACCCTGAAAGTCTCGGGTGATTCGTCAAGCGGGGACTGAGAAAAAAGGGGGGTCCCAAAACACGTTTTTCCCATGCAATTTTCCATAGGGACCTTTAGTCCAAGGTACAGCCCGAACGGCTGAACAGAATAACTTGAAATTTGGCAGAGAGGTAGTCCTCAGGTCAGGGATGTGCCTTTTGCAGGTCTGGTATCAATCTGTTCAGTAGTTCCTGAGAAAATCAAAAGTAAAATCATATATATATGTGGGCGGAGCCTAACCACACATCTCATCCTGAGATCTGATTGGCTGTCAGCACTTCATCCAAGAAGTGTTGGCAGCCATCTTGGGACCAATATACATGATAGCACCTCATTAAAAAGCATTGCAGTTAATAGAAGGTTTTAAGACTTTAGTTACATTATAAATCATTTGTTGATGGTACCATACTAATTTTAGGAATTGTGGTATGTTCTAAGGTGATTTCACCATGTGAAAAAGCCTTCTGCTGGGATATCATGATTGAGAGAAAAATATTTTCTCATGCTTTTCCCACAGAAGTTTGGAAGGTGATCTATAAGCTAAACTGAGAGCTTATTTTCTGTAAATTCACATTATCTTTCTCAGTCATGTGAGAATGAAGTCTGACATTCTCAGTAAAACATGTACATCCAACAAGGGCAGAGACTGTCAGTTGATTCCTTTGTGTTCTACTGCAGCTTCCCAGAGTGTTCCAAAGAACAACTAGAGCGCTAACAGTCCTACTTATGATAAACGTATGGCACACCTGAAGCCATCTTGCTTGGATTAAAGTGGTAACTCTTAAAACATTTAATTTAAAAAGGAACAAAATGAGGGGGTTCATTTTTCCATAAAAAGTATGATTAGTGCTGCAGAAAGAAAAATTAGGGCACATTTTGAGTGACTTCTCAAATCCTCTTCTATTTCATTAAAAAATTCTGACATGCAGACTGAAACATGCACTTTCAATACCACCAGCAGTTTCCCCTGGTGTGTAGTAGCTTTACTACAGTGATCTAATGTGCAAAAAGTGTGCTAACATTCTGAATTTATGGCAAATGTGTGACACATCTGAATGCCTTTTTGATGGAATCAAAGTAAAAAACTGAAAGTATTTCCCACTGAGGAGACTGCAGTAAATGAGGAAATTAGGAAACTTCATAACAAATAAGTCTCCCAAGATGGCCACCAGAGACAAAAGAGCCCAAATGTAGCCCAAATATCACCCAGATGTCGCCCAAGTATAGCCCAATAACAGAATGTCCCAGAGTGTTCTTAAAAACAACTAGAGCGCTTACTGTCTTCATTATGACAAAAGTATGGCACACCTGAAGCCATCGTGATTGGAATAAACTGGTAACACTTAAAACATTTAATTTAAAAAGGAACACAATGAGGGGGTTCATTGTGCCATAGAAATTATGATTAATGCTGAAGAAAAAAAATGAGGGCACATTTTGAGTGACTTCTCAAATCCTCTTCTATTTCATTAAAACATTCTGACATGCAGACTGAAACATGCACTTTTAATACCAGTAGCAGACTTCCATGGTGAACAGTAGTTTTACTACAGTGATCTAATGAGCAACTAGAGTGCTAACATTCAGAATTTATGGCAAATGTGTGACATATCTGACTACCTTCATGATGGAATCAAAGTAAAAAACTGAAAGCATTTCCTACTGAGGAGACTGCAGTACATGAGGAAATTAGGAAACTTCATAACAAATAAATCTCCCAAGATGGCCACCGGAGACAAAAGAGCCCAAATGTAGCCCAAAATCACCCAGATGTAGCCCAAATATAGCCCAATGACAGAAGTGTGCAAAACACTTAATATTTTGTGTTTTTGCAGTGTTATGTAGTGCAGACTTGTCAGGTATTGGAGTGCTTTACATGAGCATTGGTTACATCACACAAGAACAAATTCATTTTGGTTGTAGACATGGGGAGACTAAGTGATTTGACCAGAATCACAGAATGTCGAGCTGAAGCAGAAACTCCAACCTGGTTCCCCAGTTGCAAAGTCTGCAGTTCTGGAAGTAACACCACATCCTCTCCCCTAAGTGCAACATTTAATCAAGTGGTCAACTGGATAAAAAAACATAAAGATAACAAATATTTTAAAAGTGCTTTGTCGCTATTTGAAAACTCAGAAAATATGTCCTTATTTTAGTCTTTTAGAGCACTAACCATAATTTTGATGCCAATAAGACCCTCTCATATATGTAATTTCTAAAGGAAATGCTCTAGGTAGTACAGTTTTGATTACATCAAGATGATGTCAGGCGTTCCACACTTTTGTAATAAATATAGAATGTTAGCAATCTAGTTGTTCATTAGGATACTGTTGAGAGGCAGAGGCCAGGGGCACCGACTCTGAAAATTGAAGGCAGGTAGGAGGGTGCAAAGGCAACAATTTAACCACACTGAGCAGGCAGGAAGGGCCGTGGCAGCACAACAGACTATGGAGGGCAGTGGAAAGGGGGGCAGGGGCAACAAACCAACAATAAAGGACTTGCAAGAGAGGCTGTGGCAATGTAATTGACCATTGTGGGCAGAAGGACGAGGCAATGGTAGTACAACCATACATGCCAACAGACCCGATTCAGCCAGGAAACGTCCAATGTTTTTAAGCTCAAATGGGCTTTATTTGATCTGTCTCCTGTCTACAATCTCCTCTTTTTCAATGTAACTCAAAGGGGAAAATCAATACCCCAGTTTTTTTTCAAAATCTCCCTCTTACCAAGTTCAAAATCTTCGCAAGTATGGTACATTGGATCATGGAAGGAAATGGGGTAGGGACATGGACTTGGATAACAGAGGACAGGAGGGACATGGAGAGGTGCACCAAACTGACCCTGCAGGGCAGGCATCAGGGTTTGCAGCAGCACAATACACCACACAGGGCATGTGGGACGGGAGTGCAGCACAACAATCCATAGAAAGCAAGAGGGAGGGGACAGGACCATGCACATGGACAACAGAGAACAAGAGAGGGGCAAGAGGCAATGGTAGCTAGCTGACCATAATGGACAGACAGGAGAGAAAGCTGCAGCATAACAGACCATAAAGGGCAGGAGGGACGGATCAGGGGCATTACAATGGAACAGACAAGCCAGGAGGGAGGGAGTAGGGGTCTGCACATGTAAACAGAGGGCTGGGGGCAAGGGGGCAGGGCAGGAGCAGCAACATAGCCATGGAGGTCAGGCAGGATGGGCACTAGAAGCAAGACACACCATGAAGAGCAACTGTGAGACTGTGATGGCATACACACAGACCATGGAGGGAAGGTGGGAGGGGGTCAGGGGCAGCTAACTGACCACACAGGGAAGGTGGGAGGGGCCATGGCAGCACAGATGACCATGCATGGCAAGTGGGAGGGTTAGTGGCAGCACAATGGCTATGATGGGCAAGAAGGAGGGTGCAGGGGCATGCACAAAGGACGATGGAGGATAGAAGGGAGGGTCGGGACCTGTGCACAGACAAGAAAGTTCAGGGGAAGGGGCCTCACAACAGACCGCACGGGGCAGGCAGGAGGAGCAGTTACAGCACAACAGACCAGGGAGGGCAGAAGGGTGTGGCAGTACAATGGACCATGTAGGACAGGAGGAAGAGGATAGGGGCATGGCATGTGGACAGGCAGGGTGGAGGTGGCAGGGACAGGTTACAGTCATCTGACAATGCTAGGCAGGTGGGAGGGGAGTGGCAGCTCAACAGAACACTCAGAGTAGATAGGAGTGGCAGCTCCATGGAACATGGTGGGCAAAAAGGATGGAGCAGGGGCATGCACAAAGACATCGGAGGGCAGGGGGAAGGAGAATAGGGGCAGCAAGCTAAGCACAGAGTTTAAGCAGGAGGTCAATGATGGGGCATAGAATTGGGCAATGGAGGGCAGGAGGAGTGGACTGGTAAATCATACTAAATTGAGGGCAGTGGCAGCACATCAGACCATACATGGCAGGAGGGAGGAGGCTAGTCCATGGATTCACACAAATGAGGATAGGGAGGAGGGGGATGGGGCAGCAAGCTAACTGTTCAGAGAAGGTGGGTATTAGGAACTTTATTGTTTTTAAAACGTGTGTCTGTGCAAACTACTTAAAATATGAACAAGTATGCAGCATAATCCCACTTTTATTCAGGAAGAAGAGGACGTTTGTGACTGTGACTCCGGGCTCACTTGGCAGAAACACCCCCTGACCCTCCACCCCCTATCGCAAAATGTAATGCCCGTGAAAAGGGTAGGTGAACACAGTGTTATATAGAACATAGTCCTGAGAGCACGATTGAAAATGAAAACAAGATATAGTGTATGGTATAAACTATGCACCAAAAAGTGTGATATAAGATGAACCGGGCGTGAAATATAATATGCAATACATTGTGCGCAATGACAGATTCATTGGAGAGCGCGAGATAGCACAGGCACTAGCGCGTGCTATGCGATATGCGCCTTGGAGTGTAATATGCACAGGGCAGTGTTGTGTAACCTAACTAGTCTCTAAAGTTGTAATATAAAATATGTGCTGGGGAGTGTAACATTGCATATGCACTGTGACAAAGATATGGATCCTAGATTGTAATATGTATGGCATAGCACTGTGCGGTATAACATAGGCATCGAGGAAGGCACGTTAGATGGGGCAATATAACCCGTGCGAAGACAAGTGTGGCATGACATATTCACGGGGTGGTGTTACAGTGCACATGGGCTAGAGAGTGTCATAGCATATGCACTAGCTAGTGGAATACAACACAGAGGTGTGTGGCACTCAGTAGGCAATGGTGGGTGTAACACAGCATTGGGCTCTGCCAGGAGCGCGCTGTGACTCTCAAGTGATGTTCGTCCCCTTTCCAGAGAGTAAAATAAAAAGTATTACACATCCGGCAGTGGATGTGTGTTTTATTAACCGTGAGGGGGGTTTCTTGCATAGTTTTGGTCGAACTTTTGTCGAATCCCCTTTGAATGGCTTGGTGTGCATGTGTATTAAATGTGCCCGTCAATAGCTACCCATGTTTGTATAAATAAACGACAAGGGTGTCTACCGGGATTAGGCACGGTAGGGCATCAGACATGTCAGAGCTTCACTAGTTGTGTAAATACATTCCACGTGGATTCATTGTATGCATAGTCGCCTTTTAATGAATATCATGCAAATCGTCATGGTGATAGGTACGTATGGTTTGTCCAGCATGTCCTAGGTGTGTCTATAAATATATATTTTTAAAAAATAATAAAAAACAGTGGCCGGCCCTGGGGATTGGGGTCAAAAAAATATAATTAGGAGACAGGCCCTGGGGGGTGGGGTCATCAGGGCCAATAAATTAGAAGAAGAAGGGGAACCACACAGCCCCCCTTCTTAAAAAATTAAAATAAATAAAAGACTGGCATCGTGACGGAGGCCACGCCCCCTCCTTGCAGCACTCTGCAAACACGCCCCCTGGCGAGTTGTAAGTTGGGGAATTAATTCCTCTTCAATACTGAGGGTCCCTGAGGGTCAACTAACCTAACAGGCATCTCCAGTAGGGGTGGGCGGAATTTGCAAAAGCGACTTTCGCAAATTATCGCGAAAATGTTAAAAATCTCCGCAAACAAGCGGAAATATCGCGAAGATGCGGAAGTTGTTTTCCGGCATGTTCGCGAGATTTTCTGCATGGTTGCGGGTCGCCAACTTACCCATGTGGTTGCTTGCGGGCGCGGCCATCTTGTTTTCAGTTGTCTCGCGGTGCATGATCGCGAGAAAAAAGACGTGATCGCGCGACGCATGACGTCACTGCGGACGCGAACTGTCACGAGACAGCGCAAATGGCTAAAACAATACAACATCTCATGGAGAACGCGACCGGATCGGGAAAACTTGTCGGCGAACGCGGGGATTCAGGTAAGGCGATCGCGCGCGCGCGCGAGAATGTATTATTTTACAGCGCGAGCAAGAACCAAATTATCGCAAAGCTGCGGAATGCGGAAATTTTGACATTTCCGCGCTCTCCGTGGAACGCGGAAATGCCAAATTATCGCAAATTCCGCGAACGGAACGGAAATTTTGCCCAGGTCTAATCTCCAGTATGCGCCAGGGAGCTGCGCTGCAGACAGGTGTTATGAGGCCAAGCCCCTTTTTACACCTCTCTGCAACGCAGCTCTGTGGCGCTTACTGGAGGTACCCAGTGGTCTAGTTTGACCCTAGGGACCCTTAGGATTCAAGGGGACTTAATCTCTCAACTTAGAACAGCCACAGGGCGCGTTTACACAGTGGTGAAGGGAGGGGACGGGCCTGAGGTGACGTGTGCAAACACGTACTATGGCACGTTTTAAATTGGGGATATAATTTCCCTTCAATACTGAGGGCCCTTGGGGGCTAACTAGCCCACCAAGGGGCATATCAACAACTACCGGCGATAATTATCGCTCAGCGCTCTTAGCGTGAGGATAATTATCGCCGGCTAGCGTGAATTTTTATCGCTGAGATAGCGTGCTATTAGCAACGCTTATCTCAATAGCGATAAAAATCTACACGCTAACAGGCTAACGTGAGATTATCGCTGGAAACCCAGCGATAATCACACGTTACCTTGTTGATAGGGACAGGCAAACTTAGCCATGATATCCTCCTTCCATAGGATATCATGGCTAAGTCTGAAAATTAGCAGACGTAAAAAAGCAGCGTTAACCGCGGTTAGCGCTGCTTTTTTTGTCTCTAACAGGGTTAGCGACATTCTTGATAATAGGAGAAATGTCGCTTAGCGACATTTCTCCTATTATTTTACTAAGGAACGCCCCCTTTGCATCTCATTAGAGATGCAAGGGGAAGCATAGAGTAAAAGGGTGCTAACATGCAAATTTGCGTATTAGCACCCTGTTGTTGATAGGGCGCTAGTTTTATCTCTGCTTTTTTGGCTTTTAAAGCCAAAAAAGCAGAGATAAAGCCCTTGTTGATATGCCCCCAAGTGCTTCCAGTAAGCGCCACTGAGCTGCATTGCAGAGAGGTGGTCCAGGCCGTGCCACTTTTTACACCTCTCTGCAACGCAGCTCTGTGGCACTTACTGGAGGTACCTAGTGGGCTAGTTGGACCATAGGGACCCTCAGGATTCAAATGAACTTAATCTCCCAATTAAAAATGGACACAGGGCGTGTTTACACAGTGGTGAAGGGAGGGGACGGGGCCTGAGTTAACGTGTGCAAAAACGCCCTGTGGCCTGTTTTAAGAGGTAGTTTTAATCCCCCTGCCCTATTATATACTAGGGGCTTACAGAGGAGGTCATGCTAATCACAGGGGGACCCCAACGCATAATGTTCCCTAGTGTATGTAGGTGTTTTCACTGTATTCTAAGTGTCTTTCAACATAGCACTGGCTCTAGGACTGGTTAGTCAGACTCAGTTACCACCAGTATCCGTCTGAAAAAGTTGAGGGTACAGGATGATTTTGCAACAAGGCTTCTTTCTGCTCTTCTTTTTGTTCTTTCTGCACGTTATCCTTCTTCCTGCACTTTTCTTCGTCTTTGAGGACTTCTGTTGCTTCTTTCTGCACTTCTTTTTTTTCTTTCTGTGCATTTTTTCTTCTTTCTTCACATGTCCTATCTCTGTAGGCATAGTTAGAAATTAGCGTTTAAGAAACCTTTGAAATTCAGAGAAAAACCCATAGGTTTCAGGCACGTTATAGTTAGGAATTAGCATTTAAAAAACCTCAGAAATTCACTGAAAAAACCATAGGTTTCAGGGGTGTTATAGTTAGCTGGACTTTTCACTTGTACAAAACCATTGAAAATACCCCGTTATAGTTAGTTCAGCTAACTATAACTTGCGCGCCCGCAATGCACTGCTGATGACATCACATATTACATCACTCATGACATGGTTAGTGACATCACTCATGACATCACTGATGACATCTCAAATGACATCACTGATGACATCATCCTTGTGATAGAGTGGCAGACCTCCTCTCACCCTAATATTAGGGGTGGGCGGAATTTGCGAAATTAACTTTCGCAAATTATCACGAAAATGTTTAAAGTTATCGCAAACAAGCGGAAATATCGCGAAGATGCGGAAGTTTTTTTCCGGCATGTTCGCGAGATTTTCTGCATGGTTGCGGGTCGCCAACTTACCCATGTGGTTGCTTGCGGGCGCGGCCATCTTGTTTTGAGTTTTCTCGCGGTGCATGATCGCGAGAAGAAAGACGTGATCGCACGACGCAGGACGTCACTGCGGGCGCGAACTGTCGCGAGACAGCGCAAATGGCTAAAAACAATATAACATCTCATGGAGAACGCGACCGGATCAAGAAAACTTGTCGGCGAACGCAGGGATTCAGGTAAGGCGATATCGCGCCCGCGAGAATGTATTATTTTATAGCGCGAGCAAGAAACAAATTATCGCCAAGCTGCGGAAACCGGAATTTTTGACATTTTCGCGCTCTCCGCGGAACGCGAAAATGTCAAATTATCGCAATTTCCGCGAACGGAACGAAATTTTCGCCCAGGCCTACCTAATATAACCTTTGATACACACATTCAAAAATAGAGACTCAAATTTTCAAAACAATGGACATACCAATACTAGTTACAACAACCTCTTCAGTAATTCTAAGATCCACATACACATCCACTCATTCACCAACAGTCCTATACAGTCACTCATACATGTACTCACTCATCATATGTACTCATACACCTATACATCCTGTTACACAATGCCACTCATCCATAGAGTTACTTACACACATAGTCACTCATGCTAATAAAGAATCAAACATACATTTACTTGCATATACAGTTATACACACACCACCACACTTACTTCTACGGAAACTTACACATACTTAGTCTTTTAAACAATCACTTATAGAAACACATACTTATTCATACAGGAACACTTTCAATCTCTCACTCTCACAATTACTCACTTATATACACCAATAGTCACATATACTAGTTTAAAACATATGTAGTTACTCATAAAGACACTATTGAGACAGTCATTCACTCACTAACACACCCATACACACACTCATCCACCCATACAGTCCTGCACACATGCTGTCTTCAACACATACAAACAGTGAGTCACTCATTCATGCACCTATGCACTACGTAATACCCCCCACCAAACCATGCAGACACTCAGACTGATACTCAAAAAAACAACTAATAACCTATATAGACACCCATGTAGCTACTCACCAACCCATGCAGCCACTTATACACAAAGTGAGAGACTGATACACATATTTACATATTTAAACATTACTCACTAAGCCATGTATTCACTATGATACACTTAATCAGTCAGTTACACAATAAATTTTTCAAAAACAAATCATCCATTTAGACACTTATATTCCCATTTATTCTTCCATCGACCTTGAGATATACATATATAAAACATATTTAATTTTCAGAAAAACACACATTCACTGGATGATGTCATCAGTGATGTCATCAGTGATGTCATTTGAGATGTCATCAGTGATGTCATCAGTGATGTCACTGACCATGTCATGAGTGATGTAATATGTGACGTCATCAGCAGTGCATTGCGGGCGCGCGATTTATAGTTAGCTGAACTAACTATGACGGGGTAATTTCAATGGTTTTGTACAAGTGAAAAGTCCAGCTAACTATAACACCCCTGAAACCTATGTTTTTTTCAGTGAATATATATATATATCAGCAAACACTCTCCTCATTCGAATAGTACCAAAACCAGCCGAGTAAAGGGAGCACGGACCACGGGATTCTTTTCGAATATCTGTTTTATTCAATGATTTCAGACAGACAAGACGGCCATTACGCGTTTCATCCCTCCTGGCGGACTTGATCACATGACGCAGATCTACCAATGGCATACGGTTTTTAAAGAATTTTTATTTTTTATTTTTTTAAGTGTTATATCATCTGATTGGGCAGCATTTCATTGTTGATTTCTAATGCATATAATGTTCTAATATATAACAGTTTATATAGAAGATTCAACACGGAAGTTAAATAAGTCATAATAACTGTAGATTTTGGGATAAATCCTTAATGACTCACTAGCAGAGAGTTGCAATATCTATTGAAGAAGCCAATTCCAATGCAATTTAGTAGTTAATACTTTGATAGATTTTCCCACAATGGAATGAGGTAGAATTATCTTCACAATGTGCAAAATATAGCTATAAATATACTTAAAATTTCCCGCATAGTATGGAGACATAAATATTCAAATATTCAAGTCAGAATCCGTAAATAAAACATGAATAAATTTCATGAATAAGTATATTTCCAGAATTCACACGCTTGACATAGAGATGGTTATAAAATTGTTCAAATATAAATATATACATATATATGCTATAAAATTATATAAATATACACAATAAATATTAAATATTAAATATTATAACATTTCTAAAACCATCATCTCTTAGGAACAAGGTTATTAATGTTAGTTCTCATAATGCCTCCTTAACTTGCGGAGTAGAATTTTTATTGAGCTTGGTAAATTGCAACAGGTTGGGTTAAATTAGAGAGAATGGCAAATCTTTTTAAACAACGATTTAGATAGGCTAGTATGTTGAACAGCTTTTGATGCCCTACCATCTAGATAATGGAAACAGTGAAGGGCTAAATACCAAGAGAAGTGAGGAAAGATTCTTTTTTTCTGTAAAAATATATACTTAAAAAACAATATTACTATATATAAAAGTTATTTATGTGCAAATTATACCAATAAAAACCGTGATAATTAAAACTGATGTGTTTTAAGAGAAAGATCAGGAGGAGAAAAAGCGGGCCATTTGACTGAATAAAGTCAAGTATTGAATTTGAATTATCATTGCATAAATACTCCCATAAGTATAGCATGATAATTAACGACTTGTAGATAGCTAGACTAGGGGTACAGGAATGAGTTAGGTAGCATGGCAATAGACTTGATGTATAAGACCTAAGGTTTTGTTTTATATTAAAGGAATTTCTTAAAGCAGACTCTAATAACAAATCTTTAAAACCAAAATATAAATTATCTTGTTGTTCTGATGATGAATTAAATTTATAGGTATTTATTTGGAGATATTGTTGATACATGTGGTCAATTATAGACTAGCATGCAACTCCTCTGAACTGTTGAGTCCATTAGGGTGCTTGCTGTCTAAATTTAGAATGTAATGCATCTCCAATAGTCTGAGGGATTTCTCCCTATCACCACCTCTTTTGTTCCTGGGAACAGAGTCAATAAAAAAATATTTAAGATCTTTAGAGTTGCCTTCATGTTTTTCATGAAAATGCCGCGCTACCGGGTACGCCTGATCATTGTTTTTGATGGCTCATAGATGTTGGAGTACCCTTTTATGGCCTGGTAATATAGTACTCCCAATATACCTTAAATTACAAGGGCACTCCAAAACGTAGACCACATAGTCTGTTTTATAGTTTAGAGCTTTTGTAATATCTTTGTTTGGGCCGCCAAAAGGAGTAGAGTAATTGGATGCAGATACCCCATGTTGACAGGCTTTGCAGGTCTTACATTTAAAAAAACCTTGTCTTTGTGCCAGCCAAGATCCCTTGGCTGGGATACCGCAAGGGTCAATGTCAACAAGTGAGTCTCTCATTGAGGTCCCTTTTCTATAGGTTATATAAGGCTTTTTCGGTACCAATGTGCCTATGATAGGATCTTGTTTTACAAGGTACCAGTTTTTGTTGATGATTTTTCTCACTGACATTTGATGTTGGTTATAGTCTAAAATGAATCTGAAGTCATCGGCGGTGTCATCGGGGACTGTTGGCTGAACTTTCTTTGCCAGTGCCTTGTCTCTATCATATAGGTTACTCTTTATGAGAGCTTTATCAAGGCATTTTTTACTGTATCCCCTAGCCTTAAATCTTTTGATACAATTCTGTTGAGCTTGTTTTAGGGCTTCCTGATGGCTGCAGATGCGCTTAATACGCAAAAGTTCGCCATAGGGAATACTTTGTATTAGATGGCTAGGGTGTGAGCTGCTCGCGTGCAGGATTGCATTTCCCGCCGTGGGCTTTCTGTGTAGTCTGGTTTCTACTTTGTCTTGTTCCACATACACTTCAACATCCAAAAAAACTATGTTCGTTTTACTGATGTTGGATGTAAAGTGGAGGTTGAGGTCATTTTTATTTAGAGATTCAATGAATTCCATTGCTCCCTCCTCTGAACCATGCCATACACAAAACAAATCATCGATGAATCTCCACCAACATCTGATATTGTTAATGAAAGGCTCAGAGTGTCTTGCCATGAGGACCTGCTCCTCCCACCAGCCCATGTGTAAACACGCGTAGCTAGGGGAGAAGCTGGCCCCCATCGCCACACCTCTCAATTGCTGGTACATTGTATTCTGGAACATAAATATGTTATTCATCAGACACAGTTCGACCATGTTTACAATCATTCTGTTATGTTCTTCATACTGTATTCCTTTCTTGGCCAGAAAGTATTTCATGGCTCGAAGCCCATCATTGTGCCTGATAGAGGTGTAGAGTGACGAAACGTCCAGGGTAATTAAGTAGTAGTCATCTTTCCATTGAAAGTTCTTAATCTTTGTTAGAAAGTCACCAGTGTCTTTGATGTACGATCTTAAATTTTGTACATGATCTTGGAGAAAATAATCGACATATTTGGAGGTATTCTCGAATATACTGTTCCTGGCTGATATTATAGGTCGCCCTGGTGGATTAGTCTTGTTCTTGTGCACCTTTGGTATAAAATATAAAATTGGGATTGTTGGATTAGATTTCCACAAATATTTATATTCATCTGATGTTAGCAGGCCCTTTTCTCGCCATGCCATCAAGGTGACTCGAAAGGATGCCTGTGTTGCGTTCCAGGCCTCTCTATTGCTGTTGCCATAGCATGACTTGTCCTCCAGGTGCCTCATTGCTTCTTTGGAGTAGTCTTCTCTTTTCCAAAGTACCACATTGCCGCCTTTGTCGGCGCCTCGCACGGCTATTTTTTTGTTGTTTTTAATTTTGGTCATCAATGAATGATATTGCAGTTCCTGTACATTCTTTTTGACACGTCTGTCATTCTGTTTAGGCTCTTTAATTCAGTAGTGACTTTATCTTGAAAAATGTCAATGGTGTCTTTTGTCATCAACGGATAAAAAGAGGAAGGTGGTTTAAAGGGCGTTGTACATTTAGTACTTGTTGATGATGAGGTATCTACCAAATAGTCCTCAGGGGGTCCACATGCTAGATTACCTTCACACGCTAAATCATAAAGCGTATCAATCAGCGTCTGTGATTCATGAACGGTGCTGGATTCATTTTCCGATTCCTGTGTTGATAACTTGTTTTTAGCTGACAAAGTTTCTGTTGCTGTATTCTTCTTTTTTATTTGTGAGTGGAATTTTTTCAATTTGAGTTTTCTAACACTCTTGTAAATGTCATCTCTAGATTTGGAATAGTTGAACGAGCTTTCCGGGCAGTAGGAGAGACCCAAAGCTAATAATTGTAGTTCTGCTTTGTTCAAAGTCATATCAGTTAGATTAATCACCGTCATTTCACTGAAATCTTCTGCGAGATTGGGATTTATTTCTTCCAGTATCTCCTCTGTTGTCTCTTTGGATACTTTATGTATGATCCTTCTTCTTTGGGCTTTTCTTCTCTCTCTCCGTTTTTTATTTTTGACTGTGCCCGATTTTCCCCGGTCTGTTGTTTTCTCGGCCTGAGGGATTGTATATATATATTATCTACTGGCGGTCGCCAGTAGATAGTTATAGTTAGGACCTATTTTCCATAGGAAATCCGCAACATTCTATTGGGAATATCTTTGGCGCCGGTGGATGAATCTTCGCGAAATGTTCCAAACTTTTGGCCAGCTCCGCTCTGCTCCTACCCTGAAAGTTTCGTGGTGATTCGTCAAGTGGGGGCTGAGAAAAAAGGGGGTCCTAAAACGCGTTTTCCCCATGCAACTTCCCATAGGACCTGTTGTCGCAGCTACAGCCCGAACTGCTGAACGGAATTACACCAAATTTGGCAAGGAGGTAGTCCTCAGTTCAGACTCATGCCTTTTGCTTAAATGGTGTAAATCCGTTCAGTAGTTCCTGAGAAAATTAGAGTTAAAAGTTAGTGATATCTATGGCCGGGGAGGATCCGCGGATCCTCCCCGCACCCTCCCCGAACCCTCCCGAGCACGAGCTGATTGCTAATTGGCTGCCAACACTCTGAATCAGGAAGTGTTGGCAGCGATCTTGTGCCTCGGTAGAACCGAGGCACAAGAAAGCACAAAAACAAAGGCGCAAAACGCGACAAGGGGGCAGGGTAGACACACCCTGACCCATTAGGCCTGCTCAGGGGGTCCTACAAGGACCCCCAGGGCCGAAAAAGGATATATATATTTTTTTAAATCGGCGAGATTCGCGCACCCAGCACGAATTTCGGACGAAAATATAAAAAAAAAGTGGTAATTGGCCCCCGGGGGGCCAAATCCCGCGGGCAGAAATAAAAAAGTGTGGTGGATCCCAATGCCCCCCACATTGCCCTGGGGACCGCCACCCCCGGAGCTCAGAGATACTATATGGGGGGGCTCACGGCCCCCCCCAGCCCCAGGGACCACCAACCCCCGGGGCTTATAGAAAATGGGTGGGGGGGCTCGCAGCCCCCCCAGCCCCGGGGACCGCCACCCCCGGGGCTTGAAAGTATTTGTGATGGGGGGCTCTCAGGCCCCCACCAGCCCCGGGGACTGCCACCCCCCGGGGCAACTTGTCCGTGTGGGAGGGGGTCCCCCTCCTGGAGCCAATGATGGCCCTGGGGACCGCCACCCCCCAGGGCCGGGCTCCTGCAGTGTCCCAGGGTGCCCACCCCGGGACACTGCTGTTTGCAATGACAGGGCGGGAGCCTCGTGGCTCCCACCCTGTCATTGCAAACTGCTTTGCTTCATTGAAGCGAGAGCAGGCAAACCTGCTCTCGCTTCAATGAAGCAAAGCTGATTGCTTTTCCACATGGAAAGCCGCATGTTAGCTGCTCCCCATGTTGAAAAGCAATGCCGGCAGAAAAGATCGGGATCGGGCCGGGGGCCACGCCCCCTCCTTACACCACTCTGCGAACGCGCCCCCTGGCGCGTTTGCAGAGGGGGAAATAATTCGCCTTGAATACTGGGGGTCCCTGGGGGCCAACTAGCCCACGAGGAGCCTCCAGTATGCGCCAGGGGGCTGCGTTGCAGAGAGGTGTAATGAGGCCACACCCCTTTTTACACCTCTCTGCAACGAATATCCGTGGCGCTTACTGGAGGTATCTGGTGGGCTAGTTGGCCCCCAGGGGACCGCAGGATTAAAGAGGAATTAGATCCCCAGCTTAAAATACGCCACAGGGCGTGTTTGCACACGTCACCTCAGGCACCACCCCCTTCCTTTACCATTGTACAAATATTCCTCTAAAATCAGCCAAACTACGAATTCCGATTTACTCACCAGTTATCAGGAGAGAACCCAGGGCTGCATCTTTTAGCCCAGCAGTGACCCTGAAAAGTAATTCTAAGCGTACTTACCAATAACATGTTTTTCCTTCCATAGGAATCCATTGTGTGGTTTTCACCAGAAAAGTTTCTGTGTCCATTTTTGAAACGTACAAATATTCCTCTAAAATCAGCCGAACTACGAATTCCGATTTACTCACCTGTAAACAGGAGGGAACCCAGTGCTGCATCTTTTAGCCCAGCACTGACCCTGAAAAGTAATTCTAAGCATACTTACCAGTAACTTGTACTTCCTTCCATAGGAATCCATTGTGTGGTTTTCAGCAGAAAATTTTCTAAGTGTCAATTTTGAAACGTACAAATATTCCTCTAAAATCAGCCGAACTACGAATTCCGATCTACTCACCTGTTATCAGGAGGGAACCCAGGGCTGCATCTTTTAGCCCAGCACTGACGCTGAAAAGTAATTCTAAGCGTACTTACCAGTAACATGTATTTCCTTCCATAGGAATCCAATGTGTGGTTTTCACCAGAAAAGTTTCTAAGTGTCAATTTTTGAAACGTACAAATATTCCTCTAAAATCAGCCGAACTACGAATTCCGATTTACTCACCTGTTATCAGGAGAGAACCCAGAGCCCAGCACTGACCCTGAAAAGTAATTCTAAGCGTACTTACCAGTAACATGTATTACCTTCCATAGGAATCCATTGTGTGGTTTTCACTAGAAAAGTTTTTAAGTGTCCATTTTTGAAACGTACAAATATTCCTCTAAAATCAGCCGAACTACGAATTCCGATTTACTCACCTGTAATCAGGAGAGAACCCAGTGCTGCATCTTTTAGCCCAGCACTGACCCTGAAAAGTAATTCTAAGCGTACTTACCAGTAACTTCTATTTCCTTCCATAGGAATCCATTGTGTGGTTTTCAGCAGAAAATGTTCTAAGTGCCAATTTTGAAACGTACAAATATTCCTCTAAAATCAGCCGAACTACGAATTCCGATCTACTCACCTGTTATCAGGAGAGAACCCAGGGCTGCATCTTTTAGCCCAGCACTGACCCGGAAGAGTAATTCTAAGCATACTTACCAGTAACTTGTATTTCCTTCCATAGGAATCCATTGTGTGGTTTTCACCAGAAAAGTTTCTAAGTGTTTATTTTCACAAACTAAAAATATTCCTAAAAAATCGTCTGTATGACTTAAACACATTCTTTCAACTGTTTACAGGAGGTTGGCCAGTGCTGGATTCAGGATCCACCACTGAGTAAGAAAAAGTAATGATAACACTACTTACCTGCTAAGTGAATTTTCTGCCTTAGGATAACATTGGTGATTCTATGTGAAATTTTTTTTAAGTGTCAACTTTAAAAAACAATAATATTCCTTAAAAATAACTACTGTAACCAAAGCGCTTTTACTCAACTGTTTACAGGAGATGTCCAAGGACTGAATCTAGGATCCAGTCCTGTGGTTAGAAAAGTAATCCATAAAGTAGCTAATTGCATTTCACTAGAAATTCACATTGAGCTCAATGTTGCTTTGTGTTTGAAATTGTGTTGCCCATTGCAACAACTGTAACTACTGTACTTAAAAGTCTGTTGCCTATTTGCCAAGTATTTAAACTAAAGTAATTCATTCTGAAAAAGTATATTTTGTATTGTAATGTATAATGTAATTATAAGGTAATTAACAAAAATATATCTAAAAATAAATAGTTAAAAAATATATTAAATCAGTATCAAAAAAATCAGTATAACAATTAGTACATTCAAAATTGTCATTTACAAAACCTTTGAAATTCACTGAAAAAACATAGGTTTCAGTCCTGATATAGTTAGTAATTAGCATTTAAAAAACCTTTGAAATTCACTGAAAAAAACATAGGTTTCAGGGGTGTATAGTTAGGAATTGGCATTTAAAAAACCTTAGAAATTCACTGAAAAAACAATAGGTTTCAGGGGCGTTATAGTTAGCTGGACATTTCAAAGGTTTTGGTGAAACACAAAACGGGTAGACAACCATTTCCAGGTTTTGCAAGCTCTCAATCGTCAAACTTTCATGAATATGGTTGTCTACCCGTTTTGTGTTCACCTGGCATCATACAGCACTAACTTATTGCATCATGTGATACTGCAAGTGGCTTGTTCTATTTACTTGTGTTTCCTTAAATGCTGAGGCTTCTATGCTTGTATCTCTTAGATTTATCCTTCTATAGGACCCCGTTTTCTTATATTCATCTCTTTAATTTTTTCTCAGTAACCTTTGCAATTTTCCTTCCTATTCCATTTTGTTAACACTTACTGTTAGTCCTGTGAATTATTGTCACTTCTACTCTTCCTTTTTGCTACCTGTTTATCTCCTCCTATGCTCCATATATATATATATATATATATATATATATATATATATATATATATATATATATATATGTATATATATATATATATATACATACTCTGGTCACCGTGGTTTGAGTCCCTGTTCCTGCAGACAGCTCATCCTGCCATTCCACCTCCTCCTTTATCTTCTTTATGAAAGTCCATGTTGTTTTCTGCAAACACTTTGGGGCTGTAACTCTTTCCAAGCGGCAGCTTGGATTAGTAGTATACATTGCCACCACGTTCTCACTATATAGCACTGGGGGTGGGTTTTTCCCAGCATTGTCCAAGCCATTATTTACTTTTTCTTTTCTTACACACACTGTGTTGTTTTTCAATTCACTTTGTTTATTCCCATTACCCAGCTATACCATCTAGCAATTACTCCCAGCCAGCTGACACCCATAGAGTACTGTTTATTTTATAACCTACCACTTCCAGGTAGTGCCATATACCTTTCAAGGGGTCCATTACCTACAAGTTCCACTATGCTAATATCCACAATGCCACTTGGCATTTTCACTGCCTGTGGATGTGCACCACTTGGTGACTGGTACACATTCCTTGGGAGCGTCCTCTTATATACAGCGATTTATGCCTGCGCTAGATAGATGGCTCGCACATTTTTCTTGTCTGTTTGATTTAATTTATTTATCCTATATTTCACTTTCCACGCTAGGCATATATATTGATGCATTATGTTAATTTTTTTTAAATAGTATTTGACAAATGCAGGATTAACGTGGAATGAGTCTTTTTTCATGCATATTAATGACTCTTTCTTGTATGTCTAATTCAAATTGTGCTTGGTCATGCTTGGTTGTAAATGCATTTAAAAGTAGCCACTTCCAGTCTTTGAAGTGACTTTGACAAAGACCGTGAGGTTGAAACGCGTCAGTCAATAAATCTTTCCCTTACATTCAATCCTGAGTGCAGCTCTACCTTTCTGTTGTGAAGCAAGAGGGATTTGCACATTTTATAGTGGGTCCAGCGCCCGCCTGCTCGCACCAACCCCAGCCATTAAATGTGGTTGGATGAAAGGCTGGAGCTCTGTCTGACATTTACTTCCCCGATTCCCGCCGCCGCTACGGAGAAACCTGGGTTCTTGGAACCAAAGTATCGGGATTGGTTGCCAAGCAACATGAGGAGCTTCCAACGAGGGTGGTTCGCAGAAGTGGAGGAAAACTGAGATCAGCGGCTGCTGGCTCTCCCCGCTTTCGGAGGCTCCGAAGCACGTCCGGTATGTCCTGTTTCCATGTCTAAAAGCGGCAGGGGTGCTCCGATCACTGCCTGATTCATTTGTGCTCCACTGGGCAGGGATGTGATCACGGAGGAGGATTGTACCAAAAAGAGTTACTTGTTCAAGTGAGAACGGTTTGCAAAAAGAAGATATTGGGCCGTATGAGGAGATTGTCACAGAGATTGTTACGGGGATATTTCATGGCAACTAAGAAAACCCGCAAACAGCGACCGCTGAATCCCCTTGCATTATGATCCCCACTGCACGCCGGCTCAGTTACGCTTGACCGTGCAGTGGTAAAATTACAAAGACCAAGGGCCTGGTGAAGTATCTAGCTCACTCAGGAGAATACAACGGGGAAATAACGCCGCTGCCAACCGCAATTACGATTTGCCAACCATAAGTGAGGTAATCAGGAAATGGATGGATGTGGCTAAATCGCTCTTTGCTGTTACAGAACGCGACACTAATCAGAGTGAGGGCAGAGGAGGCGCATTACCTGGTGGAAGCACATCTACACTTAAACAGGATCTGAACAGGCTTGAAAAACTGTGCAAAAAGGAGATCAACAGGAGCTGGGAGGTCATTTCGCTCCACAACTACATCGAGGTGGAGCATGGACCAACCTACCAGAATCCTAACCCTAAACTCCTGGAGGAATGGTGTGTGCTCATGGCATCCACGTGCAGAAAGATGTTGGAAAAGCTAGCTAAATATGCAGCCCTCGAGTTGGAGCAAGTTGAGGCAGAAATCAAATTGCGCCGTGAGATGCTGGACAAGCATGAATCATAGAGTGAGATCACATCCTTCTTGAAGGACATGGATGCAAGGCTTTTGAAGTGCGAGGAAAGCATTAAGTCCAAGAAGCGTTGGAAATTCATAAGGGACCGCAACAACTATGCCCAGGGATGCATATTAACCTTTGGCCAGAAATATGTCTGAGCAAGGAGGGACTTTGCACAATCTGAGGCAGTACGTACTGTGGAGTCTGAATCCTCGGAGTCCAGCTCAGATGCTCCATCTGACCTGGACGAGGCACTAAGTACAACTGCACCAACAAGAGGCCCCTTCCCTTCACTCACTGAATACCGTTTTTTACGGGAAAGCCTGGGTGTAAGAAAGAAATCACCCCGGGGAAGAGGAAAAGGCGGAAAATATGCACAAGAAAAAGACAAACCAGGAGAGGAGGCGAAGGCCAGTGACAACAACACGCCCTATGGGAGAGGACTACGGCGATCCAAGCGCAACAAATAATGGGTGAGCAATCTAACACTAATAATCTTTCCATTATTAACATTTCCTCGCACAACATCACTAATGAGGAAGGCGCAGTTTTAGAGCTTGGTTTGTCCTTCTGCCCCACTGCTAACTTTAACTTCCCGAGAGTCTGCATTGACATTTTTCTGTTTATAAGAAAACTCGAACTTCTCAAGGTCCACACTTTGAAACAATGTTGGGTTGCCCCTGTATTGACACCACTACCCAGCACTCTGAGTGGTGCATATGACCCTCTGACTATATGTGATATTAGGATGCTCGCATCTGCCAGGGAGATTGAGCAGGGCAGTAAAGACTGGGACACGAATCGGGAACTGTTGATTAGCATGGGAATTGCTAGCGATCACAAATCTAAAAATGACTTTAAACCAAAATCTAGGTTTAATCCGGTAACCATAAATGATAGAATCAATACTTACCACGAGACGATTCTTAAAGAGTTAATGGGACTCAACAAAACAACTGGTAGTCATTTTGGGCTTAGGGTAGTGCAGTTGTGTTTGGGTAGTGAAGGGGTTGTGCTGGGGGTAGTGTTTTAGGGTTTAGGGTAATACAGTGGTGATTGTGTAGTGTAGGGGGTCTTGCTGGGGGTAGTGTTTTAGGGTTTAGGGTAGTGCAGTGGTGTTTGGATGTGTAGAGGATCGTGCTGGGGGTAGTGTTTTAGGGTTTACGGCAGTGCAGTGGTGTCTGTGTAGTGTAGGGGGTCATGCTGGGGGTAGTGTTTCAGGGTTTAGGGTAGTGCAGTGGTGTTTGGGTAGTGTAGGGGTTTGTGCTGGTGGGTAGATTTAGGGTTTAGGGTAGTGCAGTGGTGTTCGGGTAGTGTAGTGGGTCAAGTTGGGGTAGTGTTTTAGGGTTTAGGGTAGTGCTGTGGTGTTTGTGTAGTGTAATGGTCATGCTGGGGGAAGTGTCTTAGGGTTTAGTGTGGTGCAGTGGTGTTCAGGTAGGCTAAGGAGTTGTGCTGGAGGGTAGTGTTTTAGGGTTTATGGTAGCACAGTGATGTTTGTGTAGTATAGGGGGTCATGCTGGGGGTAGATTTACGGTTTAGGGCAGTGCAGTGGTGTTTGGGTTGTGTAGGGGGTTGTGCTGGGGTAGATTTAGGGTTTAGGGTTGGGCAGTCGTGTTTGTGTAGTGTAGGGGGTCGTGCTGGGGGTAGTGTTTTAGGGTTTAGGGTAGTGCAGTGGTGTTTGGGTATTGTAGGGGTAGTGCTGGGGGTAGTGTTTTAGGGTTTAGGGTAATGCAGTGGTGTTTGGGTAGTATAGGGGTCATGCTAGGGGTAATGTTTTAGGGTTTAGGGTAGTGCAGTGGTGTTTGTGTAGTATAGGGGATCGTGCTGGGGTAGTGTTTTAGGATTTAGTAATGCAGTGATGTTTGGAGAGTGTTGGGTATTTGTGCTGGGGTAGTCTTTAAGGGTTTAAGGCAGTGCAGTGGTGTTTGTCTAGTGTAGAGGGTCATGCTGGGGTAGTGATTTAGGGTTTAGGGTAGTGCAGTGATGTTTGTGTAGTGTAGGGGGTCGTGCTGGGCTTAGTGTGTTAGGGTTAGGGTAGTGCAGTTGTGTTTGTGTAGTGTAGGGGGTAATGTTTTAGGGTTTAGGGTAGTGGCGTTTGTGTAGTGTAGGGGTCGTGCTTGGGATAGTGTTTTAGGGATTAGGGTAGTGCAGTGGTTTTAGGGTAGTGTAGGTGTTCATGCTGGGGGTAGTGTTTTAGGGTTTAGTGTAGTGCAGTGGTATTTGTGTAGTATAGGGGTTCGTGCTGGGGTAGTGTTTTATGGTTTAGGGTAGTGCAGTGGTGTTTTGGTAGTGTAGGGGGTCGTGCTCGGGTAGTGTTTCGGCTAGTGCAGTGGTGTTTGTGTAGTGTATGGGTCTTGCTGGGGGTAGTAGTTTAGGGTTTAGGGTAGTGCAGTGGTGTTTGTGAAGTGTAGGGGGTCAAACTGAGGGTAGTGTTTTAGGGTTTAGGGTAGTGCAGTGGTGGATGTTTGTGTAGAATAGACGGTTTTGTTTTAGGGTTTAGGGCAGTGGTGTTTGGGTAGTGTAGGCGGTCATGTTGGGGTAGTGTTTTAAGGTTTAGGGCAGTGCAGTAGTGTTTGTGTAGTGTAGGGAGTCATGCCGGGGGTAGTGTTTTAGGGTTTAGGGCAGTGCAGCGGTGTTTGTGTAGTATAGGGGGTCGTGCTGGGCGTAGTGTTTTAGGGTTTCGGGTAGTGCAGTGTTTTTTGTCTCCTGTAGGGGGTCTTGCTGGGGGTTGTGTTTTAGTTTTTGGGTACATATAGGGTTTAGGGTAGTGCAGTGGTGTTCGGGTGGTGTAGGGTTTCGTGCTGGGGGTAATGTTTTTGGGTTTATGACAGTGCAGTGCAGTGGTGTTCGGGTAGAGTAGGGGGTCATGCTGGGGGTAGTGTTTTAGGGTTTAGGGTAGTGCTGTGGTGTTTGTGTAGTGTAATGGTCATGCTGGGTGTAGTGTCTTAGGGTTTAAAGTAGCGCAGTGGTGTTCAGGTAGTGTAAGGGGTCATGCTGGGGGTATTGTTTTAGGGTTTAGGGTAGCACAGTGATGTTTGTGTAGTGTAGGGGGTCATGCTGGGGGTACATTTAGGGTTTAGGGTAGTGCAGTTGTGTTTGGGTTGTGTAGGGGGTTGTGCTGGGAGTAGATTTAGGGTTTAGGGTAGTGCAGTGTTTTTTGTGTAGTGTAGGGGGTCATGCTGGGGGTAGTGTTTTAGGGTTTCGGGTAGTGCAGTGGTGTTTGGGTCATGCAGGGGTCGTGCTGGGGGTAGTGTTTTAGGGTTTAGGGTAATGCAGTGGTGTTTGTATAGTATTGGGGTAGTTCTGGGGGTAGTGTTTTAGGGTTTAGGATAGTGCAGTGGTGTTTGGGTATTATAGGGGTAGTGCTGGGGGTAGTGTTTTAGGGTTTCGGGTAATGCAGTGGTGTTTGGGTAGTGTAGGGGTCATGCTAGGGGTAATGTTTTAGGGTTTAGGATAGTGCGGTGGTGTTTGTGTAGTATAGGGGGTCATGCTGGGGGTAGTGTTTTATGATTTAGGGTAGTGCAGTTATGTTTGGATAGTGTTGGGTGGTTGTGGTGGGAGTAGTGTTTCAGGGTTTAGGGTGGTGAAGTGGTGTTTGTGTAGTGTAGGGGTTCGTGCTGGGGTAGTGTTTTATGGTTTAGGGTAGTGCAGTGGTGTTTTGGTAGTGTAGGGGGTCGTGCTCGGGTAGTGTTTCGGCTAGTGCAGTGGTGTTTGTGTAGTGTATGGGTCTTGCTGGGGGTAGTATTTTAGGGTTTAGGGTAGTGCAGTGGTGTTTGTGAAGTGTAGGGGGTCAAACTGCGGGTAGTGTTTTAGGGTTTAGGGTAGTGCAGTGGTGGATGTTTGTGTTGAATAGACGGTTTTGTTTTAGGGTTTAGGGCAGTGGTGTTTGGGTAGTGTAGGCGGTCATGTTGGGGTAGTGTTTTAAGGTTTAGGGCAGTGCAGTAGTGTTTGTGTAGTGTAGGGAGTCATGCCAGGGGTAGTGTTTTAGGGTTTAGGGCAGTGCAGCGGTGTTTGTGTAGTATAGAGGGTCGTGCTGGGCGTAGTGTTTTAGGGTTTCGGGTAGTGCAGTGTTTTTTGTCTCCTGTAGGGGGTCTTGCTGGGGGTTGTGTTTTAGTTTTTGGGTACATATAGGGTTTAGGGTAGTGCAGTGGTGTTCGGGTAGTGTAGGGGTTCGTGCTGGGGGTAATGTTTTTGGGTTTATGACAGTGCAGTGCAGTGGTGTTCGGGTAGTGTAGGGGGTCATGCTGGGGGTAGTGTTTTAGGGTTTAGGGTAGTGCTGTGGTGTTTGTGTAGTGTAATGGTCATGCTGGGTGTAGTGTCTTAGGGTTTAAAGTAGCGCAGTGGTGTTCAGGTAGTGTAAGGGGTCATGCTGGGGGTAGTGTTTTAGGGTTTAGGGTAGCACAGTGATGTTTGTGTAGTGTAGGGGGTCATGCTGGGGGTACATTTAGGGTTTAGGGTAGTGCAGTTGTGTTTGGGTTGTGTAGGGGGTTGTGCTGGGAGTAGATTTAGGGTTTAGGGTAGTGCAGTGTTTTTTGTGTAGTGTAGGGGGTCATACTGGGGGTAGTGTTTTAGGGTTTCGGGTAGTGCAGTGGTGTTTGGGTCATGCAGGGGTCGTGCTGGGGGTAGTGTTTTAGGGTTTAGGGTAATGCAGTGGTGTTTGTATAGTATTGGGGTAGTTCTGGGGGTAGTGTTTTAGGGTTTAGGATAGTGCAGTGGTGTTTGGGTATTATAGGGGTGGTGCTGGGGGTAGTGTTTTAGGGTTTCGGGTAATGCAGTGGTGTTTGGGTAGTGTAGGGGTCATGCTAGGGGTAATGTTTTAGGGTTTAGGATAGTGCGGTGGTGTTTGTGTAGTATAGGGGGTCGTGCTGGGGGTAGTGTTTTATGGTTTAGGGTAGTGCAGTTATGTTTGGATAGTGTTGGGTGGTTGTGGTGGGAGTAGTGTTTCAGGGTTTAGGGTGGTGAAGTGGTGTTTGTGTAGTGTAGGGGTAGTGTTTTAGGGTTTAGGGAAGTGCAGTGGTGTTTGGGTAATGTAGGGGTACTGCTGGGGGTAGTGTTTTAGGGTTTAGGGTAGTGCAGTGGTGTTTGTGTTGTATTGGGGTAGTTCTGGGGTAGTGTCTTAGGGTTTAGGGTAATGCAGTGATGTTTGTGTAGTATAGGGGGTCGTGCTGGGGTAGTGTTTTACGGTTTATGGTAGCGCAGTGGTGTTTGTGTAGTGTAGGGGTTGTGCTGGGGGTAGTGTTTTAGGGTTTAGGGTAGTGCAGTGGTGTTTGAGTAGTGTAGGGGGTCGTCCTGGTGGAAGTGTTTTCTAGTTTAGGGCAGTGCTGTGGTGTTTGGGTAGTTTAGGGGGTCGTACTGGGGGTAGTGTTTTAGGGCAGTGCAGCGGTGTTTGTGTAGTGTAGGGGGTCATTCTGGGGGTAGTGTTTTGGGGTTTAAGGTAGTTCAGTGGTATTTGTGTAGTGTAGGGAGTCGTGCTGGGGTAGTGTTTTTGGGGTTTAGGGTAGTGCAGTGGGGTTAGTGTAGTGCAGGGGTCATATTTTAGGGTTTAGGGTAGTGCAGTGGTGTTTGGGTAGTGTAGGGGGTCGTGCTGGGGGTAGTGTTTTAGGGTTTAGGGAAGTTCCATGGTATTTGTGTAGTGTAGTGGGTCGTGTTTTAGGGTTTAGGGTAGTGCAGTGGTGTTTGAGTAGTGTAGGGGTTGTGCTGGGGGTAGTGTTTTAGGGTTTAGGGTAGTGCAGTGGTGTTTGAGTAGTGTAGGGGATCGTCCTGGTGGAAGTGTTTTCTAGTTTAGGGCAGTGCAGTGGTGTTTGGGTAGTTTAGGGGGTCGTACTGGGGGTAGTGTTTTAGGGCAGTGCAGCGGTGTTTGTGTAGTGTAGGGGGTCATTCTGGGGGTAGTGTTTTTGGGTTTAAGGTAGTTCAGTGGTATTTGTGTAGTGTAGGGAGTCGTGCTGGGGTAGTGTTTTGGGGGTTTAGGGTAGTGCAGTGGGGTTAGTGTAGTGTAGGGGTCATATTTTAGGGTTTAGGGTAGTGCAGTGGTGTTTGGGTAGTGTAGGGGGTCGTGCTGGGGGTAGTGTTTTAGGGTTTAGGGAAGTTCCGTGGTATTTGTGTAGTGTAGTGGGTCGTGTTTTAGGGTTTAGGGTAGTGCAGTGGTGTTTGGGTAGTGTAGTGAGTCGTGCTGGGGGTAGTGTATCTGGGTTTAGGGTTGTGCAGTTGTGTTTGTGTAGTGTAGGGGGTCGTGCTGGGGTAGTGTTTTAGGGTTTAGGGTAGTGCAGTGGTGTTTGGGTAGTGTAGGGGGTCGTGCTGGGGGTAGATTTCGGGTTTTGGGTAGTGCAGTGGTGTTTGTGTAGTGTAGGGGTCATGCTGGGGTAGTGTTAGGGTTTCGGTAGTGCAGTTGTTTTTGTGTAGTATTGGGGTAGTTCTGGGGGTAGTGTTTTAGGGTTTAGGGTAGTGCAGTGGTGTTTGGGTATTGTAGGGGTAGTGCTGGGGGTAGTGTTTTAGGGTTTAGGGTAATGCAGTGGTGTTTGGGTTGCATAGGGGTCATGCTAGGGGTAATGTTTTAGGGTTTAGGGTAGTGCAGTGGTGTTTGTGTAGTATAGGGGATCGTGCTGGGGTAGTGTTTTAGGATTTAGTAATGCAGTGATGTTTGGAGAGTGTTGGGTATTTGTGCTGGGGTAGTCTTTAAGGGTTTAAGGCAGTGCAGTGGTGTTTGTCTAGTGTAGAGGGTCATGCTGGGGTAGTGATTTAGGGTTTAGGGTAGTGCAGTGATGTTTGTGTAGTGTAGGGGGTCGTGCTGGGCTTAGTGTGTTAGGGTTAGGGTAGTGCAGTTGTGTTTGTGTAGTATAGGGGGTAATGTTTTAGGGTTTAGGGTAGTGGCGTTTGTGTAGTGTAGGGGTCGTGCTTGGGATAGTGTTTTAGGGATTAGGGTAGTGCAGTGGTTTTAGGGTAGTGTAGGTGTTCATGCTGGGGGTAGTGTTTTAGGGTTTAGTGTAGTGCAGTGGTATTTGTGTAGTATAGGGGTTCGTGCTGGGGTAGTGTTTTATGGTTTAGGGTAGTGCAGTGGTGTTTTGGTAGTGTAGGGGGTCGTGCTCGGGTAGTGTTTCGGCTAGTGCAGTGGTGTTTGTGTAGTGTATGGGTCTTGCTGGGGGTAGTATTTTAGGGTTTAGGGTAGTGCAGTGGTGTTTGTGAAGTGTAATGGGTCAAACTGGGGGTAGTGTTTTAGGGTTTAGGGTAGTGCAGTGGTGGATGTTTGTGTAGAATAGACGGTTTTGTTTTAGGGTTTAGGGCAGTGGTGTTTGGGTAGTGTAGGCGGTCATGTTGGGGTAGTGTTTTAAGGTTGAGGGCAGTGCAGTAGTGTTTGTGTAGTGTAGGGAGTCATGCCGGGCGTAGTGTTTTAGGGTTTCGGGTAGTGCAGTGTTTTTTGTCTCCTGTAGGGGGTCTTGCTGGGGGTTGTGTTTTAGTTTTTGGGTACATATAGGGTTTAGGGTAGTGCAGTGGTGTTCGGGTAGTGTAGGGGTTCGTGCTGGGGGTAGTGTTTTATGGTTTAGGGTAGTGCAGTTATGTTTGGATAGTGTTGGGTGGTTGTGGTGGGAGTAGTGTTTCAGGGTTTAGGGTGGTGAAGTGGTGTTTGTGTAGTGTAGGGGGTAGTGTTTTAGGGTTTAGGGAAGTGCAGTGGTGTTTGGGTAATGTAGGGGTACTGCTGGGGGTAGTGTTTTAGGGTTTAGGGTAGTGCAGTGGTGTTTGTGTAGTATTGGGGTAGTTCTGGGGTAGTGTTTTAGGGTTTAGGGTAATGCAGTGATGTTTGTGTAGTATAGGGGGTCGTGCTGGGGTAGTGTTTTACGGTTTATGGTAGCGCAGTGGTGTTTGTGTAGTGTAGGGGTTGTGCTGGGGGTAGTGTTTTAGGGTTTAGGGTAGTGCAGTGGTGTTTGAGTAGTATAGGGGGTCGTCCTGGTGGAAGTGTTTTCTAGTTTAGGGCAGTGCTGTGGTGTTTGGGTAGTTTAGGGGTCGTACTGGGGGTAGTGTTTTAGGGCAGTGCAGCGGTGTTTGTGTAGTGTAGGGGGTCATTCTGGGGGTAGTGTTTTTGGGTTTAAGGTAGTTCAGTGGTATTTGTGTAGTGTAGGGAGTCGTGCTGGGGTAGTGTTTTTGGGGTTTAGGGTAGTGCAGTGGGGTTAGTGTAGTGCAGGGGTCATATTTTACGGTTTAGGGTAGTGCAGTGGTGTTTGGGTAGTGTAGGGGGTCGTGCTGGGGGTAGTGTTTTAGGGTTTAGGGAAGTTCCATGGTATTTGTGTAGTGTAGTGGGTCGTGTTTTAGGGTTTAGGGTAGTGCAGTGGTGTTTGTGTAGTGTAGGGGTTGTGCTGGGGTAGTGTTTTAGGGTTTAGGGTAGTGCAGTGGTGTTTGAGTAGTGTAGGGGGTCGTACTGGGGGTAGTGTTTTAGGGCAGTGCAGCGGTGTTTGTGTAGTGTAGGGGGTCATTCTGGGGGTAGTGTTTTTGGGTTTAAGGTAGTTCAGTGGTATTTGTGTAGTGTAGGGAGTCGTGCTGGGGTAGTGTTTTTGGGGTTTAGGGTAGTGCAGTGGGGTTAGTGTAGTGTAGGGGTCATATTTTAGGGTTTAGGGTAGTGCAGTGGTGTTTGGGTAGTGTAGGGGGTCGTGCTGGGGGTAGTGTTTTAGGGTTTAGGGAAGTTCCGTGGTATTTGTGTAGTGTAGTGGGTCGTGTTTTAGGGTTTAGGGTAGTGCAGTGGTGTTTGGGTAGTGTAGTGAGTCATGCTGGGGGTAGTGTATCTGGGTTTAGGGTTGTGCAGTTGTGTTTGTGTAGTGTAGGGGGTCGTGCTGGGGTAGTGTTTTAGGGTTTAGGGTAGTGCAGTGGTGTTTGGGTAGTGTAGGGGGTCGTGCTGGGGGTAGATTTCGGGTTTCGGGTAGTGCAGTGGTGTTTGTGTAGTGTAGGGGTCATGCTGGGGTAGTGTTAGGGTTTCGGTAGTGCAGTTGTTTTTGTGTAGTATTGGGGTAGTTCTGGGGGTAGTGTTTTAGGGTTTAGGGTAGTGCAGTGGTGTTTGGGTATTGTAGGGGTAGTGCTGGGGGTAGTGTTTTAGGGTTTAGGGTAATGCAGTGGTGTTTGGGTTGCATAGGGGTCATGCTAGGGGTAATGTTTTAGGGTTTAGGGTAGTGCAGTGGTGTTTGTGTAGTATAGGAGATCGTGCTGGGGTAGTGTTTTAGGATTTAGTAATGCAGTGATGTTTGGAGAGTGTTGGGTATTTGTGCTGGGGTAGTCTTTAAGGGTTTAAGGCAGTGCAGTGGTGTTTGTCTAGTGTAGAGGGTCATGCTGGGGTAGTGATTTAGGCTTTAGGGTAGTGCAGTGAAGTTTGTGTAGTGTAGGGGGTCGTGCTGGGCTTAGTGTGTTAGGGTTAGGGTAGTGCAGTTGTGTTTGTGTAGTGTAGGGGGTAATGTTTTAGGGTTTAGGGTAGTGGCGTATGTGTAGTGTAGGGGTCGTGCTTGGGATAGTGTTTTAGGGATTAGGGTAGTGCAGTGGTTTTAGGGTAGTGTAGGTGTTCATGCTGGGGGTAGTGTTTTAGGGTTAAGTGTAGTGCAGTGGTATTTGTGTAGTATAGGGGTTCGTGCTGGGGTAGTGTTTTATGGTTTAGGGTAGTGCAGTGGTGTTTTGGTAGTGTAGGGGGTCGTGCTCGGGTAGTGTTTCGGCTAGTGCAGTGGTGTTTGTGTAGTGTATGGGTCTTGCTGGGGGTAGTATTTTAGGGTTTAGGGTAGTGCAGTGGTGTTTGTGAAGTGTAGGGGGTCAAACTGGGGGTAGTGTTTTAGGGTTTAGGGTAGTGCAGTGGTGGATGTTTGTGTAGAATAGACGGTTTTGTTTTAGGGTTTAGGGCAGTGGTGTTTGGGTAGTGTAGGCGGTCATGTTGGGGTAGTGTTTTAAGGTTGAGGGCAGTGCAGTAGTGTTTGTGTAGTGTAGAGAGTCATGCCGGGGGTAGTGTTTTAGGGTTTAGGGCAGTGCAGCGGTGTTTGTGTAGTATAGGGGGTCGTACTGGGCGTAGTGTTTTAGGGTTTCGGGTAGTGCAGTGTTTTTTGTCTCCTGTAGGGGGTCTTGCTGGGGGTTGTGTTTTAGTTTTTGGGTACATATAGGGTTTAGGGTAGTGCAGTGGTGTTCGGGTAGTGTAGGGGGTCATGCTGGGGGTAGTGTTTTAGGGTTTAGGGTAGTGCTGTGGTGTTTGTGTAGTGTAATGGTCATGCTGGGTGTAGTGTCTTAGGGTTTAAAGTAGCGCAGTGGTGTTCAGGTAGTGTAAGGGGTCATGCTGGGGGTAGTGTTTTAGGGTTTAGGGTAGCACAGTGATGTTTGTGTAGTGTAGGGGGTCATGCTGGGGGTACATTTAGGGTTTAGGGTAGTGCAGTTGGGTTTGGGTTGTGTAGGGGGTTGTGCTGGGAGTAGATTTAGGGTTTAGGGTAGTGCAGTGTTTTTTGTGTACTGTAGGGGGTCATGCTGGGGGTAGTGTTTTAGGGTTTCGGGTAGTGCAGTGGTGTTTGGGTCATGCAGGGGTCGTGCTGGGGGTAGTGTTTTAGGGTTTAGGGTAAGGCAGTGGTGTTTGTATAGTATTGGGGTAGTTCTGGGGGTAGTGTTTTAGGGTTTAGGATAGTGCAGTGGTGTTTGGGTAGTATAGGGGTAGTGCTGGGGGTAGTGTTTTAGGGTTTTGGGTAATGCAGTGGTGTTTGGGTAGTGTAGGGGTCATGCTAGGGGTAATGTTTTAGGGTTTAGGATAGTGCGGTGGTGTTTGTGTAGTATAGGGGGTCGTGCTGGGGGTAGTGTTTTATGGTTTAGGGTAGTGCAGTTATGTTTGGATAGTGTTGGGTGGTTGTGGTGGGAGTAGTGTTTCAGGGTTTAGGGTGGTGAAGTGGTGTTTGTGTAGTGTAGGGGGTAGTGTTTTAGGGTTTAGGGAAGTGCAGTGGTGTTTGGGTAATGTAGGGGTACTGCTGGGGGTAGTGTTTTAGGGTTGAGGGTAGTGCAGTGGTGTTTGTGTAGTATTGGGGTAGTTCTGGGGTAGTGTTTTAGGGTTTAGGGTAATGCAGTGATGTTTGTGTAGTATAGGGGGTCGTGCTGGGGTAGTGTTTTACGGTTTATGGTAGCGCAGTGGTGTTTGTGTAGTGTAGGGGTTGTGCTGGGGGTAGTGTTTTAGGGTTTAGGGTAGTGCAGTGGTGTTTGAGTAGTGTAGGGGGTCGTCCTGGTGGAAGTGTTTTCTAGTTTAGGGCAGTGCAGTGGTGTTTGGGTAGTTTAGGGGGTCATACTGGGGGTAGTGTTTTAGGGCAGTGCAGCGGTGTTTGTGTAGTGTAGGGGGTCATTCTGGGGGTAGTGTTTTTGGGTTTAAGGTAGTTCAGTGGTATTTGTGTAGTGTAGGGAGTCGTGCTGGGGTAGTGTTTTTGGGGTTTAGGGTAGTGCAGTGGGGTTAGTGTAGTGCAGGGGTCATATTTTAGGGTTTAGGGTAGTGCAGTGGTGTTTGGGTAGTGTAGGGGGTCATGCTGGGGGTAGTGTTTTAGGGTTTAGGGAAGTTCCGTGGTATTTGTGTAGTGTAGTGGGTCGTGTTTTAGGGTTTAGGGTAGTGCAGTGGTGTTTGTGTAGTGTAGGGGTTGTGCTGGGGGTAGTGTTTTAGGGTTTAGGGTAGTGCAGTGGTGTTTGAGTAGTGTAGGGGGTCGTCCTGGTGGAAGTGTTTTCTAGTTTAGGGCAGTGCAGTGGTGTTTGGGTAGTTTAGGGGGTCGTACTGGGGGTAGTGTTTTAGGGCGGTGCAGCGGTGTTTGTGTAGTGTAGGGGGTCATTCTGGGGGTAGTGTTTTTGGGTTTAAGGTAGTTCAGTGGTATTTGTGTAGTGTAGGGAGTCGTGCTGGGGTAGTGTTTTTGGGGTTTAGGGTAGTGCAGTGGGGTTAGTGTAGTGTAGGGGTCATATTTTAGGGTTTAGGGTAGTGCAGTGGTGTTTGGGTAGTGTAGGGGGTCGTGCTGGGGGTAGTGTTTTAGGGTTTAGGGAAGTTCCGTGGTTTTTGTGTAGTGTAGTGGGTCGTGTTTTAGGGTTTAGGGTAGTGCAGTGGTGTTTGGGTAGTGTAGTGAGTCATGCTGGGGGTAGTGTATCTGGGTTTAGGGTTGTGCAGTTGTGTTTGTGTAGTGTAGGGGGTCGTGCTGGGGTAGTGTTTTAGGGTTTAGGGTAGTGCAGTGGTGTTTGGGTAGTGTAGGGGGTCGTGCTGGGGGTAGATTTCGGGTTTCGGGTAGTGCAGTGGTGTTTGTGTAGTGTAGGGGTCATGCTGGGGTAGTGTTAGGGTTTCGCTAGGCGAGACCTAAAAGCATTGTACCTAGATGGCTGCTAACACTTCCTGGATTGAAATGTCATTTTAGATGTCATTTGAGATGTCATTAGTGATGTCATCAGTGATGTCACTGACCATGTCATGAATGATCTTATATGTGACGTCATCAGCAGTGTATTGCAGGGGCGCTAGATAGTTAGCTAAAGTAACTATAACAGGGCTAGTGAAGGAGGTCGTGCTGGGGGTAGTGTTCTAGGGTTTAGGGCAGTGCAGTGGTGTTTGTGTAGTGTAGGGGGATCGTGCTGGGGTAGTGTTTTAAGGTTTAGGGTAGTGCAGTGGTGTTTTTGTAGTGTAGCTTGTCGTCCTAGGGGTAGTGTTTTAGGGTTTAGGGTTGTGCAGTGGTGTTTGTGTAGTGTAGGGGGTCTTGCTGGGGGTAGTGTTTTAGGGTTTAGGGCAGTGCAGTGGTGTTTGTGTAGTGTAGGGGGTCGTGTTTTAGGGTAGTGCAGTGGTATTTGGACAGTGTAGGGGTTCATGCTGGGGGTAGTGTTTTAAGGTTTAGGGTAGTGCAGTGGTGTTTGGGTAGTGTAGGTGGTTGTGCTGGGGGTAGTGTTTTAGGGTATAGGGTAGTGCAGTGGTGTTTGTGTAGTCTAGGGGTTCGTGCTGGGGGTAGTGTTTTAGGGTTTAGATTAGTGCAGTGGTGTTTGGGTAGATCGACAACAATAGGTCTCGCCAAGCATGCAATGCATGTGCTGCATCGCTAGGCGAGACCTAAAAGCATTGCTCCAAGTTGGCTGCCAACACTTCCTGGATTGAAATATCATTTGAGATGTCATTAGTGATGTCATCAGTGATGTCACTGACCATGTCATGAATGATGTTATATGTAAGGGTGGGCGGAATTTGCGAAAGTGCCTTTTGCAAAATATCGTGAAACGGCAAAAAATCTCCGCGATCACGCAAAATTCATTTCACTTGATCGCGGACATTTTTGTGTGCTGATTAATGCGTTCTGCGTCCTGTGGTACATGCATGCATCCGATTGGATGGAGAGCTGGTGCATGTCATAACTGCCTGCTCAGCACTCTCCCAGCTCGCGCTCCCCTCCCCGCCCCCACATCCAATCACATGCCTCCTGCTGCAGCATCATCCCCTCCCCTCTGCTGCTGGACCCACGCACTCTGCTCGGCTTCTCCGGAGACAGGCAACTCTCTAGCCAACCTCAGACCATGTGGTACCCGGCGCAGCTGAGAAGGGGTTGGAGGGATGAAGGACACTGCAGTCCCTGCCTGTCCTTCCACCAGCACCCCTCCCCTTCCACTGGAGGTTACCCTGGCGGGTGCACCCTGGCCACACCGTGCTCGCATCAGCACACTGTGTGCAGGGGGACACACTCGCGAGCACCCTGCCTGCCTGCTTCCTCTGTGCACACGGAGACGCTCTTCTTTGCACCGTGAGGTGTGCATACTATGTATGCATTCTGCGCCTCAAAGCCTTTCACTGTATGCAGAAGTGACACCTAGACACACTTCTCTAAATGTTATGGTTGCACCCGTGTGTCTCAAGCGTTTCACTGTACAGAAATGGAAACGTACACATTTCGAGGGGTTACATATCCATCCTTGTGTCACAATGTCTTGTCATTTGTAAATGGCGCGCTGCAGTCTTATGTCTCTATATGTTACAGATGAACCTTAAGTGTCACAACATTTCTCACGGTGAACAGTAACACCCATACTTTAATTTATTTCATAGGTTTTCCCCTTAACTTTCATTCCATTTCACTGTATACAGAGAGACACCTACAAGCCGGTGCATGTCTCTGTGCTACAGATGTAACCCGTGCACAGAGACAGATCCATTCATTTGTGTATGTTATAGACGCAGCACGTGTCTCATAACTCCACATTGTGTACAGAAGTGCGGCATATTCCTACATATGTCCAGGATGGACCCCAAGCAGAGGCGTCACAGGACATGTGACCCTACCACTTAAAAGGGCCGGGTGCATGTGTTCAACGCCATTTCCACTCTCTATCTGAGTTTCTCCGTGTGCTTATTATGTTGGTGGCAGCTGAGGCACTTTGACCAACACGGGCCTCCCACGATGTCGTGATTACTTGAGGTGCACAGAGTTGGTGGCAGCTGACTCATTTTGGCCGACACGGGCCTCCCACCACGTGGTGATGACTTGAGCTGCACTGAGTTAGTGCCACCAGAGCGGAGAGGATGTACATCCTGCGATGATGCGTGGCTTCGATACGCTATCCTGGCAATCAAGACCCGATATGAATTGTGAGCTTGGCTGGACCGCGTGTACTCCAAAGTAGGGGTGGGCGGAATTTGCGTAATTGCGTTACGCAAATCTCCGCGAAACGGTAAAAAATCTCCGCGAACACGCAGAAATTCCGCGAACACGCGGAATTGCTTGTTCGCGATGCTTTTTTCCTGTTCGCAATTGCTGTTTACGTGTTCGAGGAGAAATATCTCGCGAACATGCATTTTGAGAACGCGAACAAGCAAAAATTTCGCTAAATCGCGGAAAGCAGACTTTTGAGCAATTTCGCGTTCTCCGCGGAACGCGAAATTACGCAAATTCCACAAATTCCACAAATTCCGCGAGCGGACGGAATTTGCCGCCCAGGCCTACTCCAAAGGCAGCTGGCTGTACAGACATAACATGACTCCTCGCGCGGTGCAGCAGGATGCGCTGGGGGCCTGCGCTGCGGAATCCAGCGATGGCTGAGGAGGTTGTTCCGGCACGTGGTGAGCCCTCTTGGAGACACGCCAGTGGTGGCAGGTGAGCATTGAGGTCTGGGTGCACAGGGTCGGGCAGTCATTGCTGGGTGTCAGACTGGTCTGGGGACCAGGTTTGGGATACTTGTGAAAGATGTAGGAATCATGCACGCTGCCTGAGAAGTTTGCAACAACATTAGTGTAGAGGCCCCGGTGGTCCAGGTTTTCCTGCACGTTGTTGGAATGCGTGTGGTTTCTGTTGCGGTGATTTTGTGCAGTGTTGGCAGGGGGCACACATAGTACATGTGTGCAGTCAGTTGATCTCAACACGTGCAGGAAGGCTGCTATGGCGTGGTTCCCTTGCTTAGTCTCTAGCTATTTCTGCGCAGTGTAGGTAAAGTGAACATGCAGGTGTATCAAGCTGAAACTAACCCTGATGCTTACAGGTGTGATATATCCTGCATAATGAGACCATAACAGAAGTTTGTGTGGTTGTAACGTTCCTTTTCTCTCCTACGAAGGTTACGACCACACAAGCTTCTGTTACGGTCATTTTGTCCAGGAGTGATCATACCTGTCAGTATTCCGGTTTGTCCAAGTACAATACATTGTACCATATTATGTTTGTGACCATACTAACGCTTGACCATTGTCTTTATTTATCCAACAGGTTTCTGAATACGGAGTTTTGGGATTTCCAGGACGATCTAAAGTTATTTAGATCCACAAGTTGATGTTCCCCATTGCCAATGTCACTCGTTGTTTGATGCTTTTGTATTTATTAATTTATGTTTTTTTTTAATAAAGTACTGTTTTTCCACTACTGTTGACTACTAGACTTCATGACCAGGCACCCCCCCATTTCAGTGACTACAATCTTGGATCGGGTGCACAGAGGCGTCAAACAACGGCTGAGGTTGGGTTTGGTTGTGCAGGAATACTACGAATTGGGATGAGCGAGTGGTGCGGATGCAGGGGTCTAAGTTGCTTTTGTAGACATGCATTCAAGACGTGTGAGGAAGTTTAATAGAGCTAGCTGTTAGACTCCTCCGACTCTCGCAGTTGTTAGTTGAAAGATACCAGAGGCCAACAGGTGCAGCACAGCCAGCAGCTTTATCTGCATAATGATATTGATTGTCCGCTGTGTTGGCACCGTCAGCCTGTGGGCAATGTGTTTGTGTGTACCAACTTGAGAATGGGCGATAATTCTTTCGCCACTTTTGCTGCGCTAAACTGCTGATAACTCGGCAATAAGTCCCAACTGTTGGTTTATAGGGTGACTCTAAAATGGGCCCTTGTGTTTATTAGGAATTTGTTGTAGCTACATTCAAATCACAAGAAAAAAGATGAAAAAACAAGAAAAGTGGGCAGGGTACAAACACCCTCACCCCCTAGACCTGCTCAGGGATCCCACAAAAAGCCCCAGGGCCCAAAAATTATTATAGGGTGTATTCTCAAGAACTTATCGCTGAGTTATCGGCACTTTACCGCGGCAAAATAATTATCATCCCATTCTCAACCTAGTGAAAACTGCCGATATCGTCAGTTTTCCAGCAACAGAGTGCGCAAAAAAACATCGCCACCAATGAGAGCGAAAACTAACGCTAATGATATACAGAATAGGCATTCCCGTGCAAAAAAAACCACGAAAACACCACTTCCCGTTATTGTCAACGACCAGCGAAATCTGTAATGCTATCCAAAAACAGGCGATAAGCCACGTTAGCAGTAGTAATTAAACATCTCCGTTTCACTGGTGTAAAGCAGGACGACTACCTACAGTGTAAAAGGGAGCCCAGACCAGAACCACTTCTGAAGACCAACACATGTCATAGAGCTACTGATCATGCAGCTCCCACACCCAGGAAGGCCACAACACCCACCGTCACCACCCCCAGGACCTCTCCCTCAGATCAGCCCCTCTACCACCACTGAGGCAGTGCAGAACAGCGAACCTTCCCAAAATGGCATGGCCCCTCAGCCACACAATAGCTGAATGTTGGTAGACACGGGAACGAAGTATGTGTGAAGGAAGCAAGTCAACCATTAATAACAATACACACAATGCCAAGTGTAGCGTTAATCTGCTGGACAGACCTCACTATGCAGATCACAGACCTCTCCATGTGTACATATACTGCTGTTGCTTGTAGTGTTGTGGACAGTGCATGCAACCATGTTACCCCAGGCAGTGGGGAAGCTGTCAGTCATGTAGCTGTGTCATCTCCCCCTGTAAGCAGACCTGGAAGCGGAGTGGGCTGGTCCAACGTACACCATTTCAGCGTAGAAGTGTGAATAAATAGGCCAGGGCTCCGGGTGCCGTTTACTTCTGTGAAGGCCAATGCGTCTGCCAGAGCGGCAGTCCTCACACTGCCACATGGCCACCGCCGTGACCGCGGGCCTCCTCGACACAGGCCCCCTGAGAACCCAGTGGCACAGCACCGCAGAGTTATATTTGTACAGACTACTACCTTCGATGTACACTGCAGACAGCAGGGCTCACAATTCAGATGATGCCGTCATTGCAGATGATGCAGTCCAGTAGGAAAGAGACATTGCTCCCACTGCAGCCCGCCTGGACCATGCATCATTGCAGGCTGCACACACGCTCAGTGTTTCAGGTACCACTAACTCTGTGCACCATAAGTCATAACCATGTAGCCTTATTAAGGCAGAATTAATTAGACAAAAGACATTGCTACCAATGCGGCCTGCTCAGGCCACGCATCATCGCAGGCTGCGCACATGCTGAATTCTTCCTGTGGCACTAACTGTGCAGCTCAACTCTATGCCACGTGCCTGTGGGCCCTTGCTGACCGCTGCCTCTGGCCTACACTGCGGTGAGCGGTGCTGACAACTCAAATTCAGTCTTGATTCATTAATTTCAGAGTCCAGTAGACAATTAACTATAACGTCCCCGAAACCTATGCATTTCGACAATGTATTCCATACATATTTCATCTTTTGTTCCATACACCTACACTGCAGTCAGCAGAGCTCACAATTTACATTGAGACATGATTTATTCATTGCAGAGAGAATTGTACTCTATGTCCTCGGATTTTGTCAAGAGGAAGTGACAAAAAGCATTCCTCGACGTCTGCGCTGACTACTGCAATTCCATCTACACTGCGGACAGCAGGGCTCGCAATTCAGATCGAGTCGCGATTGCAGATGACGCAGTCCAGTAGTCAAGAGACATTGCTCCCAGTGTGGCCCGACCGCACCACGCATCATCGCAGGCTGCGCACATGCTGGATGCTTCTGATGCCCCTACCTCAGTGCACCACAACTCATGGACACTTTATGATAGAGTCCTTTGTGTATGATTTCAGATCTGGTGCCCCTACCTCATTGCACCACAAGTCATGGATCCTTTACGAAAGAATCTTTGTGTGTTATTTCACATCTAGTGCCCCTACCTTAATGCAGCACAAGTCATGGACCCTTTATGATTAAATCTCTGGGTGTGGTCTGATGATTACTGTTGTACTTGTTGCCAGCACCAACCATTCCCTGAGGTCTGGCTTACACTCACCCCACACGCATCCAGCACAGATATCACTGGACATGTGACCCTGGTAAGAAAAAGGGGCCGAGTGTGCCCGCATCCAGTTCCACTATCCATCTAACTGTGTCCGTGAGTTCATTATGTATGCATGATGCCCTTGGACCCTACCACATTACTTTGTGCTGTGAACAGCGCATGCAACCATGTTACCTCTGGCAGTTGGGAAGACTTCGGTTATGTAGCTTTGTCTGGGTCATTGTATAACTACATGTGTATAGACTGGATCATTAGAGTACTGCAAGGAGAGTGTATAGTGAATTTATAATTGCTTGGGAATTTGCGGAGTGATTGGATAAGTACATATGTTGGCGGAGCCTAACCCCCAAGGACGAGCTTGCCTCTAATTGGCTGCCCTCCATGTCCTAAAAACTGAAATTTGGGCTTTGCATGGCCCTGTATTGCTACAGCTGCAACACTCCACTGAATGTGCAATAAACATTTATATCCACACAGATATGTCATGTCCACGACCTTTCATGTGTGGAAGTATGGATGAATGTAGGGTCAGGGATTCCCCCTACCTTCCATGTTGGCCATGTTTTGTGACTTGGGTCATAGGGTGACACATTGGCGCTTGCGGCCCGGGTGGCGGCAGCACTACAACAAGGACACCTGCATCAGTTGATTCCTCATACAGCCCAGGATGGAACCACGCTGAGAGCTCCGGAGTCATTCTTCAAAGACTCACACAGTACTGGCATAAGCCAGGCCAGCCCACTCCGCTTACGCTTACAGGGAAGGACGACAATGCTACACGGCCCACGTTTTCATTGTAGTGATCTGCTGATCACAGGTCTAGTTGTCAGTACGCCACAGCCACTCCCTCATGACTGGTTTACACCCACACCACACCCATTAAACACAGGCATTACAGGACACTTGACCCTGCCAATAAAAAGGACCAGGCGCACGTGATGCACGCCATTTCCTTTTTAGACTTGGTGGAACCGGATGTACTGTGGCCGGCACAGGCACACCGCCACGGGGCGGTGACTTTCAGTACACTGAGGTAGAGGCACCGTAAGTGCTGAGCGGGTGTGCAGCCCGCGATAATGACCCATCCTGGAGGTCCGGACAGCTCAGCATTTGTGTGTCCTGTTGGACCGCAGTATAGGCCTGAGCCATCGGACAGTCACAGAGTTAGTGGCACCGCAAGGACTGAGCGGGTGTGCAACTTGCGATGATGGCGGGTGCACTGGTATGTCCTCTGCCACGGCAAAATCCTGGATGCAGCACCAAATGTGAGACCTGGTGGCCTGCGGAGTCGTGCTGCATGATGTGGAGGGTGCCCTGTCTGCGGGCCCCGGGCTTGGGGCTTGCAGCGGCACGTGTTGGGCCCTCTTTTCTACACACAGGTGGCAGAAGGTGAGCAGTGAGGTCTGGATGCACAGGGACAGGCAGACACCTCTGGGCGGTGGGAGTGGATGGTGTGGAGCAGCCTGTGGGTGCAGGGGCGGGACAGCGATAAAGGCGTGTACAGTAGTATGTACTCTGCCATTACGGATTCTATACTATGTTTCAGATGAGTGAGCTTGAGGGCTGCAGTATGTCCCTGCACATGGTTGGAAATACACCAGTGGCAGAAAGGTGAGCTGTGAGGGTTTTGTCCGCAGTGTCGGAACTTACTCTCCCTCTCCATCTCTTCCTTTCTCTCTCTCACTCTCTTTCTCTCTTTTTCTCTCTCTTCCTCTCTCTCTCACTCTTCCTCTCTCTCTTCCTCTCTCACTGGTTCTCTCTTTCGCTCTCTCTTCCTCTCTCTCATTCTTTCTCTCTTTCTCTCTCTCTTCCTCTCTCTCTCTCACTTTTCATCTCTTTCTCTCTCTCTCCTTTGATGGGCGCATAACACACAATCTTATCTTACTTGTTTTCTTGCAGGCTGTGACTCACAGATTGTCAAGGGATGACACGCCATGGCTGTACCTACTTTTATTTTGTAGTTTTGTGTAAATAAAATGTTTTATATGTAAATCCATTGATGACTGTCATTCTTGTTTGTCCATCCTCACATGCATCTTGATTGTTATAATTGTGCGACATCAACCGATTTGTTACGTTCCAGATTTCGGAAGGTTGCTATCACATTTGTTTGTGGGGGTGGGTGGGGGTCGCAACTCCAAATTTTGTAAAAAAAATTTAAACATTTATTTTCATTAATGTTCATTTATTTATTTTTTAAAGGGGAAGGGGGCTGCGTGCCCCCCCCCTCCCAGGCCACTTCTGGCCCCAGGGACCCCATCCCCCATTCCTGGCCTCTCTGTTGGGGACCGTGGGGGGATCCCCAATGCTCCCACGGTCCCACCGGCTCCCTGACTCCTACAGAAGCCGGCATTGCTTCTGGACATCAGGAGTTGCTAACATGCAGCTTCCCTTGCCCAAAAGCAATTCTCCTTTCCTTTATAGAAGCGAGTGGAGGTTTTCCTCCTCTCGCTTCAACAAAGCAAATCAGGGTTTGCTACTACAGGGTGGAAACCATGATCCTGCCCTGTCACAGCAAATGGCAATGTCTCGGGGCGCACACCAAGGGACATTGCAGGAGCCAGCCCTGGGGGGTGGTGGTCCCCAGGGCCATCAAGTGCTCCAGGAGAGGAGCCGCACGGCCCCACTCCCTCTATTTACAAACCCCTGGGGAGGAGGTGGTCCCTGGGGCTTCAGGGAGCCCGCGAGGTCCACCCTGTATATTTAATCAAAGCCCCGGGGCGTGGCGATCCCTGGGACTTGGGGTTGCCTCGGAAGCCCTCCAACAATTACAAAACAAGCCCCAGGGAGGTCGCGATCCCCAGGGCTTTGGGAGTGTGCCCTCCCGCACCTAATTCACATGGGAGGTGACAGTCCCTGGGGCTGCGGAGGCCCTGCAGGCCCCCGCAATCTAATTATAGGATTGCCCCCGGATCCTGGTCCACCCGGGGGCTCATTTAAATGAAGTGGGGGAGCCACCGCTTCATTTATTTTTTGTCCAGTTTTGCACATGCAGTGCGCTTTCTGACTTTTTTATAGGGGTTTCTAATGGCACTATGAGCTAGCTGGTAGACAGGCTAACATACCCGGTGGGGGGTCTAGAATTAGTCCGAGCTCAAATCCTACAGTGTATGTTGTCTACACGTGCAGATCCTATATAGGTTTATAGGAACTACACGACAGTGGGTTGTAGGGATTGTAGCTGAGCTGAGCTAACTATAACTCGCGCCCCCACAATGCACTGATTATGACCTTAAATATTACAGCACTCATGACATGGTCAGTGACATCACTGATGACATCACTGATAAAATCTAGCACATTGATAGCAGGTTGTTTTTCTCTGTAGAATCTGTAGCAGTGCCGATATTTGTTTTCTCCAGACTATTTTGAAATTACCCAACATTGTGTTTGGAAAAAATATTGAGTTTAAAATTTAAAAGAACATAAAAATCAGAAAAAAAATTGTTGTTCAATCAATCAATCAATCAATCAATCATGGAACTTATATCGCGCACTACTCACCCGGAAGGGTCTCAAGGCGCTTGGGGAGGGGGGTCTGCTACTGCTCGAACAGCCAGGTCTTGAGCTGTTTCCTGAAGGCCAGGTGGTCCTGGGTCATCCGCAGGTGGACGGGTAGGGGGTTCCAAGTCTTAGCTGCCAGGTAGGAGAATGATCTTCCTCCGGCGGTGGCTCTCTGGATGCGAGGGACGACGGCGAGGGCGAGGTTAGCGGAACGTAGCTGGCGGGTGGGCGTGTAGAAGGTGAGGCGGCTGTTGAGGTACCCTGGGCCTAGGTCGTGGAGGGATTTGTGTGCGTGGGTGAGGAGTCTGAACGTGATCCTCTTGTTGACAGGGAGCCAGTGCAGGTCTCTCAGGTGGCACGAGATGTGGCTGCGTCGGGGGACGTCCAGGATGAGTCGGGCGGAGGCGTTCTGGATACGCTGAAGTCTTTTCTGAAGCTTGGCTGTAGTACCGGCATAGAGGGTGTTTCCGTAGCCTAGTCTGCTGGTGACGAGAGCCTGGGTGACCGTCTTCCTGGTCTCGGTCGGGATCCATCGGAAGATCTTCCGGAGCATGCGGAGGTTGTGGAAGCAAGCTGAGGAGACGGCGTTGACTTGTCTGGTCATCGATAGGGAGGAGTCCAGTATGACGCCCAAGTTGCGTGCGTGGTCCGTCGGTTCAGGTGCGGTGCCTAGTGCCGGAGGCCACCAGGAGTCGTCCCATGCGGAAGGTGATGGTCCCAGGATGAGGACTTCTGTCTTGTCCGTGTTCAATTTTAGGCGGCTGATGTTCATCCATTCAGCGACGTCTGTCATCCCTTCGTGCAGGCTGGCTTTGGCGGTGTCGGGGTCTCTGGAGAGGGAGAGAATCAGCTGGGTGTCATCGGCGTAGGAAATGATGTTGAGGTTGTGTTGGCGTGCGATGGCAGCGAGGGGTTTCATGTAGATGTTGAAGAGAGTGGGGCTGAGCGACGATCCTTGCGGGACGCCGCAGATGACTTCGGTGGCCTCGGAGTGGAACGGAGGGAGGCGTACTCTCTGTGTTCTGCCGGAGAGGTATGAGATGATCCATTCCAGAGCCTTCCCTTGGATGCCGGTGTCGTTGAGGCGTTGGACTAGTGTGCGGTGGCAGACAGTGTCAAATGCTGCGGAGAGGTCTAGGAGGATGAGTGCCGCTGTTTCGCCGTTGTCGAGCAGGGCTCGGATGTCGTCGGTGGCTGCGATGAGGGCGGTCTCGGTGCTGTGGTTGGCTCTGAATCCGGACTGCGAAAAATATTGTGGTATAGAATATTGTTGTCAAATGTATATTTTTTGAAAATATTATAATTTTCAAGAATATCAGTTTTAATATTGTTTTCAGTAATATATTTGTAAAAATATAATATCATACATTTTTTAAATGTAGTTTGAAATTTATAGTGTTGTTGTGGTGTTATCTTTTATATAGGTACCCCAATATAGACTCAGGTAAACTCACATTTCACATATATTCTCCCCTACCATTACACTACATAACGGTTCTTGGGACTAACCTTTTACCTAGTTACAGTACTGCTTGCAGGACATGGGGTTTTCCCTGGAAACTAGCCTCATCCATTATGCAAGAGGATTCTTCGAAACTCAGCAGGACTACCATCTCCTGCATAATAACTGCATATAAGGGTCATTCCTTCCGTCATACTAGGTCTTGCACGACACAGCAAGCTAGAACTCCTGAAGGTACCACTTTGGGTATATAAACACCATATCTTGCTGAGTTAGAGCAGAGGAGAAAACGTTCATGCTGACACACTGACGCAAGACGCTGAGGTTCCTCCGCGCAGACACTCCAGCTTGCAGTGGTCTGACATTCTCGCGGGGTGACCAAGAAGGGGTCCCACAGTCTCTCTCTTCAGGTAAAGGGGTTGACTTTATCCTAGAAGGATTCTTGGCTACACACCTACATGCATGCTAGGTAAAATTAGGTACATCTAGTTAGGGTTGCATCGTAGTAGTACGCATTTATAACTGTCATGTATTTTATATACTTGCCTGTATTAATTGTTTTAGCACAATGGTAGACATCTACCACCCTTTTACTCTATTGATGCTTCTACTCATTTATATCCGTTTCTGTCTAATGGATGTTTCAGCACACCTATTTACACTAGAATGACGCTGGTTCAATAAATGCTTATTGGAAAACATCCCCATCATTTATTCTGTGTATTTCTCTGAGAAAAAGTGAGCACGATTGACTGAGCGAAAAGTATTGCACTGCTTCCACGGTCCTGAGGGATGGAGTTGTCAAGTTCGATAGTTTCCAGGAACTATTCTCTCCTTGGTAAGGGGGGTTTCTAATGGCACTATGAGCTAGCTGGTATACAAGCTAACATACCCGTTGGGGGTGTCTAGAATTAGTCTGTACACCAATCCTACAGTGTATGTTGTCTACACGTGCAGATCCTATATCGGTTCAGAGGAACTACACAACAGTGGGTTGTAGGGATTGTAGGAAATAGGATGGAATATTATTCAGATTAGAAATATTTTTTATTTAATGGAAATGTGTTTTTAATTGTTAATTACATTTTATCGATTATAAATCATGTTTGAGTACTCTGTTATATTATGAATTAAAAATGTTATTTTTTATTTTTATTCGATCAATCAATCAGACATTTGTAGAGTGCACTAATCACCCAAGAGGGTCTCACGGTGCTGAGGGGAGGAGGGGGTGCAGCTACTGCTCGAACAGCCAGGTCTTGAGATGTTTCCTGAAGGTCAACAGGTCCTGGGTCTGTCACAGGTGGGTGGGGAGGGTGTTCCATGTCTTGGTGGCGAGGTAGGAGAATGATCTGCCGCCGGTGAACGTCCTGTGGATGCACAGAACGTTGGCGAGGGCGAGGTCGGCTGAGCGAGGCTGACGGTTCGGGGTGTAGAAGGTGAGTCGTTGGTTGAGATATACTGGTCCGGTGTTGTGGAGTGCCTTGTGAGCATGAGTGTGGAGCTTGAATGTAATCCTGTTGTTGACTGGGAGCCAGTGCAGATCTCTCAGGTGAGCTGTGATGTGGGTGCAGCGGGGGATGTCGAGGATGAGGCATGCAGAGGTTTTCTGTATGCGTTGTAGTCTTTTCTGAAGTTTGGCCATGGTTACTGCGTAGAGGGTGTTGCTGTAGTCCAGTCTGCTGCTGACAAGAGTCTGGGTGACTGTCCTTCTGGTTTCAGTGGGGATCCATCTGTAGATCTTGCATAGCATGCAGAGGGTGTTGAAGCAGGAGGAAGAGACAGCATTGGCTTGCTGGGGCATTGAGAGCGATGAGTCCAGGATGAACCCCAGGTTGCGTGCGTGGTTGGTTGGTGTCGGTTCGGATCACAGTGCGATCGGCCACCAAGAGTCATCCCAGGTGGAGGGAGTGGAGCCGATGATGAGGACCTCTGTCTTGTCCGAGTTCAGTTTCAGGCGACTGTTCTTCATCCAGTCGTCGACGGTCATCATTCCTTCATGGAGGTTGGTTTTGATGGTGGCAGGAACCTTGGTGAGGGAGAGGATCAGCTGGGTGTCATCGGCGCAAGAGACGATGTTGAGGTTTGTGTGATTGGACGATGTTGGCGAGCAGTGCCATGTAGACGTTAAGGGTTGGGCTGAGGGATGATCCTTGGGGCATGCTGCAGGTGATCTTGGTGGCTTCAGATCGGAATGGAGGGAGGAGGACCCCCTCGGTTTTGTCAGTGAGGAAGGAGGTGATCCAGTCCAGGGCTTTGTCACAAATGCCTGCGTTGTGGAGGCGTGTACATAGGGTGTGGTGGCAGATAGTGTCAAAGGCAGCCAAGAGGTCCAGGAGGATGAGGGCTGCGGTTTTGCCATTATCCAGCAGGGTCTTGATGTCGTCGGTGGCAGCGATGAGGGCGGTTTTGGTGCTGTGGTTGCTGCAGAAACCGGATTGGGACGGGTCCAGGGTGTGGTTCTCCTCGAGGAAATGGGTCAGTTGCCTGTTGACGATCTTCTCGATGACTTTTGCCGGGAGCGGGAGCAGGGAGATGGGCCGGAAGTTCCTGAGGTCCTTTGGGTCCGCCTTGGGTTTCTTGAGTAGGTCGTTGATCTTGGTGTGCTTCCAGCTTTCCGGGAAGGTGGCAGTCTTGAAGGAGCTGTTGATGGTCTTCCGACGTTGGTGTGCGATGATGGAGCTCGCTGTGTTGAATATGTGATGAGGGCAGGGGTCGGATGGTGAGCCTGAGCGGATGGAGTTCATGATTTTGATGGTGTTGTCGTCGTTGACGTGGGTCCAGGAGAGCAGGAGGTGGGTGTGCCTGGGGGGTGGTGAGTCTGCGGTGTCGGTGGCTGTCGGGAGGGTCTGGGTGTTGAAGCTGTTGTGTATGTCTGTGATTTAGCAGTGAAAGAAGGTGGATAGGGAGTCCCATAGGTCTTGTGACGGTGGGATGTTGTGGTTTTATTATTAGTAATCATAAGTTGTATTTTAGTAGCGGGTTGTTGGGTTTGTTGTGGTATATGATGGAAGGATAGTTAAGTTATAAATCATTAACAATTATTAATTCATTTTTTATTGTTAATCGATTATTTTATGGATTGTTCATTTTGTAAATCATTCATTGGTGATTTTTTAAAGTTTTATTTTAGTTGTGGGTTTCTGGGTTTGTAGGGGAATAGGGTGGAAAGTTAAATATATTGAAATGTATTTCAAATTATTGTTAAATATTTTGTTAATTTAATGCCATTTGATTGTTAAATTACTTAATTTATTAATTATTGTGTAAATGTTGTACTGTTTTATTATATTCTTATATGTAATCCTTATGAAGTCAAACACTTTCCCTACTGTTTCTTGGACTAGAGTGGGAATAGTTAAATGAATCCCTCCAAAGTCCAAAACTGTCCTTATAGTTGCTTAGTGTGCAGAGGGAATATTAAATGTAATCCATTTGAATGCCAACACTTTCCCTACGGTTGATTAGACTGGAGTAGGAATACTAAATCTAACCCCTCTGAAGTCCAACACTACCCCTATTGTTGTTTAAACTGGAAGGGGAATAGTATACCAACGTCTTCTGAAGTCCAACACTTTCCCTACTGTTGCTTAAACTATTGTGAGAATAGTAAACATAAACTCTCCAAAGTCCAACACGTTCCCTACTGTTGCTTACATTGGAGTGGGAATACTAAATCTAAACCCCCCAAAATCCAACATTTTCCCTGCAACTGTTTAGACTGGAGTATGAATAAAAAATATAACCCCTCTGAAGTCCAACACTTTTCCTACTGTTTAGATTGGAGTGGGAATAGTAAAAGTAACTCCTCCAAAGTCCCCCAAAGTCCATTACTTTCCATTCTATTGCTTAAACTGGAGTGGAAAAAATATATCTAATCTTTCCAGAGTCTAACAATTTTCCTAATATTTGAAATAAGATTCATTGTATTATTTGTTTCTTTTTAATATTTAATATTGTTTGTGTATAATGTTTTTAATAAATGTTTTTTATGGGGTTTTAATAATTTAATGTTTTAAATATTGGGTGAAATTATTTAGTATCCTTTGGTATTGAATTGTTTATATTTTGTATGTTGTTTTTTGTTTGTGTATGCATCTTGTGTGTGTGTATATATATGTGTGTGTGTGTGTGTGTGTGCGTCTGTGTGTATATATATATATATATATATATATATGTATATATATATATGTATGCATTAATCAGTGTAAAGTAAAATAAAAAAAATCATTAGCTGTGTACATATTGATTTATATGTGGTGTGTTTATTTAAACAAATGTTTATATTAACACAGATGTATATGTATTTATATGTAGTATTTAAATGATAAGTGGAATTTAATAATTACATTACGGTAATTTTGTCTATTCTGCTATTTCACATTTACCTCTTTAAGCTACATATTAGGACAATATTTATGTTTACTATATTTTTTCCCCGATTTTTGTCATTTTAATTATAAGTATAGGAACACAATATTGCGATAGATAACATTTTTCACACAAATTATTTGCCAACAATGGGGCATATTCACAAGGCTTATCTCCGATTTATCTCCACCTCAACGCATCAAAAGTGTAGATAGACCTAACACCCCATTCACAAGCTAGTGCATTGCCAGTATTCCCGCGACAACTACCCCAAAAGGTATCTCCACGTTGGACACCACCAACTAACCCTAATGGAATGCAGAGTAGGCATTCCTGTGCAAAACACATGAAAAAACCACAACACCACTTTTACAACGAACTGCAAGATCCGCGAAGTGAAGCAAAACAGGCGATAAGCCGCGGTAGCCACAGGTATTTAACACCTGCCTCAAGCAGGCAACTTGCAGTAGGCAACTGAGCCCCGCACACAGCCCCACCCGAAGAACAAACAAAGCCATGGAGCTACTCATCATGCAGCTCGGAGCCCCAACAGGGCAACAACACCCACCGCCACCACCCCCAGGACCACCACCCAGGACCACCACCCCCCCCCAGGACCCAGACCCGCCCCCCGGACCACCACAGAGGCAGCTCAGAGTTAGACATCAGACCTACCGAAAACGCACCACTCTCACAGACCTAATGCCCAAGGAAGTCATTGCCCACTACAGGCTCAAAAGGACAACAATCATCCGCATCATGACCCACATTGCCCACAGGCTGACGGTCCCAATACAGCGGAGAACCAACATCCCTCCGCAGACAAAGCTGCTGGCTCCGCTGCACCTGTTGGCCTCTGGTACCTTCCAACCAACAACTGCCAGAGTCGGAGGGGTCTCACAACCAGCCCTATCAAAGTTCATCACACCTGTCCTGGATGCCATCCTCAGCTTCATACCCCAGTACCTTAACTTCCCCAACACTGCGCAGTAATAGCTGGAGACATATCAAGGCTTCTACGCCATAGCTGGATTTCCAGCCGTGTTGGGGGCAATCGACTGCACACATGTCCCACTTGTGCCCCCTGCGTATACTGCACACCACTCCCACAACAGAAAGCACACGCATATGATCAATGTGCAGGCAATAGTGGACCACCGAGGACTCTTCACCAATGTTGTCGCTAACTACCCAGGCAGTGTGCATGATTCCTTCCTCTTCTGACAGTCAATCATTCCAGGATGGCACATATGGAACTGGACTGCTCGTTGGTAAGTGCCAAATCAACACATCACACACCCTAAACCCACCACCACACAACGCATGACTGTGGGAATGCACACGTGACTGAACAACATACAACATGTCAAACTACACGACCACCTACCAGACACGACTTCATGGTCATCCTGGGCTACCCCTGCACCCAATACAGACATACCATGGCACCGCAGCCACACAACAGCTGAAGGTGTGGAAATGCAGAATGCAGCCATGTGTGAGGATGCAAGTGACCTGTTAATGGGAATGTACACAACGAGAAGTGAGGTGTTGATGTGCAGGACTGACATGGGTATGCAAACCACAGACATGTACACGCAGACCACAACTGTTGGTTACTGGAGAGTAGTGAGCAGTGGACGCAACCATGTTATCCCAGGCCGTGGGTCAGATAGTGGAAGTGTCACACGCTGCTCCCCCCATGCATGAGTGTAGTGGGTTGGGCCTGAGTACACCAGGGCTGCGGTCAGAAACTCAGTTGCGCAGAGCGTGGTTCACTCCCGGGAAGTCCAACGTCACTGACAGTGCGGCGCCGCATGGCCTGCCACGAGGCCGACACCGTGAGCAGCGGGGCATGTGACCCTGTGCGCCTGCTGCACCCCAGGATGCTGATGCACAGACCAGGCCTGCCCGCCCCAGCGCACCAGGGCCACACTTCTCACCTGCCGGCACCGTTGTGTGTCAAAGAGGGCCCACCACATGCAGGTGCAAGCTCCAAGCCCCAGTCCCACGACCACTGCAGCCTCCGCAGACCATCGCTGGACCCCCGATGCTGGCCTACATCACTCCATACTTATTAACATGCTCCACCGGCGTCCTCTTCGGCCCAGTATGTCCCACATGTGGAACAGTGTCCTGAGTCCTGAATGGCAGTGACCCCAGGTCCATGGCAGCACCAGACTCCCTTCGATCAGTGAGGTATAATTCCATATCACAGGCTTGCAACACTTGGTGCCACTAACCCTGTTCAACGCAAGCTGGAAACAGGTGGTGCCACTAACTCTGTTTAACGCAAGCCGGTGACACGTGGTGCCACTAACCCTGTGCGCCATGAGTGACCGTCATCCTCTGGCGGAACATCGTTGGTGTCTGAGCCTGTGGCCTGGGGGTTGTCATCAGCAATGGGCAGGTACTGACTTGGTGTCTGGCATGGGTCTGTGGCATTCATGGCCACCATGTTGGCGGACACAGCTGGCATGTGCCCTCTGCATAATGCCCTGGGGTAGCCCTCAAATTCTCCCCATGACACTCCGCAGAAGGCACCTATGACACATGTGAGGCCCTGCTCTGCCCTCATGACACTACCCCAGTCTCCCGCAGGTCAGCATCCTGTGGCGGTGGGCCCGTGTTGGCCGCTGTGCATCCGGGGCCACTAGCCTTGTGTGACTCAAGACATTCCCCCTTGTTGTTCTGACATTGCATTTCTGAGTGCCTGATGACTGTTGGAGTTGTTGCCAGCACCAGCTACTCCCTGAGGGCTGGCTTACACTCATCCCACACACAGCCAGCACAGGTGTCACTGGATTAGTGGGCCTGCCATCACATCCTGCCGAACCAAGTATTGACTCTTTTCTCCCTGCACTGTCACAGGTGATCAAGGATATGGACTCTGCCCTTGGATGATGATACCCCTCCAAGACCCGGACACACCCGCCCAGAGGCAGTACAACGTGGCCCACATACGCACCTGGGGCATTGTTGAACGCACATTTGGCATTTTGAAGTCACGTTTCAGGTGTCTTGATGGCACAGGTGGAAAGCTCCTGTACAGCCCAGACATTGTGTGCAAGATGATCGTTCAATGTTGTGTGTTGCACAACATCTGTATTTGCACCAATGCCCCATGGATCCCAGTTCTAGAGGTACTGGACGATGATGGTGATGATGGGGCAGGTGGCCCACATCTCACTGCAGCTGCAGCATGAACGGCCCGTATGAACTCCATCATTGACACTAGGCCTGGGCGTAGTTCGCGAAGTAGCACTTCACGAAGCTACGCAAAGTGAAGTTCACACTACGCGAGCTACGCGTAGCACTTCGCGAACTGCGTAGTACCTTGTTTGCACTGTGCCAGATGTCGTTTTCAATGATTGCACCGTGCGGACAAGCAACCGGCACTGTGCAATCATTGAAAATGGCATCTTGCACAGTGCGAGCTGTAGTTTTCTGCTGCTCGAGTAGATTTTTACTCGAGCTTCAGCTTTCTCAACGCGAACTGGTAGTTTCTCATCGCGAGCGGTCGCGAGCGTACCCGACCACTCGCAATGAGAAACCTGACCTCCTCGCGTTGGGAATCTCGCCGGGAGGTTTATTTTCCATGCTCGCGATCGCCAACTTGCAGTTGCTGATCGCGAACAAGGAAAAAGACTTGCCGGGATGTCATTTTGCTTGCTCGCGGTCACCAACTTGATGTTGAGGACCGCGAGCAAGCCAAAAATGACCGCAGCACTACGCAACACTACGCTACGCGTGTTCGCACTGTGCTACGTGCAGTTCGCGTAGTGCGAAGTAGCGCGAACTTCGCAAACTACGCGAGCGTAGCGTAGTGCTTTGCCCAGGCTTAATTGACACTTACTTCTCATGAGCACGTCACATTGTGGCCGTCCATGGCATTCATGGGACAATACAAGATGTCCAATTGCACTGCATGTGTGATTAAAACATATTTGCAGGTTACAGGTTGTACTTGTACATTGTCATGTTACATTTTCCTGTGGTTTCATATATGATTTGCCATGTTGTGCACATTTGTGGAACCAGTTGGGTCCTGTGTTCTGTTGTGGAGGTTTTGCTGTTTGTACCGGGATATTGTCAATGTCGAGGTGCACTTATGCTTATGTGCGTATGCTGCACGGTGGGCAAGTCACTCCTGCGGCTCTGATTTGTCTGCCACGGGTCTCTTTCATGCGGTGTGCCTGTTGGTTCTGTTCTTCCACGGTGCTTGGATGTTGTGGGGTACATGTTGTCCTCTGCAGTCGGTCAGGGTGCATCCGTGGTACACCGCAGTTGATGTATTTTTTTCTGTGGCATTTTCCGTATGCTGTTTTCCCGCATTACGCATGAGTATTGCTGCCCTCGCGCTAGTTGTCACTGTTTTCTTATCGCGCTTTGGCCCATCACAGGTTTTTTTGTGTTGTGGTTTATGTTTTTATCTCCATCGAGGTGGTTGTATCGCGGACATATCACCTTGTCGTGAATTCCACGTTGACACAGGGTTATTTTTCTGCGATAGGCTGCGATATGTAAAGTTGCGTTAACATTTTTTTGGTGATGCTTAGCACACGTTCTTGTGAATATACCCCAATATGTTTTACCACAATATTGTGTCATTCAATCCCCAAAAACAGCTGCAACATCTGCCCCTGTGTGCACATGCCAATCTTCTCCCTACTACAGCCAAACAAATGCAGTGGCTATTTTAATTGCAATTCCTGTATGTTTGGGAACACAAAAAACTGCGCATAAAGGCTTCTAAAGTTTTTGACCCTGTCTCATAATTAGTGGCTTGAGCCAGCTGCTTTATTATGCTATGGAGGGTATAGTTCTGTTCCCTCCCCTGTACCCATGTCACCTGAGGGAGCAGTACTGAAATATGCTTTTGCAAGTTATTGTATTGAATAATCGTTCTACCAAAAGCTTGTGCTTGCCATTTTCTCATAGGGTAGCAATGTAAAACTGAAAATGTCTGTCTCCTCTCAGTACTGCGATAATCAGGACTGGTGCAGGAAAAAATGTTGTGCACCAACACAAATCTCACTGCATCTTTTTGTGAATAAAGGATGTGTCAAGGTATGCATCTGACAAACGTTCTCCATCCCACACTTTGCTTAAGGAGCATGTGCATGTCTATAATCAAAATGCATATACACAAAAAACCATTTTGTTGCATTCTCAGATCCATGTTGAGAATCTGTGCATACGCACAATGAGATTTTTCACTATCTTCGCTGAACAATAGTTTGCTAATAAATGCTCATGAATCTCCCTATAATCTCCCTGCAAGTGTTTTCTTAATGAAGGATACGGGAAACAACCTTTACAACGAAAATTTGACAACGCGTGCAGTTACATCGCGGATTTTACAACGAACGCGATGCCATTACAATGCAAGTCTTTACCTCGACGTGCGCTGGATGGCGTGCTAACATTACAAATAGTGTAGTTTACTATCCCAACACCTTCCCTACTGTTAAGTGGACTGGAGTTGAAATAGTAAATTACGCTTTTCTAATGTTAGCACGCCATCTAGTGCAAGTCGATGTAAAGACTTGCGTTGTAATGGCATGCGTGGTTACATCGCTTTGTTGTAAAAACCGCGATGTAACTGCACGCGTTGTAAACACACGCGTTGTTACGTCATACATCTGAAGGATAAAGATTAATACTAGTCAGAAGTCTCTCCCCTCACAGGAATAATTTTAAATTTTTGGAAATATGCAAAAGTACACCTACATAACCTTTTTTATTCTCTTCTATCCAAGTGATATTTATTGTCTCTATTGTAAGAGTATCATTGTATTCACATTTTCAGTAGGCATAATTTCTATTGACCTGATGCTACTTTGCTATAGGCATTAGAATGTCTATGAATCTAAAATAATGGACATATTTCTAAAATAAACACTATTTTGTTCTAGCTGGATTACTTCAAAGGCACCTTCATTTATGTCAGTCAATGCACGAGGGATTAGCTTGAAGTCAATATGTCTGCTAGAGTGTTTTTGTCAATAGAACAATGGGGCTGTAACATTAAAGAGGCTTTAGTTAAGCAAAATGAGGAGACTAATGGACACAATATATATGGTGTAAGTGGCAGACAATTAGTAAAAAAACGAAAAGACAACAAGAACGCAACAAATGATGTTTCTTTGGCTAAAAATGTTTTAAATAAAACATAATTTCTTGTACTTGAGATGCTATTTTGTTTTGTTAAATATTGCATTTAGCTCCATTGGCACGTTACTATAACCATCATTCTATTTCCATTATAATGGTTACAAATTATTTGATCAAATGTTGCTTTAAAATACTTCAAATCTGTATTTATTAACTTCATGTAACATTAATTTAGAAAACAGAGAAACGTGGATTTTTCTGAGTATAATGCTAATAATTTCAAATATGTTCCTAAATAAGGAGAACATTCTGAAAAGAATTGCGTTGTACATTTGTTTGATGTTATTTAAAAAAAAAAAGACAAAAACACTTTGGATTTCATTTAGAAACTGGCAGTCAGAGCTTCATAAACTGGAGAAGCTCCCTCACCGGCTAACACATTCTTCCCCTGCCTCAATTAGGTATACCAAACTACTGAGGTTCTTAAGGCAGTGCTTCAGCTGGCAAAGGGAGATAATTCCATGAATGTCACAGTATTATTTTTTCTGAAACTCCTTCTGTTGGAGTTTTTCTGTGAAAACGAAAACATTAATGCTTTGTGTTCCAAGTCATCATGAAAACCCACTTGGCATTCGACTGTGCTTTCAGTGCATTAATCACTCTAGTGGATGCACTGAAGACTTAGATGCATAAAAACCATGCCAACAGGTGTTTATCTTTCAATATGACATGTTTCTCATCCGGTTGGGTGGAGACAATGGTCTCATGCGATACATGGGGTAACAGGCCAGCAAACGATAAATGAGACCCTATGTCGCAATTGCATATTTTGGGCTTTTGGCAGGCACACCTCTGTTGCCATCCATTGTTCCATAAATCATAATTATTTTACAATTTCCGACTCCTGACTAATGTGAAACCACTTCTTCATGACAATAGTATTTACTTTTTGACACTGAACTACAGGAGTCTGACATCCATAAACATTGGAAAGAGTATGAATTTTTGACTTTATTATGATTATGATTTCAGATGGGCAGGAGAAGGAATATATCACTGTGACATGACAGACTGACAGATAAACAGTCAGAAAGACAAAAAGGCAGTCATGTAGATTGCACAGGCATTCAGTCCCATACAATCGGATTCGCAAAGGTAAATATATACATGTACATTTACCCATCTGTAGATTTACTACTACACTTTCTGCTATTCACCATTTCAGAGTGTAGTTACACCTAATCGTAGACTCAGATCAGTGAGTTACTATGGGTAACTTGTCACATGTAGGTGGAGATTTCCACACAACATGGTGGAGAAATCAATATGAAAAAAATAAAGGGAACAAATATTAAAGTTCATTAGTCTTCCAACAAAAAAAAGTAATATTGTAAGAAATTGGGTTACTGGTTGAGAGGGGTGAAACCTCTCTCAAGTAGAACTCACAATCTTTGTCAGGGGGAAGTCACAAGCTTACCCCAAATTAACCTGTGCTCAACCCTCTGGTAGCTTGGCAAAGAGTAGTCAGGCTTAATTTAGAGGCAATCTGTAAATTCTGTTTGAACAGTAGACTTAAGCGAAAAAGCCCAAAGTGATACTTGGGTGGATAAAAAAAGATGAAAATAATCAAACCAAAAAAATGAGACTTTAACAAGGAGGCAGAAACTATTTAGGGAAATCAGAGTTGGAATGTTTTGTAGTAGAGTAATTCTTAATCTCACAAGAAGTACGAAGAAGTATAAAAGAAGAACAGAATCAGAGAGGCAAAAGGAATGTGTTGAGGGTATAGTTGATAAAGCCTTTGCTATGAAAAGGAAGCTATTTAGTTTGATTTTACAGAGAATGAAGACGCTGGACAAAATAGTGTTGTGTATGAAGAAAGCTACTTGTGAATGAGAATACATTAGTGCATGCAGTTGATGAATCAGGAGAATGTTATGAGGTAAAGAATGGTACTCCTATTCCTAAATAAGTGAAGGCAGCTAGAAATTTTGAGGAAATTATTGCTGAAGAGGTACAGGGAAGACGTAGACAGGCCCCTGTATACAAATTGACCTGTAGTGGGATTTGCAGAATTCAACAGCAATAAATTGATCTATTGAGACTTTTCGTATATAAGTTTCCAAGCAGAAGTCGAAAATTGAAAATTGTAGCTTAACAAGGATTAGATCCATGCAAAGTAAGGGAAGCATACAAATTAATTTGCATGGACACTCACTAGCATGTCCATCAAAGAAAGTGTGCCAAAGCACCTTTCATCATTTCAGAATGTTAGGTGTACACCACTCAAAAATGTAAACTTTAGGTAGGAGGCTTTACTATGTGAAAACTCCTGCCCAATTTTAGCAAAAATGAATAGAGCTTGCTTGTATTGTACAGTGTCAGAGGTAGAAAATAGTTTAGATGATGTGCAGTTTTGTTTCTTTGGTCCTAAATACAACTGCAGGTAAAATGAGGATTTGGTATCTACAGGTGCAGTGGAACAGGAGAGAGGTATTACATGTTGATAATTTTGAAGAGGAGATTAGAACGTTTAACAGTGTTTCTTCAAATAATCCAAACTGTTTCTGCATTTGTTGTCAACTCACTCACTATAACATTCAAACTGGGACTGTTGATTTGTAATTAAAAAGTGGAAAAAGAGAACAATGCTAAGTGGCAGTATTTTGCTGTTTACTTATTTGTAGAAGAACATTTTGACTTGCCCACATGACAAGTTATATGTCAGTGCTACTACAGTAAATTAGAAGAATAAAATGTGTTCTATAGCAGTGCACACTTGCCTGAGTGAGTCAGCTACTCCTGACAGTATGATATCCTCCTTCCAAGTAATAGCATGTGTGGTAAGGGAAGTATTACATGCCCAAAAACAAAAGAAGCCCCCAGGGTTGGTTTGACACAAAGTGTACACAAGCTTATACTATCTTGAAGCGCGAGTTACACAAACTACCAAGAAATATCACTAACATTAGGCAGGCAAGATGGGATTATAGGGTGGCCCTCACAGAAAGAAAGAACGCCCTGAGGAAAGAAGCATGGGGATCCCTCCACATAGCCTCACAAATAAAAGATAGTGCTGCTTTTTGGAAAGCAGTAAACACTCCATTCCTACCACCGGGAGGGAGCCCCTTAATAGAAATTGCTATATCCGAGGATTAATGGATTGAACATTTTTCCACAATGTACAATGGGCAGGGATACTCTAATATCCAAAATAGCAATTTTCAAGAGGAAACCACCGGTAAATTGGACCTCCAGTTTACCTTGGAGGAAGTATATAAAGCACTCTTGGCAAGCTTAGGTGGCAAGGCCCCTGGGCCAGATGGGGTCCCAGTGGACCTGTTTAAGTTAAACACCAATCTTTGGGGACCATTTATCACACACAAGTAATAAATGCCAGTTGCCACGCCTCATTCCCGTCGACTTGGGTGGAATCTATCATTGTTCCTATTTTAAAAAAGGGGACCGTCAGGATCCTGGCTGCTATAGGCCCATTTTCTGATTGGATTCTTTGGCTAAAGTAGTGGGGAAAATTATTTTGGAACGCCTACATGATTGGGCCTAGGGCAGCCAGATCCTATCTGATATTCAATACAGTTTTCATGAGGGGCTAGGGACAATAGAGCAGAGCCTAAATGTAGCCATCCTCTTGGGGAAGTACACTAGACTGAAGAAGAGCAGATTGTTTTTAGCTTTTGTGGATCTCACTGCGGCCTTCGACTCTGTGAGGCATGGCAAACTTTGGGAGGTCCTTGAGACTGTGGGGGTTGACCCTAATATTATCCATTTTCTTATGCGCCTCTACAGTGGGAGGGGAGGCACGGGTGCATTTTGGTCTGGGTGGTAAACATACTGCTTCTTTCCCCATAAAGAGTGGGGTTAGGCAAGGTTGTGTCCTAGCCCCCTTCCTTTTTAATCTTTATATTAATGGGCTAGGGCAGGCACTGCTTAAGGATGGTCGAGACTTTCCCCAAATAGGTGGTCGTCCTATACCTGCGCTCCTTTATGCGGATGGCGCAGAACTGATGTCCGGTACGCAGATTGGTCTCCAGAAGATTTTAAACTGTTTTTCTAATTTAATGAAGGATCTTGGCATTAACACGACAAAGACTTTTATAATGAGATGTGGACGTGGGAATGAGAGGTCTAGGGACATGCTTGTGGATGGGCACAGAATAGCCCCCACCAAGAGTTTTTCATATCTTGGTATTTCATTTAATCAGAACGTTTAATGGACCCAAGCCATTTCTGCAAAAATGCTGGCGTTTATTAGGACAACTGCTATGGCCACCTTTTCGAACAAATTGGGTAGGAAACGGCCAGGAGAGCTTATACAAATATACAAAGCCAAATGTATTTCTACTGCAATGTATGGAGTGGGGGACTGGGGCTTTGCTGACACACACCTGATACAATTATTGGTAAACACTTTTTTAAGGTATATTTTGTCAGTTCCAGCCAGTACCTCCACATACGTCTGTCATGCTGAGCTCGGCCTCCCATATATCTCTGACCTTATAAAACTGGAACCTATTCTCCTCTGGCACAGGATCTGGTCAAAAGAACAGGCCAAGTTAAAGAGGGAGATTCTACAGGATAGTCTTTACTTGGAAGTTGCCTTAAAGATCCCATGGGTTAAGTTTGTGCAAGAGTTTATTAGAGATTGAGGTCACCCAGAATATTTAACTAACCCGAGCACTATCCAGCTGATTACCAGAAAGAATCTAAAAAAGGAGGGTCTCCAGTTATTGGACATGTTAAGATTGTCTCGGGAGACTTTGAAGCCCAGTGTTCAGCAGCATCAGGTGGTTTTAACTATTTTTAGTATGCAGCCATATTTAGCATGTGTCCCTGGTGGATATGATAGGCTGCTACTGTTAGAACGGGAGATCTCTAGTTGGCAGAGGTAGGTACCTTTGACTAAATAGGGACCCTTGCTTCTAAGTCAAGGAAAGGGGATTACACTACTGGATAACCCCTGCTCACCCTCTTGGTAGCTTGGCACGAGCAGACAGGCTTATCTCAGAGGCAGTGTGTTAAGCATTTGTGAACACATACAGTGAAAACACTACAGATGGACACCACACAGGTTTTATAAAAAATAAGTCTTCTTTATATAGAATTAACACAAGACCACAAACAACAAAAATCCACAATACTGTTCTTAAAATAGACTTAAAGATGGTAGAAGTCACTTAATTCAAGTTGGTGATAAATGCGACAAAGTTCTCACAAAAGTACCTGGATGCGTAACGCAAAACAAACAGAAGGTTCGTGGGGATAAAGATGCATTGGTTCCTTACTTCGGGGGAGACGATGCGTCACGCCTCAATGCTTGCGCAGAGTAGGGGATGCGTCTTGGTCCTTACCGGAGGGGAGGTGATGCGTTGATTTTTGTACTGCGTTCCAGTTATGATGCAACAAGATGGTGCCTCGATGCGATGTGACAATCCGGTGTGATGCGATAAGTTGGCCCCCCTGATGCGACGACGTGAAGACGATGCAAGCATGCCCGGTGGCCGTGCAGCAAACTCTGTATCTTTGGAGTCACGACAGGCCCTGCGATATGCTTCTCCAGTGATGCGACTGCGACCTCTGTGGCAGCGACACGCTTCTTTGGTGATGCGTCGGGTAACAGCTTTGACGATGGCACGCTTCTCTGGTGATGCGTCGGGTAACAGCTTTGACGATGGCACGCTTCTCTGGTGATGCTAGAATTAAGTGAGAGGGTTCTCTACAAGGGATTCTGTTTCTGTATTTAATTCAATAGTTATTTGTATAGAAGTAACTTTTTTTTTAAATATGTTTATTGAGTTTTAAAACAAGGAAAATAAAACAGGTCTATAAGATAAAGACAGTGACACATTCCAAGTGACATCATCTACAGGCAACAGTCTAATGAACATACATCGTAGCATCATTTTAAAAAATTATAAAAAGGCTAGAACAGCAAATACACAAGTGGTCCCGTCCGCAGAACGACAAAGAGTTCCTTCTCTTCTATACCTCTACCCTGGCGGGCAATAACGTGAAAGGTTAAGTGATCAGTGTCAAAGATGGGGGTCTCGCTGCGTGGTAGAGTCTTGGTTGTCGTAACCAGTCTTCGCCGGAGGTGTATTGTCATCATGTTCGGTAGTCGTCGGGGTGGATCTTTTGGTCATATATAGGGAGCAAATGTTTTTGAGTCTGTTGCGGGTGGTAGTAACTCGCTATAATTTTCCATTTGAGTGCAGCAGTACAGCATGTCTCTGGACCACTGTGCTAATGTATGTGTCAGGCCACAAAGCCAACAGAGCGCAACACATCTCTTAGCTAAGAGGAGTGCCATGTCCACCAGACGTCTGTGTGCCTTGGGAAGAGGTTTGGAATAGCCCAGTAGTGCTAGGACTGGGTCTGGGAATAGCGTCATATTCGTGATACGATTAATTTCAGTAAAGACATCTCCCCAGAAGTAGGCGACCCCCGGGCAGGCCCAGGCTACGTGAAAAATCAGCTGTTTGCTCTCCGCATCTGTCACACTGAGATCCCTCGCGCAGGCCATAGCGATATAATCGTTCCGGTGTATAGTAAACCCTGTTGAGGAATTTAAAGTGGATTAATCTATGTCGTCCATTGAGCGAGATTCTTTTGGTACTCAAGCAGCAGTAGAGCCACTTATCATCCATCAAGTCTACCTGTAAATCTCGTTGCCATGCCAGTCGTGGTTTGGTGTAGTCACCTTCTCAGGCGGACAGCGTGGTGTGGTATATTCTGGACACTAGTTTAGTGGGTGACTGTGCTTTAATAACAGCAGTCAGTGCCGGAACCTCTGGGGGCTCCGCTATATCCTCCCCAAGTAGGTCCCTGAGAGCATGTGTAATTCTGTGGAACTGGAATTGCGCAAGGGGCATCTTTACTTCGTCCCCCTCTGTAACATCCTCCCAGGAACGGACAGTGCCGTCTGCAAAGAGATCTCCTATGGTAATTACGTTCAGCGTCTGCAACGAAGTTATGACTCCCCTGTCCCTACATGGGGCAAGCTAGTGGCAAAAAAATCAAAAGAGAGTGGACCACTTGTCCTGTATAGCCAGGGTCTTTTTTCTGTTGGTTCCTTCATAAAAGAACCCTCATAACTATACACAGGTACAAAGGCGGCATGAACTGGGTTACCGCTTATGTGTAATAGTGCAGCATCATCATCGGGTCTTTTTTTGAATGTATGCTGCCCTCCACCCGGAGGAAGACCTTCTGGTTAAACAGTAGTATCCAGACATGAAAAATAAGGGAGGGGGATGTGAGAGGGTTCGTATCTGGTGAGTTAAAATCTCTTGGTCATTGTTTCCATTGTAACTTTATTCTTGAAAGCTTGATCAGAGAATTAAAAAGAAAGAAGTGCGGGGTGAGACGGAGTTACTGGTCTGCCGTACTTTTCATAATGTAGGGGTCAACATGTTTCAGCCTTCTGTAAAGGTCTAAAGGCTTTCATCAGGACCGGTAATTGTAGGAAAGCGCATTATCGCTCCTAAAGCGAAAAAATATTCCACTTGTTCAGAATAATGAGGTCAGATCAATAGTATCTGTACCTTCGATAAAGATATTAATATTCTTTAGGAGATGCCCGGGGGCAGGTTGAGAAATCCATTGCGGTTCTCTCACGTTCGTTGTCTGCATCTGCCCCTTTCCGCGGTGCACCCAATCAGTATATTACCGGCTTGAGCATCCAGGATATAATGCCAAGCGTGTGCGACCGAGTTTAGAGAGTCCATTATACCAGTGCGTCTATCCAGAGGCGCCAACAGCAGGGCTGGAAGAGGCCTGGGGGTGGCAACTATGGTCTCAATCCGTATGTGCGGAATGTCAGAGGGTCTGTGTATCTAGTGATATGCATGAGAGCATTGAGCAGCTCTATAGTATAATTCCAAGTCGGGAGCTCCGAGTCCCCCAATCATATATGGCAATGTCAATATCTTCCAAGCAATGCAAGGTTGCTTGCCCGTCCATGCCAGATGCACCATTGAGGAGTGTAGACACTGAAAGAATGTTCTGGACAGGACCATAGGTATGTTTGTAAACAGGAACAGGAAGCGTGGTAGAACAATCATTTTCATAAGGGATACTCTACCCATCAATTATCAAGGGAGACCAATCCACCTGTCAACATCATCCTCTAGCTTGGAGATATCTACTCTATAATTCTCTCTACGGACAACCTCTGAGTCAGTATGTAGCCGGATACCTAAGTACAGCACCGCCTCTGTAGTCCATTTCAGGGGGTATTCCAGCTCAAATCTGACCGTGGCTGGGGTGAGGGGGAACATGATGGACTTGTTTCAGTTGACTTTTATACCTGATAGGGAACCGAAGAGGATAACCTCGTGCAGAACCGGAGAGAGGTTAGTTTCAGGCTCTCTAACATAGATAAGCGTGTCGTCAGCATACGTAGAGACAATTAAACGGTAGTTCGGAAAACTTATGCCCCTCTGCCCATGATATTCCTGTAGGGCACAAACCAGGGGTTCTGCTGTCAGGGCATAAAGTATTGGCGACAGGGGGCAGCCCTGTCTCGTACCTCTGCAAACCCGTATGGGGTCGGTGACAAGGGAGCCAATCCGGATGCGTGCCGTGGGGGAGGAGTATAGTGTCGCTAGGAGCTGCAAGAAAACCGCTCCCACTCCCATGCGGCCAAGGACCTGCCTAAGGAAGGGCCATTCGACTGAGCCGAAGGCCTTCTCCATGTCCAAAAAGACCACAATTGCAGGATCTTCCGAACGTGTATGTTGTAGAGCAGCAAAAACGGTACGTAAATTAAATGTTAAGTTCCTGCTAGGTACAAAGCCAGCCTGCTCCGGTGAGTCCAAAGTAGTGACAAGTGGGGCTAAACGATTGGCGAGCAGCTTCGCAAAGATTTCTGCATCCACGTTCATGAGAGACAAAGGTCTTTACGAGGCACACTCACCCGGAGGCTTCCCCGGTTTGAGTATGGCCACAATGATCGCTTCTCGCATCGCCGGGGGCATCGTTCCTGAGGTGCATATGTCCTCAAACAGTGTGAGTAAGTGTGGCATTAGAAGGTCCTGGAACGCCTTATGAAAGGGAGCAGTGAGACCGTCACTCCCCGGCGCACTCCTGGTTCTCATATCCGAGAGGGCTAGGACAACTTTTTCCCACTCAATCGGGTGCATCAAGAACTCACAGTGCCAGTTGGATAGCCATGGATAGCCATGGGAGTTCAATGTGAGTCAGGTAGTCCAGTATGTGATCATCTGGGCTGCAGCCGCGGGAGGAGTATAGCTCCGCATAATACGCTTGAAATTGGTCCGCTACCTGGGCCTCCATAAGCGGGGGGCCCCCTGGCTGCGGTCTGATGTCTGGTATCGTAGTTCTGTCCCTGCGCTGCTTAAGAATTTGTGCGAGAACCGTCACCAGTTGTTTGCCCTCGCCATATGTCCGAGCGGTGGCATATTTCCCGAGGTGTTTTATTTCTGCATCGGCCTCCTCGTGATGTTCCCAAAGTGTCTGCGCTAGTTCTAAAGTAAGTTCTTCGCTCTGGTCCGTGACGCGAGAGGACTCAAGGTCCTTCAATTTACGCTCCAGATCCATCAGCCTGTTGCGTATCGACTTAAGAAGAACCTCCGCATGCTTGGAAAATGTTACCCCCCTGATATACACCTTAAAAGCCTCCCAGACAGTTTGTTTGGAGTCCACGGACCGCACGTTTACCTCAAAAAACGTCTCAATGGACATGGCAATTTCCTCTTTAAAAACAGTATCTAGGAAGTGCCATAAAAATGGGGGGATTTGTTTCTTTGGAGAAGCAAGTGTCAGTAATAGTGGTGAATGATCAGAGTAGGTACGTGAAAGGATCGTGCATGCACGAATATGTTGGCATAGGTGTCGTGAAGCAAACCAGTAGCCTATTCTAGTATGGACATTGTGATGTGCAGAGTAATGCGTATATCCTCCTTGGTTTGTGTGTCTGTGTCGCCAAACATCACACATGTCCAAGCTTATCAGGGGCGTCTCCACCACTCTGGCAGATGCCGAGGGGCTTCTGTCTGGGCCATCCGACCTGTCTAGAGCTGGGTTCCTAGTAAAATTAAAATCCCCTCCCCACAAGATATGTTACTGAGCGTATGATTGGGTCAAAGTGGTCAAATTAGTATAGAAGTCTGGGTGGTCAAAATTAGGGCCATAGACATTTAAAAGAAAAAGTTCCGGTCCCTTCGCACAACACTTGGATAGGACAAATCTACCCTCTTTGTCTATTTCCAAGGGCATCAGTGTGACCGATGTCTTCGGATTTACCCATGTCAAGACCTCCCTAGCATGAGAAGTAAAGCCCGCAGCGTGTACATTGCCCAGCAGCCCTTTAGTACGTAAAATGGGACTATCCGGAGGAAGGTGAGTCTCCTGTAGGAGGGCCACGTCAACGTGGTGTCTGTATAGGTAGCTCAGAATTTTACGGACCTTCTGCTGATCATTAAGACCACGTACATCCCAAGTGAGCAGGACCATTGAGTCAAGAATGTGATCGTGTCCAGTCGTCGATGTGTCTGTCATTTGAGAGTATGTAGTTAAGAAGTAGCAAGGATAATCTCGTCAGGTCTATGTCCCACCACCCACTCGCGTCTGGCCAAATTTGTGGTGGACAGTCCTTTGTAACTTCAATCCCACAATAATGCAACATGTAAAAGCAATCAGTGTAAGTAAGCATTGAAGCAATTCATGGATCAAACCCCCCATCCCACTCCCACACCTGCCCAACCCCAACTTGGCTGCGGTACCATCCCTCCCATCCAAACCGAAAACCCACCCATTCCCAAATAACAAAACACATCCCAGGTGTGGTTCATGCAGGGGTGGATGTAGCTTGCACAGCAATAAGAGTGCATGACCTATGAAGGCCATACGCTGTACACTGCCACAAGAGATACACGCAGCTGCGAAATGGTGTGGGTGAACACAGTTCCGTAGTTCCTCAGGGAGCAGTAATGTAGCGTGGACCTCAGCCCCGAGCTAACCCATAAAAATTTCAAATCAGAGAGGGCATAGTAAATCAATTACCACCTCCATCCTCCCGTCAAGTTAAGGCTGAGGCAAAATAGTGGATGGAAGTTCCATCAGTGTGTTCCTCCCCCTGTAAGAGAGCAGATCTTCACACCCCCCGCAAGGTAGGTAAGGCGACCAGTCACCAGGCGAGGCAGCAGGGGCCACAAATAAAAGGGACATGAGGCTGCCATCCCAAACACAATACCAATAAAAACGTATCCCCTCCCCCCTGAAACATCAGACTATACTCAGCGGTTAGTGTCACCATGGCGCAGTCAGTCCTGTTCATCCATGGGGCCTCCTGCAGCCTCATCTAGGGGTTATTATTCCGGGTGAGGCTGCTTCTCTTTCATCAAGTCTTTCAACACTTTTTGTAGGGACTTTGGGTCGGTGAAAATATGCGAGTGCCCCTGCCGGTTTACTCTCAGTTTCGCAGGGTATAACATGTCGTAGTCTGCTCCAAGTACACAAAGTTTTCTAATCATGGGGGCAAACAAACGCTGTGTTTCTTGGACTTTAACTGTGAAGTCCGGGAACAGAGATATCCTCGATCCTTCAAAGCGTAGTGGTTGTTTCTCACGGGCCAGTTTTAGCGCAACATCTCCATCCCTGTAGTTTAGCAGTTTCGCTATGATCGGTCTGGGGGGTGCTCCCGGCGCTGGTCGTGGGCCAAGTGAGCGGTGTGCCCTTTCCACCACAAACATACTTGAGAACGAGGAATCGCCCAGTAGCGTCTTCAGAAGTCTCTCTATGAAGAGCTCCATGTTCCCTGTTGGTGTAGATTCCGTAAGGCCCGTAGTGCGGAGATTACAGCGTCTGGAACGGGCTTCCAGGTCCTCTGTTTTATCCTGTAAGACTTGGAGTACCCTGCCCAGCTGTTTGTGTTCAGTATCGAGGACAGTTTGTGCTTCCTCCGTCTCTTGCAATCTGCGCTCCGACATGTCAAGTCGTTCCGCATGTTTGTCCAGTCTTTCAGCCATGCGGTCCATTCTGTAAGTTAGGGCATCCATCTTTGTGCCCAAAGAGGATATCCCGCCTTGAAGATTTTTTTTCTTCGACAATAAGAGTCCACAAATGTCCTGGCGTTCGTCTTCCATGGTCTGGTCCTTTTCCCCAACTCCATCCTCAGTGGCGATCTCTCCGGACTTGGACCACTTCTGGTTGAATGACAATTTAGGTTGCGTTCTATCCACTCACCCCATCTTGGTTTCACATGTGAGTCACCGCGTGTGCAAGTGGCAACTCGAGCGTCAGAGTTGCAGCGACGTGGACGTCCCATCACAGCTTGTTGCAGGGATTCTGCTCAATGCACAGAACTATGCGTAGGAAACCAGGACCTCAGTGAATTGTGGTGTACAAAAAAACTCACCTCAGTACCCAGAACCCCTATCCGACTAGCATCAGTGTCTCATTCGTTCTCTGTATCATCTCGAAGCTACCAATGATTAAACAACCCAGAACAAGCGACTTTGAGTACTCTCAGGAATGGTGAGAATCAGAAACACCTGTTCGTTATTATTCTCATATCAGTCCACAACAAGAGTAATCAAAGACACAGTAAAGTTTAAAATGTTTATTTTTAACTACATACCATAAGATGCAGTACTTTGGCTAACATAAGCATACAAATGATTTAAAATATGACCATCAGCATTGTTACAATACCACAGAAAAGGAATGGAGAAATCATATTACAAATGATAGTGGAATACAACCACCCTCCCTTCGCTAGTAAGCTAGTATTATTAAACTAATAGAAGGTCTCTAGGTTTGAATGGGGAACCCCATACCGTAAATATCAGCTTAGGTGAATCACATCACTGGATCAGCTTTGCTCTGTGTCTGGAAAAGGTCTTCTCCAAGTGTCTGAATCATGCATGCAAACTGAAGTATTAAACGCACTCGAGTTTCAGATATTTGCAGCTGTATGCGTGTTATGGCTAGAGCGTGGGCCGATCAACATGAATTCAAAAGCATTCATTGTTATTTGTCCCTGACGGCTTCTGCACACATCTAGGGATGTGAACAACAAACCGTTCTCATGTGAAAGAAAAGCAAGCAAGCATTTTTCTTATAATAACAGCTACCTGCAGTGTCGTGTGCAAAAGCAGCAAAAGTGGCAAGATGGCGTTTTAAATCTAAGACGCTTATGCTAACATAGCAATGTGTGTGTACCTGGAACTCCGTCTCCACTACAAGCTGTAGTGGCTGCGGGGGGCACTGTGAGTTTTGTCTGCCCGGACCGGCTTTGTGATGATAGGACAACCGCCTGCTTGATTCCAGAGGAACTGACACTAAACATTAGTGTCTTCACAAGCAAGTACTGATGCCATGCATTCTTGACCCTAATGGGGTTATTTTTAGATCTACAGGTACCACTTATTTGGGTGCTGTAAAGGTGGTCAATTTCTCACTTCACCCAATTGTTGACCACTACCAATAAGTGTAGGTAGATCCTAACTGGTCCTGATGAATTGCCATCTAATAAATTAATGGGCAAGAAACATGTTGACCTTATTGACAAGCGCATACATTTCACATCTTTAGAGTGAAAATACGCGCCCTTTTACTTTTAATCAGGGTAGGGGCCACGTCTCATTAAAATTATTTTGAGTGTACCACCTCTCCTATTTTAACCCACATTCCTACACATCACTATCACCTACACTGACCTAGGGCCCTTACACGCACTTCACCCATCGGCATAAGGAATAAAGATCTCCGCCAAGAAGGCCCCATCTCGGGTGCAGATCGGGGATTGCAGCGCCGACCCGATAAGAAGCAGACCCAATGATGAAGCAAGACACCTAGCTGGCTGGGTCTGTGAGGGTCTTTTTCCGAAAGGAGAAGATTCTTCTCCATACTTCTTTGACTCTGCACCACTATGTGGAGCACATGAATACACACAACCTTCTGTTTTAGTATTTAGGAACTGCATACCACTATTGTAGAGTCTAACCAACAGGCATGTTTGCTGGACCTGGATTAAAAATCGCCTGCACTTCCCTCCTTTTGATTCATCAGGCACTGTGAGGTTGTCCGGTCCAGCTAGGGCCAATTCTGCAATCCACGTGTAGTAAGGTCTCCACACAGTGATGCGGGTGTGAATGTCCCAAAATGGCAGCACACCGCAAGCCGCTCAATATGTGGTCCGTGGTCCAGCACTCCAGCTTCAGGGCTCACCTTGTCCCCCCCCAGAAGTATTCCCCCCTCCATCCATCCAGGGGGGTCGCCCCAAAGCTATCCGCAAGTGGTAGCTGGCAGGGAGTTGGTCAAGGGCCTCAAATAGCGGTTATCTCCTCCTGTCCTGCCTCCCTCTATATAGAGAGTGTCTGATACGCCATAGGGTGTCCGTCGCTCCCCCGCCAGGCAATAGTGCGAACGTAATATATGGTGGCGTTAGCCAGTCCTCGTGTGGTCAGCTCGTCCCGTGCCGCAGGAATCAGTGTGGGCTAACGGGGCAATATGTGGCTTCACCTCCCCACTGGTGCGCAGCAAGCAGGTCACGAAGACGCTCAGGAGGGTGATGGACTCAGATCGGAGAGCAGTTCTCTGCAGGAGGTCCACAGAAACAAGCAGTTCAAGGGAGGGGGGCGCTTCTTGTGTCAGTTTGCTGCATAGGAAAGCAGCAGGGCTACCTGGCAGGCCTCGTTGTCATCAGGGGCGCACTCACCAGCCTTGCATCAGGCGTCTGGAAGGCAGTCGAGGCAGCGCTGCCTCTGCCCCCCTGAAAGCACCGGCTCTCGAGTTGATGCAGGACTGTCCTGCCGATCCCTCCAGGCGGCCGGCCCCGCCCCCCACAGACGTCAGGGACACACTAGACCAGCAATCGCAGGTACGGGCAGCAAGGTCTCCAAGACACCAGGCCGGTCCCACCGCTGCAGGGCCTCCGCAGCGGGACTTCGGTGAGGGCTGCACGTCACCTCTCCAGCCGGGGAGGGGAAGGAAGATCCCCGCACCACAACAGCCTCCACGCAGTGCCAGCGTCCGGGGCATAGTCAGCCCGGTATCAGCGATGGGCTGTATCTTCACTCAGGGGGCAGGTAGGCGAGTCGCTCTTCTTTCCATCAGCGCCGCGTCACCCCAGGGGGCCCTGAGTCACTGTTTTACGGTGCAAGTGATGCACAGCTGCAGGATATTGGGCGGATAATGTGGCGGGCTATCGGAGCTCTCGGCTCAAGCGGCCATCTTGGTCGAGAGCTAGCTCCGCCCCCCCTTGTATAGAAGTAACTTACTGTTCAACCCTGTTCAGTGATGAACCAATGATGAATCAAACACACAAAACAAAACACATATCTTTTTCATGTGGTCAGTTTTCTCGCAACCATAGAATGGGAGTACACGGGGCAAACTTTTCTTCAAAAGAGCATATATTTAATATATATATATATACAAATGAAAACAAGGGATGCAATCCGAATCAACCAAACATAGCCTTAACCTACAAAGCAACTATGCGTACATCTATTCCATATGATGACCAAGGAAATGATCTGAACAAAACAGCACACAATTCCTCAAAACCAACGAATGTGTGAAGAAATAGATGCTGCAGTCGACGTTTCGGTGTGTGTTGGCAATAAGTCTGTCAGACCATCTTCAGCACGTAAGGTTGAATATGGAACCAAAAGATATCCTTCTGTAATTTCTTTAGAAAGATTTGGACCCAAAGAAGTCTAGTTAGATGGAAGCGTATTCTGTGACCGGTATTTTAGTATGTACACGAATGGATCATGCAAACATTTGCTAAACACAAAAGTTGTTTGTCCTATGGGGTCTTCGCAGCTGACCATGAACCGTTTTTGTGTGAAATGTAAAGTCACTCTCGGTATGGAGTTGCGGCGGCGATATGCTTCTCCAGCAATGCAACAGTTGTGATACGCTTCTTCTTCATTGAGTCATGCTTCCAGCTCCCAGCGACACGCAGGCTTCTGCAGACAGAATTCCCAGTAAGGAAATTCAGAGGGGAGCTGGTGGTGAAGTCTTTTGTCCCTGAGACTTCAGCAGGAGGCAAGCACAAGTTCAAGCCCTTGGAGTAATATTCTGCAAGATGATAAAAGTTACTTGAAAGTTCCTTCTCCTCTCCTTGGCACTGAAGACACCACTGTAGGCTGACCCAGCAACACAGCACACTGGCAGTGGGGCAGTCCAACTCCTACAGCTTCCTTGGTTCTTCTCCTTGGCGGAGGTTTGTCTTGCTGTTCCAGAAGTGATCTAAAGTCTTGGGGTCTGGGTCCCCATATTTATACTACTAAATCTTTTGTCCTCTGAAGGCAGAGGGGCCTGTACCTAGTCCAAACCAGTTTTGTGCAGTCCTGGAGCACTTTGTTTACAGGACTCCTTCTTTCCTTTGGCAGGGTGGTCCAGGGACCTCAGACGCACCATAGGTGGTGGAGCCAGTGTAATGTAAATGTAATGTAAAAATGTAATGTAAAAATTATTTGTAAAGCGCGGCATTCACCGGACGGTTTCTTGGCGCTATTCACTTTAATCAACGAGAGGCAGAAGCAAGAGAGAGGAGAAAGAGATTTATGAATAGATACCGAGAAAAAGGTGGGTTTTTAGGAGGGACCTGAAGTGAAGATAAGAGGAAGAAAGTCTCAATTCCAGCGGTAGAGAGTTCCAGAAAGAGGGTGCCAGAAAGGAGAACCTGAGACCGCCGTGTTTTTTGCGCTTGAAGCGGGGGGTCTGAAGGAGCGCAAGATGAGAGGAGCGGAGATTCCTAGAGGGGGTATAGGGATGCAAAAGGGAGGCAATGAAGGAAGGACCGGTGCCTGCCAGAGATTTATGGGTTAGGCAACCAAGTTTAAACTTGCAGCGCTCCGAAATAGGAAGCCAATGGAGGGCCTTGAGGAGGGGACGGACGTGGTGGTGTTTCGGTTGGTGATAGATAAGGCGAGCTGCTTGGTTCTGAATAAGTTGTAGTCTGTTGATTTGATATTGTGGGATGCCAACGTATAGGGCGTTGGCGTAGTCGATTCGGGAGATGACTAATGCCAGTAGTACCAAGGTGAGGGCTTCAGTGGTCAGAAAGTGGGCTATTTTTCGAATCTTCTGGAGCTGGAAGAAGCAGGAGGACACGGTGGCACTGACCTGATGCTGCATTGAGAAGTCTTGGGAGATGTAGACCCCAAGGCTTTTCACTTTATCAGCAGGGTGGGGGGGAGGGCCGAGGGAGGAGGGCCAGAAGGTGGAATTCCAGGGATTGGAAGGGCCTCCGACAAGAACGAGCTCCGTCTTGTCGGGGTTAAGTTTAAGATGGTGTGTGCCCATCCAATTACTGATGTGACAGAGGGTGGACTGGAAATCTAGAGCCTCTTCGTCCGAGGAGTCGAGATTGAAGACGAGCTGAATGTCATCTGCATAATTAAATGCAGTGACATTCCTATCGCGGAGGGAGCGGATCAGGGGGGTGAGGTAAAGGTTGAAGAGAAGGGGTGACAGGGATGAACCCTGCGGGACACCGCAGGTGACTCTCGTCTGGTTTGCCGTGAACTGAGAGAGACGGACCGATTGATGGCGGTCTGCAAGGAAGGAACGAACCCAATTAAGGGCCGTCCCGCTAATACCTGCCTCTTTGACACGGTCGACTAAGATGGAATGATCGACCGTGTCGAAGGCTGCTGACAGATCTAAAAGCACCAGGGCTTGACTGGTGTTGGAGTCGGCGCCTCTACGGAGTTCCTCCATAACAGAGAGGATGACAGACTCTGTCGAGTGGGCAGGTCTAAACCCAGCTTGCTGTGAGTCTAAGAAGTTGGAGTCCTCGATGAAGGAACTAAGGACGCTGGTCACGTGCGTCTCGAGTACCTTGCTTAGGTAAGGCAGGAGAGAAATAGGGCGGAAGTTGCCCAGGACCGTGGGATCGGCGTTGGGTTTTTTTAATATGGGGATAACTTCGGCGTTCTTGAATTGGCTGGGGACCACGCCGTGCAGCAGAGAGTTCTTCAGGAGGGCCAGTGGGGGGCCAGGGCAGGACAAAAAAGCAGTCCGGAGAATTGCTGGGGGACAGCAATCAGTGGGGGAACCGGATGAGACTTTATGAAGCAGGGGGAAGAAGACTTCGTCGGATATAGGAGGCAGCTGTGACAAGGAGTGAGAGTTGAAAAAGGGAGCAGCCTCTGGGGGAGACATTGCTGGAGGGCTGGAGGAAATACTGTTTTTGATTTTACTGATTTTGTCAATGAAAAATTGGTTAAGGGAGTCACAGAGTGCCTGAGAAGGGAGGGGTTTGATGGTCACTCTGTCCGGGTGTGAGAGTTCCTCCACAATCGCAAAAATGTCTTTGGATTTATTCTCAGAGTTGAGAATTTTTGTGGAAAAATAGACAGATTTTGCGGATGAGATTGCGTGTTTGTATTCTCCGGATAGTTTTAGGAAATGGACTTTTTCTAGGTGGTCGTAGTTTCGACGCCAGCGGCGCTCAGCTTGGCAAAGTCCAAGTTTAAGGGATTTGAGGCTATCGGAGAACCAGCGGTGAGCGTCGTGAGGGCGCTTAGTTCGGATAGACTTGAGAGGGGCGACTATGTTACTGGCAGATTCCAACCAATCGACGAGAGCAGCTTCCTGGGAATCTGGAGGGCCTAAGCCGGATGGGACGGAGGATGTTAGGGAGGAAAGGAAAAGGTCAAGGTTGGCCTTATTCCAGTTGCGAGCCAGAAGGCTAGTGCCACAGCTACGGGAGGGCGGTGGGGGGACCAAGAGAAAGAAAGAAATTAAGAAATGGTCCGACCAGAGACAAGGGAGGATTGTGAGTGCTGTGATGTCGAGGTTGTAGGTCCAGACCTGATCTAGGGTGTGGCCTTTAGAGTGGGTCGCCGTGTGGATGTACTGACGGCCATTGAGGCTACTTAGTAAGTCAGTGAAAGCCAGAGAGTGGGGGCTTTCAAGTGGATCAGATGGCCAGTAATTGAAGTCTCCTAAAACCAGGAGTTTGGAGTTGTTGAGTGTGAGCTGGGATAGAAGGTCACCAAAAAGGGAGAGGAAATTGGGCATGGGTTGAGGGGGACGGTATACCAGGACGCAGGTGAGCGGGGAGACCGAGGATTCGAGTCTAATAACCAGGCAGTCAGCCTGGGGGATGGTGGGTAGAGAGAGGGAAGAAAATCTGAGAGGAAGTTTAATAATAGCGGCTACGCCACCTCCGGATTTATCAGCTGGGCGGTTGGCTTGAAGAATGTAGTAGCCAGGAGGAATAGCTGCCAGAATGTCAGGAGAGGAGTCCTCTTTCAACCAGGTCTCGGTTAGAAACAGGATGTCGGGGCGGTCTGAGTCCAAAAGGTGGTATATGTCGTGTTGGTGGCTGATAAGAGACCGGGTGTTGAGATATACAACTGCTAGCTCCATGTTAACAGGTAACTGGGCAGGCTGGGTGATGGAGGATGGAAGGGCCCTGAGCTCAGGAAAAACGCGACGAGCGTTAAGAATCCCCAGTTGAAGGAGTTTTGCATGGTAGGAGAGGTCTAGCGGGAAATGAGAGTGTAATGCAATCAAGTCCTTAGGGGCATAGGAGGTAGTTGGGGCAGAGCGACGGGCCCCGGGCCCCTGCCGGTCGCGGACGGGCGCAGACGGGCTTGCCTTAGGCGCGCCTTCGTCGCGCCCGCTGCGCTCGTCCGCTGCGCTGCCGGGGGTGAAACATTTATATACCAGTGAAGGGAAGGGTTGGGAGGGGGTGTGGCCTGCGCGAGTGGGCGTGGCCTAAGGCTCGCGGTAGAATGGCGGCAAGAGTGGTTCAAGCACCTCACCCGAGGCAGCGAAAGCAGCGCTGTGCGGGGGTGTATGAGCCAGCTAGAAGAGAAATGCAAGGGGGGGGGTTCCAGCACACAGGTAGGAAACACACAAAATACAATTTTTAAAATAACTGCAGCGAAGCGCGCTACACCCGGCTGTGCCTCAGGAGAGCAAAGTGAATCTGGAGGTGGCGCTAGTGGTCAGCGCTTAAGAGCAATCCTGATGGAGGGGGCGTGGCCTGCGCGAGTGGGCGTGGCCTAAGGCTCGCGGTAGAATGGCGGCAAGAGTGGTTCAAGCACCTCACCCGAGGCAGCGAAAGCAGCGCTGTGCGGGGGTGTATGAGCCAGCTAGAAGAGAAATGCCGGGGGGGGGTTCCAGCACACAGGTAGGAAACACACAAAATACAATTTTTAAAATTAACTGCAGCGAAGCGCGCTACTCCCGGCATTGTGGAAGGCAGGCACTGCCCTATTCAGACCCAGGTGCGACTTCTCCCACCACTGTAAATGCAGATAGGTGTATTCAGCCCTGTCTTCTGGAATCTCCCTGCCCCTGTCACTCACAGAACCAGGCATACAATACACAAGCTACCAGAGGCAGGCTGAAGGGTAAGGTAAGAAAATACCTACTTTCTAAAAATAGTTTTTTCAAACATATGCCACTGCAATCAAGCTATCCTGGCTGAAGAGGGGTGAAACCCCAAAACCGGTCCTAGGATTCTTGTTTCCGGTCCAGGGAGTACCTGGCTTGGCAGTTCGGGCTGGACTGTTCCCATGAGGCACAGGGTAAAGACTGATTTGCATATGGCCAGGTCTAAACTGGGGTTGCATGGTGAGCAAAAGAATGATGGATTTAACCCAGATCTCTTGACTGGGGGTGAATGTTTTGATTTGTTCTGCATTCCGTCCATCAATTGTGTGTCTTTTGTTCTCTCGCTCTACGTGCGCCAGGTATGCCCAGACATGGGTCCTGGGCTCATTGTGCCACTGGAAGCAAGCTATCCTGGCTGAAGAGGGGAGAAACCCTGAAACTGGTCCTAGGATGCTTGTTTCCGGTCCAGGGAGGACCTTGATTGGCAGTTCAGGCTAGACTGTTCCCATGAGGCACAGGGTCAAGACTGGTTTGCATATGGCCAGGTCTAAACTAGGGTGGCATGGTGAGCAAAAGAATGATGGATTTAACCCAGATCTCTTGACTGGGGGTTAATGTTTTGATTTGTTCTGCATTCCGTCCATAAAATTGTGTGTCTTTTGCTCTCTCGCTCTAGGTGGGCCAGTTATGCCCAGACGTGGGTTCTGGGCTCACTGTGCCACTGAAATCAAGCTATCCTGGCTGAAGAGGGGTGAAACCCTGAAACTGGTCCTAGAATGCTTGTTTCCAGTCCAGGGAGGACCTGGCTTGGCAGTTCGGGCTGGACTGTTCCCATGAGCCACAGGGTCAAGACTGATTTGCATATGGCCAGGTCTAAACTGGGGTTGCCTGGTGAGCAAACAAATGATGGATTTAACCCAGATCTCTTGACTGGGGGTGAATGTTTTGATTTGTTCTGCATTCAGTCCATCAATTGTGTGTCTTGTGCTTTTGCACTGATCAGCAGTGGTAATGTGCCCAGAGTCATAAAACAGGTAAAAAAAAATACAGGAGGCAGGCAAAAAGTTCAAGGATGACCCTGCAAAAAGGGCCAAGTCCAACAGCTACTAACTAGGTTTAGACTGGGGATTGTCCACAGATTCGTCTCCTTTCTGAAAATGTATGATTGGGCTCGAGAATTACAATCATGTCCTTGTGATAATCAGTTGGTCCAATCTATCATCGATTTAGTTTTATTTTGTAAATTATACACAGAGTTAAGGAAGGTGTGGTTAGTTTCACTTTTAAAAGTTCTGGGGGTGAGGCAATCTCACCCAGCACTAATCAAACTCCATTTGATAACAAGCACATAGCCTGTACAATATCCATGTTTCTGAAGTAAGTGCTTTGTCAAAGGAAGAGTTTAGTGATATAAGGAGTGAGATTGTTTAGGCACACTGTCATTTTAACATTGTCTGATTTTAATTATGCTGAATTATATATCAAACTTTAAGAAGTTTTCAATGTTTATTTTATATTTCTTCTCGTGTAAATTTTTGTGTAAAAGCATTGTATGTTTTATATGCTTTTATGATTGTTAAAAAAGCAATCAAATAAAGCTTTCCTTGAAGCTTGAACCTTGAACCTTGGACTGCTAAATAGGAACACTCTTTTTTGTCTGTATTTTGACAACTTATCTTTCGATGGTTGATTAAATATCCTTTGTTATGTCTCACCAATCATCCATCACATCTAGCCACAGCGAATTTACCTTCATCTATGTTTTCACTGACGTTACTCCTGAAAGTATAATGTTGAAACATTTCATAGAGACACATCCTTTTGAGATTAGGACTTCTCCTTGGATAGTAAGTATCCAGCATGCTACTCTTCAGATATTGAATTTTAGTAAAATACTTCAGTACTCTGTTATGAGTATTAGCAAGCCCCAAACTCACCCATAGAACTCCTCTAGATTTAGAAAACAAACGAGCTGAGCTTAACCGGTGTACAAATTCATTGGAGCCTATCTCTCTGTGAGAAAGCATTTTCAAACTAAAACCATACAATTTCTTCATAACACACTTTGTTGCTGAAATCTTCTCCCACATCTCCTTCATCTCAGTTTTCTCTGACTTTTGTATCACCAATAACCTCTTTCAAATGTAAAGGGTGGATCCTGTAATGTTCATAAATGTCTTCTGTTCTGGACTGATCCACCTTCTCAATCTGACCTGTTGATGGAAATGTCTGATCCTCCATATGTGTGATATCTTGGATGCTTTTCACATTTCTATAGTAAACATTGTTTTGTTCCACAATTAATGGTGCTTTTTTAACTTTGCCAACATCTACTAACTCCTGCCAGATCTTCTTACTCTTGGTTGGCACACCATTCAAAAGAATTACAAGTCATTCATCTAAATCTCAATTTACCCCTACAGTTTCAGTGTTTTTCTTGGCATCTAATGGCAAATATACAACTCTACCTTTTCGACCTTTCTGCAGCTCTGTTGGGAGTAGCTTGCCTGTCTTTGGCTCCATACGTTCTATAACCTGAAATGGCTGTGTAGTTTGGATAAGAATATTGAAACCTGGAAGTGCTTCTGGAATGGGAACCAGTTCTAACTTGTTATTTACAGCTCTAGCAGGCATGTTATTATCCTCTAATTTATTGTAGCAGTACATACATATAACTTGTGTGGACAAGTCAAAGCCTTCTGCTATAAATAAGTCCAGTGCAAACGTTTGCCAGTTATCATTATTTTCTTTGTTAATTTTTAAATATAAGTCAACAGTCCCCGTTTGATTCTTGTAGTGAATGCATCGACCACATATATAAAGATACTCTGGTTTTTTAAAACACACTGTCTTAAATTTTGTAAACTCTTATTCAAAACATCAACCATAGTACCTGTGCCCTGTTCTACAACTCCTCCTGTTGTCAACTTTTCAACTTCCCTACAGTTGAGTTCTGGACCAAAGAAACGAAACAGCACATCAACATAAACCTTTTTTTATCACTACCAAAGTACCATGCAAACGTGCGCTATTCATTTCTGCTAAACATAAAACAGGAGTTTTCGCATAGTACAGCCTCCTAACATTTGCATTGTTGAGTGGTGTACAGCTAACATCCTACATTGATGAAAGGTGCTTTAGCACACTTTCTTTGATAAATAAGCTAGTGAATGCCCCTGCAAATCTGTTTTCTTTCTCAGTTTGCAAGGATCCTAACCTTGTGAATTACTTATTTTGTGTTTTAAACTTCACCTAGGAAATATACATAGGAATGTTCTTAATATATCAATGGATTGATGTCTAATACTACAAACACAACTACAATTCCATTTGTGTACAGGGGCCTGATGACGCCTTCCTTGTACATCTTCTGTAATAACTTCTTCCACAATTCTAGGAACCATCACCTCTTTTGTTACAGGACTGCCATTCTTTATTTCATAACATATTCCGCTTCCATCAATAGCATGTACAACTCTGTTATCCTTGAGATAGCTTTTCTCTTTAAAGAAAGGATCTGTCCTAGAAGTATGTATCCATTCTCTACCAAAAATTGTACAACAGTTACTTCTATTCAATAATCTTTTCTTCTGGTTTTGTCTCCTCATGAACAACACCATTTTGTCAAGTCTTCATTCTATTTAGAATCAAAATTAAAAGCATCCTCTTTGAAGCAATAGCCTTATCAACTATTCTCTCAACTTGTTCTTTCTGTTTCAGTGCATCTCTCCTTCTATACTTTTTCTCAGTAGATTTACAACCACTCTTCTATGAAACATCTTCGCTCTGATTTCCTTAAACTGCTTCTGTCTACTGTTCAATGTGTGTACATCTTTGTTACAATCTTTTCTGTTCTTGAAATGTACACTTTGTCCACTCTTATTGTTTCTCAGAGTCATAATTTTTTTATTTATTTTGTAATCTTTGTAAATGTCTACGGGCCCGATTCACAGAACTAACTTAAGACAAAATCCTAAACTTACTACCTTTTTCGTATTCACAGAGGGCACTTACTCATTTTGGTATTCACAGAAGTTAGGAGTCCTAACTTTAGGACTCCTAAATGCCTTCTGTGAATACCGAAAGTCGTAAAATAGGATTTTTCGCAGTTTAGGAGTTCTAAAGTTAGGACTCCTAACTTTACTACTACTGAACTGAGAAAAATCCTAGTTTTAAGGCTTTCGGTATTCACAGAAGGCATTTAGGAGTGTCGTACTTTGGTATTTGGGACCACGTAGGAGACAGGGCCCTACCCCTGTTTATTCATGTATTAGCAAACCGCGATTGGTCAATGCGGTATTTACAAGCGCTTTGCATAACGTCCCATTGCCAAATGCACTATGTATACGTTATTATACATTGACTCCGTGGGTTCCATCTTGGAGTGGTGGCCATCTTATAAGTTGCCCTCACATAGACAAACACATTATAAGCAAGTACGGGCCTTTAGAATACATGTACTTTCTGCTTGACTTCTCCATGACCTGGGCAGCTGGTCTCCGCTGCCCCAGGTCAGTCCGGTCTCACGAGCTCCCCTTCCTCCGGCCACCTGTGATTAGCATCAGGGCTTGACACACCATAAAGTCCTTTCATCGCACACAAGCCTCCGGCTAATCACTTTCGCACCTGCTTGTTCCTGCTTTATGGCCTGTTTCTCAAAACAGGAGATGCTCATGTTTATTGGGGTCAGATGTGGGATCTGAGCCTTGCTGGGTAAATAATTGCGGGCTGGCTGAACTGAAATGTGAGATTGCAATCATGACTCTGCTTGTTCTTTGAAGTAAAATATGTGAATGACCAACTGCAAGAGAAGGGCGGTGTTGCCCAGAGCGTAATATGCATTATAAAAGAGAACACTGGTTTTTGTTCTGCAGACTGCCTCATTCAGTTGCTAAGGCTTCTGTGCGACGTAGTCTCACTCATTTGAGTTTAATAAAGATGTCTTTTCATATTTCAGCTTCTGTTGCCAAGTTCTTTGTGATATTATCAAGATATGCAGAATTTTATAATAGCACATCAGGAAGTACTCGAAGTCATAGGGTGCTACCCCTAGCACCTCTGGAGTCTCAAAAATTGGAGTACTTCAGTTTGGCACCCAACGTGGGGCCTCATCAGAGAAGTGACTTTCTGTGGGAGTGATCTGGTCAGGAGACTGAAATCTACTGGAAGGACAGACCGGGATTCTACCAAGAAGGTACTCTGCGCACAGGGATTCTGGAGATTCTTTGATTATGTAGTCCGGTATATTTCTGCTCTTCCTGATTTTGATCCTCCACATGATGTCACTCAAAAGGTGAGAAAAAGAACCCAATTGGCGTGAGTATTATAAAAGACGTTTGGGCATGTAGAACTTGACAATTAGAATTTGGATAACCTTTTGATTATCAAAAGTAAGAGTTAAGTATAAATGGGTCGCTCCCAGTCCTTTGGTTCTTTGGGTCTTTAATTTGGTTATCGCAATTACCAAAGCCGAGGGGTTGGTTTCTTGGTTTCTGATTTGGTCATTGCAATTACCAAAACCGAGGGTCTCGCATATTTGCGAGTTTATTGGTAGAGATAAACCCTTGAAGTTTGGAGCTAGATTAGTGAGCTATAAGATGCCTGATCTTAGCAAATTTGGAAATGTAGCTTTTGGTTTGTATAAGTTTGGATATGCGAATTGCAATTTGTGTAGGCAGGTAATGAGGAGATATTTCTCCATTTGGTTTTGATTATAATACTTGCGTTTTCCGCAATATTTTTGGCATGCCTGTTTGTAAGCTCACATGGAAAAATGTGTTGCTTTTTGTTTTGAAAGGTACCATAGTGTGGGAAATATCTAAATAGGTTAGATTTAGAAACATATTTCTTCCTTGGTGATTTTGTATCCCCAGGGAATTAAAATATGACATAATACAAAACAAGGATCCTTCATTCTGCGCAGTTTCACGAATGAAGATATGCACAACGATTTTGTGTGGTGTTCTGCTAGGCAGAGCTAGTGAATTGAGTGCATTCACTACTTCTTGGACATGCATCTGTCTGTGGGGCTGTTCATGCAGCCTTTTGGAACACTATTGAAAAGCGTTGCTTGTAAATATGACCTACAACAGTATTTGCAAATGGTTTGTTTCAAGTATAGTCTGTGAGCTGTTCTTTCTTTCTGTCATGCGTATTGATTTGTAAGTCAACTGTGTGTTTAAATGTCTGTGGTTTTTTATCATTAGTGCAACTTCTGTAAGTAAATTGCGACGGCGCTATTTATGAAAAATGGCTAAAGCGCGCTGTATTGTCTGTTTGACCCCTTTCTGTTTATGTCTGAAATGAGCTCAATATGTGTTTGTGGGTCTTCTGATGTTTCCAGTCTGTTAAGTAGTTTGCTGGTTAATTAATATCAAGTAGAAACTTAAAACAAAAATCCAGAAATGAACAATGTGATGTGCTACAATAGCTATGTGTTGCTCTTTAATTTATAGAATGAGCAATTGTGCACATATACAAAACTGCAGTTAAATGCTTAAAGGATAAAATTAGAAACACATTCGATAGATATAAATCAGGCCCCAAAAACGAAATTATCTATTTTTGCAAAAGTAAATAAATTTACAGCATTTTCCTTAGATGCAGTTTATTAGATGTTCACAGGCAAACTTTTCAGCTGCAGTTAAACACGGGTGGAATTTTGCAGAACCGTCCTTTTAAATGAAAGTGGCGCAAAAATGTGGCGCGTTTCAAATTCGGCTTATGCGCTTAGGCTTGTGAGTAAACGTGTCCAAAATTATAGGCAAGGGATGCAGCTTGTTTTTTATACATGGGATTATCACAAAAACGAATAATTGGGATTTTTTTTAAAAGAAAATTATTAATCATGGGAAAAATTATTTTAAAAAATAAGTGCTTTTCAAAATCGTTTTTTGATATTTATAAAGCTTAATACTCATACTATGACCTCCTAGCATTAAAATTTGATTTAAGTTGTGTTGCATCACTAAAATGACAAGCATTCGCGCGTACAATTTTCCCTTGGCGCAGGCGCAAACAAGCTCATTTTTATACAGTATAAGTTATTATTTCCAATGCCTGACTCATGGGTTATGTAATAGACATTCTGGTAATGCATATTATGCAAGAAAATTGTAGGATATTCATTTTTTAATGCTTAAAATATCAAAGTCGAATTTGGGTAAAAAGGACTGTTTCAATTGTATTTTCTTTCATTCAGAGTACTGTTTAAAGTGTTCCAGGCTTCAGTAAATGCATACGTCTAGGTTTTGATATATATTTACAGGTTGTGCCTTCTTATGATTCAATGAGTCAATGTGCCAGTACAAAGGCTTGTTTTAATATCAGGGTTGAAGGTTCTAACTTTAGCTGTGTCTGTCACGATATTACTGAACACGCTATGAAAAACAAGACCTTTTTAAAAAACTTGGGGAAATTAAATAAAATATGGTGTCGCAACCCGCAACTATTTGATGTTAATAAAAAACGGCCTTAATGGAGTTAGCACCCACATAGAGAAAGAGAAATGGAGAATTGTTTTTGATGAAGGAAAAAGAGGATGTTTGTGAGCAGGTACGTGATGAAGTGAGTAATGATAGAGGGGTGGAGAAATGTAGAACTACGGTTATAGGAACTGGGTAATACGTAGGAAGGAGAAGAACAATTGGGAAAATACAATGCCGTGGAGGGAAGAGAGATGATGAAGGGGAGTAATAAAGACATGAAGAGTAGCATGAGGAAGGTTGTATTGACGAAGGGAATAAAGAGGAATATGGTACCGGTTTGAGTAAGTAGGAGGGGAAAGATGAGATTGCAGGTTCTAGCAGTAGGGGTGAAAATATTGTAATTACCTGGCGGGAGGCACTGAGTTTCATATGCTAATATGAAAGCGACAAACAGAGCTTGAATAAAGGCAAATGACTAAATGATGAAGAAAATATCAAAACTCATTGCAAATGCAATTCACAGTGCCAGTGGACTGGGGCAGAAAGCGGTTCCAATTGCTGGAGTTCAGTCTAACTTTAGCTGGGCCTACTGAGAAGGTTATTCATTTAAGGTTGATGAAATGTGTACCATTGCATAGGATTGCAACAAGCATTTATTCTAAAAACTGGTATGCGTGTCATTAAGTTTTGTGAATTATTCACAGTACATGTAGTTTAACAATCTGGGAATAGAAATAATTTTTTAACGCCTAAAAAGGAGAAATTATTTTTCAACATAGAGCGAATTATTGCAAGTTAGGAGGAATTAGGAAGGCCTTCTGGCTTTGACGAATTCAGAGTGTCAGAAGAAGCAGGGGGTTGGGAGCTGCAGAGGCTGGCTCGGTCAGGCTGCTGAGATGCTATCTTTAGTGTAAACAATGAGTAGGCTGCCACGTTGACTTTTATGACCTTTTAAATTAGGGCCTTGCCTCTGTGGAATGCAGAATGACCTTGCTACACGGGCCTCTAAAGGTGGGGTTTCTGGTTTCTCCATAGCATCACTAAAACTAAAGAACTTAATTCCACCGGGAAAAGGGGTTTTCTTTGAAAGTCCAAACATCATGTTAAATGCTTTGCTGATACATTGGTGCTCTAAAAAAAAAGAAAATAGAATGATGCCTGCTATAGTTGCTCTTATTTAACAGAAAACGAAGTGTTGCATTAAGTCTTAGACAGAAAACAAGATGCAGCCTTTTTCTAAAATTTCTTTAAGGCTACATGCCTACGTGAGAATGCATTGCCAATTAAGACTTCTTTTTCACAGTGGAAATTGTAGGTGCCAAATTACTATGGAGTGTCAGTGTAACGATTTTTTATTTCTAGAAATGTAAAACTTGAGTGGCTGGATGTTGAAAGGACTGACAAGAGGGTAACAGTTAAGTAATGCAATTTATTTTTGTGTATTTGGTTCTATCATGAATTGTTCTTGCTGGTCCTGTATGTTAGAAGAGAAACAGTAGAGTTATGTTTGACAGCAGATTTCCATTGCCTGGTGATCTACTGTCAAAAAGGAGGGTAAGTATTTTAAACCTGACAAATTAAACAGGCCCAAATATTGGGTTTTGGGCTGCAGTTTTACAGTGCATAAAGTACATGACATGGTGTTGTGTGTCACCGCTTTTTACATATGCTATTGTTTTGTCTATGCTTTTTTGTGCTTGATATACAGCAAGTATATCTGATGGCTTTACGTTTTGTGCGTTTTTATTATTTTTTGCATGTTTTCGTTGTTTTTGTTGCTGCTTTTTATACTATTACAAGTTTTCCTATATTGTATGGGGATGGTCATGACGATGCCCATCGCTACGCAACAGTTGGTTGAACTTGTTCTGGTTACTAAATTCCACAGCTAATGATATTTCATGCTGTGAACATGAGAGGCAACACTTCACCAGTGCATGTCTAAATTGGCTATAATGGTATTACAGAAAACTAAAAGATCTACAGGATCGAAGTGTGTCACCTGTCACCTGTCACGTTACTGCCCTTCCCTTAAAGGAACAGGCAGCCCTACATTTATGTATCCTTGATTGAACCTAAGGATGAAATTATAGATCTGTGACTCAAGGTGGCTTAATTTCTATATTACATGAGGTAATGGTGTCCTGTCTCCTAAGTAGCATATGGCCTTTGCTTCTTAAAAGGAAACTAGGTTTTCATTTTTCCCTGCAGAAGGAACTGGAACATTAGCTAAGATTACCGTATATGGTGTAGTCGCCAGCGGTAGAGTTAAAACGTATGTGACTTTGGCCTTTTGTGTATCACCCGTACTCTTGGTGATGTCACATGCCTGACTACCACCCAAGTAAATTCTTGTCCTTCCTATAGATTTTTATTTTTTATTGCTTTTGTTTCTTCCCTGCCCAATGTCGCATTATGCTTAGTGATTGGGGATTTTAGTTGTGTCCTAGTTCCAATTCCCTTTTCCGTATTCCTTTCACCAGTCAGCCCATTTATTATTGTAGGTGTATTGTTCAGGTACATACTTCCAGACTGCAGTGATGCACAAGGAACCCCCATATTATGTACAATTCCCTTTTGCATGACCAGACTGGTTTCCAAGAATTTTCCTTAGGCCTGCTGCAATGTTTTCCAGCCTGACTGTCAGGGTAGCGATAGCCTGGCTAACTGACTCAATATTATAGTAAGACAAGTTTTCCATACCAATAGGGGATATCTTGCGTTTACCCTTTTGAACATGACGAATTTTCAATGTCTATTTTTAATGTGGTTTTTACCCTTTTTGTTCCTGCTGCTTTAATTTTTGGTGGGATCAGATGTGTTCTAATCATGCAAATATCAGGACCCTCTAGTTCTTGTCTTTTGTTTTCATATCTGACTATTAGCCTGTGTATTGCCTAGTGCACCTGATATGAAAGGTTTCTACATGCCTATGATAATCTGTACCATGTGATTTCTCTATTGAAATGTCCTAGATAAGGAATTTAGAAACACTTATATGTAATCATTCAGAAAAAAATGTGTGTTTGCCCTATTAGACAATGCCACCATATGTGAAGACATCCATTTTACATAGAATTCTCGTGTAGTTATCTACCTTTAGATGATGAAGGCTCTCACACGGAAACCCAATTGAAAAGCTTAGAGGCACTGTTTTGCCTACTGCCTTTTTTATGTGTATTGCTTCCTAAGAAAGACAGTGTATTCTGGACCAAAATTGTCCCATGGCGTGTGGCCACTCCTTTGAAGGACCGCAGGCCACCTGTTTACAGTCCCCTTGTTATACAACGAACTGGTTAAAGCATCACGCTTGCTTCGTCATAAGGCGTTCAACATCAGAAAAGATGGAGGAGCTGGTTTTGCCACAGAACCAGAATTTCAGTACACAAGAGCGCCTGTCATGTGCTGGTAACCTCTGACAGTGTGCAGTCCCTTGAGCCCCTTGGCCTGAGTTTTTGGCCACACATACCCCCTCTGTTCCTTTGCTTCAATGGAAGTGCAGTGCACCGGCGGATCCAAGATTGACAGAAGGCACTACATTCCAGTGCCCATGAAAGAGCATCCTCTGACACCGAATGATGAGTGTTGGATCCTGAGAATGGTCCCGGGTCTGCACAAGATGATCTGTGCCCATGACCAATGAAGAGCATATTATTTGCAGTGCCTGCAGCAGAGGAAAGACACAGGTGCACTGCCTTGAAACATTGAGACCGTGAGCTGTGAGTGTTTGCCAGGAGGGCACTCCAACTGAGCAGTACTTTCTTTTTTTTCATGAAAGGCTTGAATGAAGAGGCCCATGCAAAAGAAAACAACAGAAGAAGATTTGATGGACAATAGAAGCCTGCCAGAGAGGCTTTTTGAACGGACTCTGGGCATAGGTGGTTTCACAAGAGGTTTCCGTGTGATTGTATAGACTAGGTGTTAGAAGACTGTTTGTTTTGCTGGCATTGTCTAGTATAAACAGAATAAAATCCATTTTCTGTGGAAAGGTGCCCCCTTTTCACCTCAGAGCATTGATGAGGGTCACCACTGTGTCACCTGAACATACAAAATGTATAGGAGCCCTAAAATGTTACTAAATATTTCATTTGTAATAGTGGTCGCTACTTTCTCCCGTTGTCTAAATATTCTTAATAACGTGTTTCCTAGTGGGTTTTAAACATGACGTTGTCATTTATGGGTGGGATTGTTTTCCTCTACCCAATTGACTTCTGCACCTGCTTCCCAACCTATGTCTTTTTTTCACTCTTTTCACCCTTTTCCTGAACATGAGCAGGTTAAAAGATTAGAATTCGTAAGCGATTCTTCTATACAGCTTCTGCATCGACACTAGTTAGTAGTGAACATCACTAATTGTTGGGGTGTGATCTTATGCCACCTAGATAGAGGTATTCCTTATTTTGTCCTGCCATATGTGGCCTTTGTGCTTCTTCGTGTTCAAGGAGACCTGTCCAGAGAGAGAGTCCAAGTACTAGGATTTTGCTCCATCAGCAACATCTTGATGATCTGGTGAATATAGACCTGGACTAAGATCAGTATGAGTATAGTGATTGCCTATGTAAGGGCAAAAGGAGGGTCTGTCGTACTTTGGTATTTGGGACCACGTAGGAGACAGGGCCCTACCCCTGTTTATTCATGTATTAGCAAACCGCGATTGGTCAATGCGGTATTTACAAGCGCTTTGCATAACGTCCCATTGCCAAATGCACTATGTATACGTTATTATACATTGACTCCGTGGGTTCCATCTTGGAGTGGTGGCCATCTTATAAGTTGCCCTCACATAGACAAACACATTATAAGCAAGTACGGGCCTTTAGAATACATGTACTTTCTGCTTGACTTCTCCATGACCTGGGCAGCTGGTCTCCGCTGCCCCAGGTCAGTCCGGTCTCACGAGCTCCCCTTCCTCCGGCCACCTGTGATTAGCATCAGGGCTTGACACACCATAAAGTCCTTTCATCGCACACAAGCCTCCGGCTAATCACTTTCGCACCTGCTTGTTCCTGCTTTATGGCCTGTTTCTCAAAACAGGAGATGCTCATGTTTATTGGGGTCAGATGTGGGATCTGAGCCTTGCTGGGTAAATAATTGCGGGCTGGCTGAACTGAAATGTGAGATTGCAATCATGACTCTGCTTGTTCTTTGAAGTAAAATATGTGAATGACCAACTGCAAGAGAAGGGCGGTGTTGCCCAGAGCGTAATATGCATTATAAAAGAGAACACTGGTTTTTGTTCTGCAGACTGCCTCATTCAGTTGCTAAGGCTTCTGTGCGACGTAGTCTCACTCATTTGAGTTTAATAAAGATGTCTTTTCATATTTCAGCTTCTGTTGCCAAGTTCTTTGTGATATTATCAAGATATGCAGAATTTTATAATACCACATCAGGAAGTACTCGAAGTCATAGGGTACTACCCCTAGCACCTCTGGAGTCTCAAAAATTGGAGTACTTCAGGAGTCGTAAAGTTAGGAGTCCTAACTTTACTACTACTAAATTGATAAAAATCCTAATTTTAAGACTTTCGGTATTCACATAAGGCTTTTAGGAGTCCTAAAGTTAGGAGTCCTAACTAGTAACTATACTTCTACTAAACTGAGAAAAATCCTAATTTAAAGGGTTTCGGTATTCACAGAAGGCATTTAGGCGTCCTAAAGTTAAGAGTCCTAACTTTACTACTACTAATTTGGGAAAAATCCTAATTTTAAGACTTTCGGTATTCACAGAAGGCATTTAGGAGTCCTAAAGTTAGGAGTCCTAACTATACTACTACTAAACTGAGAAAAATCCTAATTTTAAGATTTTTGGTATTCACAGAAGGCATTTAGGAGTCCTAAAGTTAGGACTCCTAACTTCTGTGAATACCGAAATGAGTAAGTGCCTTCTGTGAATACCAAAATGAGTAAGTGCCTTCTGTGAATACCAAAATGGTAGCAAGTTTAGGATTTTGTCTTAAGTTAGTTCTGTGAATCAGGCCCTAGATATATTTTCAAGAAATTACTTTGTCCTCTTACCAACAGCTCCTTTTTCTTTCTCCGCTTTGTCTGCATGTTGCTTGCTCCTTTAGTAATTAATTTCTGAATACATAGTGTAGTTGCTTCTGTTGCTGTTTCATCCAAGCTTTTGTAGGCATTCCCTGTGTAGTTATGTAGAGATTGTTCTGTAAAAAATAAACAGGTATATTTTAATTTTTACCCTAGCTAATGCACCAACGACTTTACTACTGACCTACACATAATACAAAAACAGTTTTCATGTTATGTTGCAGTTTTATATCTACAGATGAACCTAGGTATATTACCACATGCACTTACTCCAATATTAGAAACACAAAATTAAACACAAAACTTTATGTATTAGTTACCTTTTAACATTTTAGCACTCTGTCGTATAACACAGCTGCACCATATCTCACTTCTCACATATACATGGTGAAAGAACAGTTTACCCTTCTGTAGTAAATTGTAAAATGAACATGAAGTCAGGAGGCGTATTTACAAGCCCCATGCTTCGCCGGTGCATCACTTTTTTTGACACATCAGCGGCGTAATGTGGTGTTCGATATTTACAAGGCCACGTAAAGACACTCTGCATGGCTTTTCATGACCTTATAAATAAGCAGGCTTTTCATGAAGCACTTTGCTTGAAAGGAGCATGCCATGGGTGTTGCTGTTGTTGTTCCCACACAACACCCAAGGCTTCTGCCGCATTCCCAAAATTACAACAATTTGTAAATCTGTGAATGCTTCAATATCCTATGTTCCATATCTGCATAGTTACTGCCGGCATGTTTGCATTAGTATATCACTACTATCTGGGTGTTTGAATGAGTGCATGAGCAGTGCCTGAATGATTAGATAAGTGCATGACTAATGGCTCCATGCATTCATTTTGGTTGGATGATTATAGGAGTGCAACTCTAGTGCCTGGATGATTGCAGAAGTGCTTAGATAGTATATAGGTGATATATAGAGGGCATGGATGGTACATATATGATTCTGTAAGTACATTATAGTACCTAGCAGATTGGATACGTGCAATAGTAGTGTTTCAGTGATTAGATGACTACATGTCTGCTGCCCATGTGTTTTTGGTTCAGTGAACAGGTAGTGCCTGAGTGTTTAGATAAGTACATGGGTAGTGCCTGGATAATTTAATGAGTGCATCAGTAGTGCGTGGTTGATGAGATATGTGCTTGACTAGTGTCTGGGTGATTACATGACTCCATTGTTAAACCTTGGGAAATTGGATGCAAGTAAGTGTACTGCTGGGGTGATTGTATTAGTGCAAGAGTATTGCCTCAGTAATTGAATGAGTGCATAGGTACTGGATGGATCATACGTTTACTACAATAACACTTTCTACATATTTAGATGAGTGAATGAGTAGTGCCTGAGTGTTTGCAAAAGTGAACACATATGCCTCAGCACTTCAATGAGTGCATGTGCTGTAAGTGGGCGTTTAGATGACTGCAATGGTTCTGCATGTGTTATAATGACTGCATAGTTACAGCCTTGTTAATTGCATAAGTAAATGGTTAGTGTCTGGGTGCTTAGATGAATGTATATGTTGTGTCTGCATAGTCCAATGACTACATAATTTCTACCTTCCTGATTGCAAGAGTACATGTGGAGTGTCTAGGTAATTGAGTAACTCCATGGATAGCGAATCACTGATTTTATGACTGCCTGACTAGTGGCTGGGTTTTGGCATGAGTGCCTGAATACTCCCTGACTGACTGTGAGTACCTTAATTGCTGCTGGATACATAACAGTTGAGACTATATCTCTGACTCATTGGTTATCTCCTTTTGTCAGTATCAAACTACCTGTTTTACTGTATACATGCTTTTCTACTGAGCTATGTGTGAGTGAAGTCTAGATATTACACTTGATATATATTTGCATAGATGGGGCCCGATTCGCAGAAGTAATCTGAGACGCAAGTCTAACTGTATGACTTTCGGTATTCACAAAGGGCATTTACGAGTACTAAGGTAAGACTTTCTAAGTTTAGACCAAAAGTCTAACTTTACTACTACTAAAGGTAAGTAGGCGATGGTAAGGGTGCCTGGGAAGTAACGTAGTAGCAATGATGAGAATGGGCCGGAAAGCTGTGGGAGCGGCAATGTCGGCACAATGAGGCACGGGGGGTCCGATAGCGAGTAAGCGCTAACGCAGGGGCAGCGTCAGTTAACGGCGATCCGTGCCTGCCCGACGGGCGGGATTGAAGGAAGCCAATGCGTGCAGAGGGGATGAATAACCGTGCAGGTGAGCTTCGGAGCGGCGAGTGTTGCCTACTCGAGCACACATCCTGTGACTCCTCGTTCCTGGAAGCTCCTGACTTCACCTCACCGCAGGTTCTGCACCGAAGGCCTTGTCTTACTTCCTCACGGCACGCCCGGCGTGGATCGCCGCTTCGAAGCTCGCCGTTACCTGACACTGCCCCTGCGTTAATGGGGCATTACATGGGTTGTAAATGGTCGTTCCCATGCAACCACACATGCTTTTTGATGCTAAACCCTATCTATTATCAGTACCGGCACTAGGAAAGGCGGAGGAGAGAGCCATATCATGTGAATATGGCGTTCTCCTGCTCTCTCCCTTTCACGCAACTCAGCCTCTTTGGTGCTGAGCTGCCTTGTGTGACAGCTTTTCGGAATCTGGGCCTGTGTGTCCATCCCCAAGTGCAGCACTTTGTACTTAAACATCACAAACCTCTTTACAATTTAGCCTCAATAGAGACAGCTCACTATAACAAATTAGGCACTGACATGCACTACAGCAAATGTGTACGCACCAGAGAAAATATCGGAAGGCCACCGATAAGTTGTTATCAGGTTTTTAAAGAGACTTTAAAATGGAAAGTAATTACATTTCTTGACGAGATGGCCCAGAGATTACAAAAAAGTCTTAATTAGCGAAAAAGTGATAATCATCTATTAGAATGAATATTTTGTAATTAAATGTAAAGGATATTGGCATGAGGGAAACATTTACGTTTGTTCCACGGACAGCTTCCTATTGACCTTGCAATGTGACATATCTGCTGTCAGCATGATCTAAAATGGGAATCCGAGCCTGCCTCCTCCCCGTTATGTACAAAGAGCTACTAATTTGTCAGTATGCCAGCTTTAACTAGCCAAGATGAAGCTAAGCTAATTTAATAGGAAGCGTTCAATAGCTTCGACCCATCTGACGCCGCCAGTTAAAGCCGCGCTGCACTGCAGTGTCTTGCATTATTGCCAGCTCTTTCTTCGGAATACTTGAACACCAAGTCAAATAATATGCTTCGGAGTCAATAGGCCTGACTTTATCTCAAGGACACCCACTTGATGACAGAAACTGTCAAGTGGAAAAAACACGCAGTGTGGAGGTGAGGGGACACTAATTAAATATACATAGAGGTGGCCACAGGAGCAGGAGGCACAGCTTGCTGCTGCAAACACGGTTGCCTTCTTGACTGGGGTCACAGCTGTTAACTAACGCACGCGTTGCTACACTGAAGGCTACTTTGCCACGATTCTATTTTTTAGCAAAAACAAACACATAACATTATCACCTGCAGTTAATCTTAGGAGCCTAGGCATGCAGGTCCATTGATTGCAGAAGGAAAGTGTCCCAGTGGCATTTAACCCCTTCAGAGACACGGTGTTTGTCCACTGCTCGATAAATCATTTCATTTTGTTTATGTGCTATCTCTTTTGCGTTGAAGCCTAGCCATAAAACTGTACGGCGGTATTACTGCAGACGTTATGGGGCTTATTTACAAGCCCTTTGCGCTGCTGGCACTTCACTTTATTACATATTAAAAGTGACGCAGCTGTGCAAGGGGCATGAAAATAGACTCCCGTGGATCTCACGTATTAGTCCTCCTGCATCACTTTTTGTGACGTTCTGACACTGCTCCAGATTTACGAGAAATCGTAAATCTGAGGCAGCGCCAAGAACCTACGCCTTCCCAAAGGAAACGTAAGTGAGGCACAACGAGGAGAAATATCTTTATTTCTCTTCGTTTTTCCCTTCTTCTATGAGTGCTGGTTTCTTGAGCACACATAGAAAGATCCCATTGTGCGCCGGCGCAGAGGAAAAGGACAAGGGGTGCACCGTATCTGATAATTTGGGCTTTTATGGAGAGCTGGGTGGATGTAGGACATCATCCAAAAAGTGGCACATGTCTCTTACCCCCAATTAAGGGCCTCATTCTTGCTGCGCTGCCCTATGGCAAAATACAAGGGCAGGAATGTACTGTATCTATCAGGTACTGCACCTTCCTGTCCTTTTCTTCTCTGCTGGTGCACAATGGACTGCCATGCACCAACTCAGGCACCTTGGAACCACGGTGGAAGGGTGCCTGCGTTGCAGGGATGATTATTTTTGTGCAGGAAGGGAAGCCTTGATCCTCTTTTTGTGTGCTGCATGCAACACATATGGAAAAGGGGAAAAAAAGGAGAAATACACATATTTCTCCTCGTTGTGCCTCCCCTACACCTCCTCTGGGGAGGCATATGTTTTTGGCACTGCCTCAGAGTTACGATTACTCGTAAATCTGGAGCAGTGTTAAAAAGACATAGATGTTGCTGGGAACGCCCCCCGCAACACCTATTGTACGCCCCATTAATGCAGAAAAGTATGTTAAAGGGAATGATATTTATGAGGTTCATTAAGCCAAAAATGTGGCTTAGAGCTGGCTCGTAAATACGGACCAGGCTCCTGCGCCACTTAACGTCACAAAAAGTGATGTTCTGACTGTGCAAGGGGCATCATGAGGCTCTGAGAGTTTATCTACGTCAATAGTACTCCAAGGAGCATATTTATGGGAGGGTTGTGTCATTATTGCACCACGCAACGTAGTGCAAACTTCTAACTCAGATTAGCACAGCACAGTGCTAATGGCTGCATTGTCTTACTCTGTCCTGGGAAGGTATTCCATGGGCATTGCGTGGGTGTCACCATAATTTGCAAAACTTTGTAAACTTGGGAATGCACAAAAATCATACACCTCCCAAAGAGAATGGCGTAACAAGGAGAAATATCTTTATTTCTCCTTGTTACTTCCTCTTTCTATATGTGCTACATTTTGCAGAACTCATAGAAAGAGGAAGAAGCCTTTAAAGATTGTTTATTTGCAGGAAGGTGCCCCTTCCAGCTACTCCTGGTGACAGATGAAGGAGTGGAAGCGGAGAGTGAGTCTCATCCTGACCTCCTGTCTACCCAAGAGCAGAATGGATAATTGGAGTTTGTCAGCCTCTCCCCTAACCTGACCCCTGACCCCAGAGCAGAATAATGACTGTTGTTGATTGCGGGAGCAGTTTGCCTCTCTGTTCTCCCTCACCACTGGACTCACACACCTGTACGTCTTTGATATAGACACTGAAGATAGTCCACCTGTTAAATAAAAAAGATTTACAGGTTGTCAGACAAGGTGAAGGTCAACATCAAGGAGTAGGTCTCTAAGATACTTGCATCTGGGGTGATAGAGCTCTCCAACAGGCTCTAGTTGAGCCAGTGGAGCTGGTATGCAAGGCTGCCCCACTGGGCCCCATTCCAGAACTAAGGTTGTGTGTGAACTACAGGTGTCTCAATTCCGCCATGAAGACTGACACACACTCCATGCCCTGAGCTAATGACCTCATAAACAGGCTGGGAATTGCCAAGTTTCACTGTACTTTTGATTTGACATCAGGGTGCTGGTATATAGCTCTGACTGAGGGGGCAAATGTAATTTCTGCATTTTCAACTCCAGAGGGCCACTTCCAGATTAGGGTGATGCCGGTTGATTTCAAGAATGCCCCTGACACCTTTCAGATGTGGTCAACATGGACATAGCTGAGAATGGGCCGGAAAGCTGTGGGAGCGGCAATGTCGGCACAATGAGGCACGGGGGGGTCCGATAGCGAGTAAGCGCTAACGCAGGGGCAGCGTCAGTTAACGGCGATCCGTGCCTGCCCGACGGGTGGGATTGAAGGAAGCCAATGCGTGCAGAGGGGATGAATAACCGTGCAGGTGAGCTTCGGAGCGGAGAGTGTTGCCTACTCGAGCACACATCCTGTGACTCCTCGTTCCTGGAAGCTCCTGACTTCACCTCACCGCAGGTTCTGCACCGAAGGCCTTGCCTTACTTCCTCACGGCACGCCCGGCGTGGATCGCCGCTTCGCAGCTCACCGTTACCTGACACAGCCCCTGCGTTAATGGGGCATTACATGGGTTGTAAATGGTCGTTCCCATGCAACCACACATGCTTTTTGATGCTAAACCCTATCTATTAACATTAATAGACCAGGGTTAGCCCCAAAAATTAACGTCGCAAGAAAGCAGAAGTTCAATGGAGAAATGTTTTAATGTCTTTTTTCTTTTCCTCCTTTGAATGTGTGCTGCACTATGCAGCACACATACAAAGTATGAAAACGTTTTTAACTTGTCTAGCCATAGTATTTTGTACAGGAAAAAACCTATGGTTGACCCAGGTATGCACCTTAGGATTATGGCACCAAGGTGTGTGCAGATCAGTACCGGCACTAGGAAAGGCGGAGGAGAGAGCCATATCATGTGGGAAGGAGGCATTCTGTGCTGCCTACATGAGTGACATAGCTATTTACAAATTCAGCTGGGAGGAACACCTGTAGCACCTCCCGGAAGTGCTGTAGGCTCTACAGCAGGCAGGCCTAACTGTCAAAACCAGCAAGTGCCAGATAGGGCAGGGTTCGGTGGTGTATGTTGGCCACATGGTGGGCAGTGGCAAGGTTCAGCCCCTCAAGACTAAGATTAAAATTATCCTGACCCAGCAACCACCTAAAACACAGACTGAGGTGATTGCCTTCCTGGGCCTTGCAAGATACTGTAGGAGGTTTGTTAAGGGCCCATGGCACCATTGTTGCCCTCTGGATAGAGCTGACCTCAAAGAAGTAGCCCAGACAGGTGATCTGGACAGAGGCCTGGCGGTAAGCCATTGATACCCTCTAGGAGACCATGTGGACAGCACTCATGCTCAAGGGATTTGACTGCTACAAGGAGTTCATAGTGCAGACAGACTGTTCAGAGCATGGCCTAGAGGCTCTTGTAGTTCAGTTAAATGAGGAGGGCTTTTACCATCCGTTAGCCTTCATTAGTAAGTGATTACATCCGTGGGAAGAGAAGTGGAGTGCGACTGAAAGGGAGGTCTTTGTGGAGGTCTGGGCACTGAAGAAGCTGAGACTATACCTGTTTGGGACTCAATTCTGGGTTCGGACAGCCCACAGGCCCTTCAGATGTCTCATGCGACTGAGAGGTGACATTCCTAAACTGTTGAGATTGTTCATATCCCTACAGGGAAAAGACTTTATGGTGGAACACCACACCACTGCTGATGGTCTATCCAGGTTCTTCAAACTATATGATGAGAACTCCAAAGGGGTTGGATAGTTCTCCCCACTTATAGCTGGAGGGGGACCCATGTTTGACCTGTCAACCTAGAGGTGGTCTTCCTCCTACATTTTTTCTGATCTCGTTTTTGCTGGCCTTAAGACTCTTCTCACTTTGCCACTAATAACTAGTGCCTAAATGCTTGTACTCTTTCATTAAATCCTGGTAACCCTGGCTTAATACCAATTGCCATACTTAATTTACAAGTAAGCCTCCTGTAAAAAGGCACTACCTGTGCCCATGGCCTTTAAATTAAATACTTCTAGTGGGCCTGCAACACTGATTGTGCCACCGAGTTAAGTAGCCCTTTAAAAACCTGTCTCAGGCATGCAATTGCAGCCAGCTTGTGCAGTTTGAAACTGCTATGTCGACCTGGCAAAATAAACCATTTGCCAGGCCCAAACATTCCCTTTTTTATACGTATGTCAACTCTAGGATAGGCCCTTGACAGTCCAAATAGAAGGGAAGGAAAGGTACATCTAAGTTTTACATGTCCTGGAAGTTAAAAACTAATACATTTGTTTTCTGCTACTGCAATGTGTACTTCTCCTATAGGATAAATTGGTGCTACCCTATTACATTTTATACATGTAATTTCCAAATGGGAATAGGTAACCGGTTCATTTTTGGTGTCTCTGGAATCCTAATTTAGAATCCTAACTTATGATGAAGATAGACTTTCAAATTACAGTTTTGAAATGTCACTTTTAGAAAGTTTATATACATTTATCTCTTCACTCCCTTTTTAATCCAAATAAATCAGGCATACAAATGTTTTGGGTGCTGTTAGTTTATCACTAGCTGATCCTGGGTGTCCTAAAATCTCTTCAGTCCACTATACCAGGTCTGGTGTAGTGTTTCCCCCCTCACTCCTTATGGTCCTAGTGTGGGTTCCTCCTCTTCCTATCAATTCTTTGAGTTGTTGATAGCAATGAAATAAATCTAGTTAACCGAACAGCAATTTTTAACTTGATATTATTTAATCTTTCTCCCTGTGCTTCCCAACTAATTTGTGATAACTACTTTCTAAACAAGATTCCCTATTAAACCACTGTCCTCTGACCCTAAATATCTCATCAACAATGCAGTGATGGTGGCTGACTACCCCAGTACCTGTGAGAAGCAATCAATGCATTCATTGTGACGTTATTTTCAGTTTAGGCAAAGCATTTTTATTGCTTAGTTCAGATTAAACCTCTCTTTTGCATGTCAGAGAGAGTTGAGGAGAGTATAATGCAGTATCTCAAAACTTGAGCAGAAACTCAAGCGATCCAGTCATCCATTGATATAAACTATACTAGACTGTTTGGGGTACTGAGACAAGCAAAGTTTGGCCTTAAATGCCACCACTAACAAGAGCAAACAGGAAAGACGTCTAAGGAAATGTGGTTTCTTATTTCAACCAGATGAATCAGCCAGAGGAGTTTGTAATAATAACATTAAAGAAGATTAAGTCATTTGTAAAAATACAATTTCTAATGTGGTTATCAAATATGTATAATATTTTTGTTATTTAATAGTTTTTAAAATTACATTTCTAACTAAACTGTTTTATTAGACAGTTACTTTTGTGAATTATTTAAATGTTTTAATCATTCATATATGAATTCATTTTTAAGATAGTTTTTTCTAATATTTATTGTCTTTGTTTTGTTTTTTGAATGGGTAATAGGGTGGAAAGTGTTTTTAATATTTATAATTTGTAAAAATGTTTAACTTTTTAATAATTGTAATTAATTTAGTACATTTATTATTTTATTTATTCATATGAATAACATAGGCCCCTATTACGATGGCGGTTAGGCGAGCGTCCGACTGTCATCGCTGCAGGATTGGGACTGGCCGACCGGTGGTCAATATTCCCACCTGCATATTTATGATCCGACCATCAGGCAGGCAATCGGAAACATGTCTATTGACATTGAGGCTTGTACTGTGGACCTGAAAGGGTCTTCAGCACAAGCCCCAGTGGAAAAAAGCATGTTTACAAACATCCCTGCACCGTGTGCCAAGCACCACATGGTGTCTGGCAGAGTTTGCATGGGTGTATGGAGGTGCACCATGTATGCCCCCCAGGCCCCTTAGAGGAGGCCCAAGGGGGACTGATACCCTGCTAGGGTCCCCCAAAGTCCCTTTATGTCAGCCATTTCATGGCAGTTGGATCGCTATGAAATAATAGAGGGAAACTGGCATTTTAATTTCTATGGCGGAGCCTGAACTGGCAGCGCTCCTATTTTAGGGATTATGGTCTCACCAATACCCCGACGGGCTCCTTGAGCGTGCCAGAATAGCAGCGGTTGGTCTCTACCCCAGATACCTCCAACCGTCGGATCGTAATCTGGTGGTCAGACTGCTTCAATGGATGTCAGGGGGCATCAGAATGAGGCCCATAATGTTAAAATATTTTCTCTCTCATTTGAGATGTCATCAGTGATGTAATCAGTGATGTCACTGACCATGTCATGAGTGATGTACTATGTGACGTCATCAGTAGTGCATTGCGGGGGCGCGAGTTATAGTTAGCTAAACTAACTATAACGGGGGAATTTCTAGGGTTTTGTACGAGGGAAATGTCCAGCTAACTATAATGCCCCTGAAACCTATGTTTTTTTCAGTGAATTTCTAAGGATTTTTAAATGCCAATTCCTAACTATAACGCCCCTGAAACCTATGGTTTTTTCAGTGAATTTCAAAGGTTTTTTAAATGCCAATTCCTAACCATAACGTGCATGAAACCTATGGTTTTTCAGTGAATTTCAAAGGTTTTTTAAATGCTAATTCCTATCTATAACTTATCTCTAAAGATATCATGTTTCATGATTTACATTGGATTTCTATATTTTTCAAATTCAGTGTGTCAATTTCATTAATTATATATTTTTTTAATTCTTTTTTAACGCTATTTTTTTAACCTATTTTTTCATTTAAATATTTTCAAAATTAGAAAATATTATTTGTTTTTATTAGGTTTTTCAAACATATTTTTTATATTTTTAAAAATATGTTTTAACTATATGTTCAAAACTTTGTTTTATATATTTTTTCCATTTTTTTGGGATCCGCTCACCCTATGCGCACCGTTCTCGATCCCTACGCGATAGCTTCCGCGCATGGTATGCGTTGGGTATGTGTTTAGTGCGCGATCGCAATGCGACCGGTACGCGACTCCCAGCCTATACGCGACACGTTCGATGTAGGTAATGCGACGTTTACGCGCTTCCACGATGCGTCATCTGCGTCTATGACGTGGTAGGTGCGCGGATCCCGCGAAATATTTAACATTTAAAAAAACATATATGTATTTCATGTGAATAATAATTGAAGACAAACTCTAAACTAGTCTTAAAAGTAATATATTTTTACATCTAATCTTATATTTCTTTTTAATTCAATTTCGCGGATGCGCGCTGGGTGCGTTAAGCGTAAGCGCAGGGTGCGCGGATCCCATGTGACCTGCAAAAAAAGAGATTTGATTGGTTCATTACACTTCCTGTTCTAACTATTGAAAGACCCCACCCAATTCAATCATTCTTCTTTGACCTTCTTTGGAGGAGCATCTCTTTGCAGAGAAGAAGATTTTTTTAGACTAAGTTTACACTTAGCTCTAACTTTTTTCAACCAAAAATGGCTTCAGGCCAACAGGCATCACCTACATCTCCTCATACATCTGAGGATTAATTTTTGGAGGAGACACCACGCACACCACGTTTTTCATCTGTGGTGTGGAAACTTTTTACTTTTCCCGAGGGGCAAACGAAGACCAATGCCACCTTGGTCACGTGCAAGATTTGCAAAAGAGTGCTGCCTCGAGGAGATCCTAACAAAAAATACTCTTGCGGGACGACTAGTATGATGAAGCACCTGAGAACCCTTCATCCTAACAATCTTGCACGAGAAGAATGCCGACGGATGAGAGACACTCCTGCTCCTGCGCCTTCCACCTCATCGCAGCCGAGCACTTCAAGAGTGCATCCATCAGCCCAAAATTTGGACATCCGTCCTCAATTTCAATTTTTGAAAGTGCTCTGCACTAAGTGCAATGCGAGTTTGTGCTACGGTGAGCAGTCGATCGATCTGATCTGCCGCCAGCAAGAAAGTCACAATTGCTGTTTTTTTGTTTTTTTTTGTTCCCTGAAGTTCATTGTTTGGTTCCTCCTGTTTTTTTTTTCGTTTTTTTTGCAGAAAAACCAAAAATAAATAATAATTGTTCAGAAAACCCTCCAAAAAAATATAAAAGAAGAAAGAAGAAAAAAAAAGTTCTTCTAAGAACTAACTTTCCTGGTATAAAAAAAGAGCAAAATGTCTTTGTTAGTGGTTGAAAGTTTAGGTGAATGTATGTGTAGTATGTAATTGACTGAATGAATGCATTAGTAGCGTATGGTGAATGTATAAGTGCAAAACTATGAGGAAGTGCTGCAGCATCACACAGTAACCTCGTTAACTGCAGTGTGCTGTAGTACTTCCGAAGCACAGGGATACAACATATGTATATAAATATGTTGCAAATCTATGTTTCTCTCTGCACGGCTGCTTAAACTGCAGCCATGTGGTGACACAGGCACCCTTGCACCATAGTGCAAGGATATCTGTGTCATGTGCAGGAAGACACACCTTCCTGCACAAAAACAATCAGTAAAGGCATTTTTCTCCTTCAATGTATGCTGAGCATTTTAGCATGCATTGAAGATGTGAAACTGTGGAGATATGAAAATAATTCTCCTTGTTGTGCTTTCCTACACCAATTTTAGAATGGTGCAGCATTCACACACATATCGAGATTTATGATTTATGATAAATCTAGAGATGTGTCTTGTTCTATGAGTATTCAGTGCAATCATGCACAACAACACTTATAGAACATCGTTTCAACGCAAAGTGGTGTGTATGATGACGTTGCATTTACATGGAGTAGAAAAAGTGCACAGAGTGCCTTTTCCTCTCTTTGTAAATATGAAAGACAGTCTTGCGCAATAACTATGTTACAAAAAGTGACATATTTCTGTTTTTAAAATTGCTTGCGAATGATAGAGGTAAGCACAGAGTTTTGTCTGCAAAGATGCTCAAAGAAGAATGATTGAAATGATTGCGGTCCTTCAATAGGTATATGGGAAATATTATGAACCCTCAAATCTCTTTTTTTGCAGGTCACATGATATGTGATTATGGTCAGATTTTAAAACTACAAAGATATAAACAGAGTGTTTTTAGATACGTGTTTCAACTTTGTAGCTTCTTGCAGACCCCCTCAGTCTGCATATTGAGACTTAGTTAAACTTACCTTCACAGTAATAGGAATAAAAAATGGTATACATTTTTTCCAAATTTTCATTGCAATCTAAAATGATATAAATTGCTTATTTTAAAATTTGGATCTGTGAAAGAAAAAAAAAAAAAAAATTATAACATGTAATAATACATTTTTTACAACACAGCTTAATTTCCACAAAGTAATTTGTTTGCCTTTTTTGCTGTTCTCATAATATATTGAATTTCACTAGAAATAGTGATTTCAATCGTACTCCTCACTTAACAGCAGGCAACTAAAAACAATCAGAAAGATTGTTAAAAAAAAAACAACATGCTATTCTCAGTAAAATACCAGAAAATACAAATCACACATATATGAATTGCTTACGGCTAACCAAATTTTATAACTTTAACTTATAAAAACTGTAAATATTGCCGCTTTAAAATATTCACCGAATCAATGACCACCAAAAAGTCCATAATTCAAAAATATACCTTTCCTTGAGGCAAAATGGTATTTTTGCACTCTTTCTTTATGTAAATTGTCCAATGGTAGACCTATTAAATTATAATAATAAATTCCTCAGAGAATGAATTATCTTCCTAAAATTTTGACTTTAAAAATATTAGGTAGGAATTTTGTAATTCGCTAGGCAAACGTTGTTTAAAAACCAACTGAGAATCATTACAGCCTTTGTCACATTTTAGATAGGCAGTGTAATGTCCAGATGTGGTGGAAGGACCATCATGGAAAATTATAGCAATTGCTACAAAAGTCCTTCCTGATATTGATAGTTGTGCTGCTACAAATTGCTTTATTAAAGTATCCAATTTTCTTCCGTCAGCTGTACAACGTTGCAGCATTAAAATTATGTATTTTCCATATTTTGTTAAGAGTAATGTGGATAACATTTCTGATTTACATTGCCTACACTCCATGTTTTGATTTGCACCTTTAACTAATTTATTGAAAGACACTGATTTACAGTCTGGTAATGTTAAATACAGAAATCTCTCAGTGTCTACATTGGTGCTACATGTATGCATAACATTTTAACAATCATGTTCCCATTTAGAAATTCCCAAAAAAATGTCTATTTCTACACCTTCATTTTCAAAAATGGTAAGCATATACATTAGGAATTCCTGAGCATCTTGTTGGATATTTTAAGAAAATTGTGTAGAACCAGAACACACATCCAAAACACTACGAACATCTGAAACAGATTGTATTTTACTTATATCTGTTGTCAATTTTTCATAAACAGAATGCAAAAGAGAACAAAATCTTTTTTGCTGATTCTGCATAATTTGTCCTCGCAAACCTTCCAGATAAAAATCATTGACCACTACATTAGCATAGCAGTTGACACCTGAACTATTTTCAAACTGATAACCAACAATCTCTTCAACAGTGTCCAATTTCTTTTTACCTGCAATCACAACATTATCTTGTTCTTTTACCTTCTTGACACCTTCAGAGCAGATATTCTCTAACCTTCTTTTTCGACCAACCACACGCTTTTCAAATACAGGATATTGACCTAAATTAAGAGCATACACCCTTCTTAACCTATTATACTCTTTTACACAGTTTGCATCTGCAGTAACCTTCGTCTCATCAAAATCAATCAAAAACAAACCAGATAATGTTCTGACTCGTGACAAAGCAACATATGCCATACCCTCTTTAAATACGGTAGATCCAATGTTCACCAATGCGCTGTCTACACTTAATCCTTGAGATTTATGAATAGTCACTGCATTGGCCAGAGAAAATGGAAATTGTTTCCTACGGACATATAAATCTTTAACAAGCAAAAAATGAACTGAACAACGAACAATTTCTTTAACTTCATCAATCTGATCAAATTGAATTTTTAAAAATTCAATTCCTTCTTTTTTCTGGTAATTCACAAAATCCACCACTTTACCCATTGCACCATTAACTAAATTACGTCTTAAAATTACCCGACAGTTTACACACGCATAAAGGTGCCGATTCCGATCCTGTAAAACCCGGGTACGAATGGTCGTATGGAGCGTATTCTCCGTACGACTCGTACCCCGTGTCCAAGTGTACCGGGGTGGTGGTCATACAAAGTTCGCTCCGTACGGGACGTTTTCCATACGCTTGGGGATTCGGAACACCGGTACGGATCGGACTTGTGTGCTCGGACTTCAGTTTTACGATTTGTACGTAAATCTGTCCGGGGACGTCTTGTAGACTTTTCCCGAGGCAATTCATATGTAATTTGACAGTACGAATCGTACTTCGCCGTTTGTACGGGACTTGTACGACTCGTACGTAAAAAAATACGGATACGAGTCGTACGGGAATTATTTTTACCGGATCGGAATCGACACCATAGTGTCTTTTCTAAACCAGCAGTTTTAGATCTTTTTTTTTCTAAACAATCCAGTTTTGATCTCAACTTTCCCGTCAAAATAATAGTGATTCCTTCATGCTGTATTTTATCGATGGCTTCCATTTTTACAATTTCTTCATTTTCCAGTTTCAATAGTTCTTCATTGAATATGGAACACTCGCAAAGTGTTGGCGTTAGGCAAATCACTGATTTATTTTTAGCAATTTCCACGTACACTTTTGCAGGAACTGCATTTTCATTTGGAAAGACATTGCAAAGTAATCGACTCTCCAAAGCTTGTTTGCCTTGTTTTGAAAGAATTCCAGTTCTTATATCTTGAAGAATACTTCCATATTCAGCCTCATTTGCCTGTCGCATATTTCTTGTCAGTTCCTTGTGTTCAAAATGAGTCCAAATGTTCCCATTACCAACACTGCCAAGAGACTTTCTGGTATCTTCATAGGCTAGTGTTTTAAATACTGGTTGTCCTTTTACCGGAGTCAGTTGCAGTAGATCTCCAAAAACTATGACTTGTTTTCCTCCAAATAACATGTCATACTCTGTTTTAAGAATAAGCTGCATTCTTAAATGCACAAAGGCAAGCATCAAGTTTGAGACCATGCTCACCTCATCAATAATGAGAAGATTTATTTTCTTCAGGACTCTTGAAACTTCACAACAAGCTTCTCCAGATAGCTTGTGGTATTCCAATTTGTTCTCATGCTCTACTGGCAGCATTAGTAAACAATGTAAAGTAATTCCTTTAATGTTATGTGCTGCCAACCCAGTTGGAGCAGTGACAACACAAGACAAATGCGACTCAGTTGATTTTTGCAGATAACTTGTAATTACTTTAATTAAGAAACTTTTTCCTGTTCCAGCTTGACCACTCACATACATTCGGATAGGTTGAAATGATGTACATGAGCACCCTTTCTTTTCATGAAGTAATCCATGGTCAATCTGCTCTTTCACTTGCTGATATATTTGTTTCTGTTCAACATGTAGTTGTTCTTCCAAGTTTCCTAACTGTATTGCATCTTCTTGAGCTTGATACATTGCTGTTTCCACCTCATTCATTGCAATCGCTGCTTCATTTTCAACAATTGGTTGTCCTAGTGGATCTTGACTCAGTGCAGCAGAACTTTGACTGTCTTGAGAACTGTCTCTAGCAATCTCAGCTGCAATTGTAGCTTCTTGATCAATTTCATCATTCAACATTTTGACATAATTTGCGAAAGCACTGCATTGTATGCTATCTTTAGAAGCATTAAATGAATCTTCAAAGCTGGGAAAATCTCCAAGTAATTCCATTTCTGAACGCCATGGTTTGAACATTTGCAAAAGGGCTAAATAGTAAAATTCCCTTTTGTCAGCAGTGTTGCAACTCAGTTTCCTATGATTACTTAAATTTCCTTTCCTTTGTTTCACCAGATATCCTTCCGAACCAATAACTGCATATTTTCCATTGTTGATGTTCTCTGTAGTATTCCGTTTAAAAGTGTAGTTTTGCAGCACTTCATAGAGACACATGTTCTCAAGATGATGACTTCTATTTGGGTAGTATGTGTCCAACATATTTGTTTTCAAAATATCTGTACTTTCTGGTTCATTTTCTGCTAAATATTCAATTTCTTGAACCGATTTCAGTACCCGATGTCGCATCCCTGCAAGACCTAGACGCACCCAAATGATTCTTCTACTTTTGGAATATAGACTTGCAGATGATAACCGATCTGAACATTCATATGCTCCAATTTCACGATGTGATAACATCTTCAAACTGAAACTGTATAATTTCTTACTTAAAGTATTCTCTTGAGAAATCTCTTCCCACATTTCTTTCAATTCAGTCTTTTCTGATTTAGTAATGTAAGACGTTACATATCGCGCAACAGCAATGGAATTGCCCGCAACATACTGAATATCCATGTTAGCGTTCCACATGGATAAAATAACTGGATTGTAGTCATTTATGTATTTCGATTCTTCGCTTCTTCTTAAGTTGTAGGTGTTTTTCGTAGATTTTCTTGTGATGGTATGTTGCATAGCTGACATAAAACTGTTCACTCTTCCTTTGGATAATACAGGACGTGGAAATCCAAAACGACATTTGGTATAGAACTTATCCTTTGACTTGTACTTTCGTTGACAGTATTTTCCACACCTGTGGCTTTGAAATCGTAAGACTTGTTGTTTTAAGTTTTTATCTTCTCTGCTATTGGGAAAAGCACATGTAGCATAATCTTCAATGAAAGACAAAACAGTTTCATCTGAATCTGTTCCAAATTTGGGGGCATCCTTGATCCATAACAACATATGTATGTGAGAAGCACCTCTTGCTTGATACTCTTTTCTCCAAAAGAAATCCACAACTTCTCCAAGAGGATTTTTCTTTTTACTGCAGATGAAATACATCATAGCTTCAAATCTATGATTGAAATATCTGCATACATTGACAGGATCCAAAGAGCACAATTCTCCAGGTGTCTTGTATTCAATATTTTTTATATTGGAATTTGCCTCTCGAAGAACTTCAAGTAAATCATCCCAAGCATACTCAGCACAGCTTAGTGTAACAAACCATGTAGGAGTTCCCAAGTTCAGTAGCATACATTTCAGTTCTCCATGTCGACGGTACCAATATTCATTAGTCCCACGTTGACATGCCATCAGATTAATCAACTGAGATTTTAATGATCATCTCTCTGATGCACTTTATCCATAAAATCCCTTACAGTTACATTTTGAGGATGCATTCCAGTTTTTAAAATGTGATTTACTGCAAATGAAAGTCCAGGCAAGTCACTTTCAAACAGAAGATGAAACATATAAGGGATACATTGTCGAAATGTTGGATCTTCTGCATATAATCTTGTTGTCCGATATTCAGATGCAGGAATCTGCACAGAACGTTCATCATATCGTCCACCTTTTCCTGTTGGAAACAACTGTGGGAAACAACGAGCTTCCAAGTTCTCTTCCCATACACTCATGGGACTTCCTGTTGCTTTTTTCATTTGAAATAACTCAATTGTTTTCCCCATCACCTCTTTGGAATTAAGTGGATGTACACTGTAATGTTCATAGATTTCTTCACATCTGGACATGTCCACTATTTCTATTTGTCCACTTAATGTTTCAGTATCTTCTGCTAAATCTATTTCTTCTTCTCCTACAAACACATTTCTATAGTACTCATTATTTTTTAACAGATACAATGATGCCTTTTGCACTTTTCTAACATCCACTAACTCTTGCCAATTTTTCCTATTCTTAGTAGGAACACCATTAACTAGAATGACTAGTGGCTCATTTTCTGCATAGTCTACACCAATAGTTTCAATATTTTTCCTTAAGTCTAACAGTAAATACACAACTCTTCCTTTCAATCCTATTTGCAACTCTGATGGAGGTAATTTACCTCTTTTGGGCTCCATTCGAACAATAGCCTGAAACGGGTGAACACATTGTATGAGAATAGACCAGAGCTTTCCAAACTCTGTGGCGCGACACAGTACTGTGTCGCCTCCTAAATGTGGGTGTGTCGCGCAACGATGACGTCGCGGACAGATTAGGGTGCCCTCTTGGAGTTTGCATCCAGTGGCGCAGTACCGTACGTGGAGTAAGGAGAGGTGCTAGGTGAGCGCGGCCTCGTTCCCCTGTGCGACGCACGTTGAACATTGAATCGGCGCTCGGTAAGGCAAATTTGGAATTTTAAAAACTGTTGGCATTCAATTGTATCCCCTGAAATAATATTACGCCAATGTCAGAGGCGTAGTTTGTATTCCCTGTTCCGTGGTTAGGGAAGCAGTATGGCGCCAATCTCGGAATGCTCCTGAATTTCCACTGCCAGGTTGGAAGATGAAATAGGTCCGCGATAGAAACAGACAGGAATTACTCGAGCAAAAATCTAAATCCGCTGTTTTACAACCTCATCCGCTGTGGCCTAGGTGATTTCAAGAGCCAGGTGTTATATCTGAAATCCTCCTTCTTTGCTTTGGGACACAAAGTAAATACAAAGTCAGCAATACATAGCTGCCAAGGTTTCGGATTGCTATTTGTGACACGTTCATAATTTTGAGTTATTAGGAGTGAAATTTCAACGACTATGAGTGACCCTTTCAACCGAGGAAAATGAAGAAAAATGAATGTGTTTGTGTCCTTGTGTATAGTAACTGATACTCATAAAGCGGGCCGCGTTCGCACTATATAAAATCGGCGGGAAAAAAAAATGCAATGTGAAAGAGGCTGTATTATTTCATAAAGAGTTTTAGGCCACGCTGATAACATTTTTTAAATGCTGAGCGGCCTACCGCCCAGGCTTGACCACGCTGTCCGCAAGTACAGTGGCACCACAATCTCTGGCGCTAAGTCACCCCGGCCCAAAATGAGTTAGTGTGCTTTCGTACAAACTTTCTGAGACAGACTGCCTCACTGCACAGTTACATGGCCCCAGGCACATCCGGATCACCGCTGCGCGCTTTCAAAGACATAACAAGTAAGTTAAGTACAATTAGAAATACTGTGTACAATTAACTCTGAATTTCTCCGAGACAGTGCATGTAGCATAGCTAAGAGGTGAGTGCTTCTGAGCTATGCGGTTAGTAGTGCAACTTGGAGAAATTCGGAGCTAAATGTAAGTACTTTATAATGTGCAAGCGCATGAAAACTGGCATACAGCTGTCCCCTCCCTGAGTACATGGCCACTGGTGCACAAGAAGGAGTGCATGCGACTTTCACCTGCAACCACCTGCACAAATTAAGCCTTTTTAGGTTATATCTGAACTACCGTGGGAGTGATATCTGATTTTTGACCTACCTGTGGTCAATTTAGCACAGTTGTTCTCTTCCTTGTAAGCCGAATCTCACTTTTGAAACTGGTCCATATCCTATACGCCTTAGGGCCCAGATTTAATAATTTGTCATTCAACGCAGCACAGCAAGCAAATTTGCTACTCCGAGTAGCCCACAAGGGAAACTACAGCCCGGAGCCATATCTAATACGAGTGGCACTGCTGCTGCTGTCCGCCAAGCACAGACACTCTAAAAAAGCTGCCTTGCTTCATGCAAATAGTACCTACACCTCCAAGATTGGCGCCATACTGGTTCACTAACCTAGCACCAGGGGATACAAACTACACTGTGGTTTGATTTGCATTCCGCTCTCTCCCATCTCCGAGCCCCATAGAAACGGAGAACCCATGGGTGGAATGCACTGTGTGTTTAAGCCACAATTCTCTGGGAGCGCCTGGAACATGGTATTTATCCACAGCGAACCACGTGTGATGGGCAGGGCTAGGCGTGGGGTCAATGCTGGTGATAGAGTCGGGCTCAGTGTGGAATCTGTATGTTGAATGCTTTTTTTTATTGAGGCGATTCGAAGGGGCGCTGGTGGCAAGAGGCCACCAGTTCCGGAAAAGAACAGCAGCATGCACGTTATTATTCATATTTCAAAGACACGTAATCTCTGAATGAGGGTATCCTTGCCGGAACCAGCTAAAAGACTGATGACTTAAATTCTGCCCTTGCTTAAAGATCTTGCCATGATCAAGATGCATGAACAATGGTTGTGGGTATGACCACCAGGTCGACCGGTCCTTTTATTCTTGTCAGAGTAGTTGCAAAGGCTGAGATGAAGGGTCTTGGGAAGCCAAAGGATGTGGATTCTCGAATGCCAGGGGTTAGTTGGCCCTTCTGGCGATTGCTCTGATATTTGGTTTAGTTGGCATTACAGCAGACACCGAGTATGTTTTTATGTCCCTGAATCACAGAAGTTTTGCCAGTCACTGTCTTTGTTAGAACAGATTCACAATTGCTTTATTAACCTTCCTGCTTCCTCAAATTTGCTTGGAAATGCACCATTTGCCCACTATTTTTCAAAATATTCTTGGGGGAGATCCCCCCCGAATCCCACTTAGGTGGCTCGGGGTCACTCCCTTCGCTCGCTCGCTTTGCCGTGTCGCAAGATGAACATTGTCTAAAAGGTGTGTCACCAACATGAAAAGTTTGGAAAGCTGTGGAATAGACTATTTAAATCTATCTGCTCTGGTGGAATAGCAACCAACTCTAGATTATAATGAACAGCTCTAACAGGCATTTTATTCTCATCTAATTTGTTATAACAATATTTGAAAATACGCTGCTCAGATCCCAAATCAAAACAATCCTCTACCAACAAATAAGTTGCAAATTCCATCCACTTATCATTATCTTCTATTTCACATTTTAAATACAGATTGACACCCCTAGTCTGATTTTTATAGTGACTTCGCTGACAACAAATAGAATAAACATTTGGTCTTTCACCTGAAATTACCTTTAACTTTGTGATTTCATCCTCACATTTTTCTATAATTACGGGTTGTACATTGTCTTCAACATTTTGTTCTACTAATGTGTCAGTTTCTTCACTCTCTTGCTGAGAACCAAAGTAACAAAACTCAATATCATCACAGACTTGCTTCACATCTGATACTGACCCACGCAAAAGAGCACTGTTCAACTCACTTAACTTTAGTGCTGGACTTTTTGCATAATACAACCTTCTCACTAACTTCCGCATTTCAGTATGATGTACTGCCAGCATTCTGAAATGGTGAAAAACACTTCGACAAACTTTCCTAGAAAGACAAGCCAGAGAATGACTTTGCAAACCAGTATGTTTTCTCACTCTGTAAGGGTCTAGTCCTTGCAACAGATTAATCTTTTGTTTTACACTTTTTTTAGTATAGGCTCGTAAAAAACGACATAATTTTTCAATAGATTCCTGTCGTACACTGCAAACACTACTGCAAGTGTACTCAGGGTTTTTAGCACGTCTCCCTAAAACTTCATCAGCTATCACTTCTTCTGCATTTCTTTGAACCATTTTTCCTTTCTCAATTGGACTACCGCTGGTGTCAACTGCATACAATAATTTTTCGCTCAGTGAATAACTCTCTTCGTTAAAAAAGGCTCTGAACTGGAACTGTGTTTCCATTCTCCCAAAAAAAATCGCACATTTTTTTCAAATTAATAACTCTTTTCCTCCTACTTTTGGCCTTCAATACATGGATTGGTTTATCTAGTGATCAAATTCTGTTTAATACTAAAATAAACAGTTTCCTTTTTACTTCAAAAGCCTTTTCCACAATGTTTTCAATATGCTTCTTCTTTTTATAAAATAAAGCTCTTTTTTTATATTTCTTCACATCTTTCAGCAAATTATGCACTACTCCCTTGTAAAATATTTTTTTGCGTAATTCCTTATACTGATTTTACCTTCTTTTACCATACTTTATCTCCTTTGACTGACCATTTGCTTTTTTACTTTTCCTCTTATTTTGAATTTTTTTCTTACTTGAAGAATTCTCAGTAGTTCCAGCATTATCTACATTCTGTTTGCTCCTACAAATATTTTTAATAAATTGCTTTGTGATCTTATCAGAAGTTTTTTTCCTTTTAGCCACATTATCTTGTAAATTAAGGTGCCGATTCCGATCCGTTAAAAAAATTTACCGTCCGACTTGTATCCGTATTTTTTTATGTACGAATCGTACAAGTACCGTACAAATGGCGAAGTACGATTCGTACGTGAAAAATACATACGAATGGCGTCGGGAAAATGGTCCGAGAGGGAGCCATAAAGATTTACGTCCAAATAGCGTTGGGAAAAGTGTCCGATAGGGAGCCGGACATTTTTACATGCAAATCGTAAAACAGAAGTCCGAGCGCGCAAGTACGATCCGTACCGCCCATCCGAATACACAACCGCATGTAAAAGGCCCCAAACGGAGCAAATGCTGTAGCCTACATGTACACGGGTAAACTTGTGCCCAAATACGAGTCATACAGCCCCCCTCACCCCGCACATGTCAGCACTGTACCCCCGTATGTCAGCACCGTACACCCCTCCGCACCGTACCCCAATACCATAGCACAGCCCCGCACCTGTACGGGCCTTGCCCCTGGCCCGTCTCCCAGCCCCGCACCTGTACGCCCCATACCCCAGGACCGTACCCCAGCCCCCCACCTGTAAGTGCCGCACCCCAGGCCCATCTCCCAGCCCTGCACCTGTACGCACCATACCCCAACACCGTAGCCCAGCCCCGTACCTGTACGCACCGTACCCCAACACCCTAGCACACCCCGCACCTGTACGCACCGCACCCCAACACTGTAGCACAGCCCGCACCTGTACGCTCCGCACCCCAGGCCCGTCTCCCAGCCCCGCACCTGTACACCCCATACCCCAGGACCGTACCCCAGCCCTCCACCTGTACGCGCCACACCCCAGGCCCGTCTCCCACCCCCGTACCTGTACGCACCGTACCCCAACATCGTAGCCCAGCCCCATACCTGTACGCACCGTACCCCAACAGCGTAACCCAGCCCCATACCTGTACGCAATGTACCCCAACACCGTAGCACAGCCCGCACCTGTACGTGCTGCACCCCAACACCGTAGCACAGCCCGCACCTGTACACGCTGCACCCCAACACCGTAGCACAGCCCCGCACCTGTACGCACCGTACCCCAACACCTTACCCCAGCCCTGTACCTGTACGCACCGTACCCCAACACCCTAGCACAGCCCTGCACCTGTACGCACCGTACCCCAACACCTTACCCCAGCCCCGTACCTGTACGCACCGTACCCCAACACCCTAGCACAGCCCCGCACCTGTACGCACCGTACCCCAACACCTTACCCCAGCCCCGTACCTGTACGTACCGTACCCCAACACCCTAGCACAAACAACTGCACCCATACACCTTAACTGATACACCATCACACAACCTCCTTCACAAACACCCCCTCTTCACCTTCACACACACACTGTCACATTCACACCCACACACCCACAACCATCCACACCCACACCCCACACCATGCCCACAGACAAGAATCCAAAGTTCACAACAGCGGAGCTGGAGCTCCTTGTCAACGAAGTCATCAGAGTCGAGCCACAGCTGTTTGGAACATTGGTCAGACAGACCAGCATAGCCCAAAAAAACAGCCTGTGGCAGAGGATCGTCGATAAGGTGAATGCTGTTGCGCCCATCTGAAGGACCAGGCATGAATGCCAAGCCAGGTGGTACGATCTGCGCAGGGCAGTCAAGAGGAAAATGAACGAGGAATACGCCCAGAGTAACATCACTGGAGGCGGGCTGCCCCGCAGACCTGTACATTACCATCCCTGGGAGGAGAAGGTGATGGCCACGCTTCCGCCGGTGAGAGTACACGGAGTCGAAGGAGTCGCAGAGCCTGGTGAGTACACAAACAACTCACGTAACATGGGGGAATGACATCCACACCGCAAATACACCAAATGCATGCAACTACCCCCAAGCCCTCACTGCACACAACCACACCCTAAAACCACGCTCATGCCACTAACGTCTCCATGCCCCATTCACAAATTAAGGCAATGCCATGTCCCAGGCCACACCAACCACAAACCCAAGACTGGATGTCCGGGATGCTGGGAGGGTGGGGCTCACACAACACATTGTGCAACTCAGAACCAGACACCAATGCCCACAACCCATATGGCCTAGGTACATACCCATGCACCATGCCCAATGCACAGGGACTGGCAAAGTACTGACAAGGTAGCTGCCACTTGGCCCTGCTGTAGGCAGCACAAGGCCCTCCTGTGACCACTGTACACTCAAACAACAACTCTACTAGCTCACATACCCAGCACAGGAACTCACACACACTGTCATGCCAGCATGTATCATGAGGGGACAGACACATCACCTGGGAGACCCAATGACAAATCACACTACACCCAACAGCAGGCCCGGTCACACCCCCCCTCACACAAGCACACACCCCCGGGGCAGGCAACGGATTTACCCACTCACATGGACATGTGACACAACAAGACCAATCCATAGCCAAATAAGCATCCCAGCCAAAAATCTACTGGCAAACACTCAGGAGCACATACCAATCTGTCCCCCGCAACATACCCATCCCCAAGTGTACATTGAGAGGAATGCTAGGCACATCCAACCACCTGGAGGAACTGTGACTACTTGAATATGTATGAAACGTGGATGTGGCATGAAACAGCATTAACATTGTCTCTCTCTCACACACAGGGCAACGTCATCGACCTCTCCCCAACAATGGGGGGAACAATCACAGTCCCAGGCTCAGCGTGAAGATGATCCCACTGGCAGCGCCGACTCCCACCACTCCGTGGATGACCCCGACCAACCTGGCCCCTCTGGTGCCCAAGCCCCTGCAGCACCTGCGTCAGGTACATCTGTGCCCACCACCACCCCCATTCCTGCCACATCCCAGGAAACACCCAGGAGCCCTGCTCGCACTGAACAACACAGCCAGTCTGACCAGGAGGGACAAGGTTCTCCGGGCACCCAGGAGGAGGCAGACGACCACGCTAATGCCATCCCTCAGGGGTCCAGTAGACCAGGCCAGGCTCGTGTGGGCAGGGGTGGTGGGAGTGGAGGCAGGCGAAGGCGAGAACCTGACCAGCCAGCTGAGGGAACCGGTATGGCACACATGGGCCACATCATGGACACATACCGGCGTGACACAAGGGGCATCAGCCAGGTTGTGTCGAGCCTCACAGACATCAAGGGGACCCTCGATGAGATGAAGAAACTGCAGGCCGAGTGTTAGACCTGGCATCATTGGCATGAGTCTCTCCTCCATTTTCTTCTGGTTGCCTCCTCTGTTTACGATGTTTTTGCTGGATTATTGCTTTGGGCACTGTGCCACTGCTGATCAGTGCCACAGTGCAAGTGCTCCCTATGTTAAATTGTTACATTGATTGGTGTTACCATGATTGGCTTGGTTGACTTACTGTTCAGACCCTAGTCTAGTGCACTGCGTGTGCCAAGGGCGTGTAAGTTAACTGCTGCTGGTGGGCTTGCAGCACTGGTTGTGCCACCCACAGAAGCAGCGTATAAAATGTGTCTCAGGCCTGCCACCGCAGCGCCTGCGTGCAGTCCCTGACTGCCATGTCGACTTGGTAAGGAAACACACTTACCAGTCTCTAAACCTTCACTTTGCCACATTTCAGACACCTCTATGGTAGGCCCTAGGGCAGGGTGCATTGTTGGTAAAAGGTAGGTCATGCCCTGATGTGTGTGGCATGACCTAATAGTGAATTACAGCCATTTTCGTTTTTCACTATTGAAGGGCTACCTGCCTCCAATAGGCCAGACTGGGCAGACTGATTATTAACTCCATTATAATCTATCTGACTCAGGGAGCATGGTAGCAAGTCGAGTTTAGTATCCCTGAACTCAGAATTTAATAACACACCCTTTAGGATGGATGGTTTTTAAATTCTATGTTTGAAAATAGCACTTTTAGAAAGTGGCTATTTTCTTGTCCAACTATCTACCGGTCTCTGCTGGTTTGGTGTGTGTGTCAGGGGCTGGGTGGCTCCAGAGGTCTGAGTGAGTCAGTGTGGGGTGAATGGGGCGTTTACACATAGAGTGAGGGAAGAGTAGCCTGCCCTGCCTGACCCAATACTGGCTCCGCCTCCTGCTGGGCGACTGATAGCCCTGCTCCTGCCAGTGACAATACTGGCTCCGCCTCCTGCTGGGCGGCTGAGGACCCTGCCCCGCTCAGTGAATGGGCCAGGTGCCTCTGCCTGGCAACACCCACAACAAACCTGAGATGGTGGGAATCTCCCTGTTTGGACAAAGGGAACAAAGGAGAAATGGGGTATAAGAGAAGGACCCCTGAACCAAGAACTCAGATCACTTCTGACAAGGAAACCTGTACCAAGGACAAGAAGCCTGCTGATCTAAGGACTTGCCTCCCCTTTCTGCCAGAGTGCTGTTTTGCTGTGGAGGAACCTGAAAGCTGCTTCTTTATTTTTGCCAAGGAACAAGGAGAGAGGAACTTGGTGTGTACTCTCTGAACACTTGCTAGGAAATCTCCAAGGGCTGGAAGAGTGCCAGTCTCCTGCTGAAGTCACAGGGCCAAAGGACTTCACCATTTGCTGAATTGCTGGAAAGTGTTGTTTCCAGTACACAAGGGAAAATCTGCAGTCTCGACGCCGCCGGGCCCGATCGACGCCAGCAGCAACTCCAGTGAGCAGTGGGTATCGGCCCCGGCTCCAAGTGACCCCGTCTCGACGCCGGTATCGACGCCAGTGAGGAGTGAGTATCGGCTCTACCTCCAAGCGACCCCGTCCCGACGCCGCTGCTGATCGCATCGACTCGACGCCCTTCACGACGCCGTGAGCGCTGCTCCGGCCCGACATCCCTCGACACCGCTGCGGATTGACCCGACTCCGAGGCACGATCGACGCCGACCTCGACGCCGACATCTCGACGCCGTGGATCCTCGTTTTCTTCGTTTCTCAAGGTACTGTACTTGTGGGGTCTGTTGCGACTCCAGGCTCGACGTAGCGCTCCTCGCGGTCGACGCCGAACCTTGGGAATCTTGTAGACTCGACGTCGTGTGACTCCTGTGGGGGTTACATTGTTGCCAAAGAACTGTGCTCAGAAGAATACTTTGCTAAAGAACTATTTGCCAAGAAGAAACCTTACTTGAACTATTATTTTTCCTTCCAAAGAGTATTTATTAAGACTGTGGTATATTTTTGTCGTTATTTGGTCTTGTGCTAAGCCTTATATAAAAATACTATTTTTATAATAACTTCGGTGTCGTGTCCATCTGTAGTGTATTCACTTTATTACTGTATGTGGTCATAAATGCTTAACACACTGCCTCTGAGATAAGCCTGTCTGCTCTGCCAAGCTACCAAGGGGGTAGCAGGGGTTATCTGAGTGTGTAATCCCCTTTCCCTGACTAGAGTTGGTTGGTCCCTATTTGTCAGAAGTGTATACCTCTGCCAACTAGAGACCGCCGGTTCTAACATTGGTGGTCAGCGGTGAGGATTTGAACTTTGCATTTATGACTCATGTGCAGTGATTAGTGTACGCTACATAGTGAAAGCAGACCATAACGCAGCCACAGTCCGTTTGGTAGGATATCCTATTTTTGTTCTCCGCTTTCCTGGAGCTTATTTTCTTAAACACTGCCAGTTTTGACCATGGAGAATGCCGGAGCTGCTACACCTGTGGAGAATGTTGTGGGGGAATTTGATAAGGAGAAGATAGATTCCTACACGCTAAAAGATCTAAAAGGATTTTGCAAGCAGTTTAAAGTTCCTACCACAGGTGTCTCAAAGAAAGAGGGCTTCCTCAAAGCGCTGAAGGCCTGGTTAGAGGCCAGAAATCCCTCTGATCCGGTGGTGGTACCGGAAGAGGAAGAAGAAGAGGAAGAGGAAGATCCCACAGGTGGGCCAGTGTCATCTCCAGGCAGTAGTGCGTCCTCTAGGAGCCTTTCCCCCGAAGAATTAGAAGACAGGGAGAAGGAGAGGGGGTACAAGTTAGAAATGGCAAAACTTAAATTAGGAGGGCAGTTGGAATTAGAGAATGCAAGAAGCAAGAGAGAAGCTGAAATGGAGAGCAAAAGATTAGATTTTGAGAGAGAGAAATTAGCGTTTGAACGTGAGAAGATGGTGAGGGAGATGGAGCTTAAAACTAAGAGTTTAGAGCTGAATCCCTCTGGTGGCAGCACTCCATCTGTGCCTGCAGAAAGTAGGTTTTATTTTCCTAAAGATGTGATCAAGGATTACAGTAAGAATGAAGATATTAGCCAATGGTTTAAAGCATATGAGTTAGCATTGTTGGCCCACCGGGTCCCTGAGAAGGATTGGGGAACGGGGTTGTGGAGCCGCTTTACAAACGAGGGGAGAGATACCTTGTTGAGCCTTCCTGCTGAGGATAGGATGTCTTATACTCATATGAAAGATGCTTTAATGCTGAGATATGGCTTAACTCCAGAAAAGTACAGACAAACCTTTAGAGAATGTAAGAAGTTGCCTGGTACTACGTGGGTTGAATATGTGTCTTTTTTCTGCAGAACCATGGATGGTTGGATAAAGGGTAGCAAGGTTGATAGTTATGATGATCTTTATGATTTGTTCGCTTGGGAGCACTTGTCTAATAACTGTTTTCCAGAGCTACGCCAGCACCTTGTTGATAGCAAGCTATCTAACCCTAGAAAACTTGCTGAGGAGGCGGACCGCTGGGTCAGTACCAGGGTCCACAAGGGTCCAGTGGGAGACTCAGCCAAAGGTGGGCAGGGTCCCCAGCAGAAGAGTGGGGGGGACAGGGGTAAACAGAGGGAGTTTCAGAAAGGGCCCCAAAGTAGTCCCCAAGGGAACCAAGGGAAGGGTTCCCAGCCTCCCCCTGTAAAGAAGCCAGAGGCCCCGACAGGTAAACCTGTTCACAGGGGCCCCATGACCTGCTATGCCTGTAAGCAGGTGGGACACCGTTATTATGATCCCCAGTGTCCCATGAAGGATTCGAATGCACCGCCGCGTGCACCCCCTCGGCAGGTAGCGAGTGTAGCTCTGGGAGGGGAGGAGATGGGTGCCCCCGGTGGGTGGGGTCCCGCAGAAATGTCCCTGGTCTCTTTAGGAGACGTGGAAATGGTCCCTCCTACCCCTCTGCCTAGTAACACTAAGAAATATAGGCAGTGGGTGACCATTAATGGCCATAGGGTGGAAGCTCTCAGAGACACCGGAGCGAGTGTGACAGCTGTCAAGTGTCACTTGGTGTCCAGAGAGCAGGTGGTCCCTCATGCATTCTACCCCGTTGTAGCTGCTGACAACTCACAGAGTCAGTGTGAGGTAGCTCAAGTTCCCTTTGAGTGGGGAGGGGTCTCGGGTACTCTTCAGGTTGCTGTGAGGCCCGCCATGCCTGTTGATTGTCTCTTGGGCAATGATTTAGAAGACTCCCCTTGGGCTAAGGTGGAGAGAAAAGCGCATCTGGAAATGTTGGGTCTGCCTGAGTGGGTGTGTGCGACCACCCGGTCCATGTCAGTCAGTAAGGGTGTTGATGGGGGCCCGGAGCCTGAAAGTATGGCCCAGGTCCCAACCGTGAAGAGAAGAGGCAGGGGGCGCGGGAAACCGTCCCCCATCGTTCCCGCGGTCCAGGAGGGAGCAGACCCTGAGGGGGATGCCCTGGAACCGACAGGAGAACAAGTGGCCGAACTGGGAGACCTGCCCGAGCTGACCCATTGGCAGCAGGATGGTGGTCCCTCCAGGGAGGAATTTTGTGCTGAACAGAAAGTGTGCCCTTCTCTTGTGGGTATGAGGCAGCAGGCCTCAGCCCAAACGACAGGTGATCAGTCAGGATCACATTGGGTCTACTGGGAGAACGGCCTCCTGTATAGCGAGCCTAAGGCTGCTGAGCCTGGGTCAGCCCGTGTGCTGGTGGTACCCCAGCGCTTCAGAGCCTTCCTACTGGGGTTGGCTCATGACGTTCCGTTAGCTGGACATCTGGGGCAGGACAAGACCTATGACAGGCTTGTCACCCATTTTTATTGGCCTCAGATGAGAAGGGATTCAGATATCCATTGTAGGACCTGTCAAACTTGCCAGGCAAGTGGGAAAAGTGGGCGGAAGCAGAAGGCTCCCCTCCAACCTTTTCCCGTCGTCAGTACCCCCTTTGAGCGAGTGGGAATTGACATTGTGGGGCCACTGGACCCCAAGACAGCCATGGGCAACAGGTTTATCCTGGTCTTGGTGGACCATGCCACCCGGTACCCGGAAGCCATCCCTCTCCGAACAGTGACGGCCCCCGTGGTGGGACGGGCACTGATGGGTGTTTTCTCCCGCATGGGGTTCCCCAGAGAGGTGGTGTCAGACCGGGGCACCAACTTCATTTCGAATTATATGAAGTCTCTGTGGAAGGAGTGTGGGGTAACCTACAAGTTTACCACTCCTTACCACCCTCAAGGTAATGGGCTGGTTGAGAGATTCAACCGGACCCTAAAAGGCATGATCATGGGTCTTGAAGAACCGATGAGGCGTAAATGGGACGTCCTCTTGCCATGCCTGCTGTTTGCTTACCGTGAGGTGCCACAGAAGTCTCTAGGGTTCAGCCCCTTTGAGCTTTTGTATGGTCACCCGGTAAGAGGACCTTTGAGTCTGGTCAAAGAAGGCTGGGAGCAGTCTCCCAGGAAACCTCCCCAGGATGTATATAGTTACATGCTGGCCTTTAGGAACCAGACTCGGCGCTTCAGAGATCTTGCTCAGGCAAATCTGGAGGCCAGCCAGGAAGAGATGAAGCGGTGGTACGATCAGAATGCCACTCTGGTTGAGCTTCAACCTGGTCAGAAAGTTTGGGTCATGGCCCCTGTGGAACCTTGTGCGCTCAAGGACAGGTGGACTGGACCATTTGAGGTTGTGGAGAAGAAGAGCGATGTAACCTACTTGGTGGACTTGAAATCTCCCAGGAACCCCTTAAGGGTCCTGCATGTCAACCGGTTAAAGCCCCACTTAGAAAGGTCCGAAGTGGGCATGCTCCTTGCCACAGATGCTGGGATGGAGGAGGAGAGTGAGCCTCTTCCTGACCTCCTGGGTGCAAAAGAAAAAGATGGGTCAGTGGATGGTGTTGTCCTCTCTGACACACTGACCCCTGAGCAGCAGCAAGATTGTCGCCACCTGTTGGTACAATTCCCTGATCTGTTCTCCTTAATCCCTGGTGTCACTCAGTGGTGTGTCCATGATGTGGACACCGGGGACAGCACTCCTGTGAGGCACAAGGCCTACCGGGTGACTGACAAGGTCAGAGCATACATCAAGGAGGAGGTCTCCAAGATGTTTGCCTTAGGGGTGGTTGAGTCCTCTAGCAGTCCTTGGGCCAGCCCAGTGGTCTTGGTCCCAAAGGCTGCAGCGCCTGGTGCTTCACCAGAACTTCGGTTCTGTGTGGATTACCGAGGACTCAATTCGGTCACCAAGACTGACGCGCACCCCATCCCCAGAGCTGATGAGCTCATCGATCGGTTGGGGGCTGCCCGGTACCTTAGTACGTTTGATCTAACGTCTGGGTACTGGCAGATCGCCTTGACTGATGGGGCAAAAGAGAGGTCTGCATTCTCCACACCAGATGGGCACTACCAGTTCCGTGTGATGCCCTTTGGGATGAAGAATGCCCCTGCCACATTCCAGAGGTTGGTTAACCAGGTATTGGCCGGGCTGGAAGATTTCAGCGCCGCCTACCTGGACGATATAGCAGTGTTCAGCGCCAGCTGGGAGGAACACTTGCGCCACCTCCAGGAAGTGTTGTTGGCCCTGCGCAGAGCAGGCCTCACAATCAAGGCTAGTAAGTGCCAGATTGGGCAGGGTTCCGTGGTGTACTTGGGGCACCAAGTAGGGAGCGGCAAGGTGGCCCCCCTGCAACCCAAGATAGATACCATCCTGGCTTGGGAACCGCCCAAAACCCAGACTCAGGTGAGAGCCTTCTTGGGTCTCACGGGTTACTACAGGAGGTTTGTCAAGGGGTATGGCAACATTGTGCACCCCTTGACCTCGCTGACTTCCAGGAAGCAGCCGAGACTTGTGATCTGGACTGACGCCTGTCAGAACGCCTTTGACACCCTGAAAACTGCAATGTGTACAGCACCGGTCCTCCAGGCACCCGACTTTTCAAAAGAATTCATTGTCCAGACAGACGCTTCAGAGCATGGTGTGGGGGCTGTTCTAGCACAGATGAATGAGGAGGGCCGAGACTTACCTGTAGCCTTCATCAGCCGGAGGTTACTTCCCAGGGAACAAAGGTGGAGTGCGATAGAGCGTGAGGCATTTGCTGTGGTCTGGGCGCTGAAGAAGCTAAGACCCTACCTGTTTGGGACTCACTTCCGGGTTCAGACAGACCACAGGCCCCTCAGATGGTTAATGCAGATGAGGGGTGAGAACCCAAAGCTGTTGAGGTGGTCCATTTCCCTACAGGGGATGGACTTTACGGTGGAACACCGCCCTGGTACAGATCACGCCAATGCTGATGGTCTGTCTAGATTTTTCCGCCTTAGTGATGAGGACTCCCTGGGTGAAGGGTAGTTCTCCCCACATTTCAGCTGGAGGGGACACGTGTTAGACCTGGCATCATTGGCATGAGTCTCTCCTCCATTTTCTTCTGGTTGCCTCCTCTGTTTACGATGTTTTTGCTGGATTATTGCTTTGGGCACTGTGCCACTGCTGATCAGTGCCACAGTGCAAGTGCTCCCTATGTTAAATTGTTACATTGATTGGTGTTACCATGATTGGCTTGGTTGACTTACTGTTCAGACCCTAGTCTAGTGCACTGCGTGTGCCAAGGGCGTGTAAGTTAACTGCTGCTGGTGGGCTTGCAGCACTGGTTGTGCCACCCACAGAAGCAGCGTATAAAATGTGTCTCAGGCCTGCCACCGCAGCGCCTGCGTGCAGTCCCTGACTGCCATGTCGACTTGGTAAGGAAACACACTTACCAGTCTCTAAACCTTCACTTTGCCACATTTCAGACACCTCTATGGTAGGCCCTAGGGCAGGGTGCATTGTTGGTAAAAGGTAGGTCATGCCCTGATGTGTGTGGCATGACCTAATAGTGAATTACAGCCATTTTCGTTTTTCACTATTGAAGGGCTACCTGCCTCCAATAGGCCAGACTGGGCAGACTGATTATTAACTCCATTATAATCTATCTGACTCAGGGAGCATGGTAGCAAGTCGAGTTTAGTATCCCTGAACTCAGAATTTAATAACACACCCTTTAGGATGGATGGTTTTTAAATTCTATGTTTGAAAATAGCACTTTTAGAAAGTGGCTATTTTCTTGTCCAACTATCTACCGGTCTCTGCTGGTTTGGTGTGTGTGTCAGGGGCTGGGTGGCTCCAGAGGTGTGAGTGAGTCAGTGTGGGGTGAATGGGGCGTTTACACATAGAGTGAGGGAAGAGTAGCCTGCCCTGCCTGACCCAATACTGGCTCCGCCTCCTGCTGGGCGACTGATAGCCCTGCTCCTGCCAGTGACAATACTGGCTCCGCCTCCTGCTGGGCGGCTGAGGACCCTGCCCCGCTCAGTGAATGGGCCAGGTGCCTCTGCCTGGCAACACCCACAACAAACCTGAGATGGTGGGAATCTCCCTGTTTGGACAAAGGGAACAAAGGAGAAATGGGGTATAAGAGAAGGACCCCTGAACCAAGAACTCAGATCACTTCTGACAAGGAAACCTGTACCAAGGACAAGAAGCCTGCTGATCTAAGGACTTGCCTCCCCTTTCTGCCAGAGTGCTGTTTTGCTGTGGAGGAACCTGAAAGCTGCTTCTTTATTTTTGCCAAGGAACAAGGAGAGAGGAACTTGGTGTGTACTCTCTGAACACTTGCTAGGAAATCTCCAAGGGCTGGAAGAGTCCTGCTGAAGTCACAGGGCCAAAGGACTTCACCATTTGCTGAATTGCTGGAAAGTGTTGTTTCCAGTACACAAGGGAAAATCTGCAGTCTCGACGCCGCCGGGCCCGATCGACGCCAGCAGCAACTCCAGTGAGCAGTGGGTATCGGCCCCGGCTCCAAGTGACCCCGTCTCGACGCCGGTATCGACGCCAGTGAGGAGTGAGTATCGGCTCTACCTCCAAGCGACCCCGTCCCGACGCCGCTGCTGATCGCATCGACTCGACGCCCTTCACGACGCCGTGAGCGCTGCTCCGGCCCGACATCCCTCGACACCGCTGCGGATTGACCCGACTCCGAGGCACGATCGACGCCGACCTCGACGCCGACATCTCGACGCCGTGGATCCTCGTTTTCTTCGTTTCTCAAGGTACTGTACTTGTGGGGTCTGTTGCGACTCCAGGCTCGACGTAGCGCTCCTCGCGGTCGACGCCGAACCTTGGGAATCTTGTAGACTCGACGTCGTGTGACTCCTGTGGGGGTTACATTGTTGCCAAAGAACTGTGCTCAGAAGAATACTTTGCTAAAGAACTATTTGCCAAGAAGAAACCTTACTTGAACTATTATTTTTCCTTCCAAAGAGTATTTATTAAGACTGTGGTATATTTTTGTCGTTATTTGGTCTTGTGCTAAGCCTTATATAAAAATACTATTTTTATAATAACTTCGGTGTCGTGTCCATCTGTAGTGTATTCACTTTATTACTGTATGTGGTCATAAATGCTTAACACACTGCCTCTGAGATAAGCCTGTCTGCTCTGCCAAGCTACCAAGGGGGTAGCAGGGGTTATCTGAGTGTGTAATCCCCTTTCCCTGACTAGAGTTGGTTGGTCCCTATTTGTCAGAAGTGTATACCTCTGCCAACTAGAGACCGCCGGTTCTAACACCGAGCAACATGCCAGTCAACAACAACACCAAGGACGGATGGAGGCAAGACTGGCTGAGCTCCTGGCGGTACAAACGGACATGAGCCGTTCACTCCGTCGGATCGCCGACAACATGGGCAACCCTCCCTGTGCCACCAAGCGAAGACCACCACCAGCCACAGGGAGGGAGGAGGAGGAGGATTTGTCCGACGGAGCATCACAGACATCGTCAAGGCCTGCATCTGAGGGTCCCGCGAGGAAGGTGGGTCGTCCACGGAAAAGGCCGTGAGAGTCAGCGGACCATCAACATCTCCCAGGTCACCTGGCCTGGCACCTGGACCTCTGGCGCAACAGCAGCACCTCACCCAATGACATTCTCTGCCACATGGACTTGCTGGTCACAGTCTGACCAATGATGACCAACACTGTGGTCTGGACTCTGATGACTCCAACTGACAAGGATGCCATCTCCCCCTGTGAACTTTGGATTCTATGCACCCGGTAGAGCACCTTCGCACATCTACCAAAAGACTCACCCCACCAAAAATAAATTCTTTTTTTCTTCTCATGAGATGTTGCAGTCATTTGGCATTAGTCCACAACATATGTGTGTGTAAATATCTAACTATGCCTGAGTGTTGAACCAACTCCACCCATCCATACCCTGGGATCTGAGTCTGGTACAGGACACACATGGGTCACAAGTTATCAGTCAATGCAGACATGGAGCACAATACTCACCTGTGATTGCCTCAAGCTGCTGAGGGGGTGCTAGGGAAACTGTGAGGACACACTTATTTGGAAGAGTAACATTAAGGCGTAGAGGTCATGCCTCATTTGGAGGTTCCCGGGGAGGGAGTCCCAGGTATGTGTTCCCAGGTGGGAGAACTATGTCCTGCATGCAGGAGTACGGGCGATCAGAAAAATGGTGGCCAGGTCAAGGTTGGATGCACGGAGATGGCACTATGGGGTCTCGGATGACAGTGGTACAAGGTTGGTTTTGGGTCAGGGTTGTGGCCTGCCTCCTGAGTGTGGGTGAGGAGTCTGAAGGTCATCCTGCAGCACACAGTGAGCCATTGCAGCTAACTCTGCTGGTCGGTGATGTGGCTGGGGTGCGGGATGTTGACGCTGAGGCGTGCAGATGCAGCCTAAATGTGGACAAGTGTCCCTGGATTTTGGATGTGGCTGCTCCGTAGAGGGCAGGTCAGTATTTGACATGGATGTTGTCGTGGACCTGGGGGATCGTCCGTCTTACCTTGGAGTGGATCTATCTGGGGATCATGTGCATAATGCTGAGGGTGTTGCAGTGTGAGGTACAGATGCTGGTGATTACCATGGCAAATTCGAGCAAGCAATCCATGATGCACAACATCCTGTGCGCGTGGACACTGGGTGCCTGTGCGGGGCTTCTGTGGGTGGGACACAAGCAGTTGACCCAGCTGTAAGGGGACAATCCTCAGATGTTGACCTCAGTCCTGTACAAGTCCAGCCTCAGGTGGCTGCTGTTCTGCCATTCATCTATGGATACCATGCAATCTTGAATATTGGAACTGGAAATGTCTGCGTCCTTGGTGAGGGTGAGGAGCGCCTGGCTGTCAATGGCATACGAGTTGATGATGAGGTTGTGTGCGCATGTGATGATGGATAGGGTGGTCCTAGACACATTGTAGATTGACACGCTAAGAGATGATACCTGTGCCATGTGCCTCACGACGAAAGCATACTAAATGCCGACGCCTTGAGTCCCACTCCCATGGCCTTGCAGGGGTACAGAGCCGGTGGGGAGTAGGAGGGATATGACCTGCTGGGTGTGACAGGTCCTGGAAGGTGTGGCAGCGCTGTGTAGGCAGTCGGAGTTGCACACTCATCATGCAAAGGTGTTGTGTGCGCTCAGTGCATGCCTGAGAGCAGGCGGGAGATGTGTGGATGGACCTTGCTTGGAGGGTGGCTGCAACATCAGACTGTAGTGTGATGTGGGTCATGCAAGGACCTGAGGGTTGTGCAATGTGCACGTTGCATGTGCAGACGGTCCAGCCTTTGGTACCGCGTAGCCGCAACTGTGGCACAGACAAGCTGAAGACAGCCAAATGAATGTGTTGAGGGAGGAAGGGAGGAGCACCTTTGATGTGTGTGTGTGTTGCCAAATCTGGAAACTACATGTGCCCTTGCTGAAGTGGCTGCAACAACAGGCGGCATGTCCTGGGAACTATGCCACAATATCCACACAAAGACTAGGGTGTCAGAAAGGACTACTGCAGCAGGTGTATGTCAAGGAAGAAGTTACCGGTTTGCAATGGCACACCCAGAGACAAAGGATGCACAATCACCAAAGATGACTGACACCGGATCATGAAACTGAAGGCCGAGATGCGCACAGGAAACTCACCCCAGAAGGTGTTGACGGCCCGTGGGGGGGACTAACATGCCAAAACACATACACAGCCATGGACATCATGCACAATAGAGAATCAAATACATGAAGAACAGCATGCAGGTTGTTGATCTACACATAGACTCATATGGACAATCCTTGACAACCATGCCAGAGATGCCGCATGCACAGTGGCAAGAGACCTGCATTCACAGAGATGAGGCACCTTGGAGGCTGAGGAACACCTTTATTACTCAGGCACACACCGATGCAAAAGCATCAACATTAACAGACTCACAGGTCTATTGGATTAACATGTGGGACCTACACCAGACACCCCCTTTGCACCACAGATGCTGTAAATCCATTGTACTGGCACACAAGTGAAGGGGTTGAGCCAAGCATCCCCTGCTGCACACTGAGAGGCTGCAATTCCCCATTGAGCATCATATGGGGATGTCCCGCAATATGTCCACCCGTAGCCTCCCGTATGTTTCCGAGGGAAGTTGTACTGTGGTAAATTTAAATTACCTAGACTTAATTTATGCGGTAAAGTTCAATAAGAATAACTCAGTAAAAATAGGAGGCAGAATCCGTGGTATTTGAGGTTTTAAAAGGAGATTTATTCCTTACAAAGGAATTGGTTCGAACCAGGCAATCGGATTCCGTCACCACGGAGGTTCGGGAAGGGATCGAGCAATACTTTATTGACAGGTTGTCATATATATAGTCAATGCATTACAGTAAAGGCAAATGCAGGAGGCGTAACAGCTGAGAAGAGAGATAAGAATACACATACGTAATGAAAAAAAGGCGTTACAATAGGCGTGCATAAGGGCGTGTACTAGAAACGTCATTCTGAGGATGTCACAGGTGGGTGGATCCATAGGAGAATCCTCCAAAGTCAGCAGAAATACATGGCAGAGGTGCGCGCACGGCAGCATGACGTGTGATTGACGTGTAACTGGAGGGTGAAGGGGACTTGACATTTAGCCCTACATGAGGAGACAGAAGTCTGGGATGTCAGAACAACCTAATCCCAAATCGTATCTAATATCTTGTGTTTAAGGAACTGTATTATCTGGAAGGAAAGGTCTCTCAGGCAGAGGCTATCCTATACTGACTTCTAGTGCGTGTATAAGCGTCTACGTGTCTACATGAGATGCGAGGGGGCATGGGCCTACCATGGTAACAGGAGCTATGAATTACTTGCACGGAGACAGTAAGGCCGGGCCCTTTGCTCTGTAGCTGGGAGGATGTTTACCTAAACTACTAGACAGGAATGCATTTCTCGAGGAGCGGAGCAGATAACTTGAAGGCTGAATACAGTCTTGGCAGGCAACAGGCCGGGCCAGGCACCGTTAGCCGCGCAGGAAGTAAGACAAAGGTCATGGATACAGATGCAGGTCCAGGCTGGAGCATTCAGAGGCAGAAAGCAGGAAAAGCTCGATGGCAGAATTCAGGGCCTAACTTGCCAGAGCTGAAAAACGTGAAAAGTACACCATATAAAGACGGTGGCAAGGCATACTTAGGAATGGAATATTCGACCCATTCATGGTGGATCTGAAAGAGGACATGTTAACGTTGGGCGCATATGTATTTGCGTCTTCATAGCTGGAAGTGGAGGGAACATACATGTACTTGTAGCATGTATATGGAGCCGTTGGGGTCTAAGATAGGGGACACAATTGATCATAAAAATTCATATTTCCTCATTCCCTCCTTGTCCCCTACGGACCCTTCATGAGATATCGATCCTCAGGAATCCATCAATCTGTTCATGTAACATCATTTGTTCTTCCTTCTTCTTCCGGGATTTTGAATGAGAACTTGAGTGTGGAATACATGATGTGGCACACAGGCCGCAAATCGCTGGTCCACATTGTAGACACAGGCAGCAACTGAATACTATGAGAAGGGCAATACCTAGGAAGGATAGGACTTTCCATCCCCAGGCTGACAACACGCTCCAGAACCAACCGGACCACGTCCAGGTGCCTGGATTCTGATGTATCTGACTTGCAATCTTATGAAGACGAGTTATGGCTTTATATACTGATGGCGCGTTTTCTGGAATGAAAACACAGCAACTCGATCCGATGACTCTACAGGCTCCGCCCCTATCGGCCAGGATGACGTCAAGGACAAGACGATTTTGGAGAACAACAGTCCGCATCGCAGACTGCTCCTCTGTTAAGTTGCCTAGGGCAGAGGTAGTTTCATTCACTACTGCTTCAAGGGTTCTGGTTAATCTGCGTATCAGTTTACTATTAGAGACAACACCTATGTAGGGGAAGAGACCTTTATTGAAGTCTGTATATTGTTCCCATGCCGTTTCAGTGTAGTCGACAATCGGGAGATCTCTCTGGGGTCTATTGTGTACTAGATGGGTGTTTCTATGATAATCAGGAGGGGCTAGGAAAACAGGTGGCAGAAGGAATGCAATGTAACAGGTACCATCCCAATCTAGCGGTAAACGTATATATATGCGGTATGACCACAAATGAAGTAGGAATGACGGGAAGCTCTAAATGTAGACTTGACTTGATCACTGAATTCGATCACAGTAGTACATTTACTATGACCCAAGTGTACTGAACCATTCTTTCTTACACATAATTCACCTTTGACTGGTAATACTGACATAGCAGGCAAGACTGGTGCGGCTTCGGATTCAACATTCAGAATCATGAGGTTAAGTGTAAAATTACCTAATCCATATACTTCATTTTCTAGATCAGTTCCTGTCCTTTTGGGAAGTCCCTCCTTGTTAGGGTAGCAGGCTTTAAGCAAAGCTAAGTTCAGGTTTCCCCATACCCAGTTGCTCTGGTAAACTACGGTATTTGAATCTAAGGAATTAATCAAACTAAACCATGCACCACAGGAACCATTGTGTGTGAATGGATATGGAAAGAGGGGCAGAACTCCCTTGTATTTCTGGTAGGGAGGGAGTCGGCCACATATCCAACAATTTGTAGCGTTGTTGGCCTGATGGGAGTGATGTAACATACTAATGAATGTGTTGTTGCGCAGCGCAAGTCTGTAGGGCAACTCATGTGGAGGTAATTCACTAAAAGAGTGTTCGGCAGTAACATCGGAAGCAGAATGTGCACGCTTGAAAATAGGGTAGTATATGTGCAACAGTATACTAGCAGCAATAATCAGAAGATTTAGGAAAAACATAATCAATAATGTCACTATACAGTGACTACGAAGTAATTTACAATATGCACGTTTCTTGAGCTGTTTCTGTCTATCTCTCTCTCGATTTCGGTCTAGAGGATACATGTCAGAGACTAATTTAACCGATTCACCTAGGAGAGGACTTAAACAATCAAATTGTCTGACTTGCTAGACCTTAGTTTCAGTTTATATTCTTGGGCAGCAGTTTTCTCGACCAGGGGGAGTTTTGTGTCAGTCTGTGGAGGAGGGTAGGGCTGAGAGTTCAAATCAGAAGGCAGTCCATGAAATTTCTTGATATGGCTCGAATGTAGCCAACCCTTGCGACCCTCAATCTTCACTGCTGTCCTCGTGGTCAGGAGTACTAATTTCGGCGTTTGCCAGCGAGGCTCCAGCGGGCTCCTCCTGTCGAAATTTCTTATAAATACGTAGTCTCCGGGAACCACTTCATGGGGCTTCACCTCGGTGTTGTCGGGAAAGGCTGCAGCTACCTGTGAACGGCAAGATTGTAGTGCAGACATCAAGGAAGCAAGGTAATCTGTCAGCATATTACAATCAACATCAGTGATTTTACGAGGTATAGGCGTCCCCCACATATTTGGTGGCCTACCGAAGACCACCTCGTACGGGGATAGCCCTGTTCGAGAATGTGCTATCATTCTCATGTAAAAGAGCGCAACTGGTAAAGCTACTATCCAGTCGACGCCTTTCTCTCTGCAGATTTTAGAAAGTCGTATTTTCAGAGTCTGATTATGACGCTCCACGAGACCTGCTGCCTCGGGATGCCGGACACAGTGGAATTTCCATTGATAGCCTAACAGGAGTGAAATGTGTTTCATTAGCTCGGATGAGAATGGTTGACCATTATCTGAGTACACGATACGGGGCAAACCATACCGTGGGAAGAATTCACGAACCAGCTGCTTGGCAGTGGTCGGGGCAGTGTAATCTGAGACTGGATATGCTTCTGTCCAACGAGAAAGTGCGCATACAACTACGAGGACATATTTGAATCCTCGACAACGTTCCATCTGGATATAATCCATCTGGAGGACTTCAAAAGGGTGATCGGGAGGTTGAAATCCACCTTGCTCTACAGGAACGCCTTTACCTGGGTTGAACTGACAACAAATCATGCAAGTACGCACTTTCTGTTTGGCTGCAGCTCGTAAGTGTTTATTAAACCAAATGTTTTGAATACTGTCTAACATAGCTTTCTCTCCTAGATGCGCTGGACTATGTATTGTGTTAATGATAACTTGAACCATGGAGTCGGGGAGAAACCATGTAGATTTTCCCTTCGTCATCCATCCCTGATCTGTTTGGATCCCTCCTAGTTCAGTCCATTTCTTGATTTCCTCTGGTGTAGCATGTGTCTGTATGTCAATTACATCAAGGGCGGGATCCCTAACTGTCATGCAATGTGTCAATGTCGGAACTATTGTCTTTGTCAAGTCAGTTGCATGAGTCCGATTCTGTGCTGTTTGCTTAGCTGTTCGGTCTGCTAGGTCGTTACCCTGGGAAATGATATCGGTAATTTTTGTATGGGCCTTGCACTTCATGATGGATATTGAAGTAGGCAGATGTATTGCATCTAACAGAGCTTGAATGAGGGGACCGTGTTGAATGTTGGCACCGTGAGAAGTTAAATAGCCTCTCTCTCGCCAGAGGACTCCGAAGTCGTGTACAACTCCGAATGCATAACGTGAATCTGTGTATATGTTGACTCTTTTATTTTTGGCTTGAATACAGGCTTGTGTCAGAGCGATGAGCTCTGCTGCTTGAGCTGACAATGTGTCAATACAATTCGTTTCAATAACTTCGGTGTCTGTCGTGACTGCGTAAGCGGCCACTAACTCTCCTGTACTTGTTCTCATGCATGAACCATCCACATAAAGTGTCAGGTCTGGATCTGGTAATGGAATGTCTGTCAAGTCTTGTCTGGGTTTCGTCGTAATAGTAATGACTTCAATACAATCATGTGCCAATGGGTCTGTTCCACTTAATGGCAAAAGTGTGGCAGGATTTAATGTACTACAGCATCTGATTTCTATGTGTGGCTGGAACAATGTTAATTCATAACCTGTCAGTCGTGCTATAGTCAAGTGCTGGGTCTGTGTTCGGTTTAAAAGAACTTCCACGGAGTGTGGAACTTGCACTATCAATTGATGTCCTAATACTATGGAATCGCTTTGTCTGATCGCTAAAGCTGTCGCTGCGACTGATTTCAGGCACGTAGGCAGAGCCTGGGCTACTGGATCTAATGTGCTAGAAAAGTAAGCACACGGCTTGTGTGAACCTGCTTGTTCCTGAGTGAGTACTGACAAGGCAGTACCTTCGCGTTCTGTAACGAAAAGTGTAAAAGGCTTACTGTAACATGTGTCGCTAAAACAGGTGCTTGACATAAGGCTTTCTTTAAGTCTTCAAAAGCTTGTGCATGTTCCTGAGTCCAAGGGAGGACAGTCGAAGTCGCTGCCTCCTGGGTTGTCAACTGAATGAGTGGCTTTACTAGAAATGCATATTGGGGAATCCATTGCCTACAGTATGAAGTGAGACCTATGAAGGCCCGCACCTCCTTTTGTGTCTTGGGTGGTGGCATGTTTACAATTAACTGGATGCGGTCAGGTGTGAGCTGTCTCCCCCCCTTGGACAGCAAGTGCCCAAGGTACACAACTTGCTGAACACAGAATTGCAGCTTCGAAGGGGACACCTTGTGCCCCTTGTCGGCCAGGAAATGTAAAACCGTCAGTGATGCTTTTTCACATTCGGGCTCGCTTCGGGCGGTGATCAGCAGATCATCGACATACTGAAGCAGGGTAGTGTTAACAGGCATGTGGATACTGTCAAGTTGTCTTTTCAGTGCTTGGCTGTAGATGCTGGGGCTTTCTGTGAATCCTTGAGGTGCGCGTGCAAATTTGAAGCTTCGTCCATTTAAACAGAATCCGAACAAATATTGGCTTTCCGGATCGATTGGGACGCTAAAGAAGGCGTTCTTGAGGTCAATTACAGTAAAGAACGTTGCTTCTGAATCAATAGCTGTTAATAATGAAGAGATATCTGGAACCACGGGATACTGTGGTACAATGCATTTATTCAATTCGCGCAGATCAATAATTAATCGATAAACGGGGGGTGCATTTAGATCAGTTCGTTTAAGAATTGGAATAATAGGAGAATTACATACATTGGAGTCGGTTTCCACAACCACTCCTTGTGCAATGAGCTCGTCAATGATTTGCAGCAAAGCCACTACAGCATCTGGAGGTAACTTGTATTGTCGAATTCGTGGTAATACCACTCCTGCTTTGAGTGTAACTCGATATGGTGTAATATGCATACAACCTACATCAGTGGGGCCTTGTGCCCATAAATGTGCAGGGACATTCTGTAACCGGTGATCCATGTCTCTAAATACGTAGTGACCTTTAAAGTCACGCAAAAATAGTCGTACCCCTTCCGGGGAACAACATATTACAGCTCCTAGAGCTTTCAGTGTCTTTATACTCAACAAGTTTTCTGGGCATGATTTTGTTAGCAATAAATCTGTAGTCCGTGTCAATGGACCAACTGCAAGAGGAAGAGGTTGCGATACTTCATTAACAATAGGTTTTCCTGAAAATCCAAGGGAAACATTCTGTGAGCCTGAGAGGGGTGCCCCTGGAACCTCGTCGTGACTTATAGTTGTTCTGCTTGCCCCTGTATCAATTAAAAACTTTCTGTCTTTCCCTAATACTTGACTATGTACATAAGGACCCTCTTGATCTACAGGAACCTCAATAAGGGGTAAGCCAACCTCCCTCTCTAGGCTGTTTCATGTGTATCGCTGATAATCGGGATAGTCATTTTGTGCATACTGGTACATCTGTTGTGTTGTGTTTTGTTTTGCGACACTAGGCTGTGGTTGTGGTACCGCTACGGTCTGTTGTGAAGCTGGCATAGGCTGTACATTCTGAGGTACTTGTGGTTGGATCTGATCCTGTCTAGGTGGACGCGGTCTCTCCTTGGTTTTACCCGTAGAGATATTATGTTTCAGAACTGCACAATCGTTTATATAATGACCTGGCTGTTTACAATAGTTACATGTCCCTTTAACAGGAACCGCTGAATTACTGGACTGTGTCGCACCCTTTTTATGACTGTCAGCTGGAATTGACTGGGCGACGAGCATTTTCATTTTCGTGTCTTTCATACGTCTTTGTTCGTGTTCATGTTCTTCTCTAATTCTATTCTGGTGGTACTGTAACATTTGTAACATTTGTGACGGGGTGTTAGCTTGCCAAGAGCTCTCTACTTTCAATACTCTGTTCTTAACCTGGGGCAGGGAATTCTCGACTAATTTTGTTACAAAAAGATGTGGATATGAATCGCTACTTGCTTTCAGGCCGCTATTAATACCAAAACATTTTTCAAATCGGGAATAAAAATCACTAGTGTCTTCATCGGGTTTCTGTTTGCAAGCTGAGATTGCTCCCCAGTCTTCCTTTTTCGTAGTTAATAAACGTGGCAATACTTGTACTAATAATCCTGGTAATGCTTTAGTTTTGTCCCCAAGCCCTAGGCCTGCAGTTCGGGCATTTTCTTCGTTTTGTAATGCTGCCCAATCAATCTTTTGTTCTCCCACCTCCCATTCTTTTTCTTTTAGTTTCTCGTAAATACCGGCAGGCAATAATACTTTTAATATTTTCATAATGTCAGGATAGGTATAATCACCCATGAGTAACATGTCTTTTATTTCACGGTGAAAACCTGCTGGATCTCTGTCATGGCTGGGCACTAATTCTTTCATTTCCAATAGTTCTATTTTAGTTATAGGCGTGTACACAAACACGCGTCTAAAAGTATTATCATCATTTCTAACTGGGTGCACTTCGCGTAAGGGATTCTGTCTGTCTATGTAATACATTTTTCTTTCCATGGAGGGAGCTGGATCAAGCACTGGACACAAAAACGCACTATATCTGTGCCGATATTCTAGAAGTACTTTAATTAGATCGGTACCTAGACCTCTCCATTTATTCATGAGTAGTTCTATCAGTATATCAGGTAGGGGACCAGGATCGGAATGTTGACCTTTATACAATATAAGGAGGTGTTGTATCATGTACATACCAGCTAAACGCTGTTCGTCTGGTGAAAGATTCAAAAACGTGTGTACTAGCGCGTCATCACTATATTTATCAGAACTGTCAGCCCATTGTACTGCTGACCTGGCTAATTCTTGTTCATCCATAGAATCGAGTACATGGTACCCCATTCGTTCTTGAAGTATTTTATCAGTAACCTGAAATAAGTGTTCAGGGGTCTTTGGATTTGACATGGCTGCTTGAAAAATTCTCTTACTTTCTGGACGTATCGGACGTATTGAATTATTAAAGGATCTTCCCTTACCTACATAAGCTATCATTTCTCTAGCTGGTAATTGTAATTGTCCTGTTGTCATTTCTAGTTGTTCCTCCTCCCCCGAGGACTCAGTCTTATCTGCATCTGTTTCTCTTTCAGGTTGTTCTCTTTCACATATTTGTTCTACTGTTTTTCGGATCCTTCGGTACATACTTTCTATACTATTCTGTTTATCATGTTTTCCTTCCGCTATATTCTGACCCCATTTGTTAAGTGCTTTCATTTCTTCCGGGTCTACACCTGGCCTATCTCTGTGTCTTATCAGGCAGTTTATGAAGAAGCGTAACAACAGTTTTTGCGTGTCCACTTTCTGGTATGCCATGGCCTCGCCAATACTTTCAGGACCTTGCCCTGTTTGGACAAAGTGATATATTTTGTCTAGATGATCAATCATTCCTGGTAGTATCATTAAATAATTCGCAACTCGTCGTAGACGTACTGATGATAGCATCATTCTGTCGTCTTTACCGGGTACTGGATCATATTTACAATCTGTAAGAGGCTCTTTAAATATGTCATAATTCGCTGTTTGAGGTGTACGTTGGTGTGCTAAATCCCTATAAGTCAATCGACGCGCTGATGGCGGCGTATGAAAACTTCCTGTCGCACTTCCTGAGGTGCTAGGTCCAAAAGGATTCATTGGGTGTAAGGTAGGAAGAATAGATGCAGGAAGGAGTGAAGGAACGGGCGGAAGGTTTGGAACGGAAGGAGGAGTATGTTGCTGCGGAAGTGGGGGCAGATTATCTCGGGGTCGAGCGCCGTTAGCAGGTGGTGTGCGTGGCGGCGGAGCATTAACATATTCGGGGGCTACATCGTCTAAATAGGAAGAAAGGAAAATGTCCTTTGCGGTCTTGGGGTGCAATGTAGTCGGAAGCAATGGAGGTGGCAGATCTTTTGGTAATTCCAGGGTGGCCTTAGGTAAACCCTCGGCCAGAAGAGGATACATACCATTCATAAGAGTGTTTCGTTGTCTGTCTACTTGTTCTGCTTTTGCTCGGATACCTTCCTCAATTAATACGTTTTCTCGGGCTTTGTCTGAATCTTCCCTACTTTTCTCTTCTTTTCTGAGTGCTTTCTCTGTGCGTCTATGCGATTCTTTACGCCATAATTCAATGGCATCTTTCTGTGACTGTCTGGCTTTCTTTTTCCATAATGCTTCTTCTACTCTCATGATGCAGTCTGCATCCCATGTCCCAGCAGCGGGCCATCTCTGATTCTCTGCTAAATCCTTGGTGTAGTCTACCCACAATTCGAGATATAATACGGCATCTAGGCCATGTTTATGGTACATAAAGTACCCTGGAGTGTCCCTAGGTGGAACGGGAACGGCTTCCTCGAGTATCCCTTTTCTAGTTTTTATCTGTCTTAATTTTGAGAATAACGACATCTTAACCTTGCTACCTGATTCTTACTCGGACTTGAACACAATTAATACAATAAACACAGTAATGAAGATCGAACAATCACTCATACCACGACATTTAAAACATATTAAAACATTTTAAAACGAACAATGATAATTAGAATAAAACTAGCTAACTGCATAATACTAGATGTACTGCTAAACAGTACAGATACACTGCTAAAACAGTGCAGACCGGATCTGTGTACCCAAACCCGTCTTGACCGGCACAAACCAATGCGCACGTCTAGATGCGTCCCCAGCAACGATACTCACCGGGAAGCACGGAACGGAACAGAAGGCCTCGGAAAGTCTGGACTGGACTAGACCAAACTGGACTGGACTCGACTCGTGACTTAGTTACTTCGGAACTTCGGAATCTGGTGGGCCTCTGTATACCTCGGATCTTGCTCTCTCAGCTAGGCTCTGGTCGGGATCCTCCGCACTCCTCACCGTCTCGTCTGGGTGTTGATCGCAGCCTCAGTCACCTCCGTTGGCCTGAGGGAGGTACAGGAAATCCTGCAGGTACGCGTAGTTGTCCGTCCGGCTGTGGCAGGAGACCGGGTCTGCAATGCACCTCCGGCGCGTGGGGTGGGGGAGGTGTCCCTATTCGGGCGCCAATTATGTGGTAAATTTAAATTACCTAGACTTAATTTATGCGGTAAAGTTCAATAAGAATAACTCAGTAAAAATAAGAGGCAGAATCCGTGGTATTTGAGGTTTTAAAAGGATATTTATTCCTTACAAAGGAATTGGTTCGAACCAGGCAATCGGATTCCGTCACCACGAAGGTTCGGGAAGGGATCGAGCAATACTTTATTGACAGGTTGTCATATATATAGTCAATGCATTACAGTAAAGGCAAATGCAGGAGGCGTAACAGCTGAGAAGAGAGATAAGAATACACATACGTAATGAAAAAAAGGCGTTACAATAGGCGTGCACAAGGGCGTGTACTAGAAACGTCATTCTGAGGATGTCACAGGTGGGTGGATCCATAAGAGAATCCTGCAAAGTCAGCAGAAATACATGGCAGAGGTGCGCGCACGGCAGCATGACGTGTGATTGACGTGTAACTGGAGGGTGAAGGGGACTTGACATTTAGCCCTACATGAGGAGACAGAAGTCTGGGATGTCAGAACAACCTAATCCCAAATCGTATCTAATATCTTGTGTTTAAGGAACTGTATTATCTGGAAGGAAAGGTCTCTCAGGCAGAGGCTATCCTATACTGACTTCTAGTGCGTGTATAAGCGTCTACGTGTCTACATGAGATGCGAGGGGGCATGGGCCTACCATGGTAACAGGAGCTATGAATTACTTGCACGGAGACAGTAAGGCCGGGCCCTTTGCTCTGTAGCTGGGAGGATGTTTACCTAAACTACTAGACAGGAATGCATTTCTCGAGGAGCGGAGCAGATAACTTGAAGGCTGAATACAGTCTTGGCAGGCAACAGGCCGGGCCAGGCACCGTTAGCCGCACAGGAAGTAAGACAAAGGTCATGGATACAGATGCAGGTCCAGGCTGGAGCATTCAGAGGCAGAAAGCAGGAAAAGCTCGATGGCAGAATTCAGGGCCTAACTTGCCAGAGCTGAAAAACGTGAAAAGTACACCATATAAAGACGGTGGCAAGGCATACTTAGGAACGGAATATTCGACCCATTCATGGTGGATCTGAAAGAGGACATGTTAACGTTGGACGCATATGTATTTGCGTCTTCATAGCTGGAAGTGGAGGGAACATACATGTACTTGTAGCATGTATATGGAGCCGTTGGGGTCTAAGATAGGGGACACAATTGATCATAAAAATTCATATTTCCTCATTACACACATTGATGCCTTCATCACAAACCACAATCCCATAACAGATGACTGTCACGAAGTGTGACTATCAATTCATGTGAGTCATACCACATGTCATGTGCCCCATGGTGAGTCAACATGTATGCATAGTTACAAAACCTGCACAGGAGCAGTGCCCACACATTACAAACAACTACCACACCCAAAAAGCCTTGCTGGAATGCTTACCCAAAGGAGAATGTTCACCATGTCCGTGCATGTAACGCTGATTCAGCACACGTTGCATTACTCATGAGGAATAGTAGGAGCACAACGATGCCACGAGCAGACAGCATGCGCAACTACCTGGAGATGAGAGACACACAAGAAGTCAGGATAAACATAGTCATCCGCATGCATGGTCATGTACTCTACATGAATAAGGTTGACACCATGCTAGTTGTCAATTGAGTGTGTCAGCTAAAATGTGTGGAATGACATCAGCACTCGAGTGACACATCAGCACACACCTCAAAGTCACTTAGCAACAGTCAGCTGGACACAAGCATTGCAACACATGCCACACAAGGCTCCAAGCATGCACACTCAGACACAGGGACTCAACATTATGAGAAGAAGTTGCGTATGAGCTGACTCCGGATGTCCTCCTCCTCCTCCTCCTCACTTGCCTCGTGACCAAGGCCGTCATCCTCCACGGGTGGATGTTCCTGCTCATCGAGATCCAGGATGAGTGGCACAGCTTTCTCCACTGCCATGTTGTGCAGCATGCAGCACACGAGGAAGATTTTGCAGACCTTCACCGGTGCATATGGGAGGGACCCGCCGGTCTTGTGGAGGCACCGGAATCGGCTATTCAGGAGGCCAAACGTCCTCTCAATCACTCGCCTGGTCTGCCCATGGGCGTGGTTGTAACGGTGATCTGCAGCTGTTCTCGGGTTGAGGAGAGGCGTCACCAGCCATGGCATGTTGGGATAGCCAGAGTCCCCTACATGGAAACATCATGTAAAGAAGTGGGTCAGGAGATGCCGTCACATACTAAGATACTGCTGAATACTGGACAAACAGAGTCTACTCACCAACAAGACATGCTCATTCGTTGTGCAGCTGCAGCATCATTTCTGGCACCCCGCTACGCCTCATGATGTAGGCATCGTGTGCTGACCCTGGAAAACGTGCACAGACATGGGAAATCACCATGTTAGCAAGACACACCACAAGGGCATTAATGGAGTGGTAATGTTTACGGTTACGGAAGGCTACCTCCTGTGCCTGTGGTGGTTCCAAAGCCACATGTGTCCCATCAATGGACCCAATTACATGGGGCATCCCTCCCAGGGCATAGAACTCACCCTTGATACCTGTCAACTGCTCACAAGTTGGAAAATGGATGAATTCATCTAGGTGCTCCAACATGGCTTCCAAAACATCATGCAGGACACGGCTGAACATGGTCTGAGACATGCCACCCACATCAGCTATGGTCAATTGAAACGTACTGGTGGCAAGGAAATGTAGGGCTGCCATCACCTTCATCTTGGGGGGCAGTGCAGTCGGATAACTGTGTCGCGGTTGGAGGTGTGGTGCCAGCCTGTTTGTCAGATCCACAATTAACCATTGGGGGAATCTGTAGCGGCGTGTGCAGTCACGTTCCCTCATGGCAGCCAAGTCTGGCATTGGTCGGGGGAGAGGCGGTGCCCTGCAGAAAATTGGAAGGAATAACGAAGATTGAGTACATTACAACACCAATGTCAATGAACTGAGCACATGTTCAACAGCTAATACACATATGCCACATACAGAGTTTGGTCTGAGCAATACATCCTGCACACGTATGGCAGCCAGGTGATACTCCTACCAAAAGCCAGCTACAAACATGGATAGTCAAGGTCTACATGACATGCCATGAAAGTAGCTGTGGGCCAGTGTGAGTGAACAGCCAGACACATTACAGGAGTGACATACTTCCACATATGTGCATTTGAAGGATGTCATCTCATACAGACAGCTGCCGGCAAGCTAGACGCACAGGTCACATGTCATGAAAAAAGGACAGACAACACACCTTGCCATGAAGGGGTACATGTCAAATATGATCACACAGGCATTGAGACTATGCAGATATGTCCTAAGCTCGCAAGTCCCTGTTAGATGCATACAGACACACATCACGTGTTATTCCACATGTGTCCTGGTGTGCGTAATAGTGTGACATGGGCATCTACACACAGACACATGTTGGATGCAGCTACAGCAGATGCCGTTGACGGAACACCAGCAGCAAGATCATGGGAACACATGACGCACACATGACATAGTCACATCGTGGCACGCTGGTAGTGAGATGTCAGGTGTCATCATCCGTGTACCTGGCATCAGGGGACTGTTGCAGGTGTTGGGGACTGTGCCATGCCAGTGATGCAGTGCTTGACAAGTTAGAACTACATGCACACATGTAAAAGGTGTGAAGGGGAAGTGTGCCACATGGGGCCCCATCACACGTGACATGTGTACACAGGTCAGAACACAACTATTGGGTTAAAACATGAGGAGACATGTGCCAGATCACTGCCTGACACACCTAGGCCCTACACAATATGCACTGCACTGACAATGACTTGATGTCCATCCTTGTGCGAGTCATACACCTCCATTCCTTTCCTGTGCACCTCCTATCACCAGTGTAAGCTTTGAAACGCACCGTACACATGCTCTGAGGGCGTGTGTACGGTCGTATCACTATATGGGGTTTGGGTAGGAGTACGCATGTGTGCACGGACCGTACACACGTACGTGTACACACTGGTCCTATCCCCATGGTAGTGTTGGCGTAGGCGTACGCCAAAGAGATACGGTCCGTACCCGCGTATATGTACAGCCCGTAGCACTATGGCGTACGCCTACGGCAACACTACCATAGTGTTACGGGCCATACCCGCGTGTGTAGGGCCCGTAGCACTATGGTAGTGTTGCCGTAGGCGTACGCCATAGTGCTATGGGCCGTACATACGCGGGTATGGCCCGTATCTCTATGGCGTACGCCTACGCCAACACTACCCTAGTGCTACAGGCCGTACCCGCGTGTGTAGGGCCTGTAGCACTAGGGTAGTGTTGCCGTAGGCGTATGCCATAGAGACACGGGCCGTACCCGCGTATGTACGGCCAGTAGCACTATGGCGTACGCCTACGGCAACACTACCATTGTGCTACGGGCCCTACACATGCGGGTACGGCCCGTAGCACTAGGGTAGTGTTGGCGTAGGCGTACGCCATAGTGCTACAGGCCGTACATACATGGGTACGGCCCGTATCTCTATGGCGTACGCCTACAGCAACACTACCATAGTGCTACGGGCCCTACACACGTGGGTACGGCCTGTAGCATTAGGGTAGTGTTGGCGTAGGCCTACGCCATAGTGCTACGGGCCCTACACACGCGTGTACGGCCTGTATCACTGGAGTAGTGGTGTCCTAGGGGTACGGGTGGAACGCAACGTACCTGTGTGTGGATAGTGAAATTACATAGGGGACACATGAGGGACAAATAGAAGGGCCTAAATGCATGCTGTTTGTCATGGAGACCGAGTTTCCAGTTCAAATTTTTGCATCAGGTGGCCAGCAAAAGTTGTTTGGAGACAATATACTATGTTGCAAAATGGTTGTTGACTTGACATCATGCTCAAATTTTGAACCATACAAAGGCCCTCACTGGGGTAGGTTTAAAGGGATTGGAGGAAACGTAGGATGCAAATGAGATTGACCAATCACTCTGTACTCCTGTAAATGAAACAGCCCAGCAAGGGAGAAATAAGGCAGCCAGGACCCATGAGAGAGCACTTGCCTGCACAACCTTTCATTCCACACCACTGCTGCTGCTTGTGATTCCTCTGGCACCATGTCCAGGTCGGTGGAGAGGGCCCAACCATTCACCCAAGAGGAGAATGAGGCGTTGCTGGACGTCATCCTCCCACAGTACCCCAGCCTGTATGGGAGACCAGGGGAGCAGGTGAGTGCTGACTCCACTAGCTTTGACTGTGCCCCTTTTTTTGTGTCTGTCACTTCTGGCATTGTGTCCAGGTGTGACAGACATGCAATGTTGTTCATGGTGGGTCCCAGGGGGGGAATGTCTTATGTCTCCCATGCAGAGCCTGATGTGGTTCATATCTGCACTCCTCACTTGCATTGTGCTTACTGTGACAATCACTGCATGGTGCATGCCACATTCAGCCTGGCTAATCCTCTTGAGAATGTTGTTTCTATAGTCCTGATGTGATTCTGTGGTCCCCCCAGTGTGACAGTTGACTGTACCCACAGATGTGTGTGAGTTGAGTGTACCTGTGGTGATAGTGTCCAAATGATGTGTACGGCCCCTGGACATTGGTGTGTGTGTAAGTCCCCTGTCATGTGGGTGAGTGTCTATGTGGAGTGTTGCACCCCAGCTCCATGGAGAATGCATATGCCCTACACATCTGATGTGAGCAGGGAGCCGTGCTGTGTGTCTGACGTGCTGAGCTAGCCCCACACCTGTGACTCCCCCCAGTCAAGTGGCACATGTGCAGAGTGATGTTTGTACCCGCAGTTGCCAATGGCAGGTGATTGTCCTGTGCCTGTGTGTGTCTGTGTACTCCGCTGAGGTTGCATCAGTGGCCTGGGGCATGTGACTCCTTTGAGGTTCTGTCCATAATCCTGGTGTTGCTTGTGATGCACAGTGTGAGCCATGATCATTGATTCTGTCGCACCCCTCATGCCACCTGTGTACTTTAAATGCCATGTAGTGCATTTGGCCTTCCCCAGAGGATAATGTCCCTATGACAAAGGTGCAATGAGTTGGCTGCATACTATGCCCTGTTCAAACAAGCCCAATTGTTCTAATGTGTGTCTCTGTGACATGGAGCAGGTGTATTGATGTTGTCTCACTTTGTCATCCTCACAGGTAGCCGCCTATGCCAAGGGGGAGATATGGAAGCGGGCTGTCAGGGCCGTGAGGTCGGTGGAGGGTCGCAGTCGGCGCCTGGCCCAGGTGAGGAAACGCTGGCAGGATATCCGGTGGAGGATCGCCCGGGTCCTGCTGGGGGACTCACCTCCACACAAACACGGCGGGCGCCGGCGCCTGACCCACCAAATGAAGCGTGTCCTGGCGGTGGTCTTCCCTGACATGGATAGGCGGTTACAGGAGAAGCAGCAGCAGGAAGGGGGTAGGTACATGTGTGTTTGTTGTGTGTCACCAGCTTTTGGAAGTGCTCATTCGCCTGGATACACTGCCAGGGTTTATATGTGCAGTGCATATCCTGTTCCCCAAAGTCAACCGGTCCTGTTCTTCCTCCCTTCCCCTCCTTGACATGTGTTCCCTGGTCTGTGTGTAGTCACTCTTGCAGAAGGTAATCTAGGCTGGCAGTTAATCCAAGTGCCCAATGCTTGCAGCATCATGTGTGGGGGTGGTCTGTGACATGTGTTGGGACCTTGCCTGTGCCCTGTCCAGTTCAGTCATTTGGGGGTCCATGATTGTTGGCACTGATGCAGAGTCTCAACATAGGAGTGTGAGGCTTAAAATGAACTGCCTTGCAGCATGCATGACCGATGTTGTGGCCTCAGACATGATGTGCATGAGGGGGAGATATGCATAGTGCGGGGACGGTTGCTCCTGTTGCAGTCAGATCTATCCAGGACCATGGAGCAGTGAGGCCACTACAGTCTCCTGAGACACCTTTTCCTAGGAATCATGTGTGTCATCCAACACTGTGGACATTCTCAGTGTCTTCAGCATAGGTTGGCCTCTGTGGCATTGTACCCTGGCCTCATTTGGATTTACATAAAGTGTGCTACATGTGTACACTGTACAGGGTGACCCAATGTGGCTTGTGCATCCTCACACTGGCCAGTGACTGTGTGTCTGTGTACAACTATCTGATGATGGTTGTTTGTCAATAATATGTGTGGTCAGCCCCACGAGGGGTAGTTAGAGTGCAATTAGGATCTAATGGAGCCCATTTCTGTGATCCCTGATTAAGAGGTGATAAGTCCTTCCTCTGTCTCAATCACATTGTCTCAGGTAGGGGGGGTTTGTGTGGGCAAGGCCTACATGTCCAAACCTTATGTCTCCTTGCTAGGTCTGGCCTGTGTGTGATGATAGTCAGAACAGATACTCAACAAGTATTGACCCAGTCATGTTGTGCAGGGTTTAATGTTTGTGCTTTGCAGCATGTGTCAAAAGTTAAAAGACATGGTTCCTGCTCATCCATTTTTGGCAACGGTGTGTGGTCCAGATGCTGTGCTCAACTGTCCACAGACACTAGTTTCTCTGTATAATTCGATATCAAGTTATTTGCTGTTGTGTCATGCTCTCCATTGTTTCAAAGTGGCATGGTGGTCAACCAACTGTGTAGTGCAGGGCCTACATATGTGCGTAGTATTGTAGATGCTACTCATGATGCTTTTCATGCTATGCACTGTGACCTATGTAGTTTGGACTCATGTGTCATATGTATACAGGTGTCTGATTATTTCCTGTCTCTTCACCTTGCCCACAGCATCGTCGGGGGACACCGAGGGAGACACCAGCACGGACGTGGAGGAGGGTTCCAGCACCGGTGCCACCAGTGCTGGGGAGTCTGGTGCAAAAAGCGGCACGGAGGGCGAGGGGAGTCAGGAGGAGGAACTGTCCAGTCCCAACACCGACTATGACGCTGACGGGTCCGAGGCTGAGCTCCCAGAGGGAGCGGAGGCTGCTCCCACAGCTGAAAGCAGCAGAACATATCTCGCCGCCCCTCCATTCCCATCACTGCCCTCCCACTTGCTCGGGTCCCTTCTGTCCATGCTAGGCGACAACATGTCTCCTTCGTGCCAGGCACCGCACCCCCTGCCCCTGTCTCCCCTGCTGCCGTCAATGCCGAGTCTGTGGACATCCTGCGGCAGTTGCAGGTTGGTCAGACATCGCTGCTTAATGTCCTCCATGGCCACACCAGACTGATGACACAGATGGTGTCGTACATGGAGGGCATGTCAGCAGCGATGTCTGACCAACGGATGTTGCTGAGGTCCATGGACTCGTCACTGACGGCAGCAGTGGGTCTCCTGCAGCGCCGCCCCCCCTACCCCTGCACCATCCACACTTCCCACTCCCATGCCTGTCCCAAGCACACCCAGACTTCCCCATGCACGCACCCCACCAGACACAGGCAGCACACCAACAGGGAAGGCCAAGCGCACACCTCCTGTCATGCACACACAGGGGGAAGTAGGCACACCCACTGGGTCGGGGGGCAAACGGCAGCCACGCAGCCACAATGGGAGTCCGCAGTCCTCACGACCCACTTCATCCAAAACCACTCCCCTTAGCTCCCCTGCCCAACAGTCGGACAGAGAGTCCTTCATGGCCAGTCAGTCCCTCAGCCCCAGTGTGACACCACCCCGCAAGCGGTCGAGGAAGTCCCCAGGCAGGGGAGTTGAGTCCCCCCCCCTGTCCACACCCTCCCCCATTAGCGCTGCAACCCATCCCTCCGACCACCCCCTCCTTGGGGCCTGTGGTTCCTTCAGGTGAGGGGAGACGCTGGGAGACCTTGCTACCGTGTGCAGCACCATCCTAACCACCACCTTTGGCGCTGCCCCACCCCCTGTGGTGGAGTCGTCCATCCCTGCACCCACAACACCTACCCTTGCCCCTCCTGTCCCTGCGGTGCCTGGTCCTTCCCCCCCACATGATGCCCCCCCTGTGGATGAAAAGGAAATCTGAACTGTGCAGGCAAGCTGGGGGAGACGCGTCCCAATGTGTCCCCCCCAGGAATTGGCATATGGACTGGCCTATGGGCCTTGTATATAGTGTACATTTCAAATCCAATAATTTTTTATGCTGAATAAAGCATTTTGTTTTTCATTTGCACACGAATGCTTTTCTGGTATTGCTGTTGGTGCTGCTGCTGCTCCCTGAGTTGGGGTGGTGATAATGTGTTAGGTGTCTGGGAAATGTTGTAGTGTGCTGCTCATGGGGAGGACCCTGGTATCTGCGTGCCATCACAGTGTCTCTGCAAATAATCTTTGGACATGTAAGCTCTTACTGTATGGTGACATTGCCCCAAGGAGTGTTCCTTCCTCTGTGGCACCTGACTTCTTCCCTGCAGGTGACCTGTGTCTACATTTCCTTGCTGTGTGAGGGATCCCTTCAACTTTGCCCATGCCTGCTCAGCAATGTCTCCGCCTGCATCATCTGTGCCATCCTTGGTAGTCACTGTACTTGTGAATGGAGTATGTTGCCATGGCTTTATGTGGACATGGTCCCTTTTCCGCACTATGCATGTGTGTACTCCCAGCCTAGCACACATGTGTTACTTGTTCTGCAGGGTATTTGGGCACCTGACTGACAATTGTGGGCATTGTATCTGTGGGTACTCCACCCTTTTCCCTCCATGGGAGGCAACAACTTGATGGCTGCCCCAGCACCTGTACATTCCTATCAGTCCTGGAATGTGGGTGACCGTGTGTGTTCCCTTAGGCTCTTTTAGTTGAGTGGGGTTTAACATGAGGATACAGTCTTGTTGCATGATCTCAGTGTGTGTATTGTGCTGCCACCGCCAGGGGTGGGTATGCATGTTTAATTTGTCATCACACCCACATGTGGTGTGTCATGCAGTGGGGGAAGAACATCCATCCTCATGGGAGTGGGACACTGCTGTCAGTGATGTGTTGTCATGGCACTCTCAACATAGTCGCACATTGTGGATGCCTTCATGCACCCATGGAGTTTTGCTAATGGGAGGATGATGTACACACCCCCATGTCTCTGTCCACTTCTGGGGGGCCTCTGCACCCACCCCTCATATGTCTGGGCACTGCTGGGAGTGATAGGCACCCACCCCTCATATGTCTGGGCACTGCTGGGAGTGATAGGCACCCACCCCTCATATGTCTGGGCACTGCTGGGAGTCCTCTGCACCCACCCCTCATATGTGTGGGCACTGCTGGGGGTCCTCTGCACCCACCCCTCATATGTCTGGGCACTGCTGGGAGTCCTCTGCACCCACCCCTCATATGTCTGGGCACTGTCGGGGGTCCTCGGCACCCACCCCTCATATGTCTGGGCACTGCTGGGAGTGATAGGCACCCACCCCTCATATGTCTGGGCACTGCTGGGAGTTCTCTGCACCCACCCCTCATATGTCTGGGCACTGCTGGGAGTCCTCTGCACCCACCCCTCATATGTCTGGGCACTGCTGAGGGTCCTCTGCACCCACCCCTCATATGTCTGGGCACTGCTGTGGGTCCTCTGCACCCACCCCTCATATGTCTGGGCACTGCTGGGAGTCCTCTGCACCCACCCCTCATATGTCTGGGCACTGCTGGGAGTGATAGGCACCCACCCCTCATATGTCAGGGCACTGCTGGGAGTCCTCTGCACCCACCCCTAATATGTCTGGGCACTGCTGGGGGTCCTCCGCACCCACCCTTCATATGTCTGGGCACTGCTGGGGGTCCTCTGCACCCACCCCTCATATGTCTGGGCACTGCTGGGAGTCCTCTGCACCCACCCCTCATATGTCTGGGCACTGCTGGGAGTTATAGGCACCCACCCCTCATATGTCTGGGCACTGCTGGGAGTGATAGGCACCCACCCCTCATATGTCTGGGCACTGCTGGGAGTGATAGGCACCCTACCCCTTATATGTCTGGGCACTGCTGGGAGTGATAGGCACCCACCCCTCATATGTCTGGGCACTGCTAGGAGTCCTCTGCACCCACCCCTCATATGTCTGGGCACTGCTGGGGGTCCTCTTCACCTACCCCTCATATGTCTGGGCACTGCTGGGGGTACTCTGCACCCACCCCTCATATGTCTGGGCACTGCTGGGAGTGATAGGCACCCACCCCTCATATGTCTGGGCACTGCTGGGAGTGATAGGCAACCACCCCTATGTCTCTGTCCACTGATGTGGATCGTAGCACAACACCCACCCACCCGCCCACATGCTCTGAAGGCCTGGGTACGGGCCATACCTCAAATGTTGGGGTGCCGTAGGGGTACGGACCGCACCCAGGCCTTCAGAGCGTGGGTACGGGTCGCACCACAAGTACCCCTATGTCACCCCAACAATGGTGGTGCGACCCATACCCACGCTCTTCGGGCCTAGGTACGGGCCGTACCACCATTGTTGGGGTGACGTAGGGGTACGGCCCGTACCCAGGCCTTCAGAGCGTAGGTATGGGTCGCACCACGCGTACCCCTACATCACCCCCACAATGGTGGTACGGCCCGTACCCAGGCCTTCAGAGCGTGGGTACGGGTCGCACCACGCCTACCCCATGTCACTCCAACAATGGTGGTGCGAAACATACCCACGCTCTTCAGGCCTGGGTATGGGCCGTACCACCATTGTTGGGGTGACGTAGGGGTACGGCCCGTACCCAGGCCTTCAGAGCGTGGGTATGGGTCGCAACACGCGTACCCATACGGCACCCCAACAATGGTGGTACGGCCCTTACCCAGGCCTGAAGAGCGTGGGTACGGGTCGCACCACGTGTACCCCTACGGCACCCCAACAATGGTGGTACGGCCCGTACCCAGGCCTTCAGAGCGTGGGTACGGGTCGCACCACGCGTACCCCTACGTCACCCCAACAATGGTGGTACGGCCTGTACCCAGGCCTTCAGAGCGTGGGTACGGGTCGCACCATGCGTACCCCTGCGTCACCCCAACAATGGTGGTACGGCCCGTACCCAGGCCTACAGAATGTGGGTACGGGCCGTACCACCATTGTTGGGGTGACATAGGGGTATGCATGGTATGACCCGTACCCACGCTCTTCAGGCCTGGGTGCGCGCTGTACCCCCAATGTTGGGGTGACGTAGGGGTAGGCGTGATACGACCCGTACCCACGCTCTTAAGGCGTGGGTACGGTGCGTACCACAATTGTTGTGGTGACGGGACGCGTCCACCTCCACTTCCGTTGTGGCGGGACGCAGGCCTTGGTGGACACGCCCCCCCCCCAAGTGACCAGACCCTGGAGGTACAGTATGTACAGGGCATGTATACATTTTGCCTTGGGTGGGGGTTATGTTTCCTGCCCCTGCCCACCACCTTTGCCCCTGGGTGTTGCTCTGACCTTCTGCGGCATCTGCGTCGGTTCCTGTGCACCAGGTCGTAGGCTATGAGGGCCGGGATGACACGTAGAATGGGGTCCATGGCTGTCCGTCGTGTACAGGTGCTCCTTCCTCACGTCCTCCTCAATTTCCCGGCAGTTTTTGACTGCCGTAAAATATTATCCGTGTGGAGTGACGTAGGCACGAATCGTACTTGCTGGTTCGTAAAACGCTGCCTGACTCCATCCGGACGTCACGTACGCAGTGTCCCGGATCAGAATTGTGGGTATATTTTCATCGGTCGGTGTTTTTTACGATTCGTACGGAAATGGTATTTCTGTACGAATTGTACTTACGGGTTTGTAAGGTGGTTTTCCTGGGTACGAGTCGGACGGAGAAAACACTCCGTACGACGGTTCGTACCCGGGTTTTACAGGATCGGAATCGGCACCTGAGTGTTTAGTACAAGAAATGCCTCCTTTACAAATGTGGCATTTTCAGAATTGTAACTTCAAATACAATTTTACCTTTAAAGAGTGTTTTAAATTACAATTCTTCAGACATCAAGCATGACATTCCTACCTGCTCAATCAGTGCTGCAGGTACGCTAGTAGCATTTAACTTACAGGCACTGGGTATCTGTACCACCATTTAATTAGGGACTTACAAGTAAATTAAATGTGCCAATTGTGTATCAGCCAATTTCACCATGTTTATAGGAGAGAGTACAAGCACTTTAGCACTGCTGAGCAGTGGTAATGTCTGCAGAGTCTCGAAACCAACAAAAACAAATTCAGCAAAACAAGAGGAATGAAAGCGAAAGGTTTGAGGGTAGACTACCCAATGGCTGACAGGTCTAACATGTGTCTAAATGGAAATTAATTGATGCATAAAGGCATCCGTATTTTAGGCTCTATGCTACACATACAGACTTGCTCCATACGCCACCTTACCACATCCAATACTCTAGAGTTCCCTTGTTACAAGCATGCATAGCTTGCTCAATCCAGGTGTTCTCTTTGCATTAATAATACATTATGTGTTGTTTAGTAAAGATTATAATGTCAGAGACAAAACTACAAACACCCGATTGAAAATACATCATGGACTAAATGATCTACTCATGTAGAACCTGAAAGTTTGAAAAGTCACCACCTAATCCCCAAACAATTGCATGTCCCAGCTCCGCACTACAACACACATTAACTCTTCCCCTGCACCATTATACCACCTTACCTCTAGTTCTCTACACAGTTCTTCTGCAAACAACACCCCTCAGTACCACAGGAAAGTCTAGGCCAGCATTGATTTTTCCTCGTGCATGGCATACACCTTTTTCCTCATACATTCCCCGCACAAATACAAATATTCCACCTAACATAAACACTCATATACTACCTCTGCTTCCACATATATATTTTGCCAATTTAACAATAATCATATTGTTAGATAAACTAAATCTTCTACTGCACCTCTTGATCATCTGTACTACTCGTTTTAGGTCTACTTCACGAAGGTAAACTTACACTTTAGTGTAAGTTTACTTTTTTGTATTCACAAACTACAAGTTAATAGTAAGTTACTACTGTGGAGACTCCGCATTCGTGCCTGTACTATCTTCTGGAGTCTCTGCAGTCGTAAACCAACTATTAATTTGTAGTTTGTGAATGCAAATAAAAAGTAAACTTAAACAAAAGTGAAAGTTTTCCTTTGTGAATCAGGCCCTATTTGTATTACTCATGATTATGAACAGCTTTATAAAACACAACGTTTGGCAATGCTCATTTTATTATAAATATTTTCCCACCTAGCTTTGTGAGAAAAGAAATTGAGATTGTGACAAAAGCCATCTGGGATGCTTTAACAGACCCTGCTGATGCCCCATGCACAGCTCTCCATCTGATATGAACACGAGGTAGGTGAAAATGCCTTGGTTAGCATTTGTTTTAATTCCAAACCGGGGCAGTAGCTGCAGCATGTAGGTATCGTGTAATAGGCAGCTCATTAGCATCATGTTGAATTTTGTGTATTATAATGAGAAGGAATGGGAGGCAGCCCAAATCCAACAGGGGTTCAACTCTAAACCATTAGGTTACAACTGGCTCTACAGTCCTTTTAAACAGCCAGTCTTGTTAACTATAGGCCATTTGCCTGGCAATGTGTCCCTGGAGAGATGGAAGTTTCCTGGAGAGAGATGTTGTGTTTGTTTTCAGTCCTTTTTCATTTGCACTCTAAACTTCTCTGTGTGCAGAATCAAAACTGAGCCTGAATGGGTTCCCCCAAGAGCTCACTTTAGAGGTAACAAAGGTTCTGAGTGGTATCGGGTTCGAGGATGCCAACACCTTTTCTTACCTAGACTTCTTCTCTTAACACATCAAACATTGATTTACAAAAAGGATTTATTCATATTTCTCTGACTGAAAGTTCTGCAATGTGTGGGGAACAGCAAAAACGTCCACACCCAGTGTTCCCACATTATCGCCTAATAAAAGTAATGACTCACATGTGGGTGGACCTATTGTAGCTGACAGAAACAAGACAAATATGTGACCCTGTGAAGTCTGAATAGTGTCCATGTGGTCCTCACATGGTCACACGTTTGGCTTAGTCCTGTGCAAACATCACACATGTGCCCAATGATTTTGTTGAAAGAAGTGTGAGAACATTGCATGTTAAGATAGTTGCCATTTGCTTGGTGTTCTGGAGCTTTCTACCACAGAAAACAGAATTAACTACGATGTATTTACTGATACTTTGACGTTTGCAAAGGATGCTGGATAATAAAACGTGTTCAGACTCATGCAAGCCACATCACAATGGATTCCCCTGTGTTTTTAGGTTTCAGAAATATCTAAGGTTGATAGGTTGCCTTTGGTGTTGGCTTAACCTGCACCCACAAACTGCTGATATCCTCAAATGTATCTGCCTAATAAAAATGTATTCTTGTGCCTAAAGTTTGTGCCCCTACTAAAATTCAGTGAACAACCGCCCTTGCCTGATAACCTCACACTCAGAAGATTTAGGGAAACGTGGATTTAAGACAAGCCTTAGGAGTGATATGATCCAATGTGAAAAGACTGAAAGAAACTATAATGTTTTCTGGAAACAAAAGTGTCAATAATCTGACAAATTTCATTTTTATCATGATCCCCTAGCTGAGTGAGGAAGGACTAGCACTCGTAACCTTAGGATCTGTAGAGGTTAAAAATGTATTGTTGTGGTATGTTTCTTCACAGCGATGAGGTGATATCTATGATCAAATGACAAGTACCCTGAACTGGAATTTCACTTATAGATGCTTTCCAAATTCTCAAAATCCACTGAATGCAGTGCATAACCTTTGGGTAACCCCACATGCAGGCATCATGGTGGAAGAAAGCACAAATTCTCCTACTATAAGAGATATGTTCCTGGGTGAGGAAATCAAGCATTCTGACAAAGATCACGTTCAGCTCGATCCACTGGCTAACCAATAGAGATGATGATAATTTGGCACCCAGGGAAAGAAACATTAGGATGTGTATATGTTAAAAATATATTGTTGTGGCATGTTTCTAGACATGGAAGGTATGATGCATGATTTCAAATTACAGGTAGCCCAAAACCGTGCTTGCAGTTGTTTCCAACTTTCCAAAATGCACACATTTTAGTGGCAATGGGCACCCTGGAATCATAGAAAACCCATGCTTGTCTGGTACAGCTTCCCTCAGCTCAAGAGACCTAGAGAAACAAAGATATGGGTTAAACCTTAACAGTAATATGTTCTGTGTGAGGGAAACTGGATTGAATTACTATCTATTGGAGAACAATTGTAAAAATGATATTGCATCTACTGATGACAAGGGGCGTCTGTCTAACAGCATTTGATTCCTTAGGTCTTACAGAATCAGAAAATGTATTGGTTTTACACTTTCTATACATTCCCAGGTTTGTAGTCTGTCATCTAATGAACAGTAAAGCATAAACTATGATTCTGCCACAATTTGGCAATATTTCCTACTTTGATGAGGGAGTTATTAATCGGCCCAATTTTGATATGCAACAAAATATTGATTTGTTGACAAAACATCTGAAATGAGATATTGATGCAGGGCTTGGACCAATGCATAGCCCTACATGTGCCAAAACCCATAGTTGTTATTGTTGCCAAGACATACCATAAAGGAATATGTGTTTGAGCATTCTTATACTGTTGTTTGGGAAAAGCTCCGGATCAGAGACGAGCAAAAGACCCGGTATAATTGAAAGGGTTAATGCACACTGCACTATTCTATGTAAGTGGGCCTATAGGTGGCTATATTTGTTAAATTGCTGAGTACATCTGAACCACTTTTATTTTGATTGAGCGAAGTTAGGCTATTATAATGAAATCATTCTAATGTGATCAGAAGAATTAGTTCTCAACGTGTAAAGAATAGAACTTCAAAGCCGAACATGTAAATGAATGAGTTATTATCATGGCTAGCTAACACATTTTAAGGTTATTCTTACAAGTTATATTAAAAATGCACTTTGACTTAGAAAATGAAACCTCACAAAAGTCATTCTTGTCAGCTAATATAAGCGAGTTAAGAAACTTAATGTTGCTGCATATTAGCATTCAGAACAGATCGCTGAGCAGTATTTTCCAGAAACAGCCTACACAGAAGGTGGTTAATCTATTTGAAACTACAAAAACTAAAAATAATGAAGGAGCCATGTGTGCAAATGGAAATTCTTTTTGAATCTTAGCTGTAAATTGATTTTTTGATGTAACCTTAATCCATGAAAGATTTATAACTTTGAAACCCCTTTTTTGCTAAAATATATATTTTTTTTATTTGCCGAAGTATAAAAAGAAATCTGTCTTTTTCGCGCTAGGTCATAATTCAAGTTGAATAATGATGTATTTATCACAGTTGCCTTCATGGATCACAATTTAGTAGACTGTAAACTTGGAACCATAAATCTGTTCTACTAATTTCCACATATTGAAAGAAGAGGAACTGAGAAGCATTTGCATAGCCTACTACTCTAGTCTGCCATTTTAGTGGGACTCAAATTTATGGTCAGCATTGTACACACCCATGGGTGTCCTCATTACTATCTTCCCTGAATCATGAAAACATTGACAAACTCAGGTACTATGCACACTACTTGAAGATTCTATGCCTAATGGCAGTCATGAGTGCAGTGTTTTGTGAATATGAGCCCCCTTCAGGTCCCTGATGGAATCCTTAGGAGATTGACGTAATCAGTTGGGTATGTCTGGTTGTGGTTAATGATGTTCATAATGCAGTGCTGCAATTATAGGTTGCTCTCTAAAGAATAAAGGAGTGTACTACAGAGCTCCATGTGTGGCATGGTCATTTGCATGTACCAGGCTTGAGAGGTGCACTACAGAGCTCCGTGTGTGGCGTGGTCATTTGCATGTACCGGGCTTTGTAGGATGCTACAACTGGCAATGAGTAGGGGATATATGCCCCGAAGAAACAAGCCTACTCGATCTAAGATTTGGCAAGGTCATGGAAACTGTTTGTGAGTGCAACGTGTGCTAAGTAGAAGTGAAGCAGGCTATGGTTGGCATATGTGGAGTCAAAGCACACCTCCAGCCAGTGCATGTTTTCAAAGAAAGCAAAGGCCCTATGGAGAGGCTTATTCGCCATCGGGAAGGAACCTGCTGGTAAGATCGAAAGGGGAGGTACAGCACCACAATGTACCACAGAGACATCATATGTACAGGGCACCAAATGCAGAAGCATCCAGGTGCAAAGAAACACTAAACTCAGTGAAAACAAGGTACAATGAAGAAGGGTGAGAATGATGATGACCGGATGCAAGAGGCAAAACCATTACTCCCTACCAAAGATGAAAAAAGAGGCCATACAACATCAAATCAGCTGCTACAACACTGATGTAAGCACGTGGCAAATTTCAGCCCCATACGTTGCAGTGGGTAAACATTTTGGGGCATATTAACAAGCCAGGCGATAAAATTATTGCCGCTTTAGCGGCAGAAAACTGCCGCTAAAACGGCGATAATGGGCTTGATAATATGCTCTATGGAATTCCAATTGAAACCCATGTTAGATGTGAAGGACATCTAACATCTGCTTCAATTGCAATTCCACAGAGCATATTATCAAGCCCATTATCGCCGTTTTAGCGGCAGTTTTCTGCTGCTAAAGCGGCGATAATTTTATCGCCTGGCTTGTTAATATGCCCCTGTGTTTTATAGATTTGCCTTTGGGCTGAAGTAAGCTAAATAAAGTGCAGATTGCCTTTGAGAATTTATTCCTGCAATGCTTAATATGTGGTGCCTTGGATCCCGTGACAGCAAATGGTAGCCTAGGTATGAAAAAGTGCTAGTGCAATTTAAGGTGCTGCTGTCTATTAAAAAGTTGGATATACAACTTTTTTTAGGACCGCAGGCCATGATAAAAGATTTCATAAAATTAGTTTGCAGGTCAAGTGTGGCCATAAAATCTACACACCATGAATTAGAAGGCGCATGGCTTTAGGTGTACGCGGCATCAGGACAGCGTCATCCTCGTACAAGAGGGAGGGCAGTCTAGAGCAAACTTTAGGGACATCAGATGTAATGTTTGTTAAAAACGGATAAACTTTAATAATGTATACAATGAATAAAAGAGGTGCCAAGACACAGCTTTGTATGACAACTTCAAAAACGCTTATGTCAGAGGTAGCCTTCCCAGCTGTAGATATTCTAACCCTAGCCCTCATGTCCTTATGCAGATGCACAGTACATGCAGTTAACAGGTGTACTCGGAAGAACATAGGCGTGCACTACAGAACTCTATGTGTGGCATGGTTATTTGCATTCCACCAGGCTGATGAGGATACTACAATGAGGATTACATTTTGAAATTCTTGTAATGTTTGCCTCAAAATGGCGTCAGTCCAACCACTTTATGCAAAGTAGTCTTACTACCAAAATTTGTACTATCACTGTGGAAACAGCGGCAGGGCCTAGATGCTCGATGAAACAATGACAAAGTAGAAGAGCACCCCTCATCCGCCTGTCATGCCAAGCAGAACCGGATTCGGGTGGGGGGAGTTGGGATGCTGAGAGGTGAGACGCGTGTGCCACTGGCCTCCATTAATTAACAGGAATGGTCAACTCCTCAGGTTTGAGCATCCTTCATTGTTTTCATGGTTTTAAAGCAACTGCTTTGTAATCGAATGACCCCCATTTTCGGAAGAATAGTTTTTGCTCATTTGTCCGTGTGTTGCAATACTTTCCGTCTCTGTCAATGAGATATAAAAAGTATCTAATGAACCATGATGTGCTTTAAAAAATAAAACATTACGTGCAATAATTTTGCTTAATATAGAAGGGGAAGAAGTTTGAGAATAACCATAACTTCAGAAGTTAGTTTACTCTTTGCGCACGATTGAAAACGTTTGCCAGCATTATCATTTTAGTTTTGGGAAGAATAGATCAGCACAGTGGCACTGCGTTGCGAAATACAGCATTTTAAGTCTTCTAGAAACAGAAAGGGATAGCTTTTAAGCATTCATTTGTTACACAAAGAGAATTCTTTAAGCCTGAACTTTTGCTTGTTTGAAAAGTCTTTTCAGTGGACAAGAACTTTTGCCGAATTAAGGGGCCGATTATGATGGCAGGGAGACCGCCACCAACAGGCTGTCATGGCGGTCTCCCCGCCATTGGAGACATGTTTCCTGTCTGCCCTATTATAATAGCTGGCGGTGTGATGCTGACCACCACTTATCCGACGGGCTCCTTGAGCCCGCCAGTGCAGTGGAGGGGCTTGTAGCTCCAACCATGTTGGTGGTGCCTGCCAGGCACTGCCATAGTGATTGCAATGTCCCATTCCACCGACCTGTTCATGGCAGTTAACCCGCCAAGAAAAGATAGGCAGAAAAGGTCTTTAGGGGCTTGTAGTGGGTTCCCCTACCCCCGACCCCTTGGCCCCCAGACATGGGAACTGGAGGGCACCTAGGGTGCCTCCCTACAGATCCCTGCACTATGTGACAGGCACCGCATGTTCTCTGCCACGTATGGTGCAGGGATATGTAAATTGGCCCTTTTTGATTTTGAGTACTCACAGAGTTGAATGCGCTGATCATGACTGTTAGATTTGGGGGTTTCTAGTTGGCAATGGTTTGCACCTTTGTCCAAATAGGGACCCTTGCGTCTAGTCAGGGTAAGGGACTACACTTCTAAAATAACCCCTGCTCACCCCCTTGGTAGCTTGGCACGAGCAGACAGGCTTATCTCAGAGGCAGTGTGTAAAGCATTTGTGAACACACACAGTAATACAGTGACAACACTACAGATGGACACCACAGAGGTTGTGTTATAAAAATACGTATTTTTATATTGACTTAACACAAGACCCAAACAACAAAAATCCACAATACTGTACTCAAGATATGCTTAAAAATAGGTTATTCACTTAAAATCAGTCTCTAGCAACAAATAACTCCACCTGGAGTTATTACGACGTTGTGACAGGAGAGATCCCAAAATATGGCACCAACAGAGATGGGCCCGGCGTCGGGCCTGGAGTCAAACAGACCCCCAAAGAACAGTACCTTGGAAAAGCGATGAAAAACAAAGACAGCTCACGGCGTCGGGGTGGTGCGGCTTTGTTGGCGCTATGCGGTGTCGGTTCCTTACGACCCCAGGGGAGGTGTAGACTCGGTTCCTTACTGCAGTGCAGGGGAGGTGAGATGACAGTTCCTTACTGCGTCGGGGAGGTGATGTCACGATGGCACCAAGTCCACAGTTCCTTATGATGTAGCGTTGTCGATGGATTCTTGGTCACCCACGTCGAGGATCGGCTCCATGATGACGATGTCAGCTTGGGAGTCGATGCGGCACAGCAGCAGATGTCGGGCCCACGGCACAAGTCGGAGCAGCGCTCATGGCTACAGGCAGGTTATGGCGTCGCTCGCTGGCGTCGATGTGGCACAGCGGCAGGCATCAGGTCTACGGTGCAAGTCGGAGCAGTGCTCACGGCTTCAGTGCAGAAGACGGCGTCGCTTGCCGGCGTCGGTATTTCCTTCTGCAGCAGCTAAAACCGAAGTTCTAGGTGCAGGCAAGCAGAAGGGGTGAAGTCTTGTATCCCTGAGACTCCAGGCAGGAGGCAAGCTCAAGTTCAAGCCCTCGGAGATCTTCCTCAACATGATGAAAGCACACTCAGTCATTTTCTCCTTTCTTTGGCAATGAAGCAACCACTGCAGGCCAACCCCAACAACACGCAGCATAGAGGTAATCTCCTCCTTCAGCTTCTTGGTTCCTCTCCTCAGCAAAGAGTCATCTTGATTCACAGAAGTGATCTAAAGTTCTGGGGTCTGGGTTCCCTTTTTTATACACCAAAATCCTTTGTCTCTGAAGGCAGAGAATGTCTGTACGTAGTCCAAACCAGTTCTGAGTGCATCCTGCCAGGGTACACCTTCTTCTTTTGTCAGTGTGGGCCAGGGTCATCAGACACACCACAGGAGGTGGAGCCAGCATTGTGGAAGGCAGACACAGCCCTATTCAGGCCCAGGTGCTACTCCTCCCACCACTCCTCATGCAGATAGGTCTATTCAGCCTTGTGCTTACTCACCCTGTCTCCTGGAACCCCCAGCCCCTGTCACTCAGAAACCAGACATGGAATACACAACCTAGCAGAGGCAGGCTTGGATAGTTAGGCAAGACAATTCCTACTTTCTAAAAGTGGTATTTTCAAACAAAGAATGTTAAAACCAACTTCACAAAAAGATGTATGTTATCATTCTGAGTTCAGGCATACTAAATTCGTTTTTCTACCATGTTCCCTGGGTCAGTTAGGATTATAGGATGGTATAATCAAACTGCCCATTCTGGCCTATGGGAGCAGGTAACCTTGCAATAGTGAAAAATGAAAATGGCTGTAATTCACTATTAGGACATGCCACGCGCATCAGGGCATAATGTCCTATCTTTTACCTACAATGCACCCTGCCCTTAGGCCTACCTTAGGGGTGTCTGATATGTGGAAAAGGGAAGGTTTGCGGACTGGCAAGTGGGTGCACTTGCCAAGTCAACATGGCGGTACCAGACTGCACACAGGCTCTGCAATAGCAGGCCTTAGACACACTTTTACAGGCTGCTTCTGTGGGTGGCACAACCAGTGCTGCAAGCCCACCAGCAGTATTTGGATTACAAGCCCTGGGCACACGCAGTGCATTGTACTAGGGTCTGACAAGTAAACCAAATAAGCCAATCATGGAATCACTAATCCATACAACAATTTTACATAGGGAGCAGTTGCTCTGTGACAGTAAATAGCAGTGGCACAGTGCCCAAAGCATCTAAAACCAGCAAAAACATAAGAGGCAACAGCAAAAAATGGAAGGGAGACCCACGCCAATGGTGCCAGGTCTAACAATGACTATCTGCCCTCTCTTGTATCTCTCTTGTTGCTAAGGTTCAGAAGTGATTCTCTTGAGCAATACTGAGTCTTTTTAAGGCCTCTATTGATCACCCTTCTAGCGTACCCTTTTCAAGTAGGTAATTTCTTAGAATTCCAGAATGAAACCCTGTGTTATATTTCATATCGGTACCCTAATATAGGTCCAGGGAACATCGGACACTTTCCCTACATCAGCTCCTGTTATTTCATATGAACGATCCTTATAAGGACATAACTCCAAATAAGGACAGAATGCCTTATAGGGACATCACGCCTTATAAGGACTGCAGCCTTTTATGGAATAAACCTTTCACCTAGTTCCATGCAGAGTGTGGGTTTTTCCCAATCGATATTGCTAAGACGTCATCTTTAGCACATATGAATAATTGATGAGTACACTCCCCAGGAGGTATACTTCACCTCTCCCATCGACGCACAAGGTTTAATCCCCAACGTCCTCCTCATACTGAACAATGGGTAACACATGTACATAGACTGTATAAAAACAGCACCTCTTGCTATCAGAAAGCAGGAGGGAACCAAGACTTCAAGACCAACACACTGACCAGAGATGCTGCAGCTCCGGCATGCCATCGCTCCAGCTGACAGTAGCCTAATGATCCCTTGCGGGGTGTCCAGCTCTAATCCAGGATGAAGTCCCACACTCTCACTATTCAGGTATGGGGTTCTGACCAAAGCCTAGTGGGATTCTTGGCTCATAGGCTCTTAGGCTTAGGATCTGTAGCACCTACTCACATGCTAGGTACACTTTGGTACATCTAGTTAGGCATCTTAGGATTACGCACTTTATTTTATAAATGCATTTAATATTCATGTATGTGTTCATGACTATTGAAAAATGGTAGAACAATACTATTCCTTTTTATTCACTGTACTGCTGGTTCTATATCTCTGCTACTGCGTTACAGTTGTAACAGCGCACGTATTCTACGTGAGAAGAACAACGGTACAATAAATTCTTAATGTAAAAACGCCTGACTGTTTCTTCTCTGTATCTCTCTGAGCAAAACAAGCATGCACGTGTGACTGGGTGAAAAGTAATATATTGTTTCCACGAGTCTGAGGTTATTGTGTTCTACCATTGCCAAAAACGAATCTCTCTGATAACAGAAGATTCTAGTGGCACTGCGAGACAGCTAATGCAAACCATAGGCTAACATATGCAAAGGGGGTGTACGGAGTCAGTCTGCCACCAGACCCACAGAATATGTTATGCATAAACAGCGTAGGTCCTGAATGACAGGGTACTATTGGGACTACGCTACACATGTGAATAACTAACTGTGGGATCGAATCATAGGCACAAGAATTCCTTGGTCTACAGCTCAGATTGGATTTTGGGAAACACTGTAATTTGTAAAACAGACTTTTGCATTGTGATCTTGAGACCAGGGTTCCCATCCTAGATTTGTTTTGTTAATCTGTGGATAATCACTATCTGCACCTTGCTCACACACTGCGCCATCTGCTCTGGTGTCACTAAGAATAATTCATGTCGTTGTCATGTACCTATGTGATAGGATGTTTTGAAATTGTGAATATATTTGATTGACCTTTACATCAAATAACATCCTGTTTTGGTATTTATTTCAATAATGGAATGACTAAACTGATTTTAGACAACATTGATATCAAAACACGATTCCTATGGAAAAGAATCCCACAGGACCAGTGCTTTGCATATATAGACCCAGGTCCTTGGGTGCATATTGGATAGGTCTTTGTTTTGAATTCATATTTTTTTAGACAGAGTCAGCCAAACCATTCAGTTGGCCTGGCATCGATCCACATACTTTAATCGTGTGAGAGCTATCTTAAGATACACACAAATATAGAATGCTGTATTTTACCTGTAGCAGCCCAGCTATGTGTGCAATCCTTGTAAATTTGTACTTATCCACACTTAAACTGGAACATCAGGCACACCCCAAAGATGTTATCTTTGATGCGCAGGCTCTTTTGCACAGTGGAAATCTGAAACACAAGTTCCTGAACAATATATTGGAGGTAGCTGTTGTCTATTTGGAAGAATGAAACTGATTAGGCATATCATTTTAAAGGTTCATTCAGGGAATTTTGTCACAAACACATCTCAAAACCCATTAGACATGTAGGAAGGAAGATTTATTAAGGGTCAAGGGGGAGGGGGCTGTGCACAGAACCCCGGGAGCCTTCACGGAGTGAGAGAGGGAGTGAGTTAGGGACAAAAGGGGCACCTTAATTTGAGCCGGGGTGCCTAGGAACACTAGTTCTAAAAATGAAGGAAACAGATATGTGAGCCATGGAAACTGCGGCTGAAAGTTTAACAGATTTATTTAGAAAGTGCAACTTCAAGAAACTTCAAGAAAAAGGCATAAAAATACAAAATACAAATATAGTGACCTTGCATGAATCAGAAGGCTTTGAACTCGAATGGAGAGAGACACTTCAGAAAACCTCAAAGACACATTTATAAATGTATTATGAGAAACATAGGTTACATCAAGGAAAATGTTCTCAGAATGTAAAACACACTTGATCTAAAATACTGAGAATACTCACGTACATACCTTAAACCTAAAAGAAAGCAGCTTTGTAAATGTAATACAAGTATGAAATGCTCAATAGGAAAACACCAATTTAGGGATAAAATAGCATAGACAAATAGCATACATAGCATATACAGCAAATATATTGGCAAGTTAAATTGTATCTTAAAAACAAAAAACAAAAGCTTTTGGGAAGCACCCATACCCGTCTGCCATCTACTAACAGACAGGTGGGGGTAGTTCAATGATGTCTCTTTGGTCTCCCTTCTTATACTCTTTCAGGCGGTTAGAAGTGCCTACGGTATGGTCATCTCACGCCACGTCTACCTCGTCACTTACGGTATGGTTCTAATATTTTACCATACATGGTGACGCCCTTTCCAGTAACTGTGATACGTGAGCTAGGTGAAAGTTCATATCTCAGGCAAGCCGCTTGCCGTAAATTGCATGTGCAAGCAGAAAAATGGGTATTGTACGGGAATTCTATATATACATATATAAATCTCCTGTATTCTTTAGCTTGACACATCTGCGGTGGCCACTTCCTTAAAATATGTACCAGCCCAGGATGCAGCCCATTGTATGTTGAAAGACCAGGGCGATGTTGAACTTAGCACACGGGTAGGGTGGGGGCTCTTAGTTTGGAGCTGGAGGCCTCACAGAAAGAGGAGCTGTATACGATTTGGATCAGACCTGCCTTCAGCCTGTTATACAGGAAAATGGCAGAACTATGGCCAATTTAACAAAGAGGCCTACATATTGAACAGAAGGGCCTACGCAGGGGTTTTATGCTGGCTGAGTGGGAAGGGTGTCCCAGGGTGTTTGTTATATAGTAACACAGGACCCTCTGGTCAATTTAACACGACCTACAAATTAGGCTGGCAGGGCAAGGACAAGGGTATCATACTTCAGGTGTGGACAGAACGGGACTGGGGCACCCTATGATACAAAATCTACCCTCTCTCAGACATCATCAGTGAAAGCAAATCCAAGCAGGCTTAATCAATCAAGCAACTTTGTAAGGGGGTTGAGCTTGCCTGACTCAAAGATGCCCCTAATTTAGCGTGTCTCGCTCAGTCGCACCACAAATCCACCAGAATCCACAGTTCTGCTGCATCAATTTCTGTTGACATCAGATGCCTTCTGCCTTTTTTGACCACCCTGGGACCTTCGATGACTGCAGAAATTATTGTTGCATTTGGGAGCCCGCAGATGAGGATTGGAGCTGTGCCACAGAGCGAGATAGTGGCTCATTGAAAGTAGGCCTGGGCAAAAATTTCGTTCCGTTCGCGGAAATTGCGATAATTTGACATTTTTGCGTTCCGCGGAGAGCGCGAAAATGTCAAAAATTCCGGTTTCCGCAGCTTGGCGATAATTTGTTTCTTGCTCGCGCTGTAAAATGATACATTCTCGCGCGCGCGCGATCGCCTTACCTGAATCCCTGCGTTCGCCGACAAGTTTTCTTGATCCGGTCGCGTTCTCCATGAGATGTTGTATTGTTTTTAGCCATTTGCGCTGTCTCGCGACAGTTCGCGCCCGCAGTGACGTCATGCGTCGCGCGATCACGTCTTTCTTCTCGCGATCATGCACCGCGAGAACAACTCAAAACAAGATGGCCGCGCCCGCAAGCAACCACATGGGTAAGTTGGCGACCCGCAACCATGCAGAAAATCTCGCGAACATGCCGGAAAAAAACTTCCGCATCTTCGCGATATTTCTGCTTGTTTGCGATAATTTTAAACATTCTCGCGATAATTTGCGAAGGTTAATTCCGCAAATTCCGCCCACCCCTAATTGAAAGGCTCAAACACCGGGGACAATGTACTGCTACCTCTCATGCCATAGACACAGTCTCCAGTTGTGCAGCTGGTAGTGGAGAGACTCTGGAGGGGGGAACGCTCCAACGTACCTGATTTTGGGGTGCTGGCATCTTGTGTTATTGGCTTCCTACACCTTCTTCCCCACCTTCACATTTACAGTCGCCCAGAGCCGATGACTGCTCAGGCAGCCTGGTGGTGCACTGGAGCGCACTGCTGCATGTCCGGCAGCTGCTGGAGGGCTGTATGCACTACAGTTGAAACTCAGGGCCATATTTATAGCAAATTCACATAGCAACGCAAGTCACACAGCACCACAAGTCACCTTGCTGCACTGTGTGACAGGGAAAAGGCAGGAATGTGACTTATTTAAAAGAATATGGTGCATTCCTGCCTTTGACCCTGCACTGGCTCCATTTTGGCAATCTAACACCAATGCCCCATGGTGCATGGGTGCTTGTATTGTAAGGAGGATATTTTTGTGCAGGAAGGGACACCTTCCTGCACAAAACAATTTTGTGAGGCATTTTGCAGCACACACAGAAAGAGGAACTAACAAGGAGAAATAAATATATTTCTCCTCATTACACCGCACCTGGGAAAGTGTAGATTTTTGGCACATTCCCGTGTCTACCACTATTGATAAATCTGGGAATGTGTCAAAATCCATTACTCTAGATTTATGAAGCCACTCAGGGCCATGCAAGGTGGCCTTGCGTGGCTTCATTAAAATCACATTTTGGGCTTGCCTTGTACATGCACCATGTTGCGTGCTGCAAACACAACAAAGCCCCATTCATGAATATGCCCCCAATCCTTAAGGGACCTTGGACAATGGATAGCCCAGGAGCAAGATGCTCCCACCCTTAGGCCCCTACCATGGGGATAGGAGATCCATCAGCATTAATATTCACCTCCCTGCTGTACTGACAGGGGTGGAGGACTTGGATTCTGGCCTCACTCAGGCCTCAAGGAGATGCCAGCCTATTGTAGCTTGTAGATGGCCTTCTGCTGTGGACTTTGACTCTTCTGAAGGTGCATCCTGGAGCCGGGGCTTTACCTGGAGCTAATTATTTAGTACCCCTGTCGAAGGCGAGAATATATCTCCAGGACACCCTTACCCTGCTTTGCCCTGGGACAATGAGACTCTCCTTATACTGTTAGCATTTTGGTGGTTCACATGCTGGAGGAGTGACTTTTGATGAGAATAGTGCTTTGCTGCTCCTTTGACTCCTGGGATACCATTTTTGTCTCCCATCCTACAAGACACCTCATCTCGCATAGTATGACCCTTGCTAGACAGACCCGTGGTGCCAGGTCTCCTGGTGATCTCTTCCTGCTGGGCCTCATTTACCTAGATGTTACTCCTCAGTTGCCTCAGCCTTGTCAACAGTGAGGTGAGGCCCACGACACTGACCTTCTCTGGAACAGTTTTTCCCAGCACTGCTCGGCCTCCCTTCCAATAGACACACTTTGTCCTTGCATGGGAGTGTGCTGAGGGGTATTGCCTGTGCCTCATCCTCTCTTTTCCTGTCTGGTGCAAAGGCAACTTGACTGCTGTCCTTTGCTGTGGTTCTATCAGGGGGTGCCCCACACATGCCTACCACTAGTGACACCATGGCTAAGAACACATTGGCAATGATACTGAAGGAGGTCACTGCCTTGAGTGCCAAACCGTCCGCCTTCAATACCACCTTCATGTCCATGGCATCTGATATTAAGTCCCTGAGGTCTGACCCGTCACAGATGCATCTACAGCTTGATTCCACAAGCAAGAGGGCGGAAAAACTGGACAGGCTCTACGGTCAACAGGTAGACTGGGGTACTGGCATTCAGTGGCTGCAACGGAAGGTCTCGGACTTGGAGGACTATTCCCAGATGGATAATATCCAGCTCTATAGTATCCAAGAGGCCTTGGAGGGTGACAATATGCTGGTCCCACTTGGCACCTTTCTGCCCACTCTGACCCACTTGATGTTGAAGGAGCCTTTGGAGTTCCAGCATGCACACATAATTGGGCCTGTCTGGAGGGATCCTCTGGTGCTTGCAGAGAGATTATAGCACGCCTTGTACACCACCAAAACATCAGGGCCATTCTGCCGGCAGTCAGAAAGAATGGAGGACTGTTTTAGCACAGTGAAGCCCTGATACATATCATGATGGATTTCTCTCATGTGATGGTGGTCAAACATAAAAAGCTGCTGGCACTGCGCCTGTTGGACCCGGCCCTGATGATCATACCCGTATAGGGCCACACTATGGAATTCAATGACCCGGACCAGCTGGCGTCATACTTAGATAGCTTGGAGGATACGCTGGAGTCGTTTTCTAACCTTGATCCATCCTCGCTTCACCTGGAGGGAGGTGATGACTCTGTGCAAGCGGGTTGACCAAATGCCTCTCCTCCTTCTGACAGGCCTTGACCCCCTTCCCACTGTCAAGTGGACAGGAAGGGCCTAGACCCAGTGAGCAATGTACTGAACCAGGACAGGGGGCAGGACAAATCCAGATTCCCTCTGAAGGACAGACCTATGACCTCCTAGGGTGCTGCCGCCTGCTCTCCTATCGGACTCTGACCCTTTACTGCTCCATTTCTGTGACAAGTTAGCTGTGGTCCTATCCATGATTATATCCTTATTTGCAGTTTCATATTGCATTTCCCATGCTTGGGGTACTATTTTCTTTATTGTTCAATGGTTGCATTGTTGCTTTTTACATGTATGATTATGCCTTGTGGAGAAGGGATTTCAGGGGGTCACTGGGGTGAGGTGCATGATTCTTGACAGCCTGGGGCTATGTTTCCCTCAAGCCAGTGTATGACCAGGTGACTCTCCATATCCCTCCCCTTGATGGCATCCGATAGGCTGACAAGATCTCCAGGTGTCCCCTGCCAGGGCTAGTTCCGAAGATCACGGTATGTTAGTTACTGCTGCTCATTGTGCACATTCTGTATTACCACACCCAGTCTCTCTGCTGACACTACTGTCTTCATTCTTATCTCATTAGCAGCCGAACACTAAGCTTTCTTGGGGCGGCTTTCCTTTGGGCACATGCACTACGTTTGGGACATTCACACTCTCCTTTTACTATCCAGGTGGACACCCTTCTTTATAGCTGGTGATGCCTTTACTGTCGGTTCGGGGCCAGTCTCTCCGTGCCCTGTCCATCACTGTAATGACCTGTTCAGTTTTGTTAAACATAGAAGGACCCCCAGATTCCTGCAACACCATGACACTGATGTAGCATTACTGCAGGAGTTGTACTAGCCCACAGGTAAATTGGAGACATTATGCAGGGGCTGAGTGGGATGGGTGGTGGGGAGTAGCAGCACTATAGCTTTAGAGTCTCGGTCACATACCTACCAGACCTCTTCTCAATCACATTGAAAATGTGGGGTTGCTACCTTGATATATAAATTACTCCCACATACCCTATTGAAAACATGGACAGATCCTGAGGTCAGAAACATCTTCCTGAAATTTAAACTGGGAACATACATGGTTGTTTTGGGTTCAGTATATGCACCCATGGGTAGTAAGTGTGCCTACTTGAGCCACTTGAACAGACTCCTTACGGAGTTATGCAGGGCGAAAGTGGTAGTAGGGTTTTGCTGGAATGTCACACCGGATGCAGTTCTCAACTGGACTGGCCCATCTGACCATTGCAGTGTTTTGGATAGCTCTTAGCTCATGGATCTGTTGACTGATCATGGTCTAGTGGAAGTTTGGCACCTTACCTACCCTTCTGATAAGGACTACACTAATACTAAGGCAATTCATAATACTTCTTCTAGAGTCAATTACTTTCTGGTGAACCACTCACTCCTCTCTTTTCCGTTTCACTCAGACATCTTTTTGGGGGCCTCTTGGATCATTGCCCAGTGTTACTGGAGGTGACATTGGGGATTAGTCCTCCAGTGACCGGTTTGGGAAATATGCAGGCCTCCAGATACAGCCTCTCGGAGAACAACTCAATGCTGAATGCTCAATATAGGATCTACAGAGTGGAGAGTAATCTATAGGGGACTTTTGATGAAGGAGAGTGTAATGGTGAAGCACCACTGCCTCACTGAGAGGACCCGTTTGGAAATGCTAGTGTCCTGCCTTTTGGCATCCTATAACAAGACACCCATGCTTGCTTATCCTCACAGTCTGAAAGCTGTCAAATTTGAATATAATGCACAATACACCTCTGCCATGGACACTGCGCTACCTTAACTCAAATGGAGACTCTATGAAATTGGCGAAAGGTCGAGCCGCCTTTTAGCATTTCAATTGTGCCAACAAGAGGCCCAGCTCTCCATAGCGACAATTCAGACCTCTAGAGGCCGCCTTCTTACACACCCCACAGATATTGCAGAGGCATTTGCCGCCTTTTATGAACACCTATATGACTCTGAAAGTGGTGACCTTACACATGCTGAGGACCAAGTAGGTAAAAAACTATAACAAGTCGATGAATATACATAATAATATATATCCAATGTAAATCATGAATGTAACCACTAAAGTGCTAATCATATAGACAAAAACTTTGTATACGCTTATGATTAGAAAACTACTTTTATTTCTTCATTTGATATTCTTTTTTTGTATTATTGTTCGATCTTAGTTTGATATAGCGTATAACACTTAAATATATAACAATATTTACAAATCAACAAACAAAGTACAATAAAGTTGATTCAGTAACAAAAGAAAAAAGGGGGAAGGAATACAAAAGAGATTGATATCGTGGAAACAGATAACAAAAAAACTAAATAGACATATGAATAATAAAAACAACAATGCGGTAGATGAGAACTACGCGCGTTTCGGCATAACTGCCTTCATCAGGAAAACCGTCTATTGTACTGAAACTGAAAAAAATATAAACAACATATAAGCGAGTGGTTACATTCTAATGTTTTATATACAAGTACAGCAGAATTTTAAACACTTTAAATACAATGCTTACAGAAAAAAGTATAACTGAATAGTTTGAGACAGGACAAAAAAGATACAAAATGAATTATTAAGCATTCGAATAGACACCTTACATTAATCATTCCTATTTGATAATTGGTGAAAAAGATTGCATGATCAACTGAGGACAGAGCGTACCTCAACTTTAGAACATTCCATTAGTTATATACATATATACAGTCTCCTTATCATATTTTAATCATTATTTCACACTACTATAATACAGTGATCCTATCTATACAAAGGCTAATTATTTAAATAGACAGAGAGAACACAAGTATTCAGACCAAGTAAAAATAAGGAAATTTTGAAAAGACAGTAGAATAATAAAGAATAAGTATTTAGAAGAAAGGTCAAACAAAAATAAAAAACAGTCAAAACAGATAACTTTATATAGCTAAAGTGCCCATCAAAAAGTCACATATTGCTACGAATGGAAGGGGTAAGAAAAGGCTAATTCACTTACTGGATAGCAAAAAATAAGAAGCTGGATTATCTTGGATTTGGTTGGGTGTCAGTTATATGACTACAGGCAATGTTTGCGCAGTCAAAGACGATATAGTTCAATGGTTCTCACTGGTCATAAGAGATATACAATATATATAATTGGGTAAATAGATTTATGCAGCTATATTAATTTTATCAAGCCCAAATATACAAGTGCCTAGAAAAACCTCCTACTATACTTACTTAAATTTGATTTGAATAAGATGATATGTAACAAGCCGCTCGAAGAATAGATGTGTGTACGTATCTACCCGGATCAGCTATCAAAGTGCGTGCCAATTCAACTGACAGCAAGAACTATAAAAGAAGGAGAGAGGTCGAAAAAGGTAACCATATTGTTGTAGTTGTCCCCATAAGTATTATCCATGGGTAGACAGCCACCTATTAGCAGTGGTATATTGTGCCGATATCTACTTACTAGAGATTAATCGGTATCCTTCCTTAGATGAAAAACGTCTGTCGGCATAAACTCATTCAAAGGTCCAACATGTAGGATATCACCAAAGCGTTTCCTAAATATACCTAAAATAATAATAATAAACAGACAAAGTGGGGGTCTTGAAAATGGCTCTAGCGATAAAGTTCTACTAGTAACAAGAGCCGTAGTGACATACCTGATACACGCTCGGAATGATAGTGTAACTGGCTCCAATGACTAAACTGCAGACAACGCTGTCAACTCTTGTTTTAGCGTTTCACCATCTATATACCAGACGATTCACGCGCCAAAAATTCTCATTGGTTCAGCTAATCAGGAACAGGTGGCAATACTACGAGATACAGGTAGCGATACTACGAGTTAAAAAACAGACATAGAAGACGGACCATAGCATTGAGTAGCTAATCTCATATGTTTAAGATGGCGCTGCCCATTATGCATCCCGAGAGCTGATTAGAAGAGGGACAGACAGTCCCAATATTGAGTTACGAAATAAGGTAGAAAACGAGACCATAACAAGCACCATTAGTTAGGGTGCATAATACTATGGGTCTCAATACATACCGATGTAAATAATGTATATCTCCACATCAATAAAATTAAGTGTACTAAGTGAAGAGATGTTTAAACATACATAAATCCTACATCTACGTGCGCCATCTTGGAAAGGGACAGAATATCAAAATAGATGGCATTACTCATGTGTAGGTTCATGGAAGGCATGGACAAGGGGTCCCTGCGTTGAAAATCGAAAGTTAAATGAGGGGGCAAGATCTTCTAACACAGTGTAATATACCCACCTACAAGAATGAAATATTTAACTCTACGTTTATCAGGTCAGAGAGGATAGTTACTAAGGCTAGAATTAGACAATCGCCTGATCCCAGGGTATTTCCAAATTCAAGCCCTTTTTAACAGTATCCAAACTAGAAATCCAGAACACTTCACGTTTCTTTCTTATTTTATCGGAGTTTTTGCCTTCTTTACCAAGGATTTTTTCCAGAATAAACCATTGTATATCATCTTCAGTATGGTTGTTTTCCAGAAAATGTGAAACCATGGGAGAAGCCATTTTTTTTGTCCTAACAGCGGACCTATGTTCAGTGAATCTGATGTTAAGCGACCTCGATGTTTCACCCACATATCCTTTGTTACAGGGACATATTAGTAAGTAAATGATGTTTTTTGACTTACAATTACTGATACCCCTCGATACAATTGTTTGTCCATTAAAAACAAGTTGTTTTGTTTCAATAGCTAAAGGGCAGACTTTACATTTTCCGCACTTGAAGTTACCCTCTATGGGGAGCATGCCTTCAATACTTCTCTGAATTGGCTCTTTTTGTATAGGCATGCGAGATCTGACAATGTGATCCTTGAGGATTCTGTTTTTGCGATAAGCAAAAGAGGTTTCTGTACATAATCTATCTTTGTTCTATTCACATTTAGAAGGTGCCAATTAGAACAGATAATCTGGAGAATTTGTTCGTTCAGGAATGAATGACGAGTAACAAAAACTAGATTTGCTTCCTGTTTTTGTTTGGTGCCTTGTAGTAGGTGTTGACGATCATAAAACCTCGCTCTTTTTTTGTAACCACTCTCTTATATGTTGTTTATATTTTTTTCAGTCTCATTACAATAGACGGTTTTCCTGATGAAGGCAGTTATGGCGAAACGCGCGTAGTTCTCATCTACCGCATTGTTGTTTTTATTATTCATATGTCTATTTAGTTTTTTGGTTATCTGTTTCCACGATATCAATCTCTTTTGTATTCCTTCCCCCTTTTTTCTTTTGTTACTGAATCAACTTTATTGTACTTTGTTTGTTGATTTATAAATATTGTTATATATTTAAGTGCTATACGCTATATCAAACTAAGATCGAACAATAATACACAAAAAGAATATCAAATGAAGAAATAAAAGTATTTTTCTAATCATAAGCGTATACAAAGTTTTTGTCTATATGATTAGCACTTTAGTGGTTACATTCATGATTTACATTGGATATATATTATTATGTATATTCATCCACTTGTTATAGTTTTTTACCTACATGGTCATTTTCCCTACGTATAGCAAGTTAATTAGTTGTAGGGGTCCCCTTCTTTCCAAATAACATGCTGAGGGCCAATTCATGGTCTATTTTCATTTGCTGATGCTGTCATACGGAAGCTGGGCCATTTTGATGGGGGACATCACCCTTGACGAAGTCAAGGAAGCTATAGCCATGCTGAAATGGGTGAATATGTTGTAAATGTATACCATGATATGCGCAGGCCTGACAACGGCAATACCAAGGAATGCAATGTTAACATATGCCATAACCTGTTTCTGCATACCAATGCCAATACCCATAAATGCAATGTTAATGTATGCCATAATCTATGCCCACACAACAGTGTTGAGACTGGCAGTAACAATGTCAGTGTATTCCATAATCCATGCGCTCATAGAAATGTTATTACCAGTAGAAGCAATGTCTATGTATGCCATGATTAGGCATGCATAACTATGTCAATATCAGCAAGAACAACTGTATGCACAATGTTGAGAATGTCAATAAAAAGGATACCAGTGTCTGTCATATTATTTTCAGGAGTTGTTAAAAACTTATAATTGCTGTCGAATTCACCCAAGGTGACCTCCTCAACAACCCTAAGTCAGAGAAACGGGGTGAGGTAGGTCTCGTGACCAACACCCACGCCTATCAAATGACAGATCAGAGGTGGGTTCTCCCTTAACCCACAGACGAACACGCACCCAGGAAAAACCCTGATTGATACCACAAATAGATAGTTGCACCACAAACAGGTCTGTGAAAATTGGCCGCAATAAAACACGTTTGGCTAAAGGCTTGCATTCCCAAAAATACCACAAAGCTCGATACCACAGGTAGATTGGAACACTCAGCGAATTCACATCACATCACATTTAGTGATCACACGATCCCTATACCAGACATCTGGACACATAGGCACTGGCCCCACATGCTCTCCCAGAGAGCCATCTGTGTCTGAGATGTTTTTGCAAGCATACAGAAATTACTTTATTGTACCTCACAAGATGTATATATTGTCAGACGAAACTTGTCCACCAAGAGACTATCCTCAGACATACTCTGACGAGACTCTCCCACCCACTGAGTTTAATTAAACCAATCTGTTCCTGTTTTGCCAAATGCCACTTGTCTTTTCATTTTATTAACCCCTTCGATGCTCATGACGAGCTGGACTGGTCATGGCACACAGTGGTCGTGTGCTCATGACGAGTCCAGCTCGTCATGAAACATCGCCCTGGAAAACCCTCTGGTGCGGGCTCCAGAGGGATTCCCTTTATGCTAAAAAAGCCTCTAGAGCTGATGAAGAGCTTCCCCAGCTCCCGAGGCCCCCCCCCCCCCTGGTTTCCCTGAAATGACGATCAGTGCGCACGTCACGCTGACGTCATTTCAGTGAAACCGAAACTGAAATGAGCTCATTTCAGTTTCAGTTTCTACGTGCTCAGGGGGCTATCTGAGCCCCCTGAGCACGTAGAAACTCAGGAGAGGTATCGTTGGAAAGGGGAGAATCTTCCAAGGCAGAGATCTACCCACTAGGCACCAGGGAGGGGGGAGCGGCCCCTTGGGCAAGGGCCTTTGCTCCCCCATTATTATTATGGCATTATTAGTGTTTCTGCCCCCCCTGTGGGGTGGATGGGGGCAGTAGCCCCCAATCTGCCCCCCGGCGGGGTAGAAAGCCCACTAGATACCAGGGATTTGCCTATGGGGTATATATTAGGAGCGGGGGCTGCCCAAAACAGGCATGCCGATGCCCCCCTGGGCACAAGATTACAGTCTTTCTGCCCCCCTGGAGGGCAGATGGAGCAGTAGCCCCCAATGTGCCGCCCGGGGGGCAGAAAACCCACTAAACTGCAGGGATTTTATTTTTACACCATTTTTCTTTAGGGTGGGGGCTGCCCGAAATGAGCACACCAATGCCCCTACCCCCCAGCACCATTACAGCCTTCCTGCCCCCCCTGGGGAGCAGATATGGCAGAAGCCCACAATCTGACCCCCCGGGGGGTAGAAAGCCCACTAGACACCAGGGATCTTCTTATGGGGTGTTTATCAGGGGTGGGGCTGCCCAAAACGGGAATGCCTATGCCCCCACACCCCGGCCACAAAATTACAGTCTTTCTGCCCTGTCTGGGGAACGCTCGGTGGTAGGAAATTTGTGTCAGCCTGGTAATGCCACAACTTTCCCCCACAGAAATGTGTGAAAACAGTGATTTTTTCAGCTGAAATTGAGGTTTGCAGGGGATTCTGGGTAAGGAAACGTTGGGGGATCCATGCGAGCCATACCTCCCTGAAAGCCCCTGGGTGTCTAGTTATGAGAAATGTGTGGGTTTGGTAGGTTTCCCTAGATGGCCGCCGAGCACGGGGCCAAAAACCCAGGTGACCCCCCTTGCAAAACCAGGTTGTTTTGTGATAGGCAATTTTTATGTTGCCACATTACATTTTGTGCCCTTGCCTGTCGCGGGTAGTTGGGCCTCCCACACGTATGAGGCACCGTTTTTTTTTGGGAGACCCGGGGGAATGTGGTGACAGGAAATTTGTGTCAGCCCAGTGATGCCACAACTTTCCCACACAAAAACGTGTGAAAAAAGTGATTTTTTCAGCTAAAATTGAGGTTTGCAGGGGATTCTGGGTAAGGAAACGTTGGGGGATCCATGCAAGCCATACCTCCCTGGAATCCCCTGGGTGTCTAGTTTTCAGAAATGTGTGTATTTGGTAGGTTTCTCTAGGTGCCGGCAGAGATATAGCTCAAAATTTACAGCTAGGCACTTTGCCAAAAAAGGGTCATTTTTCACTGCGAAATGAGGTGTGTCCACGTTGCGTTTTGAGCCATTTCCTGTTGTAGGCACTAGGTTGACCCACATAAGTCAGGTACCATTTTTCTCGGAAGACTTTGGGGAACGCGGGGTGGGTGGAAATTTGTGGATCCACGTGGATTCCAGAACTTTCCACCACAGAAATGTGAGGAAAATTAGTTTTTTTGACAATTGTTTAGGTTTGCAAGGGATTCTGGGTAACAGAACCTGGTGGGAGGCAGTGAAGTCACTCCATAATGGATTTCCCTGGCTGTCTAGTTTTCAAAAATGTATAAGTTTGCTAGGTTTCCTTAGGTGCCGGCAGAGCTATGGTTCAAAAACTACAGCTAGGCACTTTGCTAAAAAAGGCTCATTTTTCACTGCAAAATTGAGGTGTGTCCACGTTGTGTTTTGCGCCGTTTCCTGTCGCAGGCACTAGGCCGACCCACAAAAGTGAGGTACCAGTTTTATCGGAAGACTTTGGGGAACACAGGGTTGGTGGAAACTTGTGGATCCACATGGATTCCAGAACTTTTCACCACAGAAATGTGGGGAAAATTTATTTTTTTGACAATTGTTTAGGTTTCCAAGGGATTCTGGGTAACAGAACCTAGTGGGAGGCAGTCAAGTCACCCCATACTAGATTCCCCTTGGTGTATATTTTTCAAAAATGTATAAGTTTGCTAGGTTTCCCTAGGTGCCGGCAGAGCTATGGTTCAAAAACTACAGCTAGGCACTTTGCCAAAAAAGGGTCATTTTTCACTGCAATATTGAGGTGTGTCCACGTTGTGTTTTGCGCCGTTTCCTGTCGCGGGCAGTAGGTCAACCCACACAAGTTAGGTACCATTTTTCTTGGAAGACTTCGGGGAACGCTGGGTGGGTAGAAATTTGTGGATCCACGTGGATTCCAGAACTTTCCACCAAAGAAATGTGAGCAAAATGTGTTTTTTTGACAATTGTTTAGGTTTGCTAGGGATTCTGGGTAACAGAACCTGGTGGGAGGCAGTCAAGTCACCCCATCCTGGATTCCCCTTGGTGTCTAGTTTTCAAAATTGTATAGGTTTGCTAGGTTTTCCTAGGTGCCGGCAGAGCTATGGTTCAAAAACTATAACTAGGCACTTTGCCAAAAAAGGGTCATTTTTCACTGCGAAATTGATGTGTGTCCACGTTGCCTTTTGCGCTGTTTCCTGTCACGGGCACTAGGCTGACCCACACAAGTGATGTACCATTTTTCTTGGAAAACTTCGGGGAACGCGGGGTGGGTGGAAATTTGTGGATCCACGCAGATTCCAGAACTTTCCACCACAGAAATGTGGGGGAAAATGGTTTTTTAAATTTTTTTTTACGTTTGCAAGGGATTCTGGGTAACAGAACCTGGTTGGAGGCAGGCACGTCACCCCATCCTATATTACCCTGGGTGTCTAGTTTTCAAAAATGTATAGGTTTGCTAGGCTTCCCTAGGTTCCGGCAGAGCTATGGTTAAAAAACTACAGCTAGGCACTTTGCCAAAAAAGTGTCATTTTTCACTGCGAAACTGAGGTGTGTCCATGTTGCGTTTTAAGGAGTTTCCTGTCGCGGGCACTAGCCGACCCACACAAGTGAATTACCATTTTTCACGGAAGACTTTAGGGAACGTGGGGTGGGTGGAAATTTGTGGATCCACGTGGATTCCAGAACTTTCCACCACAGAAATGTGGGCAAAATGTGTTTTTTTTTACAATTGTTTAGGTTTGCAAGGGATTCTGGGTAACAGAACCTGGTGGGAGCCAGTCAAGTCACCCCATCTTGGATTCCCCTGGGTGTCTAGTTTTCAAAAATGTATATGTTTGCTAGGTTTCCCTAGGTGCCAGCAGAGCTATGGTTCAAAAACTACAGCTAGGCACTTTGCCAAAAAAGGGTCATTTTTCACTGCGAAATTGAGTTGTGTCCACGTTGCGTTTTGAGCCTTTTCCTGTCGCGGGCACTAGGCCGACCCACACAAGTGAGGTACCATTTTTCTCGAAAGACTTTGGGGAACACGGGGTGGGTAGAAATTTGTGGATCCACGCGGATTCCAGAACTTTTCACCACAGAAATGTTGGCAAAATGCATTTTTTTGGACAATTTTTTAGGTTTGCAAGGGATTCTGGGTAACAGAACCTGGTGGGAGGCAGTCAAGTCACCCCATCCTGGATTCTCCTTGGTGTCTAGTTTACAAAATTGTATAGGTTTGCTTGACTGGTTTTCCAAGGTGCCGGCAGTGCTATGGTTCAAAAACTACAGCTAGGCACTTTGCCAGAAAAGGGTAATTTTTCATTGCGAAATTGAGGTGTGTCCATGTTGCGTTTTACGCTGCTTCCTGTCGTGGGCACTAGGCCGACCGCGCAAGTGAGGTATCATTTTTGTCGGAAGACACTGTGGAACACGAGGTGGGTGGAAATTTGTGGATTCATGCAATTTCCAGATCTTTCCACCTGCGAAATGTGGGAAAAATGTGTTTTTTTGGGACAATTTTTTAGATTTGCAAGGGATTCTGGGTAACAGAACCTGGTGGGAGGCAGTCAAGTTACCCCATCCTGGATTCCTCTGGGTTTCTAGTTTTCAAAAATGTATAGGTTTTCTCAGTTTTCCTAGGTGCCGGCAGAGCTATGGTTCAAAATCTACAGCTAGGCACTTTGCCAAAAAAGTGTCATTTTTCACTGCGAAATTGAGGTGTGTCTACGTTGTGTTTTGCGCCGTTTCCTGTTGCGGCCACTAGGCCAAACCCACACAAGTGGGGTACCATTTTTCTCAGAAGACTTTGGGGAACACGGGGTGGGTGGAACTTTGTGAATCCACGTGGATTCCAGAACTTTTCACCACAGAAATGTGGGCAAAATGTGTTTTTTTGGGCAATTGTTAAGGTTTGCAAGGGATTCTGGGTAACAGAACCTGGTGGGAGGCAGTCAAGTCACCCCATCCTGGATTTCCCTTGGTGTCTGGCTTTCAAAATTGTATAGGTTTGCTAGGTTTCCCTTGGTGCCGGCAGAGCTATGGTTCAATGACTACAGCTAGGCACTTTGCCAAAAAAGGGTCATTTTTCACTGCGAAACTGAGGTGTGTCCATGTTGTGTTTTGAGGAGTTTCCTGTCGCGGGCACTAGGCCTACCCACACAAGTGGGGTACCATTTTTCTCAGAAGACTTTGGGGAACACGGGGTGGGTGGAAATTTGTGAATCTACGCGGATTCCAGAACCTTCCACCACAGAAATGTGGGCAAAATGTGTTTTTTTGGACAATGATTAAGGTTTGCAAGGGATTTTGGGTAACAGAACCTGGTGGAAGGCAGTCAAGTCACCCCATCCTGGATTTCCCTTGGTGTCTAGCTTTCAAAATTGCATAGGTTTGCTAGGTTTCCCTATGTGCCGGCAGAGCTATGGTTCAAAAACTACAGCTATGCACTTTGCCAAAAAAGGGTCATTTTTCACTTCAAAATTGAGGTGTGTCCACGTTGTGTTTTGCGCCGTCTCCTGTTGCGGGCACTAGGCCGACCCACACAAGTGAGGTACCATTTTTCTCGGAAGACTTTGTGGAACGCGGGGTGTTTGGAAATTTGTGGATTCACGCAAATTCCAGAACTTTCCACCTCCGAAATGTGGGAAAAATATGTTTTTTTGGGAGAATTTTTTAGGTTTGCAAGGGATTCTGGGTAACAGAACCTGGAGGGAGGCAGTCAAATCACCCCATCCTGTATTCCCCTAGGTGTCTAGTTTTAAAAAATGTATAGGTTTGCTAGGTTTCCCTAGGTGCCGGCAGAGCTATGGTTCAAAAACTACAGCTAGGCACTTTGCCAAAAAAGGGTCATTTTTCACTGCGAAATTGAGTTGTGTCCACGTTGCGTTTTGAGCCTTTTCCTGTCGCGGGCACTAGGCCGACCCACACAAGTGAGGTACCATTTTTCTCGAAAGACTTTGGGGAACACGGGGTGGGTAGAAATTTGTGGATCCACGCGGATTCCAGAACTTTTCACCACAGAAATGTTGGCAAAATGCATTTTTTTGGACCATTTTTTAGGTTTGCAAGGGATTCTGGGTAACAGAACCTGGTGGGAGGCAGTCAAGTCACCCCATCCTGGATTCTCCTTGGTGTCTAGTTTACAAAATTGTATAGGTTTGCTTGACTGGTTTTCCAAGGTGCCGGCAGTGCTATGGTTCAAAAACTACAGCTAGGCACTTTGCCAGAAAAGGGTAATTTTTCATTGCGAAATTGAGGTGTGTCCATGTTGCGTTTTACGCTGCTTCCTGTCGTGGGCACTAGGCCGACCGCGCAAGTGAGGTATCATTTTTGTCGGAAGACACTGTGGAACACGAGGTGGGTGGAAATTTGTGGATTCATGCAATTTCCAGATCTTTCCACCTGCGAAATGTGGGAAAAATGTGTTTTTTTGGGACAATTTTTTAGATTTGCAAGGGATTCTGGGTAACAGAACCTGGTGGGAGGCAGTCAAGTTACCCCATCCTGGATTCCTCTGGGTTTCTAGTTTTCAAAAATGTATAGGTTTTCTCAGTTTTCCTAGGTGCCGGCAGAGCTATGGTTCAAAATCTACAGCTAGGCACTTTGCCAAAAAAGTGTCATTTTTCACTGCGAAATTGAGGTGTGTCTACGTTGTGTTTTGCGCCGTTTCCTGTTGCGGCCACTAGGCCAAACCCACACAAGTGGGGTACCATTTTTCTCAGAAGACTTTGGGGAACACGGGGTGGGTGGAACTTTGTGAATCCACGTGGATTCCAGAACTTTTCACCACAGAAATGTGGGCAAAATGTGTTTTTTTGGGCAATTGTTAAGGTTTGCAAGGGATTCTGGGTAACAGAACCTGGTGGGAGGCAGTCAAGTCACCCCATCCTGGATTTCCCTTGGTGTCTGGCTTTCAAAATTGTATAGGTTTGCTAGGTTTCCCTTGGTGCCGGCAGAGCTATGGTTCAATGACTACAGCTAGGCACTTTGCCAAAAAAGGGTCATTTTTCACTGCGAAACTGAGGTGTGTCCATGTTGTGTTTTGAGGAGTTTCCTGTCGCGGGCACTAGGCCTACCCACACAAGTGGGGTACCATTTTTCTCAGAAGACTTTGGGGAACACGGGGTGGGTGGAAATTTGTGAATCTACGCGGATTCCAGAACCTTCCACCACAGAAATGTGGGCAAAATGTGTTTTTTTGGACAATGATTAAGGTTTGCAAGGGATTCTGGGTAACAGAACCTGGTGGAAGGCAGTCAAGTCACCCCATCCTGGATTTCCCTTGGTGTCTAGCTTTCAAAATTGCATAGGTTTGCTAGGTTTCCCTATGTGCCGGCAGAGCTATGGTTCAAAAACTACAGCTATGCACTTTGCCAAAAAAGGGTCATTTTTCACTTCAAAATTGAGGTGTGTCCACGTTGTGTTTTGTGCCGTCTCCTGTTGCGGGCACTAGGCCGACCCACACAAGTGAGGTACCATTTTTCTCGGAAGACTTTGTGGAACGCGGGGTGTTTGGAAATTTGTGGATTCACGCAAATTCCAGAACTTTCCACCTCCGAAATGTGGGAAAAATATGTTTTTTTGGGAGAATTGTTTAGGTTTGCAAGGGATTCTGGGTAACAGAACCTGGAGGGAGGCAGTCAAATCACCCCATCCTGTATTCCCCTAGGTGTCTAGTTTTAAAAAATGTATAGGTTTGCTAGGTTTCCCTAGGTGCCGGCAGAGCTATGGTTCAAAAACTACACCTAGGCACTTTGCCAAAAAAGGGTCATTTTTCACTGCGAAATTAAGGTGTGTCCACGTTGCCTTTTGTGCTGTTTCCTGTCGCCGGAACTATGCCGACCCACACAAGTGAGGTGCTATTTTTCTTGGAAGACTTTGGGGAATGCGGGGTGGGTGTAAAATTGTGGATCCACGCAGATTTCAGAACTTTCCACCACAGAAATATGGGGACAATTAGTTTTTTTGACAATTGTTTATGTTTGCAAGGGATTCTGGGTAACAGAACCTGGCGGGAGGCAGTCAAGTCTCCCCATCCTAGATTCCCCTGGGTGCCTAGTTTTTAAAAGTGTATAGGTTTGCTAGGCTTCCTTAGGTGCCGGCAGAGCTATGGTTCAAAAACTACAGCAAGGCAGTTTGCCAAAAAAGGGTCATTTTTCACTGCGAAACTGAGATGTGTCTATGTTGCGTTTTGCGCCGTTTCCTGTCGCGGGCACTAGGCCGACACACACAAGTGAGGTACCATTTTTCTCTGAAGACTTTGGGGAAAGCGGGGTTGGTGGAAATTTGTGGATCCACGCAGATTCCAGAACTTTCCACCACAGAAATGTGGCCAAAATGTGGGTTTTTTTGACAATTTTTTAGGTTTGCAAGGGATTCTGGGTAACAGAACCTGGTGGGAGGCAGTCAAGTCACCACATCTTGGATTCCCCTGGGTGTCTACTTTACAAAAATGTATAGGTTTGCTAGGTTTCCCTAGGTGCCGGAAGAGCTATCGTTCAAAAACTACAGCTAGGCACTTTGCCAAAAAAGGGTCATTTTTGACTGTGAAATTGAGGTGTGTCCACGTTGCGTTTTGAGCCGTTTCCTGTCACGGGAACTAGGCCGACCCACACAAGTGAGGTACCATTTTTCTTGAAAGACTTTGGGTTACGCGGGGTAGGTGGAAATTTGTGGATCCATGCAGATTCCAGAACATTCCACCACAGAAATGTGGGGAAAATGTGTTTTTTTTACAATTGTTTAGGTTTGCAAGGGATTCTGGGTAACAGAACCTTGTTGAGGCAGTCAAGTCACCTCATCCTGGGTTCCCCTGGGTGTATAGTTTTTAGAAATGTATAGGTTTGCTAGGTTTCCCTAGGTGTCAGCAGAGCTAGGGTTAAAAAACTACAGCTAGACACTTTGCCAAACAAGGGTCATTTTTCATTGAGAAATTGAGGTGTGACCACATTGCGTTTGTGCCGTTTCCTGTCGCGGGCACTAGGCCGACCCACACATGTGAGGTACCATTTTTCTCGGAAGACTTAGTGTAATTCATATTTGTAAAGCAACTGTTATTACCTATTGACTTTCGATGCATTTCTGCCTTCGAAATGAAAGACATTGTGTAAAAAAGAAGTCATTTTGAAAAATGACCGATAATTCTCAAGCTAGTATGAGTATTCCCAATTTCGAAAATGTGCAAAGATCTACTGTTTCTAAACTCTATAATTTGTTCCCTTTTCAGGAATACATAGGTGTCTTCATACCGATTTTTCCATGTATACATTTTCCCACAATAATTGCTACTTACCCGGTACATAATAAAAAGCCATTGCAAATTGCTGCTCAGTTTTTGACTCTGGGTTTGTCGGGTTCTTAGTGAACCTACAAGTCCTAAATATCCCCACAACCAGAATGGTCCAGCAGATGTAACTGTATATTGCTTTCAAAGAGCTGTCATAATTAGAAGAAGTTACAGGTGAAAACGTTGACACAAAAGGCTGTTTTTTGCAACTAAATTTCAATTTTTCCTATATTTAACTGTTAGTTTCTATTAGGAAACTTTGAAGGATCTACACATACGACCCCTTGCTGAATTCAGAATTTTGTCTACTTTTCTAAAATGTATAGCTTCCCATGATCCGTTATTGCTTTCATACCCATTTTTACCATTAACTGGAAGAAGGTTGAAAGCACAAAAAATAGCAGAAATAGGCTATGTCCCAGAAAAATACCAAAACTGTGTAAAAAATGTTGTTTTTCTGACAAAAGTCTGTCATTCCCTAAAAGCTGGGAAATTGGGGATTTCAGCCTCACAAACACTTTTTTGATACCATTTGCAGGGAAAAACCCAGATGCTTTCATTTGCAGCCCTTTTTTCCCCAAAAAAAACAAAATGGAGCTGTATTTTGTCTAATTTCTGGGACCCCTCCAGGGGAATCCTCAAACCCTGGGTACCTTTACAATCCCCATGATGTTGGAAGAAGTGGACGCAAATCTGGCGTGGATACCTTATGTGGTCAAAAAGTTACAGGGCTCTAATCATGCAGTACCCAAAATAGCCAAAAAAAGGCTTAGCACGGGGGTGAAAAGGCCTAGCAGCGAAGGGGTTAAGGTAAATTCATATCCAAGCAACATTTTAGCGAGCCAGCCAGGAGAGATTGGTTTATTGAGCTCACCTGCTGCCGATGGACAAGGACCCCTGCCCGAAGGGATTCACATCTGTGCAAACAACATCGGTGAGCAGACGCCATATTTGATTAGAAGTTCTGCTGAGATCTGTCCAGAAGCCGCCATCACCAGGGTAAGAGATTACGTGTGATCCTTAGTCCCAGCATTTGGTGGATGGTAAACTAGGACAAACGTGTAGATCATTTTTAACCTAGTCAGCATGCTGGAGAAAGGTGAAGGTAGCTGCAGCTTTTTATCTTGAACAATTAGGCTTGACACATCAGTACACTCCTGACCTTTGGTGTGTTAAATCGAGTTACTCTTTTTAGCTTGAACAATTGGGCTTGACACAACAGCACACCCGCAGTCCTTTGTGTGTTATGTAAGGTCACCACCTGCTGTGGTTTCTTAACAATGGGAGGATCTAAAAGAACTGAAAAGGTGGATTTTTGCTCCTGGACCTCTGAGCGTCAGTCGATTGGTACACACTTCTCCTGGGAGTTATATAGGGTGCAATTCAGAAGGAAAGGGACAATTTTGACTTTGGTGAAATAAGGTGCAACGCTGAATGTCCGACCATTACAAAAGGGGAACCCCTAAATTAATAGAGGTAGAGCAGCAGGGGATAAATCAAAAGTAAACAAGAAAGAGTCTGCTGTACGAATCAAATTGCCATATTTATACTTTTTTTATTTTCAATTAATTTGAAAATAAAAAAAGTATAAATATGGCAATTTGATTCGTGACATAATTTATATGCATGGTCTAGATAGAGTGGTTTTTCTCTAAAAACTGACTTAGATGCGTGATGTGAAAATTTGTAGGTACAGCAGACTCTTTCTTGTTTGCAACGCTGAATGTCTACAGAGAGCTGATAGTTGTCAGGTTATACCTTTTTCTGCACAATGGACTGCTATTTTTGTCCGCCGAGCCGGTAGTGACAGACTATCAGGCTCACATAGCTCTGCGTATTACACGGAACATCACCTCTCCTCGAGCTGTAGGCACCAGGAGGGGGCTATGTTTTTTGGACAAAGTAATTATTTTTGTGTCAACCTTTTTCTCTCTTTTGGCCAGATGTATTAAGCCATTTTTCATTCGCATATGGTCCGATTTGCAGAATCTGCCTATTTGTAAATGGGCCGATTCTAAGAATCTGCCCATTTGTAAACGGAAAAAGGTCATTTCTAAGGCTTGACATTCACAATTTAGGTAATCACAATTCTTTGCGCTTAGCTAAATTGCGGGATTCACAATGTGAAATTCCCTAATGCACATGCAGGAGGCCTTCCTAAATGCGAACTGTTCTTTAAGGAAACACTAATTACCAGCAACTTCGAGTTGATGGTAACCATGTGCATACTTTGAAAAATGCACCAAAATGCATTTTTCAAAGTGCCATGTAGCGCACACACATGTTTGTGCTTTACAAGTGCACACTTTTTTGGGGGTGTTTCAGGGGAGGCCTTAGGCCCACAGGCACCTGTGGCTTTGCATTCGCTAATTGTGATTACCAATTTGGTAATCACAAATTAGCAAATGTAAAACCATTAATCCTTATGGGCCTTTAGGCCAAGAGGAATGAATGGAGTCATATTACCTAATAGCGGTTCGCTATTTACTGAATCGCTATTAGGTAATGTTAAGCAATCGCAAAATATTGTGTGATTCCTACATGCTTTGCATTTTACAATTCCAAAATAGCGATTCGGTAAAAATCGCTATTTTAGAATCACAAAATGTATGCTTGATGCGTGTGCCCCTTAGTCTCTTTTAGATTTTTCCATTTTATTCATTTATTGAAGTTGTGGTGCTGTTAAATTTTGCGATATACTCCATGTTTAAACGTTATGTCAGTAAGTCTACACTTTATGAAATAATAACCATTTTATTGCCCAGATAAAAATGTAACGTTTGCTAGTTCACTGCTATAAAATTAACTCACTCTAATCTGAACTAACAATTGTATTCTGTTACAGTTTATCAATATTTTGTCGCATTTGTCTATGTTTATTGTTAAATGTCCTTTTTCCCGATGCATCAATTTTTACAGAGCTCATAACTAGTAGACTATTTTTAGTACCACCCCATGTACACTGTTCCCCCAAATTACAGTAGAATTTGTAATTATTTAAAGAAACTTGAGAAAATCCAAACTTGCAAAATTCTTAAAACAAACACCCCAATCCATCATGGAGACTCTACTAAGTCGACTTGCAAGAGAGGTTCCCCACCCATGCTAGGAACCTAGAGAAACATTGCTGCATGTCCATACCAAAGCTCACACATTTTCCTGGCCTGAGTGGGGAATGTTCAACACCAACATCAAAGAAAACACCTAAGCTTACATTCAGACCAGATTCAAGGGGTGGGAGCAAGCCAGCCACCAGGGCAGTTTTTTGGATGCCAGAGATACGAATACATTTTAGCAAGGGAGGATGGGGAAAGATTTACTCGCCCTTTTTGTGACCTACTCACGGAATGGATAAAGGAGGGGAGACAGTTCAACCAGTCCTGGCCAAGGGACGGGTCGTTTGAGTCAGAGGACAAAGGTGGAGGATTGCATCAGATATGAGAATGGAAATGCCTCACAAAGTGTTAAAGGAAGCAGGCAGAGAAGAAGGAGGAGGTGGGAATAAAGAGAAGGAAAGCAGAATTGGCCCTGGTGACCGCCAAAGTCCTGAACAGAGAAAGGGCAGCACAGGTCGGAACAACTGTAGCCGTGATGGCGCCAATGGGAGCACCGCCGCCGAGGTTCAAGAAGAAGCCAACATGTAGCTATGAGGTTCAAGGAAGTAGTGGTAGAAAACCCCCTAAGCCAGGACCAGACCACCTTCTACTCCATCCTTGCGATCTCAAGTAAACTGCAGGCCCCTCATCCATCAGGCAGAAGGAACATCCCGCCCTCACAAGCCCCTTCTATCCATAATACAGCAATCTGACGAAGAGCCACCATGACAATACTGGTAAACAACATGGCCCACAGTTTCCTGATTGACACCGGAGCATCGAAGTCCTGTCTAAAGGAAGGGAGCATGCCCTTGTCGAGGGACTGTATGGACACACATGAATTCTCAGGCATGGTCATGAGGGTCCCCTTCATGAAACCCTTAGAGTAATAAGTGGGAGTGAGTAGAGTGAGGGGGCAGCTTCTGAATCACCTCTCATCACCCACTAAACTCCTGGGTAGAGACTTAATGTCCAAATGAAAAATGACCATCCATTTCTCAAAGGACAGGATAATTACGTGCTCTACTCCAGGGGACACCCCCACCAGGCTCATGTCCCTGGTACACCCACAGGGCATAACGGGACAGGCAAGAGCAATACCCACCAATTTGCTGGCCTTTACCAGTGCCTAACACCCCTCAAATGTTGGGACAGAAGCTGCACTTGCCTTGTCTGTTCATATGTATAGACCAGAAAGGTGCAATGTGACCATGCGTCATCTTCACGGTAACTGGCATCAGCGCACAGGGGATAAATGATGACCAGCTGTTTGATAAATATCCGGGGGACTGAGAGATCATCTTCACTAGCCCTATCCATCTCTGGGTAGAAGTACAGAGTGAGGCACTGTTACGCGTGGCCGTGCTCACTACATGTCAGGAAAAACAACTGTGGGCCAAGGGCTCATCAACACAGTTGACCCAGTAACTGTAACATTGATAGAAGGGGCCTTGCTGCTGCGCGTGCACCAGTACCTGCTCTCCAAAGAGGCAGATGAGGGTATAGCACCCACAATCCAGGCACTAGTAGACCAGGGGTTTCTCCACGTAGGGGCCTCCTCATGCAATACCCCGATCGTCCCATTTAAAAAAGAGCCAATGAGGAACTTGGCGACTGGTTAAGGACCTGCATCCCCTCAATGACATTGTTGTCCCAGAATGCCCAGTGGTACCAGACACCTCTGTCATACTGACTAGCATACCAGCAGATGCCCACTGCCTCTCTATGATAGATGTAAAGAATGCAACGGCGGACGGAGCAGGGCAATAGAGGTATTCCGGCGGTGCTAGCCCTTTGACGAATGTGTGACTATAAGGCAGCACCAACCGCCTGATCCGCTTGTCGCTTGACTAAAACAAACAGTAGAAAATCTACTGAGGACACTGTGAAGACAGATGAGCGCATTAGGCCTCACAGTAGTGCATGGAGTGCGTGCACTCTATAGAAGCAAGGACACTAAGTGGCAGATAAATAGCCCTGACGAAGGCCCCAGACCCATGTGGGCTCCTAGTGAGGGCCCAAACATGTTGTCACTGTAAATAGGGTACAACTCAACAATTATATTCAGTAAACTCCAACATATTCACTTTTTTTTCTTGCCCCAGGTACCCCTGAATAAAATACATTGATGGGTATACCTGAAGGTATTTCTAATTATCACTCATCTGGTTCCCTCATGACTAGTACTTGCTTTATATAAGAACTCCCATTACATCTATGGTTGAGTCCGCCCGGGTAGTACCATCTTACCCGGGTGTGGATAGACGCCTATGATGAAGCATGTCACGATAAGTGAGTGAGGCATCTACTCCAATATCTTTGGATAACCCATCCACCAAAGATAAAGTGAGGGAGATTATCACATCCTGTTAGAACCCTTGTTCTTTTTTTTTTTTTAAAGGTCTGAATTCCCAAGGAGAATTGATATGGCTGTGGTTGCTCATATGTGATAATGCTGACTAGCATACCAGCAGACGCCCAATGCCTCTCCATGAGAGATATAAAGAATGCATTCTTCAGCATCCTTCTGCACCCTGCCAGCCAATATGCTAATGCATTCAACTTCTAGCTGCTATACCAAAGACTACCACTTGGGCAGTGCGAATTCCCCAGCATATTCAATAGAATACTGAGAAAGGATCTCGCCAACTTTCAGTTGAGCAGTACCTCATACAGTATGCTGATAACATCTTAGCCTGCAGTCCCTCCAAGGATCTATGCCACCAAGAGATGATAGTGTTCCTAACAGCACATGCCACAAGGGGATACACGGTAGAAAAGGGGAAAGTGCAATATGTGCAACCGGAGGTTAGCTATCTAGTTCAGCTCATCTCAGCAACTGGCCAGCAGATAATGCAAGAATGGGCAGATTTTAAAGGAGCACTGCCATGGCCCAGAATGAAAAAAGGTGTGCAAATGTTTTTAGGTCTGAGCAACTATGTTCAACAATGGTCCTTTGATTATAGCACACTCATTGCTCCCTTGTTTGGAGAAATGAAAAAGGCTAAAACAGGCAATGAGGAACTGGTCTGGACATCCGAAATGCAGAAACCCTTTGATAAACTAAAAACTGAAATATCACACTCCCCTTTGTTAGGTTCGCACAATTATAGGAAAGAGTTATTCCTATTAGTCCACAGTGATGGATGAGCCTGACACCCTTCTTAACCCAAAAGTACCCCCCTTGGGACACAAACTGCTTGCGTATTACAGCGGGCTATAGGATTCAGTTATGCATGGCTATTTCCCATGTGAACAGGCCTTGGCCGCAGCTGCCTTTGCAGTTGACAAGAGCACCTCCATCATGATGGGGGCACCATTGACGCTGTATGCAGAGAATTCGGTATATGCAGTGATACATTAAAGGGAAGAGCATGCTGCCCATGCAACGGGTGTCAGGGTACGAACCTTTGCCCTGTAGACCATCCGCAAAAAGCATCCGGTGCCTTTAAATCCTGTAAGCAACAGAAAGACAATGGTTCATGTGGACAGTGTAACGTATACTTGATATTAACTGTGCAAAATGGCAGTTACTATTGGTATATGGATGCTGAAAGAGAAGACCAATTACACAGACCACTATATAGGTGCCAGATATTGTTAGTGCAAATAGTATATTTATATTGTAATACAGATGAAAAAGTGCTCTGTGACCCAAGTGAACTTAGAACCTTTACAACCAGAGTGACAAATTGTAACATATATTGAGGTTTTTTAATCAACAAGAATGACCATTATACAATACATAATTATGGTTGATAGCCTTCTAGAACATTAGTGAGGGCTAAAAAAATGATTTATTTGAATGTGTGTCAACGGCATTTCGACCCCATATCCAATAAAGGTGATCACTTACATGGGATCCTTCCAGGCACTCTGTGAGGGGAAGTAGGGCTGAGAATTCCTGTGGCATGTGTAGCAGATGCACACTGTCAGTATATAGAGATAAGAGCAATTTAAATGCATTTCATCATGTCACGACAGTCCAAAAAACATGAGCTGCGTTAGTCAGCTTCATCACGCGGTTGAATAAATTATCCAAAAATAGCGTGCAGACTAAAGAGGAACTTGTGAAGTCAGCCTCCTTCTGCTGGCTGAAGACCCTTGACCCATATATCTATATACTGGCAGTGTGCATCTGCTACACACACTACAGGAATTGCTAGCCAAAGACAGGAAGGATTTAATATGTAGTAGAAGGGGAGACAAAAGTTGCAGAGTAGTCTGGTGGCATTTATTAAAAACCTAAGCTTTATGCTTTGACTAATTGGCAATGTTTATTTGCTCTATGATTTATTTTCTCTTTATGGGAAACTCTTCAATTATTAAATAATTGATTCATGCTAATCTCACTTCTGACTTCATTTTTGAACTCTTCATGAGTTCTGACTGACATAATTAGTGCCCCAACTCTTAGAATAGGGATTGTTTCCTTAATGGAATGTGCTGTATATTTATAATAATATGGTCTGCACTTCTTATATCTTTCTGTTATCAGTTCTGATTGTTATTTGACAAATTAATAAAGAAACCTGTATTTTTAATTATAAAATAGAACCCTTTAAACTACTCACAGACTATTATTTTGTCAAAATATATTTATTTGTATTTGACTACTTGCTTGTGTTTATGAGGGAGATCTTTTGGTCAAAAACTTTTAAGAATATATATTGGCGTGGAAAAAGGGCAATGGTAATTAAAGGTAATTCTGCCACATTTATTATATTTTCCAAAGAGAGATTTCCACAAGATTTTGGAGCTAGCACAGGTTCACCACCAAAATGCTCGGGGCAAACACCAACCTAGCCAACAAACACATCAGTCAGGGCAAGAAGTCTACATCTGCAACTTCGTACGGAAGTGGAAGAAGGCCAAGTTCGAAGGGCCTACTGAGTAATATTCTTAACACTGATTGCCATCAATTTGGAAGGAAGGGAAGCTTGCATCCACCTTTCTGATGGATGACCCAAGCGATGAGGTACGGCGCACCCCCGACTAATTACCAAACAGCTAAGGCTCCTCCAGCAGCCCACAGGGAAAGAATACTGTTCCCATCATAGCTAGGAGAGAGGGAAACCAAATAACAAGGACCACCTCCTAAAATTCACCATTCCCTTAAAAATCCTAGCACCTCCTAAAACAGTTTAAAACTCCCCATTCTCATAAAATCTTAGCACTTCCTTTCAGTATCCCACTAGTACAATACTCACAGTTAAACCATCAAGTGCATCGAAATAATATAAATGCAGGTTGCCATCAGGGTGTCGCCCCTTTACCTGGTATACGAACCACAGGGGGACCCATTCATTCTTTTTTATATGCTGATGATACCCTGATGATGGTCTGTCAGCCATGAACAATCATGCCGCTTCTGGTGTCCTTACTAGATTATTTTTCAGATTTTTTCAATTACCTTGTGTAAGACCTGGCATTGTTTCCCTTGACTTTTTGCCTTCTGACCTCCTGTTTTGCTGACTTCATTTTTGTGGCTTTAGGATTCTGAGCACTTTACCACGGCACTTTACCACTGCTAACCAGTGCTAATTTGCAAATGCTCTGTACTCAAAACATGGTAACATTGGCTTAGCCACAATTGGCATATTAAATAGGCCTGGGTGGTGAACTCTGCTCCATTCATGGAGTTTGCAGAGTAGTCTGCACTCCGTGCTCTGCGGAGCTCGCATAGTGCAGAAAACAGTGCTCCGCGTAGTGCAGCGGAGTTTTTTCCCTGCTTGCAAACGGTAAGTTTGCGAGCGCTAGCTGCCGCTCGGGTAAAATTTCTACCCGAGTGGGAAAAAGACCAGCGTGAACTGCAGTTTACACTATACTCCGCCACTTGCGGAACTTCGCGGAGCTTTTTTGTAACTTCCCGGAGTTCCGCACAGCAAAACTCTGCAAACTACGCCCAGGCTTAATATTAAATGCACTTATACATCCCTAGTAAAGTAAACTATATTTGCATAGGGCCTATAAATAAAATGCTACTATGAATAAAATGCTACTGGTGGGCCTGCAGCACTGATTGTGCTCCGTAGCCCTTTAAACTTGGCTCAGGTCTGCCACTTCAGGGCCTGTATGGGCAGTTTTAAACTGCTGTTTCGTTTAGGGAAGTTAACCTACTTTCCAGTCCCAAACATTGCCCTTTATTACATATAGGACACCCCTAAGGTAGGCCCTAGTCAGCCTTATGGACAGGGTGCAGTGTATTCAAAAGGTAGGACATGTACTTTTAATCTTTGCTTGTCCTGGTAGAGAAAAACTGCTAAATTAGTTTTTCACTACAGCAAGGCCTATCTCGACCAGAGGTTAACATTGGGATTGCATTAAAAAATCTTTTAAGTTTAATTTTCAATTGGGCACAGGTCAATTTAGGGTCTACTCTCTATCTGACTTACCCTGACTAGGATTGTGGCTACTGCTTGGAGAGGATTTCTACTCTGCCAACCATATATGGGCATTTATCTCTCCAGGGGACTGCACAATTTTTCACAAGACAACATATCTCCTCTGCTGGTAGCCACTCTCCTAGACTTTGTGAACCTGATGCGTCTCCATTTCTCTCTGTGGGGTTGAGGGCAGGCATTCAAGATGGAGACTGTCCGCTCAACTGTGTATTGGGGATGCTACCAATTCCCGTTCCTAGCTCTCTTCTGGCCCCCATTGATTCTGCTATTAAAGGCTTTATACGGGGGCCTGATAAACACTGGTTTCAAATGCCAAAACTATATGCTCAAATGGAAGCAGGGGGATTACGTCTTCCCCACATTGGTATGTACTATATGGCCAATCAACTTTCGATACTGACCAGCTAGTTGGGTACAAATGCTGGCCCATCAATCGTAGTAAAGAAATTGCCCTGGTGTAGTGCAGAGCCTCACTCGATTGCCTATATGCTGCGCAACCAGAGAGTCAATACAGTGACAGCTCCATTATTATACACATGTTCCGTATTTGGAAGCAGGCCTACAAGTGTTTGAAGGCATATTTGTGTATACATACAGGTTCTTCTATATGGAGCAATGCTAGAATATGTGTTAGCGGTCGAACGATAAACTGCCCGAAATGGAGAGAGTGTGGCATTCTTATGCTTGACCACTTACTTGCTGATTCCTTTGTGTCCTTTGAGGTTCTTTACCAGGAATATGGTCTCCTGACTATAGCCCACTGGCAATTCCTCCAGATCTGCTATAGCCTCCAGGGAATATGTGGTAGGGATCATCCTCTTAGAAACTTCACTGATCCATGTGCATCTTACTTTATGGGGAACGGCCTCAGGGGTGATATTCAATTGCGCTGCACCGGGCAGGCCTATTACCACACACAGGTTGGCACTGTGGGCAGGGAGGATGCAAAGTCGTACACATCCTGTGGTCCTATGCAGCACTTGGTGCCTACAGGTCTGATGTATGGGTGACACTTGGTAGTTCCGGCAGAATCCAATTGTTACCCACTTTCTGAGTGGCGCTCCTCCATGACATCACTGGCTGTGTTGCCCCTACAAAACAAAGAAAATGCTGGTTGGTGACGGGTCAGGGTACTGCCAAACTATGTATTTCACTCCACTGGAGAAAACCGTCAAGGCCTATGGGTGCAGACAGGCTCTCCGATATGACTAAAGTGGCCCAATCTGAATTAATAATATACATGAGATAGATGCCACCTCCTAAATCTGTGAGGACTTTCTCTGACCACCGCCCACACAGATCCAGAAAACAGGTGCTCCCCGACTGTTTTACCATTTACACATGTGGAGTGAGTAAAGAACCCCGGGCCCAATACTTGATGGATTTGTGGCTCCTGTTTCTTGATGCATTGGTGTAGCAACACTAATACTCAGACTATGGTCCATGCACTTCCTGACTGCTGTCCACCATAATTGGAAATAGTCCAGACAAGTTCCTATTCCAGTGTTCGCATGTCCCGTTTTTGGCATATCCCTGCTGATGATTGTGGCTTTCTGTATTGAGTGTGTTTTATACTGATGTTCAAAGTGCACTTAGTTTTTTATTTTTTTCTGGTTTATTGATTTCTTGTTCAGTGTGCTTTATGATGAGCACTTAGCGCCAATGACCTGATGTTGAAATGCAAATAAAGAATTGTTTTAAAAAAAAGGAGCCGGCAGACAACATCACATCTGTGTCCTAACAACATGGTGCCCATATGTATCTCGACATTGAGGTAGCCCTCTGCCTGTGGACTCAGGGCTGAGCCTGACGTGCTACGCAAAATGAGAACAAGATGCCGTCCGTGGGTGGCAAGGCCGGTTCCCCTGCTGATGACTTGGACACCAAGGATCCAGTGAGCAGCAGAGATTGTTAGGGGTGGGTGATATCTGAATGTGGCCTACGCCACTAATGTGCAGTATGCTGTGAATTTGACTGTTCTCCCGCAGGTGTGCTAAATTGATGCCTCTTACCTCATGGGGGTCTGTCGATGTGTCATGATTCTCAGCACATTTTGTGTGCTAAGGACCTGATCTTATCCATTATCACCTTGTCTTGATTCCTGATAAACTTAGAGGCCTGGGTGGGCTGCCTCTATCTACAGACCTAACATTTGTTCACATGATTCACACCATCGCCAACACTCCTAGTGATGGTGTCCTTGGGGAGAGTGTGCTTATGTGATGTGACACTTCTTTGTATCCTTGGTGTGCACCTGCAATCTTGTCTAGTGATGGTCCCTGACAGCCTCACTGGATTGCTCTGTTGGAGCTGACTCGATGATTGTCACTGCTAGGCAACATCTGATGACGTAACTAAGATCTCCAATAGGGAGATGCGGCTTCCACTGATTGTGATGACTTCTTTTGATTGGAGCTGTGGTAGCAGGAATAAGCATGAATTTGATCCTGGGGGGCATGTTGATGTGACTGATGGGCAAGATGAACAGATCACAGCCCAAGCTGACGTTCAAACCTAGCAGTGCTCAAGGGTCTGTAATGGAGAAGCTTAGGTGAATCTGTATGTTCCTCTTGGGACATGAGACCAGAGCAGATAATATCTTCTTGATTCTGCAAGATGCGAGGCACAGTCTTCAGACCACTGATGATAAGTAGGGGTGGGCGTAGTTCGCGAAGTAGCACTTCGCGAAGCTACGCAAAGTGAAGTTCGCACTACGCGAGCTACGCGTAGCACTTCGCGAACTGCGTAGTAACATGTTCGCACTGTGCAAGATGTTGTTTTCAATGATTGCACAGTGCGGACAAGCAACCGGCACTGTGCAATCATTGAAAATGGCATCTTGCACAGTGCGAACTGGTAGTTTCTCATCGCGAGCGGTCGCGAGCATACGCGACCCCTCGCAATGAGAAACCTGACCTCCTCGCGTTGGGAATCTCGCCGGGAGGTTTATTTTCCATGCTCGCGATCGCCAACTTGATGTTGCTGATCGCGAACAAGGAAAAAGTCTCGCCGGGATGTAATTTTGCTTGACGTTGAGGACCGCGAGCAAGCAAAAAATTACCACAGCACTACGCAACACTACGCTACGCGTGTTCGCACTGTGCTACGTGCAGTTCGCGTAGTGCGAAGTAGCGCGAACTTCGCAAACTACGCGAGCGTAGCGTAGTGCTTCGCCCAGGCTTAATGATAAGATCAATACAGTAAATTACCAAAAGGACCTTATGAAAGAGTGTCTGAATGAACACACAGCATGTCTAGATTTGATGGTGTGGCATATCACAGAGATAGAGGATAATGCTGTGGCAAGCAAGGGAGCCCAATCTTAAACTGAAAAGGACCTAATGATGATAACATTCAAAAACAGAGACCTAAATGGGAGATTGAGGTGGAATAATGTTCGAATAGTGGGTGTTTCAGATAATACTAGTATTGGAAACATGGAGACATTTGTAGAGATAGTGCAGTCAGACCTATTGGGTCCCGATACATTATCTAAACTATTTCTTGTGGTGAGGGTGCGCCGTTGCATGACCTTGAGTCCAGTTCTGGAATATGGACCTAGACCTTTCATTGATAGAATGTTCACTTACAGGGATTGGACACTGCTCTTCTAAAAACATGTTAACTGCTGGTCCTGACATACTCTGGCACTGATATTTCTGTATTACCAGATTCTACCTTGCAAAACTTCAGTAAATGAATATAAAATATTGTATGTTGTACTCATATCCAAGTTAGAATTGTTCTGTCAGACAGGGTGCTCACATATGCAGATTCACAGCAGGCAATGAAGGCTATGAAAAACTATTCCGCCAGTCATGTTTCAGTGAGTGGCAGTGAAGGGGTGTATTATTATTTTTGATTGGACTTATAATGTCTATCTGAATTGCAATTTTGCAACAATTGCTATTTAGGTGTTACTGCTGCTATCAGGAAACATTTTTCTATGTGACGCATTATATTAATTTTATTTATTTATTTAGGAGCTTATAAAGCGCGCTTATACCCAAGGGCGTCCTGGCGCTACTTACTGACTCTTGAGAAGGAAACGGGGATCTACTCCACAAATAACCAGGTCTTAAGCCCCTTTCTAAAAGAGAGGAGCTCCGAGGCATTCCTGAGATGCACCGGCAGGCTGTTCCAGGCTTTTGCTGCACAGAAGGAGAAGCTGTTTCCTCCCCACCTGGTCTTTTTTATTCGTGGCACCGCAACTAGTCTGCCTTCGGCTGAGCGAAGCACTCTTCCCGGCACATACCACTTAAAACACCTACTCAAAAACTCTGGGCCAGTGCCCATCAAGGCTTTAAAGACAGTGCACAGGGCTTTAAATTGTGCACGTCTTGTTACAGGCAGCCAGTGGAGTTGCCTGAGACCCTCTCGTACAGAAACGTGTCTGGGGGTCCCCGTCAGCAGTCTCGCTGCCGCGTTTTGAACCAACTGCAATCTGTACCCGTATTTTTATTTTTATTCAGGTACAGGCTATTGCAGTAGTCCAAACGCGACAGAATCAGGGCAGAGACTGCTGTCCTGAATCCATCAGCTGGCAGAATTGTTTTTATTTTCCTTAGTATCCTAAGGATATGGAAACAGGACGAAACCACTCCACTAACCTGATCCCCGAAGTCAAGGTTTTGGTCCACGATCACACCAAGATTTTTTGCTTTCCTAGTGGGGGATGGTAGCTTTCCCAAGGCCTCAGGCCACATATCAGGAGTCCATATGTTAGGGTTGTTCCCAAACATGATGACCTCGGTCTTCCCAGCATTTAATTTAAGGCAAATGGAGGCCATCCAGCCGGCCATGTTTTTCAGACAATCGTGGCATCTCGCTGCTATATCCACTTAGGACCCTCATTGTATGGATAACACAATTTTTGTATCATCTGCATAAGATGTAAGTTACAGACCAAAGGATCTTATCAAGGCCGCCAGCGGGCTGACATAGATATTAAAGAGCGCTGAACTCAGGGAGGAACCCTGATGCCCCCCGCAAGGGAGGGCAAAAGGCTTAGATTTATCCAATCCCAGGTCAACTGTCTGTATTCTGTCGGCCAGAAAGGAATTCAGGAGGCTCCAAGCCGAGCCCTCCACCCCAGCCCCCGACAACCGGTCCATCAACAGCCCATGGTTGACCGTATAGAATAAGATATTTCATATATACTGTTTAAGCATGGCCCTACAAATCATGGTTTAGTAAATTGTTGATGGTGGCACCATGAGACTGATTCGGCTGATACACAGGTTGTGGCCACCACTGCTCCCTGTGGAGGTTTGTAAGATCAACATGCTCTGCCCCGTGTTTGAGCGCTACTTTTCTATAAAGGTTGTTCTTGGGAGGGGGTGTTTTTCACTGCTGGTTGAAGACTGCAGTGTGGGTGGTGGAGGGGTTGAGTTTACCAGTGGAGGGGGAACATAACCTTACTGAAGGCTACCTAACAGCAGGCAGTGAATTGACACAGACGTACATAAATATTCAGCAAGTATCTTGTAAGAAATGGCAATCAATACTAATGAGGTCATGTTAAGGCCACTCATTTGATTAGATGTGAGATATTACTTGTTAAGCGCATGAATGCCGTGGTGTCTTGGCGCTGACTGTGATACATGAGTTACTAGCGTGAGACCCTGATGCATTAGGTTTGAGAGAACAACCAGGTTTTCAACTCCTTCCTAAACATCCTCCGGTTTGGTTGGAGTCGCAAAGTAGACGTTATCTGATTCCAGAGTTTGGCCGTACAGAATGACAACATGCGGCCACCCCATCTAGCCTTATGTTTTTTTGGGATACATACAAAGCCCTGCGTAGCTGATCTGAGCGATCTGGCAGGGGAGTATCTTGTAAAGAGCTTCCGCATCTCCCCAGATATCCCTCCGTATAGGGCCTTATGTATTATGCACAGAGCCTTAAAGTTCGCTCTTTGCCAAACAGGCAACCAATGTAAGGCTCTAAAAGCCTCTGATGTAGGGCATCCCTTGGGGATGTTCATGAGCAGTCTGGTGGCAGCATTTTGAAGTGATTGCAGCTTTCTTTCCTGTGCCTTATCAATTCCCACAAAGAGCGCATTGCAGTAGTCAATTTTAGATAGAAAGAGTGTAACTACTATGTCTCTCTGAAGTTTGTTAGTAATAAAGGGGAAGATTTTCTCAATGATTTTAGAAGATAGAAACAGGAGGAAGTTAGTTGATTAACTTGGGCTGACAGATTTAACTGCTCACCTAAAACCACCCCCAAGTTCTTTACCTTGGTACCTGGATTAGGACAGGTTCCCGCCTCCGTAGGCCACCAGTTATTGTTCTATAATGGAGGTCCCTTCCCAAATTCAAGTACCTCAGTTTTTTCTGTGTTTATTTTTAGGAAGTTTAGGCTCGTTCAACTCATGATGACCTTCAAACACGCATGAAAGCTGTTGGCCACCACTTTTGCTGGTTGAGAAACCGAGGGGCATATTATCAAGCACGGCGTTAAAATTATTGCCGCTTTAGCGGCAGAAAACTGCCGCTAAAGCGGCGATAATGGGCTTGATAATATGCAGCAAAGAATTCCAATAGAAGCCCATGTTGACACCAGAACATGGGCCTCTATGGGAATTCTAAAGGGCATATTATCAAGCCCATTATCGCCGCTTTAACTGCAGTTTTCTGCCGCTAAAGCAGCGATAATTTTAATGCCATTTCTTGATAATATGCCCCCGAGATTGTAAGCTGTGAATCGTCAGCGTACATAATCAAGGAAAAACTATGCTTTCTAATTAATGTGGCCAATAAGGATACATAGATGTTGAAAAAGGTGGGTGACAACTTAGGCAGATCCTTGTGGTTCATCACATGGGAGTTGAAAAACATCAGACTGAAGGTTCTCGCAGTAGATACTTTGTTCTCTATTGTCTAGGAAGGAGGAGAGGAGGGGCAGAGCAGTATCCTCCACCCCTGCATCTCTCAGCCGCTGTACCAGCACTGTATGATTCACGATATCAAAAGCCACAGGGAGATCCAGTAGGATCAAGATAGCTCTTCAGCCTCCGTCTACTATCCTCCGAATCCCCTCTGTAGCTAGCACCAGAGCTGTCTCCGTGGAATGACAAGGTCTGAACCCGTGTTGGGGAGGGTCCAGCAGTGCATTCTCTTCTAAGTAGTGAATCAGCTCTTTGTTCATCGCTTTTTCCAGTATTTTAGCTGTCAGAGGTAGCCTAGAGATATGCTGATAATTTTTTGGTTCTATGTCGTCCAGGGTTGGCTTTTTTAGAATAAGCCTTATACGAGCCGTTTTCCATACACTGTGCACGACCCCACATGCCGCATATTAGTTACGCGTGCGATCACGAAACTGCATGGTGCATCTGAACACCTTGTATTCCTTTCAGTGGCACGTATGATTGGTGTTTGTGCTGATACCTGTACCTTCCTTTAACCCCTTTTTTTCTAGTGGGCCCTTTCCAGAGGTCGGACCGCTTTTCCTTCACATATGAAGCCTTCGGTCATACTCTTTTGAGGTAAGACCTTTTTGCGATATCCTCCTGAGTGGCCATACTGCTCCCATCGGGCAGGGGTGACACCTCAGTCCTTAGAGAACATGTTTACCTTTTCTTATTTATTCTGCGCCAGTTCATGCATGTTTTTAACTCCATCTACTAATTATCTCCTTCAATTTGTTGAGACTCAAGACTAGGGACCTAGTATTCCAAGCTCAGGCACCTTGCCCGCTACCTAAATGTTTGGATAATTTTACATCCTCCAGCTGTTGACGGTACGTTTTTGTTTGTCCTCTCCACTTTTTGTCTCCATCTATCTAGGTGGAGACTTTCTACAAGATCCTGAATTAGCGTTTTGTTTACTCTTGGGGTAGATCCCTTTTATCCAACCACCAAAACCGAGGTAAATACATATATAGATCTACCCCTGGTCCTGAAGGAGTGTCGCTCAATCTTGGAGCAGTGAAGGCACGAAACATGTTGACCCCAGTCAACTAAAGGCTACCCAGATACCCAATAGCCTCACTGGTTTTACCTAGTCCCAGCCCCAACACCCAATTAAAGTATCCATAGGGCTAGGGCCTATTTTAATCACTTTTTGAATCACTACACAAACTAGGAGTCATTGACTTTTTTTCACTCACACACACCCTCCACATACAGCGTTCTCAGATCAGAAGATCTCCGCTAAAGATGCCACCCGGCCCGTTGGACATTGCAGCGCCGGTCCGACGAGGAGCGCCTAATGATGAAGCATGACACCCTAACAGGTGTGGGAGGGCATTAAGATCTGAAATACAGATCTTCCCCAAGACCAAAAAACAGCAGGCAGATAGTGATTCTTATCACCTCGGCCAAAAGAGAGGAACTATTTCCTTCTGATAAACCAGGTACACACTTGGGAGCATTGGAACAGGACCTCTTTAAATAATCAGCTCTCTTGTCCCCTTTTTGATTACACGGTCCTGAACCTCCTCCATTTCCAGAGTTGTAAAGTGTGACAGCCTCTTGGATGTTGTGCCCACTTTTACATTTTCGATGATATTTACTTGGTTAGTGGAATGTACAATGGTACAAAATGACCATAAAAAACTGTGTGCAATGTTTCAGTTTATCTGAGGAGGCAATCCATTCACGTGGTGTTTATTCAAGAGACACACCTCAACACAAAATCTGCTTGACGTTTAACTCATAGGCTAAGAAAGTGTACTCTTTGCTTGTACTAACTATAATAATCTGTAGTTCTGTTGTGACCTATACCAGGAGATTTCCAGGTTTCAATGTTCTATATTATTAAGTGGCTGGGGGGCAGCTTTAATGATGCATTGAACTGTGAACTTGATGGGGAGGGGAGACAGTGACTGCACGAGAAATATGTTATATAGTGGAACAAGAGCAATTACCTGATATATGGAGGTATAGGAACTCTGAAGGTACTGAATTCAGGCTGGAGGCCACAGCTGTCAGGAGGAGGTGGCTAATTCCATGCACTTATTTTGGGGGTGTCCCATGCGTTTTGGCATACTGTGTTCACTGAACTTGGTAAATGATAGCCATCAGAATTGAGCACCATACAGTGTTACTTTGATATGTATAGGGGATATACACACCTGTTAGGAAATATACTGCGCTTGCACTTTTACTAGCCAAAAGCCGTACTGTAATGAGATGGGGCGGGGGACCTCTCCCAACTATCAATGACTGGGTTTGCAATTTTATCACTGAAAGGGTTTCCTTTGGACAGTTTTGTAAAATGTAAGTAATATAGGCTCTATGTGCTAAATTCAATCAAGATCTCACTCATTCAACCTATTCCATGCATACACGGGAAGTATAGCCATATATCCCAGATAGACAATCTAGACAACGTTATTTGTAAAAAGGTATAAATCTAATTATTGAGTACATAAAGTTCATAAGGTACACAATCTTAAAAGTATAGACATAATCCATAGCACTGTGGTTCACCTAACAGCTATCGTAAATATGGATATCACAGATACTTTCTATACATACATATAAAAACATCCAAAAAGTTAAAAAAGAGAGTACATATAATAGACAAAACAATATGTCATTTAAGCAGCACACATCCGTAATTGCAAACTTTCTCTGGCTGAAGCCCAGTACTTTACTTTTTCATAGGTACTCAATGGCCCCAGTCTCTTCACGGATTGTGTTTTTCTCGAAAGGGCGTCAAAGTGTTTAGATGGATATCTTATAACACAATATTTATCAAGACTAGAATTGTGACTCTCAATCTGAATAGATTTACACTGGAACAGTTAAAAACACCTCTCGTTAATAAGGAAGGCCACCCAGGCCTCAAAAGATATGAAATGGCCATGGGTGTCTAGGGCAAGTGCCTCCGTCTTCCTATTTAGGGGTCGAATCCGGTCCTGTATTTTTTTTTTCTGTACAACTCGTATCCGTAATTTTTCCCGTACGAATCGTACAAGTCCCGTCCCACCCGTGAAGTACGATTCGTACGGGAAAAATACATACGGATCTGCCCGATCCGTACAAATTCGATCGGGAAAAGTTGTACGAGACGGACCCGGACACTTTTCCGTACGAAGCCTAAAAATACAGTCCAACCGTACAAGTACGATCCGGACCGGCTTTCCGATTTAGGATTCGTACGGAAAACATCCCGTACACAGGGAATTACTTCACCCGCTACAAAGCAAATATTGTACGACTCTTATCCCGGAAAAAGTAGTTTCCGGGGTGCGAGTCGTACAGGGGTATGATTGTACCGGCCCCCATGCATATGTACGCACCTCACAACAACATCGCGTATGTATGCACCTTACAACAACATCATCGCGTATGTACGGTGCGTACCCCAACATCGCGTATGTAGGCACCTCACAACAACATCATCGCGTATGTACGGTGCGTACCCCAACATCACGTATGTACGCACCTTACAACAACATCATCGTGTATGTACGGTGCGTACCCCAACATCGCGTATGTAGGCACCTCACAACAACATCATCGCGTATGTACGGTGCGTACCCCAACATCACGTATGTACGCACCTTACAACAACATCATCGTGTATGTACGGTGCGTACCCCAACATCGCGTATGTACGCACCTCACAACAACATCGCGTATGTACACACCTTACAACAACATCATCACGTATGTACGGTGTGTACCCCAACATCGCGTATGTAGGCATCTCACAACAACATCATCGCGTATGTACAGTGCATACCCCAACATCGCATATGTACGCACTTTACAACAACATCATCGCGTATGTACGGTGCGTACCCCAACATCGCGTATGTATGCACCTGACAACAACATCGCATATGTACACACCTTACAACAACATCATCGCGTATGTATGATGCGTACCCCAACATCGCGTATGTACGCACCTCACAACAACATCATTGCGTATGTATACACCTAACAACAACATCATCGCATATGTACGGTGCGTACCCCAACATCGCTTATGTACGCACCTCACAACAACATTGCGTATATATGCACCGTACATAGGCAATGTAAAACAGCACAAGGAGGGTCTATTCGACTCGTACAGCACCACAAAACATGTCTACAGTGCACAAAACATGAAAATGACTGACCTGGCCACATCCAAACAGGCAAACAGCGTGCCAAGCTCACAACCACCTCTTATAACACACCCATCAAAAATTCAAACTGAGGCCCACCCACAAATGGACCAATAAAAAGGGCCCACACACAAACCATGAGCCTTTGCAACAGACTCACTGCAGCTAGAGAGCACACACCAACAACTGCACCCATTCACCTTAACATATACACCTTCACACAACCTCCTTCACATATACCCCCTCTTCACATTCAGACACACAACTTCACATTCAGACCTACACACTCATAACCATCCACACCCTCACCCCACACCATGCCCACAGACAAGAATCCAAAGTTCACAAGGGAGGAGCTGGAGATCCTTGTCAATGAAGTCATCAGAGTTGAGCCACAGCTGTTTGGAACATTGGTCAGACAGACCAGCATAGCCGAAAAATCACGCCTGTGGCAGAGGATCGTCGATAGGGTGAATGCTGTTGCACCCATCAGAAGGACCAGGACTGAATGCCAAGCCAGGTGGTACGATATGCGGAGGGCAGTCAAGCGAAAAATGAATGACGACTACGCCCAGAGCAACATCACTGGAGGTGGTGGGCCCCGCAGAGCAGTATATTTCCATTCCTGGGAGGAGAAGGTGATGGCCCTGCTTCCACCGGTGGGAGTACATGGACTTCAAGGAGCTCCAGAGCCTGGTGAGTACACAAACAACGTATGTAACATGGGGCTAATGGCATCCACACCCCAACTACACAAAATGCACGCAACTACCTCCAAACACTCACTGGCCAGAACCATAGTCAAAAACAACGCCAATGACACTAACATGTGTATGCCCCATTGAGAAAGCAAGGCCATGCTATATCCCATGATACACGAAGCACTAACCCAAGAATGGATGTCCGGTACGCTGGGAGGGTGGGTGTCACAAAACGCATTGTTGAACTCCAAATCAGACACAATTGACCTCATCCCATATGGCCCAGGTACATACCCATGCACCATGCTCAATGCACAGGGACTGTGAAAGTACTGACAAGATAGCTGACTCTGGGCCCTGGTGTAGGCAGCACAAGGCCCTCCTGTGACCAGTGCAAACACAAACACCAAGACAACAAGGTTAGATATCTAGGACAGGAACTCACACTCACTGTCATGGCAGCATGCTCCATGGGGGGACAGCTACATCACCTGGAAACCCCAGTGCAAAATCACACTACACCCACCAGCAGGCCCTGTCACACACACCCCTTACACAAGCAGACACCCCCGGGACAGGCAATGGATTTACCCACTGTCACAATGGACATGTAACACAAGAAGACCAATACATAGCCGAAGAAGCATCCAAGCCAAAAATCAACAAGTCAAAGACTCAGGAACACATATCAATCTGTCCCCCGCAACAAACCCACCCACAAGTGAACATTGAGGAGAATGCTAGGCACATACAACTACCTGGAGGAACAGTGCCAACTAGAATGTGTATGAAACATGGATGTTGCATGAAACAGCATTAACATTGCCTGTCTCTCACACACAGGGCAACATGAGGAATCTCCCCCCAACAATGGGGGTGAAGAATCACAGTCCCAGGCTCGGGAGCAACCTGATCCCACCGGCAGTGACACCTCTCAACACTCCGTGGATGACCCCGACCGACCTGGACCCTCTGCTGTCCAAGCCCCTGCAGCATCTGGTTCAGGAACATCTGTGCCAACCACCCCCCCATTCCTGCCACATCCCAGGAGACACCGAGGAGCCCTGCTCGCAGTGAACAACTGAGCCAGTCTGACCAGGAGGGACAAGGTTCACCGGGCACCCAGGAGGAGGCAGACAACACCACCACTGCCATCCCTCAGGGGTCCCATAGACCCGATGTGCCCACAACGGCAGGCCAGGCTCATGTGGGCAGGGGTGGTGGGAGTGAAGGCAGGCGGAGGCAAGAACCTGACCAGCCAGCTGAAGAGACCGGTATGTCACACATACACAACATCATGGAGGCATACCGGTGTGACACCAGGGAGATCAGCCAGGTAGTTGGGACACTCACAGAGATAAAAGGAGACCATCACAGAGATGAAGAACCAGCAGGCCGAGCAACACGCCAGTCAACAAGAACACCAAGGACGGATGGAGGCAAGACTGGCTGAGCTCCTGGCGGTGCAAAGGGACATTTGCCATTCACTCTGTCAGATCGCAGACAACATGGGCAACCCTCCCTGTGCCACCAGGCGAAGACCACCACCAGCCACAGGGAGGGAGGAGGAGGAGGATTTGTCCGACAGAGCGTCCCAAGCATCATCAAGGCCTGCATCTGAGGGTCCCCTGAGTAAGGTGGGTCCTCCACGGAAAAGACCGTGAGAGGCAGCGGGCCATCCAGATCTCCCAGGTCACCTGGCCTGGCACCTGGCCTTCATGTGGAACAGCATCACCTCATTGACTGACATTCTCTGCCACATGGACTTGCTGGTCACAGTCTGACCAATGATGCCAACCACTGTGGTCTGGACTCTGCTGCTTTCAAATGCCAAGGATCCCACCTCCACCTGGGAACTTTGGATTCTATGGTCCCTCTATTGCACCTTTTTCTTGCACAAATCATGGCCCAGACCTATAATAAAAAAATAAAAATAACTTGATGTTGCAGTCATTTCGCATGAGTCCACCACATAAGTGTGGGGATATGTCAAAGTATTCCTGAGTGTGGAACTAACTCCAGCCATCCATACAATGGGATCTGAGTCCAGGAGAGGACACACCTGGGTCACAATGTATCATCAAATACAGACATGGAGCCCAATACTCACCCGTGATGGCCTCAAGCTGCTGAGGGGGGGGCTTGCAATACTGCTCAGACAGACCAATTTGGAAGAGTCTCATGAAGGCATAGAGGTCATGGGTCATGTGGAGGTGCCCAGGGAGGGAGTCATAGGTCTGTTTGGTGAGGTGGAAGAACTATCTCCTGCATGCAGTTGTTCTGTGGATGTGATGAATGGTGGCCAGGGCAAGGTTGTCTGCACAGAGTTGGGCCAACGGGGTGTTGGATGACAGACGTCCAAGGTCGGTTTTGAGTCTGGGTTTGTGGACTGCCTCCTGAGTGTGGGTGAGGAGTCTGAAGGTGATCCTGCAGCAGACAGTGAGACATTGTAGCTATCTCAGGTGGACGGTGATGTGGCTAGGGGCGGGGGATGTTGAAGATGAGGTGTGCAGATGCACAATGGATGTGGACAAGTTTTCCTGCAGTTTTGCTGTTGTTCCTACGTCAAGGGCGTTGCTGTAGTTGACCCGGCTGGTGTCGTGGACCTGGGGGACGGTCTGTCTTGCCTTGGAGCGGATCTATCTGTGGATCATTTGCAGCATGCGGAGGGTGTTGCAGCATGAGGTACAGATGGTGTTGAGTTGCATGGTAATTGTGAGCAATGAGTCCATGATGAACACCAGCTTGCGTGCGTGGCTACTGGGTGCTGGTGCGGTGCCCTGGCCGGTGGGACACAAGGAGTTGACCTAGCCGTAAGGGGACAATCCTCAGATGATGACCTCAGTCCTGTCCAAGTCCAGCCTCAGGTGGCTGATGTTCAGCCATTCGTCAACGGATCTCATGCCTTCTTGAAGGTTGGATCTGGAAATGGCTGGGTCTTTGGTGAGGGTGAGGAGCAGCTGGGTGTCAATGGCATATGAGATGATGATGAGGACGTTTGCGCATGTGATGGTGGAGAGGGGGGTCATGGAGACATTGAAGATCGTCACGCTGAGAGATGAGCCCTGGGGCATGGGCCAGATGACCCCAGTGTACCACATGTGGAAGGGTGGAGGCCGACTCCCTGGGCCTTGCTGGTGAACTACTTGTTGATTTAATCCTGGGCCCTCCTCTGGATACCAGTGTTGGAGATGTGTGAGCTGACAGTGTGGTAGCACATGGTGTACAATGCCATTGACAAGTCAAGGGGGGTGGTCTCACCATTGTTGAGCAGGGCAAAGTTGTCGTTGGTGGTGGCAATTATGACGGTTGCAGTGGTGTGATTACTGTGGAAGATGGTCTGGTGCCGGTTGCCTGGAACTGTTTGCGTGGAGGAAGTTTGTCAGTTGCTCGTTGAGTGTCTTCCTGATGACATTTGCTGGGTAGGGAAGCAGGGTGATGTTCCAGGAGTTCCTGCGGTACTGACGTCCGTTGTTTAAGAAGGGCCTGGGTCTCTGCATGCCTCCAGCTCCCATGGAATGTTGCAAACTCAAAGGAGACATTCATGACGTGCTGGACGTGGGCTTCAAGGATAGGGAATGATGTGGTTGAGATGTTGTGTGGAAAGGGGCCTGATGGAGAGCCAGAGTGGATGGTGCACATGAGCTAGGTGGTGTATTTGCTGCTGACGGGAGTCCAGAACCTGAGGGGGGTTTGACCCGCGGATAATAGTGCTGTCTGCCTCAGTTTGCCAAGGCTGTCGTGTATGTCCATGAGCTTGCAGTGGTAGAAATTTGCAAGGGATTTGATCTGCCTTGCAAGGGTGGGGTGTCTTTTGGATGGAGAGCTGCTGTCAGTCCACTCACAATGCTGATGAGCTCCTTTTTGTCGTGCGTTGTGGTGCCTCGGCCCTATCTGAAGGATCTCCACTTCTCCTTGCTGATGATATGGTGATGGCTGTGTGTGGCGTTTTCCAGGGCTGTAAGGTAACTGATGGTTCTTTGTGTTGCAAGGTTTGCACAAGAGTCCGGCTAGATCTGTATGAGTCCAGGAGGTCTGCCTTGTCCCAGGTGGCTTAACTGTTGTTGTGTTTCACAGGAAAGTCCGTCAATGTGGCAAGATTGTTGGATCAGTTTCTGATCCAGTGTTTGAGGTTGCAGGGTGTGGCGGGGGTGTTGGTTCGAGTGTCCCACACAGCTTGTCTGTGGTGACTTACATCAAGCATCTCTAGGGGATCAGTAGCAGGGTGTGGGACAGTGTGTTGCTTGTCGGAGACGTGGATGCAAATGTTGATGGACCAATGATGGATGGTGGTGTGGTTCTCCTCCAGCAAGAAGTTTCTGGCCCCCAGCCACATGTAGCCTGTGGAGGTGAGGGCGTGCGTGCAGATGTACGTGTTGATGGCTTTGGGGATTTGTGGATGTAGGCCTGGAGATCTGTAGATGAGAGTTACTCTGAGGGTTGCAAGGGGGTTGGTGCAAAACCGGGTTTGTGACTCTGAGGGTGTACTAGTGAATAAATTGCAAGTCATCCGCCTGGATTGTTGGTGCCGTCCCTGTGGGTGATCTTGTATCCGTCAGAGATGGCAATGAAGAAGTTGTGTGCTGAGGATGCTTTTATCCAGGTTACTGTCATGAAGGTGATGTGTGGGGCTGTTGTGTTGAGGAGGTAACAGAGTCCAATGGCGTGCTGGTGGACGGAGCGGGTGTGGAGTAGGAGGCACATGACCTGGTTGTCCTGACAGGGTCTGGTAGGCGGGGCAGCGCTGTGTAGGCAGTTGGAGTAGCACACTCAGCATGCAAAGGTGTCATGTGTACGCTTACGGGTTGCCTGATAGCAGGCAGTTGCTTGTCTGGTGGACATTGCTTGGAGGGATGGCTGCAGCATGAGGCTGTTGTGTGACGTGGGTCATGCAAGGACCAGAGGGTCATGCACTGTGCACGTTGCAGGCACAGACGGTCCTGCCTTTGGCACGGCGTTGGCGCAACAGTGGCACAGACAAGCTGCTGGCTGCATTAAGAATGGGTGGAGGGGGAAGGGAGGAGCATTTTAGAGGCGTGTGGGTTGCAGAATCAGGGCACTCGATGGGGCGGTGCCGCAGGTGAGGCAGCAGCAGGCAGAAGGGATGAGAAACTAGGCAAAAAGTAGCACACAAAGACAAGGAGGTCAGAAAGGCACAGTGCAACAGGTGTATGTAAAGGAAGGAGTGACAGGTTACTCATGGGTCACTCCGAGAAAATATATGAAGAATCAGCAAAAATGACGGCCACAGGATCAGGCAACAAAATGCGGAGCTGCGCACAGGAGACACACAGTCAGCAGGCGTTGACGTCCCGTTGTGGGGAGCAACCTGCACAAATACATACACAACCAGGTACTTCATTCACAATAGAGATTATTAGCCATGAAGAACTGCATGCATGTTGCCGAAGTACACATACACTCATATGCTCAATCTTTGACAATTATGCCATAGATGTCGCATGCAAACTGGCAAGAGATCTGCAGTAAGAGAGAGGAGGCACTTTGGATTGTGTTGAACACCTTTATTGCACAAACTCACACAAAGTGAAATGCATCTATACGAACAGACTCACAGGTCAGTTGACAGAACATGTGGGATATACGCTGGACCCCCCCTTCACAACACGGATGTTGTGAATCCCAATGAACTGGCACACAAGTTAAGGGGATGAGCCAAACACATCCTGCTGCACACGGAGAGGCTGCAAATCACCATAGAGCCTGTTGTTTGATGTCCCACACTATGTCCACCCATAGCATCAGCAATGTTTCAGAGCCAAGGTTTACGCACATTGATGCCTTCATCAGACTCCACACTCCACTACAGATGACTGTCAAGAAGGGTGACTATCATGTCATAGGAGTGATGCTATATGTTATATGCTCCATGGTGAGAAGACATGTATGCATGGTACCACAACATGCACAGAAGCAGTCCCCACACATTCCCAACCTGTACCACCACCAAAAAGCCTTGCTGCAATCCTTACCCAAACTGACATTTCCACATGTCCGTGCATGGAACACTGATTCAGCACACGTTGCAATCCTCATGAGGAATAGCAGGAAGACAAAGAAGACACGAGCAGACAGCAGGTGCAAAAAGCTGGGAATGACAGACACACAAGAAGTCACCTAAAACAAATCTTGCCGCACACATGGTCAGTTACGAAACATGAATAATGTTGGACACATGCACATTTCAAAGAAAATCTCTCCGCAAAACTGTGTGGCATTACATCATCGCTCAAGTGACACATCAGTACACACATCAAAGTCACTTTGCATTCAGTCAGCTAGACACACACATTGCAACACATGCCACTCAATGCTACAAGCTTGCACACTCATACCCTGTGACTCACCATTATGAGAAGAAGTTGCGTATGAGCTGACTCCGGATATCATCCTCCTCCTCCTCATCACTTGCCTCATGACCAAGCCCTGGATCCTCCACGGGTGGGTGTTGCTGCTCATCAGGATCAAGGATGAGTGGCACTGCCTTCTCAACGGCCATGTTGTGCAGCATGCAGCACACAATGTAGATTTTGCACACCTTCTCCGGTGCATATGGGAGGGACCCGCCTGTCTTGTCAAGGCACCGGAGTCGGCTCTTCAGGAGGCCAAACGTCCTCTCAATCACTCGCCTGGTCTGCCTGTGTGCATTGTTGTTCCTAAGATCTGCAGCTGTTCTTGGGTTGCGGAGAGGTGTCATTAGCCATGGCATGTTGGGATATCCAGAGTCCCCTACATGGAAACATCATGTAAATAAGTGGGTCAGGAGATGCCGTAAGAGCCAAAGATACCGCAACACACAGGACCAACAGAGTATTCCCACCAACAAGGCATGCTTGTTCGTTGTGCAGCCGCAGCATCATTTGTGGCACCCTGCTACGCCTCATGATGTAGCCATCGTGTGCTGATCCTGGAAATCATGCACAGACATGCGAAATTGGCATGTTAGCAAGACACACCACAAGGGCATTTATTGAGTGGTAATGTTTACGGTTGTGATAGGCTTGCTCCTGTGCCTGTGGTGGTACCAAAGCCACATGTGTCCCATCAATGGACCCAATGACATGGGGCATCCCTCCCAGGGCATAGAAATCACACTTCACATCTGTCAACTCCTCAGGAGTAGGAAATTTGATGAATTCATCAAGGTGCTCCAACATGGCTGCCAAAATATCACGCAGGACACGGCTGAACATTGTCTGTGACATCCCACCAACATCAGCTATGAAACGTACCTGTGGTTGGAGGTATGGTTCCAGCTTGTCGGTCAAGTCCTCAATCAACTGTTGAGTGAATCTGTAACGTCGGATGCAGGCACGTTCCCTCATGGCAGCTAAGTCTGGCATTGTTCTTAGGACAGGCGGTGCCCTGCAAGACATTGTTAGGAATTATGAAGATTGAGAGTCTGCCAACATCAATATCAATGAACATAGCACATGCTAAACTGCTACTAAACAACAGGTAACTATGAAGTCTGGTGTGTGCAATACATCCAGGACACATATGCCAGCTTGCTGGCACTCCTACGAAAAGCCAGATACACCTGTTGATTGTCAAGTCTACAGGACATGCCCTGAAATGAGCTGGGGTCAAGTCTGAGTGAACAGACAGTGATATCACCGGAGTGACACACATCCACAAAGCAGCATTGGAAGGATGTCATCTCATCCAGACAGTTGACTGCAAGGCACACGCACAGGTCACATGGAATGTCAAATGTACATATGAAACACATTGCAATGAAGGGGTACACGTGACAACAAATAAACACAGCCATTGAGATGACGCAGACATGTATGCCTGGGAAAATATGATGTCCAATGCACACAGATCCTACAATCGTGGAAATCCACATGTGGCATGGCGCAGTTGACGGAACACTAACAGCAGGCTCATGGGATCACATGACACACACCTGACATTGTCACATAGGGGCACACTGATCGTGACATGTCAGTTGATAGAGTGTCCCTGTCCCTGGCGTCAGGAGACAGGTGCGGGTGGTGATGACTGTGCCATCCCACTGCTGCTGTGCATGACACAGTTGGACTACAGACACACATGTGGCAAGTGTCAAGGTGATGTGTGCCACATAGTGCCCCATCACATATGACATGTGTCCACAGGTCATCACACATCAATTGTGCAACTAGATGAGTGGACCTGTGCAATATCACTGGCTGACACACCTAGGGCCTGCACATGAAAGTATGCAATGACAAGTACTTGATGGACATCCTTGTGCGACTCGTAGCCCTCCATTCCTGCCGTGTGTACGCCTCGTATCACTATTGTACTGGTGCTGTATGGGTACGTGTGAAACGCACCGTACACCCGCATTCATTGCATGTGTACGGTCCGTATCACTGTTCTACTGGTGCTGTAGGGGTACGTGTGAAACGCACCGTACACCCGCATTCATTGCGTGTGTGCAGTCCATATCACTATTGTAGTGGTGACGTACGGGTACGTGTGAAACGCACCGTACCCACGCATTAATTGCGTGTGTACGGTCTGTATCACTATTGTAGTGGTGCCGTACGGGTACGTGTGAAATGCACCGTACCCACGTATTCATTGCGTGTGTATGGTCCGTATCACTATTGTAGTGGTGCCGTACGGGTACGTGTGAAACGCACCGTACACCCGCATTTATTGCGTGTGTACGGTCCGTATCACTGTTCTACTGGTGCGGTAGGGGTATGTGTGAAACGCACCGTACACCCGCATTCATTGCGTGTGTAAGGTCCGTATCACTATTGTAGTGGTGCCGTATGGGTACATGTGAAACGCACCGTACCCACGCATTCATTGCGTGTGTACGGTCTGTATCACTAATGTAGTGGTGCCGTACGGGTACGTGTGAAACGCACCGACACACCCGCATTCATTTTGTGTGTATGGTCCGTATCACTATTGTAGTGGTGCCGTACGGGTACGTGTGAAACGCACCGTACACCCGCATTCATTGCGTGTGTACGGTCCGTATCACTGTTCTACTGGTGCCGTAGGGGTACATGTGAAACGCACCGTACACCCGCATTCATGGCGTGTGTATGGTCCGCATCACTGTTCTACTGGTGCCGTAGAGGTACGTGTGAAACGCACCGTACATCCGCATTCATTGCGTGTGTACGGTCCATATCACTGTTCTACTGGTGCCGTAGGAGTATGTGTGAAACACACCGTACACCCGCATTCATTGCGTGTGTACGGTCCGTATCACTGTTCTACTGGTGCCGTACGGGTACGTGTGAAACGCACCGTACATGTGTGTGGATTTCAAAATTACATAGGGGACACATATGGGACAAGTATTAGGCCCAAAATGCATGCTGGTTGTCATGGATACTGAGTTTTCATTTGCAATGTGTCCATCAGGTGTCCTGGAACAGTCAGTTGGCCAAATAATACAATGTTGCAAAGTGGTTGTTGACTTGACATGATGCTCAAAATTTGAACGATGTGAATGCGTGTCATTGGTGTATGTTTAAAGTGATTGGAGTAAACGTATGATGCGAATGAGTCTGACCAATCACTCTGTACTCCTCTAAATGAATGCCCCTCAGCAAGACAGATATAAGGCAGCCAGAACCCATGAGACGGCACAACTTTCCAGTCGACCACACTGCTGATGTCTCTGCTTCCTCTGGACCATGTCGCGTACTGTGGAGAGGGGCCCAGCCATTCACCCTAGAGGAGAATGAGGTGTTGCTGGACGTCCTCCTCCTACAGTACCCCAAGCTGTATGGGAGACCAGGGGAGCAGGTGAGTGCTGACTCCACTACCTTTCCTTATTCACCTGTTGTGTGACTGTCACTTCTGGCATTGTGTCCAGGTGTGACAGACATGCACAGTTGTTTAGGGTGGGTCCCAGGGGGGGACATGCTTATGTATCGCATACAGAGCATGAGGTAGTACCTGTGTGCACTCCTCACTTGCATTGTGCTTACTATGACATTCACTGCATAGTGCATGACACATTCAGCCTGGCAAATCCTTGGTGGCTTTTTTTCCTATTGTCCTGAGGTGATTCAGTGGTCCCCCCCGGTGTGACTGTACCCACAGATGTGTATGAGTTGAGTGGACCTGTGGTGAGAGTGTCCAAATGATGTGTACGACCTCATGGACATTGATGTGTGTGAATGTTCCTTGTCATGTGGGTGAGTGTCTATGTGAAGTGTTGCACCACAGCTGCATGGAGGAGGAAACAGCTCTACCCATCTGATGTGACAAGTAAGCCATTCTGTGTGTCTGACTTGCAGAGCTAGCACGACACCTGTGACACCCCACAGGCAAGTGGCACATGTGCAGAGTGAGGGTTGTATCCGCTGTTGTGACTGACAGGCGAGTGATCTGTGCCTGGGTGTGTCTGTCTAGTCTGCTGAGGGTGCGTCAGTGGAGTGGGACATGTGACTGCTTGGCACGTGCTGTCCATCTGCCTGCTGTTGCATGTGCTGCACAGTATGTGCCATGATCAGTGAGTTTGTCGCACCCCTTATGCCACCTGTTGACTTTTAATGCCATGTAGTGCATTGGGGCTTGCACACAGGCCAATTTCTCATTGAGAATGATGCCATTCCTGTCAGCATCCTATGCCCTGTTCAACATATCAAAGATGTTCAAATGTGTGTCTCTGGGACATGGAGCAGGTGTAGTGATGTTGTCTCACTTTGTCATCCTGACGGGTAACTGCCTACGAGAAGATGGTGATCTGGCAGGACATCGTCAGGGCCATGAGATTGGCCGGGGATTGCAGTCGGCGCCTAACACAGGTCCGAAAACGGTGGCAGGACATCCGGTGCTGGACCCGGCGGATCGCCCGGGTGCAGCTGGGGCTCGACTCTCCTCACCCCCACGCTGACGCCTGACCTCCCACATGACCCGTGTCCTGGCGGTGGTCTTCCCTGACCTCGATAGGCAGTTACAGGAGAGACTGCAGCAACGAGGGGGTAAGTACATGGCTGTTTGTTGTGTTATGTGTCACCAGCTTTTGGAAGTGCTCTGTAGCCTGGATACACTCCCAGAGCTTATATGTGCAGTGCATTTTCTGTTCCTCAATGTCACCTGGTGTTCTTTTTCATCCCTTCCCCTCCTTGACATGTGTCCTCTGGTCTGTGTGTAATCACATTTGCTCATGGTCATCTAGGGTGCCAGAAAATCAAAGTGCACATTGCTTTCCGCATCATGTGGGAGGGTGGTCTGTGACATGTTTTGGTACCTTGCCTGTGCCATGACCTGTTCACTATGTTGGGGGTCCATATTTGTTGGCACTGATGATAAGTCTCAACATAGGAGTGTGCGGTTTCACCTAAACACCATTGCAGAATGCATGACCAATGTTGTGGCCTCAGACATGATGTGCATGAGTGGGAGATATGCATAGTGCCATGACGGCTGCTCATGGTACAGTCAGCTCATTCCAGGAACATGGAGCAGTGTGCCCACTACAATCCCCTGAGATACCCTGGCCTCCTAATCATGTGTGTCATCCAACACTGTGCACATTCTCTGTGGGTTCAGCATAGGTCTGCCTCTGTGGCATTGTTCCATGGCCTAGTTTGTATATTTCCAATGTGTGCTACATGTGTCCACTGGACAGGGATACACCATTTGGGGTGTGCATACTCACACTGGGCAGTGCCTGTGTGGCTATTCACAACAATCTGTTGATGGTTGTTTGTCACAAATATGTGTTGGCAGCCCCACGAGGTGATGTTGTGTCAATTTAGCAATTGTTGCTGCACAGTTTTTGAAACCCTGATTAAGAGGTGTCAATTCTTGATCTGTGTCAATCATATTGACGCAGCAATGGGGGGTTGTGCGGAAGAGGCCTACATGGGCACCCCTGATTTCTCCTTGCCAGGCCTGACCTGTGTATGAGAATTGGCTGAACAAAGACTCACCGTGCAGTGCCCCTGTGATGGTGGCCAGTGCTTAATGTTCGTGCTTTGCAGCCTGTGTCATTTTTTTAACAACATGAATACTGCTCATAAATTATTGGACGCGCAGCCCCACAGGAGACAGCAGTGGGGGCATATTACATACCGTTTCGCAGAGGAGAGGACTTCACGTACCAGGAGGTAGAGGGGCAGCGTCATCAACAGCGGCCTCTCCCTCCTGCACCGGCAGTTTAAAGGAACCTCACGCCTCCCTCTTCGCGGGACGTGCAGCGCTACAGGAGCCAGCAGTGGGGGCATATTACTTACCGTTTCGCAGAGGAGAGGACTTCATGTACCAGGAGGTAGAGGGGCAGCGTCATCAACAGCTGCCCCTCCCTCCTGCACCGGCAGTTTAAAGGAACCTCGTGCCTCCCGCTTCGCGGGACGCACAGCGCCACAGGAGCCAGCAGTGGGGGCATATTACTTACCGTTTCGCAGAGGAGAGGACTTCATGTACCAGGAGTTAGAGGGGCAGTGTCATCAACAGCGGCCTCTCCCTCCTGCACCGGCAGTTTATAGCGACAACGTCCCTACCGCTTCGCGGGACGCGCGCGGGCAGTGCCGGGCTAAGCCCGGGCAAAGGGCGGGCCCGTTTAAGCCCGTTCAAGAACGTGCAAGGACAGGACGGGCCACCCCTCTTTCATTTTGCCTGGAGGAACAACTTGTGAGTACATTGCATCCTACTCCTCTTATTGATCAACTGGTCTTGTCATGCCCCCAAAGGAGGCCAGAGGAAGAGTGGTTAATGCGAACCTCACAGGAACTATAGACCAGTTTATTACTAGGATAAATAGTGTCATAGATCAGGAGATTACGATAATGGAACGTCGAGTCTCCCAGGACCTCGCGATGGCCAGGAGGTCTTCAATGGGGCACATTGCTAATGTGCGGTCTCCTGTCCACCAAGGCCAAAATAATGGTATTGCTGTATCACCAACTTCAGAACCCCTGATTATACAGTTGTCATCCTGTGGTACAACTCATGCTGCCTTGGGGGAACACTCCACGGCTTCCGATTTGTTACTGACATCTCCCCATATGTTGCCGTCCTACCCTAGTATAGCAATGGAGAATAACACCAGGTAGCTGCGGGAGAGACACCCAGGGGCTATTCCTAAGTATAAGCAAGGGTTGTCTAACAATAATGGCGGGAAGAAAAGGAAAGCCACGAGGCACACTAGAAACACTAGGATGATCCCTGCTATATTGCAGCAGCCCGTTACGGGAACTGCTGCCAATATAGTTGCACCTTTAGCTCACCCATCATCCATCAGAACAGCATGTCAGGCTGCAAGCGGGGGGACATGCCAAGCTGATAGGGCAGAGGGGATGGCCCCAGAGCTGATCAATATATGTGATATATTTAGACTTCTCCTTCGTCCAGTAGAGGATAGATTAAGTAAATTGAACAGCTTTTATTAAGGATTGAGCATGACTTTGCGGGAATTATTGATCCCTTAAAGAAGGATGCTCATTCCAGGGTTTCTCAATTACTGGAAAAAGTCAGAGGAGAAAATGTCCCAGCTGTCCCGGCTGTCCTGGAAGGTCACTCAGCATTGACCTTAGATCAACAGGTCTTAATTGAAGCCAATAAGAGTACAGCTGTGGCTGCTGGCAGTAAATCTCACCAGGATAACACACTCCAGCTTAGTGAGGGTGGTGGGGCCTTTATAGGCAAGGTTCCTAGGGGGAAAAATATTCTAAATTTACCCCCGGAAGCCTGTCCGTTTGTGGTAATTCTAGCAGGGGTCCCTGAATTGAGTAAGCATGAAGTTGAATCTCCGGCAACGTTGAGGAACAGGGTTGTCCATTGTTTAAATCAAAATAGACCATTGCCATCACATACAGTGTGTAAAATACTTATGGTCAGGAGGGTCCCATGGGTAGGACACCTGGCCAAGAACATAAGGGGGGATTGCATTTTGATTAATTTCAACGACCCTAAAATAGTTGAGCATATTTGTAACTGGAGACACCCCAGCTTGGGAGTAACTATTCGCTCTCTCCCATTGACTTATTTTTATCCCCCAGGTCACTTTACATCTTTAGCGGATGGGTGGACACTAGTACAACGGAATGGGAGGGGGCTGCCATATGGGGGTTGGCACAGGCCTTTATTACCCACAGATCTGACCCCCATCCAAAATCGATTCAGCAGTTTGGAGGCTGTCGATTGACTCCAGGATAGAGTAGGAGCACCGACTACCCCCTGTCTCCCTTAGGCTGCCGTACTACTAGTCCTCTTGTACCACTCCAGCTCTCGGGTTCTGAACTATCAATTCTTGCCAGTGCATCACAGGGAGTAAACAACATTGCTGGCCGACACTTGGATCATTCTCCAAGTCCCTTAATCTCCTGTGATGGTCTTTCTTGCCATTTTAAGATTGTTTTGTGGAATGTGGCGGGCCTACGAAATAAGCTTTCTTTACCGGACTGGAATGACTTTATTGATGGGTATGATTTGTGTTTATTTCAGGAAACCTGGAGCCTTGAACCATTGTATAAGCCTGGTTTTTCCTGTTTTTATGTACCAGCTACCTCGGTAGGCCGAGGACGCCCATCTGGAGGACTTATGGTATGGGTTAGGGCAGAGCTTAACCTCAAGATCACTCACCACTCTTGCTCTACGTTAGATGTAATGAGACTCTCTCTAAAGGGTACGAAGAGTAATAATACCTGGGAGCTTTTTAATATATATGCTAGAGGTACCCAAGGGGGGGCCAAATCCTCTACCATCTCTGTTCTCTCTGATATGCTCCTTTCCTGTCCATCTGATTCCTTTATTCTGGTCGCTGGCGACCTTAATTGCTCTTTTGAGCCTTTAGCAGCAGATGACATTCTGGGAATTTATGATGAGGATGCCAGATGGGGCATCCCCTCTCTCTCGCTTAAGCTAGTGAGAAGACGGTAATCGGTTGCCATTCAATTGAATGCCCTAATGCTAGAATTTGGGTTAAGAGCTGCAAATGGGCGCACAACTTCTGATGCAATGGGAGCAACTACATATAAGAGGGTCCCCGGTCAAAGTAGAATTGACTGTATATTGGTTGACAGGAGGGCATGGAAGTTCATGGGTGATATGGTCATTATACCATCAGCAAGTAGTGATCATAACCCCTTGTCCCTTACAATGTTGGAAACGTCGCATAGGAAAGAACACACCTCTATCAATGGATCAAGAATGCTAACTAGGACAGTCTTACCATCCAATTGTAATAGATTTCTCAAATGGCCTAAGTTCATTTTGAATGAGCTAAGATTAAGTACCCTAGAAGAAATCCTTAGTGACCAGACTCTCAGGCTTTCTACAGCATGTAAGGATAGGGCTGGGCCTGTTGCTGCAGCAACAATTTATGTGGACACTATACATTTGATTGGTAGCCTGTTTTTAGATCCTAGTAAAAAAAGGTCTGATAAGTGCTAAGCCATCACAAAAGTGGTTCAACAGAAACTGCAGACTGAAAAAAGCCAGTTTGGTGTTTGCTTTTAAATCTAACATCCCGGGTGATGTCCGGCTGGCAAGACTGCAATATAGGCAGGCCATTGTAGATGCTAAGAGGGAATGGGAAGAACTGCACTGGGACAGTCTAAAAACTGCGAGCCAGTCTAAGAACGGCAGCTTTTTTGGACTTTAGTGAGAAGATCCAATGGCCGTGATTTGGACCAAATTCCTAATCATATAACGGATAGGGATTGGTTCAAGCACTTTAGGAAATTGTATGTAGGGGATGAGCAATCAGCTGGCCTAGGGCCTTCTAGTGGCACCATAGCCACGGACCCTGATCAGGCTTCATTTAATAGGATAGAGAAGAAAGAGGTGGAGGCCGCTATAAACAAGATTGTACCCGCTAAGGCTCCGGGACGAGATGGCATTCCGGGTGACCTATTTAAAGCTAACACTGAGGGATGGGCCTCTTACTTTGTGATTCTTATCAATGCTTTGCTGGAAGGCTCACCGGTCCCGAATTCTTGGAAGGGGGCCGAAGTAATCCCTATTTATAAGAGGGGCCCAAGGGGGGACCCTGCCAACTACCGTCCAATTAGTCTTATAGACGCTGGACAGAAGTTGGTTGGTAGGGTTCTCCTGGAGAGGGTTCTCTCATGGGCGGATGAAAATAACATTATCTCACAGTTCCAGGCGGGCTTTAGGGACTGTACAAGTACGATTGACCAGGCATTTAGGCTGGCGCTTCTACATTGGAAGGTGGTTACCATTGGCAAGGGCGGTCTTTATTTGGCATTCATTGACCTGAAGACCGCCTTTGACTTCGTCCCCCGTGACCGCCTATGGCTGGTTTTGCAGGAGATGGGGATTCCCCCGCCCATCTTGAACCTCCTGGTCCGTATGCATGATGGTAATTATACTCGCATCAGATGGGGGTCGCAGGAGCAAAAAACTGCTAAAATCCCTGTGAATAGAGGGGTCCGCCAAGGATGTGTACTGGCTCCCACATTCTTCATGCTATTTGTGAACGGTGTAGTTTCTTTTTTGCTTGAAGTTAATGCGGACGCCCCGGTCCTGGCGGGTGATAAAGTCCCCGCACTACTCTTTGCGGACGATACGTTGTTAGTATCGAAAAACTCCAGCAGGATTACAGAAGCTGTTTGACCGCTTTTCTCTGTTTTGTCAGCTGAGGGGCCTTGCCATCAACACTTCTAAAACTAAGCTTCTTTACTTTAAACCAAGTAAATCGTCTAGATCTACTTTGATTCTAGACGGGATGCCACTAGAGTGTGTCAAAGAGTTTGATTACTTGGGGATTAGAATCGCTGATAAATTTAAATGGCAGCCTCACATAGATAAAATGGCGTTAAATCCCAAGTGAGTAGTAGGAGTACTAGGGAGGGAACTTCGTGCCTCTACCACTAAGCCCATTGCTCCTGCTCTGGATATCTACGCTGCAAAAGCTGTAGGTAGCGCCCTTTATGGCGCAGAACTCTGGGGCTTTGGTTGTGTAGACGTGCTAGTTACTTCAGAAAACAAGTTTTTTAGAGAGCTTGTATCGCTCCCGAGGGGCACTCCAACCAAGCCACTCTTGAGTGATCTGGGTCGGCGTTCTATTAAAGACCTAGCCACTCTGCGACCTCTTTTATATTGGGCGCGGTTATGGCGCACTCCAGAGCTCTCCAGATACGCTGATGGTTTAAGAGAGGTTATGAATCTCCAAGGAGCTCACAAAATTGGATGGCTAGTTAACATAAAGAAACTTCTTTTTGCAATAGGCCTTGCAACTGCTTGGGAGTCTGGGGCCCCGTTATCTAAGGCAGAAATTAAGAGAGCTTTTTGGGCATGGGTTGATAACCAAGAGCAGAGGGACCCAAATCAAGGCAGGTTGACTGAGGCATTTTGGCAGCATAAGTCTACGCCCCGCCTGGAGCCCTTTCTAGATTTTATTACGAAGCCCAGGGATAGATCCCTTTTTATTCAGTTTAGGATGGGTACCCTCCCTCTTCGTGATCGCACTAGTAAGTAGAAGCCTCCGTATCAAACCGCAGCGGATTGTCCAAATTGCTTTGGTGTCACTGAAAATATTCCCCACCTTCTTTTTGCATGCCCAGCCTATTCAAAACCTAGACTGAAATGGCTAAAACCTGTGTGTCTGCAGCTTGGAATTAGGGACCACTCTGTTGCACTTAGAATACTTAAGGCTGACGTTAGTACAACCTTAGTGTGCGGGGTGGCTAAATTCCTAAGTTGGGCGTGGTTGATTAGGCGGAAGGCTATGTGAAGAATTTCTGTTAAATGCTTTTTATCATTAACAAAGCTGTTAAAGTTTAATACTGTTTTAAATTATTTATTGTAACTGAAAGGTCATTAAATGACTTCTCTTTTGTAATGTTTTTTTATGAACTGTGTTCCAATTTGTAAATGTGCTTTTATGATATCATATATCGAAATAAAGCTTTGTACTACTACTATTGGCCCATGTGTGTGATTCAGATGCAACGCAGTTTGGTCTTTGTGTGCTGACATCTGTGTGGACATTCTGGCTTGCCATGAGGGTGTCTCCACAGTACAGCTATGTTTTTTTACAAAACAATTGCAGGCCCATTAGCTTATGCATTGTCCTGGGTTGGGACATGTGTGCCACTCTACATGACAGGCAGTGGGTCATATGTGTATCCAACTGTGTCATCAGGTAACGGACGGCCATGTGACAACTGACATAATTCAAGTTGTTAGTCAAAAATGTTTGTACCTTGGCACTCACAGCACTTGTCGACAGTTCTTCATGTTTTAAATGTGTTAATTTGATGATTTGTGTTAAGAACACTAATGTGCGTGCATGAAAGATGTCTCCCAAGGAAGTGCACACCAAACGACATTTCCACTTTCATGGAACACGCTGGCACCTTTTCAAAGAAGCCACTGTTAGAATTAAATGGTGTTGCAGATTCTCCGTATACATGTTCCCACAGTGGTCTTGATTTTGTGAAACTCCTTTGTTGTTGGTGATACAAACTAACGTGTGTCAAGACATCAAGACCTCCGTGGGCCCATGTATATGTACTTTCTGCAACACCATTTATTTCTAACAGTGGTTTCTTTTAAAAAGGTGCCAGCTTCTTCAATGACAGTGTAAATGTAGTTTTGTGTGCACTTCCTTGGGAGACATCTTTCATGCAGGCACTTGAGTGTTCTTTTCATGAAATGGCGAATTGGCACATTCAATACATGTTGATTGTGTAAAGTATTGTGAGTCCCAAGGTAACAACATTTTTCCGTTTTGTGTTTCAAAGACTTACAGGTCTCTGAGTGTGGTGACACCTTGAGTAGTGAAGTGTGTTAGTTTACGTTGGGTGCACCACTACTATTTCTTTCAGGGTAAACAAGAGGTGGCATGACTTCATTGTATTGCTGTGCTCACCTGTTCAGACACTAGCTTCTCAGTGTATTTCTCATTCAAGTTGTGGCCTGGTGGTATAGTGGGTCTACCAACTGGGCAGTACAGGGCTTACAAATGTGCGGAGTAAACTAGCCGTTACTCATGATGCATTGCCTGATACGCACTGTGACCTATTGTTTTTGTGCTCATGTGTCAGATGTATACAGGTGACTGATGCATTTCTGTTTCTTCTCCTTGCCCACAGCATCATCGGAAACAGAAGGAGACACCTGCACGGACCTGGAGGAGGGACCCAGCGACAGACAGAGTCAGAAGGAGGCAGTGGCACGGAGGGCGAGGGGAGTCAGTCCGAGGACTTGTCTGGAGGCGATACCAGCTACGACGCCGACGGGTCCGACACTGGCCTCCTCGAGGAGGCAGAGGCTGCAACACCACCTGGCAGCATCCCCACATCTGTCCCCGCCTCCTCCGTTACCATCTACGCCCTCCCAGTTGCTCCCGCCCCTTCTGTCCATGCAGAGGCCCACCATGTCTCCTTCGGCCCAGGCACCCACCCCCTGCCCCTGTCACCCCTGCTGCCCTCAGTGAAAAGTCTGTGGACATACTGCGGCAGTTGCAGGTTGGGCAGGCATCGGTGCTGAATGTCCTCCATGGCCACACTAAACTGCTTATACAGATGGTTTCATTCATGGAGGGCATGTCAGCAACGATGTCTGACCAACACAGGATTCTGCGGCCCATAGACTCTTCCCTGACGGCAGCAGTTAGTTTCCTGCAGTGCTCCGTCCCCCCCTACCCTGGACCCATCCACACTTCCCTCTTCCATACCTGTCCAAAGCACAACCAGACAGTCACGATCACGCACCCCACCAGACACAGGCAGCACACCCCCAAGTAAGGCAAAGCGCACACCTCCTGGCACGCACACTCAGGGGGATGTAGGCACACCCACAGGGTCTGGGGACAGACGACATACACACAGCCAGAGTCGCAGTCCGCAGTCCTCACAACTCTGTCCCTCCAAAACCACTCCCCTTGGCTCCCTTGAGAAACGGTCACCCAAAGAGCTCTTTCTGGGTGTGCTGAACCTCGCCCCCGCTGAGCTACCACCCCACAAGTGGGCAAGGAAGCCCACGGGCACGGGAGTTGAGTCCCCCACCACATCAACCCCCTTCCCCAGGAGCGCTGCACTCCATCCCTTGCCCACCACACCCTCCCTTGACCTAGGGGAATCCTCAGGTGCAGGGGTTCGGATGGAGGTACTGGCAGCAGTGTGCAGTGCCGAGCTCACCTCCACCTTCGCCGCTGCCCCACCTCCTGTGGTGGAGATGTCCACCCCTGCACCCACCACACCTACCCTTCCCCCTCCTGTCCCTGCGGTGCCTGGTAATACCACAGATGTTGCCCCCCCGTCCGACGAACCTGGAGGTTCATTTGTGCAGGCAAGCTAGGGGTAGACGCGGTCCCCTACATCCCCCCTTGGACTTTCCTTATGGACTGGCCATTGGCCTCTGTAAATAGTCTATTTTTGGTAAAAAAACTATTGTGCTGAATAAAGCCTTTATTTTTACTTTCAACACTATTGCATTTCAGGTACTTGATGTTGGTGCTGAGGCTCCTGGAGTTGGTGTTCTGGTAATGTGTTAGGGTTCTGAGAAATGTTTTTGTATGAGGGTCATGAGGTGGACCATGGTATCTGTGTGCCATCACATTGTCTCTGCAAAGAATCATTGGTAGTGTGTGTTCATTTCGTTTTGAGACATTGTCCCAAGGAGTGTTCCTTCCTCTGTGGCACCTGACATCTTCCCTGCAAACAGTTGCACTATTGTTGTGCTGATGTGTGTCAACATTTCCTTTGTTGGTGACGGATCCCTTCAACAATGGCCGTCCCTGCTCATCGATGTCTCCTGCTGAATCGTCTGTGCCATCTTTGCTAGTCACTGTACTTGTGTTTTGAGTATGTTGAAATGCTTTCAGGGACAAATTCACCCTTTTCAGCACTATGCATGTGTGTAATCACAGCCTACCACACAAATGGTACTTGTTATGCAGGGTATTTGGGCACGTGACTGACAATTGTGGGCATTGTATCTAGGGGACTTCCACCCTATTCCTTCCATGAGAGACAACATCTTGGTGGCTGGACGAGCACCTGGACATTCCTGTCAGTCCTGGGATGTGCATGACAGTGTGTGTTCCCTTTGGCTATCTTAGTTTTGTAGGCAGTTACATGACTATAGAGTCTTGTGGCATGATATCAGGGTGTGTATTGTGCTGCATCCGCCATGGGTGGGTATGCATGTGTTACTTGTCCTCACACCCACATGTGGTGTGTCATGCAGTGGGTGAAAGACATCCATCCTCCTGGGAGTGGGACACTGCTGTCAGTGATGTGTTGTTATGGCACTGTCATCATAGTCCAAAGTTAGGGATGCGTACATACCACCATATAGGAGTGGGCATCCGATAATGATGTGCACCCCCCCATATCTATGTCCACTGCTGAGAGTCCTCTGCACCCACCCCATGTCTCTGTCCACTGCTGGGAGTACTCTGCACCCACCCCTCATATTGAAGGCCACTGCTGGTTGTCATATGCACCCACCCCCATGTCTCTGTCCACTGCTGGGAGTCCTCTGCACCCACCCCCATGTATCTGTCCACTGATGGGAGTCCTCTGTACCCACCCCTCATATTGCATGCCACTGCTGGTAGTCATATGCACCCACCCCCATGTCTCTGTCCACTGCTGGGAGTCCTCTGCACCCACCCCCATGTCTCTGTCCACTGCTGGGAGTCCTCTGTACCCACCCCATGTCCCTGTCCACTGCTGTGAGTCCTCTGCACCCACCCCCATATGTCTGGACACTGCTGGTATTCATCTGCACCCACCCCTATATGTTTGTCCACTGCTGGTATTCATCTGCAGCCACCCCCATATGGCTGGACACTGCAGGTATTCATCTACAGCCACCCCATATGGCTGGCCACTGCTGGGAATCCTCTGCACCCACCCCCCCCACCCCCTTGGAGCAGTACACTGCTGGCCTGGACCTACACACACACCAATATGAAGGTAACATGCAGGGCCAGACCGTAACCCCATATTTGTGGCGTGTGTATGCCTCGTATCCCAAATGTACTGGTGCCGTAGGGGTATGGGTGAAACACACCATACCCCCGTATTCATTGCGTGTGTACGCATCGTATCACTAATGTACTGGTGCCGTAGGGGTATGTGTGAAACGCACCGTACCCACACATTCATTGTCTGTGTACGGTCCGTATCACTATTGTACTGGTGCCGTAGGGATACGTGTGAAACTCACCGTACCAACGCATTCATTGCGTGTGTACGGTCTGTATAACTATTGTACTGCTGCCGTAGGCGTATGAGTGAAACGCACCGTACCCACGCATTCATTGCATGTGTACGGTCCGTATCACTATTGTACTGGTGCCGTAGGGGTACATGTGCAACGCACCGTACATGTCCACTTCTGTTGTTGCGGTACGCAGGGGTTGCTGGCCATGCCCCCCTAGTGACCAGACCCTGGTGGTAATGTATGGGCTCCATATTATAGGTTTGGCTTTGGGTATGGGGTATGTTTCCTGCCCCTCACCCCCACCCTGGCCCCTGAGTGTTGTTCTCACCTTCTGCGGCGTGTGCGTCGGGTCCGGTGCACCAGGTCGTAGGCTAGGAGGACCGGGATGACACGTACAATGGGGTTCATGGCGTGTACGTCGCGTACCGGGGCTCTGTTGCGTAGCGGTTCGCGTAGGACTCTGCTTTTCCGGCTGTGTTTGGCTCCCGTGAATTTAGAGCTGTACGGAGTGACGTAGGGACGAATCGTACTTGCTGGGCTGGAAACCGCTGCCTGAATACGTCCTGACATGGCATACAAGCTGTTCCGGATCAGAATCGTAGGTTTTTTTGACCGGTACGGGCTTTTGTACGAAACGTACGGAAATAGGCTTTCTGTACGAATCGTACTTCCTAGGCTGTACGGAAAGTTTACCGGGTATGAGTCGTACGGAGAAAACGCTCCGTACAACGATACGTACAGCCTTTTTCCAGGATTGGAATCGGCCCCTTAGTGTCCAAAGGAATGATGTAGAATATATCTTGATCGCACCCTCCGTAGATTAAAATGCTGTTTGTGGTACTATGTCTAATCCGTGGGCATATTTGTGTACGGCCGAATTGATAAAACCGTTCTCCTCAATTAGAAACATAGTCGTGGGTTTAGATTATAATTTCTTGGCTACAACTTCCGAATTCCCTATATTTAGGGTTTTGTCAGATGCGTGCCGCAGCGTAGCGTCATCCTGCCATTTTCGTTCACGTAAACTTGATGGGGTGGGGAGTCAGTTACTGCACGAGAAATATGTTATATAGTTGAACAAAGACCAAGTACCTGACATATGGAGGTATAGAAACTCTAAAGGTACTGAATTCAGGCTGGAGGCCAGAGCTGTCAGGAGGAGGTGGCTAATTGCATGCACTTATTTTGGGGGTGTCCCATGTGTTTTGGCATACTGTGTTCACTGAACTTGGTAAATGATAGCCATCAGAATTGAGCACCATACAGCGTTACTTGGATATGTATAAGAGATGGACACACCTGTTAGGAAATATACTGTGATTGCACTTTTACTAGCCAAAAACCGTACAGTAATGAGATGGGGCAGGGGACCTATCAGTGACTGGGTTTGCAATCTCACATACTGTGATACTGAGTCAAATAACTTCAACATATTCATGTCACCAAAGATCTAAACTTATGGACAAGTGGATGTTTTTGTAGCAATATCTGGCACACAATGCTTTGGATGACATTGAGTCGGAGGCTGATGATGATGATGAATTGTAACAGATTAAATGTTCAAACGTAGATTGCTGTTTTCCTAAGACAGTATGTCCAGCAATCTGACCATGCATCATCTGTATAGATGTAGTTATGCATTTTTAAACTGCATAAATGTCATGTTAAATGCATTGTTTGTGTCGTCCACAAACCATAAATGCTTTTCAAAACAAAAATAAAGCAACAGTTTAGAATGCCTATTGTTGGTGATTGCTTTTTTTTTTTTTAGATTTGTATAGCGCACTATCCCCCAACAGGTATCCTGGCGCTGAGAGAGTACCTTGTTATATTGCATAATTGATCGGCCACCCTAAAATGAGACATACGGTTTGGAGGACTGCAAGATGGATCAGTTACAATACTTCTGTGTATTACTCCTCCCTCGGGAACAACCAGGTCTTCAGCTTCTTCCTGAATTGCATTAGATTCTCACTTTGCCTGATGTTGATTGGAAGTTCATTCCATAGCTGTGAGGCTGCGGAGCTAAAGGCTCCCCCTCCTGTCCTAGATCTTTGAAATTTTGTAGTGTTCACCAAGTTTGGTGTTGACGAACAAAAGTTTCTCGGAGGAGTATACCATGTGAATGTTCTCTGCAGTGGTCTAGGACCCAGACCATGTACTGCCTTAAAAGCAGAGAGATTTAAAATGTATCCTCTGCCGAATCGGCAGCCAGTGAAGATCTCTTAGGACCACGGATGCAGAGGAACTGCGCTGCCGGTTCAAAGCTAGCTTTACCGCTATTGTTTGCATTTTTTACAGCTTCAGCATCAAGGAATTTGGAGCTCCAAGATACAAGGAGTTACAGTAGTCTAACCTGCTCAGAATGATGCTCCTCACTACTTGTCTTCCGGCAGAAGCTGGAAATAGTGGAAGAATCTTTCGTAGAGCTCTAATCAAAGAAAAGCAGGTGCCAACTGTTTTGTTTACTTGTGAGTCCAGTTGAAGATTGTTATCCATCAACACCCCCAGAGTGCGTACTGTTTTAGCTGGGATTAACAGTGTATCTGTGGAGGTGAGCCGGAAGTCAACAGGAAGGGGGCGAGCTATTTTTGTTTTTTTTGTTTTATAATTTTTTATTGAGCAGAACAGATGGGCATTAAAACATTGTACAATAATCAGTGATCAGGAATAAAACAGTTGTAAAAACTTCAAGCAAGATCTAGTAAAATGCTTTGATTAATAACATTTAGCAATTATAATTGATATTAGTTTTGATACAGAGCAGAAAACAAATAATAAGAAAGTGCTGAGTGCAATCCTTTCTGCAGTCACGGTTACAGTAAAGTGCTAGTAGTGCAAAGTGCATAAATATAGAACATATAGACAACCTTACGTTATAATTGTTAGCGTTTACCTTTGCCCGCCCACTAAAGATGCTTTTTTTTTTTTATTTGTGGACATTCTACTTGAGCAAGACCCAACCGCACGGAAGTGCTAACGTGCCAGTCCTACACTTCTTATATAGACAAAGTGTCATGTGCTAAAGTGCTAAATGGCGGTCATTGATTGATCGCTGTCAAAGAATTTCCAGTTTTTGGTATACTTTTTCATTGCCCCAACTCTTTTGGCGTAAGCCTCTTCAAACTTTTTTGTCCTTCTCATTTTATTCACCCATTTTGAGTAGGATGGTACCTCCTCTGATCTCCAATTTTGAAGGATTAAGGAGCGGGCAACTGAGGAGCAGATCGCCCTGTAGGTCTCTTCGTCTTTAGACAAGTCAGTTCTTTTTATAGAAATACCAACCGAGCAACCTCGGCTTCGGGATCAAGCATTTTATCAATGGCCTGACTTATTGATGAGAAAATCTTGCACCAAAACATTTCGAGTTTCAGGCATGTAAAAACAATGTGAAGCCAGTCGCCCCCATCTTGAAGCTGGCATCGGAAGCATTTATTTTCTACTCATGGGAAGCATTCATTTAAAGCTTTTGGAGTGAAGTAGGCCAGCCAACTCAATAAAAAAGACATCCTTTTAAAATTGGCTGCTCTAAGGGCCTTGCCTCCTAACTCGGCAATCTTCTCCCATTCCTGCCACGAGAAGGAGCAATTTGTTTCATAAGTTATTTTAGCCAGAATTTCTTCAACCAAAGGAGACTCTTCGTCCTTCCTCAGTAAGGTGTACCAATTTCCCACTCCTTTTAATTTCGCTTTATAAAGGGCATTATCCAGAGGTGGTGATGTCTCACATGCCAAAAGATTATATTTATTTATAAGGTTTATAATCTGCAGATATTCCAAAAACCCCGTTTATAATTGATTACTAGATCTAACTGAGACCTCTTGCCAGGTGATGAGTTTCCGAGACGAAATAAAAGAGCCCAAATCACCAAAACCAGAATCGCTCCATTTTTTGAGCTTACTAGAATGGATTTGAAGCCCAAAGATCTTACACTCCTCTAATTTTAAATAATGAAAACCACCAAACCCTACCTGTTTAACCCCTTCAGCGCGGCGCGGATTTCTGCGCCACGCTGAAGGTTCCGTGCGCGGGCGGGGCCATGACGGAGCGGTTCCGTCATGCGCACAGCGCGATTGTCGCGCATGACGGAACCGCTCCATCACAAGCACGGAAAGGGTTAAAAAAAGACTGTAGTCTATCGGAGAATTCCCAGATAGTCTTGTATCTGGTCTTTTTGGGTAATTTAGCTGTTTTATAAAAAATCGGAACTTGCGAACCTGCCTCTTGAATCATTCTGTGATAAAAAAACATATCAAGCAGCCCATTAGGATCCAATAAACGTGCTGAGAGATCCATGATCGCTGCCATATAATAGGAACGAATATTCGGCAGTGCTAAACCCCCTTGACCGGTTCCCAACTGTAAAATAGGCAATTTAACCCTGGAAGCTTTCTTATTCCAAACAAAATCCCTGATCATTGACTTAATTTCTCGAAAGAAATGAGAATTGATCTTTAGCGGAACATTTAAAAAAAGTAAAACCAATAAGGGAAGTATTGACATTTTAAGTGCTACACGGCCAATTAAAGTTAATGGTAAAAGAATCCATCTATCAAGCAAAATTTTTATTTTTATTACGCATTGATAAATAATTCAAACTAAATAGTTGATCAAACTGATAGGAGACATAGATACCCAAGTATCTAATCGGTTCTGTTTTTAGGGCTTGGGAGTTTAGATTTAAGGGTTAGAAATTACAATCAACATTAATTACCAAAACCTCAGTTTTGTTTTGGTTAATTTTATATCCACCAATCTGTTCAAATTGACTGAATTCATATAGAGCTTGGTCGAGATTTAATTTATCGGGTCGTAGATATAAAATTATCTTGTCAGCGAATAATTTTATTTTCACCATTCCTTCTATTGTTGGTTTAATTTCAGGATTTTCACGAATTCGCATTGCTAGGGGCTCGATAAAAAAAACTAAACAGGATGGGGAACATCGGACAACCTTGTCTGGTACCTCGATTAATATTAATTGCCCCTATCGTATTAGCATTAACTACCACCCTGGCTTGGGCACCTTGATAAATGTTATTCAGCATATTAATTATTTGGCCCGGAAAACCAAAATTTTGCATACCGTGGAATAGTGCATCCCACTTTACCAGGTCGAATGTCTTTTCGGCATCGACCATTGAAACTAAAGTTGGAATTTTATTGTTAGTAACAAAATCAAGGGCCTGGGTTAAAAACCCAGTTTTTGACAACATGGACCACCCTGCCACAAAACCAGACTGGTCATGGTGGATTAAAGCCTGGGCAATCGGGGTAAAACGTTGGGCCCATATTTTCATTAGAATCTTGAAATCAGCATTAAGGAGGCTAATCGGCCTATACGAGTTCACGTCTTATGGTTTTTCCCTTTTTTAACAAAACTAACAATGATAGACTCCTTGAAACTCGAGGAACAATGCCTCCCAATCTAACAACAATAAATTATTTCACTAAAATTCAATTCTTTAGCAAAGATTTTATAAAATTCATTTGGGAGCCCATCTGCTCCACAGGCTTTCGCCCCAGCTATTGATTTCACTGTGTCTAAAATTTCTGTGGCCAAAATATCACTCTCAAGTTGATCAGCTAACGGGCCGGGTAAGACAGGGAGATTGACTTCATCAAAATATATGAATAAGGTCTACCCCTACCTCAGAATATAGAGTAGTGATCCATAAATACTTGAGCTATATCTTCTTGATCTTTAATTATATTTTTGGACTTTGGGTCAATAATCTCTGTTGTTAAGGCTTTTTCCTGTTTAGTTTTTGTTTGCCCTGCCGTAGGGCCGTAGTAGTTTATAAAATTTAAAATCATCCCATTTAATTTGGCCTCAAATCAGAGCCATCGCCCTAGGGAATCTCTCCAAATTTGACCAAATTCCCAAGGAAGACTACGGCAAAAATACATAGCAACCCCTCTTTTAGCCAGTCCGGGACACTCTATTAGGCGTTAGAAGATCAGATTTATTAGCTGCAGCTAGTACAGTTGTACCAGAAGTACACAAGGTAGGTTCTCAGGAGACTGCCACTTCACTCTGTGGCGCACAAACTTATATACCATATATATAATATATACATTAACCAAGTAGACACCCAGAACATACAAGAAAGAGCCAATAAGGAAAGTTGAAAAATAGGACAGAACCAATAGGAGAGATTTGAAAACAAAAGTGTCAGATGACTCGAAGAAACCTCTCCTCCAACTGTGTTTGTCACCCCTCCCTCAAACTAATTTATTAACGGATTTGTAACAAACTTGCAGGTGGCGAGATACGTTTGTGTGTGTTGGAGGACAGTTGTGAAACGAGAGAATGCTAGCAGATGACAGTGAAGGCCAGACGATAAGATAAAGTCGGAAACGAATAGTGTGAACCAACATATAGTTGAGACGGGGATTAGAAAAACCAGACAGGGATTAGTGTACTCGGCCAAACCTAACACCAGCTTTGCAAATAGAGGCAGAAGGACAATTTTTGACACGAAGCGGCAGAAAAAGCAGAATAGACTTTGTTCGCCGTGCTGCCTGAGTGATGGCAACACAAAATGGCGGCGGAGCACAAGATGGCGGGTCGATTCGATCGCGATCGGAAATCGAAGTTCCTCAGGGGCGAACAGGATACTAGCCACCTTATTAAAGCTCCATATTTGGATTTGTTTAATATCCTATTAACATTAATAGAAATGGTGCGACACATGTTAATCATTTTTGTCCTAGTTGCAAATGAATAAAAATTAAAAAATCTAAAAAAATATACCGATATTGAAACATTTAAACACTCCCATTTTCTTAAAGGCTTTTACTCCAATGCCCCTGATTCTGCTCTTTTAACTGCTGTTCTCTTTTAACCCCCCTACGCCTCCCCTTACCCTCTCAACCTGCCCCCCAGAAGAGGTGTACCAACACGTTAACCACCTCTAACTACCCCTAACTATTTTTGTGGGTGCCATGAATCTGCACCCACGGTAACCACCACCCCTCCCCAGCACAAGGATGCTGTGAACAGCCTGACTACCAAAAATTACAAAAAAAAACAGTAAGAGAGAATTTTTTGTTTATAATACATTCATTAGTTCATTCTAAACCCTGGAGAGAAAAAAATAACTTTCAATAAGATGAAAAACACATTCTTGAGTCTATTTCTTCATTGTAGACTCGAAAGTTCCTTAAGAAAATCCTGTGCATCTTCTAGGTTAGCAAACATATGGAATTTCCCCTTGACAAGCACACGCAGTTTCGACTGTTGGGCAATTGATGCCTGTGCGCCTTGAGCTTTGAACAAATAAAGCAGCTTAACAAATTCTTTACGTCTCCGAGCAGCAGACATATCAGGAATAATTCTACAATTGGAGGTTTAATTGACCGGGAATTGTCTCTGTTGTATGGCTTTGGACAGGATCCTCTCCTTTATTTGATAGTCAGCAAAATTGACTAAAATACTACGGGGGCCAGCTCGTACTTGGCAAGGGATGAAACGGAACTTGGTGGGCCCTGGTGATTGTAAGATCCCCGCTAAACTCGGGGAGGACTTTTTCCTTAATAAAGGATTCCACCCATTGGGGTGTCTGGGCTCCTTCCATTCTCTCGGGAACTCCCACTATACGCAAGTTGGAGCGCCGTGAATGATTTTCCAGCTCCTCGAGCTTATTTTCTAGTGAACTCCTGTCCTTTGTAACTTCTCGTGCTTTACTAAGCAATCCGGTCATCTGGTCCTCCAATTGAGAGATCCTGGACTCTGCTTCCTGAATTTTGACTGGAAAACAGGCCACTGCATCTTCTATCTTTCCTAGGCGGAGATGAAGAGAAGCAATTTCATTCTCCTGAGACCTCTTCATGTCTCTTATTTCGTCAAGAATGAGATTGAGCATCATTTTACTATCTAACTGTCTGGTGGAGACTGTTTCTGTTGGATAGCCCATCTGGATTTCTACTAGGGGTGGGCGGAATTTGCGAAATCCACTTTCGCAAATTATCGCAAAAATGTTAAAAATTATCGCAAACACGCGGAAATATCGCGAAGATGCGGAAGTTTTTTTCCCGCATGTTCGCGAGATTTTCTGCATGGTTACGGCTCGCCAACTTACCCATGTGGAGGCTAGCGGGCGCGCCCATCTTGTTTTCAGTTATCTCGCGGTGCATGATCGCGAGAAGAATGACGTGATCTCGCGATGCATGACGTCACTGCGGGCGCGAACTGTCGCGAGACAGCGCAAATGGCTAAAAACAATACAACATCTCATGGAGAACGCGAACAGATCAAGAAAACTTGTCGGCGAATGCAGGGATTCAGGTAAGGCGATCGCGCGCGTGCGAGAATGTATTATTTTACAGCGCGATTAAAACCCAAATTATCGCTAAGCTGCGCAATGCGGAAATTTTGACATTTTCGCGCTTTCCGCGGAACACGAAAATGTCAAATTATCGCAATTTCCGTGAACGGAACAAAATTTTCGCCCAGGCCTAATTTCTACAGGGTCTACAGGATCTAAAACTAAGTTGGAAGCAGTATTTTGAGGAGTGTCTAATATCTTCCGCACCTTTTGACTATGAGCCAATTGTTGTTGCTGTTCCTGGGACCCTGAGGAGAATGCCAGATTGCTATAAAAAAAAGACTGGTTCAGGACAGGCTGAGAGAGTACCTGCTGTGCGGATTCTACTGCGGGCGCAGGGGTGGAATTCAGGGATAAAACATTCAAATCTTGTGACAAGGTGGCCAAAGCCGGCGAGTTTTGAGATTGAGGAGGCGCTGAAGAGGCGGAGGAGGTAACAGGTGAAGAGGATGAACTGAGATCGAGTGGGGACTGGCAAGGGCTGGCAAGATCAGTGACCAACAACTGAGATGGATTAGGCTGGGAAGGGACCGAATGTATTAGCTTTTTCAAAAAGAGGGGAAACTCTTTCCCTCCTCTTTACTACTTTTGACAGTTGCGGAGTTATCTGCTTTTGGTTTGCATGTCTCTACGGTTCCTATTGTAAGTGCCGTGGGGGAGATTCTATCTCCCTGGCTTGCTCCGGTGAGCTCGTCAGTAGGTTCATCTTCTGAGCTCTCAAAGCTGGAGTTATGGTCAGGGCGGTTCCCCAAATGTCCTACTTTTCCTGCCCCAGAAGATAATGTTTTTGCCTGTGCCAGTGCCAGACGGGTCTTTGCCTTAAGTCCAGCTGCTGTATCGACTTTAGAGATAGGATTGTTTTGTCTATTATGTCTCCCCATTGTCGAATCCAGCAGTGCGATGCAAACGATGAATTACCATGCGTGACTTAAAGCAGTGTTTCTCCCCTTCCTAGTGTAGGTTATCACTACTGCTTCTCCCTTATAGTTCACTTTCACCACTTCTACTCAGCTCCACAACTTCTCACCTTCCCAACCTCCTCACCTCTCACCTCCGTTTCTTTTCGATCCGTGGTTTACTTCCTCACGCTGCCTGTCAGCTGGCACAATAGATTAATTCAGCGTCGACCTCTGTGATAACTCCACTTTTTGTTTTCAAGAGTTCAAAATCGGGCAAAGCAGTCACCATGTTTTACTCCTGACCGCGGGTTCCCATTATATCTGCAGCTTTCAATGGTGTTACTCTCCCGCTCCCGCGTTTTGCCGAACCTTTGCTGGATCAGAGAATCTGCATCTGAAGGATCTGAAGCCTTCTACCTTCCAGGTCGCGGGAAGTTTGGCTGGTCCTCGTTATCCTCATCTACTACTGCTGCGAAGGCCAGAGTCGTTGAGAAGCACCGCCATTGCCGCCGGGTGGGGCGTGGTCACCTATTGCTACACGGAGGCGTGTTTCTCCATCATAGCCCTCACCCTCTTTGGGGGCAAGTTATTTTACTCATACTGCAGTATACGACTTCTGTTTTGTCTCCATTGAATTGGAGGAAGTTGTTACTAAGCCAGTTTGTGGTACTTTGCATGCACAAATGTAATGTATCCATGGAGATTGTATGATTCCCTTCCAGCGAAAACACAAGCTGTGTATCGTCAGCGTAGTTGACTAATTCTACTCCAAAGGACTTGATAATAGGAATAAGTGGATGCAGGTATATATTGCATAAAATCGGACTAATTGCTGATCCCTGCGGGACGTGTCCTGTTTCACATACTAAACATAGGGCAGTAGGGCATTCAAAATGCAAGGAGCAAATGGTGGAACAGCATCACTCCAGAAATCAGATTACTGCAGCACCTACAAAAGTTTAGAACAACCTCAAAACTTGGCTTTTATGCAACTCAAATCCTATTGAAAATTTAGGCTTCTAAAGTAAAGCTATTGAGCGCGAACAATATGCATCAGTAGCGTTACCCACGCTATAAATGAGAATCGAACTCTGATGACATAAGAGAAGAGAACAAAGCTTACTCAGTGATGTCACCTCACTAGAATGAAGTGATAACTCTTCAATAGGACATTGCACATGCCATGGAGTGTTGTATAGCTTGCGTTCCTGAGATACAGGGAGTCGTGTTGTAGTGTAACGTGGCAGCACTCACAGGGTTAAGGTGACCACTATGGGCGTTGAGGCACAAGAATTTGGGAAACGGCCACTACAACGTGGCCGTTTAACGCATAACCATAACCACGCATGCATTACAACGCATGCGTGGTTACAACAAAAAGCTTTTACCACGCAGAACACTACTACGAAATTCGTAGTAAAGGCATGTGTGCTAAAGTTAGAAGAAAAAAAAGGGGGGTTGGGGGTCCCCCCCCCCCAAAAAAAAGCGTGGGATTAAAAAAGAGGTCTTGGGGGCACCCCCAAAAATAAAATATAAAAAAAACGCACATGATTCCGTCATTTAAAGAGAGATGTGGAGGCAATCGGCATCGTCAGAGGAAACGGAGGGACACTTCCGCATCCTCTTAATGACGTGGAACGTCACCAAGGAAGATCGAGGAGAGGAGAGGTAAAGGGGAAGGAGGGGGTGGTGTCACGCAGGGGTAAATTTAAAAGGTAGATTTTTAGTGTGATATCCTTTAACAAGAAAATGCCATTAACATGCATAATTTAACAACGAAAATCGTTGTAAAAGAATGCGTGTTAAAGGAATTTTCTTGGTAAAGGATATGCGTGGTGATGGCATTCGCGTTGTAACGCATGCGTGGTAAAGGCATGCGTTACAACGGAATGCGTTGTAAAGTCATACAACCAAGAATTCAGGCCAAAAAGACTACCTATGTCAAATATGCTTCAGGGACAACAAACGCAGTTCAACCGACATGTGCATTGTTATCAGTCAAGATCAGGTCACAATGAGTGTTGCTAATACCACTACTCATGAAGCCAGAAAATACACACGAGAGCAACATCACTGACATTTCATTTACTTCAAATTGACAACAGTCTAAAAGCAATGCATAATGGAACCAATACGTAATCCAAGAAGTAAAAGCAAGCCGGACTGGGAACCCCAGCAAATGTTGTCAGACCAGTGCAGGCGAGCGAGCCTGACCACAACAAAGGGTGCAGTGGTGCAACGAAACTTGAGGAAGTCCCCCTGTTAAGTGCATACAGGGGGCCCCCACGCTCCAGACCCAGACAGGAGCTTTCTGCCACTGCCCGTGCACAGTGCCGTAGGAGGCCCCTGTAGCTTGGGGCACCCCGCACCACTGGGGCTGCGGGAGCTATTGTTATGCCTATGAAAGGGGGCTTTGGGGAGGTTCCCCCCAATACATTTTGTGGGGAAATGGGGCATTATACCACACATTTTTCATCAGATATTCAATTGTATTATTTTTTAAAGCACAGTAAATGTGACCTAACTGTGCACCAGGATACAACAATTTTTGGTGGGGCTCCTCAATGATTCCCTCACTATCACTCTCTAACAGTATCTCTCATCTCTCCATAGCCCCACTCTAACATGTATTTCATTTGTTTCATAGCAATTCTTCTACCAGTGTAGGGTATTGAAGCACTTTATATCACATGCGCATACAGAGACAATGAACATAAAGTGTGTAAATTAGTGTATAGAAAATATTACATAAGGCTAACTGTACTATAAGGTGTATGATTCACGTCATCCATACTGATAGGTATTTTTTAAGAGTGCTTGGTCTGGTCATGCGCAAAGTCAGGATTCAGAACACAACACGGTGGTCAGGGTTAACTTTAATAGTAAACATTTTATTTTTAACCAAACAAACCGTTTTAGGAACATCAGGATAATGAAAGTCTGGGAAAAAACATAACTTTCTAAACTGTACCATGCAGTTTACGTGCAGCTCTTTGATGGCAGTTCATAGTTCACTGTGGTAGATTACGATAGTAACTTATGAACTGCACAGTAACAAAAGAATCTCTGTGCAAAAAGCAGTAACCCACTGAGCTATGCATACAAAATGCTGTTCGTTGATATGCATGGTACACTACCTTAGATGAGCCAAAACTGCCACTAGGCACAACACCCATCTCTCTCTCCAAAAGGTACATTCATCCCTGGAGTTATCGTGGACCTTTGACTGTTGCCCGTAAACTGCTGGATATACACGAGCTTTGCATTGCATTTATAACTGCTATACTGCTATAAAACTGGCCCGCACTTCCAGACTCCTGGGGAAAAGCCTGAGGGCCGGTACGGTCAGTTCAGCCTTGAATAGAAGACTCATAGCCTGTGATATCAAGGGCTCCTGCATTGCCCAAAATTGATCACTCTCAATCCTGATTCCCCCAAACATGGCACATAAATTGTGTGAAGTTTCAGGCAGTATGTGAACCGGGAGATATGCCTAGCCTGCATATTGGCATCCATTCCACCCTCCAATAAACGTGTGTGACTTCTGACTTCGTCAGTGACCACAGAATGCTGTCTTCTTCAGAGGCGGAGGCAAGAAAGACAACTAAGGCAGGGACCCTAAACCTGTACTGAACTTGTGCAGTGGGAAAACATGTTTAAAATATCGGGTGACCACCTGTCCGGTATTTACTCAAACAGTCTGTTATTTGCAGTGACAGCCGCCGCAAATCAAGGGTGGTGGGCAGCGAGGAACAGAAATTCAAAAAGATTTTTTTTCAAAACGTACCTTATTGCGATGTCTCTCCGTCTCACCTCCAAGTAGGACTCGGGCTGCAGGAAGCACCCAGGAAACACCAATGCTCCCCTGGCCAATCACAACGCTGAAATACAGCATTGTGATTGGTCTGAGCATCATGGTTCGGTGTTCAGACAGGGAATGGGGGCCTGGCATGTTCTCCACCCAGGGTGTAATGCAGCTTTCGTGGAGACCATGCAGAGTGTGCAAGACTGTTTGGCCGGCCCGGTAGGGCCAAACATTCATGTGCACTTGAAGTGGGCAAACCACACCTCCCCTTCCCTGCTCGGAGAGCAAAGCAGCCACGCCCACCCCGGCGAGAAAGCAGCAGGAACAGATAAAATGATAATAAGATTGAGTTATTATCATTTTATCTTTCCTTTAGTTACACTGCGTAAAAGCAGTGGGGCGATGCTCCTCTGCCCTAGCGGAGGAGCCGCCACTGGTTATTTGGGAAAATTACTTAAAGAATTTCTTCACGGACAGCATTTATCCATAATTCCCCTGCAGCAAAGGTCAGCAATAAGTCAGGCCTGGTTATGCTGACCGCGACAATCAAACTCTACTGTGAACCCTGGGCAGCTTAAGAACAGGTTCCAACAAATATAAAATGAGGCTGAAGATGTCCCTTTTTTTAAATAAAAAAAAATCATACACAAGAAGCTGCAGGTTAGTTTACTGTGAAACATTGATCCCTTCTATTGAAGAAGGAGGAAGAATATGGTAGGAGAGAGAGGTGGCAGGGGCAAAATACAGAAGGAGGCCCTTTCTGCATATTTCAAGCTCTTCTTTGTCTCTTCCTGTGCACCCGTTCCCTCCCTCTTTCTAACCTTTGCTCAACCTTTCACAACATTTCTATTTATATTTTGCCCCACTTGCCTCTCTCTTAATCCTCATTTGCTTACCCCGGCCACAACTCTTTCCTCCACAGCTCTTCTTTTTCTGCCCCACATCTGCCTCTCTCCTTCTAGCTGATCTTATTTATTTCAAATGTTCTGCAAGCAACCCTGCTTTCAACTGTGTTAGGTCACTTTGCTTCATATAAATTCTGTTGCAAATTCTGTTTCAATAAGTGACCTCCGATTAATCTCTAATTACAAAAGAGGCTGGCGTCAAATTCAAGACATTTCTATAACTTGAAGCACATTTGATCCCACAAGGAAGACAGAGAATGTTTAAGTACAAAACCATAAAGGTTTATTAAAAGATTTGCAAAGTTACAAACCCAAATCATCAGGATTAATTGTAATTTACTAGCCAGTATATGAATGTGTCAGTCAATATATCCAAAGCAATTCAAAATCATATGAAAACAGGCGAATTATTGTAAACTGGTTGCTAATAGGATAAACCAAATCAGTTCTCACATTAAGTGGACCTTCCCCTCCTGTTAGCTAAGGAAAAGTACGAAGAATCTGAAGAGAAGTCAAAATAGCAATTCTGCCAGACAGCCTCTGAAAGTCTGTAGCAAGCATCTGCTCTAAATGAGGGAGAAAGGAAACCTGAATCTAAATGCAGGCAGAAAGGCAACTGAATCTCTAGTGTGAAAGAGAGAGAGTCTGAAGGGAGTTTGAATATAAACGCTGCAAAACACACTCTTAAAATGACAGAATTCTAATATTATCAGTAAAACAGAATTTCTGAAGCAGCCAACCAATCAAGTGAGGACAGAAAATATACCGTTTCTGTCTTATTAAGGTATTCAAACATGTCTCTCAAACAAGCCTCACAGTTTTCCTGAAACTAGCATACAGGATTTTTGCACTTGGAGGTGCATCTAAAAGGTCTTCATTCAATTAATAAATCCCACCACAATCTCAAAGAATAAAACATTATTTTCTACATAAGAAGCAAGAAAAAATATCACGTTTTCAATTTTGTTTTAGATTTTCCACTAGAAATAAATGTTCATATTTCACAAAGCAAAGTAGCAACTTACCAGAGCTATTTATAAATACAGGTATACATTCAAAAATAAACTTTCAATACATATGCGTGTTGCACATTAATGTTGATATATGTTCAAAGCATTTAATTATGAACAATCTTCACCGGTAGCATGAAATTCCATTCACTGTGCCATGCCAGCCTACAAACTACTAGGGCCTTATTATGACTTTGGCAGTGTAGCAGCGGGCCGCCACGCCCGCGCCCTGCTGCCACACCACCAAAGCCATATTGACACCGCCCGGCAGATTCCAACTGGAATTCAGGTAGGGTGGTCCTACGGTGGCTGGCATGTGGCAGTGCAGTGCTAAATATTCTAGTATTGACACAAGAGATGCAACCTTCCCCCTTTCACCACTTCACTCATAACCTTATCATTAGATCTGAGAATAAAGGCTTCAATTTATAAACAACATTTTTTGGGGGGCTACTGTAATTTCCCAATGGCCCAAATCAATGTGCAATACCAAAAGATAATTCTGGCTTTCAAGACACTACAATCCTGCATGCATTAACTTGAGTTTCAAACAACATCTAATTTCACCTACTCATACCCTTCCTCTTCCACACTGTCCTATCACCCACTTCGCTACCACACACTAAATATTTAACTCCAGCCTAACCTCTCACACTCTTACTTATCATAACTTACTTTCCTTCCAAAATTCTCCCCTTACTTACCCCTCGCTTGCATACCTTCATGCTCCTTCTACTCACAAACAGTTTTATCTCACAAAGCCAACACTTTCCCCTTCTGTCTCTACTTACACTTCTCACATGGAAATTAACACTCTAGTGCATGTGCACTGTTGTCTGCAATGAAAGCATTTCTTACACTGCCTATCATCACGGCAAGTGTTGAAAGAACATTTTGCATGTAGCTAGACTGTTTGCCACCCAAGGCGATCCCTGAGTTTGCCGAACAGTGATGGCCGGTGCAGGTAAGAGTGTGGGGGTGGCGACAGATGACGACGAGTGAGGGGAGAATTAAATAAACAAAAAAGAAAACTTACCTTGCACTTGGTCCCGCCCCCAAAAAGGTGCCGCGGACCGAACCCCACTAGCTACACCACTGTGTACTAGGGAATTCAAATTTGCGTTCCGTATTTCAACTACATAAACAAAAGATATTTCTGGATGTCCATGCAGGACTGTAATTTTCAATAAATCAATTCTTGACTTCACTGAAATGCTATGTTTATCAGATATTTAGTTGTAAAGAAATGTCAAAATAACGTTTTGATATCAGTATGAAACAGCAATGTTTTTTTGTTTCACATTGTACAAGGTTTTGAGTGCACATTCACTCTGGGCCGGACACCAAGCTTTCCAAGTGTCAGCGGCAAACTTGTCTAACATGCCCATTTATTTATTTGCGAGTTTATACCGTGCTGGAATCGACTCCCGAAGGAGTATCTCCGTGCCTTTGGCCAACCATAATACAAGAAAAGAGTCCAAGCAGTATATCATGTTAATTTTGAAATAGATAGGTTTTTAATTGTTTCCTGAAAGGGAGGTGATCATCACAGAGTCTCAGAGATATTGGGAGGCTATTCCATAGAATAGGGCCAGCAATTGAAAGGGCTCTAGCTCCCTGTCTTGCTTTTTTTGCTCTGGGTACACACAGCAAGGCCTGTTCACTGGATCTCAGAGAGCGCGTGGGTACATAGGGGGAGAATTGGTTGGACAGGTAAGCAGGGCCTCTCCCATGTAAACATTTGTGTATAATACAACAGGTTTTAAACTTCACCCTCTGTTTGATGGATAGCCAATGAAGCTTGGTCAGCAGAGGTTTGGAGGGAGTGCGAGGGGGCCGGTTTAAGACAAGACGAGCAGCGGTATTCTGGACCACCTGGAGTCTGGAAATTACTCCTTCATTTGCCGACAGTAATAGTCCATTACAGTAATCCAATCGACTCAATACTAGAGCCTGCACCAAGGTTTTTCTAGTAGAGTCTGGCAGCAAAGGAAACACTTTCCGCAACAAACCGATGATGTGGAAAGAAGAGCCCACCACTTGGTTTCCATGATGTTTTAGGGAAAGCTCCTGGTCCAGTCGGACCCCTAGATTTTTCACTACCTCCTTGGGCTCAGGGACTGGGCCAAGATCTTGAGGCCACCAGTCAGGAGTCCACAGGAGTTTGGCCTCACCGAACAGCATCACTTTCGTCTTGGCAACATTACATTGCAGGAAGTTAGATGCCATCCAGTGAGCCACTGCTTTCATCCCCTGGGCAAAGGAGTTCCTAACCTCAGCAGTGAGGATTTTAAAAGGAAAGAGGAGTTGGGTGTCATCCGCATATGACACTGGGATGAAACCATGGGACCTCATGATGTTAGCTAGGGGGGCCACATAGATGTTGAAAAGAGTAGGGCTCAAACAGGAGCCCTGTGGCACCACCTTAGAGACCCCCAACTCCTCTGACCGATATGCACCCAAGGTGACCCTTTGGGTGCGGTCTGTTAGGAAGCTCCTCAACCAAGCCAAAGCCTTGTCTTCCAGGCCGATGTTAACTAGCCTGGTGGTCATGATGTTGTGTGACACGGTGTCAAACGCCGCAGACAGATCCAACAGAACCAGGATAACAGAGTGACCTTTATCCTGGAATATGTGTAGATTGTCTGCGACTGACAACAAGGTGGTCTCGGTACTGTGTCTTGACCTAAAACCTGACTGGGAAGAATCCAGCCCACCTGCCTTTTCGATGTGATTCGACAGGTGCCGATTTACAAATTTCTCAGTTATTTTACCCAAAAAGGGGAGAAGCGAGATGGGTCTTAGGTTAGACAATTCCGTCCAGGGGATAGCAGTATTTTCCTCAGTGGTCTTACCAGCGCCCTTTTCCAGTCTAGAGGAACCTCCCCTGTGCTAAGGGAGATGTTGACTAAATTCTGAATTCCTGGCCCCAGAACATCTGCCAACATAGGCATGATACGTGCAGGGATGGTGTCCAAAGGGCTACCACTCTTGATTTGAGTGATTAATGAGGTTACCTCCTCTAAGGAAATGGGGGGAAAGCTTGTAAGGCACTGAGTATATTGCACTAGCTGTGCAGTATTCTGAGAAGTGTTATTTTCTCCTGCAGCAGTTGCGTTTGAGACCATAATCTTGTCATAGATCCCATCTATCTTCTTCATGAAGAATAGGGAGATCTCATCACAAAGATCCTGGGATGCAACCTCTGCAGTCTCACAAGCTACTGGCTTGGTAAAAGTTTGTAAGATTTTATACAGTACTTTTGAATCTTTCCCAGCAGCTGTTAATTGTGCTGCAATATGATTTTTTCGTGCCGCCCTAATGGCCTTATAATACATCTTAAGGGAGGTTCTATGATGTTCTTTATCTTCAGGCCTCTGAGACTGTCTCCATAACTTTTCCAGTTTTCTGGTTATTTGTTTCAGAGATCTTAGATCCTCAGAGAACCAGACTTCTTGCCTATTTGCCGGGCGAGGTTTATATATTTTATGGTGTTTATTGCTTCTCTAACCTTCTCTTCAAACCTATTAAGAGCAGTTATTACATCATCTGTAGAGTTCTTAGACAGGGGAGCTTTATACTTCTCTCTGAAGGCTTCCGTGGTAAGTTTATGCCAAGGTCTCCTTTTACTAGCCAAGGCGATCTGTATTCGTGGCTTATCAATGGCAGCAGTATGGAATTTTAGGATAAAATGATCTGTCCATTCTACCTGAGTAGGTGCCATGCATTTGATTGAGGATGAGTTGGACAGAACTAGATCCAAGGTATGGCCTGCCTCATGAGTGGGTCCATAATTGATCTTTTTGAGTCCCAGAGAGTCCAGATCCATTAGGAGAGTTCTTGCCTCCATGCACTTCACTATGGACATTAAAATCCCCCACCAAGAGGAAGTCCCGATTTTCTTGCACATACGGTGCTAAGGCCTCTATGAGTACAACAGAGAAATTCCCACTCGGGCCCGGTGGACGATACACCAATGCTCCCTTCCTTTGTTCCCTAGATGTTGAGTTCATTTTAAAAATTAATAATTCCATCTGGGGTGTACATATTTCCTCGAGAATGATGATATTCAATTCCTCCTTATAGACGATTGCCACCCCCCCTCCTATTTTATTGGGACAGTCCAGCCTGACTATTTTGTATCCCGACGGAATACCCAATGTAATGGCTGGGACTGAGTGAGGCTTAAGCCATGTTTCTGTTAAGAAAGTTGATATAAGATCCCAAACCTGGGTGGCATGCTTCGCTAGTGAGCGAGTATTACAAAGCAGGTTTTTGCTCCCCAGGGGGAGACTATCCATTGTATTATTTGTCGGGACAGTATCTTGCGCTTTAAGTTGCAGGGCAACTGGATCCCTCAATTGGTTTATTTCCTCCGCATAGAGGTGGAACTGGTATGGCATGCCTGACAAGTAAACGGGCCTTCTAAGGTAGTTCCTATATTTTTATCGCATACAATCGGGAGGTGGTTGCGTAACTCTAACAATACCTGTGAGGTGTATGTTCTCCGGTTGCTGGAAGGGGTCTCTGGGGTATTTGTGAGAATCGCCATAGCCCCCTGACCCTAGCCCCGTCCTGTCGCGGACGGGCGCAGACGGGCTGGTCTTCGTCTCGTCTTAGGCGCAGGAGTAGGCACCACACTGCGCGCCGGAGCCGACGAGGGGCTAAATAGCCCTGAAATGAAGAAGGGCTAGAGCGCTAACCGCTCGTCTTCCTGTGTGGCCTGTCTCTGCCCCGCCCTCCGCACACCGGGATTGGCTGCCGAGCGTTCAGGCACGGTTCAGGGCTCAGGAGACAGTGAGTCTAATACAACACCTAGCAACCTCAGTGTTTGCGAGTATGTGGTAAAATTCACAGCGTGCCACTAAATTTAGAACAACATATCATGAGCTGCAATTAAAATAGAAAGCAAAATGGTGACAGTTTCAATTTTAAAATTCTATCTCGAAGCTGCCTTCAATATTAAAATGAACACAGCGCAGCCGCGTTAGTTGCAATAATGGGCGCCAAGCGGGGTCAGGAGAAGCTGCCTCCGTCTCCCTACCCCACAAGGCACACCAGCGGCTAGTACCAGGAGTGGTGGAGTCCTGTTATGGAAGTTGGTACTCTCGGATTAGATCCGTTAATTAATACTAATTTGATAAAGATCAGTAATCAACGCTGAATCATTCTTATAAGAATAACAGACAAAGGTTGTAGTTTGAAGTTTTATATAAAGTATTAAATGGAAAATGGCTGAAATATGCTATCAGCAAGTTTAGCAACAAAGTGCACAAATCAGAAGTGGTAGACCTGGCATCCTTGGCATGGTTTCCCATATCTTTTTGCTTCTACCTCCTGAATTTTTGATGTTATGCTGGACTTTGTTTTGCTGGTTTAGGTACTCTATGTACTGTACCACTGCTGATCAGTGCTAAAGTGCAAGTGCTCCCTGTGTAAATTATGAATCTGATTGGTTCTCCATGATTAGCATATTCAATGTATTCAGAAGTATTTAGTAAAGTGCACTTGGCGTGCCCAGGGCACGGTAATCAAATGCTACTGGTGGTGCTGCAGCACTAATTGAGCCCCCCACATGAGCAGCCCTGTAAACTTCTTTCAGGCCTGCCACTGCAGTGTCTGTGAATGTAGTATTAAACTTCCATCTCATCCTGGCTAGTGCACACACTTACAAGGCCCTAACCTTCCCTATTTCTACATGTAAGGCACCACTAGGGTAGGCCCAAGGTAGCCTGATGGATAGAGTGCAGGGTATGTGAAAGGTAGGCCATGTACTGGTGTGTATTACGTGTCCTGATAGTGAAATACTGCTAATTTCTTTTTTTGCTATTGCAAGGACTAGCTCTCTTCAGGCTATCATTGGAGCTGCCTTGTAACATTTTAAAAGTGTAATTTACAATCGGGAACAGCTAGATATTTGGAGTTTGGGCTCTAAGATCTCAGAATTAAAAAACACATTTTTAGTAATGTAAGTTGTAGATTTGAAAATGCCACTTTTAGAAAGTAACAAAACAAAGAAAGCTGCCAGTGCTGCCCATTATTTAGCAACAATTTAATTTTTAGATGTGGTCAATGAAACACCACACTAAAGACTTCTTTTTCTGTCTGATTTAATCTTCAAGCATTTAGATTTCTAAAAAACAACACATAACACTACATTGTGCCCCAAGCGGAAAAGCTAAACTTACAGTGATAAACATTAATACAAAGTTCATTTTTTTGATTTTGACAAAGAAGACATAACAAACATATTTGTACAAAAAAACATTAAGTACATCAGTCATACCCATTCATACCACTCATATCTTGTACAAATTACAATAAACAGCAAACATTGAAGAAGGCCATCGATGCAATGGAACACAGTACACTCTATTTTAGTTGAACTAAAAGATTGGCCTTAGACTAAAGGTCGACGCGTTTCAGATCCCCTTTGATGTGGAGATCCTCATCAGGACCTATGTGTGACTGCAATAATGCAGCAACAAAAAGAGCAAAATCAGTGGACTTGTAATATCTTGATGTTGTGTGGACCCTGCTGCGGGCGGCGGGAGAGATTGCTGTGCGCTTGGATCGTAGCGTTTTCCGGTTTGAAGCGGAAAATTGCAATTCGATTCGGAGAAGAAGCCAACGCGAGAAAGAAACTGTACAGGACACTGTTTTACGTAAAGATAAACAAGTATTGGACAATATACAAAGCCTCCGTTTGTCCTGAGCCCGCTTCAAACCGGAAAACGCTACGATCCAAGCGCACAGCAATCTCTCCCGCCGCCCGCAGCAGGGTCCACACAACATCAAGATATTACAAGTCCACTGATTTTGCTCTTTTTGTTGCTGCATTATTGCAGTCACACATAGGTCCTGATGAGGATCTCCACATCAAAGGGGATCTGAAACGCGTCGACCTTTAGTCTAAGGCCAATCTTTTAGTTCAACTAAAATAGAGTGTACTGTGTTCCATTGCATCGATGGCCTTCTTCAATGTTTGCTGTTTATTGTAATTTGTACAAGATATGAGTGGTATGAATGGGTATGACTGATGTACTTAATGTTTTTTTGTACAAATATGTTTGTTATGTCTTCTTTGTCAAAATCAAAAAAATGAACTTTGTATTAATGTTTATCACTGTAAGTTTAGCTTTTCCGCTTGGGGCACAATGTAGTGTTATGTGTTGTTTTTTATAAATCTAAATGCTTGAAGATTAAATCAGACAGAAAAAGAAGTCTTTAGTGTGGTGTTTCATTGACCACATCTAAAAATTAAATTGTTGCTAAATAATGGGCAGCACTGGCAGCTTTCTTTGTTTTGTTAATTTGGCTAAGCCTTGCTGCTGATTAGCCAAGACCCTGATTGTTTGTTACTTTTAGAAAGTAGGCAATTTTTTGTTTACCCATCCTCTGCCTGTGGAATCAAAGTCTGTTTTAGACTGACAGAGGCCTGTTTGTACATTCGCTCTAAACAGTCACATAAAGGGAGCTGAGGTGTGCACGGCATATCCTGATGGCACATCACTAGGCTGATGGGCCTTCCTGAGCTAGAGTGGTTGGGGGGAGTTGTCACATACACCTGAATAGGGCTGTGCCTGGCCTCCCGCAATGCTGTCTCCACCCCCCTGGAGTGTGTCTAGAGCCAAGACCAGGCAGGACAAGAATGAGTGCACTACAAAGACAATCCTTTGAAGAATGCCTCCTTCAAAGGCCAAAATGTGTATATTTGTTGGACCTAAAAACCCAGACTTGTAGCACACAGCTGGCTCAAGAGGAGAATCTGCCAAGGAAAAGAGCTGAAGAGCTGTACGGAGGAGCACTGCCGCTTTGCTGTGTGTTGCTTTGCTGGGTTGGCCTGCAGTTGCTGCTTCTGCTTTGGAGAGGAAAAGGACTGGACTTTTCTGTGTATCCTGCTTGTGAAGTTTGTCTAAGGGCTTAAGTGTGTTTGCCGCCTTTTAAGAAGTCTCATGGCAATCAAAGAATTCACCTGCAGCATCCTTGAACTCCACTGCTAGGAGTTCTGACCTGCAAAGTGGTGCCAATTCCAGTTCTGGACCCTTGATGGTGGTTTATTCTGCAAAAAGCTAGAAAATACTTGAAAATCGATGCTTCGTCCTTCCAGCGCCTGTTTTTCTGACACAGCACTGCCGTGCGGAATATGTGTCCATGCCCCACGCTCATGCTGATAAAGAAATCGATGCAGCGCCTGCCTGTGGTCAAATAAACCACTGCAGGCTGAGTTTAGCACATAATTTCTCCGCGACTCCCACAGTGACTCCGATGCAGGCCCTTCGGTGCGGTTTGAAGAATCGACAAATCGTAGGACTGCGGGTGAAGAATTTAACTCAGCATCTGTTTGCCACAACCGCATCGACCTCCTGTGCAACCAGATTTCCACCCATCGCACCTTTGTGACAGGTTTTCCTCTGCATCACCCGCAGACCAGAACCGTCTTGGATTTCAATGTACCCCTCTCATTGTGGTTTGGATTCGACTCAACACTTTGCCTGCGTGCAGCAGAACTGATGCATTGCCTCCTCAGGGACTCAGGAATCAATGTATCGCTGTGTTTTCCTATGCTTCCCTCCTCTGCAGCTGTTTTTTCTTGTTGATTTTGATGTGTCTAAGGAACTTTGTGTAAACAAACTGCATCCATAAAGTTCTTTAGACAGAATTGCATAAAACCTTAAAAAAGTGGTATATTAAGTTTTGTGTGTAGGATTTTTGACGTTTTGGTCTTGTTTGGTTTAGATGAACATCGTTTATTTCTTTTAACTTGTGTGGTGTCCATTTGTATTGTTTTCACTGTGTTACTGTGTGTGACAGGTACAAATACTTTACACATTGCCTCTGAGAGAGGCCTAACTGTTTGTGTAAGGATACTAAGGAGATGAGCAGGGGTAATCTTGGGTATGTAACTCCCTGTTGGAAGGGTCCCTACCTGGAAAGGGTGCATACCACTGCCAACTAGAGACCCCCATTTCTAACTAGAAGTAAAAAAAGAGCGCAGTACATTTATATGTCAAATCTGACATGAATTTGTCCTCTAAAGGTGAGGAATAAGGGTTTCTGGAGTTCAGAAAGGTACACGTTCTTTTATAGTGTCTTAGATAAAGACTTTCATACATTGTACACTGGTGCATGGTTCTCAAGGTATGCATCAAAAGGAAACAAGCAAGAAGAAACATTTTACTATAGAATACATTCAGAGATTCTCTGATGCTAATATTGCAATCAATTTCATTCATTCTCACAGTTTATTCAAGCATGTTATTTGATACATTTTATTGCAGTGGCCTGGGATGGTTGGAATGTCCTTGGTTAGGTACAGTAAGGGAAAGTTTCTGGGAATGATCTCTGTTTATTAATGTCCACCTCACATTTCTAGATTTAGAAACAAAAAGAATAGCAGCAATCATTTTATGATGTGTTGTGACATCGATGCAAGATGGAGATCACTGTAAACACAGTTTAGGTTAGAATAAGCTCAATTTATGATTCAATTAATGTAAGAAAGAAGCCACAACTGGTTGGTGTGGCAACTGTTAAATTTGTGGCAGATGTAAGTGAGGAGTAAGGTCTTAGTAATTTATTATCACTAAGAGTACTTCTGTAACAAGCCCTGTAGTCTGCATCTGTGATGACAGAAGGTGTGTCAATCAATCAATCAATCAATCAATCAATCAATCAATCAATCAGGAGACTTGTAAAGCACAACTACTCACCTGTAAGGGTCTCAAGGTTCTGGGGGGAGCTGCTGGTCCGTCGAAGGTGCTGGGGTTTAGTCAAAAAGCTAGGTCTTGAGGTCCTTCCTGAATTGAGGCAGTAACAGTGATTGCCTGAGGTTGAAAGACAGGGTGTGTGACAGATGAGGAAGTGGTTGGTGCTGTCTAAGGAGCAGTTTGTCTCTCAATTGCTCGTCTTACAACTGGAAATGAGAGGTAGACTTTTAAAGGACCAATTTATTTCAAGTCAGCAGAAAAGTGAGGCACCATGGAAGAAGTGCAGCAGGTACGGTGAGTTTCTGGGTGATTCTTAGTGCGTTGCCCCTGGAGGGCTATTTAATGAAAGCAAATATACATGGAGAAAGAAAGCAGAGAGGGGCAGTGTGTGCTCAGAAAGGATATGAAGAAGAGGGGTTAGTATCAGTGCAAAGTGGACAAGAGCTGAGATTTGACAATGAAATGTAAGGCATACATTTCTCAGGTCTGACACTCCCGTACCACCTGGAATTCTTTACAATTTATACTCAAAGCTGGGTCAATTGAGCTGGGCCCCTCCAATAATTTTACGAACCTGACTCCTATCAAAAGGAAGAAGGAGATGTGATAGGAAGCTCTCATAAGCTGAGAGAAACAATAACAGTAAAATATACTGGAAAAATACAAACTAGAAAGAAGCCCTTGCGAAACACATCCAGAAAAACGTTCTTTCGAATTGGAAACACTCATATAGTTGCAGAAGTTCACATTCTGTACATCAGATATCAGAAGCATTGGACAAAGGGGCATGCATATTAATAATTGCAGCCAGATTCAGTTTAGAACGTTTTTCCAGTTTCTTTTAAGTATTATGGGCAATGCAGTCATGAACCATCTTCCCAAATGGGTTAAAAACACAATTACTGAAAAACAAGGAGGCTTGTCGAAGCTAGATGGCTTTCCTGTTCAAAACCAGGGAAACAAGTAGTTTCCAAGCGCTCAATCCGGTGTCCCAGCCTGGGATTCTGAAATAATGATCAGATGAATAGAGAATTATGATGGCACAAGAGCAACGAGTTGGCTATGCAAGAACAAAAGGCAAACATTGTCATGCACTTATCCTGACACGAGTTTTAATGATATGAAAAATATTAACTTGTATTTACAGACAAAAATTATAAGCACACATCTACAATCCAGTCCATTCTCTTACCGCTGCCTAAACACTTTGACTTATATATGATAGGGTCTGATCACAATAATCAATGAATAGGAGACATTTTGAAACCCTCATACTGTTGACTGTACTGAGCTGATACTTCAGAGAAACATAACGATGGGGCATATTATCAAGAAATAGCGTTAAAATTATTGCCGCGTTAGCGGCAGAAAACTGCCGCTAAAGCAGCAATAATGGGGTTGTTAATATGCCCTTGAGAATTCCCATGTTCTGGTGTGAACATGGACTTCTATTGGAATTCTCTGCGGCATATTATCAAGCCCATTATCGCGGCTTTAGCAGCAGTTTTCTGCCGCTAATGCGGCGATAATTTTAACGCTGTACTTGATAATATGCCCCATAGTCTCTTAGTGGTATAAAAGACCTCAGAAAATATCAGACTGGACCAAAGCAGCAAAGGGATCTTGCTGGAGGGAATTTGGGGCCCTAGGTACATTAACACGTACCTGTGGTACTGCCCTAAATTAGAGAAATACTGGGAAGTGGTCTTGGAAGAGATGGAAGTGACATTTGATACAGCCATTGGGATAGCCCCGGATTTTTCTGTTTGGTTACTAAAGACTGGGTGGGAGATCATATACATCCCTAAGAGCAAGCAACTCACTATAGCCTTGACTGCAGCTTTACAGGCTCTACTAGTTAAATGAGAGAAATGTCCCCTCTGGTCAAATAAGACTAGTTGAATATACTCTGGCACATATTAGCTATGGAGAAGACTACTCAAATTGTGCACCAATGTTATCTAAATTATACAGAACAATCTGCCATCCGCAATACCGAAGAGTTCTCCATGTTATCCCTAACTCTTGTTCGATGCTGGATTCAGGGACATACTTCTTCTAACTCAGCAAATAAACATTAACAAAATGTCCTAGTACTTTAGGATGACAATTACTATGCTGTGCTTAGTGAAATGGATTACAGCTTATATATGGACTTGGATGCCAGTGTCAGTCACATGTAGATACCGGGCCAGGGGGATTGGGGTTGTTAACGAGGGGACATTTCCTTATATTTTGTATGACGCAAAAACAACATATTTGTACTTAAAAACCCAATAAAAATATTTAAAACTAAAATGCAAATTTTATATTATAAATACATAAAATGAAATTTAAAAACACTAAAAATGTTTCACGTTAAAATTAGGGGTGGGCGGAATTTGTGAAATCCACTTTCGCAAATTATCACGAAAATGTTAAAAATTATCGCAAACACGCGGAAATATCGCGAAGATGCGGACGTTTTTTTCCCGCATGTTCGCGAGATTTTCTGCATGGTTGCGGCTCACCAACTTACCCATGTGGTTGCTCGCGGGCGCGGCCTTCTTGTTTTCAGTTGTATCGTGGTGCATGATCGCGAGAAGAAAGACGTGATCGCGTGACGAATGATGTCACTGCGGGCGCGAACTGTCGCGAGACAGCGCAAATGGCTAAAAACAATACAACATCTCATGGAGAACGCGACCGGATCAAGAAAACTTGTCGGCGAACGCAGGGATTCAGGTAAGGCGATTGCGCGTGCGCGAGAATGTATTATTTTACAGCGCGAGCAAGAAACAAATTATCGCCAAGCTGCGGAATGCGGAAATTTTGACATTTTCGTGCTCTCCGCAGACCGCGAAAATGTCAAATTATCGCAATTTCCGCGAACGGAACAAAATTTTCGCCCAGGCCTAGTTAAAATTCTTCCTTTCCTGCTGCCCTAGAAAATGAACAATGGCAATCAATAAAATTGGTTACATTTTTTTTTTTTTTACTGAAAAATTATCAGTATCAAATTGATTATTAGGAGACCACCCATGCGCATGTCTGGCCACTTGCTTCGTCTGGAACTCTGTTGGGAGCTGGAGTAAGAGGAGAGAGCCGAGCCCCACGGATGGCAGACAAGTTGTGGACTGGTTGCTGCTTCTACCCCTGCATGGACTGTCGCAGTCATTAGCCTTACCTCACCGCATCCCAGGTTTTCCCTGAGAACACACAGCACCACTGAGGGCAGCGTGGTAAAGTTTAGGCCACTGTTGCCTTGTAGGGGGTGCCATTGCTTGCTGCTCGTTTGTTTGCTGGCCCACCTATCCACTGTCACTGTACCCAGTTTGCTAGTGTAGGCGGGTTGATAGAGGTGTACGGTAGGGTGTTGGAAATGCGGTACGGCGAGTGGGTGGGGCAGCCACAGTGGTGCAATGTGATGCAGAGTGCTTTGTGTTACATATAGTTCTCCAATAAATCCGATAAACTCCAGTTTGCCTCTACAACTAGCTATATGCCATAATTGATTTTAGTTTTGTGGGTGAAGGCAGCAGCTCCAGTCAGACCGGGGTGGGGGTTTAGTTGATCGTCACCATTGCTGGTTGTGCTGTGGCTCCCTAGTCCATCAAAACTTGTAGGGTTGTCCACAAAAAACATTCTGCCATTAGGAGCGGCAAAAGGGGTTCAGTTAAGGAAGCAAGGGTCTCCTATAAAGCCTTGCTAGGCAGGGCTAAATGTGAGTATGATGTAGAGAAATGGGAAGTCTTCCTGAATGCAGGGAAATTGAAAGATTGTTGAATGTTTTGGCACACTCTGCCAATTTGACTCCAGATTCAGCTGCTCCGCTGAACTTTAACATCTCGGCAGCAGCATGGGTCAACCATTTTTCAGGGCTGTACAATGGGGGATCATTGACAAGGCAAGGACCCACTCTGGTAGCACTGGGGGCCCCACTGTTATGACGGTGGATTCCCACAGTGTGGGGAGCGAACTACACAGGGAGGCTCCATCTGAACCAACCATGTGCAAATTTCCCCTAATTACTGTAAGGAAGGGTACATAGACTGGATTACTCCATGACAAGTGCTGGAGATAGACAAGGTGCCTGGGGACCTGTATAAAGTATAGAAGGCAATTTGAGGCCCCCAGTACTTTGCTAAGTATGTTAATTGTATTCTGGAATGCTTACCCCCCCCACCTGGGCAGGGGCCAAGATCATTCCAATTTACAAGAAAGGCTCATGGTCCCTGACATTTAATTATGGGCTAGCTGCCTTATTGACAGCTCCCAAAAGCTTTTCTGTTGTATACTGTTGGACAGGCTTTGTGAGTGTGTTGAGGAGCATGACTTTTAAGCCCCCTACAATCAGGGTTTAGACCAGGGACAAGTACCATTGACCAAGTATTTCGACTACAGCTTATAAACTGGAGGTATGTCATTTTGGGAGGCGGTCAGCTTTATGTAGTCTTTTTTTACCTCCACACTGCCTTCGACCTTGTCCCAAGGGAGGCCCTGTTGAAAGTCTTGATTGAACAGGGTTATCCAGTTGATGTCATCAGGAGCCTGCAGCAAAAGAATTATGCACAGGTGAGATATGGCAAACATGGGGAGTTGACAACATTGATACCAGTCATGAGGGGGGTAAGACAGGGCTGTGTTCTTGCCCCAACCTTATTCCTTTTACATATTAATATGATAGCCCAATTAGAGAAGTGCAACTTCTGTTCGCTAACAACACCTTACTGGTATCCAAATCCCCTCTCGGTATTCAAAATCTCTTGGACCAGTTTGGTGTCTTCTCTCAACCTACAAAAAAAACAAGTAAAAGGTCTGTAACCACAGTCATACAACTCTCCCAAATTTGTCTATGTATGGTGCTTCCCTTGGGAGTGTCCACACCTTTGACTATCTGTATCTCACTTTGGTGGAGAATTTTGGCTGGTCTGCTCAGATCAACAAGAGCAAGTTGAAGCTTGAACACTATGCCGGGCCATTTTGAAGGGTTTTAAGGGCTCCAGCTTTCAACCTGTATCTCTGGCTATCCAAATTTTCAACTTGCAAGCATTGGTATGTGGGAGAACTGTGGGGACACAAGAAGGTCACTGCACTAGAGATGGGTAAGAAGCAATTTATATGATCCTTGATAAATCTCCCTACCAGTAACCCCACTTCTGCCATTACAGCTGGATTTGGGTCAAAGGTCCATTGCTCATAAAGAGGTTCTTAGAACTTTGCTGTACTGGAGATGGCTATGGGCCTCAGTGGACCTAGTTACGTATCCAGTGGGACTGGAGGAGCTCCTTCGGCACCATGTGATCTCCAGTATCCCCTAGTTATGGCATATTAAGCCCTTCCTGGTTAGGCTGGGGTGTGAACATCTGTGGACTAGCCGAGAGCTGGCTATGACCGGTATGTCAAAGGCTGAACTCAAGGGGCGGTACTGGAGTATATAGATAGAGAATTGAGTGGGCCAGGTATTTGGGTACTTTGACACTAGCCTTCTTGGAATTTAAAGATAACTTCCGTATGGAAGAACACATGGACTCTATTGAGCCCCCATTTGCTAAAAACTATAACCATCAAATTTCGTTTCGGGGATTTTGCCACTGCACACTTTCACTGCTAAATGGAGGCTTCATGACAGAAAACCAAACCTGACCTGTCCCTTTGGTCCCCAGGCATAAGAATGTATTAATCACATACTATTTTTCTGTTACCGCTATTCCAGTAATAGAAAGAAGTTGATACCCCCACTCTGTCAGAGCATGGGGTATAGGAACTTTAGGGTTTTCTCCAGTCTAGCAGATTCCAATAAGTCCTTATTAGACTGATGTCAACGTTGCATGCTCCTCCCACTTATGTCGAATAGTACTTCTTTCTCGGTTGCCATGCAAAACTCACACACTTTCATTAAGTATAATATATTTGCTTAACCCTAAAGGATCCAGGTGGCTGCCTAACTCCAGTTTATTACCAACTGCTTCCAGTCATGGACATTTTTGTTATAAACTAATATATTCTGGGTGTTGCAGTATTGTTTTTGCTTCAATCTAGCTGATTGAACTAATCTACGATTTATAATATTCCAGACATTTTCACCTACAAACCAAATTGTCATCACTGGTATTGAGACAGAGAGGTCCCTGACATGGTAAGAGAGGTCTACCCACGCCCTAAGTGACACAGCTGCGGTCTGGATTCCTGGTGCTGATTTTTGTTGTTATGGTTGAACATAGATTATCTGTGTGCACCATGATATAGGCCTGTCTCATGGCCCGAGCTCTTGTTGGACCAGGAGGGGAACCCACACCACTACCCTCATAGTGGTGGAAGGCTACAGCCCATTCCAGGAGTTAAGTAGCATACATGCAGTGATGGCAGCATACCCCTTCGTAGTCATTAGAAGTGAGCAGGCCTTTTTACCAGTGTCAATGCAGTGAGACACACAGGCTCAGTCTTGGAAAGTTTTGCTGTTGTGTGCCTAACTCACCCTTGGCCTACATCAAGTTGGTAGTATGTAGCACGGCGCAGTGGGTGGGTGTTGTTTGCATGTGCTGGGTGTATGTGTGTCTATGAATGGTACAATACATGGAAAATTCTGGGGTCCATACTGGGAGACACATGGGTGATTGGAGGAGAGTAAGGAGGTAGAGGAATCCCCTAGACAACATTGTGGATTACTGAATTTCTGGCAGCTGTGTGGGACACACTGGAAGTAGAGAGATCCAGGCTCTTTACTACACTTCAAAGGGTGTTCCTTAATTCAGAGAGAAAATAGACTTTAGGAAGGGGAGCTCGATGCCCCCCAAATTGTCAACTGTCAAGCAGCCAGTCAGGCTGTGTAGGAGAAGCTCTGCAAGACTTCTGTTTATGGCGATGGCTGGAGGCTAAGCCCTTTCAGTTTCCCACCTGGGTGGGGGACATCACCCAGGGACAGCCAAGACCACCTGCCCTCATAGCCTGGAGCACCAGGAGCTGCTTGCTTGCCAAGACCAATGTGTCCTGTGAGGAAGAGGAGAGTGCTGGAGGGCAAATTCCAAAGGGTGATCCTGGCAAGTTGATCCCTGTAGCGAGGTATAAGGAGACGGCTGCTGCACAGATGGGGTTGTTACCCAATTGCAGGTTCAAGTCGGTGACCCTGTATACCAGAGGGGCCTACCAAGAAGCTAGTCATGGTCAGCGTCACTGTCATTCGGGCCTTAGCCTATGTGTGTAGTGAAGCTGGCATCCCCGTATGGCAGATTGGCAAGCGATGAAGGTTACTGCTATGACAATCGGCTGTATTTCCTGTGCAAAGGAAAGTCATTGACCCCCATATGACAGTTGGTGCCACAAGAAGATTACTGCAGTGGTGATTGAGCTATACCATGTGTGCCGAGTAAGGTCGGTGACCCGATATGACAGGTGGTGCCATCAGGAAGGATAAGAGTTATTACCTTGTTCAAGCCGGTGTTGTGAGGAGAGGCCACATTGAGGACCCATGCCAGCCCAAACCCTTACTGAGGATCGGAATTAGATCCTCAGTAAGGAAGGATCTGAGAAACTTACAGTTTCAACGGTGGATGTGCCGTGTTTGCCCAGCCACTGCCCTGGCTAAGCCATGAGTGCTACCCACCAATAGGAGCCACGGCCGCTCCCTGCCAATCCTCCGATTAAAACCATCCTCACAGGAGCAGGTAAGATGGATCACAGAGCTCTAAGGCACTAGGGAACTTTTTCTGCTACTTAGTGCTTCAGGCACTGGAACAGTTTAGATTTTTGTCGGAGTGGGACTTCTGAGACTCGGCCTACTGGTGAGGCATAACCTGAATGTCACCTGTAGTTGGTCAGGAATAGTCACTATTGCTAGAGAGTTTGACTAAGGGATGTGCATAATGAACATGAGAGACCTAACCTCAGGAGGCTGTGTATTGTTTGTGTATGCCATATTTCCCTGTGTTTGAATACAAATAAATGAAAGCATTCAATTGGACAATCATTTTTGCTGCTATTAGATATACCTTTAGTTGTGGGCCTGTGTTCACCCCCTGCATTTACTTCCCCCCGAGAAGCCTTAGACTGCTGAAACTGTCCTACCACTGAGAGTCAAGTGCCGAAGGTGTACTTGGCCCAATTGCTCAGGATCCATAGCGGGTCAGGAACCTGGACATTGCCCCTCCGGTTGGGATCAGTAGCTCCTGCTTGTCCCGTGGCCCTCTGAAAGGGGTTCTGACAAATGGAGACAGTGTCCGTAATGACATGCAGTCAGCTGGTCATCCTGTGTAGGACACATTTCCCGCCTAAATCTGAACACTCTTTGTCCTGTGTTTTGCAAGATTAGCTTTTAATTTCCTTACAAGAGGGAATATCTTTTGTATACACCTCAAAAGCCATGAAGATGTAGATGTTCACGGTTGTTTGCATGGCCACCACTAGTATACCACTAACACACACTCCAATTTTCTCTCCACTTACACAGATTTACTTATGTTGAAAATCCTACACAGGCCACCCTGAAGTTCCCTGATTATTGTGAGGTACCACACGCATACATACGAAATGAATGAATGAATTTTTATTGTTCAATTAATTAACATTGTTAAAATATTCTATCAACAAAACAAAAACTTGTTTAAAATCTTACACAGTTAGTTAAGAGTGAAAAGACATTTAAAAAGGTTAAAGTAGTAAAAGGACTATTACTAAAAATATTGTCCTATCTAGCAGTAAGGTGTTGTGCATTGGACTTGAGGAAAACTGTTATCATAGTCTTTCTTGCTTGATGGCCGACTGAATGCTGTTATGATTCAGTTTTCAGTTTCAGTGCAGCTCGGATTGCGTCTGTGAATTTCCCTAGTTGGGCCGCAATTTGAGGTGTATTAGCGGAGAAGCACAGGTCGGAAAATTCCCTGAAAATTTGTAGGCCAAGCCACCTACAGATGGGGAGAACCAAGCGCTGCCGCTCACTGACTAACTTTAGGCAACAGCACAACAGATGGAGCCAGGATTCACGGTGGTAGTTGCAGAGTCTGCAAGCCACTGAATTGTTCTGCTGGCCCAAGTTGAGTTAAAATCCGTGATGGGCAGAGCAAAAAGTCTCATGTAGGTATTTATTCTCCGAGCCAGGACTGTCAGAGCTTGCTCAAGGTAGGGCTGCGGTTTTCCCATGGTGTAGGAGGAGTCCAGTGAGGAAAGATTGAATTGGTGATGCAGGCTTTCCAGGTCCCTTTCAAAAGATATTCTCTTGGCCTGAGTATTCACTGTTTTCCTCCAGGCTGTTAGTGGGATGTCAGGGTTTTGCAGATTTTGGACGTTAATGTCCAATAATCTAGTGCCTGCTGCCAAGTTAACCTGCCATGGGGAACCCTCCTCTTCGAAGGGTTAATTTGTCTTTTTAATGACAATTCTGATGTTCGCGTAATTCTGATATAGTATTTTATTAAATCACCTAAGCAAGTAAAGTCCAGACTGGTGAGACCCAGCTCCAGCCTTGCTCTCCTGGCCTGTCTAGGGAGAGCTAGGACCTTTTTATAAGCCAATATTTGATAATTTGCAGGGAATTTATTGAAGGCACCAGGGAAAACTAAATGGCCATAATTAAGAGAGGGCACTAATTTTGCCTTAAGAACTTTCAAAATGGGTTCAGAAGTTGGACTGTGAAGTTGCAGGTTAAGGCTTTTTAAAGAAAAAATATGCCTGCCGCTTTCCTTCTCAGATGTTTCAGGTGAGCTATAGGTTTTGCCCCTTCCGATAGCCAGAAGCCCAAATAGTTGTAGCTCATACTTATTTTGCCCCAAGTTGCCAATGTACGATTTTCTTACATGGGTACTTCCCGAATATAAGTATCCTAGTTTTCTCCTGGTTCACCAGGAGTTTGTTCTGGTGATTATATCCGTGCAAAGCTTTTAGGGCCTTCTGTAAGCCAGTCTAAGAGGCAGAAGACTTGCCCCCTCCAGCGCTTTCCCCAGGTCAGCTGTGCACAGATTAAACAGTATAGGGTCAAGTACGCACCCTTGTTTTAGGCCGTTATTAGTTGGTTCCTTGACGGTGACTAATGTTTGACTGATGTTAATACTGACTCAGGTCCCCTGATATAAAGAAATTATGGCCTTTAGCAGCTGTTGGGGAATTCCCCAGGAATGCAGTTTTTCCTACAGCTTCCCACAATCGACCCGCTCAAAAGCTGCACTATAGTACACAAAGCAGCAAAAAAGTGGTAACTGAGATTCCTGGGTTGCGCGGTTAGACAGGTGGCCCAGTACTAAGACGTTATCTGTGGTAGAGTTTGGGCCCTAAATCCTGTTTGAAAAAGGGGAAGAATGTTATTATCTGTTGCCCATGCTTCCAGTTCTTTCAAAAGTATTCTGGCATATGGCTTCGCTTCAACGTCTAATAAAGAATTAAGGTGGTAATTTTCGAATTTTGAGCTGTCCCCTTTTTTATAAATTGGGGAAAGTATTGAGCCTTTCCACGATGATGGAACAGTAGAAGTGGCGAAAGTATGCTTAAAAAGTGTTGTTAGTTGTTCTGCCCAGAATCCCTGCGAAGCTTTGAACACAGATGCGGGAACTCCATTGGGTCCTGGAGCGCCATCTGACCTCATATTTTTGATCAGGGTAGTTACCTCGGCCACAATGATGTTAGTAGTTTTAAAGACTTTGTCTTTTATTGGAGATTGTTGATAGGATTACGTTTCAATGATATCCTGATGGGTTGAGAACAGCTGAGTTGCATGTTTAACCCACTCCAAGACTGCCACTCGGTTTTCTTTTATCTGAACGGTGTGAGTGAATTGCTTAATATATCTCCAAAGTTGGATATGTCCCCGTTCTTTGAGGAAGGTAAAAATTTTCACCCATTCTGCCTCTATTTTCTCGGAGCGTATTTCCCAGACTTTCTTCCTGTGCACTGCACGAAGAGCTGTTATTTCCTGAGTTTGGGGATTTTTGATGCCTTTCCTTCTTGCCTTCAAGGCCCTTGAAAGGCTGCGTTTTGTGTAACTTAGGTCTCTTGATTTAATACGTTGAGGGTGTCCCAGAGAATTGGTATCCTGCACTAGGGTGCCTCCAGTTCGTACCACAAGGGCTGATTTTAATTCTACTAAAAGTGCTTCCCAGTGCACCTGGGGAGAGACTAGACTCATGTCTATGGAATTTCATTCTTTGTAAATTACCCACTCCAGGAGTTTGGGTCCAAGGTTAGTAGTCCATTTTATTCGCCTCAGGACTTCGTAGCATTCTTCGCCGGTTGAAACCCCCAGTGTTTCCAGTTGTGTTGCAGGTTCCCCGTTTAGCTGCAGGGTTATTCTCAGTGGCTTGCGATCGCTCTCATCCCTGTTGACCACTTCAAAGTTGTTAAATTATGGCACTAGATGATCCGAGATTAAGATGTAGTCTATTGTAGACTTATCCCTGAAAGTGGGGAGTGGGAGACAGAGAGGATTCCCAGCTGTTTGGATGGTGTGAGCAGAGACCAGACTATGATTTAAAAAAAGCTGCTGCAATGAGGCACCATCAATGTGCGGTAGGATATGCACTTTCGACTTCCCTAACTCCAGAGTGTTCAGGACACCAGCAATAACGGGGAGATGTGAAACATATTTGTTTATGAGCTGGTCCATTTTTGTTGTCAGTATTTTTAGAACATGTTTTTTTTGCTGGGAGGCAGGATTTACATAGCAGTTGATTACCAAGAGACAAATTGGGTTGTTGTTAATTTTCAGTCCGCTAACTAGGACCGCTTGCATGTCTGGGATGTTGGTTGCAATAAAATTTGTCCCTAGTCTGCGTGCTTGGTTTATGTAAATTGACAGCCCAACAGAAGCTCTCCTGAAGATGTTGCGTGTTATAGCTGTGGTATGTAATTCATAGAAGCCGTGAAGAATTAATGGTTCGGTGGCCCAGGTCTCTTGTAGGCACAAGATGTCATTTCCACGGAAGTAGTTAATCACTAAACTGTACTCAAGAAGTCTTTTTAGGCCAGCTACATTCCAAGAGATCATGGACAGCTGAATGTTATTTCCCGGAGTTCTAGTGCTGAACAGATGGCGTGCAGGGTTTTTGATGCTAGAGGTGCCGTCGTGGTTGCTGCTCTGCTGGACGAGACCTGATACCCATCCCAGGAGAATGGCTTGGCCTACTTGCGTGCACTGTCCTATGTTCAGAGGTACTTGTAATCCTGAATGTATGGTACAGACTTGGCTCTGTGGCTGATTTTTTTGCTTGTGGGTTGCACTCTGTCCCCCTTAGGACTGAGTAAACTTCCTTAGTAGGTGATGGTGTCGCTAACACATGCGGATATTTCTCTGGGACGGGATAAGCAATATCAATGCCCCAGTCTGCCATTTGCGATGTTTCTTCTGGAGGTAACCCCACACTAGTGTGACGACTCTGCCCTATCGAGGTTGATACCCCATGGGTGTCATTGGTAAGGCGAAGGAACTTAACCCAGACTAATTCATCCAAGTGTGTTCCTAACAGTGTTGGAATGTGTTTAAATAGACAAAGTACATTGCCCCCATTTAAGATGTCATGTTGGCCTTTGATGAAATATCTAGGCGTGAGGGTTACCTCATGGTTTTTTTTGCAGACTTTTCTTAGATTGCTAACTTTTTCTGCTTTGTGTTTGATGTTTAAACCAGTGTATAAGGTACTTTGGTTGGCACTTGGGCCTATATCACTTTGAGTGGTCTGTAAGCTGGTCCTAGGATTGTGTGTTGGCGGCCTGGTCCTCAGAGGAGCTGATGGATGAGGGTCCTGGGGGGCGCAGATCCCAAAATAAGATCCTTGTTCATTGGGCGGTTTTAGTTGATCTTTGTGCTCCGACTTCTTAATGTTGATGTTTGATGGGGGAACTGGTTAAGTATTTATTGCCGGACCTAGTAAACTGTGCGAATCCCCCCTTCTGGGAATTGACTGTAATGATCTTTCAGTCGTTTGCTTTGCTTCTAATGGAATTGATACTGTAGATTTTTCATCACACAAAGCTTATTTTATAGTGAAAATTGGAAAATTCCGGATTTTCCCGTTGTCGGCTTGTGAGATTTGATTGCAGGTTGACACGGAGCAGGCAACTTTTTTAAGAGCCTTTGATTTTTTCTCTAATTTCCTTAGCTTTTTTTTGGCCGTCCTTGAGAGAGGTACGTCCGTTCTCCCCTGGATGGGATCCTTGCTCTCAAGCTCTTTGGCTAGGTGTATGGATACAGGGCTGGAGTTGAGGCCTAGTGAGCTGATGTGAACTTTGGTGGAGGTGGATAAAACTTGGTTGTCGGGCTTTATTATGGGACTACTCGGGGGAATTATAACCAGATTGGCTTGGATCTCTTTACTGTTTGTTTTGGATGCCGTGCCGCTGTTATTTAATTGGCAAGTAGTTCCTTCAATGAGGCTACCAAAGCTATTAGAATTTTTGGGAGTGTTGCCCATTTATCGATGAGTTCAGAGCACGTGCAAGTACAGTGTCGATTGTCCTACATGTCACTAAGCTTGTTTTCTATAAAGTCCACCTTGTTGTTTAGCTCCACCAAGCGTTGTACAATTGTAGATAGCAAATCAATTTGCAGCTCCAATTTGTTGTACTGCCAAAGTAGTGCCCTTGCCATTGATTGGTTTGTTTCAACAGCTAAGGTAGGATCAGGGTCATTTATGAAGCTGCTACCATGTAAACTTTGGCTTTGAAAGCTCTGGGTTGGTGAAGAAGAGAGCCGCGTGTCATTGGCCGTTCTGAGGAGTTTTGGGGTAAGCTCCAAAGTTCTTTGTATCTTTGTTTACATATTCTGTAGAAATATTGGTGATAGGAACCCGCAGTCTCCTTGTGCTTGCGTTTCAGTCTTAATTGAGCCAAGTCCTGATAGCTCTAAGAAGGACATCAGAATGGGGGACTGCAGAGTTGCTTGTTGGTGACAGTGTATTTGAACTGGGACAACCTGGTCATGTTTTCCAAGGATTTCAGCAGAGGAAGTCCCAGGTAAATCGAATAGATCAGTTGCTTGTTTGTATTCATTTGCCGGCCAAGTACAGGATTGGCACCAACGTCTCCCAGTTTGAGTGCTCTGGCCCGATATTGCAGAGGGTTGTGTATTATGAGATCTCTTGAAACCAAGGAGAGGGGACTCTTAAAGCCAAAAGGCTGGAGCACCCAGGAATATATGTATAAAAAAATGTACCTTTTGGCTATTGCTCAACAATTACTGTTATATCAAACAACACACTGACTCATGTATCCACTTCCATAACCCACTCTCCTCCAAGTTTGTATGAAGCACCAGTCGTGAACCCAAAAGATAGTGTCAAATATAAAAAAGATTTTTTATTTACCAATGCTAATTCATAAAAAGATATTCTACCTGGTAAACATAAATGCATACACAATTTAAAAATGATAAAATTACACACAATATTTTTTCCAATTAAATTTTTTTTGTCATATTCTTAAGACAGGGAGAACACACATAGACAAACAATGTGTCATACAAATGTCAATCTGGATTTGAGGAAGACAGTGTTAGGCATGAATCACTAATCCCTGACTTTCCCTAATTCTACCCAATTTAACACACACAAAGCACAGGCGTCGACGCGTTTCGATGGCATTCACTTCATATAGAGCCACCTTCTTCAGGACATAAAATATTATCTCCTTCTCTGTTTGTATTCAAGTCTGGTATCGAATATGCCGATACAAAAGTATGCTGTCAAAGGTGTTTTGTCCCTAAGGGAGTACCTCTAAGGTCCTTCGTAGATGGCTGAAGGCTTGTGATGGCTGCTTCCTATTTGTCACTATGCGTTTTGGAACAATAGTCTTTTGGGTTCACGACTGGTGCTTCATACAAACTTGGAGGAGAGTGGGTTATGGAAGTGGATACATGAGTCAGTGTGTTGTTTGATATAACAGTAATTGTTGAGCAATAGCCAAAAGGTACATTTTTTTATACATATTATGAGATCTCTCCAGGAGGTGGTTCATGACATTGCTAGATTTAGTCCTTACTGGTAGGTTGATCGGGAAGGGGGGATTCCTATCATTGAAATTATGTTTGTGAAAAAATTGAGTGATAAGGCCTGCTTTTGGTGACTTTAGAAATGACTTCGGGTCAAGGACTGTGTTCTTTGAACTCCTTAAGTTTCTGGGTGAGACTTGAGTCAAGGGGTTTGATTTTACAAGGACGTTTCCTTGGCATTGGGAAGCTATTTTTTTAGGCATCCTGTGGTTAGGCCCAGCTGCCAGTGACAGTGTTTCACCCCAGTAATCTTTACCCTCCTCTGGGGGTGGTTGATCACCGGAAAGAAAGGATTCAGCAAATCAGTAAGTCACCTCACACCCGGGGAGCCAAAGAAAGTCACCCCTCCTTGCCTCGGGCGTACCTACCTGCAGCCTCCCTGAGTCTCTGCTGCACACGGGGCGCCGGCGAGGCACTTCGCTTCCTTCGGCGATGAGTCGCACGACCAGAGAGAGCCTCAATGACTATTAGCGACTGCCGCTACTCCAATTTCCCCGCTACTGCTGCGCCAACCAGGGTCACCGCCGACGAGATGCCCGGGAGCTGGGGATCACAGGCAGCCAGGCTCAGCGTAATCCCTGGCTCCACTGGCACAATCAGCAGCGTTAAGAAGGTAGAAATAACAGAGACTAACAAGTTTGTGCTCAGTGTGGTGTTTTATACACAGTACCTGCAAGGGTTACAGGGGTGAAAGTGCGGGTCCTGCTTGGCGTCCTAAGAGGGAACCTCTTCAAAGACTTGGACTGCACAGAAGACCATCGGCAATCCCCGCAGTGAAGATCTGCCGGATGCACAGCTGCCCCACAGTTCATGATGATTTGCAGCGACCCTGCAGCCCACCCGCAGCCCCTCAGCTCTCACCTCCACTCCAGAAGTCCGTTCCAGGAGAAAAAGCACCAAGCGGCAGGCGGCAGGCAGCGAAGCGGGGCAGGCAGCGAACAATGGCGGCAGGCAGCAAGTGACGGTGGCAGCGTGTGGCTCCTCCTCTTCCTCCTGCCGGCAACAGCAGCAAAACAGGCAGCAAAGCGATCCGAGGGTCCCCCCAGGCCCCCGTGGCTCCCGCCGGGCCAGGAGGCAGCACTACCGGCAGCACTGCCGGCAGCAAAGCAATCTGCGGCTCCCACCACGCTCCGTAGACCCCTGCGGCTCCCACCAACAGCCAGCACAGCAGGAAGCGCCATGCACCGCCACCCACCCGGGTCCCGGTTCAGGTGAGGGAAGGCCCGGGGGTGCGAGAGGTTGAATGGGCGAGCCGTTAAGTGGGCGACCGGCTCGCAGGCTGCGTCTCTCTACAGCTCTCTGGATTCCTGCTTCCGGCTTTCCAGCAGCCCCCAGCTGCAGCGGCGTCAGCGCTCAGCCACAGGTCAGCCGCAGCTCCTCGGTTTGTGAGAGTGAGACAAGTCACGGGTGACTGGACTCTGTTTCCAAAGTTTCTGTAGTATTTCCCTGTTCAGAAACTCTTAAGCTCACAGCTTCTGCTGCATATTTCCCTTCATACGTATGCATGTTTCATCCCTAAGCAATATTAAGAAGCCCTTCTTTATAAGAGCCCATGTAGGTGAATTTTTGCAAGTTCATAGATATCCATAAATCCTTAATCTTTGCGTAAGAGCTTGGAATTGAAAGATTTAAGTTTTTGCATTTTATTGACACTTAGGAGCTTGAGCTCAAACTTTGTTTTTCATTTATTTTTTTCATTTGTCATCGAATTACTATCAATTTCATAATGATCTAAATATTTTTGCCTAAAGGTGTTGCATCAACATATGTGTCCTAACTCTGGTGTGTTAAAATATAACCAGGTAAGGCATTTAGCAAAGTGAAATATTCCTTGGACAAGTTAAGGCAAACTATAGCTCAACAAAAATTATTCAACAGTACATATTTAGTTATTTAGCATGCATTATGCTCTACTTTTAGAATAATTACTTATTCTGGTTACACCACCAATCATGAAAAGGTGTCCATATATTCAGGAGTGATTTATTGTCACAACTCACATCCTCATCTGTAGTGTGCGCTATTCATGTGAGAGCCATCCTTCTTTCAACAGGGATATATACTTCTCAATCCATATCACACATACATAATTGTGTGCCAGAGTATACAAGCACTGTGCACAGGAGTGTAAAACTGTGTTCAATCAGAGTGTGGGCCAAGCACAGACAGTAAGATTTGAAAAACAGATCAAGGTTAAAAATATAATACAAGATTTTGCCGGCTTCCTTCCATTATTTGCTCAGGATGAGGATGCTTGAAAATACACATGCACAGGGCTCATTCTGAATCTCATTTCACTGTAACCTGCCTGACTGCACTGTACAGTAGTGCAACATCAAAGATACTTGGCAATTGTCAGCTAGATTGTGAGCATCAGAAAATCACTACTGCCACACCTTCCAAGAAGAATCCATTGCCAACTCTTCAATCATCCAGCTCCCCAGTTGCCCCAGTCAATGCTTAATTTGTAAAAAAACATAAGAGCTAGAGCCCTCATCAAGAGGCCGCTGCAGTTTACACCACCCAGTGCCCCTGCCAGCACTGCCAGTGACAGTACCAATACAAGTACCAAAACTCACACTCCTACAAGTGTGACAATTCAGACTATTACAGGCCCCAAAGCTATACAAATGGCTTCGGCAGCAGGTATTAGTCATTTTTAGTGACTATTGAATTAATAACAACTGTTTCGTGTTCTTCTGTAAATTAGGCAGACAGCGCTACCTGGTGTCAGACTGTCATATGTGCCAGTGTTCACAAGTAAGTGCAGGTGCCGAACAGCAGAAACCACCGGCTCAGATTTAGCACTGACCCCAGGACAGTAATGGGATAGCTCTTGCATACAAGTATCTACATCCTCATGTATCTTCAAGTGTGCAAATCACCAGGCTAGTTGAAATTAGTTGAATTTTGAAAGTGTGGTCTGAGTAATAATTTGAGTACTCCCCATTCAGAAGTGAGGATTCTTGCAAATCAAATAATTCACCAATTATGTGAATACCAACCTGGTGGAACGGTTTCATCAAAGCATCCTTTGGAACTGGTGGTTCGTCTGGAGAATCCCAAAGTGGTTGGGAGTTTGAATATTATTTGAGTGAATGCCTTCTGTACATGTTGCATCACATTTGTGGATATGAATGTAGAATAATATACAAAATACTATTAATTAAGCTGTAGGGGGAGCGTCGTGCACAAAGCCTAACCTTTGTTTTAAGATAATGATTGCTTTAAGTAGGTCATGGACACTTGGTCGCTCATTATGAGTATACCGGGTTTTGGTGTTGGGATGAGGATACCAGAGGGCCAAAAGCTCTGATTTCCATTGGTATTCCCATCCAGCAATTACAAGTTCTCTCCTAGGAATTGGGAATAACAGTCGTAGTAATCCCAGCACCTTTCCCAGCAGTTTCCCCCAATTTCACGTAAAACACCGCAACAATTTTCGGCCTGCTGAGAGTGAATGGATCGTTTAAACTGAAGGCATAGTGGGCAGCAGTGGGTTGGTGTTGAGATCATGCTTCCTGCTCCCCATGAACTGCTTCTGCATGCAGACTGGAGGTGGCTTCTAATCATTCCCTCAGCCCTGCAGCCTGAAAAAGGATTCACGAATTCTGGACCAGGAGACACCTGGAATTACAGGTGGTGGATATTCAATCAGAATATATCGTAATAAAGCCCTTAGATTAGAGTTCTTTTACAGTGTATACATTATTTGGATAATTGTAGATCTGGCAAGCCAAATCCACGGTTCTAAAAAGATTTATTCAGTTGTTCATTCAAGTCCAACTCCGTCATCAGCCTAAATAAATTGCACTATCTCCAATTAACAATTACTTCGAATGGTCAACTCTCACGTTGTTCACTCTACTAATGGTTAGCGCTATGTTTTGTACTTTTGTGTTAAGCATGTTGTGTGCAAAAAAATAGTTATAGGAAAAGTCATATGCCTTCCCTTCCTCCCTCTCCCTTCTCTCCTTTCCCTCTCCCCTTCTCAAAATTCATAAAGACCTTTTATGGTTTTTCTTATAGATTTCTAGTACTGCATATTCATATTGGTTTATCAATATTGTTCTTGTGTTTGGTTGATATGTATAATGTATTGAATTCATAAAGTCTTTTAAACACCAAAAATAAGATAGTTATCAAATGACACATGTAGTTCATTCTCTTGAAATTTGTTTTTAAATTGCGTGCCAGAAAATGTGATAGAGGTCCTCATTTTTGAGGTTGCGGGCCAGGGCAGCTCTGCAAGAAATCTTGCAGTGCTGCCCTGCCTCAAAACAAAAGGGCAGGAATGCGGTGTATCTATAAGATACCGCAAATTTCTGTCCTTTTCCCCAATGCCGGTGCACGACGGGTTGCCATGTGCCAACTCAGGCACCCTTGCACCGTGGTGCAACGGTGCCTGCATTGCGGGGCTGATTGATTTTGTGCAGGCAATTTCCTCTTTCTCTGTGTGCTGCAGAATGCAACACACATGGAAAAAGGGAAAAAAACGAGGAGAAATGAAAATATTTCTCCTCCCTAACTCTACCCCTGGCGTAGCCTTAGAATTTGAAGCATTCCCAGGTTTATGATTTTTCCGTAAATCTGGGAATGCTTCAGATTCCATGCGTGTTGTGTGGGAACAACCACAGCAACAGCCATGAAACACCCCTTTCATTCAGTGCTCTGCGTGAAAGGGGCACCTATTTACAAGGCCATGGAAAGCCAGGTAAAGTGACTTTAGGTGGCCATGTAAATATACAGTGGCACCGGAAGGTCAAAAACACACGTTCCACCAGCGCAAAAGTGCCGCCTCAGTAAATGAGGCCCTCAATGAGCAGAGTTTTAGGTCAACAAAAAGCCCATGATGTAAACAAAGTACATACGGTAAAATGTTCTTAGAGATATGAAAGATAACCTGGTAATCTGATTGGACGCAAGATAATTACTATGGGGCTTCAATGTATGCTTCCTCCTAAGACAATTTTAATAAATGTGACGAGGGCAACATATATGAACACACTGGAAGTATGTAGAGCAACACGCCATTTTAATTGATTGTATTTTTCATTTTCTCTCTTAGGGCTCTAACAAACTGCTAGTGATGAACAGCCCGTTTTAGCGAGGCAATCAGAAGAGTGTGGCCAGAAACGAGAGACAGAGCGAGCACATTGGACATGCTAATAGTACGTTTTCATAGGATGAAGTAGGGTAAATCGCACCGTGTTTGAAAACACTCATATTTTGTAGAGCGAGGTAAGAGAGCGCATTTATTTCCTGCTCAAAAGATTGATCGCGCATCTGACAAAAACGAGCCAAGAGCAGAATAATAAAAACAGAGGTTTGAAGGCCATTATGTTTCTTTTTCCTATAATTTTATCATTTCATTTTTTTACAAATGGATTGATGCTCAGCTTGGCAAGATTTTATTGAATTTGTTTTACTTTGGGAAACATTGATATCTATGTATTCTGTGTTCTCTTTTTGAAAAAAAAAACGTGAAATAAAGTATAAATATATATGTCGCTTAGGTCTCAAAATATGGAAAATAAATATAGGTTTTGAAAATGTCGAAACTGTACGACCAGAAAAAAAATATTACAGTGGCAATGCACTATTATAACTTTAAAAAAATAGTTTGTAATGCCCATTTATCACCCTTTCTTCGGCTACATTCCAGTCCATCGTTTTTGCTGGTGAAAAACAATGGTTTGGAATGCTGTCCATTATGATCTTGAGTGGCTGAGAATAATTCAAGCACTCCTTTTATTGTTTTCAATCAACTTGTTTTTGCCCTTGATGCTCACAGTGTGACTGGTCCTCAGAGATGGGTCCCGCCGTCATCACTATGTTATAGGACTCAAGCTAAACAATCTGGCCTGGCAGTTCGGGCTGGACAGTTTCTATTGGAGCAGGACCAACCTTAATTTGCTCAAGGCAGGTCTCTGTCTAGAATGGCCCAGTGGGAAAAAAGCGTTTAAGCAATGGTCAGTGACTGAAATTAATTTAAACATTCCTTCCGCCACCGTGTAAGAAACCGAATTGCACATTTAGTGTTTGTCACTGAGGACATATGCACACACGACATACTTCTGTCTAAAATCAAAGTTTTTTAGGTTTAAAAGAAGTTTATTTGTTACGAAAATAAGACATAATTCAATAAACAAGTATTATACATATGCACAGTATAATACCATAAAAATAAGAGGGAAAGGGAGAGGGTAGTGAAGAAGGGGGGGGGGGAGAGAAAATAATAGGGAGGGGGTAGAACATCCATTTCAATTATTATATGTGAAAAAGCAGTAAATTAAGTTGAGAAGTTCCTACTTACAATGAAATATATTATTACTATAAGGTAAACTTTAATTAACACAGTAATAATTGTAAATTCAAGTAACACAATAGTAATTGTAGACTCCAGGGGGTTTGGGTACTTCTTCAATGCAGGGGTTATGTGCAAACGCCATACCACCATGCTTGAAAAGATACTATAGACGCGTCTTTCCATGAGTTAGTAATGAATGAAGGAATTAATTTACTTGTAAAGCGCTACGTTCACTCCAAGGAGCATCTTGGCGCTGATGGACCATGAGAAATGAACAGAGGCAATAGTAGGAAGGGGTGAAAACGAGCTGGGCTATGAGTGCCTATCTATTATCATATCAAGGAAAACACAGTGCTGTCAGGGGCAGAAAAAATCCATGTTTTTAGAAGCTTCCTGAATAGGCATTCTGATTGGGCCAATCTCAACTGGAGCGGCAAGCTGTTCCAGGCTTTTGTACCCAGAACAGCTATGGTTTTTCCCCTTTTGTTTTCAGTCGGTAACTAGGGACTGTCAGATAGTACGCTGAGGACGATCGCAGAAGACGCTGTGTAGTATAGGGCTGAATTCTGGTTGTAAGATATGTCGGCCCTGATGCTTTAATAGCTTTATAGATAATCGTTAAGATTTTAAACAAAATTCTTTTATGTATAGGCAGCCAATGTAGGTGTTGAAGTGCTACTGAGGAAGGAGATCCTCTGGTTAGCCTAAGCACCAGCCTGGCTGCTGCGTTCTGGACCACCTGTAACTTCTTTATAATAGCTTTATTTGCCCCCGCATACAATCTGTTACAATAGTCCAGACGTGAAAGTACTAAAGCCACTGCGACGGTTTTCCTAGCATGCAAAGGCAATAGGTCCAAGAACTTTCTCAGAGTTTTTATGATGTAGAAACACATGCCTGCTACAGCTAATGCTTGACTATGGAATGATAAGGAATAATCAAATAGAATTCCTAGGTTCCGAGCTGTAACAGCCATGTTGGGTGGTGGGACCATATTTTCAGGCGTGAAAAGATTAGTTTTTCCGAACAGCATAATTTCAGTTTATTGGCTGTTACATTACAGATCATTAAGTTTCATCCAATTCATAACTGCCGTTAGGCAGTGATAGAATCTTTTTACGGATCTGGTGGAATTTTTATCCAAAGTGAGGATGATCTGTGTGTCATCTGCATATGTAATAGCCTCAACATCAAGGAGTCAATCAGGACAAGTAATGGGGCCATATATAAATTGAAGCGTGTCGGGCTCAGGGAATAGCCCTGGGGGACTCCCGACAGAAGCTGTTTTTCTGCCGACTTGTATTGACCGAGGGTGACAATGCTACGTCTGTTTCCTAGAAAAGATGAATACCATGCTAACGCCTTGTTGGTAATGCCATTGGTTGCGAGTCTATCAAGCAAAACAGCGTGGGAAACCGTGTCAAATGCCGCAGATAAATCCAACAGAACCAGTACTGCATCCTTGCCTTGGTCCAAAGCCAGTTTTAGAGTTTCTGAAGTGTGGAGCAGCACTGATTCTGTTGAATGGCCAGATCTAAAACCAAATTGTTTTGGGTGAAGGATATTTTCCTTCAGTAGAAAGTCGTTTAATTGTCTATTCTACAATTTTTCTACTAATTCACTCAACCAAGGCAGCAGTGAAATTGGTCTAAGGTTGGAAAGTGTGGTTGGGTCCGCGATTTTCTTTTTTTGAAGGGGTTTTACTGCTGCAATCTTCCAAATGTCCGGGACACAGGCGGACTCAAATGATGAATTGATTATATTATTAATAACTGGATTAATAATGTCCACAAGTGCCTGAAAGATTTTGGGCCGCAGGGATCAAAAGGGGAGCCAGATATGCATGTGAGAACAGCTTGTCTTGATTGTTCCAAGCTAATCTCTTGGAAGCTGGAAAATGCTCCAGTAGTCCCTTAGGGTGTAGACTCATTAGTCTGAAGGATAGTCTCCGGAAAATCTTTTCTCAGATCCGTGATTTTCTCTTCAAAATACTCGGTGATTTTTTCGCACAGAGCTTGTGATGGTATAATTTCTTGTGCCAGTATCTTTGGTTACGTAAATGTTTTAACAATATCAAAAATTGTTTTTTGATTCTCTCCCGCTAGATTAATTTGTTTGGAGTAAAAAGCAGTTTTTTCTAATTTAATGTGGTGATGATAGTGTCTGAGAGCAGCTTTAAAAGACATAAGGTTAATTCATAGCAGCGCCTCCAGGTTCTTTCTAGTTTCCTGCAGTTGGTTTGCAATTCCTTTAAACCGGGAGTGAACCAAAGTGCTTGCTTTTTCTTATTCCTCCGAAATGTTCCAGGGTGAGTTACTGGAGCTAGGTTATCAGCCAGGCATAATATCCATTCATTAAACTTGTAATTATAAATGGAAGGAATACCCGTAAGAGTGGGTTTAGTTATCTCAGCCTTTTTTAGAAGCTCTGGGTGCTCAAGCATATTATTCCATTTTTGACTCCCTGTGGAGTCTCGTGGACCCCGGGGAGTCGCTGCTAGATCCTTATCGGGTTTAATCTTAAATGGGATATATTTATGGTCTGACCAAATAATCGTAATGGGAGGTTTTACAGAAAGATTGGTTATGTTGGTGCAGATACCATCTAGGGTATGCCCAGCAATATGTGTAGGGATCTCGATCAGTTGTTTTAAACCTATGGTACTGATAGTCTCGTAGAACTTTCTAGTATTAGGGGTATTAAAAGATTCTAAATGAATGTTAAAATCACCAAAAATTGTGAAATTTGAATATCTGATCACCAGGGGACTAATACTGTCTCCTAGTGTGTCAATACATTTTAGCGAAGGGCCGGGTGGTCTGTACATAAGAACTCCAGCAAACATAGTACTGCTGTTTAGTTGGAAGCAGAACAAAAGGCTCTCTTCCTCATTAAGAACAATGGAGTTAATGGTTTTTAATTTCAAATATTGCTTGTATATTATTGCAAGACCCCCTCCCCTTTTTCCACTTCTATCCTGTCTGGTCAGAGTATAGCCTTGTGGGAGTGCTTGTACAATATTTGGGTTGGAGAGCTCATTCATACATGTTTCCGTGATGAATAGGCAGTCTAAATCATCCATATTAAGAAGGTCGTATATATGAAGAGCATGTTTAGCAAAAGATCTTGCATTAATCAGGCCGCAGTGTAGAGATTTGCTGAATATTTCCCTTTCCTTAAGTTCCACCAAGGGTTGTCTAAGATTACGACGGGAAATGTCTAAGGTAGTCCTGCACACAGAGCAGGTAAAAGGGCCCTTCATAGCGTCTATATGGAATTGTACAGAGCATTTAGTGGTCTGACTGTTTAGCTCTAACAAAGCTTTACTGGTATATTGAATACCTGGGATTAAACCAACAGCATCTCTGGCCTTGGCCGCATGCCGGACGTGGACGGGCGCAGACGGGCTTGCCTTAAGCACGCCTTCAGCGCTCCCGCGGCGCGCCTGCTGCGCGCGTCCGCTGTGCGTCCGGTGAAGCATACGGTATTTGTGTTCTTCCGGGAGCCAACCACTAGTGTGCAGACCTGTGGTGGCTCACCGGAAGTGAGTGGGAATGCCTCATTATGGCAGCGTTTCTCCACTGACGGCACAAAAAGCCTCTGCGGACCGGAAACGCTGCCCGTGAAAAAAGTGCAATGTGCAATGAACAGTACTAAGTTTTTAAAATAAAACACAATCTACTTTTTGTAATTTAAAATGAGGGCAATATCTGAGTTTAAAAAACTTAAAAAGCAAAGCGAGCCAATTCCAAAAGGTATCCCGACCTCCCTCTCCTACGCTATCCGGATCTCAATCTCTAATCTGTTGAACTGCGACAGCTATGAGTAAATCAATAATCTGAAAATTGGGAGAAGAGGAGGACCAAACTTCAGAAACACTACCTAGAAAAATATGCACAAAGGAAAAAGGAATATGGGAATGATAGATGGTATTAATCTGCCATCAGATTGGTCCAGCAAATATGTATGGGCAGTCAAAAACCATATGTTTGAGATCTGCTAATGAAGAGTTACATGACCAATAAGTAGGGAAAATGGTAGGGTCAATCTTATGTAGTTTAACTGGAGTGATTAGGAGTCTATTGTAAACAAAAATCAACGTTTGACATTAAGAAACAGCAGTCTTGGTGGAAGGGTGGTCAGGACTGTGGTTTGAATTCAAAAACAATCTCAACACATGTATAAAATTGGGTTAAGGGCTCCTCTTCAGATTTGTGGACTTCTGTACTAAATGGACATCAACTATTTCCTGTCATATGCTAATATTCTAAAATTGACCCATTGATTCAGAAGTTGGCTGGACTTTCCACAGGAGCCAGTAAACAAGGCTATAATGCACATGAAACTGGGGTAGTCGGTATTTGTAGGACTGATCAGCAGATTTTACCAAACATGCCTCCCATGAGAGGCTGATTGTTAGGAAGGAGGCACAGATAATGGGGACAAAATAGTAGAACCACTATGGCATAGGATATTCATGAACTGTTAGAAAGTCACTAGTAATGCTAAAATGTAATCAATCAATTACAAATGCATACACAGAATGTATATGATACCTCAGTTGATGCCTAATTTCAACCAGAAGAGATTCAGAGCAACTGCCATAAATGTACAATATATACAGGCACATACATGTGTCCTGGGAATGCAGGAAAACTAGAAGATTTCTGGTGGTAATTACAATGTAAACTGGAGCACTTAATGAGTTTCGTTAACAACCGACCAATCATCTGTGTTTGTTGGGCATGGTGCCCATTAATAAGTCAACACTGGTAGTATCTAAGGTGGTGAAAGTGAAGTTGTTTTTTGCCAAAAGGATAATTGCATTACATTGGAATAACAGAAATGTGTCTGTTTATAAAATGTGGGTAGCAGATATGATTAACTGTGGAATGAAGAGTAAGGGGGCAAAAACTTGAGTTATTGTATGGGACCTAATACCAATGAAATGGAATGTCAGAATATATCTGATCAAAACAATCAGTAATAGACTGAGATGCAAGAATGTTGAAAGACTTATTGGAAATTTCACTGAGGCCGCCCAAAAGAAAATCAGATTGGACATGAATAATGAGAGGGTCATAGGTGGGTGGATGAGACGGCTAAGACAACGGTAATGTTTTTTTTAATGAAAAAGCCTTGCATATGGTTCCCAAAGGGAGGGGAATTTAGTAAATGCTTGTTATAATTTAATTGATGACACTGTTGAATGAAAGCAAATAAAAACATATCAACAAAGGTATGTAGTATTAGGAATGTGGATTTATTAGTAAGAAATCAATTTTCTTGGTCGTATTACAAAGTTGAGGAGTTTGTCATGTATTGAGGGTCAGAGCAGGTGAAGAAAGCACAAACAATTGCCATTAAAGTGACCCAATAATTTTGGGGAAATAATAGAAGAAAGAGCTGACGGAAGGTATAGAGCTACACATGTGATTCTACAGTCTACATATTAAAGTGGATTAAGGGGTACATGATTGATTGAGGTCCTCACAATCAGGGTTAACTAAATAATACATTTAGATTGGCCCTTTGAGTGAAGGGTTGTTTCTTTCCATCAAAAGTATTTATTGGTTATATTTTTTTAGCGCAAAATGCGTTCTTGCATAAATAATTGGCAGGAGGACATATTTTGAGCTACAAAATAGCTCTAAATTACCGATTTGCATATTGTGTAATTAGGTGTAACTCCTCATACTTTTCCTGAAGTTTATCATATGCACACAAAAGCAAATTCTGCAATTAATTTCACAGCCTTGATCTCAATAAGATGTGTGTATGTATGAATAGTATGATAATGCAGTAGTCAGTTTTGGTAATTTTTCTTATCTAAATCTTCACTGATTTTATTCCTATCTACTTGTGAATGTATAAACATTTCATGTGTTTTAGAATTTTTTAACATTTCAGATTCATAAATTAAAGGTATAAATGTATTATTATAACGTGAGGAGCTGCTGTTATTGTGCATAAATAGACACACAGCAAAGCTAACATTGGCATAGAAACTAAAATCTATGCATTCTAAATTAAAACTTGTGAGATTCCTTGATTAATAAGATTAAGACACTAGCAACACAAAGTTAAACTTGGGAGCTTTTATTGAAATGGGGCACACATTGTTTGGTTTATAGAAAATCTTGTTCCCTTTAGAATAAAAAGGGTACACTTTCTTTCTTCAGAGTCATAGTTTTTGCGTACGACAGCTAAGTACCCGATCCAAACAAGAAACTAGACAGGGCATTTGGAAGTAATCCACATTTTGTGGCCAGTCAGAGAGTAAAGCAAAATAACGCTAACAAAAGGGCAGTCTTCTAGCTGGAGCAGCAATGGTGGTTGAACTGAGGAAACAAGTTATAAAATGAGAAACCTTAGGATTAAAAGACTTTTATAGCACTAAAAACAGAAGTGTGAATTACGTACTTGCTGGAAATGTTTTGGGTATGTGAAAACCCAGCTTCATTTTGAGTTTTTCAGATGGAGTACTCTTTCTGCATTACCCTCACTACACCCTGTGAATTATGAGTCAGGTGGGCCGTCAGTTTGCCGATAACAGTGCCCACATTGGCTTTGCAGTTGGAAAAAAAGAGCAAGAAGTGCAAGGACATTAGACCACCTACCCTATTTAAAGTAGACTGTCTTTTTTCGTGTCCATAACCATCTGATAAACCCTGTTCTGGCTCTCACCAACATGAAAGAAAAAAACTCCCAGGATGTGTTGGCAATTAGTTTTGTTTTTCCTAACAAAATCCACTTTGTATAAATCAAAAACAATTTGGTGGCAAAAGATGGGTGGTCATGCTCGAAATCTTCAGTGCATTCACAGCAACCATTGAGGGACTCTAAATTTGAGCTTCCTCTGCTCATTATGGTGGCATATGAAATTGTTACAAATTGGGTCTCTGGTTGGCAGAGGTTTGCATCCTGTCCAAGAAGGCACCACAATCCTAGTCAGGGTAAGCTAGATACATACTTTAAATTAACCTGTGCTCACCCTCTGGTAGCTTGGCACAGATCAGGCAGGCTTAACTTAAGAGGCAATGTTTAAAGTATTTGGGCGATACACACACACATACAGAGTAACAAAACCAAAAAACAAGATCAAAACAACCAAAGTACAATTAGTAGTAGTCGAGATATACATTTTTACAGAATAAATGTAACAACAGTGTTTAGAAGTCAATAGCGCTAAAAGGCTACTTGAGATCGCGAGGGACTGGGTTAAATACAAAGTTCAGGCCAACCGCGATGGAGGGCAGGCAGGCTCTGAGACTCATACTGGTCCCACAGAAAAAGTACCTTGGATGAAGCAAAGCATCGACACTAACCGCGATGGAGGGCAGGCCGGCTCTGAGACTCATGCTGGTCCCACAGAAAAAGTACCTTGGATGAAGCAAAGCATCAACACTAATGTTACAAAGCATTGATCTTTCCAGTGCAGTATGGTCACTACGTCATACTCGAGCTCCATTGAGATAAGGCAATGCATCATCAAGCATCACAGAGCATCATTGTTGGGCTGAGTCAGCTGCAGTATTGCTGTAGTTGAACAGCCTCTGAGTCGGCGTCGATCAGCGATGCATTGGTTCCAACTGGTACAGTTGTGGCGATATATATCGTCTTTGTAGAAAAACAGCAGCCCACTCCTGAGGCCCAGTACTGGAGGTTGCACCTCAAGCAAGGATAGGACTCGCAGATGGCAGAGTCCAACTGCACCAGAAACATTTGAGGAAGTCTTTTGTGTCCCTGAGACGTCAGAAAACAGAGGGCAAGACAGAAAGCCCTTGGAGTCACTCTGGGTTCAAGTGACATAGACCCAGCCCTTGCCCTCAGCAGGGTAGAGCTCAGCAGGCAGGAGAGCAGCTCAGCAAAGCCGAGACGCAGTTCCTCAGAACAGTCAGTTAAGGCAAAGTGGCAATCTTTACACACACAGCAGTCTTTACTCCAGCAGAGGTCTACCCACATGCTGTTATGGACAAAAGATGCACCGAAATTTGGAAGAGACAGTGATGAGTCTATATACTCTCTTTCATAGAACAGTATGTGACATGTGCCATCCCAAAAGACAGTGGAGAAATAGGCGTCAGACAACAAGTTCTGCACTTTCAAACACAAAGATGTGAAAGTACTGTCAACGAAAATACAGATGCAAAGGAAGATTTTACATAAGATGTAGGTTTGGATTTCCATTACCTGTCAATTCCCAAGGAAAAGTGAACAGCTTTTCTACTGAAGTCAGAGATGCACTGACCAGAAGAATCACTGAAAAACACATACAACCTCTGAAGAAAAGAGGCCTCCAAATATATTATTGACTATAACAAAAAGAACAATTGATGGACAGAATGCAGAACAATGTCATACATTCACCTCAGTACAGAGATCTGGGCCTAAATCCATAGTTTTTTTGCTTACCATGCCATTTCATTTTGAACCCAGCCATATGCAAATCAGTCTTGACCCTGTTTAGCATGGGAACAGTCCAGCCCAAACTGCCAAGCCAGGTCCCACCTAGACTGGAAATAGGCATTCTAGGACTGGTTTCGGGGTTTCACCCCTCATCAGCCAGGATAGCTTGACTCCAGTGGCATGGAAAGCACAGGACCCACGTCTGGGCCTGTGATTCTCAAAATGTGGAATGCTAATATGGATAAACAATTTGTTGCAGGCAACTCCATGGCTTTTGTTTGTTACATCACTTCATACATTGCACAATCAAAGAAGATGGAAATGAAAGAGATTTCTTTAGAAAAGACTCTAATCAAGAAATTTTACAGTCAGCTTGAAAATGCTTCCCCACAGAGAGATAAGATCCTAGGAATGCTGTGATTGGTTTAGCTCAGCCAGTTTGTTCTCAAAGTCAAGAGGAATCGTTTGGTTCAGTCTAGGCCTAGCAAACACAAGAGTTTGACCCAGAAAGTACAGCCATTGTATAATCAAATATATTGGAGATGTACTATCCAAGAAGAAGTCCACATCTAGAAAACATGTGGCTTTAAGAAGTACTTCAACACTAAAGATATAGAACCAATTTATCAGAAAATATTGAAGAAGGGAAGTATGTAGAAGTTGGATGTGATCGTTGTTTGATGAGACACAGAAAAGGAAATCAAATCTAATTACCCACAGAAAACCTAGTTGCCCAACTCTAGACAGAAGAGAGTTTTTCTATTTGGCACTTCTATAACTCTTCAAGCCCTGGTGCGCTGAATCAGAATTACTCAGAGACTATTACTGCAATGAAGATGTTTTCAATGCTGTGAAAGACAGCATTCCATGGTCAGTCTTCCCAAACTATTTGCAAATGTAAAATGATGAGCTAGAAGAGGAAGAAATTATTACTGCTGAGATAGCTATGGAGAATATTGGAAGCTTCCGAAGTTCTGGACCACTGAGTAAAGATCCTCTTGGACAACCAATTGAAAATGAAGCTGCAATAGCCATGAATGAGGTGGAAAGTGCAATGGAACTAGCAAGACAGGAATGCGTTGATTTGGAACAGTTAGAAAACTGAACATTGAACAGAAAGAAATGTATATGGAGGTAAAAGAGAAATAAAAGCATTGGCTCCTCCATGAGAAGAATGAATATAAATGCTCATCATTTAAGCCAATATTGATATACATCAGTGGGGAAGCTGGCATTGAAAAATGCTTGTTAATTAAATGTCTCACCTCTTACCTACAGAGGACTACAGGATCACATTTATTGTGTGCAGTAACAACATCAACTGGATTAGGTGCAGACAACATTAAAGGAAATACTTGACATTGACTACTTATGCTACCTGCTGAATGTTACAATAAACAGAAATACCAGAAGTTATCATTTGAGGCTTGTCATAAAGACTCAAGTGTACTGAAAAAACTGAAGCTTTTAATCATCAATGAAGTGAGCATGGTCTGAAACCTAATGCTTGCCTTCATTCACTTGAGAATGCAACAGATTTGCTGTTTGGAAGAAAACATTTAATTGTCTTTAGTGACCTATCGCAACTTACCACCATCAAAGGAGAGCCTATATTAGAGACACTGCTCCATGATGACACTTGGAATTTTTTGGGAAGCATTGACAATGCAAACATATGGCTAATCTCCCAATACAAAGAACTACTTAAAAATATGTGTCAAGCATCTGATGTGGAATACAGATATATTATGAAATATTTTAGAGTAGGATTTCTGACAAAGGAGGGCAAACTTTCCTTTGAAAATCATCATATTAAGAAACTACATTTGTTTAACAATATAGCAGCATAGCTTATTTTCAACTGCATTGAAGAAGTGAAATCCACAGTTTGTTTAATGCCTATTCTTCAGGATTTCTCCAATTTTAATGAAGAATTACTAAAAATGGAGAAAGAACACATTTTGGAAATTATAGCAATCGACAAAATGGAACACCAGGTTGTGACAGTACTGCTAAGTGGAAAACTACAAGTAAAATTGGCTTAATTGGAGAAATCTGTATCCAGGACTGCAGGATTAGAAAAGTGTTTATGCATACGCAAACACTGTAGAGTAATTTTGCAGTAATTTTGCAGCTTAATTTAAAGCATTAGTAAATTAGTGCAATGGAAAAAGTTATTGATTTCATAAATTTTCCAAATAGAGATGAGGTTCAATACTTAGCCATAAAATTTGATCAGATTGATGCAGTGAAGCAGATTGGCCAATGTGTTGTCAATGTTTTGCCTGTAATGGACTTATATGTCCGGCTGCAGCAGTTCCCAGAGTCTCTAGCATATGCTGTGAGTGTCCAGAAATTTCAAGGTTTAAGTGTAGACAAAACTTTTATTAATATTGGTAGTACTGTATTTAAAGAAGGTATGTCATATGTTGGATTTTCTCGAGTAGGAACATTGTCTGGTTTGTTTGTGGTTGATTTTGATGACACAAAAGTTAGTGCCAATGCAAACTGTATCAGAGAGTACAATCGGGTAAGAAGTGTATATGCTCCTCATTTAGGACAGTTTCCCATTTATGAAAACGGATAATCTGTCCAAAGCAGAAGCTCACAAAAGAATCTATGGATGTTGCTGAAAAGAAGGAAAAGTAGGAGAACAAGTAAGGTGTTAAGAAAATAAACTGGAGAACGAGGGGGATGTTGTAGGTTACCAGTTGTCAAACACTTCTGGTGTCAACTAAAATGGAAATGTTGTTCTCAATTTACTGTTTCATTTACCACATCTTATAAAATGCAATTGAACAGAAACCACAGAAGAGATTATGTTCTGCACTGTGTGGTTTGCTGCAACTTTTACATAGTGATAGGACTGTAATACATTGTGCTTCAGGCATTTGAGATCTAGTAGATATATGTAGTGGATCAGTACTATTTACTCAGAAGAATCAACAAGATGCACAGGAGATTATAATGGTCATCATTGGAGTTTTAGAAGAAGAAGAAATCGGTATTGATGACTTTTTTGAACTGAGTTACACATGGAATCATGAGTGTGGTCTTTTATGTCTACCACTCAAATAAATTCTGAGTGATTTCTGTACTTAACACTACTGGATTCCAAAACTGTATCTTTTGACAGATTGATCAAAACGGCAAACCAAAATATGATCTGCCTAAATTGCAGATCAGATGTTATGTCTATATTGAATAAACAAGGAAGTGGAAAATACCTAACATTAATGCTTTACCAATGCAGAGCAGATGGATCTAAATTAGAAAACGGAATTACAAGCTTCATTGCTGGACAATTATCAGTTTCTGGAAGAACTTTTACTACTATGGCTATCATGTTTCATGAAGGATTTAATGTAACATCTGGACACTATACTCTTTAAAGAGTGAAACTAGATGGTAAGATTGCAATGATACCAATCTTGAATTAAAACAAAATCTGCCTTTCAAACTTAAAAATTCTTACATCTTGTTTCTTCAACCAAAGTTATAAGGAGGATTTCTGATTTTTTTAAAAGTGGAGTATGGTTGTCAGGATTCACAAGAGGTTTCCTCCTAGTTACCCTACAGTAGCCATTGCTTCTGCCCCCAACGCTATTGACAAAGCTTGGGGTCCCGCTATGGCCTCAGTTGGTGAGCATGCTGGCGGCACTGGATTTCCAACATGGCCGCCAGCGTACCCACTGTTCAGCGGTCTAGTCTTGCCTAGAACTCCCTGGTTTGGTGAAGAGCACACTAACATTCCACGGCGCACTTCACCAATGATTTGACCCGAGTGACAGCTTACCTGCTTCTCTCCGTCAAGTCAGATAGTTAGGGTAGCTTCGTCAGTCCGCGTTTAGCTTTGGCGGCTCCTGTTCTTCACACCAAGACAAGGTCAGTGTATTTTTGTTGCGCATGCCCCGAAACTTGTTTCAGTTAAGTTCGGCGCATGATGCTTTCTGAGAAGTGTTTCTGAGAGAGAGAGTCTCCCGTTCCTCACCCCAAGACAAGGTTAGTGTAATTTTGCTGCGCAGGCCCCGAAACTCATTTCTGTCGAGTTCGGCGCATGGCGCTTTCTGAGAAGTGTTCCTGAGAGAGAGTCTTGTAGCCTATGTCTGTGTGGGCTAGTAGTGAAATTTAGTTGCACATGCCAGAAACCTAGTTTAGTGAAGTTTGGCGTATGACACATAAGGAGTAGTGATTCCCAGTCAGAAAGTCTAGTCTGCTAATCGATGCGGGTGTATATTTCTCTTCACGCCATATCAAAGCGCTGGCTCGTTACTATTCTTTAATTAAATAAGAGAGATTTAGTTACAACAGACCAAACTGAAACCTGAGTTTATTATTTAAAAAAGTTTTTAGTCTTTCTATGGTCCATATAGTAAATGTCACTAGTTGGACATTGTTCTGAATGCTATAATTCCTACGTTGATTACAGAGCCTTAGAAGAACAAACTCAAGTGAGTTAATAATATTTAGAGGTAGCTCAACTATCATTAGTATTCCTTGTAATATTTAGAAATACAATCTCCTACTTACCTTATGTTTCTCTGTGTGAAGAGTAGAATATCGGAGACGTCCTGTCTAAACCTGCAAGAAAGAAAATCGAGTTAATATCTTCTCCAGTTATCAGCACAATCAACATCACTAGAGAAGGTTATAGAAGAGAGGCTGGGGTCCAAGGAATTTCTGGTAAGATACGTTACCTTACGTTAAATGCATAATTTAGAGTTACGAAGTGATATTTATAATTACAATTGTTTTCAGCAATATAAGAAGAAAGAAGAAGACGAAGCAGAACAGGCAGAATACCAGTCGGGCTGTCTCTTCTCTTCTCTATTCCCAATCTCCTTTCCCCCTTGGTGCTTACCTGTAAAGGATTATTAAAGCTAGCAGGAACATTCTGAGAGGGGCATTGGGAACCAGGCATCATACTGCTCCTGTGTTATCGAGAGTGGATTGTCAGTTTTATAAGACATCATTTGGTCTACCGGGGTGATATTTTCAAATGAATCTCAAAATTCAAGTGTGCTTTAATCTATTAGAAGCATTTTGCCGGTTATAATATTAAACAGGTATTTTTAATATATGCTTGTTTATATTAGTGTAATAACAATAGGTAAAACAATTGATTAAATAATGGTAGTGACTGCAATGCATAGTGTCACTTATTTGTGGTGAAATACAGTGCAGTTTTATTTTGTACAATCTATGCAATTGTTTTTCCCCACTGTTCAAAGATGAATTTCTATACAGTACATTTATGGTGTACAAGTATGAAAGCTGAGCACAGAAAAAAGGGAACATGAAATGTTTTATTATAATGAGATATATAACGTTAGAGCATAAGGAATGTTTATTGTTTTGTTTCTGGAATTTTTATATGTAATACTAACTTATGTTTATCTTATTTTTCGTTCTCAACAGTGCTGGCGGTGGTACGCCTTCGGATGTTTTAGCTTACTCGTTTTGCCACACAAATACTTCTTCAATGTACCCCTGCCAAAGAAATTATCGCATAATGGCCACTTGATGTACTTTGCCATCACTTGGATTTCCACGCAGGGGATGGTGTAAAACTACCATGCAAATGATTGCTGCTTTCTCTTGCAATCCTCCTACAAAGAACTGTGTTCCACAGGGTGTGAATGCTGATCCTTACTGCCACTAGATGCGATTTTATTTCAAAATAATTTCCCCAAAAATTACCAAAATCGATTTGAAAAAAGAAAAGTGCTGTTGCTAATATAGAAAGGTTTTTTTCTACAGTCTTTGTTATCATTTTCTTCCCACTATTGAAAGATGAACTTTTATACAGTACTTTGTTTATGGTGTAGAAGTACAAAACCTGAGAAAAGTAAAAAAGGGAAAAGTAAATGCTTTACTATAATGTGAAATACTATTACAGCATAAGAAACGTCTACTCTTTTGTTTATAATATGAGCTTATACATTGCAGAAAATAATCATGTATTGTGAAATTTGGCAAAAAGTAATCCTAACTAATATATATGTTCTTTTCGTGTTTAACAGATGAATGGCACCATCTATTGGAGTAAAGTAATTTCCTAATGACTTCTTTCTATGTATTTCAACAAACTTACTTGGTCAAGGTACACACCAAGGGAGAGCCTGATACAAACACTGAGACATCTACACAGACACCGATATAGCCACTAATATATACCCAGTCACTCACCCATACAGTGACTAACACACCCTCATGCCCTCTCATACAGCCACTAACGCATCTACTCACTCACCCAAACAGTCACTCTTACAACCACCCAGTCACTAATACAGCTACTAACACAGCCAGTCAGTCTCCCATATAGCTAGTGACACACAATCAGTCTCTCATCCCGTCACTGACACAGTCACTCACTCACCAATACAGGTACTGACACACCCACTGACTCACCCATATAGACACTAACACACCCATTCACTCGCCCCCACAGTCACTGTTACATCTATCCAGTCACACATACAATCCCTAACATACCCAGTCTTTATCCCATGTAACCACTGATACACCCAAATTCCTCACCCATACAGTTACAAACACATTCACTCACTCACCCCATCTGTCACTCACACATCCACTCACTCACCTGCAGAAGTACTAATACAGCATGGCAGTCACCAATACAGCTAGTGACACACACACTCAGTCTCTGATCCAGTCACTGACTCAGGCACTCACTCACCTGTACAGACACTCACACACCCACTCACTCATTCATATAGATAATCATGAACCCACTCACTCACCCATACAATCACTCATATATCCACACAGTCACCTATACAATCAATAACACCCAGTCACTCTCCTATGTAACCCATAACACTCCCAATAACTCACCCATACAGTTACAAACACATCCACTTGCTCCCTCAAACAGTCACTCATATACCAGATGAGAAGGAAGGCCATTGTAGATCTGCTAAAACCTGATTGCACCAAGGCTACTGCAACAATCTGACAGGTTTACCAATGTCCCTCCACTGGTGAAGCTCATGGGGGTACTACACATGCTTGCATCAGGGTCTTTCCAGATCACAGCTGCAAGAGTGTCCTGAATCTCCCAGCCATGTTTCTTCCCATGTTTTTTATCCATTCTCTATGCCATCATCCATCTGACACCACCGCTACCTTTTCTTCCCCTGCACCAATGAGCTGCAGCTGGAGACAAACCAAGGGTTTTATGCAATCGCTGGGTTCCCAAATGCGCTGAGTGCAATGGACTGCACTCAGGTACACCTGGTTCCCCAGCTGCAACATCCCATTTCTACGGGAACAGGAAACTTACCCACTCCATCAATGTGCAGGCCATCATTGACCATTGGGGCCTGTTCAGTAACGTGCTGGCCAAATACCCTGAGATTGTGCAGGACACGTACATATTCAGGCACTACCTCATAAATAACCACTTCCTGAATGGACAATATGAGAATGGCCTACTCGTAGACAAGGAAAACGGACCCCTTCACTGCTAGGCCTTCCCCCACCCCCGTGCTAAGTCTTTTTTTGTCTATTTGGGGTAGTTCGTGCTCAGGCACCTGTAACTTTTTGACCACATAAGGTATCCATTCCAAATTTGCATACTTTTTTTCCAACCTCACGGGGATTCTAAAGGTAGCCAGGGTTTGTGTATTGACCTGGAGCGGATCCAGAAATTAGCCAAAATACAGGTAAATGTTATTTTTTTAGGAAAAATGGGAAAAAAGGGCTACAGATGAAAGCGTCTGTTTTTTTCCCCTTCAAATGGTATCAAAAAAGGGGTTGTGGTGCTGAAATTACCATCTTCCCAGATTTCAGGGACAAGCAGACTTTTGTCAGAAAACCACCATTTTTTACACAGTTTTGGCATTTTTCTAGGACATAGCCTATTTTTGATATTTTTGTGCTTTCAACCTCTTTCCAGTTAATGGTCAAAAAGGGTATGAAAGAAATAATGGATCCTGGGAAGCTATACATTTTAGAAAAGTAGACACAATTCTGAATTCAGCAAGGGGTCATTTGTTGAGATCCTTCAATGTTTTCACCTGTAACTTCTAATTATGACAGCTGTTTGAAAGCAATATTCTGTTACATTCGCCAGACCTTTCTGGTTGTGCAGATATTTAGGACTTGTAGGTTCACCAAGAACCCGACGAACCCAGAGCCAATAAATGAGCAGCGTCTTGCAATGATACCGGGTATATAGCAATTAATTTGGGAAAATATATACATGGAAAAATCGGTATGAAAGACACCTATGTATTTCTGAAGTTAGAACAAAATATAGAGTTTAGAAACAGTAGATATTTGCACATCTGGAATCTGCGTGATCCACAAAATTCCCCCCACCCAGTGTCCCCCAAAGTCTTCCGAGAAAAATGGTACATCACTTGTGTGGGCAGGCCTAGTGCCCGTGACAGGAAACGGCCCAAAACACAACATGGACACACCACATTTTCACAGTGAAAATGGACCCTTTTTTTGCAAAGTGGCTAGCTGTAGATTTTGAACCCTAACTCTGCCAGCACCTAGGGAAATCTAGCAAACCTATACATTTGTGAAAACGAGATACCCAGGGGAATCTAGGATGGGGTGACTTGACTGGCTCTCAGCAGGTTCTGTTACCCAGAATCCCTTGCAAACCTAAAAATGTGTCTAAAAAAACACATTTTCCTCATATTTCTGTGGTGGAAAGTTCTGGAATCTGCATGGATAAACAGAATTCCACCCACCCCGCATTTCCCAAAGTCTTCCGAGAAAAATGGTACCTCACTTGTGTGGGTAGGCTTAGGGCCCGGGACAGGAAATGGCCCAAAACGTAACATGGACACACCACATTTTAACAGTGAAAACGGACCCTTTTTTGCAAAGTGCCTAGCTCTAGATTTTGAACTCTAAATTTGCCGGCACCTAGGGAAAACTAGCAAACCTATACATTTTTGAAAACTAGACACCCAGGGAAATCCAGGATGGGGTGCCTTGATTGGCTCTCAACAGGCTCAGTTAGCCAGAATCCCTTGCAAACCTAAAAATTTGTAAAAAAAAACATTTTTTTCTCACATTTCTATAGTGGAAAGTTCTGGAATCTGTGTGAATCTACAGAATTCCACCTACCCCGCATACCCCAATGTCTTACAAGAAAAATGGTACCTCACTTGTGTGGGTAGGCTTATTACTTGCGACAGGAAATGGCCCAAAAAGCAACATGCACACACCACGTTTTCACAGTGAAAAGAGACTCTTTTTTTGCAAAGTGCCTAGCTCTTCCGGCACCTAGGGAAACTGAGCAAACGTATACATTTTTGAAAACTAGACACCCAGGGGACTCCAGGACAGGGTGGCTTTCACCAGGTTCTGTTACCCAGAATTCCTTGCAAACCTCAAAATGTGTCAAAAAAACACATTTTCCTCACATTTCTGTAGTGGAAAGTTCTGGAATCTGTGTGGATTCACATAATTCCCCCCACACCGCGTTCCCCAAAGTCTTCTGAGAAAAATGGTACCTCACTTGTGTGGGTAGGCATAGCGCCCGCGACATGAGATGGCCCAAAACACAACATGGACACACAACATTTTCACAGTGAAAACTGACCCTTTTTTTGCAAACTGCCTAGCTGTAGATTTTTAACCCTAACTCAGCCTGCAGCTAGGGAAACCTAGCAAACCTATGCATTTTTTAAAACTAGACACCCAGGGTAATTCAGGATGGGGTGACTTGACTGACTCTCACCAGGTTCTGTTACCCAGAATCCCTTGCAAACCGAACAATTTGTTAAAAAATCCACATTTTCTTCAACTTTCTGTGGTGGAAAGTTCTAGAATCTGCAGAGATCCACAAAATTACACCCACTCTGTGTTCCCCAATGTCTTCCGAGAAAAATGGAACCTCACTTGTGTAGGTAGGCCTATTGTCTGCGCCAGGAAATGGCTCAAAACGCAACTTGCACGCACCACCTTTTCACAGTGAAAAGGGAGTCTTTCTTTGCAAAGTGCCTAGCTGCAGATTTTGAACCCTCGATCTGCCGGCACCTAGAGAAAATTAGCAAACCTATACATTTTTTAAAACTAGACACCAAGGGGAATCTGGGAAGAGGTGACTTGACTGGCTCTTACCAGGTTCTGTTACCCAGAATTCCTTGCAAACCTACAAATGTGTTAAAAAACAAATTTTCCTCACATTTCTGTGGTGGAAAGTTCCGGAATCTGTGTGGATCCACAAAATTCCACCTACCCCGCGTTCTCCAATGTCTTCCAAGAAATGTGGTACCTCACTTGTGTGTGGTAGGCCTAGTGCCCGCGACAGGAAATGGTCCAAAACGCAACGTGGACACACCTCATTTTCACAGTGAAATGGACCGTTTTTTTGCAAAGTGCCTAGCTGTAGATTTTGAACCCTAGCTCTGCCGGCACCTAGGGAAACCTAGCAAACATATACATTTTTGAAAACTAGAAACCCAGGGGAATCTAGAATGGGGTGACTTGGCTGGCTCTCACCAGGTTCTGTTACCCAGAATCCCTTGCAAACCACAAAATTTGTCAAAAAAAGCAAATTTTTCTCACATTTCTGTGGTGGAAAGTTCTGTAATCTGTTTGGATCCACAAAATTCCACCCAGCCCTCTTTTCCTAAAATCTTCCGATAAAAATGGTACCTCACTTGTGTGGGTGGGTCAAGTACCCACGTCAGGCAAGGCCCAAAACCTATTGAGGCGACTTCAAAATTACCTATCACAAAACAACCTGGTTTTGCATAGGGGATCCCATGGGTTTTTGGCCCCGGGCTCGGCGACCATCTAGGGAAACCTACCAAACCCACACATTTTTTAAAGGTAGACTCCATGGGGAGTTCAGCAAGGTATGGCTTGCGTGGGTCCCCCAACATTTTCCTACCGAGAATCCCCTGCAAAACTCAAATTTAGCTGAAAAAAAGCACGGTTTTTTTTCAAATTTTTGTGTGGTAAAGTTCTGGAATCAGCGTGGATCCACAAATTTCCTTCTAGACAGCATTCCCCCAGGTTTCCCGATAAAAATGGTATCTCACTCGCGTGGGTGGGTCAAGTACCTGCGACAGGCAAGGGATCAAAAACCTATTGAGGCAACATCAAAATTACCTATCACAAAACAACCTGGTTTTGCAAGGGGGTCCCAGGAGTTTTTGGCCACGGGCTCGGCGGCCACCTAGGGAAACCTACCAACACCACACATTTCTAAAAACTAGACACCCAGGGGAGTCCAGCAAGGTATGGCTTGCATTGGTGCCCTAACATTTCCCTACCCAGAATCCCCTGCAAACCTCAAATTTAGCCGAAAAAGTCACTTTTTTCTCACATTTCTGCATGAGAAAGTTGTAGGATCACCGGGCTGACACAAATTTCCTACCACCCAACATTCCCCCAGGTCTCCCGATAAAAATGGTACCTCACTTGTGTGGGTAGGCATAGTGGCTGCAACAGGAAATGGCCCAAATCGTACTGTGGAGACTTCAAAATTACCTATAGGAAAACTACCTGGTTTTGGGGGGGCACCTGGGTTTTGGCCCCTGGCTCGTCTCCATCTAGGGAAACCTACCAAACCCACACATTTCTGAATCTAGACACCCTGGGGAGTCCAATGAGGTATGGCTTGCATGGATCCCCCAACGATTCTCTACACAGAATCCCCTGCAAACCTCAAATTTAGCTAACAAAAACACATTTTCACGATTTTTTTGTGTGGAATCACTGTGGCGGCACAAATGTCCTACCCAACAGCATTCTCCTTAGTGTCCTGAGTAAAATAGTACCTCACTTGTGTGGGTGTCCAATGCAGAATTGGCTAAAAATGTATTTTAAAAAAAAAATTCTGCTTGGAATTCTCAGTGCAATACCATTATTCCCTATGTTTTGGGCTCTTCCCAGTCACAGGCCCTTGCCCCACCCACATAAGTGAGGTATCATGTTACTCGGGAGACTGAGGAGAACGCAATGCAGTAGGATATTTGTGCTGGCATGCTGATTCCACCCAAAAATATGTGGAAAATGTGGCTTTTTCAGCTAAATTTGAGGTTTGCAGAGCATTCTGGGTAAGAAAACATTGTAGGATCCACGCAAGCCATACCTCGCTAAACCCCCCCAGGTACCTAGTTTTCAGAAATGTATGGGTTTGGTAGTTTTTCAAGATGACCGCCGAGCCCAGGGCCAAAAACCCCTGGGTAACAGAACCTGGTGAGAAGCACACAAGTCACCCCATCCTGGATTTCCCTTGGTGTCTAGCTTAAATTTTTTTTACAGATTTGCTAGTTTTCCCTATGTGCTGGCTGCGCTGGAGCCCAAAATCCACAGGTAAGCACATTGCTAAAATGTCTGTGCCTAGTGGGCTTTCTGCCGCCCTGGGGAGGAATCGGTCGGTTTGCCCCGATATGCCTCCAAGGGGGGCAGAAAGACTGTGGCTATGTTTTTGGGGGATGGGGACATTGGTATGCCCATTCTGGGCAGCCCCACACATTAGAAAAGCCAGCGTTATCACCACTGCCCCATCTGCCCCTCAGGGGGCAGAAAGACTGTGCCATTTTTTGGGGGAGGTGTGTGCATTGGCATGCCCATTCTGGGCTGACGTCAACCCTGAATAAAAAAAAATCCTGAGGCCCCGGGAGGCAGATAAGGGGCTATTGCCCCAATATTCCCCTGGGGAGGGGCAGAAAGACTGTGGTAATTATCATGCCCATTCTGGGCACCTCCCACCCCTAAACTATCAAAAAAATCCCTGGTGCCAAGTGGGCTTTCTGCCCCCCCGGGGCAGATCAGGGGCTTTTGCCCCCATCTACCCCTGGGGGGAGCAGAAAGATTGTTGCATTTTGTTTTTGGGGTGGGGGCATTTGCCTGCCCATCTTGGGCAGCCCCCACCAATACATCAATAAAAAAATCCCTGATTTCTAATTGGCTTTCTGCCCCCCAGGGGCAATTTGGGGGCTACTGTCCCCATATGCACCCTGGGAGCAGAAAGGCTGGAATTTCACTGGGGGTGGGGGCATTGTCATGCCCATTTTGGGCAGCCCCCACCCCAAAATCAATTTAAAAAATCCCTGGTTTCTAGTGGGCTTTCTGCCCGCCTGGGGGCAGATTGGGGGCTACTGCCCCATCTGCCCCCTCGGGGGCAGACAGACTGACATTTCTTTGGGGAGGTGGGGGCATTGCCATGCCCTTTTTGGAGCCACACTCCAACGTCATATAAACAAATCCCTGGTTTCTAGTGGGCTTTCTGGGGGTAGAAAGACCAACTTTTCTCTGGTGCGGGGTGGGGGCATTGCCATGCAATTTTTGGGCAGCCCCCACCCCAACGTCAATAAAAAAACATAATCCCTGGTTTCTAGTGGTTTTTCGCCCCTCCCCGGGGGCAGATTAGGGGCTACTGCCCCATCTGCCCCCGGGGGGGGGGGGGGTAGAAAGACTGTTGCGACCAAACAAATATGGGGGAGCAAAGGCCCTTGCTGAAGGGTCCGCTCCCCCCTCCCTGGTGCTACTGCGTGGGTCCCTGCTTGGGGATCGCCCTCCTGGGGTGATCCCCAAGCAGTGATCCACTAGGGAATTCTCCACTTTCCAACGATACCCCTCCCATCTTTTTTGGTGGTCGGGAGGCTGAGATAGCCCCACAAGCACCGAAACTGAGTAACTGAAAATAAGTTTCAGTTTTGATTTATTTGCAATGACGATTGGCGCGCGATCGTCATTGCAATGAAATTTAAAAATAGCCTAGGGAGGTTGGGGAAGCTCTTCCCCACCTCCCCAGGCAAAAAAAATGGGAAATCCCTCTGCTGTCTGCAGCAGAGGGATTTCCTGAGCATGTGCTTACTAGAACTTGTGCTCATGACGGAAGCATTACGTCATGAGCATGGAAGCGGTTAAATACCTAGCACACCCACTAACAGTCAGAAATGGATGATATAATACCCCTCACTGTGTCTGTTGATGCAGATAGGAACATAAGTAAGAGGGGTGTGGCTCATACATGCGCCATGTAACATGGTACATGTTGCATGCAAACCCACAAGTTACCAATGTTAAGACATGCAAAGCCGCTATGGTTACCGTTTAATGGTGGAAGGGTACAATGCATTTCTGGGCTGAAGTCTGTGTAGCATCATTGTGTGCAAGGGAGTGGTTCCAGGAGGTTGTGGGAGTGTCTACATGCCACTCCTATGGTTCATCAGGCATGACATGTATCCCACCACCAACATCTGTGGTTTACCATGGACATATGCATGTGTCAGTATAAGGCATGTATGCTATGTAATTACCTACCTAGAAGGACCCACAGTCAGCCACTTCAAACATGGAGTGGGAGAACATAATGTCAGGAGCATCTCCAAATAATCACGTAGAAGTGTACAATGCATAAGCCCATGCTCTGCATTTGCTATAACACAAAGTAATGGAAGAAACATGAGTCATCCTCTGAACAACTGTATGACTAACTTATATTGTGAAAACAATGTTTGAAATGTATATGACAATGTAACTATGCCATGTATCAGTAACAGTTGGCAAAATGATTGACAGTAGTCCTTTCTTTGCATTTTTAGCTGACCAGGGATAAGGTGATTCCCTTATATGCACACCTCCATACATAGCCAGAGAAGGCCTACAATCAGGCACTCTGCAAGACACAGACTATTGTTGATGCTCAGCACCTTGAGACCCTTACGGATGAGCAGTTGCGCATTACGACTCACTTGATTGTTGAGCAAACCTTCAGCCTTCTCCTGGCCACGTTCCAATGTCTGGACATTTCAGGGGTAGATTGTTCTACGCCACCCCCAATTGTGTGCAAAATGATACTGGTGTGCTCCATACTGCACAATATATGTGTGTAGACTGATGTTCCCAGGACATGGAGAAGGAAGAGGAGGATGCAGATGGTGGAGACATGAAAACACTGCTGGTGGCAATCACAGACACACACACATTACGCAACATTCCTTACTTGATCCACATGTTCTGGAATGCAACAGTAACCAACATGTCATAAAGGTTCCATATGACAATAAATGTTTAAAACCATCACTTGTCTTTCCGTTTATGTCACAGGAAACCTCTATTTACACACATCTCTTCAGCTAGAAATAGCACACAGACTTTTGTAATCAGGACATAAGCCAGGCATCAATGCCAAAACATCAGAAAACATGTGCTGTGCATTGCCATGTGTTGTGTGCCTCTTGTGCTTTACCCGTTTCCATAGTAATAAGTCACGAAAAAACTCACGCTTAAGTAGGAAAATTGAGACTCCAATATGAAAGCTGACACTTTTCTAGGAAAGGTGACTTTTTAGAAGTAAACGTGATGTTTTTGTAGGAAAAGTGATGCTTTACCACTAAACGTGATGCATGAATAGGGAAGGTGAAACTCCAATAGGAAAGCTGACAATTTTGTAGAAAAGGTGAAAATTTTGTAGAAAAGGTGACTTTTAGTAGTAAATGTAACTCATGTGCTTTTGCCTCTAGCCTCATAAAGAGACTAGTAGGGTGTGTTTAGGAATACATATTTTATTTTATGTTTATTTATTTATATATTATTTATTTATTTTTTATTTATTTATATTTTATATATATACCTGGTGTGGTCTCCTTTCATTTAGCCACTCAAGAGATTATAGACTGGTAAAACAAGCTGCTTTCCATTCCTTCAAGACTTAGCCTGAGGGTTGCTCTCCATAGCTACCTCTAGGATAGCTTTCAATAAAGGTTGTCTTTAACCTATCATCAATAAGGAGTTGTTTGGACTGGTGCAAGGTACCCACTATAACTAGTGGACAGCATATACCAGGCCAACTTCTCACATTAGTGTGCAGCATGTGAGTTTCCAGCTTGCTATTCTTTTACCAGATAATCTCAATTGAGTGACTAACTGAAAACCACTAAAGGTACCTAAGGTACATATAATACAGACTTAGAATACAGTAAGTTCTACTGATCTTAGAGTTGTGTGTCAATAGCTTAACACACTCTTTCTACAAATCAAGAGAGTTTAGTAGGCCATACTAGAGTAGGTAGTGCATACACCACACCTCACTAGTAATGCTTCAAGACCAGGAACCAGTGGGTCCCTGCCAGAGGCCAGTGGGCTTCTTGCCTCAAAGTATGATAACCTCCCATTCTTGGAATTGAGAGCATTATGCAGTACTAGGAGACTGAAATCAGGCAAAAGTGCAAACACCCAACGCCTCATAGAGGTACTTCTGTTGGATGATCTCAGAAGGCCTACAGGGTCTGAAGGGGTAGGCAGAGTGGGTGGGGCAGCTAATGAGGAAGGACCTAGGGGTTCAGACACCCCTGACGTGACCTCTGGAGCTGACCAGGAGGACGACAATGATCCTAACCTGGAAAATGCAACTCCTCCTGAGGATGATGAAGATGGCCATGCTGGTCCTCTCTTTACTCCATCAGGAAGGGTTGGGAGTGTGCCTAGAAGGTCCAGATTTCCTTCTCAGAGTCTAACCATTCTGACACCTCCATAGGGACCTCTGTCTCCTCTCATAGGAGGGAAAGCTCTGAGGAGGGGAGGGTGAGACTGCTCCAGTATGAAGAAGCTCAGCTTAAGATTAAGAGAGAACAGATAGCCCTAGAAAGGGAACCCCTAGAGCTCCATAGAGCTAGAATAAAGATGGGACTAGAGTCCCATGGTGGCAGCAGCATCCCTATTGTTAGGGAGAGGTCTCATGACCATAGAAACCTAACCAAGATTGTCCCTCCCTACCAGAGTGGGGATGACATCCATGAATGAATAACTGCACTGGAAAGGGCCTGTAAAGTTCAGAGGGTCCCCCAGGAGCAGTGGGCAGCATTCTTATGGCTCTCCTTTGCAAACAAAGGTAGAGATAAGCTCCTTACTGTTAGAGAGGAGGATGCTGATGATTACTCCAGTCTGAAAAGTACATTGATTGAAGGGTTTGGCCTAACCACAGAACAATATAGGTTAAAGTTCAGAGATACCCAAAAGGCACAAAATCAAGACTAGGTGGACTTTGTAGATTGTGCTACTAAGGCTCTGGAGGGTTGGTTACTTGGCAGCAAGGTGTATGACTTTCAAGGATTATACAATTTAATTTTGAGGGAGCAGATCCTTAATAATTGTCAAAATCAGCTGTTGTATCAGTACCTGGTGGACTCTGATCTGACCTCTCCCCAAGAATTGGGAAAGAGGCAGAAGGTTCAGAACCAAGGTGGTGACCCAAAAAAGCAAGATTCTAAGAACTCTGACAAGGGTGGGGAGAAGGGTAAAGACCAGAAGTCTTCACAAGTTCCCCAAAAATCTTCTTCGGGGAGGGGAGTCCCAATCTAATAAAGGAAAAGGCCAAAAGAAACCATGGTGCATGATCTGTAAGCAGAAAGCTCACTGGACTACTGATTGCACCAAGTCCAAAGACTCAACTCCTGCCACCATTGCCCCTAAGGCAACTGTTCCCTCTAGTGCAGCTTCAAGTGGTGGTGGTAATACTCAGAATAAGGGTGCAATACGGTTAACCCTGGGTTCTGAGGTGGACTCTGGCCTAGTCAGAGTTCCAACTCAGGCTGTCCTGATCTTTGATGGAGGCATGGACATGTCCTCCTTTGTGAGTCCCAGTAACTTGTGAAAATACAGACAGCAGCTTTTGAATAATGGAAAAGAGGCTTTGGCATTCAGGGACACAGGAGCAAGTGTCACAATGGTGACAAAAGATCTTGTGGATCCTGGGCAGATTATACTTGGTGAAATGTACCAAGTAACCAATGCTAGCAATGTCAGGACAGACCATTCCTTGGCAGTTGTGAATTTCTCCTGGGGAGGGGTAACTGGACTCAAAAAGGTTGTGCTAAGTGCAGACCTCCCTATTGAATGCTTGCTTGGCAATGATCTAGAAACTTCAGCATGGGCTGAAGTGGAGCTCAGGACACATGCAGATATGCTAGGGATCCCTGCACATTTATTTGCTGTGACCAGGTCACAGGCCAAATTGTCTAAAACTGAACAGGCCCTGGATTCTGGAAGAATGGACCAGGTCCCTCCCAAGAGGAGGAGCAGTAGGGTTAAGGGAGACTCAGAATACAAATCAGCCTCCTCAGGGAGATGATCCTTGACCTGAAGAAGGAACTGTCCCAGAGGAGCAGCCCTTTTGAACTTTTGTTTTCCCATCCTGTTAGGGGTCCTTTGTGTCTGGTGAAGGAGGGATGGGAGTTACCTCTCAAACCCCATAAACAGGGCATGGTGGACTATGTACTTTGTCTCCGCTCCAGGATGGCTGAGTATATGAAAAAGGCAACTAAAAATCTTAAAGCGAGCAAGGAATTGCAAAAGGCCTGGCATGACCAAAAGGCTGTGCTGACTGTTTACCAGCTAGGGCAGAAAGTGTGGGTGTTGGAGCCTGTGGACCCAGCAGCCCTCCAAGATAAATGTAGTGGCCCCCATACAATTGTTGAACAGAAAAGGGAGGTCACCTACTTAGTAGACCTTGGAATCCCTAGGAGTCCCCATAGGGTACTTCATGTCAACAGACTAAAACCATATGTTGACAGGGCAGACATGGGCTTGCTCGCAGCTACTGATGAGGGACAGGAGGAAGAGAGTGACCCACTCCCTGACCTGCTCCCTCAGAACCCTGATGATGGATCAGTAGATGGGGTAGCCTTGGCAGGCTGCCTCACGGTCCAGCAGCAAACTGACTGCAGAAAACATCTCAGCCAGTTCAGACATATGTTTTCTCTGAATCCAAGTCAGACCACCTAGTGCACTCATGAAGTGGACACTGGGGACAGTCTGCCTGTGAAGAATAAGATCTACAGGCAACCTGATCATGTCAGGGACTGTATAAGGACAGAAGTCCAAAAGATGTTTGATTTGGGAGTCATTGAACCCTCAGATAGCCCGTGGCCTAGTCCAGTTGTCATTGTGTCTAAACCTCACACCAAAGATGGAAAGAGAGATGAGGTTTTGTGTGGATCACAGGGGTCTCAATTCAGTCACTAGGACTGATGCCCATCCCATCCCAAGGGCAGATGAGCTAATAGATACTTTGGCCTTAGCCAAGTTTCTAAGCACATTTGACTTGGCAGCTGGCTACTGGCTGATCAGACTAGCTGATGATGCAAAGCCAAAGACAGCATTTTCTACCCCTAGTGGGCATTACCAATTTGTGGTGATGCCCTTTGGTTTGGAGAATGCACCTGCCACTATCCAAAGGTTGGTGAATCAAGTCCTTACAGGCCTGGAAGACTATAGTGCAGCATATCTAGATGATATTGCTGTCCTTAGCTCCACCTGGGAGGATCACCTGGTCCACCTGAGGAATGTTTTGGAGGCCCTCTGCTTCTTATGGTTACCCCCACGTTTTGCTGCTGCAACACTGTTTTTTGACTTTACCCTGGCTGGGGCCCTGCTATTCAGGACCCCAGACTAGCTGCTTCCTCTCTAAATTGATTCCATGTACTTTAGGTACACCACAGACTGGATTCTGGGGTGCACTTATAAGTCCCTAGTATATGGTATACTATGTGCCCAGTGCATAGGTACCCCAGAGGCCTACCAGGGGCTGAGGCATGTATTGTGCCACCCCTGGGAAGCCCTCCAAAATGACACCACAGGTCTGCTACTGCAGCCTGGGTAAGGTGGTGCATGCACCCCTTACTGAGGTATAGGTTCACTATATCTCACCTATCACTGCACATAGAAACCTATCAGTCACCCCTATGGCAGGCCTTATCAATCCTGAAGGCAGGGTGATTGGTTTTGTGTGAGCGGGTGTCCATGCATGAGCAGAGCCCCTCTGCAGCCTTCGGAATCTCTCCTTCGGGGTTATCTGCGATGCAACCTGACCAGATACTCTTAAGTGAATTATAACCAAACGGTAAATGCTAGCTTTGGACTGGCCGCACGGAAACATGTTGTGTTTGGTGTCAAACACCTTGGAATCATACCCCCCACACAGTAACTGGTGTGGGAGTATGATCCCACCCTTCTAGAGAGAGAGACATGACAGCACCGTTATACATGATACCAACTTAAAAGAGCCCTGGCATCACAAAATGGATGCTGCAGCAACAGACACGAGTCTGGCCTCCTGTTGCTGACTGAAACTCCGGCAGGGGAGGCCTGGACAATAGGTTTCCTGTCACAGGGAGGTGTCACCACCTCCCAGACCAGCTTTAGTGTATTGGGGCAGGGTGGGTACACTCTGAGATTGCTTTGAAGTCCTGCACTGGGGGCACATTTGGTGTCCCTGTTCATAGTTCAGCTCAAACTGGTTCTGGGGCAACCAGCCCCTGCTCTGGTGCAAAACTGGACAAAGGAAATGGGTGTAGCCACCCCTCTTTCCAAACCCTCCCATAGGTGAGTCCCCTGCATTAGTCCAACCCCTTCCTTGGGTATAAAGAAGGAACCTCTGTAACCAGAACTTTAGATATCCCTGGACGAAACTCTGAAACTGAATCCTTGAACTTCGACAATCTGTTCAACGCCAGATGACTGAAGAATCTCCCTTGGAGTAAAGGAGTTACTCCCCTGCTTGGCAGGCACCAAAGATGCATCTGTCCGGTCTGCATCTCTGAAAGTCCCACTGGACGCCGAAGACTTTGCAACACTAGAGGTGGATTTCCAAACTTACCAGAGGCTGAGCCGAGTCTCCAGCAAAGCTGAGACCTGTAGCCCTCGTGGCTACCGTGGAACCGGAACCCCTGGACACTGTGAACATTTGCAAGTACATCACCTTCTCGACGCCTCCTGAGGCTGTGCATTGGGTTACTTGTAGCCCAGGCACCGAGCAGAGAATCCACTGAAGATTGTTGGCCTAGTTACCCCGAGTGACCCCGTGGGCCGCCATTTTGTGATTCCTCTTTTTTTGCAAAGTGCCTAGCTGTGGATTTTGAACCCTAGCTCTTCCGGCACCTAGGGAAACTGAGCAAACGTATACATTTTTGAAAACTAGACACCCAGGGGACTCCAGGACAGGGTGGCTTTCACCAGGTTCTGTTACCCAGAATTCCTTGCAAACCTCAAAATGTGTCAAAAAAACACATTTTCCTCACATTTCTGTAGTGGAAAGTTCTGGAATCTGTGTGGATTCACATAATTCCCCCAACACCGCATTCCCCAAAGTCTTCTGAGAAAAATGGTACCTCACTTGTGTGGGTAGGCATAGCGCCCGCGACATGAAATGGCCCAAAACACAACATGGATACACAACATTTTCACAGTGAAAATTGACCCTTTTTTTGCAAACTGCCTAGCTGTAGATTTTTAACCCTAACTCAGCCTGCAGCTAGGGAAACCTAGCAAACCTATGCATTTTTTAAAACTAGACACCCAGGGTAATTCAGGATGGGGTGACTTGACTGACTCTCACCAGGTTCTGTTACCCAGAATCCCTTGCAAACCGAAAAATTTGTTAAAAAATCCACATTTTCTTCAACTTTCTGTGGTGGAAAGTTCTGGAATCTGCAGAGATCCACAAAATTACACCCACTCTGTGTTCCCCAATGTCTTCCGAGAAAAATGGAACCTCACTTGTGTGGGTAGGCCTATTGTCTGCGCCAGGAAATGGCTCAAAACGCAACTTGCACGCACCACCTTTTCACAGTGAAAAGGGAGTGTTTCTTTGCAAAGTGCCTAACTGCAGATTTTGAACCCTCGATCTGCCGGCACCTAGAGAAAATTAGCAAACCTATACATTTTTTAAAACTAGACACCAAGGGGAATCTGGGATGAGGTGACTTCACTGGCTCTTACCAGGTTCTGTTACCCAGAATTCCTTGCAAACCTACAAATGTGTTAAAAAACTAATTTTCCTCACATTTCTGTGGTGGAAAGTTCCGGAATCTGTGTGGATCCACAAAATTCCACCTACCCCGCGTTCTCCAATGTCTTCCAAGAAATGTGGTACCTCACTTGTGTGTAGTAGGCCTAGTGCCCGCGACAGGAAATGGTCCAAAACGCAACGTGGACACACCTCATTTTCACAGTGAAATGGACCCTTTTTTTGCAAAGTGCCTAGCTGTAGATTTTGAACCCTAGCTCTGCCGGCACCTAGGGAAACCTAGCAAACATATACATTTTTGAAAACTAGAAAGCCAGGGGAATCTAGAATGGGGTGACTTGGCTGGCTCTCACAAGGTTCTGTTACCCAGAATCCCTTGCAAACCACAAAATTTGTCAAATAAAGCAAATTTTTCTCACATTTCTGTGGTGGAAAGTTCTGGAATCTGTTTGGATTCACAAAATTCCACCCAGCCCACTTTTCCTAAAATCTTCCGATAAAAATGGTACCTCACTTGTGTGGGTGGGTCAAGTACCCACGTCAGGCAAGGCCCAAAACCTATTGAGGCGACTTCAAAATTACCTATCACAAAACAACCTGGTTTTGCATAGGGGATCCCATGGGTTTTTGGCCCCGGGCTCGGCGACCATCTAGGGAAACCTACCAAACCCACACATTTTTAAAGGTAGACTCCATGGGGAGTTCAGCAAGGTATGGCTTGCGTGGGTCCCCCAACATTTTCCTACCGAGAATCCCCTGCAAATCTCAAATTTAGCTGAAAAAAAGCACGGTTTTTTTCAAATTTTTGTGTGGTAAAGTTCTGGAATCAGCGTGGATCCACAAATGTCCTTCTAGACAGCATTCCCCCAGGTTTCCCGATAAAAATGGTATCTCACTCGCGTGGGTGGGTCAAGTACCTGCGACAGGCAAGGGATCAAAAACCTATTGAGGCAACATCAAAATTACCTATCACAAAACAACCTGGTTTTGGAAGGGGGTCCCAGGAGTTTTTGGCCACGGGCTCGGCGGCCATCTAGGGAAACTTACGAACACCACACATTTCTAAAAACTAGACACCCAGGGGAGTCCAGCAAGGTATGGCTTGCATTGGTGCCCTAACATTTCCCTACCCAGAATCCCCTGCAAACCTCAAATTTAGCCGAAAAAGTCACTTTTTTCTCACATTTCTGCATGAGAAAGTTGTAGGATCACCGGGCTAACACACATTTCCTACCACCCAACATTCCCCTAGGTCTCCCGATAAAAATGGTACCTCACTTGTGTGGGTAGGCATAGTGGCTGCAACAGGAAAGGGCCCAAATCGTACTGTGGAGACTTCAAAATTACCTATAATAAAACTACCTGGTTTTGGGGGGGCACCTGGGTTTTGGCCCCTGGCTCGCCTCCATCTAGGGAAACCTACCAAACCCACACATTTCTGAATCTAGACACCCTGGGGAGTCCAATGAGGTATGGCTTGCATGGATCCCCCAATGATTCTCTACACAGAATCCCCTGCAAACCTCAAATTTAGCTAACAAAAACACATTTTCACGATTTTTTTGTGTGGAATCACTGTGGCGGCACAAATGCCCTACCCAACAGCATTCTCCTTAGTGTCCTGAGTAAAATAGTACCTCACTTGTGTGGGTGTCAGTGTCCAATGCAGAATTGGCTAAAAATGTATTTTAAAAAAAAAATTCTGCTTGGAATTCTCAGTGCAATACCATTATTCCCTATGTTTTGGGCTCTTCTCAGTCACAGGCCCTTGCCCCACCCACATAAGTGAGGTATCATGTTACTCGGGAGACTGAGGAGAACGCAATGCGGTAGGATATTTGTGCTGGCATGCTGATTCCACCCAAAAATATGTGGAAAATGTGGCTTTTTCAGCTAAATTTGAGGTTTGCAGAGCATTCTGGGTAAGAAAACATTGTAGGATCCACGCAAGCCATACCTCGCTAAACCCCCCCAGGTACCTAGTTTCCAGAAATGTATGGGTTTGGTAGTTTTTCAAGATGACCGCCGAGCCCAGGGCCAAAAACCCCTGGGTAACAGAACCTGGTGAGAAGCACACAAGTCACCCCATCCTGGATTTCCCTTGGTGTCTAGTTTAAAAAAAATTACAGATTTGCTAGTTTTCCCTATGTGCTGGCTGCGCTGGAGCCCAAAATCCACAGGTAAGCACATTGCTAAAAAGTCTGTGCCTAGTGGGCTTTCTGCCACCCTTAGGAGGAATTGGTCGGTTTGCCCCGATATGCCTCCAAGGGGGGCAGAAAGACTGTGGCTATGTTTTTGGGGGATGGGGACATTGGTATGCCCATTCTGGGCAGCCCCACGCATTAGAAAAGCCAGCGTTATCGCCACTGCCCCATCTGCCCCTCAGGGGGCAGAAAGACTGTGCCATTTTTTTGGGGAGGTGTGTGCATTGGCATGCCCATTCTGGGCTGACCTCAACCCTGAATAAAAAAAAATCCTGAGGCCCCGGGAGGCAGATAAGGGGCTATTGCCCCAATATTCCCCTGGGGAGGGGCAGAAAGACTGTGGTAATTATCATGCCCATTCTGGGCACCTCCCACCCCTAAACTATCAAAAAAATCCCTGGTGCCAAGTGGACTTTCTGCCCCCCCGGGGGCAGATCAGGGGCTTTTGCCCCCATCAACCCCTGGGGAGAGCAGAAAGATTGTTGCATTTTGTTTTGGGGGTGGGGGCATTTGGCTGCCCATCTTGGGCAGCCCCCACCAATACATCAATAAAAAAATCCCTGATTTCTAATTGGCTTTCTGCCCCCCAGGGGCAATTTGGGGGCTACTGTCCCCATATGCCCCTTGGGAGCAGAAAGGCTGGAATTTCACTGGGGGTGGGGGCATTGTCATGCCCATTTTGGGCAGCCCCCACCCCAAAATCAATTTAAAAAATCCCTGGTTTCTAGTGGGCTTTCTGCCTGCCTGGGGGCAGATTGGGGGCTACTGCCCCATCTGCCCCCTCGGGGGCAGACAGACTGACATTTCTTTGGGGAGGTGGGGGCATTGCCATGCCCTTTTTGGAGCCACACTCCAACGTCATATAAACAAATCCCTGGTTTCTAGTGGGCTTTCTGGGGGTAGAAAGACCAACATTTCTCTGGTGCGGGGTGGGGGCATTGCCATGCAATTTTTGGGCAGCCCCCACCCCAACGTCAATAAAAAAACATAATCCCTAGTTTCTAGTGTTTTTTCGCCCCTCCCCGGGGGCAGATTGGGGGCTACTGCCCCATCTGCCCCCGGGGGGGGGTAGAAAGACTGTTGCGACCAAACAAATATGGGGGAGCAAAGGCCCTTGCTGAAGGGTCCGCTCCCCCCTCCCTGGTGCTACTGCGTGGGTCCCTGATTGGGGATCGCCCTCCTGGGGTGATCCCCAAGCAGTGATCCACTAGGGAATTCTCCCCTTTCCAACGATACCCCTCCCATCTTTTTTGGTGCTCGGGAGGCTGAGATAGCCCCACAAGCACCGAAACTGAGTAACTGAAAATAAGTTTCAGTTTTGATTTAGTTGCAATGACGATTGCCGCGCGATCGTCATTGCAATGAAATTTAAAAATAGCCTGGGGAGGTTGGGGAAGCTCTTCCCCACCTCCCCAGGCAAAAAAAAAATGGGAAATCCCTCTGCTGTCTGCAGCAGAGGGATTTCCTGAGCATGTGCTTACTAGAACTTGTGCTCATGACGGAAGCATTACGTCATGAGCATGGAAGCGGTTAAATACCTAGCACACCCACTAACAGTCAGAAATGGATGATATAATACCCCTCACTGTGTCTGTTGATGCAGATAGGAACATAAGTAAGAGGGGTGTGGCTCATACATGCGCCATGTAACATGGTACATGTTGCATGCAAACCCACAAGTTACCAATGTTAAGACATGCAAAGCCGCTATGGTTACCGTTTAATGGTGGAAGGGTACAATGCATTTCTGGGCTGAAGTCTGTGTAGCATCACTGTGTGCAAGGGAGTGGTTCCAGGAGGTTGTGGGAGTGTCTACATGCCACTCCTATGGTTCATCAGGCATGACATGTATCCCACCACCAACATCTCTGGTTTACCATGGACATATGCATGTGTCAGTATAAGGCATATATGCTATGTAATTACCTACCTAGAAGGACCCACAGTCAGCCACTTCAAACATGGAGTGGGAGAACATAATGTCAGGAGCATCTCCAAATAATCACGTAGAAGTGAACAATGCATAAGCCCATGCTCTGCATTTGCTATAACACAAAGTAATGGAAGAAACATGAGTCGTCCTCTGAACAACTGTATGACTAACTTATATTGTGAAAACAATGTTTGAAATGTATATGACAATGTAACTGTGCCATGTATCAGTAACAGTTGGCAAAATGATTGACAGTGGTCCTTTCTTTGCATTTTTAGCTGACCAGGGATAAGGTGATTCCCTTATATGCACACCTCCATACATAGCCAGAGAAGGCCTACAATCAGGCACTCTGCAAGACACAGACTATTGTTGATGCTCAGCACCTTGAGACCCTTACGGATGAGCAGTTGCGCATTACGACTCACTTGATTGTTGAGCAAACCTTCAGCCTTCTCCTGGCCACGTTCCACTGTCTGGACATTTCAGGGGTAGATTGTTCTACGCCACCCCCAATTGTGTGCAAAATGATACTGGTGTGCTCCATACTGCACAATATATGTGTGTAGACTGATGTTCCCAGGACATGGAGAAGGAAGGGGAGGATGCAGATGGTGGAGACATGAAAACACTGCTGGTGGCAATCACCGACACACACACATTATGCAACATTCCTTACTTGATCCACATGTTCTGGAATGCAACAGTAACCAACACGTCATAAAGGTTCCATATGACAATAAATGTTTGAAACCATCACTTGTTCACAGTTTATGTCACAGGAAACATCTATTTACACACATCTCTTCAGCTAGAAATAGCACACAGACTTTTGTAATCAGGACATAAGCCAGGCATCAATGCCAAAACATCAGAAAACATGTGCTGTGCATTGCCATGTGTTGTGTGCCTCTTGTGCTTTACCCGTTTCCATAGTAATAAGTCACGAAAAAACTCACGCTTAAGTAGGAAAATTGAGACTCCAATATGAAAGCTGACACTTTTCTAGGAAAGGTGACTTTTTAGAAGTAAACGTGATGTTTTTGTAGGAAAAGTGATGCTTTACCACTAAACGTGATGCTTGAATAGGAAAGGTGAAACTCCAATAGGAAAGCTGACAATTTTGTAGAAAAAGTGACAATTTTGTAGAAAAGGTGACTTTTAGTAGTAAATGTAACTCATGTGCTTTTGCCTCTAGCCTCATAAAGAGACTAGTAGGGTGTGTTTAGGAATAAATATTTTATTTTATGTTTATTTATTTATATATTATTTATTTATTTTTTATTTATTTATATTTTATATATATACCTGGTGTGGTCTCCTTTCATTTAGCCACTCAAGAGATTATAGACTGGTAAAACAAGCTGCTTTCCATTCCTTCAAGACTTAGCCTGAGGGTTGCTCTCCATAGCTACCTCTTGGATAGCTTTCAATAAAGGTTGTCTTTAACCTATCATCAATAAGGAGTTGTTTGGACTGGTGCAAGGTGCCCACTATAACTAGTGGACAGCATATACCAGGCCAACTTCTCACATTAGTGTGCAGCATGTGAGTTTCCAGCTTGCTATTCTTTTACCAGATAATCTCAATTAAGTGACTAACTGAAAACCACTAAAGGTACCTAAGTTACATATAATACAGACTTAGAATACAGTAAGTTCTACTGATCTTAGAGTTGTGTGTCAATAGCTTAACACACTCTTTCTACAAATCAAGAGAGTTTAGTAGGCCATACTAGAGTAGGTAGTGCATACACCACACCTCACTAGTAATGCTTCAAGGCCAGGAACCAGTGGGTCCCTGCCAGGGGCCAGTGGGCTTCTTGCCTCAAAGTATGATAACCTCCCATTCTTGGAATTGAGAGCATTATGCAGTACTAGGAGACTGAAATCAGGCAAAAGTGCAAACACCCAACGCCTCATAGAGGTACTTCTGTTGGATGATCTCAGAAGGCCTACAGGGTCTGAAGGGGTAGGCAGAGTGGGTGGGGCAGCTAATGAGGAAGGACCTAGGGGTTCAGACACCCCTGACCTGACCTCTGGAGCTGACCAGGAGGACGACAATGATCCTAACCTGGAAAATGCAACTCCTCCTGAGGATGATGAAGATGGCCATGCTGGTCCTCTCTTTACTCCATCAGGAAGGGTTGGGAGTGTGCCTAGAAGGTCCAGATTTCCTTCTCAGGGTCTAACCATTCTGACACCTCCATAGGGACCTCTGTCTCCTCTGATAGGAGGGAAAGCTCTGAGGAGGGGAGGGTGAGACTGCTCCAGTATGAAGAAGCTCAGCTTAAGATTAAGAGAGAACAGATAGCCCTAGAAAGGGAACCCCTAGAGCTCCATAGAGCTAGAATAAAGATGGGACTAGAGTCACATGGTGGCAGCAGCATCCCTGTTGTTAGGGAGAGGTCTCATGACCATAGAAACCTAACCAAGATTGTCCCTCCCTACCAGAGTGGGGATGACATCCATGAATGAATAACTGCACTGGAAAGGGCCTGTAAAGTTCAGAGGGTCCCCCAGGAGCAGTGGGCAGCATTCTTATGGCTCTCCTTTGCAGACAAAGGTAGAGATAAGCTCCTTACTGTTAGAGAGGAGGATGCTGATGATTACTCCAGTCTGAAAAGTACATTGATTGAAGGGTTTGGCCTAACCACAGAACAATATAGGTTAAAGTTCAGAGATACCCAAAAGGCACAAAATCAAGACTAGGTGGACTTTGTAGATTGTGCTACTAAGGCTCTGGAGAGTTGGTTACTTGGCAGCAAGGTGTATGACTTTCAAGGATTGTACAATTTAATTATGAGGGAGCAGATCCTTAATAATTGTCAAAATCAGCTGTTGTATCAGTACCTGGTGGACTCTGATCTGACCTCTCCCCAAGAATTGGGAAAGAAGGCAGACAAATGGGTCAGAACCAGGGTGAGGCAGAAGGTTCAGAACCAAGGTGGTGACCCAAAGAAGCAAGATTCTAAGAACTCTGACAAGGGTGGGGAGAAGGGTAAAGACCAGATCTGTCTTCACAAGTTCCCCAAAAATCTTCTTCGGGGAGGGGAGTCCCAATCTAATAAAGGAAAAGGCCAAAAGAAACCATGGTGCATGATCTGTAAGCAGAAAGCTCACTGGACTAGTGATTGCACCAAGTCCAAAGACTCAACTCCTGCCACCATTGCCCCTAAGGCAACTGTTCCCTCTAGTGCAGCTTCAAGTGGTGGTGGTAATACTCAGAATAAGGGTACAATACGGTTAACCCTGGGTTCTGAGGTGGACTCTGGCCTAGTCAGAGTTCCAACTCAGGCTGTCCTGATCTTTGATGGAGGCATGGACATGTCCTCCTTTGTGAGTCCCAGTAACTTGTGAAAATACAGACAGCAGCTTTTGAATAATGGAAAAGAGGCTTTGGCATTCAGGGACACAGGAGCAAGTGTCACAATGGTGACAAAAGATCTTGTGGATCCTGGGCAGATTATACTTGGTGAAATGTACCAAGTAACCAATGCTAGCAATGTCAGGACAGAGCATTCCTTGGCAGTTGTGAATTTCTCCTGGGGAGGGGTAACTGGACTCAAAAAGGTTGTGCTAATTGCAGACCTCCCTATTGAATGCTTGCTTGGCAATGATCTAGAAACTTCAGCATGGGCTGAAGTGGAGCTCAGGACACATGCAGATATGCTAGGGATCCCTGCACATTTATTTGCTGTGACCAGGTCACAGGCCAAAATGTCTAAAACTGAACAGGCCCTGGATTCTGGAAGAATGGACCAGGTCCCTCCCAAGAGGAGGAGCAGTAGGGTTAAGGGAGACTCAGAATACAAATCAGCCTCCTCAGGGAGATGATCCTTGACCTGAAGAAGGAACTGTCCCAGAGGAGCAGCCCTTTTGAACTTTTGTTTTCCCATCCTGTTAGGGGTCCTTTGTGTCTGGTGAAGGAGGGATGGGAGTTACCTCTCAAACCCCATAAACAGGGCATAGTGGACTATGTACTTTGTCTCCGCTCCAGGATGGCTGAGTATATGAAAAAGGCAACTAAAAATCTTAAGGCGAGCAAGGAATTGCAAAAGGCCTGGCATGACCAAAAGGCGGTGCTGACTGTTTACCAGCTAGGGCAGAAAGTGTGGGTGTTGGAGCCTGTGGCCCCAGCAGCCCTCCAAGATAAATGTAGTGGCCCCCATACAATTGTTGAACAGAAAAGGGAGGTCACCTACTTAGTAGACCTTGGAATCCCTAGGAGTCCCCATAGGGTACTTCATGTCAACAGACTAAAACCATATGTTGACAGGGCAGACATGGGCTTGCTCGCAGCTACTGATGAGGGACAGGAGGAAGAGAGTGACCCACTGCCTGACCTGCTCCCTCAGAACCCTGATGATGGATCAGTAGATGGTGTAGCCTTGGCAGGCTGCCTCACTGTCCAGCAGCAAACTGACTGCAGAAAACATCTCAGCCAGTTCAGACATATGTTTTCTCTGAATCCAAGTCAGACCACCTAGTGCACTCATGAAGTGGACATTGGGGACAGTCTGCCTGTGAAGAATAAGATCTACAGGCAACCTGATCACGTCAGGGACTGTATAAGGACAGAAGTCCAAAAGATGTTTGATTTGGGAGTCATTGAACCCTCAGATAGCCCTTGGCCTAGTCCAGTTGTCATTGTGTCTAAACCTCACACCAAAGATGGAAAGAGAGATGAGGTTTTGTGTGGATTACAGGGGTCTCAATTCAGTCACTAGGACTGATGCCCATCCCATCCCAAGGGCAGATGAGCTAATAGATACTTTGGCCTTAGCCAAGTTTCTAAGCACATTTGACTTGGCAGCTGGCTACTGGCTGATCAGACTAGCTGATGATGCAAAGCCAAAGACAGCATTTTCTACCCCTAGTGGGCATTACCAATTTGTGGTGATGCCCTTTGGTTTGGAGAATGCACCTGCCACTCTCCAAAGGTTGGTGAATCAAGTCCTTACAGGCCTGGAAGACTATAGTGCAGCATATCTAGATGATATTGCTGTCCTTAGCTCCACCTGGGAGGATCACCTAGTCCACCTGAGGAATGTTTTGGAGGCCCTCTGCTTCTTATGGTTACCCCCATTTTTTGCTGCTGCAACACTGTTTTTTGACTTTACCCTGGCTGGGGCCCTGCTATTCAGGACCCCAGACTAGCTGCTTCCTCTCTAAATTGATTCCATGTACTTTAGGTACACCACAGACTGGATTCTGGGGTGCACTTATAAGTCCCTAGTATATGGTATACTATGTGCCCAGTGCATAGGTACCCCAGAGGCCTACCAGGGGCTGAGGCATGTATTGTGCCACCCCTGGGAAGCCCTCCAAAATGACACCACAGGTCTGCTACTGCAGCCTGGGTAAGGTGGTGCATGCACCCCTTACTGAGGTATAGGTTCACTATATCTCACCTATCACTGCACATAGAAACCTATCAGTCACCCCTGTGGCAGGCCTTATCAATCCTGAAGGCAGGGTGATTGGTTTTGTGTGAGCGGGTGTCCATGCATGAGCAGAGCCCCTCTGCAGCCTTCGGAATCTCTCCTTCGGGGTTATCGGCGATGCAACCTGACCAGATACTCTTAAGTGAATTATAACCAAACGGTAAATGCTAGCTTTGGACTGGCCGCACGGAAACATGTTGTGTTTGGTGTCAAACACCTTGGAATCATACCCCCCACACAGTAACTGGTGTGGGAGTATGATCCCACCCTTCTAGAGAGAGAGACATGACAGCACTGTTATACCTGATACCAACTTAAAAGAGCCCTGGCATCACAAAATGGATGCTGCAGCAACAGACACGAGTCTGGCCTCCTGCTGCTGACTGAAACTCCGGCAGGGGAGGCCTGGACAATAGGTTTCCTGTCACAGGGAGGTGTCACCACCTCCCAGACCGGCTTTAGTGTATTGGGGCAGGGTGGGTGCACTCTGAGATTGCTTTGAAGTCCTGCACTGGGGGCACATTTGGTGTCCCTGTTCATAGTTCAGCTCAAACTGGTTCTGGGGCAACCAGCCCCTGCTCTGGTGCGAAACTGGACAAAGGAAATGGGTGTAGCCACCCCTCTTTCCAAACCCTCCCATAGGTGAGTCCCCTGCATTAGTCCAACCCCTTCCTTGGGTATAAAGAAGGAACCTCTGTAACCAGAACTTTAGATATCCCTGGACGAAACTCTGAAACTGAATCCTTGAACTTCGACAATCTGTTCAACGCCAGATGACTGAAGAATCTCCCTTGGAGTAAAGGAGTTACTCCCCTGCTTGGCAGGCACCAAAGATGCATCTGTCCGGTCTGCATCTCTGAAAGTCCCGCTGGACGCCGAAGACTTTGCAACACTAGAGGTGGATTTCCAGACTTACCAGAGGCTGAGCCGAGTCTCCAGCAAAGCTGAGACCTGTAGCCCTCGTGGCTACCGTGGAACCGGAACCCCTGGACACTGTGAACATTTGCAAGTGCATCACCTTCTCGACGCCTCCTGAGGCTGTGCATTGCGTTCTTGTAGCCCAGGCACCGAGCAGAGAATCCACTGAAGTTTGTTGGCCTAGTTACCCCGAGTGACCCCGTGGGCCGCCATTTTGTGATTCCTCTTGAGATCCCTTTGCGATCCCTTGTCCGTCGACTGGTGGGTCCCTGTGAAGGTAACTCTGACTTTCTTTAGGCTTCTCTGGTTGCTACAGACGTGCCCTCACTGGGGGAGTCCCTTGGACCTTGCTGGTCCACACCGAAGCATCTTTGTCCTTTCTGCGTGGGTTGCTGTTGCCAAGGCTTTTTGTGTTCAATCCAGGCACCATTGCTGCAGCACTTGACATCCTTTGGGGGACAGCTCGAATCCAGCTCCTGGTTGTCCTCAACGCCTCCTGGTCCTCGTGGCTGAAGAGTCAAGCTTCACCTTCTTCACCTGAATCACCCGACATCGGTGGGCATTCGTCTATCGTGCCCCTGGTCACTGGCAAGTGACCCAAACTCTGTCCCCTCTGCTTTCAGGTTCTTCAAATCTTTGGTCCAGGCGTGGATCTCTTAGGACACTCTGCATCTTCCTGGCAGCAGCACTTATTCGCCAGCTTCCATTGAAAATGACGACGAGACCCAACACCACTTGACACCTATGCACTTGGCTTCTCTGGGTGAGGTAACTCGAGTACTCCGGTGCTCCCATGAGTGTTGACCCTAGAACTGTCCACGTCCAAGAGGGTTTGGTCCTAGTCCATCTCTAAGTGTCCTTTATCTTTAAAAATCTAACCGTGAGTTTCCCCATGGAAGCTAACGGGAGCTTGCGACTGTGTTCCCACACTGCACACGCCCCCCCGTGGGTCCCCTGTGTCACTACCTTGAGTGGTTCCTTGGGGTTCCAGCGATTCTACAGGCTCTAGGCCTTGTGTCTAGTTAAGTCGTGGTTCTTATAACACTATTTTAGTGTATGTTTTGGCTCGCCCCTAGGGCCTAACGTGTATTTGTGCTACTTTACTGTAATATTTCGAAGTGTAACTTATGTGCTTTTGCCTCTAGCCTCATAAAGAGACTAGTAGGGTGTGTTTAGGAATAAAACATATATTTTATATATATACCTGGTGTGGTCTCCTTTCATTAAGCCACTCAAGAGGTTATAGACTGGTAAAACAAGCTGCTTTACATTCCTTCAAGACTTAGCCTGAAGGCTGCTCTCCATAGCTACCACTAGGATAGCTTTCAATAAAGGTTGTCTTTCACCTATCATCAATAAGGGGTTGTTTGAACTTGTGCAAAGTACCCACTATAACTAGTGGACAGCATATACCAGGCCAATTTCTCACATAAAGTACCACTGGCCTGCAATCACTGTGTTGTCAGCATACAGGACATTCCACATTCCACCAAATGCTATCATTATCCAAACTCTATCCCCAGGATTTCCCTTCTTTGAACAATATCTGGCCAATTACCTGAAAGATATAGCTGAAAACAGTAAAATATCGTCACAATACAGCATGAATGTACACATTCATCACATGGAGTAAGTATGAGTTAATGGGCTTCCAGGTAACAATCCGTACAAGAAGGCTGGGATAGACTATTGGGTATGTCAAGGAGCACATGCTCTAGTCTGATTGTCATTAGGTGCTCTATGTTATCGTGTCCCTGGTATTTCCATGTATCATTCTTGGAAAAGTATCCAACAGGTGTGTTGAATGGGAGCTAGCTAGCCACACTCTGTCTCTGTTTCAACTACCTGGCGCTGAGTCAATCTATGCTGCTATATGTGTGACTTTGTGCATATGCCATAACATTGAAGCATTACTGAGGCACAATATGTATACTTACTACACATCACTCATTTCACATAGCTGATTTGTCATAGTTTTCACCCTCTTGCATGATGCATGCAACATGGCTTTCCCAAGGAAGCACCTAGATGGACCATGTGTACCATTTTATGTGCACACAACATCATAGATCCAAATCTGTCTTCATGTGCACTCTGAACATGGTAATGAGGCCAGACACTGCCATTTCCTATACCTACATGTCCAAAACCTGGGTTATTTACCATTGTGATCTTAGGGGAAGTGCATGCTTCTCATGACGATTGGTCATGAAATGTAACATATAGATAATTATTATTGGCAGGGAATGCGACTTGTGCTGCTAATAGTGATTAATGCATGTAAATGTTAACAATTGTGGCCAATAAGTTTGATCAGATTCATGTGTCTTTCCTCTCTAAAAGCCAGAGCATGATAATGCTTATTGTATCCACCTGGAGAGATACAGGCACATACTCCATGTTGCCAAGGGCTTCAAGTCCATGGGGCACAATTTTGATTGTTCAAAGGCAGTAGAGACCTGGAAGTCGCCTCCTCAGGAACAGACAACTACCGACAGGGCAAGCAGCAGCCGTCAAGTGGAGGATCCCCATGGTGGGGTTCCAGGACCAGCTCCAGGACACTCTGTCAAGTCTGCCGGAATGCGCAAGCGTACTCTGTTACGGAAACGTATAAAGAGTATCGGGCAACACACTAGACCGCTTTGCGTTCTAGCTGCTAGGTCTGACCTCACTTCCGGTCATCCCGTGATGCGCCTGTGAAATCGTAGCACTTCCGGTTCCTGTGTTCGTGCTCCAGCCGGCGTTCAGGTTTTCGGTCTCGGATGCCACTTGAAGGATCGTAGACTCCTTGCTCCTCTGTCCCCCGGGTATCGCAGCTCGCTAAAAGTCTCGTCGGTGGTTAGCGTCCTCCTCTCCCCCCACCTGTACCGAAGCTTGGTTGGAGTTGAGTCAGTAAGCCTCGTCAATGGTTGGCGAATTCCTCTCCTGCCGCATGTACTAAAACCTGATCAGAAGTCAGCAGTTTTGTGTGCAGGAAAGCACATATATCACGGTTGGTGTTATTAGTTAATACCTTGTCTCCTTAATTGGTTCATGCACGGAGACTTTTTCTTTGAGTATATTTTTTGTTGGCATTTTTTCCCTCAGTGACGATTTTTGTGTGGCGCTTCGTCTGTGGAGAGCCGTCTTTCTTTTTTTAGTCTTCCCCATGGTGTTCCTGAGGTTAAGAAACACCCCCTTTTACTGTGAAGAGTCTGTGAAGAGTCTGAGTTATTAGTACCTTTAGTAAGGGGCTCTTGGTCTTCATTCCTAACACTGCACAGACTGTTAGACTTAGGTGGGTATAAGACATCTATTTAGACTTGATATAAATTATAAAGAAAAGCTATACACTTATCAACTTCCCTATTGTTATTCTAGGTTTATGTTGGAGCGTCATTCACGCAAGTCATTTCATTTAAGGGAAGAAGGGACAATACAGGTACTTACAACTCGCTTATAACTAGAGATTGTAAAGACATATAGAATTAGAGTATAGTTATATTTACAGTGTTCTTTCTTGTTTTGTCTAGAGCTCTCCTGCTTAAGTGGTTCTGCCCCTGAAGAGGTTGATACAACGAGGGACATTTCTTTGTATCTTTTCCCAATTCCCCTTTTTCCCCAAATTTCACTGCGTTGCTTTGACTTGGTTGGGCAATCCAGTGGTTTCGGGAGGTCTGGACCTATCATCTCGACCTGACGCTCCTGCGGAAACCTAAGCATTGTGACACACTCCACAGCCTCAGCAGCAGTGGCACCACAGCCGGTTGCCACTACTTCACAGCAGCCAACAGAACTAGATAATTTGAAGTTGGCATGACTTCAGGTGCAGGTGGCAACCGTCATGCAAATGGTCAAGACTTTGCAGCAGATTGTGGACCGCATTGAATATAAAATGTAGGCTCTCCCTACAACTTTCATGCCCTCCCCAGTGCTTCTTAATTGTTTTTATAGTATAGACGTTTAGCATAGGTTAGGATAGCTGTAAGCATAGTGGTAGCTTAGGGTAGTTTTAGTGTTTTTAAAGATTTTAGTATTTATCTTTTTTTTAGGTGGGGATATAGGGATATAAGAGGGGCTTATTAACCCCTTCGCTGCTAGGCCTTTTCCCCTCCTGTGCTAAGCCCTTTTTGGGCTATTTGAGGTAGTGCGCGCTTAGGCCCCTGTAACTTTTTGACCACATTAGGTATCCACGCCAAATTTGCGTCCTTTTCTTCCAACATCTTGGGGATTCTAAAGGTACCCAGGGTTTGTGGATTCTCCTAGAGGGTTCCCAGAAATTAGTCAAAATACAGCAATTTGTTTTTTTTTTTTGTGAAAAATGTGAAAAACGGGCTGCAAATGAAAGCTTCTGGGTTTTTCTCTGCAAATGGTATCAAAAAAGGGTTTGTGGGGCTGAAATCACAATTTCTCCAGCTTTTAGGGAATGACAGACTTTTGTTAGAAAACCAACATTTTTTACACAGTTTTGGCATTTTTCTGGGACATACCCTATTTTTGCTATTTTTTGTGCTTTCAACCTCCTTCCAGTTAACGGTAGAAAAGGGTAACAAAACAATAATGGATCCTGGAAAGCTATACATTTTTGAAAAGTAGACAAAATTCTGAATTCAGCAAGGGGTCATTTGCGTAGATCCATCAAGGTTTCTTTATAGAAATTTACAGGCAAATATAGGAAAAATTAAAAATTTGTTGAAAAAAGCAGCCTCTTGAGTCAACGTTTTTACCTGTAACTTCTTCGAATTATGACATCTCTTTGAAAGCAATGTACCGTTACATCCGGTAGACCTTCCTGGTTGTGGGGACATATAGGACTTGTAGGTTCACCAAGAGCCCAACGAACCCAGAGTAGAAAAATGAGCAGCATTTTGTAATGTTTTTTTTTTTTGGTCCGGGTATATAGCAATTATTGTGGGAAAATGTATACTTGGAAAAATCGGTATGAAAGTCACCTATGTATTTCTGAAATGGGAACAAATTACAGAGTTCAGAAACAGTGCATATTTGCACATTTTCGAAATTGGGAATACTCATATTTGCATGACAATTATTGGTCATTTTTCAAAATGACTTTTTTTTTACACAATGTCTTTCATTTGGAAGGGAGAAATGCATCAAAAATCAATAGGTAATAACAGTTGCTTTACAAATTTGAACTACCCTAAGTCTCCCGAGAAAAATGGTACCTCACTTGTGTGGGTAGGCATAGTGCCCACGACAGGAAGTGGCTCAAAACCTAAGGTGAACACACCACATTTTCACACTGAAAATTTACACTTTTTTTGCAAAGAGTCTAGCTGTAGTTTTTGAACCCTAGCCCTGCCGGCACCTAGGGAAACCTAGCAAACCTATACATTTTTGAAAACTAGACACCCAGGGGAATCCAGGATGGGGTGACTTGACTGCCTCCCACCATGGTCTGTTACCCAGAATCCCTTGCAAACGTAAAAAATTGACAAAAAAAACACATTTTCCCCACATTTCTGTGATGGAAAGTTCTGGAATCTGCGTGGATCCACAAATTTCCACCCACCCCGCGTTCCCCAAAGTCCTACGAGAAAAATGGTACCTCACTTGTGCGGGTCGGCCTAGTGCCCGCGGCAGGAAACGGCGCAAAACGCAACGTGGTTTTGCAGTGAAAAATGACCCTTTTTTTGGCAAAGTGACTAGCTGTAGATTTTGTACCCTAGCCCTGCCGGCACCTAGGGAAACCTAGCAAACCTATACATTTCTGAAAACTAGACACCCAGGGGAATCCAGGATGGGGTGACTTGACTGCCTCCCACCATGGTCTGTTACCCAGAATCCCTTGCAAACGTAAAAAATTGACAAAAAAAACACATTTTCCCCACATTTCTGTGATGGAAAGTTCTGGAATCTGCGTGGATCCACAAATTTCCACCCACCCCGCGTTCCCCAAAGTCCTACGAGAAAAATGGTACCTCACTTGTGCGGGTCGGCCTAGTGCCCGCGACAGGAAACGGCGCAAAACGCAACGTGGTTTTGGAGTGAAAAATGACCCTTTTTTTGGCAAAGTGACTAGCTGTAGATTTTGTACCCTAGCCCTGCCGGCACCTAGGGAAACCTAGCAAACCTATACATTTCTGAAAACTAGACACCCAGGGGAATCCAGGATGGGGTGACTTGACTGCCTCCCACCATGGTCTGTTACCCAGAATCCCTTGCAAACGTAAAAAATTGACAAAAAAAACACATTTTCCCCACATTTCTGTGATGGAAAGTTCTGGAATCTGCGTGGATCCACAAATTTACACCCACCCCGCGTTCCCCAAAGTCCTACGAGAAAAATGGTACCTCACTTGTGCGGGTCGGCCTAGTGCCCGCGACAGGAAACGGCACAAAACGCAACGTGGTTTTGGAGTGAAAAATGACCCTTTTTTTGGCAAAGTGACTAGCTGTAGATTTTGTACCCTAGCCCTGCCGGCACCTAGGGAAACCTAGCAAACCTATACATTTTTGAAAACTAGACACCCAGGGGAATCCAGGATGGGGTGACTTGACTGCCTCCCACCATGGTCTGTTACCCAGAATCCCTTGCAAACATAAAAAATTGACAAAAAAAACACATTTTCCCCACATTTCTGTGATGGAAAGTTCTGGAACCTGCGTGGATCCACAAATTTCCACCCACCCCGCGATCCCCAAAGTCCTACGAGAAAAATGGTACCTCACTTGTGCGGGTCGGCCTAGTGCCCGCGACAGGAAACAGCGCAAAACGCAACGTGGTTTTGGAGTGAAAAATGACCCTTTTTTTGGCAAAGTGACTAGCTGTAGATTTTGTACCCTAGCCCTGCCGGCACCTAGGGAAACCTAGCAAACCTATACATTTTTGAAAACTAGACACCCAGGGGAATCCAGGATGGGGTGACTTGACTGCCTCCCACCATGGTGTGTTACCCAGAATCCCTTGCAAACGTAAAAAATTGACAAAAAAAACACATTTTCCCCACATTTCCGTGATGGAAAGTTCTGGAATCTGCGTGGATCCACAAATTTCCATCCACCCCGCGTTCCCCAAAGTCCTATGAGAAAAATGGTACCTCACTTGTGCGGGTCGGCCTAGTGCCCGCGACAGGAAACGGCGCAAAACGCAACGTGGTTTTGGAGTGAAAAATGACCCTTTTTTTGGCAAAGTGACTAGCTGTAGATTTTGTACCCTAGCCCTGCCGGCACCTAGGGAAACCTAGCAAACCTATACATTTTTGAAAACTAGACACCCAGGGGAATCCAGGATGGGGTGACTTGACTGCCTCCCACCATGGTCTGTTACCCAGAATCCCTTGCAAACGTAAAAAATTGACAAAAAAAACACATTTTCCCCACATTTCCGTGATGGAAAGTTCTGGAATCTGCGTGGATCCACAAATTTCCATCCACCCCGCGTTCCCCAAAGTCCTATGAGAAAAATGGTACCTCACTTGTGCGGGTCGGCCTAGTGCCCGCGACAGGAAACGGCGCAAAACGCAACGTGGTTTTGGAGTGAAAAATGACCCTTTTTTTGGCAAAGTGACTAGCTGTAGATTTTGTACCCTAGCCCTGCCGGCACCTAGGGAAACCTAGCAAACCTATACATTTCTGAAAACTAGACACCCAGGGGAATCCAGGATGGGGTGACTTGACTGCCTCCCACCATGGTCTGTTACCCAGAATCCCTAGCAAACGTAAAAAATTGACAAAAAAAACACATTTTCTCCACATTTCTGTGATGGAAAGTTCTGGAATCTGCGTGGATCCACAAATTTCCACCCACCCCGCGTTCCCCAAAGTCCTACGAGAAAAATGGTACCTCACTTGTGCAGGTCGGCCTAGTGCCCTCGACAGGAAACGGCGCAAAACGCAACGTGGTTTTGGAGTGAAAAATGACCCTTTTTTTGGCAAAGTGACTAGCTGTAGATTTTGTATCCTAGCCCTGCCGGCACCTAGGGAAACCTAGCAAACCTATACATTTTTGAAAACTAGACACCCAGGGGAATCCAGGATGGGGTGACTTGACTGCCTCCCACCATGGTCTGTTACCCAGAATCCCTTGCAAACGTAAAAAATTGACAAAAAAAACACATTTTCCCCACATTTCTGTGATGGAAAGTTCTGGAATCTGCGTGGATCCACAAATTTCCACCCACCCCGCGTTCCTCAAAGTCCTACGAGAAAAATGGTACCTCACTTGTGTGGGTCGGCCTAGTGCCCGCGACAGGAAACGGCGCAAAACGCAACGTGGTTTTGGAGTGAAAAATGACCCTTTTTTTGGCAAAGTGACTAGCTGTAGATTTTGTACCCTAGCCCTGCCGGCACCTAGGGAAACCTAGCAAACCTATACATTTCTGAAAACTAGACACCCAGGGGAATCCAGGATGGGGTGACTTGACTGCCTCCCACCATGGTCTGTTACCCAGAATCCCTTGCAAACGTAAAAAATTGACAAAAAAAACACATTTTCCCCACATTTCTGTGATGGAAAGTTCTGGAATCTGCGTGGATCCACAAATTTCCACCCACCCCGCGTTCCCCAAAGTCCTACGAGAAAAATGGTACCTCACTTGTGCGGGTCGGCCTAGTGCCCGCGACAGGAAACGGCGCAAAACACAACGTGGTTTTGGAGTGAAAAATGACCCTTTTTTTGGCAAAGTGACTAGCTGTAGATTTTGTACCCTAGCCCTGCCGGCACCTAGGGAAACCTAGCAAACCTATACATTTTTGAAAACTAGACACCCAGGGGAATCCAGGATGGGGTGACTTGACTGCCTCCCACCATGGTCTGTTACCCAGAATCCCTTGCAAACGTAAAAAATTGACAAAAAAAACACATTTTCCCCACATTTCTGTGATGAAAAGTTCTGGAATCTGCGTGGATCCACAAATTTCCACCCACCCCACGTTCCCCAAAGTCCTACGAGAAAAATGGTACCTCACTTGTGCGGGTCGGCCTAGTGCCCGCAACAGGAAACGGCGCAAAACGCAACGTGGTTTTGGAGTGAAAAATGACCCTTTTTTTGGCAAAGTGACTAGCTGTAGATTTTGTACCCTAGCCCTGCCGGCAACTAGGGAAACCTAGCAAACCTATACATTTTTGAAAACTAGACACCCAGGGGAATCCAGGATGGGGTGACTTGACTGCCTCCCACCATGGTCTGTTACCCAGAATCCCTTGCAAACGTAAAAAATTGACAAAAAAAACACATTTTCCCCACATTTCTGTGATGGAAAGTTCTGGAATCTGCGTGGATCCACAAATTTCCACCCACCCCGCGTTCCCCAAAGTCCTACGAGAAAAATGGTACCTCACTTGTGCGGGTCGGCCTGGTGCCCGCGACAGGAAACGGCGCAAAACGCAACGTGGTTTTGGAGTGAAAAATGACCCTTTTTTTGGCAAAGTGACTAGCTGTAGATTTTGTACCCTAGCCCTGCCGGCACCTAGGGAAACCTAGCAAACCTATACATTTTTGAAAACTAGACACCCAGGGGAATCCAGGATGGGGTGACTTGACTGCCTCCCACCATGGTCTATTACCCAGAATCCCTTGCAAACGTAAAAAATTGACAAAAAAAAACACATTTTCCCCACATTTCTGTGATGGAAAGTTCTGGAACCTGCGTGGATCCACAAATTTCCACCCACTCCGCGTTCCCCAAAGTCCTACGAGAAAAATGGTACCTCACTTGTGCGGGTCGGCCTAGTGCCCGCAACAGGAAACGGCGCAAAACGCAACGTGGTTTCGGAGTGAAAAATGACCCTTTTTTTGGCAAAGTGACTAGCTGTAGATTTTGTACCCTAGCCCTGCCGGCACCTAGGGAAACCTAGCAAACCTATACATTTCTGAAAACTAGACACCCAGGGGAATACAGGATGGGGTGACTTGACTGCCTCCCACCAGGGTCTGTTACCCAGAATCCCTTGCAAACGTAAAAAATTGACAAAAAAACCACATTTTCCCCACATTTCTGTGATGGAAAGTTCTGGAATCTGCGTGGATCCACAAATTTCCACCCACCCCGCGTTCCCCAAAGTCCTACGAGAAAAATGGTACCTCACTTGTGCGGGTCGGCCTAGTGCCTGCGACAGGAAACGGCGCAAAACGCAACGTGGTTTTGGAGTGAAAAATGACCCTTTTTTTGGCAAAGTGACTAGCTGTAGATTTTGTACCCTAGCCCTGCCGGTAACTAGGGAAACCTAGCAAACCTATACATTTTTGAAAACTAGACACCCAGGGGAATCCAGGATGGGGTGACTTGACTGCCTCCCACCATGGTCTGTTACCCAGAATCCCTTACAAACGTAAAAAATTGACAAAAAAAACACATTTTCCCCACATTTCTGTGATGGAAAGTTCTGGAACCTGCGTGGATCCACAAATTTCCACCCACCCCGCGTTCCCCAAAGTCCTACGAGAAAAATGGTACCTCACTTGTGGGGTCGGCCTAGTGCCCGCAACAGGAAATGGCGCAAAACGCAAAGTGGTTTTGGAGTGAAAAATGACCCTTTTTTTGGCAAAGTGACTAGCTGTAGATTTTGTACCCTAGCCCTGCCGGCACCTAGGGAAACCTAGCAAACCTATACATTTCTGAAAACTAGACACCCGGCGGCTTCCAGGGAGGTATGGCTTGCGTGGATCCCCCAACGTTTCCTTACCCAGAATCCCCTGCAAACCTCAATTTTTGCCCAAAAAATCACTTTTTTCACACATTTTGGGGTGGGAAAGTAGTGGCATCACCGGGCTCACACAAATTTACCACCACCCAGCGTTCCCCCAGGTCTCCCGGTAAAAATGGTGCCTCACTTGTGTGGGAGGCCCAAGTACCCGCGGCAGGCAAGGGCCCCAAACGTAGTGAGGCGACATCAAGATGGCCTATCGCCAAACCACCTGGTTTTGCAAGGGGGGTCACTTTGGTTTTTGGCCCGGTGCGCGGCGGCCATCTAGGGAAACCTACCAAACCCAGGCATTTTTGAAAACTAGACACCCGGCGGCTTCCAGGGAGGTATGGCTTGCGTGGATCCCCCAACGTTTCCTTACCCAGAATCCCCTGCAAACCTCAATTTTTGCTCAAAAAATCACTTTTTTCACACATTTTGGGGTGGGAAAGTAGTGGCATCACCGGGCTCACACAAATTTACCACCACCCAGCGTTCCCCCAGGTCTCCCGGTAAAAATGGTGCCTCACTTGTGTGGGAGGCCCAAGTACCCGCGGCAGGCAAGGGCCCCAAACGTAGTGAGGCGACATCAAGATGGCCTATCGCCAAACCACCTGGTTTTGCAAGGGGGGTCACTTTGGTTTTTGGCCCGGTGCGCGGCGGCCATCTAGGGAAACCTACCAAACCCAGGCATTTTTGAAAACTAGACACCCGGCGGCTTCCAGGGAGGTATGGCTTGCGTGGATCCCCCAACGTTTCCTTACCCAGAATCCCCTGCAAACCTCAAATTTTGCTCAAAAAATCACTTTTTTCACACATTTTGGGGTGGGAAAGTAGTGGCATCACCGGGCTCACACAAATTTACCACCACCCAGCGTTCCCCCAGGTCTCCCGGTAAAAATGGTGCCTCACTTGTGTGGGAGGCCCAAGTACCCGCGGCAGGCAAGGGCCCCAAACGTAGTGAGGCGACATCAAGATGGCCTATCGCCAAACCACCTGGTTTTGCAAGGGGGGTCACTTTGGTTTTTGGCCCGGTGCGCGGCGGCCATCTAGGGAAACCTACCAAACCCAGGCATTTTTGAAAACTAGACACCCGGCGGCTTCCAGGGAGGTATGGCTTGCGTGGATCCCCCAACGTTTCCTTACCCAGAATCCCCTGCAAACCTCAAATTTTGCTCAAAAAATCACTTTTTTCACACATTTTGGGGTGGGAAAGTAGTGGCATCACCGGGCTCACACAAATTTACCACCACCCAGCGTTCCCCCAGGTCTCCCGGTAAAAATGGTGCCTCACTTGTGTGGGAGGCCCAAGTACCCGCGGCAGGCAAGGGCCCCAAACGTAGTGAGGCGACATCAAGATGGCCTTTCGCCAAACCACCTGGTTTTGCAAGGGGGGTCACTTTGGTTTTTGGCCCGGTGCGCGGCGGCCATCTAGGGAAACCTACCAAACCCAGGCATTTTTGAAAACTAGACACCCGGCGGCTTCCAGGGAGGTATGGCTTGCGTGGATCCCCCAACGTTTCCTTACCCAGAATCCCCTGCAAACCTCAATTTTTGCTCAAAAAATCACTTTTTTCACACATTTTGGGGTGGGAAAGTAGTGGCATCACCCGGCTCACACAAATTTACCACCACCCAGCGTTCCCCCAGGTCTCCCGGTAAAAATGGTGCCTCACTTGTGTGGGAGGCCCAAGTACCCGCGGCAGGCAAGGGCCCCAAACGTAGTGAGGCGACATCAAGATGGCCTATCGCCAAACCACCTGGTTTTGCAAGGGGGGTCACTTTGGTTTTTGGCCCGGTGCGCGGCGGCCATCTAGGGAAACCTACCAAACCCAGGCATTTTTGAAAACTAGACACCCGGCGGCTTCCAGGGAGGTATGGCTTGCGTGGATCCCCCAACGTTTCCTTACCCAGAATCCCCTGCAAACCTCAAATTTTGCTCAAAAAATCACTTTTTTCACACATTTTGGGGTGGGAAAGTAGTGGCATCACCGGGCTCACACAAATTTACCACCACCCAGCGTTCCCCCAGGTCTCCCGGTAAAAATGGTGCCTCACTTGTGTGGGAGGCCCAAGTACCCGCGGCAGGCAAGGGCCCCAAACGTAGTGAGGCGACATCAAGATGGCCTATCGCCAAACCACCTGGTTTTGCAAGGGGGGTCACTTTGGTTTTTGGCCCGGTGCGCAGCGGCCATCTAGGGAAACCTACCAAACCCAGGCATTTTTGAAAACTAGACACCCGGCGGCTTCCAGGGAGGTATGGCTTGCGTGGATCCCCCAACGTTTCCTTACCCAGAATCCCCTGCAAACCTCAAATTTTGCTCAAAAAATCACTTTTTTCACACATTTTGGGGTGGGAAAGTAGTGGCATCACCGGGCTCACACAAATTTACCACCACCCAGCGTTCCCCCAGGTCTCCCGGTAAAAATGGTGCCTCACTTGTGTGGGAGGCCCAAGTACCCGCGGCAGGCAAGGGCCCCAAACGTAGTGAGGCGACATCAAGATGGCCTATCGCCAAACCACCTGGTTTTGCAAGGGGGGTCACTTTGGTTTTTGGCCCGGTGCGCGGCGGCCATCTAGGGAAACCTACCAAACCCAGGCATTTTTGAAAACTAGACACCCGGCGGCTTCCAGGGAGGTATGGCTTGCGTGGATCCCCCAACGTTTCCTTACCCAGAATCCCCTGCAAACCTCAAATTTTGCTCAAAAAATCACTTTTTTCACACATTTTGGGGTGGGAAAGTAGTGGCATCACCGGGCTCACACAAATTTACCACCACCCAGCGTTCCCCCAGGTCTCCCGGTAAAAATGGTGCCTCACTTGTGTGGGAGGCCCAAGTACCCGCGGCAGGCAAGGACAACAAACGTAGTGAGGCAACATCAACATTGCCTTTCCCAAATGTCGCCTCACTACGTTTGGGGCCCTTGCCTGCCGCGGGTACTTGGGCCTCCCACACAAGTGAGGCACCATTTTTACCGGGAGACCTGGGGGAACGCTGGGTGGTGGTAAATTTGTGTGAGCCCGGTGATGCCACTACTTTCCCACCCCAAAATGTGTGAAAAAAGTGATTTTTTGAGCAAAATTTGAGGTTTGCAGGGGATTCTGGGTAAGGAAACGTTGGGGGATCCACGCAAGCCATACCTCCCTGGAAGCCGCCGGGTGTCTAGTTTTCAAAAATGCCTGGGTTTGGTAGGTTTCCCTAGATGGCCGCCGCGCACCGGGCCAAAAACCAAAGTGACCCCCCTTGCAAAACCAGGTGGTTTGGCGATAGGCCATCTTGATGTCGCCTCACTACGTTTGGGGCCCTTGCCTGCCGCGGGTACTTGGGCCTCCCACACAAGTGAGGCACCATTTTTACCGGGAGACCTGGGGGAACGCTGGGTGGTGGTAAATTTGTGTGAGCCCGGTGATGCCACTACTTTCCCACCCCAAAATGTGTGAAAAAAGTGATTTTTTGAGCAAAATTTGAGGTTTGCAGGGGATTCTGGGTAAGGAAACGTTGGGGGATCCACGCAAGCCATACCTCCCTGGAAGCCGCCGGGTGTCTAGTTTTCAAAAATGCCTGGGTTTGGTAGGTTTCCCTAGATGGCCGCCGCGCACCGGGCCAAAAACCAAAGTGACCCCCCTTGCAAAACCAGGTGGTTTGGCGATAGGCCATCTTGATGTCGCCTCACTACGTTTGGGGCCCTTGCCTGCCGTGGGTACTTGGGCCTCCCACACAAGTGAGGCACCATTTTTACCGGGAGACCTGGGGGAACGCTGGGTGGTGGTAAATTTGTGTGAGCCCGGTGATGCCACTACTTTCCCACCCCAAAGTGTGTGAAAAAAGTGATTTTTTGAGCAAAATTTGAGGTTTGCAGGGGATTCTGGGTAAGGAAACGTTGGGGGATCCACGCAAGCCATACCTCCCTGGAAGCCGCCGGGTGTCTAGTTTTCAAAAATGCCTGGGTTTGGTAGGTTTCCCTAGATGGCCGCCGCGCACCGGGCCAAAAACCAAAGTGACCCCCCTTGCAAAACCAGGTGGTTTGGCGATAGGCCATCTTGATGTCGCCTCACTACGTTTGGGGCCCTTGCCTGCCGCGGGTACTTGGGCCTCCCACACAAGTGAGGCACCATTTTTACCGGGAGACCTGGGGGAACGCTGGGTGGTGGTAAATTTGTGTGAGCCCGGTGATGCCACTACTTTCCCACCCCAAAATGTGTGAAAACAGTGATTTTTTGAGCAAAATTTGAGGTTTGCAGGGGATTCTGGGTAAGGAAACGTTGGGGGATCCACGCAAGCCATACCTCCCTGGAAGCCGCCGGGTGTCTAGTTTTCAAAAATGCCTGGGTTTGGTAGGTTTCCCTAGATGGCCGCCGCGCACCGGGCCAAAAACCAAAGTGACCCCCCTTGCAAAACCAGGTGGTTTGGCGATAGGCCATCTTGATGTCGCCTCACTACGTTTGGGGCCCTTGCCTGCCGCGGGTACTTGGGCCTCCCACACAAGTGAGGCACCATTTTTACCGGGAGACCTGGGGGAACGCTGGGTGGTGGTAAATTTGTGTGAGCCCGGTGATGCCACTACTTTCCCACCCCAAAATGTGTGAAAAAAGTGATTTTTTGGGCAAAAATTGAGGTTTGCAGGGGATTCTGGGTAAGGAAACGTTGGGGGATCCATGCAAGCCATACCTCCCTGGAAGCCGCCGGGTGTCTAGTTTTCAGAAATGCGTGGGTTGGAAAGGTTTCCCTAGATGGCCGCCGAGCCCTGGGCAAAAAACCAAAGTAACCCCCCTTGCAAAACCAGATTACCTATTGTTACTACAGCGTGAGAATTTAGGAATAATACTGCAAAGAAAATGTGGCAGACAATTTGAGGTTTACAGGACAATGGGGATAAAAAATATTTTTCAAATCACTAGAGAGACATCACCATGAACTCCCAAGGGTTTTCGACAATATCTACAGTTGGTGGGTTAATCTTACATGGAAAGTGTACCTTGGCAGAGAAACAAAAAACAAAGATTCCTGCACAACCATCTATTCCTCAAACACACACACATACTGGTTGGATTTGGCACGAGGGCAAGTCATGGTTCAGTGTATTAAATTTTATTAACAAGAGATTTCACAAAAATGAAATGCACTGTCAATAATTAAATTCACAAAAAACCAAACCAATGACTTGCAGCTCGTGAGCTGTAAAGCCACGTCAAGGCACCAACCGCTTTACAGGCCATTCACACACCTTTCATACGCGATACAAACAAGACCATTCGCACCACCAGGTACAAAAGCAACACAGTACAAAAATCACCAAAAAGGGACAAGGTACACCCTGCTTCAGAAAGACAAATATTACTGCACAGTCATCTAACCCGCAAGCACACACACATACTGGTTGGATTTGGCACGAGGGTGAGTGATGGTTCAGTAGATAATATTGTATTACCAAGTGATTTCACAAAACATGAAATGCACTGGTAATAATTGAAAGGGCAAGAAACTGAACCATTGACTCACAGCTCGTGAGCTGTAAAGCCACGACAAGGCACCAACCTCTTTACAGGCCATTCATACACCTTTCATACGTGTGAGACATACAAAACCATTCACACCGCCAGCCGCGGGCCCATCACATAACAAAACTCACACCAGCACACAGCGCCATTCAAGGGCCCATCACTTTCACACGCCCACAATCCAGACACAGCAACTACACAGGCTGAAGGAGTGCGTGGAGTGGCACTCAGCTAGCAGTGTGTGTAGTGACCAGCAGAAAGTCACTACTCACACACAGCCAGCCAAGCACCAGTCGACACACACCGCTAGCCAAACGCCAGTCCACGCACACCGCTAGCCAAGCGCCAGTCCAGGCACACCGCCATCCAATCGCCAGTCCAGGCACACCGCCAGCCAATCGCCAATCCACCTACACCGCCAGCCAAGCTCCAGTCCACGGACACCACCAGACAAGCACCATTCCACGCACACCGCCAGCCAAGCTCCAGTCCACACACACCACCAGACAAGCTCCAGTCCACGGACACCACCAGCCAAGCTCCAGTCCACGGACACCACCAGCCAAACACCAGTCCGCACACACCACCAGTCCACACACACTGCCAGCCAAGTACCAGTCCACGCACACCGCCAGCCAAGCACCATTCCACGCACACCACTAGCCAAGCACCATTCCACGCACACCGCCAGCCAAGCACCATTCCACGCACACCACCAGCCACGCACCAGTCCACGCACACCGCCAGCCAAGCACCATTCCACGCACACCACCAGCCACGCACCAGTCCACGCACACCGCCAGTCCATGCACACCGCCAGTCCACGCACACCGTCAGCCAAGCACCATTCCACGCACACCACCAACCAAGTGCCAGTCCACACACACCAACAGCCAAGCGCAAGCCTACACACACCGCCATCACATTTTGGATTTTTTTAGAAAAAAATAAAAACACAAACAAATTGCAAATAGATACAAATCTTCTAACAGAAAATCAGCAACTAAATACATTGCACTAACACCAACCTTGAAACAGAATCATGTTTTCCAAAGAATACAGACCAGGCAGTTCACTTTACCACTCATGAATCTTCCCAGAAGTTTTTACGCGTGTGGTACGCTCGGAAACAAGCAGAGAGACACAGTGCAGGATGAGAGGGACAATCGGGGCAGTACATACGACTCTCCTTCCGCAAACCTCTTCGCCAACAGACTCTAGATCTCCTACTGGGAAAATCTTTTGCGGGTGTGGGAGGAATGTGATCTGGAAAGTGGCGTTCTTTCAATCTAGCAACATCCTCCACCAGTCCAACTCTAGGAACACTTGCCTGTTCCACTACAACAAGGCTGCCTATTACAGACTCCTGAAACTTAGCAAAAGTCATCTTTGACTCAGGGCAAGAATCCTGGAACACAACAAAAGCATTAAACATTGCCAAGTGGAAAAGATGGATAGCCAACTTCTTGTACCAAATGTAAGCCTTACGAAGAGCAGTGTAAGGTTCAAACCTCTGATCTACTCTGTCAACACCACCCATGTACCTATTATAGTCTAAAACACATACAGGTTTGCGCGCTTCAGCGACCTGACCCCAAACAGTCACAGGTGCAGTGCTTTCATCATGGATGGAAGTCAGCATGTAGACATCTCTCCTGTCTGTAAACTTCACAGCAAGAAGCTCCTGGCAACGCAACGCACTGCACTGTCCCCGCACAAGCTTTTGACAAACAAGTTCTTTCGGAAAACCTTTACGGTTACAGCGGACTGTGCCACAAGCAAAAGTGTCCACTTTGGCCAATTCCCTGAACAACCGTACACCAGTGTAGAAGTTATCTACATATAAATGGTGGCCTTTGTTAAAAAATCCTCTTCCAAGTTCCCAAACAATTTTCTCAGTCACTCCAAAAGTGGACGGACAACCAGGGAGGTTAAACCTAGATTCCTTACCGGTGTACACCCTGAAATTAGAGACATATCCAGTCCTACTGTCACACAGCATATACAGCTTTATTCCATAGCGTGCCCTCTTACTAGGAATGTATTGCCTAAAAACCAAGCGGCCCTTGAACAACACCAAAGACTCATCCACTGCAATTTCTCTACCAGGGGCATAAATCTCAGAAAATCGATCAACAAAGTGATCAAGGACAGGCCTAATCTTAAAAAGACGGTCACAATCAGGGTGATCTCGTGGCAACGCTAAACCATTATCTACAAAGTGCATCATCCGAAGCAGAAGCAAATACCTGTCACGACTCATGACTGCCGGAAAAATAGACGTTGCCATCAAGGGACTGCTAGACCAATATGAAGCCAATGATGGCTTCCTTAGCAAGCCCATCTAAAAAGTTAAACCCAAGAACTTCTTCATCTCTTCAACATTTGTGGGAGTCCACCGGGTAGCTCTAGAGTGTGGCTTAAGACTGGCACTGTTGTCCCTCAAAAACTGTTCGGCATACAAATTAGTCTGCTCAACAATCTCTGCCAAAAACACATCGTCCATAAACAACTGAAAAAAATGTACAGGCAAAAAGTTCTCGGTATTCACTCTAGACCCTGGAACACCAGTAAACTCAGGAAATTCCGGCTGCACCATGCCAGGGGCAACCCAGAGGTCATCACTTTCAATGGGAAGACTTGCAGCCCCAGCCTGCAGCCCAGATGTCTCTTGCCGCACTACACCAACGGAAAGGCTTGCAGCCCCAGCCTGCAGCCCAGATGCCTCTTGCCGCACTACACCAATGGGAAGCCTTGCAGTCCCAGCCTGCAGCCCAGATGTCTCTTGCCGCACTACACCAACGGGAAGCCTTGCAGCCGCAGGCTGCAGCCCAGATGCCTCTTGCCGCACTATCGGCACATCAGTCTCCTCCTCTAACACAGGCACTTCATCCGCACTAAGAGTATCTTCATCATCCGATGACCCCATACGGAGAGAAAACTCACTGCCAGAATCGTCCCCTGCCCCCTCTCCCTCAGAAGCAGAGTCAGTCTCTGACCCAATATCAGAGGAAGACTCAAACAGCAAACCAACAACCTGCTGAGCAGTCATCCTGCGGCTAGCCATTATACCTACTAAGATGGAAGACTGCACAAACAAGTCAACAACAACCAACAATGTGCAAACCAAGTAAGTAAAGAAATGTGTACCTTATATCAATAAGATCAATGTACTCAAAAACTATACAATCCAAAATCAAAAGAGACAGCTGCACTCACCAGAAACAAACTCTGCAGTGACACAGCAAAGACCAACGATATCAAACTAGAAAGAAGAAAAAAAAACAAATTACTCACAAGACAACAAAATACACATCGTGCACCAATGCAAAAAGTTTTTGAAACTCAAAAACCAAACATACTGCTATTATTACACCATTTGCAAAAAAAAACAGGCAGAAAAATCAAACACATTTGCATTGTACAAAAAAACAGTCTCTTACCAAACTACACAAACAGCAAAACCACCAGAACCAAAACGTCACCGTGAACAGAAGAAAAGCCTTCACCTAGAACAAAAAAGTAAACAAAAAAAACATTACAATTGGAAATCACAAAAAATATAACAATAAACATTATAACATGCCATGTCACTACCCAAATGGTCAATCGGTTTGTGTGCCAGGTCAGGCAGAAAACAGCAGGAAAAAAAAGGCTATTCAGTCCCGGGGCAGGTGAGCCAAATACATATAACAAATTGCACCCTGGAAGCGAGGGGTCACTTCTATTTCTAATTGAACTAATTCCCTGGTGTCTAGTGGGCTTTTCTGCCCCCAATGGGAGCAGAAACGGCAAAAAAATAAAACCGATCTGCCCACAGAGGGGGCAGAAAAGTCTTCAAAACATTTAGGGGCCCAAGGAAGCGACCCTTGCCCAAGGGGTCGCTTCCTACAATAATATTTATATCCCTGGTGTCTAGTGGGCTTTTCTGCCCCCCCCCCAAGGAGCAGAAACGGACAGAAAGACGACCAATCTGCCCCCAGGGGGGGCAGAAAAGTTTTCTAAATAAATAGGCCGCAAAGGAAGCGACCCTTGCCCAAGGGGTCGCTTCCTACATAAAGAAAAAGACATCCCTGGTGTCTAGTGGGCTTTTCTGCCCCCCCTGGGGGCAGAAACGGGCAGAAAGACGACCGATCTGCCCCCAGGGGGGGCAGAAAAGTCTTCTATTCACTTTACCACCCTAGGAAGCGACCCTTGCCCAAGGGGTCGCTTCCTACATAACGAAATAGACATCCCTGGTGTCTAGTGGGCTTTTCTGCCCCCCCTAGGGGCAGAAACGGGCAGAAAGAAGACCGATCTGCCCCCAGGGGGGGCAGAAAAGTCTTCAAATTATTGGGCCCCCCAAGGAAGCGACCCTTGCCTAAGGGGTCGCTTCCTACATAGCATAAACGACATCCCTGGTGTCTAGTGGGCTTTTCTGCCCCCCCTGGGGGCAGAAACGCGCAGAAAGCGGACCGATCTGCCCCCAGGGGGGGCAGAAAAGACTTCCAAAAATTTTGCCCCCAAGGAAGCGACCCTTGCCTAAGGGGTCGCTTCCTACATAGTAAAAACGACATCCCTGGTGTCTAGTGGGCTTTTCTGCCCCCCCTGGGGGCAGAAACGCGCAGAAAGCGGGCCGATCTGCCCCCAGGGGGGGCAGAAAAGACTTCGCCAAATTTTCATCCCCAAGGAAGCGACCCTTGCCTAAGGGGTCGCTTCCCAAATTCGAAATACTAAATCCCTGGTGTCTAGTGGGGCATCCCTACTCCACGATCGCGACGCTGTGCGCGATCGTGGAGCAGGAATGCCCTGTATTGAGACATCGGGGGAGAGGAAATACTCTTTCCTCTCCCCCGATGCCTCAATACTACAGATTTCACCGCCGCGGCCCCCACCGGACGACAAACACCTACCTCTGCTCCCCTTGGACGCGCTGGAAGAAATGGATTCCAGCGCGTCCAACGCTTCCTGATGACGCCGGCGCGCGCTGTGCGCGCTGACGTTATCAGAAAGCGTGGGGGGGCTCGGGGGGGGGTCGGGGGTGGCAGCGGAAGCTCTTCCGCTGCCACCCCCGTAAAGGGGGGCAAGATCGAGGCACAAGGGGGGGAGCGCCAGCGCTTCCCCCGGGGGCTGTCCTCATGACGGAACGGTTCCGTCATGAGCACAGCCCAACCGATGCTCATGACGGAACCGTTCCGTCATGAGCATCGAAGGGGTTAAGTGGGTGGCGAGTTGATGTTTAGTATGTGTTAACAAAAGTAAACCAAACAACTTCAGAAATACAAAAATGTATATATTTGTTTAGGTGTTAATGTTTAGGAGTATTGTGTATAGCTGCAGTTTATGTTAGTCTTTTATAAGGGTTGGGGAGTTGATGTTTAATCTGTCTTGTGTGGTATATGTATAAAGTAAATAAAGTTAATGTTATGCAGATTAGGTTAGTTTTAAGTTAGGATAGTGTTGGTAAGTTAGACTAGGTTAGTTTAGGCATAGTTAAGATAAGTACAATTAGTGTAGGTTGTAGTTTTAGATGTTAAGATTAGTAGTGTGCTAATTAAATCCTGTTTTGCACTTTCACAACTGCTTACTTATTTCCTGCTTGCCAGTTGTGACATCTGCTTAGGTTGGGTTAAGCACATGCTATAGAAGTACCTGCCAGTGTTTGTATACATGTGTCACTAGGTGGAGCACCTAAGGAGTCAATTATTTCAAGTTAGCAATGGAATCACTTAAGGGATCTTCAAACATGATTGGTCACTGTAAGTGGCACTCTTGATGTGAATGGACATACAGCCCAAAACAGGTATTAAACTAACGTAGCTCTGTGTGTTTATGTGATGCTACATGTTTTGTATGGATGATAGAGTCAAACCATTGTGACTAATCTATGATGTGTTTGGTGCCATACTAATGGCAGTCACTTACACACTCCACCTAACAATATTTTGTAGTAGCATCACTGTTGTTTGCTGGCTAGTATGCATGGTAGTATCACCCAGCTGGGCAGAAACTACATCCAGACTCATCATTGACTGATTGACTATTGTTGCACTTGCTGCATGTACCTTGGGTAACGACTTTCTAGTTTAGTGGCCTATAGGGATCACATAAATGATTTAGCATGCACTGTGCATATTTATCCCTGGCTCACAGAAACACATTATCCTTTAGATGTAATGTAGTGTCTTAAGAGTCAGCACATCCATCATGGTCTTCTTACTTCAATCATGACCAGAAATACAACATGCTGATTCCGGAGAGTAGTTTTATTCACACGTGAACCAAGGAGAAAGGAACATGTGGCACTCCTTGGAACAACAACCTCAACATCGTTGTGAGCCATTGGATGTCCAGACAGAGTCCAGGGAGCATATATGTCATGGAACATGTTGAGTGTAGGAATGTTCCTTTGAGGAGGAGGATCAAATTTCATGAGGAAAGAAAGTCCACATAGACAGTCCACACATGGATGAGATCAACAGGTGGGTAAGCAACTAGAGGACAGTACCTGTTGAGAGGTACACTGACATGGCCATAAGTACAGATCAATTGAGAAACTGTCCATGTAGCACAGAGATATGCTACAGGGCAGATTTTCTTAGCAAAGTGCTGCAGTCTACTACTTCCTCCTCTGATGTATATGGTGCTTCCCTTGAGGGTGGTGATGAAGGTCCCGGAGGCGATGAGGCACACACTCATCAGCGGCTGAAGATGTGGATCCTCTGTTCCCAGCAGCATTTCTCTGCACCAACAAGTAAGGCAGTGAGATTTACTTGCTGGTTTGCCAGCATATTAGCAACATTGAGGTGGTAGGCACCCTTTGTTGCTAAGTAGGAATCCTGCTTCTGCTCCATGGACTCCAGGATTTTGCGTATTGCCCCCAGCTGGTTGGCAACCTAATTGGTGCCACTTTGCCATTGTATTTGCTCATGCCTGTGCCTCATGATATCAGCAATGTCAGCCAGGGACTGTTCCAAGCCTTGGAGCAGAGGGTAGGTGCCTGTTACCAGCATCTGAGTTGTCCTTATTTGGCCTGAGGCACCTATGGACTCCCTCTAGGGTGCCAGCCATTGTCTCCATCCCTGCTCGCACCTCATCTACCAGCTCCCACTGGAATCCTACCATGCGATGTTGGAAGACTATTTGAGGGTCCTCGGCATCCTGGGTTGGAGGTGGGCTGGCGGGTGGTGTTTGGTGGGTGAGAGGCGCATCATTTTGAGATGCCACAATGTTGTCGGCCCTTCCTGTGACTGGAGATGGTGTTTGAATGAAGTTCAGGATTTGCTGGAGAGTGTCTTGGTTGAAGGTTGGCAATCAGTCATCCTCAGCCAAACCTACTTCCAGGACATGCAGCTGGTGATAAGTTGGTGGTTCATCCTCTGGAATTGAAAAGATTTATGTTGATGGTGATCCATGTCAATAGTTCACATGAGTTAAAAGTTGACATTCAGGGCCTCATTTCTTCTTTTTTATTGTAGGCCAGCACTGTATGCCTTCCTGCTGTGCTATGTCAAAAGAAAAAGGCATGGATGTGATGTATATATGAGATACAGCACATTCCTGTCCTCTTTCACTGCGCTGGGGCACAAATGTACGCCATGCACCAATGCAGATACCCATGCACCATGGTGAAGGGTGTCTGCATTGTAGGGATGAAGGTTTTTGCGCAGGAAGAGGCAGCTTCCTTCGAAAAACAATCAAGGGAGACGATTTACTCTTTCTGTGTGTGCTGCTGAATGCAGCACACATAGGAAGAGCAAAAAATAAGGAGAATTAATGTTAATTCTTCCTGTTGCGCCTCTCCTAAACCTCTAATGTGGTGGCTTCGGATCTTGACACATTCCAGATTTCCAGCTTGTTGTAAATCTGGGTAAGTTCAAATGTCATGGGTGTTATATGGGAGCACCCACCATAATGCGCTTGGCACAGCTCCTCATCATAGGAAGGCAGCAACTTGCTTGGCGTTATTTCAATCCATATCAGCCAAGCGAAAAACAGTCACACAGGGTGGCTTTACGTGGCGTTGTAGATATGGGTAAGCCCAGTATGTGGCTGCAAATTCATTAAAAGTGAAGTTTTGGCGGAGCATTGGGCTTGTAAATATGCTCACATGTATTTGGATATATTGACACAACTAATATGCACATTGCACCTAATCCCCAGGGAGCCTGCTTTCCCTGTGACCAGTACTCAGCCATTCGCTCCTGTGAAAGTTATGTGGCTTGGGACATTAATTAGTTTTAAACCTGCTGCCTGCCCTTCACACTGAACAGCATGGCACTCTGCCTTGTTGTGCTGTCTTGCAAGCCCATTGTGTATTCATGTGGCGAGGGGGTCTGTATTCCACACATATTCTGCATACCTCTACAGAGTTTCCAACCTTAATACACTGCAGGAATGTGTGAGTGCATGTTCTTATTATGTTTTTCCAGGTGGTGTATAATCATGTGAGTTCATTACACTCACAGTTGACTCCATATTAGTGTACAGAGGGCACAGTGTAGCAACTCTGAGGGGATGGGCCCAGTCAAACTATGTAGAGTTCTAAATCAATCAATCAATCAATCAATTAATCAATCATTCAGGGGTTAATAAAGTTCACTACTCACCCGTCATGGTCTCAAGGCGCTGGGGGAGGGGTTTGGGCAGCTCTGAGGTTATCCGAAGAGCCACGTCTTGAGGTCCTTTCTGAAGGTTTGCAGTGTGGGGCTTCAACTGATGCTGAGGGGGAGTTTGTTTTAGGTCTGCGGCGATGTAGGAGAAGGATCTGTCTCCAGTTCTGGCTCTAAGGAACCATGGGATTTCGGCCAAGGCTAGGTCGACGGATCAGAGGTTTCTCTTTGGGGCGTGGAAGGGGATTCTTTCATTGAGGTATTGAGATCCGGTGTTGTGGAGGGCTTCGTACCCATGTGTGAGCAGCTTGAAGGTCACTCTTTATTTGACGGGGAGCCAGTGGAGGTCTCTGAGGTGGTGGGTGATGTTGTAGTGTCATGGGATGCTGAGGACAAGTCTTGCTGCTGCGTTCTGGATGATCTGGAGTTTGTGAAGGAGAGAGCATTCCTGTAGTCCAGCCTGCTGGTGATGTCTGTTTGGGTGACTGTCTTCCTGGATTCAGGGGGGCTCTATTTGAAGGTCTTGTGGAGTATGCAGAGGGTGTTGAAACACACGGAGGAAACGGCGTTGATTTGTTAGTTCATGGTGAGAGAGGAGTCGAGTATGATCTCGAGGTTACGGGCATGGTCCGGGGATGGGAGTGTTTCTGAGGGTGGGGGGCCACCAGGTGTCATCCCACACAGTGGGGGTGGGTCCGAGGATGAGGACTACAATTTTTTCTGAGTTGAGCTGCAGGCAGCTGCTGCTCATCCAGGATTGAACATCCTTCATTCTTTCCTGGAAACTGTGCCTGGTGATGCAGGTTCCTTGGTGAGGGAGAGGATGAGCTGGGTGTTGTCAGCACAGGATACTATGATGAGTCCATGTTTTCTGATAACGGTTGCCAGGGGGGGCCATATAGATATCGAAGAGTGCAGGGCTAAGGGAGGATCCGTGGGGTACTCTGCATTTGATCTCTGTTCAGTTCAGAGAGGAAGGGGGAAGTATTATTTTTTGTGTTCTGCCAGAGAGGAAGGAGCATGTCCAGTCTAGGGCGATTTCCTCTATACTGGCATTGTGGAGTCTGGCAGCTAGGGTGAGGTGAGAGATGGTGTTGAAAGCTGCTGAGAGGTCTAGTAGGATGAGGGCTGCAGTGTGGCCTTGATTGAGGAGTCCATGGATGTTGTCCATGGTGGCTAGGAGTGCGGTCTCAGTGCTGTGGTTGCTGCGGAATCCAGATTGTGATGAGTTGAGGATGTTGTTGGAGTCTATGAAGTGCGTTAGCTGGGTGTTGATGATTTTCTTGGTGACTTTGGCAGCGAAGGGGAGGCGAGAGATGGCCCTGTAGTACTTGAGGTCCATTGGGTCTGCGGAGGGCTTCTTTAGGAGTAGTTTGACTTCGGCATGTTTCCCGTCATCGGGGAACGTGCCTGTTTTGAGGATGTAGTTGATTGTCTGTCGTAGTTCTGTCTCGATGGCAGAGGCGGCTCTGTGGAAGATGTGCAGCAGGCACGGGTCAGCGGATGCTCCGGAGGTGAGGCTCTTCATAGTCTTTGCACTGTCTTCTGTGGTAAGAGGGTTCCAGGTGAGAAGGGTTAGCTTAGTGGCATTGTTGGTGGATGGTGTTGGGTCAGTGACTTGGTCTTGGTCATGGAAGTTGTCGTAGAGAGTCCTGAACTTGTGGTGGAAGAAGGAGCTGAGTTTGTTGCAGAGGTCCTGGGAGAGAGGGACATCGATATTTTGCTGTGGGGTCTGGTTAATTCTTGTTTGATGTTGAAGAGTTCCTTTAAATTGTCGGAGTTGTAGAGGATTCTGTCCTGAATGAAATTTCCCTTCATAGATCTGATGAGTTGGTGGTGTGCTGTCGTGGGGGACCTGTAGGCGGTGCGTGCTTCTGGGGAGCGGGGTCTGGGAGGTCTGTAAGCGAGAGTTCAGCGTAAAGTCAATCTGGGGTTGGGCTGGATCTGGAAAGGGATGTGTTCCATGGGGGGCAAGGCTTTGTTTGAGGTGGAGGTTCTCAGTCAGAGGATGATGGAGAAGCCTCCTCCAGGGTGGTTAGGGTGATCTTTCCAGGTATCTGTGAGGAAGACTACATCAGGCACGTGGGTGTTGAGGAGGTTCCCAGATTTCTACTGTGTGTCAGTGCAAGGAGCATACGTTGAGGAGGATGCAGCTGAGGGGTTTGGGTGCGCTAGCGTCCGGTGGGTTGGCGGTAGCTGTCTGGGTCCACAGGTGGGTGAAGGTGCGGCAGCAGTGACAGCAGGAGAACGCGCCTTCAGAGTTGCTCGGTGTCGAGAGCTGGCAATTGTTGTTGCGTCCAGGGTTGAATACAAGGAGAGTGATGGAGTCCCTGGCTCTGGTCGGGTCGCGGACTGATGCAGATGGGCTTGCCTTTGATGCACCTCTGGCACACCAGCCATTAAGTAGGGGTCGGGGGAGAGCAGCTGGGATGCGAGAGCGGGAACACGCAGGGGGGAGGAGCCATGTGGGCAGCAGTGGCAGGAAAAAGTGGAAGAAAAACAGTGAAAAACAAACAGTGAATACTGAAGACAGGAGACAGAAAAACAGCAAAAAATAGCAAAAGGGCACAGAGAAACAAATGGAAAAAATAGACAGAAAAATACAAAAATGGCTGGCAGAGTGGACCATTAGAAGAACAAGGCTATCCCTCTGGACCATCAGGGATGAGGCACAGCCAGGAGCCTGCGGGTGGAGAAGGGCCTTGAACACCTACCTGGGAGACCAGAAAGGTGCAGGGGGAAGAGACTCAAGGACGGAGCTGCACGAGGGGGCAACAGTTTCCCTGACCAGGAGGTCAGTGGTCTTGCTCACCCTGTCATGCAGTGGCCGCCATTAGGTACGGGTCGGGAAGGGAGAGCAGCTGGGAGGTGGGAGCAGGAACAAGCAGGGTATAGGGACCACAGGGCAGCAGTGGCGGGAAAGGTGAAAGAATAAGGCTAAACTGTGAAAAACTGTGAAAAACAAACACTGAATACAGAAGACAGGAGATAGAAAACAGCAAAAACAGCACGGACGCTCACCGCATTTCATCATTGCAAGAGTAGTTTTTCTTTCGAGCTTCATACATTGTTTGACTCATGCCCCCTCACTTGCACGTGTACATGTCTCTTCTGGCAATTCTTATTTTGGACCACGGACACTACTGACTGCCACACACTGATGGAACCCATATTCTACATTGACTCTCATGTTCTAAAACATCAACAATATGCATGGCCGTATTCAATAGATTGGGATGCCAGCCTTTTATTGAAGGTTCTGGACTACACATGGTAGAAGTGCTGGATTTGGTGAGATGTACCTACCCAGGATTGCCACACAAGTGGGCCCATCCACCTCAGCCCTTTACCTTCCCTGACTCAATAGCTTTGTGGTTGCAAACTAGTTTTTCTTTTACTTTGACTGTTCCCTGTTTCACATCTTCTGATGGTGAGATACTTTTTCTCCAGACTCCATCCTGCCACGTGCTACATTTTCACCCATGGCCACATTACATGTAGGATGTAGTGCCTGTGGATGGAGTCTCTGTCATCCCTTCCTAGCTACGACACAAGCGTAACACTGTCAGACACAACAATGCATGTGTATTTGTCAGGCTACTTTGCTGTACATGTTTGCCTTCTCACCTCTTTCCTATGCAATGTATCCATGTCCACACACACTGGAAGAAGTACGTGCTCAGCCAGCACCTGCAATGCACTGTACTACCAGAGGCCAACCAGGGACACACAGCAACCATAGTTTCAACTCATATACACACACTGTTAAAGGTTACAGGTTACAGTTAGAAAATATAATTTAAAAAACCTTAGAAATTCACTTAAAAAATAAAGGTTACAGAGATTTTATATTTAGGAAACAGCATTTAAAAAACATAGAAATTCACTGAAAAAAACAAAGGTTAGAGGGATGTCATAGTTAGGCTCAGATTTCACTCATACAAAATCAGTGAAATTCAGCAGTTACCTAAGCTAACTTTAACTTATGCCCCTTCAATGCACTCCTTATGGCCTCACATATTACATCACTCATGACATGGTCAGCTACATCACTCACAATATCACCTATGTAAGGATGACAGGGTGGTGTACCTCTAAACAATGCTGCACTTCTTGTTTAGAAATGCATAAGAGTAAATTCCAGAAGAAACGGTGTTTGATGTTGTGATGATTGTTTCAGGGGCGTTGCTAAGTAAAAATCAATAAAAAAAATAGAGAAAGCAGGAGAACAGCTGAGGCTGGATTTGTTGAGGGTTTTTTTAAGTATTTATTCCTGCGGATCTGACTGGATGAAGTGTATTTTACAGGCTATTTCCCAACATAACCACTTTGGTCATCTTGAGATAGAATGTTAAAGGCCTCAATAGTGTAATCACTCATTGAATAATAAGAGAAAAACTTTGTGAACTTAAAGCAGGATTGGTTTACCCACAAGAGACCCACATTACCAAGAAAGATTGAGGACTTTGACAATAATTGAAATGTGACATAAGGGTGTTCAGTACTCAACATTTATCTATATGGTGTTGACAATATTCGAGGTTGGTATTTGATCAGTTCTTGGTTGAGGCTAAACATGAAGCGTTGTGTTCAATTTCCGGTCCAAATGATTATGATGATATTGGAATATTCTATGTGCTAGTATAAGAACTTGTTGGCTGGGATGGCAAATAATTCTCTCTTGGGATTTCAATTGTATTTTAGATTGCTGCAAATACACTATCAAACTGAAACTCTCTTATCACCTAGGGAATATATTTAGCACCATCATTAGGCTAAAACAAGACTTTGGGTTGGTAAATATCTGGAGGGTATGCCAATGCAGAGAATGAGGTAATACTTTTTATTCATATCCAAAATGTCTGTGTAGATCTGTTTTTAACACTTACTATTTGTCATATTCTCCTTATATTAAGAGAGGAAAACAAAATAGTATTTTCCTGCATAATATATATATTTAAATATGCCATTGCTATTTAATTTCTCTCACTACCCCTTGGGTTGCTGGTTCTCAGCCTGGACTCCCAATGCCATTTTCATAACAGTTTCTTCATAGAGATAGAAATTGATGCCCAGTAACCTTTGCACTCATTCTTTGTTCCATGCCCTAATCCCCTTTTCAACTTTCTTGCCTACAAAAATATATCTGTTCTCTATTTCAGTCATTAAACATACATGCTACTCCTTCAATCATATTTTGAGAATAGGTCAGTTGGTCACTTGCTTTAGTTAAGGCATTAGGGCCATTGCATTTTATTTTTATTATTATGTTGGATGAATTCCTGAGTGTGCAGTATTTCTAGTAAACCTTAGCATTGTGGAGTGCCATCTATTTCAAGAGTATCAGAAAGACTACATTTTGTGACTGGAGATTTGTTTCATGCCGTGGTTCACCCTGGTCTAAATGCTTTAACCATATTTCTATATGGTATCATATATCTCTTTGCTGACTATTTGGGGTGGGGTTTTCTGATGACATGCCTGGTTTCTGTTCTAACTGAACCTTATTCACTCTATGTATTTGTTTCTTCGTTCCTTTACTCCCATTCTCCTCAGACATGCCCCACCCCTACTCTTTACCAGCATACTTTCTCGGTCCTTTGTGAAAGGGCCAAATCAAAATGCCAGCTCTCCACTTACAATTTACCAATTTTGGTCATTGGCATTAAGTGCTTCATTACTTTACGCATGCACTTTGTTATTAGGTCCTGTAGAAGGCCAAGACATATTTAGGTAAAGATTTCACCAATACAATAGTGAAGCTGTTAGTGAATTTAAATAGCTGATGGCAGAAAGAAATGTGGATTGAGCAGAAAATGAATACAAAGCTAGAAACAAACGTATCCCTTCTCTTCTACCCTGAAAAAGAATCCTGCTCTGGGCCTCTGACCACCTACCAAGTGCTGAGAACATGAAAGTTGTGTCTTGCAACTGAAGGCAGAAAATCCTTCAGGGTCTCTAAATGTAAGGATTTTATGTTTTTATTAAAATCTTAACCTGCAAGAAAAGAGCCTCCAAATTAGTCGAGTTTCTCACTTTCTGTTAGATGAAGTTGGCCATGCACACTGATCTCCAAGAGACTGGAAGGAAAAGCCGTCAAAACCTTTGGGCCCTGGTTACATTCACTGTGATTGGTGCTGCGGGTCATATCACAGCCCCATAATTAGTGATCCTGATGGGAGAGGCACCACTGTAAAGGGGAGAGTGTCACCTTTTCAATTGTACCTCTCACTAGTGGATCGCTGCTTGGGGATTGCCGCATCAGGGCCAGTGTCAATCGGGTAGACCTATGGTGTGGGTTTACAATGGGTTCAGAAACATACTGTTACAGTAAGATGTATATGCTTCAACTTGCAGCTGAATATTAAATGGCATACCACAACAGTTCTGAGCCACGTCACACTGTATATACAGCTATTGTCAATATTCAGATAGACATTATATCCAGGAGAACTGTAAACACATTCACATACATGCTAAAGACACCTAGCCTTGGTTGTGGTTTGCGATTGGGATCTTGGCCCAATTTGATTGCATGATTGCCTTCACAAAGGAGATTGCGAAGGCTAAATAGGCCCATTATAAAGATCCCTCCCTTTGGAGTGTATTCACCTCATTATTCCGTTTGATTTTTAAGATACTATGCAAACGTCTCTCATGTCTTTGGCCATGAAAATCTCGCAGGTATTGTCCTAAGTGTCATTTAGAATGCCACTGTTCAGTCCCTTGAGAGAATGAATTGCTTGATATATCTTAACATCAGACCATGGAGAACATGTACTTACAGATATAACTGTATAGATTGGATTGCTCCAAATCTGTGTTCATTAGGATGCCAGCTTGCTTTGGATGTGTGTCAGTAGCTTTCTTGTTTTTACCTTGTTAAGCACAACGTCATCATCTTTGAGTTGCTTTCATTACCCCTTCAAAGTAAACATTGCAATGCAAAATATCCTTAACTAGTTAGATCCCTTTACTATAATCTTCAGAAGAAAAAAGCTAACCATTGCTATGATCTTTACTCTCATCCTAGCCATTATTCTTAGCTTTACAATGAACATGTTTTGTTTATCCTCATTGATTTATTAAACCTGAACCCATCCCTTACTGTTACTGATACTCTTTCCCCTAACCAACTTCGATTTTCTTTAATCTTACACTTAACTCTCACTCTAATCCGTGTACCTATCCTAACTGTGCCTTGCCATCACTTATAATGTATTACAGATTAGATATAATTACTGAAGAGGTAAGTAACGGTGTTGAGACATATTTAAGTAAAGAGGTGGAGAGGATCAGGTAAAGGTCAGGTATTTAGGCTGGAGACATTCCACGATGAAACAGTCAAAATGATATTTGAACTTAGAAACAAAACACGTCGAGCAGCGGTGGCTAAAAGATATTAATCTGCAGCAAATAAAAGGACTTAGTTATTGCCTTGCTTTTGGCCACAGCGGTCGATCTAACGCAAATGTCCACAATATCTCGCAATTGTATTTAAAAGGTTTATGAGTGGACTATTGGCAGGATGAAAGCCTCAGTTAAGCTCAATGGAAGAACACTGGCCATACATAGGGGCAAATTTATGTTGGACTTGCGCCACTTTTATGCCGCCGTTGCGCCACTTTTGTGACGCAGAGGCGGAGTAAACCCTGCGCCATGTTGCGCCCTTTTTACATCGTCGATGTCGATGCGTCACGGTGTAAAGTCCTGCGCCACATGAAACCTGCGTCAGGTTTCATGTGGGCATTTCTACGCAGGTGGGGGGCTTTCCGTCGCAGGAACGCCCCTGAAAAGTGACTCCGTGAAATCTACAAGATTTCACTGAGTCACTTTTCCAACGCTGATGAGTCAAAACCCTGCGCCTGCTTGAAGCAGGCGTAAGGCTTGACGCATCACGTTACAGGCAGGGCAAGTTGGAAGAGTGCTGGAGTTGCGTGTCGCACGCAACACTATTTCAGCACTGCGCCAACTTTACGCCCCAGATGCGACACGCATCTGTTTATTCCTGCGCCATGATGCGCCGCATTGTAAATGCGGCGCATCATGGGTGGCGCAAGGATAAATTTGCATGCCGCATCTTTCCTGGCACACCTCTGCTGATTTGCAGAGATGCGCCAGGCATCATAAATCTGCCCATAGTGCTTAAGTCTGCAAAACCCATGCAGAAAAAAGCAAGTCCGATGAAAAGTCAAAACATTATGTGACAAAAGCTTAATGCACAGTATATAACTGGGTTTCATAATCAAACTCAAATAGAGGTCATTTTATGTCATCTTCCAGACTGTACAAATTAGATGAACATTACCTTTCAAAATGTTAAAGCTGCATTCTGTATTTTTGTAATTGGGCTCATGTGAGACAATTATTGTACAGAGTTCCCCCGGTCTTCTTTACTTCGGAATGGAAGACGAGGGAAGCGCCCTGTGGATGTCTTCCTATAAAGAGGCTTCCAACACAGTCACAGAGAAAGATTGTACATTCAAGATGTGATAATCGGATTGAACAAAATGTTACAATAATCCTACTGCCAACACCACTACTGATATTACTACTTCTAACAACTACTACTAACAGCAATATCGCTACAAAAAGAAAAAAAACAATAGTGAAAAAGTACACAAATGCAGCTGTTTTCATCCACCCTTCCTTCCTTCTATTACTAATACTACTAGCTACTGCAATAATAATAATGATAATAATGCAAGTATAATAACATCAGTATTGATAACAATATTAGTAATAATAACATCATATGAAAAAATACAAAACCACTTAATGAATTGTACTAATACTGACAGTAAGAAGAGTTAGGCGGAAGCCCATATATTTGCATATGTTGTGCTAACTTCGTATAGTCCATATTCGTAAGTGCTTGTGTAATTAAGCACATGAGCCTGACTGTTCTGGGTACAGGACACTTTTCACCTCATGATGGCTGAAATGAGGGTTTTTTTTCCAGTTTGGTTATTTTCTGAGCAGGGAACGGCTGTCAGCCTCTTATCTGCGTAGAGGAGATAAGGATGTAGCAAGACAGTTGGAATCTTCTGCCAGGTTTAAACTCTGCTCCTGGGCCTTATTATCCAGAGGAGATATTGATAGAAATGTCTGTCTCAGGGGCATACATGTTTTTTTTCGAATTACGCATTAAGTCTTTTAAAGAGGATATATGTCTGTCATTCTCAAAATGTCTAGGAAGGGGAACCATCATGACTGGAGCAAAACTATTCGTTTTAAGGCTTGTCATTCTCAGCAGACAGAATACTGGCTGCAGTCTAAGGAAAGAAAAAATAGGGCCTGTTCATTCTCTATTAAATGTTATCACAATAAAAAGGAAACTTTGACAGATTAAGTTCAATGTTCTCAAAACTGGTTATTTAACTTAACTAAGAGCTCAACTTTAAAACTTAAAGCAATGGATTAAATGCCCTTCAATCCAACGTTATTTGACAGTGTGCACTTGAAGGGCATGGAAAATAGCTTGTGCAATGACACATGACTGAATGCGCACTATAAACACTGTCACAATCCTCTCTAAAAGAGAAAATATTGTGGACAATATGTTGTATTTTCATATTAGTTATCTGAATCTGATTATAAAATACAGTCAATTCTGGGTGTAGTATTACTTGATTTATAAAATGTCTGGTTAGTTACTTATAAGTTGTTAGTTGTTTTCTGGTGTTTGTAGACAACTAGCCATTGAATTCCTAGATTTTCACTCTTCCTACTTTTTTCAAATCCATAATTTTTCGATGAAGCTGCTTGACGAACAGTTTGACGATGTAAAGTATAATGAAACACCACTCAGCAATTTTGCCTATTTAGACTTGGAGGCAGTTTTATTTGCATAGAGATCAATTTTTATCAACCTACAGTATGGACTGCCGAAATATTGTCAAGATAATCATATATAGAGAATTATAGATTCCAGGCCAGATTCACAAAGGTAAAGTTAGACCAAAAGTCTAACTTAACTACTTTTTGAAATTCACAAAAGTAAGTTACTAATAGTAACTTTTCTCATTGTAAACATGCTACTAGTAAACTTACTACTAGTAAAATTACTAGTAGTAGAGTTACTAGTAATAACTCACCTTTCTGAATACCAAAAAGTAGTTCAGTTATACTTTTGGTCTTAGTTAGATTTTTGGTCTAACTTTACCTTTGTGAATGGGGCCCTTAATGTGTGTGTTGTATGTGGGCCCTATTCACAAAGGTAAAGTTAGACAAGAAGTCTAACTTTACTTCTTTTTGATATTCATAAAGACAAGTTACCACTAGTACCTTTACTACTAGTAATTTTACAAATTGCTAGTTAATTAGTAGTAAGTTGACTAGTAGTAAATTTGCTAGTAGCAAAGTTACTAGTAGTAACGAATGACAACTAGTAAAATCACTAGTAGTAAAGTTACTAGTAGTAACCTTTATTTGTGTATACTAAAAAGTAGTAAAGTCATCTTGGAGCTTTCACATCTCATTTAGAGTTAGAACACTGTCAGTATTGGAACTGTTGGCCTTCATCTTGGTCACCTTGGGAAACCATTTACTGACAGTTTACTATATGGGCGTACGATAAACCGAATCCGAATTTGAACCTCATCAAAACTTCTACTTACAAAACATTCTTTTTCCTGTTTGTGATCTGCCTGAAACCAGGAGTACAGTGTGCACAGTCTGATCTCTTGCACTGTGGGATCCGAGCCAAGTCAAGATGAGTAAAGAACAAGTAAGGGCTTCAGAGCTGCACAGTGCAAAGGAAGAGACCTCTGTTGTGGTGAGGACTCACACCCAGTTTGTCTTTGTACTCAGTGGCTGGGTTGCAGCTGGATTGCAGATCGCTGGAGTGGCTGATTGGCCCGCAGTTGGTGAAGTGCACTAGTCACTTGCAGCCCTGTGGAGCATGATGGTGGCCGGCGTTAGGCCAGTGAGGCTTGAGACCTGTGGGAAACTATTCATCTGCTCCTTTACCTTGTGGTTAATGTCCACGGCTGTTGCACCAGGAGGGTGGAGGACTGTGCACAGAGCACAGAAAGAGGTGAATGGAGCAAGGAGCTCTGAGGCTCCAGGGTTCAGTCGGAGCCGTCTGTGTCTCTATCTTTGCCCATTTGGAAGAGCCTTTGCTGGGGAGCTGGTGCAGGGTGCTGCTATAGTTTACTGCTACACTGCTTGAGCGACTAGTGCACTGTGGTACCAGAGCTTTTGGGGGGGGGGCTAGTTTACTATATCAGCTGTTCTGTTCTACATTCAAACCCCCAGAGGAAAACTCATACCATTTGCGTCATAACACTACGTATATATGGAAAGCTCAATTTTGAACTGCAATATTGGACAATACCTCATTAAGTAAATTGTATACCCAGTAAATGTGGTGTCAGGGCAGTTTGTCAGTGTAGCTTGTGTGTGCTGCTTGTGTATAAGGGAAACACCTGTGTTGATCTTAAGTTATAATAGATGTGGAAGATGTGTAGAATCTTGAAACTTCTACGAGCATTTTAGGATCCATATAAGATCCGTCCTGATTATAAAGCAAAGGGAAAAAGTAATTCCTCCAAGCAAGGACAGAGTGATTTTGTTGTAAACCAGCAAGTGAGGGTACTGAGTTGGGATCAATCTGCTTGCCTTCAAAAGACAAGGAGTTTAGATCACCATTATCAGAGTTAATAAGTAAGTTTGCACAAACACATTTTTTTGCAACAAAGGATGGAAAAACATGTTGACAAATACCTCCTTCTGGTATGTCTGTAAGTACATGTATTGATTTAGGGGATCAGAAAAGTATGGACTTAAAATGATCATTTGGCTTATATGAAGGCGTCCCTGTTCCAAGATTATCATCTTTGCCATATCTGCATCCCTTGGTAAATGCAAGTTATTGTACTGAAAGTACAGCCTTGGTATTGCTGGGTTTCCAGAAAACTCAAGGACTGATTACAAGTCTAGTGGTCATGTGACTACCAGACTCACTGTGACAAAGAGTTGTTCCCTGGCTGTAGCGCAGGAGTGCCATAATGCATTATGCTGAGCAGAGACTGGCACAGTCCCGCTCAGCATATTCTGAGTTCTTGCACCACCAGCCTTTTCATGGCTGAGCTCTGCCATGAGAAAGCTGGCGGTGCAAGAACTAAGGGGACCCTACATGGTCCCCATGCCCCCACACCATTGGGATACCTTAAACGGGACACAACATGTGGCTCCCTGTCTCTATTCCCCCAGTTCCATGACAGAGTGGACGTCACCTTCCATGCTGTGCTGGAACGTTTTGGCCAGTCCCACTGTGGTGCCTGTTTTGAAGGCACTACCATGGGAATGGCCGAAGGACTGCTGACCGTATTAAGGGCCCGATTCACAGAACTAACTTAAGACAAAATCCTAAACTTGCTACCATTTTGGTATTCACAGAAGGCACTTACTCATTTTGGTATTCACAGAAGGCACTTACTCATTTTGGTATTCACAGAAGTTAGGAGTCCTAACTTTAGGACTCCTAAATGCCTTCTGTGAATACTGAAAGTCTTAAAGTTAGGATTTTTCTCAGTTTAGGAGTCCTAAAGTTAGGAGTCCTAACTTTACTACTGCTAGACTGAGAAAAATCCTAATTTTTTTAGGCTTTCGGTATTCACAGAAGGCATTTAGGAGTCCTAAAGTTAGGACTCCTAACTTTACTACTACTAAATTGAGCAAAATCCTAATTTTAAGACTTTTGGTATTCACAGAAGGCATTTAGGAGTCCTAAAGTTAGGAGTCCTAACTATACTACTACTAAACTGAGAAAAATCCTAATTTTAAGGCATTCGGTATTCACAGAAGGCATTTAGGAGTTCTAAAGTTAGGAGTCCTAACTTCTGTGAATACCAAAATGAGTAAGTGCCTTCTGTGAATACCAAAATGAGTAAGTACCTTCTGTGAATACCAAAATGGTAGTAAGTTTAGGATATTGTCTTAAGTTAGTTCTGTGAATCGGGCCCTATGAGTTGCACATTTTCAACTCGTAATACGTCGGTGGTCCTTGCATGGCTTTGGCGTAGAGTGGCGGCATTGCGCATCAGTCCCTTAGTTGAGACTGCACAAGGCCATGACTAGCTGAGTGAAGTTGAAGTTACTTCACCTATTTTACTGACTCTAGACAAAATATCAAACAAACAACTTAATCTGCTCTATTGAATGTTGGATCATACATATGCAAGGGATCTTAAAAGGCATTTTGGAAGCCATGGATGCAAATAAAAATCATCAGTCTCACAACTCCTTACTACAAAACATAAATGTGGAATTACAAAAGGGGAATGTTTGTCTACCTACTTCAATAAGGCTGGTAAATGAATCTGCGGAGTTTACACATGTAGATGTGTCAAAGGCTGCGATGAACGATAAAATATTAGATGATAATAAAGCCCAAAAGGAAACTGATACTATTGAAGAGGAGAAGGACTCTGTATATATCTCTTACCAGCCTCTTCTGGTTAAAAATAGAGGGGCATATCAGCAACAACCGGCGATAATTATCGCTAAGCGCACTTAGTGCTAGGATAATTATCGTTGGCTAGCGTGGATTTTTATTGCTGAGATAGCGTGCTATTAGCAACGCTTATCTCAAAAGCGATAAAATCCTAGCGCTAACTGCCAAACGTGAGATTATCCCACGAAGTTTGGTGATAGCTTGCTGATAGGGCCTCACATACTTAGCCATGATATCCACCTTACATAGGATATCATGGCTAAGTCAGTTTCAAAGCAGGCGTAAATAAAGTAGCGATAACAGAGGTTATCGCTACTTTTCTTGTCACAATGCTGCTTTGCGTGAGGCTTGATAATAGGAGAAATGTCGCTTAGCGACACTTCTCCCGTTATCCTGGGAAGGAACGCCCACTTTGCATCTCATTAGAGATGCAAAGATGTGCGTTAGGAATTCAGGCGCTAAGAAAGGTTTCACGCGATAGCGTAACCTTGCTGATATAGCGATAAAATTATTGCCGCTTTTCGGCCAAAAACGGCCGCAAAAGCGGCGTTAATTTTATATCGCCGCCTTCTAGATATGCCCCAGAGTCTGTAATGGTGGATAACAACATTTTTTTGTCTTATATCAGAAGGTCATTATGGAAATATTTCATGGCAGTGTAGGCGAAGACGATTAACGGAAGAAATCCATGCCCAGACAGGTCACATAACGGTTAGAAATTGAAGGAGACAAAAAAACAATCATCAGAGTAATTTAGTAATGGGATTTATTCCCCTGATGGGGCATTATCAAAAGGGAAAAGTAAAATTCTGGATGCTCCAAAATTATCCCTCAAAAAGAATAAATTGTAACTCAATTTACCTGGAAGGATAAAAAGGAATATTTGGAGTCAAAGCCAGAATCGGTGAAAGATACAAGTCAATTTAATCATTTAAAGATGTCTCTAAAGATCCAGAAGGACCATGGCCATTATCCTTTGGTGTTGAGAGCATTTCCCATCCTATTAGCTTGTTTTCCACAAACAGTTGACACCAGTTTGTTATGCCTTCCTACTTCAGGGGATTGAAAGCTTGTCTTTCAAATATTCTAGAGTCCCTGGGGGCAGCCCTGGTTGGGGCATAATTACTATACTATGGTATTTTCAGGGATCTTCTGATCTGGTACCATAGTTTACAGGCTGACCATATTACCTTCAATTCATTTTTTTTAAATAGAATTGGGTGCCTGAATTTGTATAGGAAAAACTGCCTTCTGGCTGCGTCATAGCTTGCGGGTATGGGGGTAGGTTTGACATTTCTCTAGTCACTCTTATATTCCTAAATTGTTAAGCTCTTCAATACTGATAGAAATCTGGGCTAGCTATCCCTCCATGTTCTTTTTTCCTTCAGAGCTTTTTCCATGCTATTCTGACCCCTTTGAAGCCCTTGTAAAACTGCTTAACTCTCCTTGTAATTGTTTAAACCACTCTCTCCTGAAATCCAGTGATATGGTACTGGAAATACTCGTACATTTTGGAAGGACTGACATTTTTAAGATGTTGGATCTGCCAATAAATGTTAAAGGAAGTCCTCCCCAGCTTTTTAGTATCTTCTTAGTTTCAGAGATTGTTTGTTAAAGTTCATGCAGGCTATTGTATCTATATCTTTCACTACTATGATGACTAGGTATTTTATCCTTTCTTTTACTAGGGGGTTATAACTTTGGGAGTTCCACTCCATGTGCACCGACAAGGGGATCTTCTCCTGGGAAGCCACTTCTATTGCTCCAACCAGTTCATGTGTCAGCTCTTGGATCTGTCTTCCCTTAACAAAACCTTTCTGATCTTGGTGTAGCAACTGTCCGACCACTTTTCCCAACCTTCTGGCCGATATTTCGGTATATATTTTGTAGTCGCAATCTAGTAGTGATGTAGAGCTATGATAAAGCATTGCATTTTGGGCCCTTCCCTGATTTCAATATTGTGCATATACTCATTTCCTCCCATTACTTCGGCATATCTTGCCCTTTTAAAAAGGTTCATTAACCACCACAGGGGCAGCCCAAACCACCTGAACCAGGGGCTTTAAAAAGGTGGCATTAAATATCTCTGTCAAGAAAGGAGCCAGTTCTTCTTTTAGAGAGCTATAGATTTCATTCGGTAATGCATCTGAGCCGGCTGATTTCCCTTTATTTAATTTTGTTATCACTTTATTACCTCTTTGGTTATTATCTATGAGTTAGGATCATCTCTCTGATCTTGTGACAATGTTGGAATTGCTATCTTCTCAAGGTAGCTGTCTATTTGCTCCTCTGAGGCTACAGTGTCCTCTAGATACAAGTCCTGGATCTTATTACGATGTTGTTCTGTTCAAAGTTTCCAAGATAACATTTTACTGCATCCCTCCCCATATTCAAAATATGAGAGCTTGCTTGCCACCGATTTGTTTCTGACTATAAGCTCCAAAGGACTAGATAGTTCTTCTTTTTTAAACAGCAAGAAAAACACACCAGACGGTGGACTATCCTTCCTGCACCTCTATACCAGTTTTCTGTTTAATAAAAGTCCCACGCTACAAACCCAGACACCAACCGCCCTGTAGTGCCACTGTTATCCAGATCCTAGAGCATTGTTTTAAACGGTGTGCGTAGGGATAAAAAATGTCCAGGAATTTGCTCTGAAAATATCCAACGTTTCTTTATTGTTCAAAATTCAACAGTTCACACACAACATGGAATTTCAGCCAACGCGTTTCGTTCTCATGGAGAACTTCATCAGGGCTGAAAAAATAGACAAAACATACATATAAGTATAACCACATGTAGGGAAGAATCACAACATAACATATTTGATTTGCACAAATGACAGAAAGAAAGATTAAGAATCAATAACACATTATACATACAAAAACACATGTATATATATTACAATACACAAAAAACACATATAGTACTAAATTGTGACATCAGGAGACTATCCATACTCTCTATATACAAATCTTACAATATAATAAAATTCCTATTAATATGTCCTGATCAAAAAACATAAACATCCCTTGAGGATATTTAGTTTGCTCTAGTGCCCAATCAAGGTGTTGTAGTTCACTCTGTGATTGGTTAAGCTTATTCATCTTTTTTTAGTTTAAGGGCTGTTAAGCTGATTAAACTCCCCTTGAGGACAGATTTATATGCGTGCCGTGTAGTCTGGATGGGAGTCCCAGTTTTGTTTATTAAGAAGCATTATTTTGTTTCTGCTTTCAATTTCTCCCTAATCTGTTGATCTAGGAGCAGTGTTCTAGCCAATGTCCATCCCAGGAGGGAGTGGACCTTACCTATTAATAGTTCCATTCGGACCGCACAGTGATCAGACAGGTGTGCCGGTAGGTGTTCCACTTTCCCAACATTTCTGCATAAGCCCTTATCTACTAAGAAGTAATCAATTCTAGAGGCATGTCCATATTTTTTATTTTTAAAAGTAAATTTATGCTTTGTGGCTCCTTTTCTTTTCCAAACGTCCTCTTTGTCCTAGATCTTCCATCTAACGTTTCAGCCAGTTCCTCATTTTAGGCAGGTTGAGTATTTTCCCTTTGGGCAATCTGTATTCACTTGGATCTATTATCAGATTACAATCTCCAACCAGGATTACTGGGGCCAAAAGGTCTAAAAGGTGGCTGTACAGGGACTGCAAGGTGATAGGGTCATCTGTGTTTGTCCCATAATATCCTGCCAGAACATATGTTTTGCCAAACAATCCTACTTTTGCAGAAACCCATCCCTTCTGCTTGCCTTTCTTCCATGTGTTTTGCCTTTTCTGATTATTTTTTCTGCCCTCTGCTTTCTCTATGCTCCTCTGTCTTACATTCTTTGCTAATTTTTCTGCCCCTTGTTTTCCCTTTTGTGTATTCCCTGGGGCCCGGCCATGTCTACCTTTATGCCCTGGCCCCACCCAGGGCATCCAGTGTGCTTTGATGGGGAGCCTTAAAGCCCCCATGGTCTGAGCCAGCTACCTGCCTCCTGCTTGATGCAGTGCACTGCTAAATATACAGCTCCCTGCATGTGGGAGCAATTCTTTCATCTGTTCCCTGCCATCATGGCAGTGGGCAGGGAGGCAGATGAAAACTCTTCTCCTGCTTGCTGGGAGCAGAGTTAGTGTTCGCTCTTGCTTGGCAGGAGATTGTCACAGGTCCCACTAAGCAAAAGCAAACTGCTATGTTCTGAGGGCGGGCCACTTAGGAGATAGCAGGAGCAGGCCCTTGGGGGGTGGCAGTCCTCAGGGCTATTAACGGCTCCTGGAGGGGAGCCTCGTGACCCTCCTCCTTTAAATAGCATGGCTGGCCAGGGGGAGGTGGTGGTCCCTGGGGCCTGGAGGTCCATGAGGCCCCCATTAGTATTTATTTAGTCATGGGGAGGTGGTGGCCTCCTGGGCATATATATACGCCCCAGAGGGGGAGGTCCGTGTTGCACCTTTATTTGTTTTAAATGAAGCACTAGAGAGGTGGCAGTCCCCAGGACTCTTAAAGACCAATCGAGGGATCCCTGTGGCCTCCCTCCTTAATTGCAGTAAAGCCCTGGGGAAGTGGTGGTCCAGAGGGTTCATAAGAGCCTCAGGAGGATGGGCACCATGCACCCCCCTCCTTTATATTTTTTAGTTATGTGCATACACCCCGGACCTGGTCCACCCAGGGCTTTTTTGAAAACATGCACAGGAGCCTGCACTTGTTTTTAAAATAATTGCCACAAATTTGTGATTTCATTGCGATTTTTGCTGCAGATCTTTTTAAGAAAATGCTCTTTAGGCATGGCTAGGGGGTCAGGGTATTCCTCTTCTGAGTTTAAATGATCTGATGAGAGGTTGCATATCTATATATACAAATGTGGTTTTCTTTCAATAACTCTAAACCTACTGAACAGATTTACATAAAATAACAAAGAACACTCTTTCTGGATCAGGAGCTAGCTCTCTACCACATTTGTTGTAATTCCATCCAGTAGTTCGGGAAGTAGTTGTGTCTACAATTTCTATTGGAATTAACATGGGTAACGCACATGTTTTGACCCATTTTTCTCAGCCCATGCCCGAAGAATCAACCTGAAACTTTCCATGAAAATATAGAATGACCAGCACACTTTTTTGAAAATTTCAGAAGGATTCATCCGTCATTAGGTAATATACATATGGTTGTGTAGATATACATATATTACCTACTGGCAGTCACCAGAAGGTAATTATCGTTAGGACATTGTTTCTATAAGAAAATTGTTTTTTTCTTTTGCCAATATCTTTAGCATTGTTTGATGAATTTTCGCAAAACCTTCAAAACAAATACACCACTCACTTCAGCTGCTGTGTTGAAAGTTTCAGGGTGATTCATCAAGCGGGGGCTGAGAAAAGGGGATCCCAAAACTCATTTTCTTTATGTTCATTTCCATAGGGAACTTTAGGCACGGCTACAGCCCGAACTGTTGAAAGGAATTACACCAAATTTGGCAAAAAGGTAGCTCTTGGTCCAGAAAGTACTCATTTTGTTAAATAGTGGAAATGTGGCCACAGAAGATCCGCAAACCCTCCTGCTCTCGAGCCTTCTATCTGATTGGGTGCCAACACTTCAAACCAGGAAGTGTTGGCAGCCATCTTGTGACTCGGTTGTACCGAGCAACAGGAAAAAAAAGACAAGAAAAGGGGTCAGGGTAGAAACATCCTGACCCCCTAGGCCTGCTCAGGGGGTTCCCAAGGAGACCAACAGGGCCAAAGAAATGCATTTAAAAGAAAATCCAGCTGGAGTTATGGTGGATCCGCTAATCCGGCTGAGAAAAATATTAAAACAAAGAGAGGACTCCTGCGCTTTGTTCAATTAGGCCCCCAGGTGAGTCAGGTCCTGGGGGCATCTGGTAATAATGTGGGGGCCTCGCGGTCCCCCACAGTCCCAGGGACTGCCACCTCCCCGGGGCTAATTTTGTTTTATAAAAAGTGTGGCTCCTTCCCTCCCACCCAGGCTTGGGGACCACCACCTGCACAAGACTAATAGATTAAATTGTGGGAGGGTCACATGCCCCCCAACTGCCCCGTGGACCACCACCTCCCGGAGGCTAGATTACAACATGTGTGGGGGCTCCAGCTACCCCATGCAGCACGGTGACCACCACCTCCCCGGGGCTAAAGTATTGAAATGCAGGATGCCATGCACCCCCCCGCAACCCTGGGGACACAAACTCCCTGGGATAATGTATTGTAAAGTGGGGGGCTCTGAGGCCCCAGTGGCCCCGGGGACCACCACCTACCAAGGGCACAATTTAAGTAAAGACAGGGTCCCTGGGGCTATGTAGAAAAGTTCCTCTTTAACAAGCTTCTGCAAAAGAGGTAATGGACAACGTTGAAGAAATAAATGAAAAATTAGAATCTCAGTTAATTAATTTGATGGCGTGCCAACATGGCACCAATGACTATTGGTATGTACATTATGGTGAACTTAAATGCATGTTAAGAAACCTAGGTAAACCTACATGGTTTCTCACACTGAAAATGCGTGGGATGATTTACTTGAATTCCTATGAGAAGCAAATTCAAATGTTAAAAACATCGGACTGAAGACAGCTGGAGAACTCTGTTCCTTCGACCCTGTAAATGTCTGCAGGTATTTTACCCATAGGTTTCATGATATGATGTAATTTATCTGCAATAAAATCATTCCACCTTTTGGAGAGGTAACTGATTTCTTTTGTTCTTACAGTGGAGACACGGTACACTCCCCCTAAGAGCATTTACAGCTAAATGGTCCTATCCCACTTTGCAAAATTGTCCTAGTTGTGATGCAGAATTAGAGTCCGATTTACATATCCTATTCTTTTGTCCCGCCTACAAAAAGACCAGGAAATATTGGATCCTACCTATCTGTAGGAATTTAGGGTTCATACATTGTATGGAAGCTTACAGGGTACTTAAATCAGACCTATCTAGACAAATAGTATTTGCAGTCTCTTCATTCCTAGCATCAATGTGGAGGATAAGAAGACTACAGCTGTCTTTAACTTGAATTTGATAACCTGACTCTGTATTAATATGATGAATGTCTACTGTATAACTGTATAACCTAATATTCATCCGATCAACAGTATTTTACAGTTGGAGGCCTGAAATGATTGTTTTTATATTTGCTTCTCTGACAAATATCCTAATGTACTGTATTTTTTGTATGAGCTTTTATGACTAATTTAGTCGAAATAAAGTTGGAAATGGATTTCTTTTGGCGCAAATAGTACCAAGCCAGAGGAGCTTTTCATTGAACATTATTTTACATGTGCCATTCCAAGAGAAGGAATAGAGAAGAGCTTGAGACAACAACTGTTATGCTTTCAATGTCATAGATGTGGGAAATACTGCTGACAGAATTATGAATGTAAAATATTTTTTATACAAAATGTCATTTTGGATTCGACATGTCCGATAATTTCTAAAGAAAGAGTAAATCGTTTTTTATCAGCAGTAAGACACACAATATCTCAAAAATCTCCCAAGAATAGAAATAACTTAAAAAGAACAGAAGCTTCAAAGTACATTATTGACTACAATTCAGTTATTTTGGAAATGTGGAATGCAAACATGGATATTCGGTACGTTGCAGATAATTCAAATGCTGTTGATTGTTAGGTTACATCATATATTATAAAATCTGGAAAGCCAGAGATGAAAGAAATGTGGGAAGAAATGTTGGCAGAAGAGAGTCTTAGCAAGAAATTGTACAGCTTCAGCTTGAAAGTGTTTACCCATAGAGAGATTGGATCATATAAATGTTTGGTTCGCTTGAACTCGGCCAGTTTATATTCAAAGTCAAGAGGAATCATTTGGATACATCTAGGTCTAGCCTTCAAACAAAATAAAGTACTGAAATCTTTATAAGAAATTGTATACTTAGCACAGTATGAGCCAGATAGTACTGATATTGTCAAAACTACCTTGGAAACATACTATCCAAAAAGGAGTCCACATCTTGAAAACCTATGTCTGTAAGAAATATTTCAGCATTATAAGTTTAAAATGAATGTTAGAGAAAATATAAAAGAAGACAAATATGCAGTAATTGGATGAGATGGATGTTTAGTGAAACATGTCAAAGGCAATCTTATTAACCACAGAAAACTGAGTTATGAAACTGCAGATCAGAGAGAATTTTTCTAAATAGCACTTCTGCAACTGTTCAAACCTTGGCGTAGTGAAATAGAATTACCTGGAGATTTAGATTGCTATGATTCCTTTAACGCAACAAAAGTTAGCATTCAGTGCACAATTTTTCTAACTTACTTACAACCGTTAAATGATGAGATTGAACTAGAAGGTACTATAGCAGCTGAAATAGCCAGAGAAAGTTCACAAAACAGTCAAAGTTCTGGTCCATTGACTCAATATTAACCCTGGGCGTAGGACTACGCTACGCTCGCGTAGTTTGTGCAACTACGCGCTACGCGAATTGCATGTAGCACAGTGAAAAAACCTGGAAAATAAACCTCCTGACGAGATTCTCAACGCGGGGAGATCAGGTTTCTCATTGCGAGTGGTCGCGTATGCTCGCGACCGCTCCCGATGAGAAACTACCAGTCCGCGTTGAGAAAACTGCTGCTCGAGTACAAATCTACCCGAGTGGCAAAAAACGACCGCTTGCACTGTGCAAGATGCCGTTTGCAATGATTGCACAGTGCGGACAAGCATCCAGCACTGTGCAATCAGTGTGAACAGCATTTACTACGCAGCTCACGCAGATATGGGTAGCTCGCGTAGTGCGAAGTGCACTTTGCGTAGCTACGTGTGGAGCTACTACGCAAACTATGCCCAGGTTTACTCAATTTCCACTTGGACAATCAATTATTGAAAATGTAGCAGCGATAGCCATGAATGAGGTAGAAACTGCAATGAAGCAATCACAACAAGGTATTATTCATTTTCAAAAGTTAGAGGAACAACTAAATATTGAACAAAATAAATTATCTACAAGTCAAACAACAGGTACAACATTGTTTAAACCTCTTCTAATGGACATTAGAGATTCTTTATTCAATCAAAAATATGACCATTCACATCGTAAAAAGACAATTCATAAGGATAAAAACAGTTAAAATTACAATAAAATATTTCTTTAACCCCTTCGCTGCCAGGCCTTTTCCCCTCCTGAGCCACGCCCTTTTTTGGCTGTTTAGGGTAGTGCGCGCTGAGGCCCCTGTAACTTTTTGACCACATAAGTTATCCACGCCAAATTTGCATCCTTTTCTTCCAACATAATGAGGATTCTGAAGGTACTCAGGGTTTGTGGATTCCCCTGGAGGGGTCACAGAAATGAGCCAAAATACAGTAAAATTTAGGGTTTTTTGGGGAAAATCGGAAAAACGGGCTGCAAATGAAAGCATCTGGGTTTTTCCCTGCAAATGTTATCAAAAAGGGTTTGTGGGGATGAAATCACCATTTTCCCAGCTTTTAGGGGATACCAGACTTTTGTCAGAAACCCAAAATGTTTTACACAGTTTTGGCATTTTTCTAGGACATAGCCTATTTTTGCTATTTTTTGTGCTTTCAACCTCCTTCCAATTAATGGTAGAAATGGGTACGAAAGCAATAATGGATCCTGGAAAACTGTACATTTGAGAGAAGTAGACAAAATTCTGAATTCAGCAAGGGGTCATTTGTGTAGATCCATCAAGGTTTCTTTATAGAAACTAACAGTTAAATATAGGATACATTGAAAATTTGTTGAAAAAAAGCGCCTTTTGTGTCAACGTTTTCACCTGTAACTTCTTCTAATTTTGACAGCTCTTTAAAAGCAATATACCGTTACATCCGCTGGACATTACTGGTTGTGGGGATATATAGGACTTGTAGGTTCACCAAGAACCCGACGAACCCAGAGCCAAAAACTGAGCAGCAACTTGCAATGGTTTTTTATTATGTACCAGGTATATAGTAATTATTCTGTAAAAATGTGTACATGGAAAAATCGGTATGAAAGACACCTGTGTATTTCTGAAATGGGAACAAAATATAGAGTTTAGAAACAGTAGATATTTGCACATTTCCGAAATTGGGATACTCATACTAGCATGAGAATTATCAGTCATTTTTTAGAATGACTTCTTTTTTACACAATGTCTTTCATTTGAAAGGCAGAAATGCATCGAAAGTCAATAGGTAATAACAGTTCCTTTACAAATCTGAATTTCCCTAAGTCTCCTGATAAAAATGGTACCTCACTTGTAGGGGTAGGCATAGTGCCCACGACAGAAAATGGCTCAAAACCCAACGTGAACACACCACATTTTCACAATGCAAAATGACCCTTTTTTAGCAAAGTGCCTAGCTGTGGTTTTTTTTAACCCTAGCTCTGCCGGCACCTAGGGAAACCTAGCAAACCTATACATTTTTGAAAACTAGACAACCAGGGGAATCCAGGATGGGGTGACTTGACTGCCTCTCACCAGGTTCTGTTACCCAGAATCCCTTGCAAACCTAAAAAATTGCCTAAAAAACACCTTTTCCCCACATTTCTCTGGTGGAAAGTTCTGGAATCTGCGTGGATCCACAAATGTCCACACACCCCACATTCCCCAAAGTCTTACGAGAAAAATGGTACCTCACTTGTGTGGGTCAGCCTAGTGCCCGCGACAGGAAACGGCGCAAAACGTAAGGTGGACACACCTCAATTTCGTAGCGAAAAATTACCCCTTTTTGGCAAAGTGCCTAGCTGTCGTTTTTGAACCATAGCTCTGCCGGCACCTAGGGAAACCTATCAAACCTATACATTTTTTAAAATTAGACACCCAGGGGAATCCAGGATGGGGTGACTTGACTGCCTCCCACCAGGTTCTGTAACCCAGAATCCCTTGCAAACCTAAAAAATTGCCAAAAAAACGCATTTTCCCCACATTTCTGTGGTGGAAAGTTCTGGAATCTGCGTGGATCCACAAATTTCCACCCACCCCGCGTTCCCCAAAATCTTCTGAGAAAAATGGTACCTCACTTGTGTGGGTCGGCCTAGTGCCCGTGACAGGAAACGGCGCAAAACGCATCGTGGACACACCTCAATTTCGCAGTGAAAAATGAACTTTTTTTGGCAAAGTGCCTAGCTTTAGTTTTTGAACCCTAGCTCTGCCGGCACATAGGGAAACCTACCAAACCCACACATTTCTGAAAACTAGACAACCGGGGGATTCCAGGGAGGTATGACTTGCATTGATCCCCCAATGTTTCCTTACCCAGTATGCCCTGCAAACCTCACATTTAGCTGAAAAAAACACTTTTTCACACATTTTTGTGTGGGAAAGTTGTGGCATCACCAGGCTGACACAAAACATCTACCACCCAACGTTCCCCCGGGTCTCCCAATAAAAACGGTGCCTCACTCGTGTGGGAGGCCCAAGTACCCGCGACAGGCAAGGGCCCACAACGTAGTGAGGCGACATGAAAATTGCCTACCTCAAAACGACCTGGTTTTGCAAGGGGAGTCACCTGGGTTTTTGGCCCGGTGCTTGGCGGTCACCTAGGGGAACCTACCAAACCCACACATTTCTGAAAACTAGACACATGGGGGATTCCAGGGAGGTATGGCTTGCGTGGATCCCCCAAAGTTTCCTTACCCAGAATGCCCTGCAAACCTCAAATTTTGCTGAAAAAATCACTTGTTTCACACATTTTTGTGTGGGAAAGTTGTGGCATCACCGGGCTGACACAAATTTCCTACCACCCAGCATTCCCCCAGGTCTCCCGATAAAAACGGTGCCTCACTCGTGTGGGAGGCCCAAGTACCCGCGACAGGCAAGGGCCCAAAACTTATTGAGGCAACATGAAAATTGCCTACCTCAAAACGACCTGGTTTTGCAAGGGGGGGTCACCTGGGTTTGTGGCCCGGTGCTCGGCGGCCACCTAGGGGAACCTACCAAACCCACACATTTCTGAAAACTAGACACCCGGGGATTCCAGGGAGGTAAGGCTTGCGTGGATCCCCCAACGTTTCCTTACGCAGAATGCCCTCCAAACCTCAAATTTAGCTGAAAAAAATCACCTTTTTCACACATTTTTGTGTGGGAAAGTTGTGGCATCACCGGACTGACACAAATTTCCTACCACCCAGCGTTCCCCCAGGTCTCCCAATAAAAACGGTGCCTCACTCGTGTGGGAGGCCCAAGTACCTGCGACAGGCAAGGGCCCAAAACGTATTGAGGCGACATGAAAATTGCCTACCTCAAAACGACCTGGTTTTGCAAGGGGAGTCACCTGGGTTTTTGGCCCGGTGCTCGGCGGCCACCTAGGGGAACCTACCAAACCCATACATTTCTGAAAACTAGACACGCGGGGGATTCCAGGGAGGTATGGCTTGCGTGGATCCCCCAAAGTTTCCTTACCCAGAATGCCCTGCAAACCTCAAATTTTGCTGAAAAAATCACTTGTTTCACACATTTTTGTGTGGGAAAGTTGTGGCATCACCGGGCTGACACAAATTTCCTACCACCCAGCGTTCCCCCAGGTCTCCCAATAAAAACGGTGCCTCACTCGTGTGGGAGGCCCAAGTACCCGCGACAGGCAAGGGCCCAAAACGTATTGAGGCGACATGAAAATTGCCTACCTCAAAACGACCTGGTTTTGCAAGGGGGGTCACCTGGGTTTGTGGCCCGGTGCTCGGTGGCCACCGAGGGGAACCTACCAAACCCACACATTTCTGAAAACTAGACACCCGGGGGATTCCAGGGAGGTATGGCTTGCGCGGATCCCCCAACGTCTCCTTACCCAGAATGCCCTCCAAACCTCAAATTTAGCTGAAAAAATCACCTTTTTCACACATTTTTGTGTGGGAAAGTTGTGGCATCCCCGGGCTGACACAAATTTTCTACCACCCAGCGTTCCCCCGGGTCTCTTGATAACAACGGTGCCTCACTCGTGTGGGAGGCCCAAGTACCCGCGACAGGCAAGGGCCCAAAACCTATTGAGGTGACATGAAAATTGCCTACCTCAAAATGACCTGGTTTTGCAAGGGGGGTCACCTGGGTTTTTGGCCCGGTGCTCAGTGGCCATCTAGGGGAACCTACCAAACCCACACATTTCTGAAAACTAGACACCCGGGGGATTCCAGGGAGGTATGGCTTGCGTGGATCCCCCAACGTTTCCTTACCCAGAATGCCCTGCAAACCTCAAATTTAGCTGAAAAAATCACCTTTTTCACACATTTTTGTGTGGGGAATTTGTGGCATCACCGGGCTGACACAAATTTCCTACCACCCAGCGTTCCCCCGGGTCTCCCAATAAAAATGGTGCCTCACTCGTGTGGGAGGCCCAAGTACCCGCGACAGGCAAGGGCCTACAACGTAGTGAGGCGACATGAAAATTGCCTACCTCAAAACGACCTGGTTTTGCAAGGGGAGTCACCTGGCTGTTTGGCCCGGTGCTTGGCGGCCACCTATGGGAACCTACCAAACCCACACATGTCTGAAAACTAGACACCAGGGGGATTCCGGGGAGGTATGGTTTGCGTGGATCCCTCAACGTTTCCTTACCCAGAATGCCCTGCAAACCTCAAATTTAGCTGAAAAAAATCACATTTTTCACACATTTTTGTGTGTGAAAGTTGTGTATCACTGGGCTGATACAAATTTCCTACCACCCTGCGTTCCCCCGGGTCTTCCGATAAAAACGGTGCCTCACTCGTGTGGGAGGCCCAAGTACCCGCGACAGACAAGGGCCCAAAACGTATTGAGGCGACATGAAAATTGCCTACCTCAAAACGACCTGGTTTTGCAAGGGGGGTCACCTGGGTTTTTGGCCCTGTGCTCGGTGGCCACCTAGGGGAACCTACCAAACCCACACATTTCTGAAAACTAGACACCCGGGGAATTCCAGGGAGGTATGGCTTGCGCGGATCCCCCAACGTTTCCTTACCCAGAATGCCCTCCAAACCTCAAATTAAGCTGAAAAAATCACCTTTTTCACACATTTTTGTGTGGGAAAGTTGTGGCATCACCGGGCTGACACAAATTTCCTACCACTCAGCGTTCCCCCGGGTCTCCCGATAAAAACGGTGCCTCACTCGTGTGGGAGGCCCAAGTACCTGCGACAGGCAAGGGCCCAAAACGTATTGAGGCGACATGAAAAATGCCTACCTCAAAACGACCTGGTTTTGCAAGGGGAGTCACCTGGGTTTTTGGCCCATTGCTCGGCGGCCACCTAGGGGAACCTACCAATCCCACACATGTCTGAAAACTAGACACCGGGGGGATTCCAGGGAGGTATGGTTTGCGTGGATCCCCCAAAGTTTCCTTACCCAGAATGCCCTGCAAACCTCAAATTTAGCTGAAAAAAATCACATTTTTCACACATTTTTGTGTGTGAAAGTTGTGGCATCACCGGGCTGATACAAATTTCCTACCACCCAGCGTTCCCCCGGGTCTTCCGATAAAAACGGTGCCTCACTCGTGTGGGAGGCCCAAGTACCCGCGACAGGCAAGGGCCCAAAACGTATTGAGGCGACATGAAAATTGCCTACCTCAAAACGACCTGGTTTTGCAAGGGGGGGTCACCTGGGTTTTTGGCCCTGTGCTCGGTGGCCACCTAGGGGAACCTACCAAACCCACACATTTCTGAAAACTAGACACCCAGGGGATTCCAGGTAGGAATGGCTTTCGTGGATCCCCAAACGTTTCCTTACCCAGAATGCCCTGCAAACCTCAAATTTAGCTGGAAAATTCACCCTTTTCACTCATTTTTGTGTGGGAAAGTTGTGGCATCACCGGGCTGACACCAATTTCCTACCACCCAGCGTTCCCCTGGGTCTCCTGATAAAAACGGTGCCTCACTCGTGTGGGAGGCCTAAGGACCCGCCACGGGCAAGGGCCCAAAACGTAGTGTGGCGCACTACGTTTAGGCCCCTTAGCTGTTGAGGCGCACTACGTTTAGGCCCCTTAGCTGTTGAGGCGCACTACGTTTTGGACCATTGCCTGTTGCGGGTACTTGGGCCTCCCACACGAGTGAGGCACCATTTTTATCAGGAGACCCGGGGGAACGCCCGGTGATGCCACAACTTTCCCACACAAAAATGTGTGACAAAGGTGATTTTTTCAGCTAAATTTGAGGTTTGCAGGGCATTCTGGGTAAGGAAACTTTGGGGTATCCACGCAAGCCATACCTCGCTGGAATCCCCCGGGTGTCTAGTTTTCAGAAATGTGTGGGTTTGGTAGGTTCCCCTAGGTGGCCTCCTAACACCGGGCAAAAAACCCAAGTGACCCCCCTTGCAAAACCAGGTCGTTTTGAGATAGGCAAATTTCATGACGACTCACTACGTTGTGGGCCCTTGCCTGTCGCGGGTACTTGGGCCTCCCACACGAGTGAGGCACCGTTTTTCTCAGGAGACCCGGGGGAACGCTGGGTGGTAGGAAATTTGTGTCAGCCCGGTGTTGCCACAACTTTCCCCCACAAAAATGTGTGAAAAAGGTGAATTTTTCAGCTAAATTTGAGGTTTGCAGGGCATTCTGGGTAAGGAAACGTTGGGGGATCCACGCAAGCCATACCTACCTGGAATCCCCTGGGTGTCTAGTTTTCAGAAATGTGTGGGTTTGGTAGGTTTCCCTAGATGGCCGCCAAGCCCAGGGCCAAAAACTCATGGGACCCCCTTTGCAAAACCAGGTTGTTTTGTGATAGGTAATTTTGATGTCTCCTCAATAGGTTTTGGGCCCTTGCCTGATGCGGGCACTAGGCTTACCCATGCAAGTGAGGTACCATTTTTCTCTGAAGACGTTGGGGAACGCAGGGTGGGTGGAATTTTGTGGACCCACGCAGATTACAGAACTTTCCACCACAGAAATGTGAGGAAAATGTGTTATTTTGGAAACATTTTTAGGTTTGCAATGGATTCTGGGTAACAGAACCTGGTGAGAGCCAGTGAAGTCACCCCATCCAGGATTCCTCTCGGTGTCTAGTTTTAAAAAATGTACAGGTTTGCTAGGTTTGCATACGTGCCAACTGCGCTAGGGCCCAAAATCCACAGGTATGCACATTGCTCAAAAAAATTTGGAGCCCAGTGGGCTTTCTGCCACCCTGGGGGGGGAATCGGGGAAGGGGGTTTCATCCTGATATGCCCCTAAAGGGGCAGAAAGAATGTGGCTATTTTTTGGGGGGGTGGGGGCATTGGTATGACCATTTTGGGCAACCCCCACCCCCACGCAAATAAAAAGCCTGCGTACTCGCTGGCGCCTAGTGAGCTTTCTGCCCCCCAGGGAGCAGATCAGGGGCCACTGCCACCATCTGCCCTCCCGGGGGGGCAGAAGCACTGGAGTTTCTATGGGGGTGGGGTGGGCTATTGCCAGGCCCATTTTTGGGAGCCCCTACCCCTACACTAATAAAACAAACAATTCCATGGTTTCTAGTGGGCATTCTGCGCCCCCAGGGGGGGCCAGATTGGGGGCTACAGCTCCCATCTGCCTCCTGGGGGGTAGAAAGTCTGTCATTTTTGTGGGGGGGAGGGTGGGGGCATTGGCGTGCCTGTTTCGGGCAGCCCACACCCTAAAAACAATTGCGCGAAAAAAATCCCTGGGGTTTAGTGGGCTTTCTGCCTCCCCGAAGGGGTAGAATAGGGGCCAATGCCCCATCTGCCCCCGGGGGGGGCAGAAAGACTGTAATAATTGGGGGGGGGGTGGGGGCATGGGCCTGCCCGTTTTGGGCAGCACCCACCCCTATTTTTATGTTTTTTTAAATTCCCTGGTGTCTAGTGGTCTTTTTGCCCCCCGGGGGGGCAGATTGGGGGCCAATGCCCCATCTGCCCCCAGGGGGGGCAGAAAGGTTGTAATGGTGGCAGGCGGGTGGGGGCATTGGCGTGCCCATTTCGGGCAGCCCCCACCCTAAAAAAAAATTGAAAACATATCCCTGGTGTATAGTGGGCATTCTGCCCCCCGAAGGGGCAGATTAGGGGCCAATGCCCCATCTGCCCCCCGGGGGGGCAGATATATTGTTATAATTGGGGGGTGGGGTGGGGGCATGGGCCTGCCCGTTTTGGGCAGCCCCCACCCCTATTTTTATTTTTTTATAATTCCGTGGTGTCTGGTGGTCTTTTTGCCCCACCGGGGGGCAGATTTGGAGCCAATGCCCCATCTGCCCCCCAGGAGGGGCAGAAAGGCTGTAAGGGTGGTGGGTGGGTGGGTGGGGGCATTGGTGTGCCCGTTTCGGGCAGCCCCCACCCTAAAAAAAAAAGAAAAGAAATCCCTGGTGTATAGTGGGCTCTCTGCCCCCCCCCGAAGGGGCAGATTAGGGGCCAATGCCCCATCTTCCCCCTGGGGGGACAGAAAGACTGTGATAATTGGGTGGTGGGGTGGGGGCATGGGCCTGCCCGTTTTGGGCAGCCCCCACCCCTATTTTTGTTTTTAATTCCCTGGTGTCTAGTGGGCTTTTTGCCCCCCCGGGGGGGGCAGATTGTGGACTACTGCCCCCATCTGCCCCCCAGGGGGGGCAAAAAGACTATTTGATGCAAAAATTATTTGGAGGGAGCAAAGGCCCTTGCCCAAGGGGCCGCTCTCCCCTCCCTGGTGTCTAGTGGGTGGATCCCTGCTTGGGGATCGCCCTCCTGTGGTGATCCCCAAGCAGGGATCCACTGGAGAGGGGTACCATTGGAAAGGGGAGATTCTCCCCTTTCCAACGATATCTCTCCCGTCTTTCTACGTGCTCAGGGGGCTGAGATAGCCCACGGAGCACGTACAAAGTGAAACTGAAATGAGCCTCTTTGCTCATTTCAGTTTCATTTTTAGTGTAATGACGTCAGCGCGATGAGCGCGACGATCGTCATTACACTGAAAGCAGGGGGGAAGCCTCGGGAGCTGGGGAAGCTCTTCCCCAGCTCCCGAGGCTATTGTGGTTAAATGGGACTCCCTCTGCTGCCCGCACCAGAAGGATTCCCCGGGGAATGCCTCATGACGAGCTGGACTCGTCATGGGCACAGCACGACTGTGCTCCATGACGAGTCCAGCTCGTCATGGGCACAGAAGGGGTTAAAAAGGTTCATATAATAAAGCAGACTTACACTTCCTTCTTCCAATATAAATACATAGTACACAAGATCATACCATGAGGCCAAATTAGGATAAAATAACAAGTCTAGTTCTCAGAAACAATTTTAAAATTTTTTGAACTCTTCCACCAGGCAAAGAGCAGATATCTCGAGATAGCAAACACAAGCCATCTTGTGGTGTCTGATCTAAAAATATGTATGGATTCACAAGGGCGATTAAAAGATAGTATACTGCAAACTGGAGTTATCCAGGTTTTCCTAAGGTCAGCATAGGCGGGACAACAAAAGAGGAAATGCTCAACGGTCTCAGGAAAGGTGTGACATGTAGGGCACAATGGAGTAACAGACACATTTTCCCAGGTACTTCTTCTTGCATTTAAAGGGAGAGCTGGGGTGATTCGATGTCATCCAGAAACATTTCAAAGCCAAACCCTTCTTTAAAGTTTAAAAAACTCGCAGTTAAAGTGCCATGTGCAGTATATTCTCAACTTTCCGAGTCCATGAACTCCGAATACCTTTTTTTAAAAAGGGAAACCATTGATTTAGTAATGGACCCTGGCTCCTCCCAGAAATGCCCCATCCCTAGCTTTAGAAGCCACTGCTTGATCTTGCTGAACCCCTTAATTTGACCTGTTTATCTATGCAGGGCAATCAGCTTGCTCAGGGCCTCCTTCACTGGGACCTGTGTGTTACTAGTCCGTACCCTAATCCAGACAAGAAGTGCCCTGAGGATAGCAAAATGGCCTATGGTGTTTAAACCAAGATCAAGTCTCAGCAGCAAGAGGGGAGTATTCGCTGGCAAGTTCAGGATGGTTCTAATAAATTTATTTTCGGCAATGGTTAAGTCTGACAGATTTTCCAGCCCCAATAACTCAGCCCCATATAGGGCCGCACCTAGACCTTTTGCCCTGTGAAGTTCTAAAATAGGTGAAATTGGCCGGTAGGGAGAGAACCTGGCCTTTCGTACTATTGCACAATCAACATGTTGCAGGGTCAGTGTGCTCTTTTCTATTTGCGGTGTCCATGCTAGCCTATCGCTGATACGTACTCCCAGATAATCAAAGGACTTGACCTGCTCAAGGGTTTACGTGCCCAGCACAAGTTTACCCTTGTGGGATTTATAGGGATTAAAAGTCATGTATTTTTTTTTTGAGCAATTTATTTCTAAACCCCTCTCTTTGCAGGCTTTATCAAATTGATTCAAGAGGTTTTGAATCCCTCCAGGTGTTCAGGCAATGAGTAGTGTGTCGTCTGCAAAAAGCAGACAAGGCACTACACTGCCTGCCAATTTCAGGAGGTCACCACCACAATTATACAGTTCTCCTATTAGGCCATTAATGTAAAGGGTAAATAATGTTGGGGCAAGGACGCAACCTTGGTTAAAACCTTTCTGGACTGATATGTCATTTGTGAGACTACCATCGGAGTTCCACCTGACCTTGGCGTAAGTGTCATGGTGTAACCGAATCAGGATTTTAAGTATGTAAGGTGGTAGTCCTAGTTCTCTCAGGGCTAGCCAGAGTTGGGACCGATCTATAGAGTCAAAGGCTGTCTCTAGATCCACAAATACAACATACAAGTGTCCTCCTCTAATGGTCACTTCCTTCCATATTAAAAAAAGGAATCTAAAAACTTGGTCGGTGGTACTTGTGGAGGCCCTAAATCCTGCCTGTAAGTTTGACAAAACATTTTTTTCATCAATCCAGTTTTGGATTCTGGTTAAAATATTTTTACAGAAGATTTTTGGGGAGACGTCTATAAGGATGATGGGCCTATAGCTTCCAGGGGCGCTTTGTCTCCCTTTTTATGGATTGGGAAAATCTCGGCACCCCTCCAGGTGGCCGGGACTTAACCACCGGACATGATCGTGTTAAAAACTACTTGGAGCAGGGGTCACCATATTGTAGGTTCAGCATTGTACATGTCTCCCGGGAGCTTGTCAAGGCCTGGGACTTTCCCACTCTGTAAGGAGTTTAGGGCTAGGGTGGTTTTGTCTAGTGTGATGGTAGTCTCCTCGGTTGTTACCAGATCATGGAGATTCATTTGTGAGCCTGGATCATATAGAACCCCCTGACCTGCATATAACTGCCCAAAGTAATCCTTCCACACATGGGGCTGTATATAGAAGTCAGTTTCTATTTCAATATTATGTGACCCTTTTGACAGGAGATGCCAAAATAGTTGGCTATTCTTTTGCTTTGAAGCTTCTAGGAGCATACACCAATTCTCAGACTTCCAATCCCTTTTTGCCTTAGCTTGTGCCAGTTTGTAGAGCTTCCTGCTATTTTTTATGTCTGTGGGAGATTTCAACTTCACCGCAACAATTAGGTTATCCTTGGCTTTTTTACAGGCCTTGTAAAAACCTAGGAGCTATTTTCCGCTTTGGTCAATTACATTGTTTATAAAAGAATGGTCTTATTTTTGTGATCAATTGCAGAAATATGATCATAATATCATCTATCCCAGTAAAAGTGATACTCAGATCTAAAAGGGACTGCTCTACCTCTGAATATATTTCGGAAGAGCGGTTGGGTCAGCATTTGACTCTTCTGTTGCTATTACTAGTAATTACCGGGGCGCTCTCAGACCAAGGGTGTCCATACAATAAAGTTAAACCATTCAACGTGAGCGCCAGAGCGTTATGGTCACTATCTTCCCGGATTAATACAGTCATATCTTTAACACTGGACCAGAGTTCAAGATCGACAAGGATATAGTCAATCCTGGTCTTGGTTGCCCCCCTCTTGAACGTGTGGCATGCTTCTTTGTCAGAGTCTGTCTGGCCTTTACAGGCTCTGACCCCAAGTGCAATAGTAAATGATAAAACCTGTTGCCCCACCCTAGTACATTTCCTAATGGGTGGTATCTGGAGTTTTGCAATCCCCCTAGCTTTATCTCCATCTGAGATAAGGTCCAGTATATTATTAACGGGTTCAAAAGTTGTGTTAAAATCACCTGCAATTATGAGTCGGTGATTCCCCATGGCTGAATCAAAGTAATTAGTAAGTGTTGTTATTGTTCCAGATAGCCTATGGGGACTATTAAAACAGTTATAGATATTTAAAAACCTAACTTGCACATTCACCTTACCAGAAGATAATTCCAGCCCAAGAATTTCCTCTGAGCCGAGGTGTAGGACCTTGATTTTGCAGGCTAATGTGTTTTTAACCGAGATTAGGAGACCACCCGCTGGACGGCCAACGGTTGACTGTTTGGCTTCAATACTATATGTGATGCAGCCCACCCTGTGGACACGTCCTACTGCCCAGGTTTCCTGAAGTAGGCATAGGTGGAAGTCATCCACTAGCTTGCACTAGTCAGGGTTAATTAGCTTGGACTTTATGCCTGCTACATTCCAGGATAGAATTTTCAAATCCTGGAATTCAAGTAGGGATTCCTGTGTATGTACTAAGTTTTTAATGACTCCCTCGGGCTCAAATTGGTGATAGTGGTGGTTACTCTTAATTTCTAGGTCCCATGGAACAGGATAGCTGTTAGTGTGTGTCATAGATGTCTCATCAGACTGCGTGGCAGATGGATCCTCAGGGGTGACTGATAAAGATAAAGGTGCTATGGATAGTCAATCTTGGTAGTCTAGATCGCTCAGGAGATGGTATCTATTTCTTATTTCCAGGGGGGAGCCTTCAGGTGCATACGGGGTGTCATATTAGGCGGTTTAATTGCCAGAGTATTCCTCCCTCTGCATTCGAGATGCCTGTAAAAGAACTCAAGTGGTAAAATGTCAATCTCTTGGCTCAGTCTCTGCTTTATTGGGTAGGACCCCCAGCCAAGCAGCCGACTAGCTATAATTGGAGATCTGCAATTTATAACAATATAGTCACCATGAAGGGACTTGCATAGCGGGCCAACCCAGCTAACTCACCTCATAAATAAAATGTTGTGATAATTTGTGTTTAAAAAAAATTGTATTCTGTAAAAGCCAATTACAGGCTTTGTTCTTCAGCTAGGTCTGTGATTTGGTTTGGTTTTCCTGCAGGGCAAGAACATTGGTGAGAATTTCCACATAGGGAAAGCACTCTGGTGGGAGATGTAAAGTCACCTTGTCATCTAGATTAGCTAATCAGTTTTTATGGGGCAGTAATGAGGGTGTTTGTTGGTTTGTACCTACGTTAATCCCATTAGTGGTTGCGGGGGGGGACTACGCCTAGTTTTACTTGGGGGCATACATGTTCTGCCCTGGTGTCTGGTAGGAGCAAGCCCTTGGTGCTTCTGTGCTGCTACACTAGTAGAATTTCTAGGAGTACCATTGCTCACAGGGCATGGTAATTGATCATTACGTGTGGCAGAGGACCCCTCAGCTTGGTTTGTTCTCCCCCCATGATCAGATCCCCCATCCAGCGCTTTTGTTTTTGCCCCAACCCCTAATGATATATCAATAACCAAAGAATGCATTAGTTCCACAGTAGACTCCAGTTTATCAAGTCTGGCTAAAATTGGAAGGACATTCTTAGTGATTGTATCTTCCAGAAAGAACATAAGCACCGCAGTGAGTTGCGGGGAGGAGTTTGCCTCGGTGTAAGAGGGTATTAACAGATTAGAGCCATTCATGGTGGGTGATCCTTGTAGATGTTCTGCCGAGGCTTCTGGGATTGAGGCCTGAAGCTTTTTCCTAGATCTGGTCAGTGTGCACCGTATGGGCTCCATATGATTTACCTTTTTTTTCCTTTTGCCTACCATGTGGTACGGTACGCTGGTGAAAATAAAGGTGTTGAGCAGGGCTGTTGGGCAGGAGATGAAGCCACTGAGCTTCTCGTGGGTGCATAATTATTTTGACCAATGTCATCCATTTGGGCAGCCAGAATGTCAACCATAGCCGGTGGGTCAATGATGGAGCCAACCGGACATCCTCCCACAGATAACCACCGTTCTGCAACCTTGATCTCCTTTTCAATAACTTTTGCAGCTCGCAGTAGAAAACAGTCAAGTGTGGAGTTAGACAGAGATTTTGGCATGGCCGCCTCACCCCCCTCCAGTGATTTCAGGTTTACCGCCATACCAGTTTGGTTAAATTACATAGAAAATGTGCTTACTTGTACAGGAGCAGGCCAGTAAAATGAGCAAGCAAGTGTCCTGTGTCCGGAATCCAGGAACCAATAGACCTGGCCCACCCCGCCTCTTCCTGCCGTTGACAGGGGCAGACGGGCCCGCCCTTGGCCCGGGCTTTGCCCGGGTGGGGCCCAGGAACGCCAGCACACGTCCCACGCTGCGGGAGCACGCTTTCTGAATTTCAAGCGCCTCCTGGCACTGTAATTGGAGGTAGGCTGAGTGGCGGCTCCAGTGATGCAGCGCGGAATGCAAAATCCCTCCCTTCGTCACAGATCATAGATCACACACAATCACTACATTCGCTGGTGGGGCCCATAACACCAACATTCATCCTTCTAATAACCTGTTTCCAAGGAGGCGATTTTTCCACTCGCTGTAATGGAAGGAAGTACTCATTTATCCCTATTTATAAAGGCCTAAACTTCACCTTTTAGTACTCCTCCCATGAATAGGCCATGGATCAGCTAGCTGCAGGTTGGAGTGATAACAAATCTATAACATTATTTACATAAATACATTTTTCTCATAATAACGACCCAACACAGTTCTTGTAATGAATCTTAAATTTTTATCTAAATAATAGAAATTGAGTCTCTGGTTTAATCAAGCAATAGATCATCATATTTACCTATTCTGGCTAAAAGTCGTCTTCTAAGTCAAAATCTTGGTCATCAGTTCATACTGTCAGAGTCTTAGGAAACATCTGTCCTGCAGTGTCACCGTCCTCTCCGTCAGCATAACGTCAGGAAATCAAAAATCTCCTGAAGGGTCTGGCTTCTCAACCTCTCTATTCTACCATTTTTATAGTAAAATTACATTCCAAAGAGTAACGAATAATATTTTGAATGCATCTAATTGGTCCGTTTAAAATGGTTCAACAGCTTTCCCATACGGAAAATGTGTCTTTAGATATAGTTCACTTTTCCCTTCGGAGATGTATCTTTTATTGTTTCTTTCAGGGCAGCTGGCTGGTAGCCCGGTGTGTCCTTGGGTGGCACAGTTGAGTTAGGGTCGTCCAAAGGCCACTGCAGCTGATGGTGACGCATGCGCACTTCACCCAGAGACCTTCATAATGGAGCTGTGTTCGTCAAATAGGGATGTCGGCCATTTTGTGGCCACCAAATGGTCAACTTAAGCAAAGAAACACAAAAACGTAATTAATACATAAAAATGACTAATAAAATGTTATCCCCTTACTAATACCCATATGTGTGTGGATTTATCTACAGAAGCAACGCTTAATGCGGGTTATATTCACATTAATAAAGCACAAATCATGAATACATCACCAAAGCAACATATAATCATGCAATTTCTAATTGTCTATAATTAATATGCATACGAAAATTAGTTTACGTATTAATTAGGCCATGCAGAATGCAATTCCCACGTGTATTTCTTATATTAGTAATGTTGGTCAATTCATACAGCAAACAATTAGTACAATTACTATTATTTAATTATTCTTATTAATGTAAACATGCAAAATGGAGAGGGTATACAATTTTTAAAGAAAACCCCACTCAAGCAATCCCCCCTTTGGTGATTTTATCACCACAACAACACTAATTTATTTCGCCCTTTTACGGAAAATTGAAATGTATTCTTCCTCTTAGTTATAATTCAGTTTCTTCTTCATCTCTTGTTGCCTTTTTATACAAACTTTCTTTCCATTCCTCTAAAGTTATCTCTGTTAAGTCTCTATCTGGATCCTTTTCTTTTCTTTTTAGTTTTTCTCTTTTTATTTTATTCTTTGTTTTCTTGTTTTTACAACACATACATCCTAATCTTATTATTAGTAACACAAAAATCACACATGTTAATGGGAATAATATTTTACCTATAAATGTACTACCTATTTTCACTAAGACATTTTTAATAGCAGCAATTTTCTTCCCAATCTTTTCCCAAACCACTTCAAGCTCCAGTGGTACAATTTCGTCATGCAATTCAGTAATATTTTTAATGTAAACTTTCAGATCTTTACTTTCGTCTGTAATGTAAGTGCAACAATGTTGAACTTTCAGCATTCCACAGACTCCACCCTCTTTTGCCAATAAGATATCAAGGGCAAGTCGATTTTGCATTACCATAGCACGCATGGCAACCATTTCAGTATTAACCAATTAGAATCCTCCAGCGGTGCTTGTTGACAAGCAATCCACTACTGTTGATAATCTTCTAATATTGTTTGCATTCGGAGATATTCCCACAGCTGGTATCAATGCTCCAAAAATGTCACCTACAATTTCTGCCCAAGATTCTCTTTTACTACGTACTAAATGATTTCCTAACCTATGTACACCATCTTTACCTCTGTCCATGTGAAAGATTTTTGGAAAAACCAGGCCTACGTAACATGTGCCATACCAATGCTCTGGCAAACGATAATACGCCCTGTTCCCACAGCTAAAATAAAGTCCAGGGAAAACTGGATCTCTTCCACCTTTAAATCCCCATCCACCCATTATTCGGTATGTATCATGGCACTCACTATTCCCTAGAAAATGATTGTCATACGCCATTTGATTCCTTCTTATACGCAGTTTCCCTTTCTGAGGCCAATCTAAAGCCAAAGTTGGATTAGACTCTCCCTTCATATGTTTTTCCATTTCAACATCCCAGACTGTTTTCTCCCCTTTTCCTTCAGATGCTTTTCTTCGCATTTTTAATCTCCTTTCCTCGACCATGTCTAGGAATGTCCTTTCTTCATTCATCAAACTGCATGTCAAATTATTTTCAAATATATACTCTAATGTTAGCTCCTTAGTTTCTAGGAAAAATTCACCTAATACCTTAGCAGGTCTTACTTTGTTTATTTTGTTATTAGCAGATACTTGCACACAAATGTTATCTACATCTGAAAAATAATATTCTAATTTACCTGTCTCATAAAATAAGCTTGCTATCACACTACATGCTATTCCATACGTTGCTGGAAGGTGATGATAAGTCACTCCCTCTGACACAGATGCAGGTAACTGCATGCATACATAGCAGTCTCTTACGTCCATGGTCTTTACATATTCATACAATAACTTTGAAAACACATTATTTGAAAAATCATTAATAGACCTATCTTTATGTAAATAATGATTATCTATTCTAGTCGGAACTACCTTTGGAATCTTCTTTATGTTAGTAATGTTCTCAGTGTGTCCTTCTAATGTATCTATAGTAACCTTAAAAGAAATCAAAAGAGCAAGTATGCTCCATAGAAGCATTAATAATCCTGTACAACAACAACACATTTTACACCATCTCTTCATGAATGTACATCTACTTTTGCTACTATCTATGTTAGCCATCGTTGTTAATTTGGACTGTGTCTTTTGACTTAGCCTCTTTTATTTCGCAACTAGTTCTCTAATCTTAGTCCTCTAAGGACCTACTTAGTTCTACCAGTATCTATCGTTTGATTCAATTGTTATTTCTTCATCAGTAGTTTTCTAGATTTTTTCAGTTTGGCATTTCATCATTTTTCACTTCTTTCTGTTCATCCAAATACAGAATTTCCTGATCTTCCATTTCTTCTTCTCGGATGTCGGATAAGATAACTCTCAGGATTCCTGCTTCTTCCTCTTCTTCAACCACTTTCAGTACAGCCTCCTCTGGATTTCCTTGACTATCTGCCTCTTCTTCCATTTCAGGCAGAGCCACGTACGTCCATTCCTGTGACTTATACTTCTGGTTAGGCTTCCTTGTTCTTTTTCCCTCTTCCTTATCTTGAGTAGTCTCTTCTTCTTTTGATTTTTCTTGGCTTGTCACTTCATTCATTTTTATGTTTTTTTTAAACTCCCTGGTGTCTAGTAGTCTTTTTTCCCCCTGGGGGGCAGATTGGGGGCCAATACCCCATCTGCCCCCCAGGGGGGGCAGAAAGGCTGTAATGGTGGCGGGTGGGTGGGGGCATTGGCGTGCCCGTTTCGGGCAGCCCCCACCCTAAAAAAAAATCGAAAACAAATCCCTGGTGTATAGTGGGCTTTCTGCCCCCCTCGAAGGGGCAGTTTAGGGGCCAATGCCCCATCTGCCCCCCGGGCGGGCAGAAAGACTGTGATAATTGGGGGGTGGGGTGGGGGCATGGGCCTGCCCGTTTCAGACAGCCCCCACCCCTTTTTTTATTTGTTTTTTTAATTCCCTGGTGTCTAGTGGGTTTTTTGCCTCCCCGGGGGGGGCAGATTGGGGGCTACTGCCCCCATCTGCCACGCAGGGGGGGCAAAAAGACTAAATGATGCCAAAATTATTTGGGGGAGCAAAGGCCCTTGCCCAAGGGGCCGCTCCCCCCTCCCTGGTGTCTAGTGGGTGGATCCCTGCTTTGGTATCACCCTCCTGTGGGGATCCCCAAGCAGGGATCCACTGGGGACGGGTACCATTGGAAAGGGGAGATTCTCCCCTTTCTAACTGTACCTCTCCCGTCTTTCTACGTGCTCACGGGGCTGAGATACCCCCTGAGCACGTACAAAGTGAAACTGAAATGAACCTCTTGGCTCATTTCAGTTTCATTTTCAGTGTAATGGTGTCGTCCGTCTGTCATTACACTGAAAGCAGGGGGGGGCCTCGGGAGCTGGGGAAGCTCTTCCCCAGCTCCCGTGGCTATTTTGGTTAAAAGGGAATCCCTCTGGTGCCCGCACCAGAGGGATTCCCCGGGGAATGCCTCATGACGAGCTGGACTCGTCATGGGCACAGCACGGCTGTGCTCCATGACGAGTCCAGCTAGTCATGGGCACAGAAGGGGTTAAAAAGGTTCATATAATAAAGCAGACTTACACTTCCTTCTTCCAATATAAATACATAGTACACAAGATCATACCATGAGGCCAAATTAGGATAAAATAACAAGTCTAGTTCTCAGAAACAATTTTAACAATTTTTGAACTCTTCCACCAGGCAAAGAGCAGAAATCTCGAGATAGCAAACACAAGCCATCTTGTGGTGTCTGATCTAAAAATATGTATGGATTCAAAAGGGCGATTAAAAGATAGCATACTGCAAACTGGAGTTATCCAGGTTTTCCCAAGGTCAGCATAGGCGGGACAACAAAAGAGGAAATGCTCAGCGGTCTAAGGAAAGGTGTGACATGTAGGGCACAATGGAGTAACAGACTCATTTTCCCAGGTACTTCTTCTTGCATTTAAAGGGAGCGCTATGTATCTAAATTGAGTATACAGTGCTCGTGCCTGGGGTGGTTCGATGTCATCCAGAAACATTTCAAAGCCAAACCCTTCTTTAAAGTTTAAAAAACTCGCAGTTAAAGTGCCATGTGCAGTATAATCTCAACTTTCCGAGTCCATGAACTCCCAATACCTTTTTTTAAAAACGGGAACCATTGATTTAGTAATGGACCCTGGCTCCTCCCAGAAATGCCACAACCCTAGCTTTAGAAGCCACTCCTTGATCTTGCTGAACCACTTATTGTGACCTGTTTATCTATGCAGGCCAATCAGCTTGCCTAGGGCCTCCTTCACTGGGACCTGTGTGTTACTAGTCCGTACCCTAATCCAGACAAGAAGTGCCCTGAGGATAGCAAAATGGCCTATGGTGTTTAAACCAAGATCAAGTCTCAGCGGCAAGAGGGGAGTATTCGCTGGCAAGTTCAGGATGGTTCTAATAAATTTATTTTCGGCAATGGTTAAGTCTGACAGATTTTCCAGCCCCAATAACTCAGCCCCATATAGGGCCGCACCTAGACCTTTTGCCCTGTGAAGTTCTAAAATAGGTGAAATTGGCCGGTAGGGAGAGAACCTGGCCTTTCGTACTATTGCACAATCAACATGTTGCAGGGTCAGTGTGCTCTTTTCTATTTGCGGTGTCCATGCTAGCCTATCGCTGATACGTACTCCCAGATAATCAAAGGACTTGACCTGCTCAAGGGTTTACGTGCCCAGCACAAGTTTACCCTTGTGGGATTTATAGGGATTAAAAGTCATGTATTTGTTTTTTGAGCAATTTATTTCTAAACCCCTCTCTTTGCAGGCTTTATCAAATTGATTCAAGAGGTTTTGAATCCCTCCAGGTGTTCAGGCAATGAGTAGTGTGTCGTCTGCAAAAAGCAGACAAGGCACTACACTGCCTGCCAATCTCAGGAGGTCACCACCACAATTATACAGTTCTCCTATTAGGCCATTAATGTAAAGGGTAAATAATGTTGGGGCAAGGACGCAACCTTGGTTAAAACCTTTCTGGACTGATATGTCATTTGTGAGACTATCATCGGAGTTCCACCTGACCTTGGCGTAAGTGTCATGGTGTAACCGAATCAGGATTTTAAGTATGTAAGGTGGTAGTCCTAGTTCTCTCAGGGCTAGCCAGAGTTGGGACCGATCTATAGAGTCAAAGGCCGTTTCTAGATCCACAAATACAACATACAAGTGTCCTCCTCTAATGGTCACTTCCTTCCATATTAAAAAAAGGAATCTAAAAACTTGCTCAGTGGTACTTGTGGAGGCCCTAAATCCTGCCTGTAAGTTTGACAAAACATTTTTTTCCTCAATCCAGTTTTGGATTCTGGTTAAAAATTTTTACAGAAGATTTTTGGGGAGACGTCTATAAGGGTGATGGGCCTATAGCTTCTAGGGGCGCTTTGTCTCCCTTTTTATGGATTGGGATAATCTCGGCACCCCTCCAGGTGGCCGGGACTTAACCACCGGACATGATGGTGTTAAAAACTACTTGGAGCAGGGGTCACCATATTGTAGGTTCAGCATTGTACATGTCTCCAGGGAGCTTGTCAAGGCCTGGGACTTTCCCACTCTGTAAGGAGTTTAGGGCTACGGTGGTTTTGTCTAGTGTGATGGTAGTCTCCTCGGTTGTTACCAGATCATGGAGATTCATTTGTGAACCTGGATCATATAGAACCCCCTGACCTGCATATAACTGCCCAAAGTAATCCTTCCACACATGGGGCTGTATATAGAAGTCAGTTTCTATTTCCATATTATGTGACCCTTTTGACAGGAGATGCCAAAAGAGTTGGCTATTCTTTTGCCTTGAAGCTTCTAGGAGCATACACCAATTCTCAGACTTCCAATCCCTTTTTGCCTTAGCTTGTGCCAGTTTGTAAAGCTTCCTGCTATTTTTTATGTCTGTGTGAGATTTCAACTTCACCGCAACAATTAGGTCATCCTTGGCTTTTTTACAGGCCTTGTAAAAACCTAGGAGTTATTTTCCGCTTTGGTCGATTACATTGTTTATAAAAGAATGGTCTTATTTTTGTGATCAATTGCAGAAATATGATCATAATATCATCTATCCCAGTAAAAGTGATACTCAGATCTAAAAGGGACTGCTCTACATCTGAATATATTTTGGAAGAGCGGTTGGGTCAGCTAATATCAAGGGCCATTTGACTCTTCTGTTGTTATTACTAGTAATTACCGGGGCGCTCTCAGACCAAGGGTGTCCATACAATAAAGCTAAACCATTCAACGTGAGCGCCAGAGTGTTATGGTCACTAACTTCCCGGATTAATACAGCCATATCTTTAAAACTGGACCAGAGTTCAAGATCGACAAGGATATAGTCAATCCTGGTCTTGGTTGCCCCCCTCTTGAACGTGTGGCATGCTTCTTTGTCAGAGTCTGTCTGGCCGTTACAGGCTCTGACCCCAAGTGCAATAGTAAATGATAAAACCTGTTGCCCCACCCTAGTACATTTCCTAATGGGTGGTATCTGGAGTTTTGCAATCCCCCTAGCTTTATCTCCATCTGAGATAAGGTCCTGTATATTATCAACGGGTTCAAAAGTTGTGTTAAAATCACCTGCAATTATGAGTCGGTGATTCCCCATGGCTGAATCAAAGTAATTAGTTAGTGTTGTTAATGTTCCAGATAGCCTATGGGGACTATTAAAAAAGTTATAGATATTTCATAACCTAACTTGCACATTCCCCTTACCAGAAGATAATTCCAGCCCAAGAATTTCCTCTGAGCCGAGGTGTAGGACCTTGATTTTGCAGGCTAATGTGTTTTTAACCGAGATTAGGAGACCTCCCGCTGGACTGACAACGGTTGACTGTTTGGCTTCTATACTATAAGTGGTGCAGCCCACCCTGTGGACACGTCCTACTGCCCAGGTTTCCTGCAGTAGGCATAGGTGGAAGTCATCCACTAGCTTGCTCTAGTCAGGGTTAATTAGCTTGGACTTTATGCCTGCTACATTCCAGGATAGAATTTTCAAATCCTGGAATTCAAGTAGGGATTCCTTTGTATGTACTAAGTTTTTAATGACTCCCTCGGGCTCAAATTGGTGATAGTGGTGGGTACTCTTAATTTCTAGGTCCCATGGAACAGGATCGCTGTTAGTGTGTGACATAGATGTATCATCAGACTGCGTAGCAGATGGATCCTCAGGGGTGACTGATAAAGATAAAGATGCTATGTATAGTCAATCTTGGGAGTCTATATCGCTCAGGAGATGGTATCTATTTCTTATTTCCAGGGGGTGCCTTCAGGTGCATACGGGGTGTCATATTAGGCGGTTTAATGACCAGAATATTCCTCCCTCTGCATTCGAGATGCCTGTAAAAGAACCCAAGTGGTAAAATGTCAATCTCTTGCCTCAGCCTCTGCTTTATTGGGTAGGACCCCCAGCCAAGCAGCCGACTAACTATAATTGGAGATCTGCAATTTATAACAATATAGTCACCATGAAGGGACTTGCATAGTGGGCCAACCCAGCTAACTCGCCTCATAAATAAAATGTTGTGATAATTTGTGTTTAAAAAAAATTGTATTCTGTAAAAGCCAATTACAGGCTATGTTCTTCAGCTAGGTCTGTGATTTGGTTTGGTTTTCCTGCAGGGCGGGAACATTGGTGAGAATTGCCACATAGGGACAGCACTCTGGTGGGAGATATAAAGTCACCTTGACATCTCGATGAGCTAATCAGTTTCAAAACCACTTGGTGTGATTCTGGATGCGAGGAGAGAGAGGAGGCAACATTGTGTGCCTGATAAGGGGACAAAGGAATGGCCGGACTTCCCAGTAACCAGGGGTGGTGTTGATACCTGCAGCCAATTGTTATTGGGGTACCACATGGTGCAAGGAATGCCTTGTTACTTAATGGGCCTCCTCAACGGACTATCAAGACCAGAATGCACCTAGCTGGGGAATGTAAGCAAAGCAGCTGTACATCATTGAGCGGAGGAGGGGCTAGAGACCACCTGACTGGGTGTGGTCTCGGGAACAGCATAACATCGCTTGGCCCCCCAGGAACACCAAGAACACCTTGAGACTGGCACTGATGAAGCCGTTTGAAGGCTGAAACGCGTATGCCGAGCGTTTCAGGGATAGAATCTCTTTGCGCATGGAAAAATCATTAAAGCCATTTTTAATTCCCCGGAGTTGTGTCGCGCTGTCTACTTACTTGGAAGAGAGCATGGACTATATGTTTTAACCAGCAAGCAGGCGCTGGGTGGCGATGCGCCCTCTCGATCTGGAGCAACGCTGTGAGCCTGCACTTGGTGTGTTTATATGTACGCGGAGCCCCCCCAGCATGTCAAAACCACTTGGTGTGATTCTGGATGCGAGGGGAGAGAGGAGGCAACATTGTGTGCCTGATAAGGGGACAAAGGAATGGCCGGACTTCCCAGTAACCAGGGGGGGTGTTGATACCTGCAGCCAATTGTTATTGGGGTACCACATGGTGCAAGGAATGCCCTGTTACTTAATGGGCCTCCTCAACGGACTATCAAGACCAGAATGCACCTGGCTGGGGAATGTAAGCAAATCAGCTGTACATCATTGAGCGGAGGAGGGGCGAGAGACCACCTGACTGAGTGTGGTCTCGGGAACAGCATAACATCGCTTGGCTCCCCAGGAACACCAAGAACACCTTGAGACTGGCACTGATGAAGCCGTTTGAAGGCTGAAACGCGTATGCCGAGCGTTTCAGGGATAGAAACTCTTTGCGCATGGAAAAATTATTAAAGCCATTTTTCATTTTCCGGAGTTGTGTCGCGCTGTCTACTTACTTGGAAGAGAGCATGGACTGTATGTTTTAACCAGCAAGCAGGCGCTGGGTGGCGATGCGCCCTCTCGATCTGGAGCAATGCAGTGAGCCTGCACTTGGAGTGTTTATATTTATGCGGAGCCCCCCAGCATGTCAAAACTACTTGGTGTGATTCTGGATGCGAGGGGAGAGAGGAGGCAACATTGTGTGCCTGATAAGGGGACAAAGTAATGGCTGGACTTTCCAGTAACCAGGGGTGGTGTTGATACCTGCAGCCAATTGTTATTGGGGTACCACATGGTGCAAGGAATGCCCTGTCACTTAATGGGCCTCCTCAACAGACTATCAAGACCAGAATGCACCTGGCTGGGGAATGTAAGCAAAGCAGCTGTACATCATTGAGCGGAGGAGGGGCGAGAGACCACCTGAATGGGTGTGGTCTCGGGAACAGCATAACATCGCTTGGCCCCCCAGGAACACCAAGAACACCTTGAGACTGGCACTGATGAAGCCGTTTGAAGGCTGAAACGTGTATGCCGAGCGTTTCAGGGATAGAATCTCTTTGCGCATGGAAAAATCATTAAAGCCATTTTTTATTCCCCTGAGTTGTGTCGCTCTGTCTACTTACTTGGAAGAGAGCATGGACTGTATGTTTTAACCAGCAAGCAGGCGCTGGGTGGCGATGCGCCCTCTCGATCTGGAGCAACGCGGTGAGCCTGCACTTGGAGTATTTATATTTACGCGAAGCCCCCCCAGCATGTCAAAACCACTTGGTGTGATTCTGGATGCAAGGGGAGAGAGGAGGCAACATTGTGTGCCTGATAAGGGGACAAAGGAATGGCCGGACTTCCCAGTAACCAGGGGTGGTGTTGATACCTGCAGCCAATTGTTATTGGGGTACCACATGGTGCAAGGAATGCCCTGTTACTTAATGGGCATCCTCAACGGACTATCAAGACCAGAATGCACCTGGCTGGGGAATGTAAGCAAAGCACCTGTACATCATTGAGCGGAGGAGTGGCGAGAGACAACCTGACTGGGTGTGGTCTCGGGAACAGCATAACATCGCTTGGCCCCCCAGGGACACCAAGAACACCTTGAGACTGGCACTGATGAAGCCGTTTGAAGGCTGAAACGTGTATGCCGAGCGTTTCAGGGATAGAATCTCTTTGCGCATTGAAAAATCATTAAAGCCATTTTTTATTCCCCGGATTCGTGTCGCGCTCTCTACTTACTTGAAAGAGAGCATGGACTGTATGTTTTATTCAGCAAGCAGGTGCTGGGTGGCGATGCGCCCTCTCGATCTGGAGCAACGTGGTGAGCCTGCACTTGGAGTGTTTATATTTACGTGGAGCCCCCCCAACATGTCAAAACCACTTGGTGTGATTCTGGATGTGAGGGGAGAGAGGAGGCAACATTGTGTGCCTGATAAGGGGACAAAGGAATGGCCGGACTTCCCAGTAACCAGGGGTGGTGTTGATACCTGCAGCCAATTGTTATTGGGGTACCACATGGTGCAAGGAATGCCCTGTTAATTAATGGGCCTCCTCAATGGACTATCAAGACCAGAATGCACCTGGCTGGGGAATGTAAGCAAAGCAGCTGTACATCATTGAGCGGAGGAGGGGCGAGAGACCACCTGACTGGGTGTGGTCTCGGGAACAGCATAACATCGCTTGGCCCCCCAGGAACACCAAGAACACCTTGAGACTGGCACTGATGAAGCCGTTTGAAGGCTGAAACACGTATGCCGAGCGTTTCAGGGATAGAATCTCTTTGCGCATGGAAAAATCATTAAAGCCATTTTTTATTCCCCGGAGTTGTGTCGCGCTGTCTACTTACTTGGAAGAGAGCATAGACTGTATGTTTTAACCAGCAAGCAGACGCTCGGTGGCGATGCGCCCTCTCGATCTGAAGCAACGCGGTGAGCCTGCACTTGGAGTGTTTATATTTACGCTGAGCCCACCCAGCATGTCAAAACCACTTGGTGTGATTCTGGATGCGAGGGGAGAGAGGAGGCAACATTGTGTGCCTGATAAGGGGACAAAGGAATGGCCGGACTTCCCAGTAACCAGGGGTGGTGTTGATACCTGCAGCCAATTGTTATTGGGGTACCACATGGTGGAAGGAATGCCCTGTTACTTAATGGACATCCTCAACGGACTATCAAGACCAGAATGCACCTGGCTGGGGAATGTAAGCAAAGCACCTGTACATCATTGAGCGGAGGAGTGGCGAGAGACAACCAGACTGGGTGTGGTCTCGGGAACAGCATAACATCGCTTGGCCCCCCAGGAACACCAAGAACACCTTGAGACTGGCACTGATGACGCCGATTGAAGGCTGAAACGCATATGCCGAGCGTTTCAGTGATAGAATCTCTTTGCGCATGGAAAAATCATTAAAGCCATTTTTTATTCCCCAGAGTTGTGTTGTGCTGTCTACTTACTTGGAAGAGAGCAGGGACGGTATATATATATATATATATATCACAATCCCGATAAAAATGAAGGCTGTCTGCCAGGACGGTCCGTTCCGGAGTAATCGGTAGCCCCAAATATGAAATACCACACTTTCCAATCCAAAAGTATTCACGGACACCAAGGAGATTTGCAGTTTAGAGTTGGTTTATTGAACTGCAAACACAACACGTTTCAGCTTTCGCCTTGTTCACGCTTAACCCAAAGTTTTTTTGTTAAAGTTAAATACACTTCAATATCCACAAAACAAACAACAGACTCATCAAAACACAATAGTGAATGAAGGAGAAAGGAAATTGGAAAAATGGGGGCCATCTTAGCACTGTACTTGATTCAATACAATGGCTCATAATACTGAGCAGCACATAGTTTGAAACTTGAAAATAAAGGCATAATAACATTCCTCTGATCAATTTTCCAAGGTTACTTAAGTATTCAGTACAAAAATACTCCAAACCTGTGCTTGCACGATTATACCAACGAAGATTCGCTGCACACATTCGTGATAATGATACAAAATTGCATAGTAATACAAAATTGCATATGGCGTGTGATTAATCGTAAACTCCACAAAAATATATCACAGACATTTTCGTGTTCCGCGGACAGCGCGAAAATGTCAAAATTTCCGCATTCCGCAGCTTAGCGATAATTTGTTTCTTGCTCGCGCTGTAAAATAATACATTCTCATGCGTGCGCGTCGCCTTACCTGAATCCCCGCGTTCGCCGACAAGTTTTCCCGATCCGGTCGCGTTCTCCACGAGATGTTGGATTGTTGGTAACCATTTGCGCTGTCTCGCGACAGTTCGCGCCCGCAGTAATGTCATTGGTCGCGCGATCACGTCTTTCTTCTCGCGATCATGCACCGCGAGAAGAGTGAAAACAAGATGGCTGTGCCTGCGAGCAACCACATGGGTAAGTTGGCGAGCCGCGACCACGCAGAAAATACCACGAACCGGCGGATAAAAAACTTCCGCATCTTTGCGATATTTCCGCATCTTTGCAATATTTCCGCATGTTTGCGGAGATTTTTAACATTTTCACGATAATTTGCTAAAGTCACTTTCGCAAATTCCGCCCACCCCTAAATACAACAATCAATGTCAATGCCCGTAAGGCTTATTTCAAAACAGTGTTTCAACATGGTGAACAAGAGTATATTTACACGTGTTTCCTTGATGTGCAAATGCGTCACTGTATAAAAATAAAGCATTATTTAATTGCAATCCTTGCTTATGAATTATATTAGAGCATTTGCACAATGATGTGGTAAAAATATATTATTCTTCATTCCTTTACCAATTATCAATTTTATTCATTTCCGATGTTATACTGCTCCACGAAAATTAATATCTAGCCCTGGATGGGCAGACTAACATGATGAAAATTACTATCTCATCCTGGATGGGCAGACTGGCATGATTGACATTTATACTGCATCAAGTACTCATTCGAATTATAATTTTTTTTTAAATACCAATCAATGGACTGAGCTCTAGTCATTCCGATATGTTATGATTGAGTCCATCCAAATAAACAAATTTGTCTACACATGTATACACAATTAGGCATCTTTGAGTACAGCTTCCAATCAATTTGGTGCAGTATTTACAGTTATATATGTATCATTCAATGGGTAAAGAAGGGAGAATTTTTTGGAGTTTAGGGGAAGACGTCATCTATCCATACGACACATTAATTCTGATGTCATTAGCCTAGATGTATTGCTAATTCTTTTTCGATGTTAAGGCCAGTTGGTGCTTTGGTCTGTAGATCTATTATGAATCTAGATTCTAGTCTTCGTAGTTTCAGTTCTCTGTTTCCTCCACGCTCATGAACTGGAATGTGGTCTATACAGTAGAAATTGAGCAGATTCCTATTGCTCTGATGAAAGCGGGTGAAATGCCTGGCTACGGGGTAGGTTACATCATTTCTTTCAGTGGCCCTAGCATGTTCCAAAATCCTGCTTTTGGTAGGGTGTATCATGCTGCCTATATATTGCAGGTTGCACAGACAAATTAAACTGGTGTGGTGCAGGTTAAAAACGTAGTAATTGTTTTAGAAACCACCACCCCCGGTATTTGATATGTTGTTGTTTTCACACTATTTTTACATGCTTTACACCTGTTGCATGAGAAAAATCCCGTCAGACTACTCACCCTGGGATTATACAGGATTGTATTGAGATGTCTCTGAACTAGGGAAACTTTTAAGGAACGACAGCGACTATATGTCGTTTTGCGATGGTCTGGTTCATCTTTCCCAATGACAAAGTCAGATTTCAGGATGTGCCAGTCACATGTAAGTACATGTTGCAGTCTTTCTGAGTCTCTTGTAAAGGTAGTAATGAATCTGAAGGTGTTAGTTTGCTCTTACCTGATTTTGATCTATCTCTCAGGAGACTAATTCTGGGGATTTTACAAGACACTTTATCAAGATTCTTCTGAGAAGTTGGTTCGAATACCCTTGTATCCTGAACCTTTCAATAGCTTTGTTTGCTGCTTCCAAGAAGTCCTCATTTCTAGAACAATTTCTCTTAAATCGCAGTAATTCTCCATATGGAATACTGTTTTTAGGAGGTCTAGGATAACTGCTGCTAGCTTACAGAACTGAGTTTCCTGCTGTAACTTTCCTATAGAGGGAGGTACAAATTTGTCCGTTCCTAATAAAGACTTTAAGATCTAGAAAGTTAACCTCTGTGTTGCTTATTTGTCCGCTAAAGTGAAGGTTTAACGTGTTGGTATTCAGCTGCTTAATATACAATTCTGCCTCACTTTTCGTGTCTTTTTAAAAGATAAAAAGGTCGTCGATGTAATGGTACCATCCAATGACCGATGTTACCCACTGGTTGTTTTCTTCAGCCCAGGACACCTGCTTCTCTCACCAGCCCACAAACAAATTTGCGTAACTGGGGGCAAAGCAGGGACCCATTACCGTGCCTTTGATCTGTCTGAAATATTGTCGCTGAAAGAGGAAAATGTTATTGGTCAGGCCAAACTTTAAAAAATCGATCAACATTGCATTGTGTTCTAAGAATTTTAGGGACTTTACCTTAAGGAAATATCTGACTGTATTGATACCGTCCTGATGGGAAATGCATGTGTTAAAGACTTGTTATGTCTAAAACAATCATAAGCATGTCTGGTTCCCAAGTGATATTTGAAATTATCCATATAAAATCTGTCGTATTGCGGATATATGACGGTAACGTTTTTGCAAAGTCAATCAAGAAGAAATCTAGGTATTGTGACATAGCTTCTGTTAGGCTGCCCTTGAGATGAAATGATCGGTCTACCCGGCGGTGCTGTAAACCTCTTATGAATTTTGGGTAGATGGTAGAATGTCGGAGTGAGTGATTGATGACAACTTAAAAATGTATGTTCATTTGCATCAATCATACCGTGATTCAGCCATTTTTTTATCATGTCATGATATTCCAAAATACTCCTATTATATTTTTCCTTTGTGATTTTACTGTAGCAGGAAGTATCTGATAACTGCCTTAAAGCTTCAGTGCAGTAAATGTCTATATATATATATATGGTCGCCAGTAGGTAGTTATTGTAAGTCCCAAAACTTTCATAGGAAAAATGTTTTTTATTTTTACCAATAACTTTTGCGCCGCTTGACGAATCTTCATAACATTTTCGAGAAACTTCCCCTTTTCGGTTCAGCTGTGGTGCTTAAAGTTTCATGGTGATCCGCCAAGCAGGGGCTACCAAAATATTTTTTCCCAAAGTTATGTCTATAGGGATTTTTAATTTTCTTTACACAACTACAGCCTAAACTACTGAACGGAACTACAAAATTTGGCACAAAGCTAGATGTTGATCCAGAAAGCATGATTTTAGTAATTTGGTGTAAATCTGCTCTGTAGTTTCAGAGGTATTTAAGTTAAAAAAAATATAAATATCTGGCGACAGAAGTCCTTGCTGTAGACTTGCAGATTCTACTAAAATTTTGATTGGCTGTCAACAATTGAACACTTAAACTCGGAAGAGTTTGCAGCCATCTTGGGACATGTCTTGAAACTGAGTCCCCCAAAATCAGTAAAAAATAAAGAAAGGAGGACAGGGAAGGATTTTTACAAAAATTCACCACAAATTTGTGTGTGGACCAGTGTATCTGTTGCAAAATAAAAAAAAAACGTGCAGGCCCCCTCATGTTTTTTTTGTATGAAGCTCCTGTGTAGGGCAACCCTTGGGGGGCAGTGTTTACTAATTATGCAAGGGGTGCCCTGCATATCATTTGAGATGTCATCAGGGATGTCATCAGTGATATCACTGACCAAGTCATGAGTGATGCAATACGAGAGGCCATAAGCAGAGCATTGTGGGGGTGTGATTTATAGATATAGCAGCTAACTGTAACTGCTGAATTTCACCGGTTTGTACGAGTGAAACTATACTGTCCCTGTAACCTTTGTTTTTTTATTTGCCATAAACTTTTGTGTCAAACCCATGTGAATTTTTCTAAACTAATACAACGCTCACTTCAGCTGCTGTCTTGAGAGTTAATTTCCCCAAAAATGTATTTTCCCCACGTTAATTCCCATAGGAACTCTAGACACAGCTACTTCCTGAACTGGGAACAGAATTACACAATATCCGGCAGGAAGGTAGATGTTGGTCCAGGAAAGTGTCTTTTTCTGATTTACCTGGTCAGTAGTTTTAGAGACATTAAACAAAGTCCAAATTTGTATATATAGGGACTTGAAGGATCCATTACCTCTCCCATTTTGAACTGAGATCCGATTGGCAGCATGCACTTCAAACCAAGTAGTGTTAAAGTGTTGGAAGAAATGACTCGGCTTCACTCAAAAAAAAGATAGAAAAAGAGAAGAGGACAGGGTAGGAACACCCTGAGCCCTTAAGCTTCTTTGGGTATTTCCAAAGTGACCCCTCAGAGCCAAAAAGTATTTTTTAATTACTTTTTGGCGAGAGCCATGTTGGATCTGCAGCTCCCACCGAAATTGTTTAAAAAAGAGAATTTATCTGCCTCCCTTTGGAAAGCCCTAGAACAAGAAATGAGGGGGGCCTCATGACTTCTCTCCTGGAGCCATAGATGGTACTGGGGATATCCACCCCCCAGGCTGGCCCGGGTTATGTCCCGAGGTGCCCACCACCTGGACATGGCAGTTTGTGTTGCTTGGCGGGTGCTTTACCACTCCCCCCAAGCCACAGCAAATACTCCACTTCCAGCAAGCGAGAGCTCAGAAATGCTCATGCTTGCTTGAGGTGGAGCATTCGTCTGTTTTCCTGCTCGCTGTCAAGTGGGTTGGGAAACAGATTAATTGCTTTATTAAATACAGTGAGCTGCTCCTTGTGTCTGAAAGCAATGGCGGCTTCCACAGGAGGTGGGGAGCTGGCAGGTACTGTGGGGCATTCAGCCCCCCAAGGGCACAGTGGAGAATGGGTGCCTTGGAATCACCCAGTACTAATTGCCAGGCCTAAGGAGGGGGTCAAAATTGGCCTAGGCAGGGCGCCCAAGCTGCTCCTCACTCATTCCCAAATAACTGAGCCCTGGAAATGGGGTCCCCAGGGCTGAAATCAGCCCTGGCAGGGGTGCACAGGCCCCTCCCCATATAAAATCAATAGGCCAGGCCCGGGTAATGGGGCCCCCAGGGTTGAAATTGGCCTGGGGACGGGCGCTGCATGGCCTGCCTCCAACATTCCCAAAAATATTTTTAAGAGGCCAGCCCTGGGGATGGGATCCCCGGGGCCTAAATTTTCCAATGGAGGGGGTCCACCAGTCCCCCTCCATCCCTTAATATAAGAAAAAATACAAAAAGGCCAGCCAGGAGAAGTCATTGGAGGCCCTGCCACTTTTCTCAACCACTGTGCAAAGGAGCCTCCTGGCACAAAACTTGTTGGTGGATGAAGGCCGTTTGGATGCTGAGGATTCTTGGGGAGCAGCTACCCCTCCTGTTACCTCCAGTAAGTCCCACACAGTGGAATTGCTGAGAGGTCACAGCTCGGGTTCAAAAACTACAGCTAGGCACTTTGCCAAAAAAGGGTCATTTTTCACTGTGAAAATGTGGTGTGTCCACGTTGCGTTTTGCCCCGTTACCTGTTGCGGGCACTAGGCCTACCCACACAATTGAGATACCATTTTTCACGTAAGACATTGGGGAACACGGGGTGAGTAGAATTTTGTGGATCCATGCAGATTCCAGAACTTTCCACCACAGAAATGTGAGGAACATTTGTTTTTTTGACAATTTATTAGGTTTGCAAGGGATTCTGGGTAGCAGATCCTGGTGAGAGACAGTCAGGTCACCCCATCCTTGATTTCCCTGGGTGTCTAGTTTTCAAAAATGTATAGGTTTGCTAGGATTCCCTAGGTGTCGACAGAGCTAGGGTTAAAAAACCTACACCTAGGCACTTTGCAAAAAAAGGGTCAATAGTCACTGTGAAAATGTGGTGTGTACACGTTGCGTTTTGTCCCGTTTCCTGTCACGGGCACTAGGCCTACCCACACAAGTGAGGTACCATTTTTCTCTGAAGACTTTGGAGAACGCGGGGTGGGTGGAATTTTGTGGATCCACGCAGATTCCAGAACTTTCCACCACAGAAATGTGAGGAAAATATGTTTTTTTGACAATTTGTTAGGTTACCAAGGGATTCTGGGTAACAGAACCTGGTGATAGCCAATCAACTCACCCAAACCTGGATTCCCCTGGGTGTATAATTCTAAAAAATGTATAGGTTTGCTAGGTTTCCCTAGGTGCCGGCAGAGCTAGGGTTTAAAAACTACAGCTCGGCACTTTGTAACAAAAGGGTCATTTTTCACTGTGAAAATGTGGTGTGCCCATGTTGCGTTTTGGCCCGTTTCCTATCACGGGCACAAGGCCTACCCACATAAGTGAGGTACCATTTCTCTTGGAAGACTTTGGGGAACGCGAGGTGGGTGGAATTTTGTGGATCCACACAGATTCCAGAACTTTCCACCACAGAAATATGAGGAACAATTGTTTCAGTTGACAATTTTTTAGGTTTGCAACGGATTCTGGGTAACAGAACCTGGTAAAAGCCAGTCAAGTCACCCCATCCTGGATTCCACGGGGTGTCTACATTTAAAAAATGTATAGGTTGGCTAGGTTTTCCTAGGTGCCGGGAGAGCTAGGATTAAAAAACTACAGCTTGGCACTTTGTAAAAAAAAGGGTCATTTTTCACTGTGAAAATGTGGTGTGTCCACGTTGCGTTTTGCCCAGTTTCCTGTCGCGGGCACTAGGCCTACCCACACAAGTGATGAACCATTTTTCTTGGAAGACTTCGGAGAATGCTGAGTGGGTGGAATTTTGTGGATCCACACAGATTCCAGAACTTTCCACCGCAGAAATGTGAGGAAAATATGTTTTTTTGACAATGTTTTAGGTTTGCAAGGGATTCTGGGTAACAGAACATGGTGAGATCCAGTCAAGTTACCCCATCCTGGATTCCCCTGGGTGTCTAGTTTTCAAACATGTATACGTTTGCTGGGTTTCCCTAGGTGCCGGCAGAGCTAACGTTAAAAAACTACAGCTATGCATTTTGCAAAAAAAGGGTCATTTTTCACTGTGAAAATGTGGTGTGTTCACGTTGCGTTTTGGGCCATTTCCTGTCACGGGCAGTAGGCCTACCCACACAAGTGAGGTACCATTTTTATTGTAAGACTTTGGGAAATGCGGTGTGTTTGGAATTTTGTGGAGCTACGCAGATTTCAGAAATTTCCACCACAGAAATGTGAGGAAAATTTGTTTTTTTGACAATGTTTTAGGTTTGCAAGGGATTCTGGGTAAGAGAACCTGGTGAGAGCCAATCAAGTCACCACATCCTTGATTCCCCTTGGTGTCTAGTTTTAAAAAATGTATAGGTTTGCTAGGTTTCCCTAGGTGCCGGCAGTGCTTGGGTTAAAAAACTGCAACTAGGCACTTTGCAAGAAAAGGGTTATTTTTCGCTGTGAAAATGTGGTGTGTCCATGTTGCGTTTTGCTTAGTTTCCTGTTACAGGCACTAGGCCTACCCACACAAGTGAGGTACCAGTTTTCTTGGAAGACTTTGGTGAACGCGGGGTGTGTGGAATTTTGTGGATCCACGCAGATGCCAGAACTTTCCACCACAGAAATGTGAGTAAGATGTGTTTTTTTGGACACATTTTTAGGTTTGCAAGGAATTCTGGGTACCAGAACCTGGTGAGAGCCAGTCTAGTCACCCATCCTTGATTCTCCTGGGTGTCTAGTTTTAAAAAATTTATAGGTTTGCTAGGTTTCCCTAGGTGCCGGCAGAGCTAGGATTCAAAAACTACAGCTAGGCACTTTGCAAGAAAAGGGTTATTTTTCACTGTGAAAATGTGTTGTGTCCACATTGCGTTTTGCCCCGTTTCCTGCTGCGGGCACTAGGCCTACCCACACAAGAGAGGTACCATTTTTATTGGATGCCTTTGGAGAACGCAGGGTGGGTGGAATTTTGTGGATCCACGCAGATTCCAGAACATTCCACCGCACAAATGTCAGGAAAATGTGTTTTTTTACAATGTTTTAGGTTTGCAAGGGATTCTGGGTAACAGAACCTGGTGAGATCCAGTCATGTTACCCCATCCTGGATTCCCCTGGCTGTCTAGTTTTCAAAAATGTATAGGTTTGCTAGGTTTCCTTAGGTGCCGGCAGAGCTAAGGTTCAAAACCTACAGCTATGCACTTTGCAAAAAAAGGGTAATTTTTCACTGTGAAAATGTGGTGTTTTCACGTTGCGTTTTGGGCCATTTCCTGTCACGGGCAGTAGGCCTACCCACACAAGTGAGGTACCATTTTTTATTTATTTATTTTTTTATATTTTTATTGAGCAGAGTAGAGCAGGATACAAAAAAAAACGTTTTCTAAATGCTTTTACAAATACTTTCTAATACATGTATGAATCTGACACAACACATCGTAACATAACAATCTAAGATCAAGGATATAGACTTATAAAACACCCCCACATAGAGTAGCGTCATGCTTTCCTATAGTACAAGCCATATAAAAAAAAAAGGTGTAAAACTACTAAAGTACAGTGTGCAACACTATTTAACTTTCTGCAAAACTTCAATTTTATATTGAAAACAATTTATCTAATGACCTCCAATCCATAGTAAGAACAGCGTCTGCTTTTCCACACCTCTCATTCCCGCCATATTTTAACCTATTCATCGAATCAACAATAAATTGTGCAAAAATACAAATTTTCCTCTTTTTTTTTCATTTTTCAAAGTGCAATATGCTAAAGTGCTAAGTGCTGAAGTGCTATACCACTACCATACTGCAATTCTATCTAGCTTGATACTGTATGCAACACTATTAGCCTTTCTACCAAGCTTCAATTTACATTGCTAACAATTTATCTAATGGCCTTCAATCCACAGCAAGAAAAGCATTTGCTTTCCCCCTTTCCCGCCAAATTTTAATCTGTTAGATCGAATCAACAATAGATTGTGCAAAAATACAAATTTTCATAAAGTGCAATATACAAAAGTGCTTAGTGCTAAAGTGCTGAGCCAGTACCATACTAAAAATTCTATATAGCTTGATACTTATCTAAAAACCTCCAAACCAAAGTGAATTTTTTTACTGCCCCTATCCGCTTGGCATATGCGTCTTCATATCTCCTTGTCCTCCACATTTTAATTAGCCATTCCGAGTAGGAAGGGATCTCTTCTGTTCTCCACTTTTGTAAAATCAATGACCGTGCTATTACAGCACCAATAGCCACGAACGTTGCTTCTGCTTTATTTAGGTCAGCTCTAACTCTAGAGATCCCAAACAATGCCACCTCTGTCTCAGGATCAATATTTTTATCGATTGCATAGCTTATAGCTGAAAAAAATTTATTCCAGAAAATTTGAAGTTTTGGGCATGTAAAACAAATATGAAGCCAGTCTCCCTCTCCCAAGGCCTGGCACCGAAAGCAGTTGTTATCAACCCCGGCATGGCGCTTGTTCAATACTGCCGGAGTATAATATGCCATCCACCTTGAAAGAAAGGCCATCCTTTTAAAATTGGCCGCTCTCAGTGCTTTACTACCCAATAGTGCAATCTGCTGCCACTCTTGATGGGAGAACTTGCAAAAAAAGGTTTAGACTATGGGAGCTGACCTTTGTTTTAAGAGTAGAGAATACCAATTTCCTACGCCTTTCACTCTCATCTTGTAGAGCGAGTTAGCAAGTCCCCCTGGTTCCTGATCTGGGAGAATATCATATTTTTTAATCAGAATGCGAAATCTGTAGATATTCCAAGAATCCGGGCCTCTCCAGATTTCCGCATCTAGCTACCACTTGTTCCCAGGACATAAATGTTTGAGCTAAAAAAAAGCTACCCAGCTCAAAAAAGCCGTTGTCCTTCCATTTTGTTAACAAGCGAGAATGCATCTGCAGCCCTAAAGATCTAATTTCTTCGAGATTTAAAAAAATGTAGCCAGAAGAATTAGTTTGTTTAAAAAAGCATAAAAGGCGTTTAGAGAAATCCCGTATTGTCTTGTACCGGGATTTCTTAGGTAGTTTGGTTGTTTTAAGAAAAACTGATAATTGTGTTCCAGACTCACTAAGCATTTTTTCATAATAAAAGCTTTCTGTCAAATCATTACTAACAAGTAGACGGGCAGTTATATCCAGTAGGGCAGCCTCATAATAGATTTGGATATTGGGTAGAGCCAATCCCCCCTGATCTATTTCTAACTGTAGTGTAGGGGAGCTAGACTCTGGAAATCTTATTACTCCATATGAATTCTCTGAACATTGAATCGATTTCTTTAAAAAGCTTTACATTTATCTTAAGAGGAATATTGATAAATAAGAAATTTAATAAGGGTAAAATAGACATTTTTAAAAGACCGACCCGGCCTATCAAAGTCAATGGTAAAATAGACCACTTGTCCAATAAACTTTTGATCTTACATTTCATTGTCGTATAATTCAGGCTAAAAAGTTGATCAACTTGGCTGGAAACATAAATGCCTAAATACCTTATTGGGTCTGTTTTCAACGCCTCGGGTTTTAAATTCGGGGGTAAAAAGTTATAATAATTATTCAATATTAACATTTCTGTTTTGTTTTGATTTATTTTATAACCCCCTATTTGTTCAAATCTTCTAAACTCCGCTAGTATTTCGCTCCAGTTCATTTCATCCGGATATAGATACAAAATTATATCATCTGCAAATAATTTCATTTTTGGCATCCCATCAATGGGAGCTCTAATTAAAAGATTATCCCTTATTCTACATGCCAGTGGCTCTATAAAAAATGTAAACAAGATGGGTGAAAGGGGACAACCCTGCCTTGTCCCTCGTTTTATTTCTACTTCCCCAATTGATTCACCATTTATAATCAGTCTGGCATGAGCTCCTTGGTATATATTCTTAAGCATTTTTATGATTTGGCTAGGGAACCCAAACGTTAATAATCCGATAAAAAGAGCTTCCCAATTCACTAAGTCGAATGCTTTTTCAGCATCGACCATCGTGATAAAAGTGGGTAGTTTATTTACAGTGACAAAATCTAGAGTCTGAATTAAAAACCGGGTATTCGTTGACATAGATCTACCCAGGATACACCCAGTCTGATCCGGATGAATTAAAACTTGTGCTATGGGTGTGAAGCGCTGTGCCCAGATTTTCATTAATATTTTAAAATCTGCATTCAAAAGGCTAATTGGTCTATAAGAATTAACGTCTTTTTCATTCTTCCCCTTTTTAACAAAACTAATCAAGATAGACTCCGTGAAAGTTGTGGGAACCTTACCACCCTGCTTAATATAAGTAAATATTTTTCTTAGAAAGGGAGTTAGTGTCTTCTTAAAAGTTTTATAGAGCTCAATCGGCAGTCCATCCGCTCCACAGGCTTTTGCCCCTGGAGTTAATCCTATAGCCTTTTCTATTTCATCTGTGGATATATCCGTGTGGAGCTGCTCTACCATTTCTTTTGTAAGACTGGGCACCTCGACCTCCTCATAAAATTGGTCAATCTGCTCTACTCCAACCTGATATTGGGTTGCATATAATTTAGTATAATGTTCCAAGAATATTTGTGCAATCTCTCCTTTTTCAGTTAAAAGAACATTATTTCTGTGTCAAAGATTTCAGTAATTATTGCTGACTCTTGCTTAGTTTTAGTAGAGCCAGCAAGCATTTTACCAATCAACTGGTTTTCTTCATATACTCGTTGCTGGTAAGCTCTTGAGCTAGCTATCTCCTCCATAATAAAAAATTCTTTTAGTTCATATTTAACTTTAATGAGATGCCTTTTATCCTCCTCCAACACTATAGACCGATTATTTACTGCCTTTGTTACCTTTTCAACATTCTGTTGGAGATTATTGATTTTTTCTCTCCTCTGCTTAGTTTAGGCAGCCGAGTAGGCTATTATTTGGCCCCTTAGGGCAGCCTTGAGCCCGCCCCATACAGAGAATATATGTGCCGTGTTCTCATTTCTGTTGAAAAATTCCTCGATCCATTCCCCCGTGTTATTCACCCACTGAATATCCTGCAGGAGGAGTCGATCCATCTGCCACTTGGATCTTGATTTCGCCTCCTGCTTAATTTTTATCTCTACTTTAATTAGGGAATGATCCGAGAAAGGGTTTGTCAATATTTCTGTATTCTTATACCCCAATGATTTAGTTATTAAAAAAAATCAATTCTAGATGCTGTATTATATTTGTTAGAGTAACAGTTAAACTCCATCTTAAGGGGATTAGCGTCACGCCAAGGATCTATTAAAACATGTTCTGCTATTAAACCTTCTATCACTTTTTTGGTTTGGGGTTTCGGCTCTTTTTTTCCTATTTGAGGTATCCTTTTTTGGTTTTGGATAAAGTTAAAATCCCCAAGGGAGATTTTTAGAAAAGTATATAGCAACTCCTCTACACGCTAATCCAGCAGAGGCGAAAAAAGCATGTGAAAACCAACGAGGAAGGAATAGACTTGGGGAATTTGTTTTTAGATGTGTTTCTCGTAGAAACAAACTTGAGGTGTCAGTGAGGTGAGCCATCTAATAAGGGCCCTGCCTACCTTTGCCAACTATAACCTGACTAATTTTGCCTTTTTTACTTCTGCTCTACTACTGCTCATTATTTTTTTGTTTTTACACCCCCCCTACTGACCTGTGGTCCTCCCTGCCCCACCACCTACCACTTGCCCTCCCCTTGCATTGTGGAAAACCCCCTAACTGCCACGCTGCCACAATGGACCCCTCCCAAAACCTTGTGGGAGTCTTGGAGTTACGCCCAAGGTGAGGTGAGCGAGCCCTTATCCCCAGATCCCACCCATTCTATTTTTTTTTTCTATATTTATTTATTTATTTATTATCCTATATCCTGTCAGTGGTATAAAACCCCATGTGCTCAGCTCCCCACTTAATCCAGCAGTGATATTGAATCCCAGGCCTGTCCTTAAAGTCACTAGGTGCATGTAACAACACTTATTCCGCCTCACACCCAAGATCTCTTACATTCCACCTACCAGCTACCCTCATCTACTAGATCCCTCTGAGATTTCCTTCAGCAGGGCCTGGGCCTCTTCCAAATCAGAAAACAGAAAAAACTTTCCTTTTACCAGCACTTTGAGTTTAGACTGGTGTGCTATTGTAGCTTGGGCACCATGAGCTTTAAATAAATGGAGAATTTTAACAAACTCTTTTCTCCGCCGAGCAGCGGCTGTTGTCATGTCAGAGAATATTCTACATTTACAAGTCTCTGTTACTGGAAACTGTCTCTGCTGGAACGCTTTTGCTAAAATTCTTTCCTTTATTCTCTAGTCAGCAAAGTTTAGTAATATTGTTCTAGGATATGTAGAATTGGGAAAGGGTTGTGCTGGGACTCGATGAGCTCTTGTTATTGTGAGATCTCCTTCAAGTTCTGGCAGAACTTGTTTTTTAATAAATGAGCTCACCCACTGGATTGTTGGGGCTCCTTCTAGCCCTTCCGGAACCCCAACAATTCTGAGGTTCGATCTGCGAGAATAATTTTCGAGTTCCTCCAGCTTAGCTTCAACAGTGAGTGTCTTTTTTTTTACCTCTTTCACCTCTCCCATAACAATCGACACTTGGTCCTCTAGCATTGAAACCCGAGACTCTGTCTCCTGCAGTCTATTTGGGAGACCTGCCATTGTCTCTTCCATCTTTCCCAATCTTACATGCAGTGCAGCGATCTCTGCTTGTTGTGTATTTTTCATGTCCCGTATTTCTTCAAGGATTAGATTTAACATATCGTTAATATCCAATTGATGTGTTTCCTTAATCTCAGCACTCTGGCAAGCGTTGGTAAGTTGATCTTTCAAGCCTTTCATGGCAGCTTTTACCTCTCCTGCCTTGGGAGCTACTTGACTCAGGAGAGTTGAGGGCAGAGATACAATCTCAGCTGGAACAGCTCTCCTACTTTCCATTGGAGTGGCAAACGCTAACCCTATAAACAGGCATACCGGCACCTCTGTCATAAGATCACAGCCTTTATTAAGTAGCTCCTGCAGCGAATGGTCAGTATTCTGTATTTCTTTACCCATTATATTCGGAGAATTGGTGTAGCTAGATGTCAACCGATTTTGCTCTGTTTGCTCTATTTGCTCTGTTGGGGCTTGAAGCTGAAGCTGGGCTTGCGGTTGAGGTTGCTTCATTTGGATATTCTGCTGTTGATGTGGGGGAGCCACTGAGCCCGAAATTTCGATAATCTGTTGCGATATCCCGGGGAGACTATCCACTCCGCCCGTGCCTTTTTCTGTAGTTAATATATCAGCCGGCTCAAGAGTAGGTAGATCTAGGGAGGAGGGGGGAAGATATTGAGATTTCGGGGTGGATTTACTAGAGAATAGTGGAAACTCCTTGATTGCCTTCAATTCTTTTTTATCACATCTTAGATTTAAGGCTGATGTAATTGCTTTAGGCAGGCCAGGCTCTGTGTCCACAGGGGGTAGGACCCGATCGAAGAGTCCATCGTCCTGCAAGGGTGCAGAATAGCTAGAGGGAGATTCTTCTTCGGAACTTTCTGAGGTAATTTCTGTACCCGGTGAAATGGAATCGCCTCCCCCATCCTTAGCCTTAGCTCCACGCAGTATTGCTTTTTTTGCCAGGGTCTGGCGAGTTTTTTTAAGGCGGGCTATAGTCTCCTTGTCAACCTTATTAGAGATGTTGCAATCTTTTAATTGTTTCCCCATTTTTTTTTCTCTCTTTCTCTCCCCTTTTGAGCCGAAGTGTCTTTTTATCCAATATGTGCCACTTGCGTTTTTTTTTTTTTTACTCTCCCCTTTGAATACATTTTTTTATCACGTTTCCTAGCGTCCTGCCTTTCACCCTCCAACCTTTTTCCACCACCACTCCTCACCTCACCTCTCTCCCGCAGTTCACGACGTCCCTTCCGTGGCTTCTTGACTCCTTGACTCCCTTTGGCGTTTTTTTCCCCCTTTCCTTTATCTTCGCCTTGCTTCAGTCTTGTAAAGGCAGCCGTAGATCATCTAAATCATCTCATTATCAACTACCGGGCTCTTTTTTCCCCCAACCACCCGCTGGGAAGTAGACAACGGCCTCACAAACCCCAATGCCTCCATATATCCGTATATCCGCTGGAATAATGGGGTGACAGAGCTACAAACCGGGCACCATATCGCCGAGGTTTTTCTTTTATCCAAAGAGCTCCTGTTATGCCTCGGCGCTGCACCTAACACCTTCGTTATTCCTCGCGTCGCTGCATCTCAACAGCGGAGACCCATCCGTTTCTTAGGACAAACGCCGAGTTGCCATCGCCATTGCTGTTTGCGCCTGGGGGCGGGATCCGGGTTTCAGGTCACGCTACGTGGAGGCATGGTGCTCCATCTCCCCCCCTAGGTACCGTTTTTCTTGTAAGACTTTGGGAAATGCGAGGTGTTTGGAATTTTGTGGATCCACTCAGATTTCAGAACTTTTCACCACAGAAATGTGAGGAAAATGTGGGTTTTTTTGGCAATGTTTTGTGTTTGCAAGGGATTCTGGGTAACAGAATCTGGTGAGAGCCAGTCAAGTCACCGCATCCTGGATTTCCTTGCGTGTCTAGTTTTCAGTTTTCTAGGTTTCCCTAGGTGCTGACAGAGCTAGGGTTCAAAAACTACAGCTAGGCACTTTGCCAAAAAAGGGTCATTTTTTAATGTGAAAATGTGGTGTGTCCATGTTGCGTTTTTCCCCATTTCCTATCACGGGCACTAGGCCTACCCACACAAGTGAGGTATAATTTTTCCCGGAAGACTTTGGGAAACCCGGGGTGGGAGGAATTTTGTGGATCCACGCTGATTCCAGTACTTTCCACCACAGAAATGTGATGAACATTTCTTTTTTTGAAAATTTGTTGGGTTTGCAAGGGATTCTGGGTAACAGGACCTGGTGAGAGCCAGTCAAGTCACCCCATCATGGGTTCCCCGGTTGTCTAGTTTTTGAAAATGTATAGGTTTGCTAGGTCTTCCTATGTGCCGGGAGAGCTAGGGTTCATAAAATACAGCTAGGCACTTTGTAAAAAAAAGGGTCATTTTTTACTGTGAAAATGTGGTGTGTCCACGTTGCGTTTTGCCTCGTTTCCTGTTGCGGGCACTAGGCCTACCCACACAAGTAAGGTACTATTTTTCCTGGAAGACTCTGGGGAACGCGGTGTGTGTGGAATTTTGTGGATCCACGCAGATTCCAGAACTTTCCTCCACAGAAATGTGAGGAAAATGTTTTTTTTTTTACAATGTTTTAGGTTTGCAAGGGATTCTGGGAAACTGAACCTGGTGAAATCCAGTCATGTTACCCCATCCTGGATTCTCCTGGGTGTCGAGTTTTCAAAAATGTATAGGTTTGCTAGGTTTCCATAGGTGCCAGCAGAGCTAAGGTTCAAAAACTACAGCTAGGTACTTTGAAAAAAAATGGTAATTTTTCATTGTGACAATGTGGTGTGTTCAGGTTACATTTTGGGCTGTTTCCTGTCATGGGCACTAGGCCTACCCACACAAGTGAGGTACCATTTTTCTTGGAAGACTTTGTGGAATGTGGAGTGGATGGAATTTTCTGGATCCATGCAGATTCCAGAACTTTCCACCACAGAAATATGAGGAAAATGTGGACACATTTTTAGGTTTGCAAGGGATTCTAGGTAACAGAATCTGGTGAGAGCCAGTCAAGTCACCCCATCCTGGATTCCCCTGGGTGTCTAGTTTTCAAGAATGTATAGGTTTGCTAGGTTTCCCTAGGTGCCGGCAGAGCTAGGGTTTAAAAACTACAGCTCGGAACTTTGCAAAAAAAGGGTCATTGTTCACTGTGAAAATGTGGTGTGTCCACATTGCATTTTGTTCCGTTTCCTGTCACGGGCACTAGGCCTAACCACACAAGTGAGGTACCATTTTTCATGGAAGATTTTGGGAAATGCGGGGTGGTTGAAATTTTGTGGATCCACGCACATTCCAGAACTTGCCACCACAGAATAATGGGGGAAATGTGGTTTTTTTGGACAAATTTTTAGGTTTGCAAGGGATTCTAGGAAACAGAATCTGGTGAGAGCCAGTCAAGTCACCCCATCCTGGATTCTTTTGTCCAGTTTTCAAAAATGTATAGGTTTGCTAGGTTTCCTGTGAGAAGTTGGCCTGGTATATGCTTTCCAATAGTTATAGTGGGCACCTTGCACCAGTCCAAACATCCCCTTATTGATGAAAGGTTAAAGACAATCTTTATTGAAAGCTATCCTAGTGGTAGCTATGGAGAGCAGCCTTCAGGCTAAGTCTTGAAGGAATGTAAAGCAGCTTGTTTTACCAGTCTATAATCTCCTGAATGACCAAATGAAAGGGAACCACACCAGGAATATTTATAAAATATGTATTTATTACTAAACACACCCCTCAACAAAAGCACATAAGTTACAATTCAAATATTATATTAAAATAGCACAAATACACTTCATGCCCTAGGGGCGAGCCAAACCATATACTAAAATATTGGTATAAGAACCACGACTTAACTAGACACAAGGCTTGAGACTGTGGAATCGCTGGGACCCCAAGGCACCAACCCAAGGTAGTGACACAGGGGACCCTCGGGGGCCGTGTGCAGTGTGAGAACACAGCCGCGAGCTCCCGTTAGCTTCTATGGGGAAAGTCGCGGTTAGATTTTTAAAGATTAGGGACACTTAGACTAAGACCAAACCCTCTTGGACTTAGGCAGTTCTAGGGTCAACACCCACGGGAGCCCCGGAGTACTCGAGTTACCTCACCCAGGGAAGCAGGGTGCATAGGTGTAAAATGGTGTCAGGTCACGTCGTCGTTTTCAATGGAAGCTGGCGAAGAAGTGCTGCTGCCAGGAAGATGCAGAGTGTCCGAAGAGATCCAAGCCTGGATCGAAGATGTGAATAACCTGAAAGCAGAGGGGACAGAGTCTGGGTCACTGGGTCACTTGCCAGTGACCAGGGGCACGATAGACGAATGCCCACCGATGCCGGGTGTTTCAGGTGAAGAAGATGAAGCTTCACTCTTCAGCCACGAGGACCAGGAGGTGTTGAGGACAACCAGTAGCTGGATTTGAGCTGTCCCCCAAAGGATGTCGAGTACTGCAGCATTGGTGCCTGGATTGCACACAAAAAGCCTTGGCAACAGTAACCCAGGCAGAAAGGAGGAAGATGCTTCGGTGCGGACCAGCAAGGTCCGAGGGACTCCCCCAGCAAGGAGGAGTGAGGGCACATCTGGAGCAACCAGGGAAGTCAGACTTACCTTCACAGGGACCCACTAGTCCATGGACCAGGGATCGCGAAGGGACCCCGAGAGGAATCACAAAATAGCAGTCCACGGGTCACTCGGGGTGCCTAGGCCAACAATCTTCAGTGGATTCTCTGCTCGGGGTGTGGGCTACAAGTAAACCAATGCACAGTCTCTGGGGATGTTGAGAAGCTGATGCACTTGCAAATGTGCACGGTATCCAGGGGTTCCGGTTCCACGTCACACACAAGAGCTGCGGGTCTCAGCTTTGCTGGGGACCTGGTTGGGCCTCGGCGAAGTCTGGAAATCCACCTCTGGTGTTGCAAAGTCTTCGGCGTACGGCGGGAGCTTCGGAGATGCAGACCAGACAGATGCGTCTTTGGTGCCTGCCAAGCAGGGGAATCACTCCTTGACCCCAAGGGAGATGTCTTCAGTCCTCTAGTCTTGAGTAGAGAGCCGAAGTTCCAGGATTCAGTTGCAGAGATTCATCCAGGGATATCTAAAGTCCTGTTGCCAGGGGTTCCTTACTTTTACCTAAGAAAGGGGTTGGACTAACTCAGGGGACCCAACTATAGGAGGGTTTGGAAAGAGAGGTGGCTACACCCATTTCCTTTGTCCAGTTTCGTGCCAGAGCAGGGGCTGGTAGCCCCTGTGACCGGTTTGAACTGGACTATGCACAGGGACACCAAATGTGCCCCCAGTGCAGACTTCAAAGCACTTTTGGAGTGCTCCCACCCAGCCCCAATACACTAAAGCCTATCCGGGAGGTGGTTACACCTCCCTGTGACAGGAAACCTATTGTCCAGGCCTCCCCTGCCGGAGTATCGGTCAGCAGCAGGAGGCCAGATTCGTGTCTGTGGCTGCAGCATTAATTTTGTAATGCCAGGGCTCATTTAAACTGGCACCGGGTATACCGGTGCTGTCATGTCTCTCCCTCTAGAAGGGTGGGATCATACTCCCACACCAGTTACTGGTGTGGGGGTATGATTCCAAGGTGTTTGACACCAAACTCAACATGTTTCCATGCAGCCAGTCCAAAGTTAGCATTTACCATTTAGTTATAATGCACTTAAGAGTATATGGTCAGGCTACACTACTGACAACCCCGGAGGACAGATTCCGAAGGCTGCAGAGGGGCTCAGCTCATGCCTGGGCACCTTCTCACATATGACCAATCACCCTGCCTTCATGATTGATAAGGCCTGCCATAGGGGTGAATGAGTGAGTGATAGGTGAGATATAGTGAACTCAGAATTTTGTCTACTTTTCTAAAATGTATAGATTTCCAGGATACATTATTGCTTTCATACCCATTTCTACCATTAACTGGAAGAAGGGTGAAAGAACAAAAAATAGCAAAAATAAGCTATATCCAGGTAAAATGCCGAAACTGTGTAAAAAATGTTGGTTTTCTGTCAAAAGTCTGTCATTCCCTAAAAGCTGGGAAAATGTTGGTTTCAGCCCCACAAACCCTTTTTTGATACAATTTGCAGGGAAAAAAACAGGTGCTTTCATTTGCAGCACTTTTTAACCATTTTTCCCAAAAAACCCAAACTTTAGCTGTATTTTGGATAATTTCTGGCCCCCTCCAGGGGAATCCACCAACCCTGGGTACCTTTAGAATCCCCATGATGTTGGAGAAAAAGGACTCAAATTTGACGTGGATACCTTATGTGGTCAAAAAGTTACACGGGCCTAAGCGCGAACTACACAAAATAGCCAAAAAAAAGGCTTACCACAGGGGGTGAAGGCCTAGAAGCAAAGGGGTTAAAAAAACCTTAGAAGTGCACTTTAAAAGCAAAGGTCACAGCGATGTTATAGTTAAGAAATAAAACGGAAAAAGCATTACAAATTCACTGACAAAACCAAAGCGTACAGGAATATTATAGTTAGCCTCAGATTTCACTCATTCCACACCATAGAAATTCAGAAGTTATAGTTATCTGAGCTAACTATAACATATGCTCCGGCAATGCACTGCTTATGACCTCACATACTACATCATTCATGACATGGTCAGAGACATCACTGATGACATCTTAAATGACATCATGTTCTCGGACCTGGGAACCCCCAACTCCCCAGGACGAACCTTGCAAAGGCCACACAGTCCCTCTCCTGGAGCCATATATGGCCCTAGGGACCACCACATCCCCCAGGGCCGGATCCTGCTATGTACAGAGATGCCCTCCCTGGGACACAGCTGGCGCTCAAAGCTTCCTCCAAGCGAAATTAAACACTCTGGTTCCAGTGGGCGGGAGCTGTCAGAGGAAAGGATTGCACTCACAGTAAAAGAGCTCCATGTTTAATACCACACTGTCTGTGAGAGCAATGCTGTCTCCTGCAGGAAGCAGCAGCTGGCAGAGTTCACGGTTCTGGAAAAAGAAAGCAGAAAGAGGCAAAACAATGGTGAGAAATGAGCACAAAGCAGCAGAATAGAGGTCACAAACTAGCAGAAGGAGACAGAATAAACAGCAATAAGCAGAAAGAAACAAGATAAAGGTGAGAAATTAGCAGAAAGAGGCTGAATAGACATCAGAAACAAGCAGAAAAGAAGCAGAATAAAGGTCTGAAAGGAGCAGAAGAGCCAGAATAAACGTAAGCATCAAGCAGAAAGAGGCAAAACGAAGGTGAGAAACCAGCAGAAAGAGGCAAAATAAAGGTGTGAAACGATCAGAAATAGGCAGAATTAAGATCAGAAAGTAGCAGCAAGAGGCAGAATAAAGGTCAGAAACGAGCAGAAAGAGGCAAAATAGAGATCAGAAATGAGCAGAAAGAGGCCATATTAAGTTCAGAGCAAATAGAGAGAAAAAAGGGACAAAAATGAGCAGCAAGAGGCAAACTAGTGATCACAAATGAGCAAAAAGAGGCAGGCAAAAAAAACAACAGAAACGAGCATAAAGTGGTAAATAGAGATCAAAACGAGTTTAAAGTGGCAAAATAGTTTTCAGAAATTAGCATAAAGAGGCAGGATATAGGTACAAAATTAGCAGAAAGATGTAAGATAAATGTCAGAAGTGAGAAGAAAGCGGCAAAATACATGTCAGAAGTGAGCAGAAATGTACAAATAAAGGTCAGGAACAACCAGAAAGAGGCAAAATCATGGTCAAAAGTGAACAGAAAAAAGGCAGATAATGAGCAGAACCCACACAGGCAGTCATGTACCCATTCACAGAACAACTCCGAAACTCTCACAACCACTCACAGACCCATTCACTCATGCACCCACTCACAGATAACTCAGACATGTGCATTCACTCACAGAAATGCATACGGCCAGTTATAGAATCACTCATACTTTCTCTAACCTACTCACAGATCTACTCAGAGATTCATGCATTGCCTCACAGACCCTCAGTGACTCGCATACATTGTGGTTGGTCTTGCATGACTTGGGTATGCCTTGTGCCCTTCTAACACTGGTCATGAGACTCCACGAGCATAATTACGCACAGATTAGGTGGGGTTCCCCTGGAAATGTTACCAGCCAGTTCCCAGTAGAGAGAGGGGTACGCCAGGGCTGTGTCCTAGCACCCACCTTGTTTTCATTGTACATTAATGGTGTAGCTAAATTAATGATCGCAACCAATATAGATGCCCCAATTTTAGCTGGTGTCAAAGTACCCATTTTAATGTTTGCAGATGATACCCTAATTATTTCCAAGACCCCAAGTGGATTACAGAGAGCACTAGCTATTTTTGAAGAATTCTGCACCACAAAAGGCCTCGAGGTAAATGTGTTAAAATCTAAATTCATGTCTTTACTTTTAAGGGAAAACTTTTGATAAATAACCTACCGCTTGAACAAGTGAGGGCATTTAGTTATCTGGGTGTAAATGTTCAACATGATTTGCATTGGAACCAGCAGACAGCGCTGGCAACGCTTAAACACCGTCAATTGACTGGAGCTCTATGCTGTGAGTTCGCTAAATCATTTACCAAGCCAATTGCTCCAGTCCTCCGAGTCTATCATGCGAAGGTGGTTAGTTCTGCCCTCTATGGTGTTGAGATTTGGGGATTTGAGAATTTAACAAAAATTTCTGTATCTGAGAACAAGTTCCTACGTAATCTTATTAATTTACCCCAGAGTACTCCCATGTGTCCCCTCTTTTATGATTTAGGAATGAAACCAATTAATTGTATTGCTAATTTGCGCCCGGTGCTATATTGGAGGCGCCTGTGGACAACTCCTGAATTAAGAACATATGCAACAGGCCTTATGAATATTATCAAGTATGACACCTTTCATAAAATCAAATGGTTAACTGGCATCAGGGGCATTCTTGGAGAATTAGGAATGGAAGCACTCTGGGAGGATCCTCTCAACGCTAGTTTTCCATCTAAGAGGGTTCTCAAGGACAAATATTGGGAGATGGTTGCATTTAATACTTTCAGGACAAGTGCTCAACTTTCGCTCACAGGGATTTTTTTAGATTTTAAAGATGTAATTGGCCTTGAAGCATATTGGGATGACATAACTAAGCCACTCGATAGGAAGCTCTATTTTCAGCTTAGAATTGGAAGCTTGCCAACTAGAGCATTTACATCGAGATGGTCCCAAGGCGGGATGGCCACCTGTCCTAGTTGTCCAGCATCCATGGAATCACTTACCCATATTATCCACGGAATCAGTTACCCTCCGTGACCTCCACTGGCTCCCTATAAAAAAGAGAGTCAAGTTTAAGATTTGTTGTGTGGTTTTCAAATCCTTACACAACTTGGGTCCTGGTTATCTAGCTCATAAATTAGTCAGATATACTCCGACCAGATTGTTGAGATTCAGTCATCAAGCATATCTCTGCACCCCTCGCATCAAACTGGCACGGATGGGAGGTAAAGCTTTCTCTCACCTTGCGCCTCGATACTGTAATCTTCTCCCCATACAACTACGTCAATGCACCAACTTCTTAATTTTCAGGAAACTGTTGAAAACAGAGCTATTATCATTCTAATTCTCTATTGTAGGTCCACAGGCTGTCCTAGCACAGAGATACCCCATATGGGGTGATTCAGGCGCTATATAAGACCCATAAAATAAAAAATAAAATAAAATATTCTATTTGGGTGCCCAGCATACTCTGCCCCGCGCAGGGTATGGCTGAGACCCATGTGCAAGCTACTAGGTACTAGGAGTGGTGTGTTAGCAGGTAGAATTATCTGCACGAGTACCATTCCTTTTGTTTACATATCAGTGGCAAAGTTTCTTGGGTGGTCTTGGACTCTAAGGAGGAAAACGATTAGTGTTTGATTTGGAAAGATATGTTTTGTATTAGATTTATTATGAAATTATTGCATTTGGATTTTAGACTATGAAGTTTTTATCGAGCAATGTTTTGACACATGTATTGTGCTTTTATGACAATTGTCGAATAAAGCTTGCTTGACTGACATACACATTCACAAACCAACTCATACCCTTATATACATACTTACAGCCCCACTCATACTCTCTCACATCTACCTGCAAACCTACTTAGACACTCATACACCCACTGAGACACTCATACACTCACTCACACACTCAGTGTTAAAGGTTAGTGGCTACAGTAAAGAAATAAAAACTTGAAAAATGTAGAAATTCTATAAAAATGCAAAAGCTACAGAGACGTTATAGTTAGGAAATTGAATTAAAAAAATGTAGGAATTCACTGAAAAAACCCAAAGTTTACAGGGACGTTAGATTTCACTCTTATAAAACCAGTGAAATTCGGCAGTTATTGTTACCTGAGCTGACTATAACGTATGCCCCCGCAATGCACTGCTTATGATCTCACATATTACATCTCTAATGACATAGTCAGTGACATCACCGATGAAATCTCAAATTACATCACTGATAACATCATCAAGTGAGTGTGATTTCTAAGATATTATCAGTGTTCAACATAAATACTAACCTACTACAAAAGCTATATTAGAATACTAGATGTACTACTAATGGGTGAAACTATTTGTAACATATGTGCTCTGAGTGGCTGTGGGACTATCTGTATCAGTGTGTGAGTGGGTGCCTGAGTGGCTGTATGGGTGTCAATGTGTTATAGTAGATAGATAAAGTTGGCTTATGGGCAGAAAGAGAGGCCTAGTGATAACATCTCTAGTCATCTCTTTTCAGCTGTTTGGGGGGCAAATTTACCACAGTGTTATTTACCAGAGTATCATCCATCACTGTTTCTTGTTCACTGGCCCCCTGCTCGTTCCCACTGGGCCTTCATTGTTGCTTCTGTTCTCTGTTCTTCCTGTGTTTGGTCATCTTTATTTTTATTCCTTCGGTTCCTCTTTCTCTTTGTTGTTGGTGTCTTACTCGGGTGTTATCCGTCCCTTCCTCAAGAGGCAGTACTGTTCAAAATAAGTTGTTGCTTTGTATTTTCCTTCTCCCTCTCCTGCTCTCTTGTGTGTCTGAGATATCCATTTCTTCCTTTTCTGATTCTTTTTTAGGCATCAGAGTGTTATATTTTACCAAAGAGTTTTTTCAAGCTTTATTGCCGCTCTACACACTGCCTTTTTTCCTAATGAAAGTGTATATTCTGTTTAGGGGTGTGTAGAAGTGAGTATTTGGTAGGTGGAACTAGCATCTGTTGCTGCTCACATAATTGGCAGGGGTTGGCAACCCTCAGAAGGGATGTTGTATAAAGAATGCTTCTCAGCTGTGAAGTTACCTTCTTGGTGTTGGTCTGTGCACGGGCAACAAGGTCCCCCTCATCCAGGTTCTATTACTCTTTGACCAACCCCTGCTCCTACCCCTCTTCTTATTCTTGACCACTAAGATTGCAACTCAAGAAAGGATTATATTATTTCCTTCAATTGATTGCAGTCCTATGCTTCTAGATCCTTCAGCATAATCATCCAGCTCAATGTGCCTGGAAGAAAGAAATGTAGTCAGTTAAAGTTTATCAAATTCTGTTATGTTTTCAATGCTGAAGACATTTAATTGATGTTCTACACAAAAGTAATACACGTAGTACCCTGTGAACATAAAGAAACAAATGAAATTAAGGGTTTATTCATGCATGAACTTAATATATTTTAACAATGGCAACTCAATGACTCCATCCACAGATAATCGAGTTCTGAGTATTCCCAGGGAAGTCTTCTGCTGGAACATGTGTCCTTTTAGTTGGCGTTTCAATGATATCTCCTGATTCAGCAGCTATATAAATAAAAACAATGTTCAATGTATATTGTCTATTCATAAAAGCAATCATGACCACACATATTGACACATTAGCGATACATACAAGACATCTAAACACCAATAAATAAAGACTTTTAGCATTTTAAATAAAAAACACTGAGATTATTAAGCTATTCAAATGACAAATGATGAGATGCAAAAGTTAAGATCAGAGGTCCGCAGTCTTTCCTCACCGATGGATGGTCGAGTGCCCAATAGCTGCTACCAGGAGGTCCCCTGATGTCGTCGGGGTTGATCTTCATAAGGTGGACCCGAAGGGCTGTTGTATGATAGAAGCTGTCAGAAGAGAGAGATATTTTTAAGGGAGTAAGCCAACCTAAATCATACAAAATTATGTTATTTAGATTGTTTAAATACTTATTTAAACCCATAAAGATTCCTCTTTGGCAAGTAAGGACATGGCCTAATGGATATGTCATAGAGCTTCACTTACATTTCCACATCTAAGGAAAGTTGCATGAGGCAATATATAATTAAATTAGCAATTACATTACTTATTGGCCATAGTGAAAATAGGGATGTGTGACAAAGGGCATACAGCTAAGCTGTCAGTATCAAATAAAGAGGGCAGACCCACAGAAAAAGAGTAGACATTTCATCTGCTAGTCTATGTCAGCCTTGTGCTACGTGGTACACGTCCGGGTTTTGATGTAGTGCTAAGAGCAGAAAATAGTTTTGTGGCAGGTGGTGGATGGAACAATACAGAAACCCAACAGGGTTAAAATAAATTGGTTATATATTGGTGGGCACAAATATCAATGTCAAGGTTGCATTTTACTACAATTATAAGGCTTCTCTAAACTCATTATAAAACATAGGGCCTGATTCACAAAGGAAATCTGAGACTATTGTCTACCTTTATGACTTTCAGTATTCAGAGAAGGACTATACAGATAACGTAACAGAGACTGATGATTTTACAGAGTTTAAAACACCTTCTTCCTTTTACTCTAATAATACATGTGTAAAACAAGCTTAATGATTTTTTATGACGGATGTTTTTAACATTGTAAGTTTTAATTAACTATACAATAAAGCTATTCTATTCAGTATTCAGTATTCACAAAGGAAATTTATGAGTAGAATCTTTACATCCACACTCGGGCAGAATCTCCGCTGTAGGGTGAATGAAGTGTAATCACATTCACCGGCAGTCAATTAACACCACCTTCAAGACCTGCATTACAAACCAAATAAAGACAGTACACAATCAAAGCCCAGGTTTGAGCACACAGTCCCTGCATGTCTGCTCTGCACCTTGCCTCAATAATGCTAGCCCAGAGGAGGAAGAAAAACTATTCTGAGGAGGAGACCGCCATGATCCTAGAGTTCATTGTGAGCACCACAAAATACTCCATGATCTCCCTCCCTACATCACCAGTGCCACACAGTAGGAAGCCCTATGGCAGCATTTAGCCACTGCAGTCACAGCATTGGGGGAGGATGTGCACACTGTAATTGGTAAAAAGTGGCAGCACAAAAAGAGGTAGGTGAAGAAGAAGTATACCTCTATTGAGGTGGCCAGACTTCTCTCTGGTATACAATCTGGACCCCGCCTCCATCTCACCCCATCAGAGGAGGATGTCCTTAACACCATGCACCCCCACATGCTCCATGGGCTGCTTGTGAGTGATGCCTGCAATGTGGTGGTAGGTAAATATGATGGCACTGACAATGTTATGAAATGACTGTCTGACATGCACTACGATTGTGACTATGGATATTGTCCCAAATATGTGCACAAAGCAAGGTAAGTCAGACCTTTGTGTGTCTCCTTTCATACATTGCACAACAGGTCCCAGAATCATTTGTGATGGAAATGGCAAATCCCATTTCCTCACTCCCAAACAGGGGCCCAGCACTTTTGGTGTATTCATCTAACACAGGTAAATGGCAATAGACAATGTGCCCCTTCCACTTAGCATTACTGTTAGCATATAGATGTAGTAATGAAAATTGTGACAAGTTGCACAGGTATATTTATTGATAGCTGACTTCTCTCTGTTCTCCTCCATTGCCACATGCAGGCAGAGTACAGTCATCCACTGTAGCAGAGGTCCCAGCATCTGCTGGGAGGCAACAGCATTGGACACAGCAATCCATACCACCATCACTAACTGGTATGTAAAATTGTCCAGGAGAGGGTCTAAACTCCTACATTGTTATCATGCAACCCATGGACATATTACATATATCAACAGTGCCAGACCTGTGAACTGAACTCAGACATCGTGTGCATTATATATGGCAACTAGAATTTAAACTGACAACACACATATATTTGTAGGCCCAGGGACATTGTCCAGGAAATCTGTCCCCACAGCAACATCTGCTAAACATTTGGATGGGAAATCTGGTCAGGCACCACACACTGGGTGGATGCAGGACCCTGGTAAGTAAACCCATGAGTGATGTACCTGAATGCTCATGATCCTAATAAGTGGATTTATTATCCTCAGTATGTTGTGTGTGCCTAACATCACTGTTGTCGCTCATCTCAATATACATACCATATCACACCCTGTTGGCTATTGAAAGGATGACTCAAAATGTATGGCAAGTAAGTGCAGTATGTACCTAATTGACTACATTGTTTCATATGAAGTGGAGTAGCCACATCTTCATTGAAATTCTATGCCAGGAATACTCTCAAACAAAATCCAAGGGCCCAAAATGTACATAAATTGATGAGTGCGAGGGTCACATTAATTCCAGTTGGGTTGAGGTTGGGGAGGGGATTTTGAGCTGGTAAGATGGATGTAGAGCAAGTGACGCATATACATCTGGTGGCTGAACTGTACAGCGTGAATCCAGTGAAGGCGGCAACCGACCCAGCTTTGTCACTGGACCACAATGTCTGATCCTAGCAAAATGTTGATAGTCAGCTTGCCTTATCTACTACCATATTCACATAAAAATGACATGTTGTTGCAGGGATTCTGCTGATACACAGAACTATGCGAAGAACCCCAGGACCTCAGTGAATTGAGGTGTACCAGAAACTCACCTCAGAACCCAGAACCCAGTATCCGGCTAGCATAAGTGTCCCATTAGTTATCCGAGATTTAGCTCGGCGGTCCCAATGTGTAGACAACCCAGAACAAGCGACTCAGTACATACTCAGGAATGGTGGGAATCGGAAATACCTGTTCGTATATTATTCTCACATCAGTCCACAACAATAATCAACAGAGACACGTTGTAAATAAAAGGGGTTTATTTTTATAGACCACGTGTCCTAAGATGCAGTACTTTGGCTAATACAAGCAGACAAATGATTAATATCAAAACCAGCAACATAGTTACAATACCATAGAATATAAAAGGGGTGATCATATTATAATGACAGTGGATACTACCACCTTCCCTTTACTAAGAAGCTAATATTATTATTATGCTAATAGAAGGTCTCTTAGGCTTGAATAGGGGACCCCATACCTCAAAGATCAGCTTAGTGAAATCACATCACAGGAGCATCAGGAGACTTCTCGCAGGAAGGCTCGTCTTCGGTCTGAATAATAAACATGATGTCTGTGATACTAAAAGCACTAATTTTCAGGCATTTGCAGCTGCGCGTGTGTTATGGCTAAATAGTGGGCCGATCAACCTAGAGTGAAAAACATGCATTGTGTAATACCCCAGACTGTTTGTCACACCATGTACAGACCAAGGTCGCTGCGCAGAGCTTGGGATAGTAGCAACAGATCGCGCTTGTGTGAAGCAAGTCTCGAGTCAACAGTCTGTTTTAAGAAATAACATGTAAACGCAGTGCCGTGTGCAAAAGCAAAAAGATGGCTTTCTAACATCTAACGTGGTTATGCTAACTTAACAATGCCTGTACGTATTCAGAGAGAACTCACTACACGCCCCCTTGATCGAAGCACTATTTAGTAGGCAAGAAAAGAGAGAACGCAGAGTTCAGTTTCGTCAGAGCAGAACAAGGCGTAACCAATTCAAAGGTTCAGAATGAGTTAAAGTCTGAAACGAAAAAAATTGAAAAGCAACAGGGGAAACTGTGGAGTCCGGAAAAAAAAATATAATCAATTAAAAAAAAACTTAAAACAACCATCATGGAGAAAGCAAAAAAATAAATGCCGCGGCAGGGTGCTGTCCAGGAGCGACAGGTGCCAAGGACGATAGTTCAGTCAATCCATGAATGTATAGGCAGCATATGTGGCAACCGCTTCCAACAAAAAATCATTTGCAGGGCCAGCGAAAGTCTCAGCCATCCAATCCATCAACGAGAAGGAACACACGTGTTCTTCAATCAGCGGAGCTTCCAGCACGATCAGAGGGCACCCGGAATGTTCCTCCAAATAGCTCATAGCCAAGAAGTTGTAGGCAGCTGTAGAGATGTCCCAATTACCCAGGATCCCATGTGCTGCTCCACAAGCCATTATCCGGACACCAGAACAGGTCAACTCGTGAGACACTAAGGGCCTCATTAGTCGATCGAAATCCGGCACCGGAGACACCAGGCTGGTCAAGCACAAATCCAAAGGCCATTCAAAGGGGCAATCCAGGCAGTGTAGCACAGGCTGTACGCAGGTGAAGTAGCAATACCGGAAGGACAAGCCATACGCCAGGCTTAATGTCGCCAATGGCAGAGTTCCATAAAAGTCAAGCATCCTATCCCGAAGAAGCTGCAGGCGGGACAGGTGCACGAGTGGCACAGATGGAGCAGCCATTTCGTAGTATGAAAAGGAAAAGCAGCACACCTGCCGCTAGCGCCAGAAGTAGCGGAACACCTCCAAAGATGCTCGAGAACAGAGAATGAAAAAAGCCCGGAACCACACCAAAAATAGTTTGGAAAGAGGTCACGAGACCCGAGCCCACAAGTTTAAAAAAATGAGCCAGGCCGGTCGTGGACGAGGCATTGAAAATAGTTTGGATCAAAGAGCCGAAATGTAGGGGGAGGTCAGTATTCAGAAGCGCCTGTACCTCTGTGCGCGTATTAGCAACGTGAAGGTCGAATGTTTCACGAGAGGAAGTCAAAGACACCTCTTTTTGGGACAATAAGGCTCTTATTCTGCTCAACTGGTTGAACTCTGCTTTCAAGGTTGGAATCGAAGGCCAGATAGAAACATCCAGCCGCCCATGCGGGGGTGGAAAGAGAACATTATTGCAGCAGACAACTTTCTGCGAGACAGTTACTATGTATGGGATTCCCACTAACATCCCACAGCAAGCTTCAGTATTCAAAATTAAATAACTACCGTTAGCAAGCAGTTTGAAAGAAGGGGTAATCATAGGCACTGGAATACCTCGCAGAACGCAGGCCAAATTCGGGGCTTGTACATTGCACGCGCCGTGTAATTGAATGTGCCTACAAACCAAGGAATGGTCTGGTGACGTGGTGCATTCCTCGCCTTTCAAATAAACCTCAGTTCCGTCCCTAGTACATCTATACGTAAAGGGGAGGGACCAAACCTCGTGTATGAAAGCGGTGCCTAGCGGTTCATATCTACCTAAAGCATAATGTTTCATACAAGACGTAAACTTAAAAAGCGCAAAAGGGAGAGTTATCAATCCGTGTGCTAGCCACGTAGCCGAATTGATCTCCGCTACTGAGAAGGGCAATGGCTCTAATTTTTCAATATGTAACAATGAATATGTAGCATCCTTCATGGACATAAAGCGCTGCTTGTCAGTAAGGTTAAAGGGAAGGAATAACGATGTAGTGTTCAAATAGTCCCAAGGGACCCTCCCTGCCTTTAACGTCTGCAATGTCCACGCAAACTGCATAACAGAACGCAACTGGTTTTGACCATGATATAACACAGACATATCATCATGCACAATATCAACAACTGACGAAACAATATTATCTAATGTATAAATCCTAGAAGAGAGAGTGCTAATGCTATTATCTATAACGGCTAAAACCTTCTCCATGTTTGCTTGGTCAATAGCTCTCAATCTGGAAGCCGCCTCAATCTGTGACAACTTCCAGACTTCGTTGTAAATAGCATACGCCCACCTTTTGGTTCTGCCGCCCACAGGACCCTTAACAAAATCATTCAAATCTATTCTGTCATGTAATTGTGATAAGTGATCCTTGACAGACGCCAAAGTGGAATGTCGCAGCCAAGATTGACATAACTTGCCCACAGAGTATGTAGTGACAGTATGTGACGACTCAAACCGAGGGTCTACACGTTCTTGAGTATATCCCGGTGTCAGTCCCAGAAAACGTCGTTGACAGATATCTGAACTGCTTTGCCAAATTAACCAACCCTCACTATCAACCTTCGAAATATTGAAAGATGTATTTGAAACTAAGGATTGCAAAGCAGCGCGGGACAGATCTGTGTGGTTATCCCAATTGGGATAAGCGCCCAGATCTGGCACAGAAGGTGACTTTAATTGTTTAGAAGTAGCCAATCCGAAACAGGTGGTTTGGAAGATGGATGAATTTAAAAATAAAATATGATTTGGTATAAGACAGGCACGATGTAAAGCCTCTGTACCCTGTACCTGCCACGGCTTGGAACCCCAAACCGACTTTAGATCAATAGTAGCCTTCCATACATCATAACCTTTGATTGACAACTCGTCCATGAAGGACTTAGAATAAAGTAGCTTCGTGTGTGTCAGTCTAACTTTTGCGGCAGACTCAGGCAGCACCTTAAAATAAAACGCTGCCGGGTTGGAAACACTGAAATTGGTAAAATATGAATACTTGTTAACCAGTGTTTGTGAACTTCCGAATTCGGGAGTAGGACAGTGTTCCCATTGGGTAAAATTTACAAAATTTCTAAACGTATTTGCTTTATGCAGGAAATGATTGCCATAATGTTGAAAACAATACTGTTCCGCATAATTAGCCGCATTTTCGTATAAATCTTCAGCATCAAAAGCGGCATAATATTTCAAATCAGAAAACAGTGATTCAATGGCGTGTACATCCCAATCATCAGAACGTATGTTCTGCCTAACCACATCACCCATAGAAACACGAAATACATTAGGTACATTAATGACCTCTGTAGGCCCATGAATTTGGAATTTAACAGCATCCCATGCGATTCCATCCAAGACGGGCCAGGCAGTAATATTCACAAAAGTCTGGTCCCTCTTCATGATGTGGGACGAGGAGTGGGGGGCCAAAGTTCCATTGATAAGTCTAATTGTCGATCTCTCACTCAGATAGTGGCCATCCACAAGACGGAAAAAAACTATTACAAATCCAATGGACATAAACAAAAAAATACTGAAAAGCAACAGCCAAATGTATGTCCAAGGAGCAATCAAAAAATGTCTCTTAAACCAGCTGAAAAAAACTGCAATGTTCGATGGGGGGCTTGAGGGCAATGAGTTAGTGTCAAAGGAGAAACGGGACTGTCCAAGCGCCGTAGATTGTAAAACAGGTGAGTGACCACGTGTAGGATAAGCATACTCAGTCTCTTCGGGCAAACCACCAGCCGATGGTATCAACAAGGGATCAGTAACCGATTGCATCTCGATGGCAACATCAGGCAAGGTGTTAGAAGCAAGAGTCAACATTGAATTTCTTTGCAGCGTCTGGCATGAAACTGCTGGAGTCACACTAAGAAGTATCGGCCACTCGCTGAAGTTTGACATTGTCAATAGAGATGTACCTGTTTTCTTTGCGACCAGGAAGTGGAGGTAAAACGACTGTTCTTGTACCCTGCACTCCAAGCACTGGAACTGGTGCACGATAAGAGGGGCCGAACTCCTTCTTGTTCTCCACCTTCTCACGGACCAGATCACCAACTCGGGGTAGCCAGCCGACTACCGGAATCTGAACTTCAGCTTCAGATGTGGAGGGCATGTGTTCCTTCGATAGAGTGTCTCTGGCTTCTTGCAGAGTCTGTAAAACAGCACAGTGATTATCTACGTCAAAGGGTGCGGTCGACGCCGCCATGTCTAGACCATCAAGGTCTGGTACAAACATTCTTATTCCGAAGAGCATCATGTACGGGGTCCGCCCACCCAGAGACCTTCTAGGGAGATTATTAAGTGCACGTTGGACGTTATACAAATGGGCTAGCCAGTTTCGGCCTGTGCCTAAAACACGGGCTGTCAATGATTGCTTTAAGTCACGGTTCATTCGCTCCACCACACTATTACCCTCAGGTCGGTAGGGGGACGAAAATTTGACTAGGACCCCCAAATTTCTCATAGCCTCCTTGTAAGCCTTAGAGGCAAACGCAGGGCCCTGATCAGAATGGAAGGTACCACACGCAAAAGTTCCCACAAAGACACGCAAATCTCTGATGACAGTCCGCGAGTCAGCACTCCTTTGTGGCCATACCCACAGAAAATGTGTGCACGAATCCACTGCAACCAAGATGTACTTGTACGCAGTATCAGAAGAAAAAGGACCGCAGTGATCCAAATAAACACAACCAAATGGTTTATTGGATATGTACAATTGTGTTTGTGATGGGCGCGCAACAGTAGAAGGTTTAATCTGTTGGCAAATGTCACAATCGAGAACATAAGCGCGCGCTTGTTTATATAAACCGAACCACCAGTAACGTTGTTGTAGCAGAGATATAGTGGCTGACACTCCGGCGTGGGCTGACGCCAACCCCTCATGAGCAGCCAGAATCAGTGCGGGTCTGCAGTCCGCGTTGGGAATAATTCTGTCACCAACGTCGTTAATCCTCACTAATGGGACATTATCAGGACTTAAATGGTAAATGTAACGAGAAGGAAAACCCTTCGGGTAATCGCCTCCCTTTTCTGTAGCAGCAATAGCTGCCAAGATGTCATCATCAATCTTACTCTTTGATCTGGTTACTGCTGCCACTAAGTATGTAGCCACTGCTGTTTTTGCTGCCTCGTCAGCCAAGCCGTTGCCGACAGCATGGACACCAAGTCGTTGGTGACCAAGAGTGTGAATTACATTCACGAGTGGGAGACGTTCTTTAAAGTCTGCCACTCGAACCCAAAGCGTTTTATGCTTAATTGTGCCACCTTTCGTGTCTCGATAATCATTCTGAGACCAGAAGTGTAAATTGTCATTATAGGACTGGACACAGTAGAAAGAATCACTCACAATTAGAGTAGTGACTCGGGGATCAGCAAACTCCAGTGCAAGCACTAGAGCCCGAAGCTCCGCCAATTGCGCGGTACAATCGCCCAATGACTGCGTATGCACTGCATCAGATTGGAATTCACCATTTACGAAAGTACCTACGACAATTGCGCAAGCCGCTGAGTAGGCGTGCTTTGATCCAATTGCGGGCTGCGCAGACCCGTCAGTGTATATGACACAATGGTATTCTTCGAGCGGGCGCAAAGACAGAGGAGCTGGATGAACGAATTCATACTGCAAGAACTCTTGAGTCTGTAATGAGGCATCAAAGATGTAGGTGACGTCTGGCGACGTCAGTGTTGTGGCCCATTGTATCCACCGAGGATGCAAAGCTTTAGAATTTGGTACACTTGCCTTTGTCACCGCTTCTAAGGCGGGATAGGGTGTTACAACCAGAATCTGTTTCCCATGTGACAGTGCGCGTTCTTTAAGGATCGCCATCTGTACAGCAGTCAGAACTTTTTCGACCGCGGAAAAACGTAATTCAGCAGAGGTGTACAAGTGGGATTTGTACGCAATGGGGACTGTATCGCCCTCATTAAACGTCAAATACGTGAAACCCACGGCGCCTGGCACTATTCTTATTACCAGGTTGGTGCGGTTATCACGTGTCAGCAAATATTGTGAAGCAAGAAGGTCAGCCTGTAAAGACTGTAAAATTTTAGAATGTTCCAGCTGCCAGCTAGACTTCGAAAATGTGGGTTGTACCAAGGCGTAAAGCGGCTTGATACGCTGGGCATAATCAGGAATGTACGTACGGCCGAAATTCAGAAAGCCCAGTAGAGATTGTAATTTCTTTAGTGTCGTTGGCGCACTCAAGCATGCGCACTTCTCCAGAAAGTGGGGAGCTAACCCCTTTCCTTCATTATTGAGCTCGTAGCCCAAAAACAACACTGTATATTCCGCGATGTGAGACTTCGCAAAATTGAATTTGTAGCCATAGTCAGCAAAACTCACTACAATATTGTCGACTCGAGACAGATGCGGCAACAGCTCGTCATCCGTGAGGTAGATATCGTCAACATAGGAGTATGCCTCGGGGTCTATTCTTTCTAAGAGGGAAACCACGCGAGCGGAAAAGACGCCAGGGCTATTTTTGTAGCCCATGGCTAATCTCGTAAACTGTTTTTGTTTACCGCCCGAAGTAAACGCTGTCCACTGGCTACTCAGTGTGGACAGGTTATGGCTAAAAAAGCCATTGGAAATGTCAAGTGTCGTTTTAAATCGTTTACGCACGAGACTGTCGACTAGAGCCGAGCTATGTGTATTTTGTACCGCGCAGGTCCGGCAATGGGAGTTTAGGTGCCGGTAATCCAAAACTAAACGGTACGAGCCGTCAGGCTTCGTCACAGTGAATAAAGGGTTATTCATAGGGGACACACATGTTTCAATTACACCCTGATATTCCAATTGTTCAAGGATCGCCGCGACGTGAGGTCTAGCCTCACGACGCATGGGATATTGGGGCTGAGGCTGGGGCATAGACCGCAATGGAATCTCATGGCAGGGGGACAACCGGTCCCAACCCACCTGAGTACGATATACCGCTGGCGCAAGCGCCAGCGCCCACTCACCAGCGTACATTTCAGCTTGGTCCTTAGGCACCGTGTGCGCAAAGGACGGGAGGATTTTCTCCTCCCCTCTAGGAGCTTCCAAAATGAAGGCCGGGGGCCAATCTGCCTCCGCTAGGAGGATATCATAGGTGGTGGTCAGATTATCCCAAAAAATCCCTTTTATAGTACGTTGTATGTCACCCTCTATTAATAAGACTATTTCATAAAGTCTATCAGGGGGAGCCACTCTGGTGTCAGCTGTTTCAACAGTAACCAATACATCAGTTGCTGTCGCCGCCAGAAATGGACGCAGAGCTTGACGGACTATGGTAATTTCCGCTGCGCTGTCTAGTAGCGTCAGCGCCCATGTCCGGTTCTGAAGCTGTGTCCGCACTATCTGAGGCATATGTTGCCGTCAGAGCCGCCACTTTCTTCTTCTGAAACGGGGGTCTTTGTCGAGCAAACTCGTCCTGCTTGCCTTTACCCTCAGTCTGTCGGGGTTGGTCACGCTGTTGTGGAGCACCCCGACCTTTGCCACCGCCTCCGCCACCAGACTGTGTAGCCGATGTTTCCTGTGAAGAACGAGGAGAACGCGGTTCAGAAACCTGAAATCTATCAGGAGACTTAATAGTAGCACGATCTCGCAGATCATAAGTGCGTTCACTACTTGACTGTACGGGAGAGGCAGGCCGAGAGCCCTGTTTCTGCTGCTGCTTGCCCTGTTGTTTAAACGGCCACTTTTGTTTTGGAAAAAAGGGTCGTTCATCCTTACCAGAAGTTCCTGCCTTACCCTGCTGCTTAGAATCGGGATTCTTGATCACAGGCTTAACTCCTAAAGAGCTACGACCCAAATCACGATATGCTTCTGCGATTATTTTAGCAAATTCCTGCGGCTTGTCCTCTTCAGCAACCTTCTTCAGTTCATTACGAACCTGAAAGTGCAACGCATCACCCTTAAGGTTTCCCATTATCATGGTAGCCACCAGGCCAAAATCTCCGAGGAGCCGCATCCCCAATTCTATCGCAGACTCCGCTCCATGGTCCTCTTGAACCTGTTTAATGATGGAGGGCAGCTGTAACATAGACGGAGTGCCGAAGCACTGCGCGTACGTCGCAGCAAAAATCTTACCCCATGATACACAGTCATCTATATGGGGAACTAAGTCTTTAGGCAAACTAATGGTGAGGATCCTGTGTTTCTCCACAGGAGTTGTATGCGGATACACCGCCTCTATTTGGTCAAATTTTTCAGCAAGCCAAAAAGGATAATCATCCCTTGTGAGGGGGCGCTTGCCCACAACAGAATTGACCATAACAGGACTAATGACCACCGCGTGGCGATCACTAGGTTGTCCCGCACTAACAGGCGCCCCCGCCTGTACAGTGCGCGACACATACTGCACTAACGCCCTATATACTGTTATAAGGGCAGTGTGTAGTACACGCAATTCATCCACCGTCACCGTGAGGTAACGGGGATGAGGCGTAAATCCGGCTAGTACCGGCCAAGTGGCCCCCGCAATTGATAAAGGGCCCATTCTCGGCGGTATAACCACATGGGGGAGGGCGCCATTAAACCAAATCTGATGTTGCCAAGCAGATATTGGTATCTCCTGTGTCCTATAAGGCGCATAGGCAGCAGGCACGGCAGTGGCAGTGTAAGAATGAAATGTATTATCATTACCACTGACTGCCGGAATCGTCACCCAAGAGTAGAACAACTCAAAGGGGTGAGCCGCATCGGCTCCCACCACAAAGATGACGTCCATGCCCGCGTCCGGCACCCCATACTGCGTCAAGTGACGTTTCAGGGCCGCACGGCTATGCGCCGCAATATTAATTGCCATAAGGACAAGCTACACTTCAAGTATTCAGTAGCACAAGGGTTCAATAACCTTTTTAATAATCAAGCTTGAAGGAACCTATATCAATAGAACTAGGTAGGTTTGAAATCCGTCAGACTTGTTATCCGGAAACAAGAATGAGGGTGCTGTGGACTAAATGTAAGCACTACTAAGGCGTTTCAACTCATAGACCAAACGTTAGGTGCGCCATGTTGCAGGGATTCTGCTGATACACAGAACTATGCGAAGAACCCCAGGACCTCAGTGAATTGTGGTGTACCAGAAACTCACCTCAGAACCCAGAACCCAGTATCCGGCTAGCATAAGTGTCCCATTAGTTATCCGAGATTTAGCTCGGCGGTCCCAATGTGTAGACAACCCAGAACAAGCGACTCAGTACATACTCAGGAATGGTGGGAATCGGAAATACCTGTTCGTATATTATTCTCACATCAGTCCACAACAATAATCAACAGAGACACGTTGTAAATAAAAGGGGTTTATTTTTATAGACCACGTGTCCTAAGATGCAGTACTTTGGCTAATACAAGCAGACAAATGATTAATATCAAAACCAGCAACATAGTTACAATACCATAGAATATAAAAGGGGTGATCATATTATAATGACAGTGGATACTACCACCTTCCCTTTACTAAGAAGCTAATATTATTATTATGCTAATAGAAGGTCTCTTAGGCTTGAATAGGGGACCCCATACCTCAAAGATCAGCTTAGTGAAATCACATCACAGGAGCATCAGGAGACTTCTCGCAGGAAGGCTCGTCTTCGGTCTGAATAATAAACATGATGTCTGTGATACTAAAAGCACTAATTTTCAGGCATTTGCAGCTGCGCGTGTGTTATGGCTAAATAGTGGGCCGATCAACCTAGAGTGAAAAACATGCATTGTGTAATACCCCAGACTGTTTGTCACACCATGTACAGACCAAGGTCGCTGCGCAGAGCTTGGGATAGTAGCAACAGATCGCGCTTGTGTGAAGCAAGTCTCGAGTCAACAGTCTGTTTTAAGAAATAACATGTAAACGCAGTGCCGTGTGCAAAAGCAAAAAGATGGCTTTCTAACATCTAACGTGGTTATGCTAACTTAACAATGCCTGTACGTATTCAGAGAGAACTCACTACAATGTTAAATACATGAGTTCAGGATGTGTGCTGTACAAGACCTCATCCGGAGACAGCTAAAATAGACCATGATGTCAAACATGTATAATGGGGACATTGGCCACACAAAGAGTGTTAAAACAAGGAGAGGGGGCTCTCAAAACCAAAAGGCTGGAGCACCCAGTAATACAAGTATAAGAGTATGTGTACCTTCTGGCTATTGGTTAAAGATCGCAATTCTTTCAATCATCACACAAACTCATATCTGCACTATCATAACCCACTCCACACTGAATCTGTTTGAAGCACTTGTCGTGAAACAACTTGATATCAAAAATATTTATACTTTAATATTCATTGTGAATTCATCAAGAAATTCTTTGTAAAAACATGCACAGTTTAAAACAATAAAATAATAAAACCACAGAAATCGTATTTCAAATTATGCAGAGCAAATGTTTTTCTTTCGTCACAAAAAAAGGAGAATATTAATGGACAGGCAGTGTGTCATTCATAAGTTGATTTGGTTTGGGCAGACAGTGTCAGACACAAGTCACTGATCCCTGACTCTCCCTAACTTTACCAAATTCAACATGCAAAACTGTAGGCGTCGACGCGTTTCGGTGGTAACTGACTCCAAATGGGGCCACCTTCTTCAGGACTTAAGATATTTTCTCCTTATCTGTCTATATTCGACTCTGGTGTCTTATTCACCTATTAAAGAGAAATATTTATATAATATAAATTACAAACATGTATTGTAGGAATCTCCACATTGATCAAATTATACAGAATTCACATATCAGTCTCGGGTCCTAGGACAACTAACCAATTCATAATGAGAAACATACTAATAACCTTATTCAAGACATCAGTGCTTCATACATTTCGGCGGATATTTCAAGGTCTTACATGACTGTATGTTGTTCACTAAATACTCCATTCATTCCTCATCCATCATTCATTCCGTTTCTCTGTACTTCGTAATAGTCAGTGCTTAAGTGATGTCACTCACCGGTACAACAGTACTGCGGTGACAATGTCTCCTCTTATGGGAAGTACCTCTTAATTCCTTCGCGGATGGCTCAAGGCTTGCAATGAAAGCTAAAAGCAATAAACAGAATTTATTTTGAAAGGTGAAATTCTTTCTATTTACGTGTAGCTACATATGCCTGCACAGATTAGCCTTGTGATTATTAAATGACTTTTCTTCTCATACAGTCAGATATTCAACCAAAAACCACCCACCTCGGCACTTCTCCCTGTGTCTATAGGCCGGGTGTTCTTCAGTCTGAATTCATGTTGAAGGCCGGATTAGGTCTCAGTCACTAAAAAACATGAACTCTATATATCTATATGGTCTGATTACGGGGGTGAGAGTCATCTTACTACGGATACTTAAGATGAATTTTTTAATTAACATTTTTTTTTTTTTTTATCATAAACGGCTCACCTCTTAGTTCCGAAGCAAGTATATGCCCTGTGGGTATAGATCCATATATCACGTTTTCTTATTGTCTCTAGGGGTGAGTATATGGTTGTTTCACTCCGAAAACTCTGAAATTAAAAGGAAAAATAGAGAACAGTGGTACATTTTTACCCTTAATACTGTACAAAAAGGATTAAATTCCAAAGAAGATTGGATGAAACTAGTAACATAACTCCCGCACGAAGGACAATGATTAGGAACAAGCACCAAATAATGTTTTTTTTAAATGAAAGGAACAAATGAAAATTATTAATTACGACACAGAATGGGGATGTGCACACTATCTGGAAGCAGTCCCATACCAAATAGAATTCATTTACACAGATAATTTCTTTTCCCAACTCAAAATGGAGGAACGGGTTATGAGTTCCCTTTCACCCGATCTTCTTATATTTAAAAAAAAGCCCTTATTTAGATAAACTACGTGCATCGAGAAAAATCTGACCACGATGGAATTAATAGATCAATTCAGGCAATAATATTGTCCCTGTGGACACAATGTATATGACACGATTGAAATGACACTTTGATGGTTCTCGGTACATTCTGTTTATCGTATTCCTTTTTCCCCCATCCCAAAATGGCGTACGGGACTCACGTAACGTCGATAGAGAATGACGTGCACACAGCTATACATCACACGCCTTCCCTTGAAATACGGGTAAGACCCATACAGCGTCGGTTTATACCGGGAGAAAGAGCCGGGGACGGAGGGATATACACGCGTCGACGATAAGCGGTAAGCCAACCAGAAGTAGGGCCCTTTTAAACTCGGCAGTTTTGGGAGTGAGAAGATGGGCGTATAATGACCAGAGCGCCTATTGAATCTGATACTCCTGGGTTTAAATACCCTGAATTCTTTTGTTTGTTTTGTTTGAATTGCTCTCTTTGGAAACAATTGAGTTGGTCTAGCCAAATGATTTAGGATTTTTGAGAAACAGCAGAATAACGAGTGTTTCTTTGTATGTGTTCTTATTATAGACACAGACTATCAAGGGAGTGAAACAACCATATACTCACCCCTAGAGACAATAAGAAAACGTGATATATGGATCTATACCCACAGGGCATATACTTGCTTCGGAACTAAGAGGTGAGCCGTTTATGATAAAAAAAAAATAAAAAAAAAAAATAATAATTAAAAAATTCATCTTAAGTATCCGTAGTAAGATGACTCTCACCCCCGTAATCAGACCATATAGATATATAGAGTTCATGTTTTTTAGTGACTGAGACCTAATCCGGCCTTCAACATGAATTCAGACTGAAGAACACCCGGCCTATAGACACAGGGAGAAGTGCCGAGGTGGGTGGTTTTTGGTTGAATATCTGATTGTATGAGAAGAAAAGTCATTTAATAATCACAAGGCTAATCTGTGCAGGCATATGTAGCTACACGTAAATAGAAAGAATTTCACCTTTCAAAATAAATTCTGTTTATTGCTTTTAGCTTTCATTGCAAGCCTTGAGCCATCCGCGAAGGAATTAAGAGGTACTTCCCATAAGAGGAGACATTGTCACCGCAGTACTGTTGTACCGGTGAGTGCCATCACTTAAGCACTGACTATCACGAAGTACAGAGAAACGGAATGAATGATGGATGAGGAATGAATGGAGTATTTAGTGAACAACATACAGTCATGTAAGACCTTGAAATATCCGCCGAAATGTATGAAGCACTGATGTCTTGAATAAGGTTATTAGTATGTTTCTCATTATGAATTGGTTAGTTGTCCTAGGACCCGAGACTGATATGTGAATTCTGTATAATTTGATCAATGTGGAGATTCCTACAATACATGTTTGTAATTTATATTATATAAATATTTCTCTTTAATAGATGAATAAGACACCAGAGTCGAATATAGACAGATAAGGAGAAAATATCTTAAGTCCTGAAGAAGGTGGCCCCATTTGGAGTCAGTTACCACCGAAACGCGTCGACGCCTACAGTTTTGCATGTTGAATTTGGTAAAGTTAGGGAGAGTCAGGGATCAGTGACTTGTGTCTGACACTGTCTGCCCAAACCAAATCAACTTATGAATGACACACTGCCTGTCCATTAATATTCTCCTTTTTTTGTGACGAAAGAAAATCATTTGCTCTGCATAATTTGAAATACGATTTCTGTGGTTTTATTATTTTATTGTTTTAAACTGTGAATGTTTTTATAAAGAATTTCTTGATGAATTCACAATGATTATTAAAGTATAAATATTTTGGATATCAAGTTGTTTCACGACAAGTGCTTCAAACAGATTCAGTGTGGAGTGGGTTATGATAGTGCAGATATGAGTTTGTGTGATGATTGAAAGAATTGCGATCTTTAACCAATAGCCAGAAGGTACACATACTCTTATACACACAAAGAGTGCACAGAACTAATGTGTGACCTCCCAGTCCAAAATGGACATATGAGTCTGAGGGTAGGGAAGCACAAATTGTACCAAAATCTTGGTTTATAATTAGACATATCTCGGGACCTGCTCGACACCCTCTCGCCCGTGGTCGCTTTCCTCACTGAAACCTGGCATTGCCTCCGCCATCCCCTAAGGGTACAAGATCCAGAGAAGGGACCGCCCCCACCACCCAGGAGGAGGACTCGCCATTGCTGACAAGACCTCCCTTCGACTCTCCACCTCCAACATGAGCGACCCCCACTCCGACACAGAACACCTCCACTTCCAGATCCAGACCAACCCCAGGACCACGCTTCAGGGCACCCTCGCCTACAGACCCCCGGACCTTGCACCCATTCCACAACTGCCATCGCCGACCTCGTTGCACCCCACGCCATAACATCCACAGACTACATTCTACTCGGGGACCTCAATTTCCACCTCGACAACCACAGCAACCCCAACTCCATCACCCTCCTCGACAACCTTTCCATCCATGGGCTGAAGCAGCTCGTCACCACCCCCATGCACAGAGCTGGACACACCCTCGACCCCTTCTTCGTAGGAGGGACGAACATCCATTTCAGCCATACCGCTCAGCCCCCCTGGATGAACTACCACTGTGTACACTTCAGCTTCAACACCCAAACCCCCCATGCCTGCCTCAAAGGAACTGGAGCAGGATCACAGAGGAGCACCTTAACACCACCCTCCTCCTAGATCCCACCTGTGCCACGACTGACGCCAACTACTCAGCCAAGGAACTGCACCGCTGGATCGCCAGCTGCACAGACAAGATCGCACCCCTCCGCCACCCTGGCAAACACTGCCCCCTGAATGCCGCCTGGTTCACCACCGAACTCCAAGTGGCCAGGCGCTCCCACAGACGCCTCGAGAATACCTGGCAAAACCAGAACACAACAGAAACCCGGAACAGCTACCGGAACGCCCTGAAGGCATACCACCAGCACTTGAAAGACACCAAGCGTAATTTCATCCAGAACAAAATCCACACCAACTCAACCAACGCTAAAGAACTCTTCAACATCATTAAGCAATTCACCAACCCCCCCAGTGAAGCAGCGAACCTCATGCCATCCCAGGAACTCTGCAACAAGCACACCTCCTACTTCCAGCTGAAGATCAAGGCCCTCTATGACAACTTCAGCAATCATACACCGGACACCCCCCTCACACCTCCACCACCATCAAAGAGCCGGTCATCGTGACCTGGAATACCGCCACCATCGAACACACCACCGTGACCATGAACAACACCCACTCAGGAGACCCAACGGACCCCTGCTCACCGCACATCTACCACAGGGCTGCCATCGCACCCGAACTAGGACGAACCATCAATGCCTCTTTCGAATCCGGCCTCTTACCTGAGGACTGGAAACAGGAGGAGGTCAAGCCCCTTCTCAAGAAGCCCACAGCCGACCCGACAGACCTGAAAAACTACTGGTCTATCTCTCTCCTCCCCTTCGCCGCCAAAGTCACAGAGAGACTCGTAAACACCCAGCTGACCGCCTTCATTGAAAACTACTCCATTCTAGATGCCTCCCAATCTGGATTTCGCAGCAACCACAGCACAGAGACTGCCCTCCTCTCGGCCACTGATGACATCCGCATGCTTGTAGACCAGGGACACACAGCAGCCCTCATACTTCTGGACCTCTCCAAAGCATTCAACACTGTCTCATATTGCACTCAGGCAGCCAGACTCCATGACGCTAGGATACGAGGATCCACCCTCTCTTGGATCCAATCTTTCTCTCCAGCAGAACCCACACAGATCAACTGCGGGGTTCCCAAGGATAGTCGCTCAGCCCCATACTCTTCAACATCTATATGGCCCCCCTCACCACCATCATCAGACATTATGGGCTCAGCATAGTATCTTACACCGACAACACCCAGCTCATCCTCTCCCTCACGAAAAACCCCGAAGACGCCAGACTCTGCTTTCAGGAAGGAATGAGGGATGTAGCCGCCTGGATGAAAAACAGCTGCCTAAACCTCAACTCAGAGAAGACCGAGGTCCTCATCCGCGGACCCTCCACCTCCGCCTGGGACAACACCTGGTGGCCCTCCGCCCTCGGGAGTCCGCCCACCCTGACAGATCATGCATGGAACCTCGGCATTATCCTTTACTCCTCCCTCAACATGACCCACCTGATCAACTCCATCGCCTCCACCAGCTTCAGCTGCCTCCGGATCCTCTGCAAGACCTTAAAATGGATACCCCCAGAATGCAGGAAGACCGTCACCCATGATCTTGTAACCAGCAGATTGGATTACGGCAACGCTCTCTATGCTGGAATCAACAGAACTCTTCTTCACAGGCTCCAAACCATCCAGAACGCCGCAGCCAGACTCGTACTTGGTCCCTTATGGCACGAACATATGACCCAACACCAATGAGACCTCCACTGGCTCCCCATCAAGAAGAGAGTAACCTTCAAACTGCAGTCTCAAGACTACAAATCCCTCCACAACACCAGACCCAAATACCTCAATGAGAGAGTCTTCTTCCACGTACCCAAGAGGAACCTTGGCTCCGCAGACCTCGCCCTTGCAGGGACCCTTCGCATCTGCAGAACCAGAGCAGGCTGAAGAGATTTCTCCTACATCACGGCCACGGCCTGGTACGAGCTCCCTGTCAACATCAGACGCTCTCCCACCTTCCACACCTTCAGGAAGACCCTCATGACCTGGTTCCTCGACTGAACCTGAGCTGTACCCCCCGCCGCCTGAGACCCTCATGGGTGAGTAGCGCTCTTTATAAATCCCCTGATTAATTGAGACATATCTCATTTTAACTCTGCAATACAGTGATACGATCAGATTCACAAAGGAGAAAAAGGTCTGCATGTTGAGGTACACTCCTTTAGAATTGTGAAGAGACCACATTATACTTATAATTCATGATGGCCCTAACAATGAAGGTGCATCTGAAGGTAGGTGGTGAAGTTCACCCCAATTACCTCCTTCCTTCACATATCAGTAACCTTCTAATACATGTTTACCTGTTAATGTGATATATTGTTGATATCAGGGCTGTGCTGAGTTAACAGCTGCCAACAGCTGCCAGAGATCAGGGGCCCGCATGTAAAGGTCAGGAGGGCCAGATGCAGCACTCTGGCCATAAAGTGCATATCACTGGTCAATACCAATGACATATACATGTTAACTCATTGCTGTCATCCTGTGTACTTGAATATGAACATGTATGTCTCATAACAGCTAATAGCAGGATTTCCTCAGTTCTGCAGACTGCGCCATCCTTGGGTATGCAAGACATCCCTAGCTGCAGCAGCCAAACTCACTCGCAGCTTTCCGTCAGGTAAGCGAGCGAGCCATATAGTGTTTCTAAATATGGATTCTCAAATCCTCCACAATGACAAAATGCTTAGGGACGGACAAAAGCAGATGTAAACCCTTCTGCGTAGCATCTATAGATGGTGTAGAAAAAGTTCCCTTCATGATCTAAAAGTGATGTGTGTGCCACATGTGCCTGTTTGCATAGAAATCATACAGATCATTAAGTACGGTGTCACTTCCTTCTGAAGCTGCCGGAGTGAGGACCGTATTTTCTCCTCCACATACCAGGACCCATGTTCAGTAGCTGAATCACCAGAGCTGTGGCTAGAGCTGATGAGTTTGCTTTTGCATTGCACATCTGCATTTAACACCTCAGTGCTATGGTGTGAGCTGTTTAGTATAAGTGTACCCAAACCAGGTCACATGTGCATCATCTGTTGATACAAAGTTAATTTTAATTAACCCTTGTGTTGCACACATGTTAAACTAGGGCAATTACTTATCCTGTTGCAACCTCTGCTTTCCAGGTGCTGAGGACAATAAGGACAATGAGCCTTCCACCAGTGGTGGTCAATGGACAATTGAATGGGGGAACCCACTTCTCTTGCCATTTCAGCTGCCAGTAATGTACATGAGGGGAAAGTAGAGGAAGAGGCAGAGGATTTGGAGGAGGATGAAGACTATCAGGCCTTTCTTATAGAGGATGAGGAGTCAGATTCCCTGACCATCTTAGTAGGCCCACTGGTCAAAAGATCAAGGCTGTTCTCGGCAATCAGCTAACCAGCCACATCTTCCACATACTCCCACAAAGGCATCACTCACTCACAGCTCTCATATCCAGGTTAGAGGTGTTGGTTCCCCTAAGCACTCCTCCCAAAACAGTGCATCCCAAGCACTCTCTGCACCATCTGCAGACCTTCCACCCTTGGTGAGGTGCAGGTATCCCCTGGGCAGCAATCTCTTCCACACAGTTTCCACTTGCCACCCCCCTGCTGGTGGATCTGAAGGTCATATCCACCGCTGTTCCATGCAGAGGGGGCTCATACATGGCCATGGTGGCCATTGGGAGGAGGAGTTCTTCCAACAGCAGGCTGATGTGAGGCAGGACATTACTTCCATAGGGGCACTTTGCCAGACATGTCAGAGTCACTGCATATGCCAAATCCCATAGGTTGTGAACAGACTGAGCCAGGTGGTGGACAGGATGGATACAGCTTTGAAAGACATGTCCAAGAAGATAAATTACATCATGTCCATCCAAAGGAAAGACAGTGCAAGACACCATGCTCTGTCCATGAAGATGATGGAGGGCATTCTGAAACTGATCCAAAGTTTCCCTTCAAGGTCAACACTGGAAGAGAAACAAACACATCTACCTGCAGCACATCACACCCACCTATACCACAACCTGAACAGGTGATCCACAAATGTCCACAGTCACCACTACCCTTGCAAACGCCCACCACTGCACATCCACCTGTCCAGGTACCTCCTACATCTGTACAGCCACCATCACCCCCTGCTCTTGTTACCTCCCCCATTTGAACAAGTAGATGCACCTCCACAGCAACACAGAAAATGAACTTACTCACAGAGATCATCACCACCACATTTGGAAAGCAGCAAGCAAGATCCCACATGATCCCTGTAAAACATGTTATCCACAATATATGTCAATTAAAAAATCCTCACAAGTCAAGACTAAGTTGCATATTATGTGTTGATGGTCAGTTGTTTACCCTTGTTGTAGCCTATAGATGTGACGATGAATGTGTGTGCATGAGAAATGTAAACATGTTAGACCATCTGTGTAACAAGCTATCATGTGCAAAGCATATAACTACTTCCAAGGTATGTTTCCATATTTTGAATACAGAATTTATAATAAAGTAAACAAGATAGAGGCAGTTTCATCCTGCAAAACATTTTAGTATCATTGAATGATGAAAAACAAAAATTCAAAAACAGTCCGTTGGGAAGGGAGAAAGGAAATCAAATAATGTTCTTCACTTACAATGGACAAGGGGACTTGGAGGGGGTTGGGAAATATAAATAAAACATGTTAGGAAGCGTCAGGGGAGCCAGTCTATATACAAGGGGCTAGGAAAATGTCCAAATTTTGATTGTTGTCCTGTCAGTCAATTGTCCTCCGGGGCATCCTCTTTTTGCATGAAGTGGAGATCCTCTGCGTTAGATTCAGGATCCTGGCTGGCCAGTGCAAGACCAGACACCACACAGGGTTGGGACACATGAGGTGTACAGGGAAGAATAGTCTGGGACAACGTACAGAGTGACACATTGAGGGTGATGTGGGAGTTATATTGGGCAAGGGCAGGCTACATGGCTGCACCCAAGGAAGTGATACTGGCATTGAGGGTGGAGAAGTGTGGCTCAATGGTTAGAGCGGCAGACCCTGATGCAGAGGTCTAGCCCGGGACCAGGGTTCAATTCCCCGCCTCGGCGGGCCTTTGGCTCAAAAATTCCACGGACCTGATAATTCTCGTCTCGGTGCCATTCCAATCATGGAGTCCCACTCTGCAACTCTGGGCAATAGCTTGCTTAATCTCCACAACAGCCCCCACAACGCTAAGGGTGCCTGGCCTCCACCTTGGGGGTGCCCAGGAGTGGACGCCTCACAGGGAAAGCCAGCATGGGTTCCACAGCGGTATTCGTACAAGCGCCTTGAGACCCTTGCGGGTGAGTAGTGCGCTATACAAGTATCAATTTACATTTACATTTACATGGATCTTGCATGTTCCTCTCAGAACATAAGGAGCTCATCACAGAGTTGCAGTAGGATCTGAGAGAACATGTCTTGCTGCCTCTCACGTGCCTCCATCACTTCCTGGAAGGCATCCACAGGAATGACAATACAGGTAAGGGTTTGGGTCTCACATGAGGAATGTGGTGTGTCATGATCAGCGCCCTCCATCGGGTCTTCCTGGCAGCCCCTTGGAGGGAAACTAGTGACAGGGGCTGCAGCTGGAGGCCCTGATGAAATGGGGGCCTCCAGAGTCAGGGAGGGGTTGGTGTTAGGCCCAGGGGGTGATGGGCAGTCACTGGGGACAACTTAGCAAAAAAAAGGTCTTTACTGTCAAGGTGGGAGCTTGGCTGTCAGTGTGCCCCCTCAAATGTCCTCAGCCTCCACCCGGTCTGTAACACTTGATGTGAGTTGTTCTGCCTCTGTCCACTTGGGCACATTACCCCTGCCTTCTGATGTTGTTGATTCCTCTTCCTCCTCTCCCTCTTTAATGCTGGAAAAAGGTTGTGACTGCTGTTATCCTAAGTAAATCCTGTTCTGCCCCTGGTCCTGCTGGTCTTGGCCAGCTGGGCCTACTGAAATAGAAGACAAAACGTATGTAGTTGTTGTACACGCCAGAGCGACGCACATAACTACATGAAGCAATAGCTTCCTTTGTTCTCCTTTGACCTCTCTATCCAATTAGAAGTGACTTGGAGCCTAAGTATGTGTATGTCTACTGTGATCTCCTGATTTGACACACACTTTGAGCTCTTTCTCAACTTTTCATGATATACACTTCTGTAGCAGAAGATGTGTGCAATTTTATGTGGTAGCTGGAGAGCCACAGAGGTGCCATCAATACAATCCATTGAACACAAGAAATGTGGGAAGGGGGAAATGAGGTAGATATATCTAGCCACCCTTTGCCTCCTACCCAGTGTATGGGTCATTATTATATGAAGGTGGGCTCTCTTATTGAAGCAGCTCAGTACCTGATAGAAGAATTGGGACTGGCCTGCCTGAGAGATACCCATATGATTACTGTAGACCCTTTGGAAGGACACCGTAGCAAAGAAAATGGAGAGCTGCAATAGTCTTGACATAGGCTGGGATGGCATGGGAGAAACAGGTCACAGAGTCAATTTCCTGCTCCCACTCATAAACCATCTCCAAGATAACATCCGGAGGTAAACGTTATATGGCTCTGACATATTGGCTGGACTTCCCAGATAGGCCTATTCTTTGTCTGAATATCTTCTTTATTTTCCTCCTCCTCCTCAAATCTTCCTGTCTTATGGCAAGTGGCAGAATAACAAACATATTCAGCGACATGTTGAAATGTCTGAAAGAGTTTGTATGTGGCAGCTCTGCTTTTCTGTTTGCTGCACTGCTGAGAATGGCTGCTGGGCTGAGGAGTTTCAGCTGGAGTGGGGGGATGGTAAGTACTTACATAGGCGTTTAGGATTGAAGGCAAAGTTCATCTGCCCCAAGTACAGAGATTCTGTCCTGAGTTCGTAGATTCCACCGAGCACAGTGATTCCGCCCTGAGTGCCGACTTAAAGTTACTACTCGTAAATACCCTTTGTGAATACCAAAAGTCATAAAGTTATACTTTAGTCTCAGTTTACCTTTGTGAATCAGGCCCTCTGTTTGTAAATAATGTCAGAAAAAAAATAGCCCATGGTCTTTGTTGGCTTGAACCCTTGGCCTCGTTGGGACTTCGGAGATTTCTACTGAATAGGTTGCGCGCCCCAGTAAAGGTGGTGCACTTAAGGCTTGATTGCAGACCTGTTGAATAAGAGATGTGGGTTGTAGGTTAGCTTGGTAGAGAAACATGCATCATTATTCGGTCTTGTAAATTCCTGTGCCTGTACTTTTTCGGGATTTTCTATGCATCGGATTTGCAAAATCTTTGGTGAGGTACTGGATGGGGGGGCCCAGTTTGAGCCTCATTTTAGCAATCGATCAATTATTGGGCATGGGATGCCTGAGTTTTATTTTGTGAGTCATTTGGTCCTCTACCCTAGTAATGATGGAGGAGAGTATTTTAGTGGGGCAATCGTTGTGGTTGTGTGGGTGATTCTTTTTTACCTAGCTATCATTTTATGGGCATTGTCGGCCCTCTAATTCACTACTGTACCTAACATGTGTTTGCGTATGTAATTTTATCAATGCAGATGGTACCTTTTGATATGAACATGTGCAGTGACAGGAAGGGGACATGTTGCAATTTGGGGGTTGTGGGTGATTGCCTAAGGACACTTGTATGCCTCTCTGGTCTCTGCATGTAGCGTATAACAAGGTTTTCCCTAAAGGAGTTGGGTAGCTTGACCACTCCCTGTTTCTTGAAGCTTCAGTTTTGGGATACCTTTTGGCTCCTTCCAGTAGCTCATTGGGCACCTTCCTAAGGTCTCATGTAGTTTTGGTTTTACTGTGGCACACCGGAGGGGGCTAAGAAGCTGCTCTCCAGACTTGTGTGGTTTGGATATGGCAATGACTGGCATCGGGCCCATTGCTCCCTTGGACAATGTTTGTGAGGCCCTGTCATATTTGTTTTGACTAGCAGGGTATAGTGATGAGCATACCTGCTCCATGCGCAGCAAGCGGGCTCCAGTGCCCACACAGTACAGAGCTGGTGCTGCTCTCAGTGCTGGACGAGCTGAGGCTCACAGCCGACAAGAAGAAGTAATCTGCATTGATCCTTTTGGATCTTTCATCCGCGTTCGACATGGTGAACCATGCTCAGTTGCTGTCCCGTGTTCGGGCGCTGGGAATTACTGGCATCATATACCAGTGGATTGAATCCTTTCTAAAGGATCGGTCGTAAATGGTCCAATTAGGGGATTGTGTGTCCAGGAAAGGCGCTCTGCTGTGTGGGATCCCGCAGGGCTCGGTGTTGCCCCCCCTGCTTTTTAACATCTATCTGCAGCCACTCGTGGAAGCGCTGGCAAAATTAAAATGTCTGGTGTTCAACTACGCCGACGATATGCAACAAATCTTACATATCGACAGCTCTACACAGGCACGGTCTAATGTACAGAATATCCTCCAGTTCACTATGAACTGGATGACCACCAATTCTCTGAAGGTAAGGCAAGACGGAGGTATTAGCTATTGCCACAGGGGGCAACCCCTGGTCCAACTCCTTCTAGCCACAAGAGCTAGGTACTACTCTGATACAGATGCCAGTTGTGAAGAGCTTGGGCATCAGGTCGGATGACAAGCTGACACTGAACAATCAGGTGATCGCTGTGGTGGGGAATTGTGTGGGCCTTATGAGGCAACTCTGGAAACTTGTACCCCTCCTGGCCTTTTCCACCATGCGTACCGTAGTGTCAGCAGCACTAATTGTGTCATGACTGGACTACGGTAATGCGCTTTATATTGGGCTATCTGATAAACTATCAGGGAAGCTTCAGATGGTTATGAACGATGCTGCGAGATTAATCTTCAAACTCCCTAGGAGAGCACATGTTACACCACTGCTGCAACAACTTCACTGGCTTCCAATCAAGCAGAGGGATAGGTTCAAGGGCCTGTGTATTGCACATAAAGCCCTGCACGAAACAGCAACTGACTACATCAAGGAACGGCTGAATAGCTCTGTGCCAGGGCGATGCCTCCGTTCATTCGAGGCAAGTCTGTTGGCCTGTCCTCGGTTTGATAAAGCCACCTTCGTGGGTCGAGCATTTTCCGTGATGATTCCTCAGCTTTGGAACAAGCTACCGGAAAGCTTGCATAGGGAAGTTTCCCTTCTCCCCTATAGGAGGAAACTAAAGACTCTTTTGTCTATTCAGACTTTTGGTTACGCCTCACTTAGATTGACCAAGTTTTGGGCCGTGTAGCTCTGGTAGGGTTTTACGTTTCTCACTAGCGTTTAGAGACCATTGGTGATTTGGCGCTATATAAATGTCAATGACATAACATACCCGTGCACCTGCTGTGGGTTATATGATGGTCATCTACAGTATCCCATTCCCCTCTCTTCCTCAAATCCAGGATGCTTTAGGTCTGCCACCCTCTGCGGGGAACAGGGGCTTCTTATTTGGTGATACGCTGCTCTTGCTGTTTTGAAGGGACATGGTCCCATAAGAAGACTTTGGATGTTTGTAGGGAAGCATTAGGGTAGAGAAGGAGGCCAAATATCTTGTTTCCGACGGAAGTCAGGTGCACTGCTGGGACTTGTTGTACTGCGAGTAACAAAGTGAGACTGCTAATTGCAATGGTGAATCTCCCTACTCACTTGGTGTAAACTGTTGCTTATACATGCATGGCGTATGGAGTTCTATGGGGGACTCCATTATCCCAAGTGTACAGAAACAGTGGATTCTGGCACTAGAGCATTGGCTCATTTTGGAACTGAAAGGGGACCTCCACTAGCTGAAAGTCTAAAAATGTTGGAGAATGGGGTCCTTTCAATGTGTGACTTGTGAGAATTTGGCCTGGTATATGCTTTCCACTAGTTCTAGAGGGCACCTTATATCAGTCCAAACAACCCCTTATTGGTTAAAGGTTAAAGACAACCTTTATTGAAAGCTATCCTAGTGGTAGCTATGGAGAGCAGCCTCCAGGCTCAATCTTGAAGGAATGTAAAGCAGCGTGTTTTACCAGTCTATAATCTCTTGAGTCACTAAATGAAAGATATCCACACCAGTTATATATATAAAATATATGTATTTATTACTAAACACACCCTCCTAGTCTCTTTATGAGACTAGAGGTCAAAACACATAAGTTACACTTCAATAATCACAGTAAAATAGCACAAATACACGTGAGGCCCTAGGGACAAGCCAAACAACATACTAAAATAGTGGTATAGGAAACACGACATAACTAGACACAAGGCCTAGAGCCTGTAGAATTGCTGGGACCCCAAGGAACCACCCAAGGTAGTGACACAGAGGACCCATGGGGGCCGTGTGCAGAGTATACTGTGAACACAGCCGCGAGCTCCCGTTAGCTTCTATGGGGAAAGTCGTGGTTAGATTTTTAAAGATTAGGGACAGTTAGAAATGAGTTAGGACCAAACCTTTTTGGACTTAGAAAGTTCTAGGGCTAGCACCCACGGGAGTACCGGAGTACTTGTGTTACCTCACCCAGAGAAGCCAGGTACATAGGTGTCTTTTGGTGTCAGGTCGCATCGTCGATTTCAAATGAGAGCTGGCGAAGAAGTGCTACTGCCGAAGAAATACAAGCCTGGATCGAAGATGAGAAGAACCTGAAAGCAGAGGGGACAGAGTCTGGGTCACTTGCCAGTGACCAGGAAGGCGATGAGCAGATGCCCACCGATATCGGGTGAGTTCAGGTGAAGGAGGTGAAGCTTGACTCTTCAGCCACGAAGACCAGGAGGTGTCGAGGATGACCAGGAGCTGGATTCGAGCTGTCCCAAAAAGGATGTCGAGTGCTGCAGCGTCAGTGCCCGGATTGGACACAACAAGCCTTGGCAACAGCAACCCATGCACAAACGAGAAAGATGCTTCGGTGCAGACCAGCAAGGTCTGTGGGGCTCACCACTTGGATGGGAGTCAGGGCACATTTGGAGCAACCAGGAAAGCCCAAGGAAATGCAAAGTTACCCCCTCAGGGTCCCACCAGTCAACGGACAGGGGATCGCAAAGGGACCTCAAGACGAAACACAAAATGGCAGCCCACGGGTCACTCGGAATGACCAGGCAGACAATCTTCAGTGGATTCAGTGCTCGAAGTGGGGGCTACAAGTTACCCAAGCACAACTTCAAGAGACATCGAGAAGTCAATGCACTTTCAGAAATGCACGGTGACCAGGAGTTCCGGTTCCACACTACTCATGAAGGCTGCGGGTCTCAGCTTTGCTGGGGACTCGGGTCAGCCTCTGAGATGTCTGGAAATCCTCTTCCTGGGCTGCAATTACTTCGGAGTCCGGCGGGAGCTTCGATCATGCAGACCGGCAAATTGCTTTGTTGGTGCCTGCCAAGCAGGGGAGTCACTCCTTGACCCCAAGGGAGATTTCTTCAGTCCTCTGGTCTTCAGCAGAGCATCGAAGGTCCAGGATTCAGCATCAGAGTTTTGTCCAGGGTATTCTAAAGTCCTAAGGACAGGGGTACCATACTTATACTAAGGTAAGGGGTTGGACATACTCTGGGGACCCAACTAGGGGAGGGTTTGGAAAGAAGGGTGGCTACACCCATTTCCTTTGTCCAGTTTTGCACCGGAACAGGGGCTGGAAGCCCCTGAACCGATTTGAGCTGGACTATGCACAGGGACACCAAATGTGCCCCCAGGGCAGGACTTCAAAGCACTCAGAGAGTGCTCCCACCCAGCCCAAATACACATAAGCCAGTCTGGGAGGTGGTTACACCTCCCTGTGACAGGAACCCTATTGTCCAGGCCTCCCCTGCCAGCGTTTCGGTCAGCAGCAGGACGCCAGACCTGTGTCTGTGGCTGCAGCATCCATTTTGTGATGCCAGGGCTCTATTAGGTTTCTACCAGGTATACCAGTGCTGTCATGTCTCTCCCTCTAGAAGGGTGGGATCATACTCCCAGACCAGTTACTGCTGTGGGGGTATGATTCCAAGGTGTTTGACACCAAACACGACATGTTTCCGTGCAGTCAGTCCAAAGTTAGCATTTACTGTTTGGTTATAATGCACTTAGGAGTATATGGTCAGGCTGCACTACCAACAGCATCAGAGAAGGGTCTCCGAATGCTGCAGAGGGGCTCTGCTCATGCAGGGGCACCCTCTCACATAGGAACCAAACACTCCGCCTTCAGGATTGATAAGGCCTGCTATAGGAGTGACTTATAGGTTTATATGTGGGTATATGGTGAGATATAGTGAACCTATATCTCAGTAAGGGGTGCATGCACCACCTTACCCAGGCTGCAGTAACAGACCTGTGGTGTCATTTTGGGTGGCTTTCCAGGGGTGGCATAATACATACTTCAGCCCCTGGTAGGCCTCTGGGGTACCTATGCCCTGGGTACATAGTATACCAGCTACTAGGGGCTTACTAGGGTACCTCAGTTCCAATCCAAACTGTACCTAAAGTACATAGAATCATTTTAGAGAGGAAGCATCTAGGCTGGGGTCCTGAATAGGAGGGTCCCAGCCAGACTAAAGTCGAAAAACAGTGAAACACTAGTGAAAAGTGGAGGTAAACATGTGAAGCAGATCCTACTCTCCTACATGACTCACCCAAGTAACTTGGATGAAAGGACTTGTGTGCCTGATTTGATGCAATGGTCAGGGGCCGCCCGCCCCCTGGTCAGGCTGCCCTCCCCCGGGACATGTCCAGCCAACCCCGCCCTGAGGGGCTAGCAGTAGAGTAGGGCCTAGGCCCCTGTGGGCAACCATATGGTGGATTTTAGTGCGGATTCCTGATCAAACAAACATGCGGCAGCCCCGAGCTTTCTGAATGCAAGTTAAGGCTTGAGTTTTCTCCTAATGCTGTATTACAAGTATTTTATGGTTATGGTGAGTTTTCTGGGGTTGGTTTGAAGTGGATGGGTCATATTAGGGGTTTAGATTTACTGCCCATTTGGATTGGGCGATTGCGTGAAGGCATTGCCTCCCCAGACATTTACCCCTACCTGCAATGGCTGTGGCCTGGTGCTTGCTGGGCTGGGTGCCCTGCCTGCTGAAGCTGCCATGTGTTTGGACAACCATCTGCTCCTTGTTGTGGTAGTGTGTTTGTTGACTGATTACCTTGTGGCTGAATGTGCTCTGTGCTCGTGTTGATCTGTGCTTGGTTTTGTGGATGGGGATTTTTCAGAAACTGGCTCAGGCCTATCGATCTATGCTCATGGTACTCCTACGGGTGGTAATGGTTGGTCAGTTGGCCGTCCTGATACAGTAGGAAAATTCTCAAGGGCCTGATTACAGCTAACCTTCCTGACCTCTGCTGACATACCTGGGCCTGAAACGTTCTGGAATTCCCCTGTGGAGTCCCTTTCAAGACTGGGGCCATGTGCATTCTTGTGGACAATGCTGCTGGCTTGGGGGTTGTTTTACTCAGTTTGTGGGGGGCTGGCTTGGCAGAATTTTTGAAAGCATGCTCCTGGTTTCGGCCCTCCTAGTGGGCCATTGTATAGGTGGGTGCATGTGGTGGCCAACGTCCCTATGGCTCTGGGACTCTTCCGATGTGGTCAATGGGGGCACTTCCTTGGAGTAGTGCGTCATCTGTTGGGTATGCTGAGTTGCATCCAATGGTCACTCGCTTGGGCACTGCATTCCACAGCAGGTAGGGTGCTTTGGGTGTGGTGGACGCACTGCATAGTGCCGGAAAACCTTGCTGCGCCACTTCCTCACTCAAGGAGGTGCCAGAGTGGGTATAGAGGCTGAGCCTGGTAACCCCGGGGGTATGCAATGTTTATTTGTTACCGCCATCACCCCTACGTACCTTGGACCACCTCCACCTAGCCTTGGAGGAATCAGCAGGCAAGCACAAGTTGAGGTCCCTGATCTCTTGCTCCTTGTGTACCTTACTGGCTAACAACCTTTACGTCCTTTCTATGGTTTCCGCTAGGAGGTGGTATGTACGGCATGCCCACCTCTGGGCTATTTCACGTAGGTTGATGAGGTTTCTAGTATACTCCAGTACCCCCACCTTGATGAGAGTCCACTTGGCTGGCGCCACCCTGACTGGCATCCATGTGGAGTGGGAGTGTATTTTTGGTTGGTGTGGGTGGAACTCCTGGGGAGGAATAGGCGACTCACATTTTCAGTTTGGTCATTACGTCCCGATCCAAGATAGTTGTCAGGGAAGAGGGAAAGTAAAACAATTGTTCCCTCACTCTTTTACCCCTATCTCCAGCTCAAGGGGTTCTGTGCAGTGGATCCATGCTACTGTGCCTGAGACCCCTTATTAGGTTGCAACGCTCTTTGATGGGGGATGTGAAGTGTAGGTCTTGGGGGCTAAATGCAGCGAGTGGGGGGTCGAGCCTCGAGGAGTTCTAGCATCGAACTGGGATGAGGTTGGAATCACCTGGGTTTACAGATCTGGCAACCTCCCTGCCCTAGATCCATTGGCTTGCAGTCCGGGGGGGACCTTCAGCCCTCTCGACCGGTGTATTGGTGCAACCCAGTGCAGGAATGACAGGGATAGTAGGCATCAGAAAGAGCCCCTCTGTGCCTGAGTATGGAGGGGCAGGTGCAGACAACTTGCTAGAGGGTTCTGGGGCAGAAGTGCAGGTCAGGGCCAACTCGATGACAAGCCAAAGCTCTAACAGTGCCTCTCTTCTAGCCTTCTGCTGCCCTACATACTTGGTCAAAATGACTGTCCTTGTGTGTTCTATTATGTTGGTGTTGAAGGTCCCCCCTCTGGCCAGGTGAACACATGCATCTTAGTGTGTGCATGCCATTCACAACAGAATTTATTTCACTTTTTAGACTGCGTGGGGAACCCAGTTTGCATGTGGTTTAACGGTAACTCCATAATGGTGTGGGATCTTCTAAGGGACTAGTACACTTCTAAATTCTCAAGGCTTTTTAGATAATCCTAAACTCTACTCTGATTGTGGTGAACAAATTTACAATGGATTATGCCTGCAACAACTACTTCACTACAAGCTTAGTTTAGAAAAAAGATGCATCAAACAAACTTATCACATAAGACAATACATATAAAAAATAACAACAGTGATTAGTTCAAAACATTGTGAATTGTACTTTTAGCAGTTGAATAGCAAACACGGAAGTGGCAATTTCTTCATTCACACATAGAAGCATTAATGAGATATAACATGAAACATTAAACACAATTGGCAATAATATATCAGCACCACAGCATCAAGAAAAAATGCATCAATTGACAACCACAAAAATGATAGAGGAAAAAATTATGACTTTGTCCCCAAAAAACCTTAGCCATATGGCAAGGGTAGGCTCTGCACAGCACATGTAACTAAGTGAGCCTGATAGTCTGTCAGTATCAGTTCAGGTGACAAAGATAGCAAACATTTACAAAGAAAGAGGGAGCGACTTGACAACTACGGTCCCTCCTTGTCCAAGCACAACCTGCACCTTACTCGGCAAGGTTCTCATTTTTCTGAAACGTCTGAATTGCACCCTGACACAGTTCCAGGGGTCGTGCATACTGGCTGTGTCATGCCCAGTGGTCTAAGTGAATAACACCTCTCATGTCTGTCAGATGCTACCAATGTTAAGAAACTTATAACACTAAGAAAACTCCTTTTGGACTAAAAAATTAAGATCAAAATCCCCGCTCTATCTCACACCCAGAGTCTATGCATACCATCTGTGTCATGCCCAGTGGTCCATGTGGCCTTGTATCACACCAGGAGACAAGCATACCCTCGGTGTCTTGCCCAGAGGTCCCTGCATCACACCCAGAGACAAGCAGACCCTTTGTGTCTACCCAGTGTTCCAAGCGACTAAACAGCTCTGACTTTTCCTAGTGTGATGACTATCAAAGTAAGGTGGTTTTCTTCCTAGTTTTCCAAATGCCAAATACTGGGAGTAAGGATCAGATGTAGTCTCTAACCCTCTGACAACAGCTTCAGGATAGACCTCCACCCCACAGATTCAGCAGACATTCCATTCAATTGCGATGTCTGCTTACCATTCTTCCTGCGCAGATGTGAATCTGTATGAGGGGGATCCAGTTCCTTTCGCGGCAGACTGTCTCAAGTACATTGGTTTTGGCTGTCATTTTATACATTTTATAAAGTGCAATACAACAATTTGTATAGTCTTTTTAGAACAGGAATCTGAGCCTAGTCGTGGAGCCATAAATTTGATCAGATAAGAAGCTAAAGTGGGTCTTGACCCTGCGTGGACACAATGCAGAGCTAGTGGGTACGTGTCCAGATGTCCGACATAGGGAACACATAATCACTGTGTGTGGTATGCATGCTGTGCTCTAATTGGCTGAATGTTCCTCGCTTAGTGTGGCATCTGACTTTATGGTGTTTCGGGCACGTGCACCACTCGGGCCAAATGTGTTTTATTGGGACCATTCTCATGAGACCATTGTGGTGTAATTGCATATCTGTGGGATCAATCTGGATTTTCTTGTTCACATATCTGTCTAAGGGTTTCATGCCACCCCACCTGTGATCTGTCAATCAATTGCTTTAGGCTTAGGTCATAGGGCCTGCTTGACCACATACTACGGTGTTGAGGAGGTCACATCAGGTGATTTCAACAACGGCGATGCAAGTTTTTTATTATACATACATATATTGTGACATGCATTGATATCACATTTTCCAATATTAACAGATTGTAAGAGTATTTGGAGCAGAAACTGTTAGGAGGCATTTCTCCTTCCAGTATTGTCTATATTGCTACTAAAATCTCTGCATCAATCTTAGTTGGAAGATTGAGAAACAGCAGCTACCTTAAAAGTTTGCACTGCTGTCTTTGTAGCCAAATCTGCTGCTCAATTCCCTTTAATATTAATATGAATTCCTTCACTTTCGTGGGCCACGTTGTGTAATACGTAGACCAAAGAGGCTTGTCTTTTAGAACAGCTACCTTTTTCTTTTTATTGACTTCCACCTTGAATCTCTAACTTTGTTCATTGGCCAATGTGACAAATGTACATTGTAAACAGAATTTAGATTCTGACACAGTGTTGGTGGTGCAGATCGGAGCTTCCGAATCCCCTCTACTTCCACAGACGGAGTGATTTCACAGTCACATACACATATACACATCACACGCTGGTGGGGCCCATAACACCAACATTCATCCTACCACTCTATCCGTGCCATGTATAAGGGAAACACTTTTCTATACCTAACCAATCTGCATGTACCCTGAGGTCAATGAGATCAACTAGTTGCTATATATTTGGTGATACAGCTAACACTCTAAATATTCAATAATCATGACAATAAAATAACCACCCGACACAGTAATTCAAACAGAATATTGTTTATCTAAATCAAATTGTAAGAAAAGCCAATTAAATGCAAGATCATTTTTTTCCATATTTACCTATTCTGGCTAAAAGTCGTTTTATAAGTCAGAAATGGTCCTCAGCAGATAGTTAAAGATTTCTAGCCGTCATGTAGAGTCACCGTCCTCTCCGTCAGCGTCGGGACCTCTGATCATTGGTTCGAGAAGAAGTGGTGCTAGACCTCTCTAGTCTACTAATATTTATACCAAAATTTACATTCCAAATGTTGCAAACATAACTTTCAAAATATTCGATTGGCGGAAATTATGTCGTCTTGGTAAATTAAGCTACACCATTAGATATTCTCATGTATTGATAGTTTCAAAGTCCATAGCTAATTCGTTACTTCTACGGATGTCTCTTTAGGATAAAATGTATCTCATCCATGGGACCATTATAAGTTCATCAGGTCGGATTTAAAGTTGCAACAATTCTTCACGTTCAGGGGCATTTGGCAACACTCCCGGATTTGTCGTCATGTTCATGGCTTTTCAGTTCAATCAGAGGACAGGGTCGCAGTCAGCGCAAAGCCCCTTTTCATATTTTCATCTACATGAATGCAGGCTGCGGGTGGTGGTCATTTTACAGCAGGCCACAATGGTCAACTTAAGCGAAGAAAACACACAATCATAATTACTACATGGAAATGGTTATACAGTGTTATTCCCCTGCTAATACCCTTATGTGTATGTATTTAATAAAGGAACTGGTACTGAGATGAGGATAGACCTGTGGTAGAAGGGAGAGACAACAGAAAGGGGGAAAAAGGGGAGCAACAACCAGCGATTAAACCAGCCATCGACATAAAGTGCATGCACATGACATTTGTGCGCCTAAGTGAAGTAAAAGGGTACACAGGTATACTCTTAGTGTACTCTAGGTATTCGACCAGTGGGTGGTGGAGAGACGGAGTCGATCCGTCGTAATACTTCTAATGACAGGGTGTCAAAGGTAGTGGTAATTCCGACGATCCCGTGCAGCGTGGACGGACTACAGTAAATCTCGAGTGACTATATAGAATACAATTTGTAAATTCAAAATAGTCGTGGTCTACTGTGCGATACTATAAAGTAATCCAGTACTGTGCACGTGTGGGTCCAGCAAAACGGTATCCAAAGGCAGCAAGGATATTTAGGAATAATAAATTGATAAAACCGGTGACATAATAAAACCGTGGTACGAAAGAATGACATTTATTACAACGGTCGTTTGTGGGTCAGGGAAGGCTGAGGTTGTTCGTGAACTAGTTTACACACTTGTGTAAAAGCATGCCACAAATGCGCTGATTTTGTGGACTTGCTACACGGTACACGTAGCACAATGAGATTAAAGACTCACCCCTCACGACCTAGTTCCGGACAGACGGGGATGAGAACAGAGCACAATAGTTGCTCCGATTTCTATGGGGAAGCCAACAACAGATGGGAGAAACAGATGGGAGAAAAAACGGGGGAAAGGAAGTCAATGTTACATTCACATACTAGCAAATCTGACGAACGGGCTTACCATCAGGATACAGTCTTACGATCAAGGTACTCACGTAGGTAGACTGGCAACTTGCTGGCGTCCTACCCTCGCTCTGGGTCCCGTGCAGGATACTTCCCGGGTGCATCTTATATAGCGTTGTTGAAAGACGTCCCTGAACGTGGTGGCCATATTGGAATGGGCTCTCCTAGCGCTAAAGTCATGTGACATCCGGCGCGTTTGAACGTCAATGGCGGCCATATCAGAACGGGACAACTAAAGCTATGGGATTGCAACTACGTAGAATGTGTTAGAGAAGAGGAGGGGGCGGGATTGGTCGAGGGGTGAGAGTAATTAGAAAAATTACCGTGTACACGGACACGTGTAGTTTTTTATGGTACCTCTCTTGGGAAATATACAAAAAAAGTGTGTTTATAAAAGTATTTTCCTGTTCTGTCAATGTGATCACTGGGGGTTATTTTCAGATGTAGATCATAGAAACCCTAGGGCGCAACCCAAGATGATCAGGGGGGGGAAGAGGGGGGGGGGTTGGTTAATGCGGACAAAACTTCAGGATGACATTGGGGGGGCATGGTTTAGTGATTCAATTCAGCCCAAGGTATGTCATCGTTCAGGCCCCTAGTATGTGACGCAAGCTTGAACACCCAGCATTGTTCCTTCCTAAAGAGGGCTTCTTTTGTGATGACTGGGAAGGCCTCTAAGATAGTCCAATTTAGCTCATTCGGTGTGTGATTATGTGTCGCATAGTGAGAACACATCTTGGTGTTAGTTTTTTTGCAACGTACATTGCTTCTGTGTTCGGTTAGTCTTGTCTTAACTGGGCGTGTGGTCATCCCAATGTATTGCAACGAACAGGGGCATGTAATTAGGTAAATACAATTGCGTGTGTACGCACCCATACGGCTTCTTCAAAAGATCCCCGACAAAGAGCCCCGGTTTCGGGAGCCCGTCAGGCATTGCAGCGCCGGCCTGACGAGGGGAAAATGCCCAAATGATGAAGCATGACATCCCTTGGGGTGTGTGAGGGCATTACGAAGAAAGACCTGTGCTTCCCCACTTCCTCCCCCTCCCCAACTAACTACCCATAGGAACTGCTCTTCCTGTTTTCAATATTCCATTGGTGCCTTCTGAGCAGGACCTAAATCAAAACTAGGCTCCTTGTCCCTCCCTGAATAAAAAAGTTAAGCGCGGCGGCTCAGCCGTGGGACTTTCGTTCTTTATCTTGCTACCAGCTGTAGCCAGTTCTCTTACGCCACCATGGATAATAACCAAGGTCTCTCCTTTGATGAGGAATGCGTCTCAGAAATTCTGAGTGGACCCTCGTTGCTGGATCCAGATGGAGGAGCTTCTACCAGTAGCTCCGCCGGCGATTGGACAACCATCACAAACATGAAAAGGCAACTCATGAAAATTATCATGCATGGAGCCATCATGACGGAATACCTGCGTGCCAATATAGCACCCTATGGATTGATCGTCACAAACACTCCGAGGATTTTCCTAGAGGACAAACAATTTAAGGAAGAATGGTCCCTGGTGGCATGGAAATGTACCAGGGATCTTTTGGTACTTATTATTAAGACTGCTAAAAGGCTGGCAGATGAACTTCTACAAAAAATCACCATAGCAGAAGGTAACATCAAAGCCAATAATGCTAACGCCGCCTTCAAGGCCAAGCTGGCCGAGATCACTAAAGAGATCAATGACAACAAAGACTACTTGATGAGACAAAAAGTTACGAAACTTCAAAAGGACATCACGCGGTTCAGCAAAGAAAAGGTATATCCTTATTTAAAAGATGATTTTGTGCCTTCTGGAGATGATTACCTATCCGACGAAAGTACTAACTCTCGCCGTCGCACAAATTCCTCAGGAAGTAACTCCAATTCCGAGGCGCAAGGTCCTTACCATCAGAACCAACATCCCAGAAGACCGACCAATACCATGTATGGATATGGTCAACAATCTTATCAAGGACCTGGACCATTCCAAGGACCGTCCCCTTATCAGGGACCAATTCCATTTCATGGACCACCGATGTTGCAATATCCACAAGGACCACCACCCCTGTTTCCTCCCTACCAACCACAACCTTTTTTAGGCAGAGGCTGGGGCAAGGGGCGAGGCAGAAGAAGAAGAGGCGGACAAAACCAACAAAACCAACAGAAACAAGTACAATGGCAGGATCAGGCTCAGCAACCACCACCACACATGGAATTGCGGAGCCACCAGGAGAAGAGAAACTAATTGTCAATTTGTCAGAACGTTCTCTTACTGACACAGAAACTAACGTCCTGAAAAGGGGCCTAGGATTTGTACCTACCCCCAAAGTGGATTCCTTTCGCACTAATCTTGAAGTTCAAAATCTCTTCAGAAAAATCCGCCTCAAGGCCTATTTTGGCAACCAACCTAATCTACCTCCAACGGATACCGGTCTACGTAAACCTTCGACCTTTACCCCCACCTCAAGTATGGTGCCTCCAGAAGTCTTGACCTTTGAAAAAGCAGTACTCAAAGAAATTTCTGAGAAACTGCAAACTCGGAAGTTTTCCAACGTCACTCAAGCTGAGACATTAGCCATAAAAACCTTAGCTAATGATGCCTCTATAACTATTAAGGAAGCAGACAAAGGTGGTGCTATAGTTATTATGGCTAGCACAGACTACCGGACGGAATGTCTACGCCAACTACAAAATACCAATTACTATACACCACTCACTACAGACCCTACACCACGCCTCTCCACCAAAATTAACTCCATGGTCACAGCGGCACTCAACCAAGGATGGATTTCAAAAAACGAAGCAGACTTTTTAGTGAATACCAACCCCAGACTACCCTATTTTTATACATTGCCAAAGATTCACAAAGGGGTCTCCCCACCTCCCGGGAGACCCATTGTGTCTGGCATAGGGTCCCTTTTGGAACCTCTATCCAAATTTTGCGATCATTTTTTCCGCCCATTAGTCAAATCCACCCTAACATTTCTCCAAGACACCAGAGATGTTCTAAAACTGATTGAACTTACTAACCTGGAGGGCCCACATCCAGATGTACTTCTTACTCTGGATGTGGAGGCCCTTTACACCAATATCCCTCAGCTTAACACTCTTGAGGTGGTGGAGACGATCCTACTCAATACTAACTGGGATTCACCAACCCCCGTGAGCTTTATTATGGAATGTGCCAATATCGCTCTTACTGAGAATTTCTTTCTATTTGAGGATCAACTGTTCCATCAGACCCAAGGAACTTCGATGGGCAGCACCTTCGCCCCGAGCCTGGCATGTCTCTACATGTCAGACTTTGAGGGCAAGCATGTGCTCACGGACACCAATCCGTTCTTGAGTAACGTTCTCCTTTGGAGACGTTACATTGATGACATTTTAATTTTTTGGAAAGGCAGCATGGACATTATCCCGAACTTCCTGTCATGGATGAATGGTCTTAACCCCTTCCTGAAATTTACTGCAACTTGTTCTCAACAGGAACTACCATTCCTCGATCTGACGATCATTAAAAACATGGGTACCTTGGAGACGATAACTTACAAAAAACCTACCGACAGCCATTGTCCTCTACTATACAATAGTTTCCACCCCAAGGCACTAAAAGACAATCTCCCCTATGGGCAGTTCGTACGCATCCGTAGGAACTGTAGCAAGATAGATGACTACAAAAAGCAAGCATCTGAACTTGGTAGGAATCTAACTCTGAGACAATATCCTTCCCGAATCATCAATAATGCACAAAAACGAGCACGCAATACCAATAGGTCAACCCTTCTCGAATCACAGACAAAACCAGAATCAGACCTCATCACATGTGTGACCACTTTCACCTCAGAGTCAAATTTGTTAAAAAGGGTCATCAACAAACACTGGCGAATACTAGACTCGGGTGATCTGTCTCTGAGCAAACCGAGATTTGCATTCAAACGCACAGCCAACATCAAGTATCTCCTAATTAACACCAGACCCAAACCACCGGCCCCTACAGTTTCTAATACCTTGTGGAACTTACCTGCGGTTAGCGGGCATTACCCCTGTGGCCAATGTGTGGCTTGCCCACTGACCCGAGTAAGCAAAACAGTCCAATTAACTACCAACTGGATTTGGACCCAGAAGAAACATACAAATTGCAACACACGCAATTGTATTTACCTAATTACATGCCCCTGTTCGTTGCAATACATTGGGATGACCACACGCCCAGTTAAGACAAGACTAACCGAACACAGAAGCAATGTACGTTGCAAAAAAACTAACACCAAGATGTGTTCTCACTATGCGACACATAATCACACACCGAATGAGCTAAATTGGACTATCTTAGAGGCCTTCCCAGTCATCACAAAAGAAGCCCTCTTTAGTAAGGAACAATGCTGGGTGTTCAAGCTTGCGTCACATACTAGGGGCCTGAACGATGACATACCTTGGGCTGAATTGAATCACTAAACCATGCCCCCCCAATGTCATCCTGAAGTTTTGTCCGCATTAACCAACACCCCCCCCTCTTCCCCCCCCTGATCATCTTGGGTTGCGCCCTAGGGTTTCTATGATCTACATCTGAAAATAACCCCCAGGGATCACATTGACGGAACAGGAAAATACTTTTATAAACACACTTTTTTTGTATATTTCCCAAGAGAGGTACCATAAAAAACTACACGTGTCCGTGTGCACGGTAATTTTTCTAATTACTCTCACCCCTTGACCAATCCCGCCCCCTCCTCTTCTCTAACACATTCTACGTAGTTGCAATCCCATAGCTTTAGTTGTCCCATTCTGATATGGCCGCCATTGACGTTCAAACGCGCCGGATGTCACATGACTTTAGCGCTAGGAGAGCCCATTCCAATATGGCCACCACGTTCAGGGACGTCTTTCAACAACGCTATATAAGATGCACCCGGGAAGTATCCTGCACGGGGCCCAGAGCGAGGGTAGGACGCCAGCAAGTTGCCAGTCTACCTACGTGAGTACCTTGATCGTAAGACTGGATCCTGATGGTAAGCCCGTTCGTCAGATTTGCTAGTATGTGAATGTAACATTGACTTCCTTTCCCCCGTTTTTTCTCCCATCTGTTTCTCCCATCTGTTGTTGGCTTCCCCATAGAAATCGGAGCAACTATTGTGCTCTGTTCTCATCCCCGTCTGTCCGGAACTAGGTCGTGAGGGGTGAGTCTTTAATCTCATTGTGCTACGTGTACCGTGTAGCATGTCCACAAAATCAGCGCATTTGTGGCATGCTTTTACACAAGTGTGTAAACTAGTTCACGAACAACCTCAGCCTTCCCTGACCCACAAACGACCGTTGTAATAAATGTCATTCTTTCGTACCACGGTTTTATTATGTCACCGGTTTTATCAATGTATTATTCCTAAATATCCATGCTGCCTTTGGATACCGTTTTGCTGGACCCACACGTGCACAGTACTGGATTACTTTATAGTATCGCACAATAGACCACGACTATTTTGAATTTACAAATTGTATTCTATATAGTCACTCGAGATTTACTGTAGTCCGTCCACGCTGCACGGGATCGTCGGAATTACCACTACCTTTGACACCCTGTCATTAGAAGTATTACGACGGATCGACTCCGTCTCTCCACCACCCACTGGTCGAATACCTAGAGTACACTAAGAGTATACCTGTTTACCCTTTTACTTCACTTAGGCGCACAAATGTCATGTGCATGCACTTTATGTCGATGGCTGGTTTAATCGCTGGTTGTTGCTCCCCTTTTTCCCCCTTTCTGTTGTCTCTCCCTTCTACCACAGGTCTATCCTCATCTCAGTACCAGTTCCTTTATTAACTACCCCCTACCGTTTCAAGCAACTAGTGCTAAACGGTAGTGCACTCACCTAAACACATTCTATTTTGGTCCTGACGAAGTGCCATTGACCCCTTTTGGGGCAGCTGGGGCACGAAACATGTTGACCACACCCACACATGACTAAGCCCTCACAGACCATTACTCCTAATTAGGGCTGCCACACTATTTTATTAAGGCTAGAGCCACCTCATTAATAAAATACTTAAATTAGTAGGACGGCCCTATACCTTTTTTAAACATCTCACTCCTCTTGCACTACCCTGCCCTCACACCCACACGCACCCATACAGCTTCTTCAAAAGATCCCAGACAAAGAGCCCTGGTTTCGGGAGCCCGTCAGGCATTGCAGCGCCGGCCTGACGAGGGGCAAATGCCCAAATGATGAAGCATGACATCACTTGGGGTGTGTGAGGGCATTACGAAGAAAGACCTGTGCTTCCCCACTTCCTCCCCCTCCCCAACTAACTACCCATAGGAACTGCTCTTCCTGTTTTCAATATTCCATTGGTGCCTTCTGAGCAGGACCTAAATCAAAACTAGGCTCCTTGTCCCTCCCTGAATAAAAAAGTTAAGCGCGGCGGCTCAGCCGTGGGACTTTCGTTCTTTATCTTGCTACCAGCTGTAGCCAGTTCTCTTACGCCACCATGGATAATAACCAAGGTCTCTCCTTTGATGAGGAATGCGTCTCAGAAATTCTGAGTGGACCCTCGTTACTGGATCCAGATGGAGGAGCTTCTACCAGTAGCTCCGCCGGCGATTGGACAACCATCACAAACATGAAAAGGCAACTCATGAAAATTATCATGCATGGAGCCATCATGACGGAATACCTGCGTGCCAATATAGCACCCAATGGATTGATCGTCACAAACACCCCGAGGATTTTCCTAGAGGACAAACAATTTAAGGAAGAATGGTCCCTGGTGGCATGGAAATGTACCAGGGATCTTTTGGTACTTATTATTAAGACTGCTAAAAGGCTGGCAGATGAACTTCTACAAAAAATCACCATAGCAGAAGGTAACATCAAAGCCAATATTGCTAAGGCCGCCTTCAAGGCCAAGCTGGCCGAGATCACTAAAGAGATCAATGACAACAAAGACTACTTGATGAGACAAAAAGTTACGAAACTTCAAAAGGACATCACGCGGTTCAGCAAAGAAAAGGTATATCCTTATTTAAAAGATGATTTTGTGCCTTCTGGAGATGATTACCTATCCGACGAAAGTACTAAATCTCGCCGTCGCACAAATTCCTCAGGAAGTAACTCCAGTTCCGAGGCGCAAGGTCCTTACCATCAGAACCAACATCCCAGAAGACCGACCAATACCATGTATGGATATGGTCAACAATCTTATCAAGGACCTGGACCATTCCAAGGACCGTCCCCTTATCAGGGACCAATTCCATTTCATGGACCACCGATGTGGCAATATCCACAAGGACCACCACCCCTGTTTCCTCCCTACCAACCACAACCTTTTTTAGGCAGAGGCTGGGGCAAGGGGCGAGGCAGAAGAAGAAGAGGCGGACAAAACCAACAAAACCAACAGAAACAAGTACAATGGCAGGATCAGGCTCAGCAACCACCACCACACATGGAATTGCGGAGCCACCAGGAGAAGAGAAACTAATTGTCAATTTGTCAGAACGTTCTCTTACTGACACAGAAACTAACGTCCTGACAAGGGGCCTAGGATTTGTACCTACCCCCAAAGTGGATTCCTTTCGCACTAATCTTGAAGTTCAAAATCTCTTCAGAAAAATCCGCCTCAAGGCCTATTTTGGCAACCAACCTAATCTACCTCCAACGGATACCGGTCTACGTAAACCTTCGACCTTTACCCCCACCTCAAGTATGGTGCCTCCAGAAGTCTTGACCTTTGAAAAAGCAGTACTCAAAGAAATTTCTGAGAAACTGCAAACTCGGAAGTTTTCCAACGTCACTCAAGCTGAGACATTAGCCATAAAAACCTTAGCTAATGATGCCTCTATAACTATTAAGGAAGCAGACAAAGGTGGTGCTATAGTTATTATGGCTAGCACAGACTACCGGACGGAATGTCTACGCCAACTACAAAATACCAATTACTATACACCACTCACTACAGACCCTACACCACGCCTCTCCACCAAAATTAACTCCATGGTCACAGCGGCACTCAACCAAGGATGGATTTCAAAAAACGAAGCAGACTTTTTAGTGAATACCAACCCCAGACTACCCTATTTTTATACATTGCCAAAGATTCACAAAGGGGTCTCCCCACCTCCCGGGAGACCCATTGTGTCTGGCATAGGGTCCCTTTTGGAACCTCTATCCAAATTTTGCGATCATTTTTTCCGCCCATTAGTCAAATCCACCCTAACATTTCTCCAAGACACCAGAGATGTTCTAAAACTGATTGAACTTACTAACCTGGAGGGCCCACATCCAGATGTACTTCTTACTCTGGATGTGGAGGCCCTTTACACCAATATCCCTCAGCTTAACACTCTTGAGGTGGTGGAGACGATCCTACTCAATTCTAACTGGGATTCACCAACCCCCGTGAGCTTTATTATGGAATGTGCCAATATCGCTCTTACTGAGAATTTCTTTCTATTTGAGGATCAACTGTTCCATCAGACCCAAGGAACTTCGATGGGCAGCACCTTCGCCCCGAGCCTGGCATGTCTCTACATGTCAGACTTTGAGGGCAAGCATGTGCTCACGGACACCAATCCGTTCTTGAGTAACGTTCTCCTTTGGAGACGTTACATTGATGACATTTTAATTTTTTGGAAAGGCAGCATGGACATTATCCCGAACTTCCTGTCATGGATGAATGGTCTTAACCCCTTCCTGAAATTTACTGCAACTTGTTCTCAACAGGAACTACCATTCCTCGATCTGACGATCATTAAAAACATGGGTACCTTGGAGACGATAACTTACAAAAAACCTACCGACAGCCATTGTCCTCTACTATACAATAGTTTCCACCCCAAGGCACTAAAAGACAATCTCCCCTATGGGCAGTTCTTACGCATCCGTAGGAACTGTAGCAAGATAGATGACTACAAAAAGCAAGCATCTGAACTTGGTAGGAATCTAACTCTGAGACAATATCCTGCCCGAATCATCAATAATGCACAAAAACGAGCACGCAATACCAATAGGTCAACCCTTCTCGAATCACAGACAAAACCAGAATCAGACCTCATCACATGTGTGACCACTTTCACCTCAGAGTCAAATTTGTTAAAAAGGGTCATCAACAAACACTGGCGAATACTAGACTCGGGTGATCTGCCTCTGAGCAAACCGAGATTTGCATTCAAACGCACAGCCAACATCAAGGATCTCCTAATTAACACCAGACCCAAACCACCGGCCCCTACAGTTTCTAATACCTTGTGGAACTTACCTGCGGTTAGCGGGCATTACCCCTGTGGCCAATGTGTGGCTTGCCCACTGACCCGAGTAAGCAAAACAGTCCAATTAACTACCAACTGGATTTGGACCCAGAAGAAACATACAAATTGCAACACACGCAATTGTATTTACCTAATTACATGCCCCTGTTCGTTGCAATACATTGGGATGACCACACGCCCAGTTAAGACAAGACTAACCGAACACAGAAGCAATGTACGTTGCAAAAAAACTAACACCAAGATGTGTTCTCACTATGCGACACATAATCACACACCGAATGAGCTAAATTGGACTATCTTAGAGGCCTTCCCAGTCATCTCAAAAGAAGCCCTCTTTAGGAAGGAACAATGCTGGGTGTTCAAGCTTGTGTCACATACTAGGGGCCTGAACGATGACATACCTTGGGCTGAATTGAATCACTAAACCATGCCCCCCCAATGTCATCCTGAAGTTTTGTCCGCATTAACCAACCCCCCCCTCCTCCCCCCCCCCTGATCATCTTGGGTTGCGTCCTAGGGTTTCTATGATCTACATCTGAAAATAACCCCCAGGGATCACATTGACAGAACAGGAAAATACTTTTATAAACACACTTTTTTTTATATATTTCCCAAGAGAGGTACCATAAAAAACTACACGTGTCCGTGTACACGGTAATTTTTCTAATTACTCTCACCCCTCGACCAATCCCGCCCCCTCCTCTTCTCTAACACATTCTACGTAGTTGCAATCCCATAGCTTTAGTTGTCCCGTTCTGATATGGCCGCCATTGACGTTCAAACGCGCTGGATGTCACATGACTTTAGCGCTAGGAGAGCCCATTCCAATATGGCCACCACGTTCAGGGACGTCTTTCAACAACGCTATATAAGATGCACCCGGGAAGTATCCTGCACGGGGCCCAGAGCGAGGGTAGGACGCCAGCAAGTTGCCAGTCTACCTACGTGAGTACCTTGATCGTAAGACTGGATCCTGATGGTAAGCCCGTTCGTCAGATTTGCTAGTATGTGAATGTAACATTGACTTCCTTTCCCCCGTTTTTTCTCCCATCTGTTTCTCCCATCTGTTGTTGGCTTCCCCATATAAATCGGAGCAACTATTGTGCTCTGTTCTCATCCCCGTCTGTCCGGAACTAGGTCGTGAGGGGTGAGTCTTTAATCTCATTGTGCTACGTGTACCGTGTAGCATGTCCACAAAATCAGCGCATTTGTGGCATGCTTTTACACAAGTGTGTAAACTAGTTCACGAACAACCTCAGCCTTCCCTGACCCACAAACGACCGTTGTAATAAATGTCATTCTTTCGTACCACGGTTTTATTATGTCACCGGTTTTATCAATTTATTATTCCTAAATATCCTTGCTGCCTTTGGATACCGTTTTGCTGGACCCACACGTGCACAGTACTGGATTACTTTATAGTATCGCACAATAGACCACGACTATTTTGAATTTACAAATTGTATTCTATATAGTCACTCGAGATTTACTGTAGTCCGTCCACGCTGCACGGGATCGTCGGAATTACCACTACCTTTGACACCCTGTCATTAGAAGTATTACGACGGATCGACTCCGTCTCTCCACCACCCACTGGTCGAATACCTAGAGTACACTAAGAGTATACCTGTGTACCCTTTTACTTCACTTAGGCGCACAAATGTCATGTGCATGCACTTTATGTCGATGGCTGGTTTAATCGCTGGTTGTTGCTCCCCTTTTTCCCCCTTTCTGTTGTCTCTCCCTTCTACCACAGGTCTATCCTCATCTCAGTACCAGTTCCTTTATTAACTACCCCCTACCGTTTCAAGCAACTAGTGCTAAACGGTAGTGCACTCACCTAAACACATTCTATTTTGGTCCTGACGAAGTGCCATTGACCCCTTTTGGGGCAGCTGGGGCACGAAACATGTTGACCACACCCACACATGACTAAGCCCTCACGGACCATTACTCCTAATTAGGGCTGCCACACTATTTTATTAAGGCTAGAGCCACCTCATTAATAAAATACTTAAATTAGTAGGACGGCCCTATACCTTTTTTAAACATCTCACTCCTCGTGCACTACCCTGCCCTCACACCCACACGCACCCATACGGCTTCTTCAAAAGATCCCCGACAAAGAGCCCCGGTTTCGGGAGCCCGTCAGGCATTGCAGCGCCGGCCTGACGAGGGGAAAATGCCCAAATGATGAAGCATGACATCCCTTGGGGTGTGTGAGGGCATTACGAAGAAAGACCTGTGCTTCCCCACTTCCTCCCCCTCCCCAACTAACTACCCATAGGAACTGCTCTTCCTGTTTTCAATATTCCATTGGTGCCTTCTGAGCAGGACCTAAATCAAAACTAGGCTCCTTGTCCCTCCCTGAATAAATATGTATTTATCTAGCCATTTGCGACATCAAAAGCCATTAATGCATTTTTGTTATAAGCGCAAATCACAATAACATCACATAAGCAACATCTATACTGTCAATTTGCTCACCAACTTAGTTCACTTATTATTTTAGCCAAGCAATTGCATTCCCACGTGTAATTCTTCTGTTAATAAGGTTGGTTAGACAAGACTCGATAAATCTTTAGTAATTACTAATTAATCAGTAGTACTTTTAATAATGACATACAAAAATGAAACAGGTAATTGGTTTTAAATTATAAACCCTGCTCCAGCAATCCCCCCTTTGGTGATATCTTATCACCACAAAAATCAAAACCCAAAAAATCAATTTAATTTCCCCTTTTTGAAGAAATTCAAAATGGCTTCTTGTTCATTTTTTAAACTCTTGTTTCTTTATCATCTTCTCTTTTTGTTTCTATATACATACTTTACCTCAATTCTTCTAATTCTATTTCTTGTGGATCTCTTTCTGGTTTCTTTTGTCTCTTTTTAATATTTTCTTGTGGTATTTTCTTTTTATTTCTTCTGTATCTACAAAACATACACCCTAATCTAAGAATTAATAATGCAACAATTACACACGTTAATGGAAATAATACCTTACCAAAAATGGTACTACCTATTTTAGCTATAAAATTCTTAATAGCAATCATCTTATTAGCCATTTTAGTCCAGATACTTTCAGCTTCCAGTGGTACTAATTCTTCATGCAAATCAGTAATATTTTTTATATAGACCTTCTAGATCTTTGCTTTCGTCAGGAATGTAAGTGCAACAATGTTGAACTTTCAGCATTCCACAGACTCCACCCTCTTTTGCCAATTGAATATCAAGGGCAAGTCGATTTTGCATCGCCATGGCGCGTAAAGCAACCATTTCAGTATTTACCAAAAGAAAGCCTCCAGCGGTGCTTGTTGACAAGCGATCTACCACTGTTGACAGCTTCCGAATGCCATATGCATTCAATGAAATTCCCACTGCTGGTATTAAAGCTCCAAAAATATCTCCTACAATTTCTGTCCATGTTTCTCTTCTATAGCGTGTTAATGGATTAGTTTGTTCAGCATTTTCTACTCTATCCATGTGAAAAATCTTTGGAAAGACCGGGCCAACATAACATGTGCCATACCAATGGTCAGGCAACCTGTAATAAGCCTTGTTCCCACAAATTATAATACACTCCCGGAAAGACTGGATCTTCTCCACCTCTAAATCCCCATCCGGTTGCAATAAAGTATGTATCATGGCACTCACTAGTCCCTATGAAATAATAATCATACTTTGATTTCTTCCTGGTAATGCATAATTTGCCTTTCTGTGGTGCATCTATAGCCATAGTTGGACTGGCTCAATTTTTCAACTCTTTTTCTTTCTCAATATCCCACACTGTTTCACTCATCTTATGTCCTTCTGCTTTCTTATGCATGTTCAACCTTCTCCTCTCAACCATGTCTAGGAAAGTTTTCTCTTCTTCCTTCAAATTGCAGGTTAAATTGTTTCTAAAAACATATTCTAATGTTAATTCTCTAGTTTCTATAAAAATCTCACCTTAAGTGTTAGCTTCTTTAGCAGGATTCAGTTCTTTATTCATAGGCAGTTGCCCAAGAATATTATCTACATTAGACATGTTATAATCTAATTTCCCTAATTGATAAAATATACTAATCAACACACTACATGAAATTCCATACGTAGCCGGAAGGTGATGATAAGTCACTCCTTCTGAAACAGAGGCAGGTAATTGCATACAGACGTAGCAATCCCTTACATCCATTGTCCTTACATATTCGTACAATAATTTTGAAAACACATTGCTAGAAAAATCATTAATATACCTATCCTTATGTACATATACATTGCTAGTTCTAGTTGGAACTATCTTATGTGAACTCTTCCCTATTTTAGTCATGTTCTCAGTATGTCCTCCTAACGTGTCTATGGTTACTCTAAAAGAGATCAGTAGAGCAAGCACGCTCCAAAGTAGCATTAATAATCCTGTACAGCAGCAGCACATCTTGCACCATCTTTTCATGAAGGTACATCTACTTTGATTATTCTCAGTGTTAGCCATCTTGTTAATTTGACTGTGTCTTTTGACTTAGCCTCTTCTACTCCACTACCGAACTTTTAGGGCAGCAAGCACCCAACAGATTATTACAATCTATTAATTTACTTCTTCACTTTCTTCTTCAAGTGACTTCAATTTGGGTTTTCATCATTTTTCACTCTTTCCTCATCATCATCAAACTGTATTAGGTCCTGAACATCCGTTTCTTCTCCAATGTCGGACAAGATAACTCTCAGGATTCCAACTGCTTCTTCTTCTTCAACCACTTTCAGTAAAGCCTCCTCTGGATTTCCTTGACTGTCTGCCTCTTCACCTTGTTCAGGCAGTGCCACATACGTCCATTCTGGTGACTTATACTTCTGGTTTGGTTTTCTGATCCTTTTAGTTCCTTCAGATATCTTTGTTTCCTCTCCTTTCGTTTGGTTTTGACTTGACACTTCGTTCACCTGTTCAGCTTTCGAAGAGTTAACTCGTGTCAGTCGATATCTCAGTCTCTTTATCTTGTTGGGCCAAAGATCTCCTTTAGCATTTCTTTTTTGTTTTCCCTCTTTACGGTTTCTCTCTCCAATCCAAGTTCTCTTTCTCAGAACTCGTCCTTCATGTATCTCATTTCCACTTTCATCAGATTCTGTCTCAGTTGCCTCTTGTTCATCAACAATTTTCCCTTCTCCAACAACTTCCTTTCCTCCAACAGTCTCTTTTTCCACCGATTGAGATTTCCCTACTTCTGTCCCTCCTCGGGCCTCTGACACACAATCTTCTTGCTGTCTACTTGTCCCTTCTCCTAGCTTGTTGTCGATGTTCCCTACACCTCCTCGGGGTTTTTCCGCAATCTGTCCCTCTCTTTCTTTTTCTGTCCCTTCCTCTTCAAGAATTATCTCAGGTGGAACTTTTCCAATTTTCTCATTTGATTCAGGTGTCACCTCTGTTGGAATGTTCTTTTCTTTTCTTTCTTTCTTTTTGTGTTCGTCACTGTTAGTTGGGACTTCAGGCACTTCTTCAGAATCTGGACTTGTCTCTGAAGTTTGCAATGTTCTTTTCAGAATTCCTTCTGGTGGGACAAAAGTTTCTCTTGACTCACTTTCCCCCCTTTCAGGATTCTTTTTTCTTTTTACTGCCTCACTGTCTGCATCATCACTGGAATCTGATTCTTCAAAGTATTCTTTTCCAGTGCCATCACTTGGATTTGGAACTCTCAGAGTGTGACTTGCATGTATCCAATTTTTCACTCCACTTCACAGCAGTTGTTGTGGTCAGAACGACTTGCCTTGGCCTTCCCCACCTTGGAACCAGGCAATTTCTTCTTCTGTGGACTTTTATTCTTACCCAGTCCCCTGGGCTCAGATCATGGGCTGGTTTTCTTTCAAGTGTGGTGGCGTCTTCTCCAACCTGGTGAAACACAGAATGAACTGGGTCAGCCAGACCTTTACAGTAATCCAAAATCATGTCATCAGTTATAGTCATCAGCTTGTTGACTGGTACAAACGCATGTCTCATAGCACGTCCCATGATGATTTCATGTGGACTCAAACCTGTTGTTCTGTCTGGAGTGGACCTAATTGTCATCAGGACTAGAGGCAAGACATCAGGCCATTTCATTCCTGTGGCCAAACACATTTTGCCAATTCTGTTTTTGATGGTACCATTCATTTGTTCAACCACACCAGAAGCCTCTGGTCGGTAAGCACAATGTAGCTTCTGCTGTACACTTAATGCTTCACAGATCAAACCCATGATCTCATTGTAAATGTGTCCTCCTCTGTCTGATTCAATGGTCACTGGGAACCCATACCTTGGGATGAATTCTCTTAACAGTAGCTTGGCCACTGTTATCCCATCATTTCTTCTTGTTGGAAATGCCTCCACCCACCTGGAGAACAAACAGACTACCACCAGGACATACCTTAATCTATTGACTTGGGGCATTTCGATGAAGTCTATCTGCATTCTGGTGAAGGGTCCTCCCTCCCTGCCTATTGTACCTAGGCTTACCACTGTTTTCTTTCCAGGATTGAATTGCTGACATATCAGGCATCTCTGACAGAGACTCTCTGCTATCAGCCTGAATTTTGCATTGTACCAGGTTTGCTTAAAGGCCCTTATCATAGCATCCCTTCCTAGGTGTCCCTGGCCATGATACATCCGTGCCATTGTTGACAACATGCTATTGGGCATGACTGGTCTTCCATCCCTATAGACCCACACGTGGTCTTCTTCCCTTGGTGCACAACCTGCTTTCACCCAATCTTTCATTTCCTCATCTCCTGCCTCATCCTGCAACTGCTTCACTTCCTCCCATGTTCCTACCTCATTAGTAAACATTAAGGAACAAGAAGACATTCCCCTTTCCTTACTCCGGTTAATGGAGTGATTATTCCTTGCACAGTACTGTGCTATGTCATTGGCAAATTTGTTCCCAAGGGTGACGAAATCATCACCTTGACTATGAGCAGCACATTTTACAACTGCTAGTTCTTTAGGCAGCTGTACCACCTCAAGCAATTTTCCAACCATTTCAGCATTCTTTATGGGAGTTCCACTTGAGGTCAGGAAACCTCTTTGTAGCCATAACTGTCTCAAATCATGGACAACTCCGAAGCCATACTGGCTTTCAGTCATTACAGTCACTCTCACATTCCTTCCAATCTTGCAAGCCTTCGTTAGTGCCACCAATTCTGCCACTTGAGTGGATTTAACTCCTTTCAAAGGTGATGCTTCCACAACTCCTGAAACTGTACACACAGCATATGCGGCACTCAGCATTCCTTCATCAGTTCTCAGACAGGATCCATCCACAAACAACACATGATCACTCTCAGGCAGCGGCAGATCTCTTATGTCTGGTCTTGGTTTTGTACAGTAATCAAGCACATCCAGGCAATCATGATCAACATCATCTCTTACCCCCACACTTTCAGCATCTGGCAACAGCGTTGCTGGATTCACATTCACACATCTCTCAAGACTCACATTTGATGCACCAAGAATGACTTTTTCATATTTAGTCAGCCGACTATGAGACATAAACTGTGTCCGGCTCCTTGTTAAAAGGATTGCCACATCATGAGGTACGAATACCCGTACAGGATATCCCATTATAATTCCCTCACTTTGTTCCAGACTTCTGCATGTAGCAGCTACTGCTTTCAGGCAACCTGGTAAACCCACAGCTACTGGGTCAAGTGTTGATGAGAAGTACGCAATTGGCCTCCTCAGACGTCCATGTTTCTGGATTAACACTGAAAGTGCACATCCATTCCTCTCACTACAGTACAGCTCAAATTATTTTTCGTAATCTGGCATTCCTAGGGCAGGAGCTTCACATAGCCTGTTCTTTAATTCTTTTAATGCTGCCATTTCTTCTGGGTTTAATTCCATTGGGTCTTTCACCTCACTTTTAGTCAATTTAATCAGTGGCTTGGCAATTAAGGAAAAGTTACTTATCCACTGACGACAATAACCAACCATTCCCAGGAACATTCTCACTTCTCTTTGTGTCATTGGGGCTCTCATCCCTCTGATGATTTTAATCCTGTCAATGGTTACTTTCCTCAGGCCTTTCTCAATATTCTGTCCCAGATACTGGACTTCTCTCATGCAGAATTGCAATTTGGCTGGAGATACTTTTAATCCTCCATCTGCCAAGTGATTCAGTAAAGCAATGGTGTCTACTTCACAAGCTTCACGTGTTTTTGATGCCACAAGCAGGTCATCAATGTACTGGACCAAAACTGAATTTTCAGGCATTGTTAAACTCTCCAGAGATTTCTTCAGCAATTGATTAAATATCGAAGGGCTCTCTGTATACCCCTGTGGAATTCGGCACCATGCCAAAATTCTCTCTCCAAACCGAAATGAAAAAATCGGCTGGCTGTCATGATGCAACGGGATTGAAAAGAAAGCATGGCACAAATCAATTACTGTGTACCATTCTACATCATGGGGAATCTGATACAAAATCACTGATGGATTTGACACAACAATCTTGTTAATTTTTCTCAAATCCTGTACTATTCTGAACTTCCCATTGGGTTTCTTCAGTCCCATTATAGGTGAATTACATGGGCTGCTCAATATTTCCCTTAACACCCCCTGCTGGATCATTTTCTCAATTATAGGTGTTATTCCTTCAATTATTTCAGGTGTCAGTCTGTATTGTAGGATGTTTGGGTAAACTATTCCATCTTTTACAGTAATTTTTACTGGATCTACATTTCTCATCAGTCCCACATCTTCTCCAGTAAAATCCCAAACTGCTGCTTTTACTGTCTGTTTTAATTCTGGGGGTAATCCGTCCGGATTAAATACAGCATATGTTCCAATAGCCTCACTTTCCCTTTTATCTAGGGTCATTCTGTATAGGACATCCTCATCTGGTGTCTCAAAGGCTATTCCATCTGGGGTACAGAAAATAGTGCAATTCATCTTGCACAGCAAATCCCTGCCTAACAAGTTCACAGGACTGGTGTCACACACCACGAGCCGGTGCATGTCTGAGAATTTCCCTATTCTAACCCTTACTGGTTCAGTAAGATAAGTTTTGATCTGTGTGTTGGACACACCAACCACTTGGATTGCTTCATCCGAGAGAAGAAGATTCTTTATATCAGCTGACCTGACAGTCGATCTCGTAGCTCCTGTGTCAACTAGAAAAGTAACACTTTCACCATTGATTTTTCCATCTAGAAAAGGTCCTGCCTGGTCTATTTTCGGCACCGTCAGAAGTCTCTCTCAGAATCACTTCCTTCATTCTTTAGCCAATATTGTGATACAGTGCTTGCGCGTTTTGGCTTGTTTACCTGTTCTTCATTGTAGAACCCCGAATCCTGGCTGTACTTCTGGGATCCTCTGTTTTGTGGCAAGGGCGGTTTTGGCACCTGATTCTGCTGCTTAACAGCCTTCTGCTGTTGCTGCTGCTGACCACACCCCTCACTCTGCACCTGTGAATTCAATGATGGATTGTCATCGTTAGCAGACGGTGGATTCTTACACTCGGATTTCCAGTGCCCTAATTTTCCACAGTTGTGGCAGGGAAACCTTTTCTTTGCTTCCTCAATATTGCCTTTCCCTTTTCCTGGGCCAAATCTAGGTTTATTTCCTGGGTTATTTGCTTGTTCGACCAACTGAGCTTCCTGTCTTTCTGCAACTTTCACCTGTGCCCACATTGCTTTTTCTTTCAGTTTTCTTTGCTTTGCCTCAATCTCATCACTGAAGTATTTGCATGTCTCAGGATCTCATCAATCTTTTTGCTCTGCCAGTCTACGGTATGCTGTCTTATCATTTCACTGATTTCAGGTCGCAAGCCAGACACAAATCTATATACAAAATGGCTCAGATCCTTGTCACCCAGATGTTCATCTCCACTGAACTGTTTGAAAGCTAGTATTAGTCTTTCATAGTAAGCATGGACTGATTCTTTCACTTCTTGATGTGTTCGATCTATCTTAACCCAGTCTGTTTCCTTGGGGGGGTACCTTATTTTTCAGGAAAGCCATAACCTGCTCATACTTTTTCATGACCTCCGGGTCTGGAGCTCCTGTCTTGGGATCTCTCGGGTATTCTTTAGTAGGCCAGTCTATGACTATCTTACATTCTGCCCACAAGTCTGCTGGTACAATTATATAATAATAATAATAATAAAGCCATTTCTAAAGCGCCTTGCTGCACTAAAGATAAAGACTATTCAGGTCGATCCACAGCACTTTTGACAACTTCACAAATCTGTCAACCTGTCTATACCACTCGACGGGCTTCTCTCTCAGTCGAGGGAAATCATTTGTAAATGACAAAATATCTTGTCTGGGCCATGGGACATGTACATACCCTCCTCCTGGAATCTCCCTCATGGGATAAGCTGTCACTGTTTTCTCTTTTTCTCTCATAGGGAATGTTGAGTAAGTTCTGTCTGCTGCATCTTCTCGGTTTTTATACCATCTATCTTTCCATTTCTCCACATCCCCCCATTTTCGCAGCAAAGCAATCATCTCCTTAATCTGCCCTGCTCGGCCTGCATTATTCAGATTCTCGATGTCCTTATCTGTAAAATCCACTCGGTAAGGCTTTTGTAAAGCTTTTACCTTGTCCAGGTCAATTCCCATTTCACTGGCTATTCCTTTCAACCTGTCATGTATGTTCTTTGCTCTCCATGTGATGCTCTTGCACAAAAATAGTATTTCCCCATCCTGATAGTTTTTCAGCGTTTCTGTAGGAATTGTTCCTACTATTAGCTCCTCCAATTCCATACGTAGTCTAGCTACATCAATTGCCTGGGATTCCTTTTCTTTCCCCTGCAAACCTTTTAGCCAATCATTCAAATCTTCAGCAGTTATCCCCATAGATGTTTCTGCACCCACTGGTTCTGTCACTCTTTGTGGTTCTAAGATCGATCCTCCAGTCATTCTGTTCCCTTCCACACAACCGGAATCCAAAACCGAGTTAGTCTGCACATTCAACTCTCCTCCACATATGGTATGTCTCCACTGATTTTCTCCTGATCTCCACTGATTTTTTCCCGATCTCATTTCTGTCTGTTCTGGATGAACAACCAGTCTGTTGCCTACATATGGAACTGTTAAACCACCTTCACCAATCCTCTGCTTCTCAAAAACAGGCATAACCGGACCTATTGTTACAGGCACCGTAACTGCTTCAAGATTTTTAGTCAGTTCTCTGATTTTCTCTGTCAATTCAAATGTGGTTCTTGCTAGTTCTCTTGTCTTTTCATCCTCAATTTAATTTTCCCTTTCTCTCTCTCTCTCCGCAAGAGAACTACTGCTTTTCAACTCAGGGGTCATGACTTCTGTCTTTATAATCCGCAGGGTGTCTCTCATTGGGGTAACTGATGTTCCTACTTCTGGTTCTCGTCTATACGGGGGTGGTCTTTTGTAGAACATGTCATCTAAGACATCGTCTTCAGACTCATTCGCCCCATACCTCCTTGCTTCCACATTATGTTCCTTCTCTGTACACTTTTTCCCTTCTGTCTCCCCTGCAGTTCCTACAGGATATAATCCCTCAGTCATACTGGTATCTCGCCATCTTCTCATCCGATCATGATGAGTTTTGCGATCATACTTTCGCCCGAACATGTACCGGTAGTTTCCTCCACTCCTCTGCTTTTCCCGCTCATGCATTTCATCTTCCCATTCAGTCAATGCCTCAAACTGCGTCGGCCTAGGCCGAGGCTCTAGATTCATCATCCTCTCCCGTAAGTTTCTCAATATGGCCAGATTGAATGAGCCATGTTCCGGGAAAGCTAAAACTCCATCCTCTTTGGTGTACTTTGCCCAATTGTCTAACCAAATACAGGTATGATACCCATATTTTGCAACCATGAAGGATGCAGGGGTTCTTATTGGAGGAAGTAACTGTCCTTCCCTAGTCACAATATCCTTATCCTTGTCAAACCAGGTCTTAACCTTACTAAACAAGAATTTTTTTTTCTTTTCCTCAGTGTGGTAATACATTTTCTCTTTTTCCGCAACCCTTTAATCTTTTCTACAACTGTACGATCTCCTGTTCAATTGCAGCGCGATTCACACTAACGCACCAATCCAGAGCGTTTACGTCACTGACTCAGTCCACGAATCTCAGCGCGACTCACACTAACGCACCAATCCTGGAGCGTCTACGTCACCCTGTATGTCTCCCAATCCTTGCACGGCGTATACCAGCACACCAATCACCGTGCTTCCACCGTCCTAACCCACTGTCCAATCACAGCGCGGTCTTCCTGACGTCAGCAGTTGCTGCAGCAGCTCCTGCTCCTGTCTCCTGTCTCTCGTCTACCCCTCCTTTACAAAACTACTCGGTAGACTGTGTTTCAACTTCTACGAGTCTATTAGTTACAACATACAAACATCTCCATTGTCTGCTTCGCTAACCACAGAACAGCAAAAGACCTTTTCCCACGAGAATTCCGCCTTTCCTGAGAGCAGCGCTTACCTCTGCCCTACTACGGAATCGTTACTTCCGTTGATAAAGTAGCTCATCCCTCTACTCTACCCTTCTAGCAAGCACCAATTAACTGTTTTCTCCGGAATGCTCCTAAGAGTTTCACAATTAACCAGAATGCCTTCTCATTCACGCACTTTCACACCAGAAAATGTAGTACATTCACACAGAATCCTGTCTTTCCCGAGAACAGCGAACAGTCTGTTCTACTACAGAATTATATCACACGTTAACAAAGCAGTGCTTACCTCTGCTCTGTCCTTCTAACGAGCTCAGAGAATACCTATTACCTTTCTAGTGATAAGCGTTATCGGCATGCCATAAGGATCCCTGATACTTAAGACCAGAACTTCACAGGTAACCTTCACTATCATATACACTTCTTTCACACAGAAAATACGTCTCTAATGGCAACACACGGCGATGCTACCTCATCGAACCTAGACAATGCGACGCGCAACTTCAATTGTCACCCGTTTTCCCCTATCTTCATACTGGGCCAACAATCCCGCCTCTTCCGCGAGCAGCGCTTCCCTCTGCCCTACTACGGAACTGTCACCGACTTCCTACTTCCCAGAAGCCGTACACACTACATAAAACTCAATACGACTTCAACATATAGTGTTAGTACATATATCAATATCAATCAATAATCAATAAGCTTATATACATGCAAATTCACCAGATCAAGACAATAGTTAACCATCATTCTGCTACCAAGAAACTGGTGCAGATCGGAGCTTCCGAATCCCCTCTACTTCCACGGACGGAGTGATTTCACAGTCACACACACATATACACATCACACGCTGGTGGGGCCCATAACACCAACATTCATCCTACCACTCTATCCGTGCCATGTATAAGGGAAACACTTTTCTATACCTAACCAATCTGCATGTACCCTGAGATCAATGAGATCAACTAGTTGCTATAGATTTGGTGATACAACTAACACTCTAAATATTCAATAAACATGACAATAAAATAACCACCCGACACAGTAATTCAAACAGAATATTGTTTATCTAAATCAAATTGTAAGAAAAGCCAATTAAATGCAAGATCATTTTTTTCCATATTTACCTATTCTGGCTAAAAGTCGTTTTCTAAGTCAGAAATGGTCCTCAGCAGATAGTTAAAGATTTCTAGCCGTCATGTAGAGTCACCGTCCTCTCCGTCACCGTCGGGACCTCTGATCATTGGTTCGAGAAGAAGTGGCGCTAGACCTCTCTAGTCTACTAATATTTATACCAAAATTTACATTCCAAATGTTGCAAACATAACTTTCAAAATATTCGATTGGCGGAAATTATGTCATCTTGGTACATTAAGCTACACCATTAGATTTTCTCATGTATTGATAGTTTCAAATTCTGAATAGAAATTAGAAGTCCATAGCTAATTCGTTACTTCTACGGATGTCTCTTTAGGATAAAATGTATCTCATCCATGGGACCATTATAAGTTCATCAGGTCGGATATAAAGTTGCAACAATTCTTCAGGTTCAGGGGCATCTGGCAACACTCCCGGATTTGTCGTCATGTTCATGGCTTTTCAGTTCAATCAGAGGACAGGGTCGCAGTCAGCACAAAGCCTCTTTTCATATTTTCATCTACTCGAATGCAGGCTGCGGGTGGTGGCCATTTTACAGCAGGCCACAATGGTCAACTTAAGCGAAGAAAACACAAAATCATAATTACTACATGGAAATGATTATACAGTGTTACTCCCCTGCTAATACCCTTATGTGTATGTATTTATCTAGCCATTTGCGACATCAAAAGCCATTAATGCATATTTGTTATAAGCGCAAATCACAATAACATCACATAAGCAACATCTATACTGTCAATTTGCTCACCAACTTAGTTCACTTATTATTTTAGCCATGCAATTGCATTCCCACGTGTAATTCTTCTGTTAATAAGGTTGGTTAGACAAGACTCAACAAATCTTTAGTAATTACTAATTAATCAGTAGTACTTTTAATAATGACATACAAAAATGAAACAGGTAATTGGTTTTAAATTATAAACCCTGCTCCAGCATTGGAACTGACTCATCATCCTTCTGAAGTGCAGATAGTAGAGAATATATTTGTGGAAGCTGTGCAATGGAGTCACTCAGAACTTTAGTGTGTGTGCATAGTGCCATTGTTAAAAACTCCCAACCATAAGCTGTGCAGTGGTGTCTATGCAGAACAGGCTGTTACACTCATGGATAATAAATTTGGAGTTTTTTGGAATATTTTTTGCATATTGCTAAAATTCCTGGGTGCAAATTGTTGGATCGGGATCAAATTTTACACCAGTGGCATTGAAAGAAGAGCCTCACAGCACTCATCAAAGGTGAAAAGCGTGCAAATTAGGAATAGTAGCTTTTGTTGCTTCTTCCAGTGTAGGCTTTAGAGAAACTATAATCGTTTTCCCGCATGCAAAAAGACCCTCCTTCAGTATAGATGACTGTACTGAATAAAAAACTTTCTAAGTAGGATCAAAACATTGCTCAGCAGAATAGTAAAAGTGGGACCTGTACACCATATGAATAGTTTATTGCGTATTGTAGACTACATGTGTGTAACCTGAAGTGCTGGGAAAAACCAAAATTGCAAGGTTTGACTTGCTGTTCAGTGTCTGTGAATATTTAGTCTCTAACATGTCTACTTTAAGTTCACTGGGAGCCTTATTTCACCATTTGAATTTGCCACTGTACTTACCTGGACCTGTGCTGGGACAGTTGGGCTGCTGGCGGGACTCGCGCTGTCAGCGCTTGCTGTTTGGCCTGTTGCTCTTTCCCGCCGTTTGCTGCTGCTGGGGGTAGAGTGGTTGCCGAGTAGAGGGAATAGGACCACGTCCCCCAGAATCCTCGGACTGGTTACCGCCCCCCTACACGCCCACTTACACGGCCAGAGGCGCTAAATACAAGCGGGCTCTCTCGGTGGAGCAGGAGCCTTATTTCACCATTTAAATTTGCCACTGTACTTACCTGGACCTGTGCTGGGACAGTTGGGCTGCTGGTGGGACTCGCGCTGTCAGCGCTTGCTGTTTGGCCTGTTGCTCTTTCCCGCCGTATGCTGCTGCTGGGGGTCAGAGTGGTTGCCGAGTCGAGGGAATAGGACCACATCCCCCAGAATCCTTGGACTGGTTACCGCCCCCCCAAACGCCCACTCACGCGGCCGGAGGCGCTAAATACAAATGGGCTTCCTCCGCGTCGCGGGACGCGCGCGGGAGAGCCGGGCTAAGCCCGGGCAAAGGGCGGGCCGTCTGTGGCCGTCCGGGGCAGGACGTGGCAGGGCAGGGCCACGGACTTTGGTGTTTGTTGTCAGGGTTAATGTACTTTTGTGAGACTCCCTTTATTTAACCAATGTTATTCATTGTGTTTGGGATATTATATTAGTTATATTGGCAATATATTGTCTTTTATCTTGTTTGTTGTGTAATTCATGATAGCTTCGGTGCATTATTATTTTTAACATTCGTACAGCTGGTTGTATATGGAATTGTAAGCATGTCCAAACAACATTCCTCTAAAACCTCTGCGCCTGCAACGCTGGATAATTATCTAGTGAAAGTTGTTAATAAAATCAATTATGAACGTCGACTCTCCCTCAGTCAGGGTAGACCTTCCGGTTCTCCGTCTACCCTGTCTACCCCCCCAGATGTACTAGTGCTAGATGTCAGCCCTGATCATGATCCACAGCTGATTAACAGCGATGACCCAGTATTAATGACTTTTAATCGGTCGGTGGTTAACGCCCCCCTTGATTACCCTGGAGATTCTTCCCCGATGTGTCGAGCAGTTAGGACATGTCGGAAAATACCGGTTAAGCGAGGGGGGAATAAAAAGGCTAAGAGAACCCAATTACCAACTAAAAGTATAGCTGGGGGGGAGGAGCCCCAAGGAATAAAGGGTCATGCTCAGCTGAATTCCGAGCAATTTAATTTGTTGGCTAGTCTTTTTGACGCCAAGCTCGATAAGATCATTTTACCTTTGGTGGCCAAATTAGATCAGATTTCGGTAGAAGTAACTAGACTGGCCCATCTTTTGGATACCTATACCACTACGGTTGGTAACCCAATGACCAATGATTTGAGTCATAACGTAAGGAAAGAGGTAGTTATTCCATCTGTGGAGGGGACTAAGGTTAACCAAATAGTTGTGCCAATTGTTGAGGCGGTTAGGGCGACCAAACAGTTGTATCAGCACAACCGCACACTTCAACTCAAGAGAATCAGGCTACCTCGGTAGCTGAAAACAATGCAGGTTGGACCGAGGTAAGGAGAAAGGGTTTTGTTAACCTTCCGCCAGATTGTGCCCCTTATGTGGTGGTTTTAACTAACGTACCACGGGTTGACTCTTTTATGCCCCAGGCTCAGTATGAATCTCATGATTCCCTGAAAAAATAAAACTGTTGCCTGGTTGCATAAGCAATGTGGATTCCCTACGGCCCTCTCTAATGACATATTAACTACAAGAAGGGTCAACTGGGTTGGTAATTCTAGAAAGTCCTGTAAAGGCGACTGTGTTATTGTTAATTTCAAATATTCTCAACACGTCGCGACAGTTCTGCTTAGATCAGCCTCCCTACCACTTACCGATTACGGCGTTTGTGTACGCCCGCTTGGCTTTTTTTATAGCCATCTTATTAATATGCCCCCTAATGATTGTAACTCTTCCTGGCTACCCCCGTTGAATCAGCAACAGGGTTTAGCCATTCCTTTGCATAATCGTTTTTATGCCCTTAACAGTTTAGATTCTAATGACTGACTCAACCAGGAGAGCCCGATTTCCTTGGATAAGGTTATGTATAAGCGGGGTACTGAAACGATTATGGTTAACCCGGTTTCAGAGCCAACCAAGGTGGAGGTTACCCTAGATTGTAGGGGGTCAGTCAATGAAAACCTAAGGGAAGGTAATTACCCAATTGTATCTATTACAACAGTTAAGGTTAATGCAAGGGGTAAAGGAATAATTATAGCCAGTTGGAATGTTGCAGGGTTAAAATCTAAGGGGAAGGCCTCGGGCTGGCAGAATTTTATTAATTCCTTTGATATCGCATGTTTTCAGGAGACATGGTGTAGGGAAGAAATTAATTATGATGGGTTTGTTTCATATAATCTGGTGGCGAAGGGCACTGGGCCGGGCAGAGCAAAAGGGGGTCTGTTGATGTTAGTGTCAATCCACCGCCCAATCATAGTAAAAGAGTATATAACAGTGGGCGAACATGCCCAGATTCTCTGGTTGTTAGAGGAACATGCCCATAATATCTTATTGATAAACTATTATAATAATATTTTTGATAGTTCTAGGGACGTAGTCGTCCGTGATTTGGCTAAGGCAATTGAAAATCTGAACCCAAAAGCTAACATTTCTTTTGATTATATCTGGGTTGGTGATTTTAATATCCCATTATGTGAACTGTCTATTGAAAATGTCTGTGGATTTATCAACGATATGGGTGTGGAACACCTACATTTTTGTCATAACAACTATGGAGATTCATTAAATTACTGTTTGGGTTACTATGATTTAGAAATTCTAGGTCTCCTTAGAGAGGAATCTGGACAAATTATCCCCACTTTTAAGGGTCATTATTCCTGCTCAGTTATTGACCATGTGATTGTTTCCTCTAATATTGCTTCTTGTTGTGCTTCACCTAGGGTTGAAGTAACTACCTTAAGCGATCACAATTGTATTATCTTGGAAACAACTTTTTGGGCCGATAGCTGTGTCAAAACGGGCGTTGTGGTCTCTAATATTGAACCATATAGACCAAATGGTGTCCGTTTGAGATGGGTTGGGGATAAAGCTAGTGATTTAATTGGCTCTATTGTGAGGGACTGCTTACCTAGTCTTAGTATTATTTTCGAAAACCCTATTAATGAATTGCAGGTTTTAAACGTTTTATGGATATGAATTTAATTATTGAGGCCAGATTTACTAAATCCAAGGGGGGCCAGCGTAGCAATGCTCCAAGATGGTTTGACCATACATGTAATCGCCTATTAACTGAATTAAATATGGCACTTGCCAAAAAACCTAGGGATTCAGAGTCCGTTGTGAAATTAAGGCTGGAATACAAGCTTTGCAAAACAAGGAGAGGGGCTCAGTAAAGTCCAAAAGGATAGAGCGCCAGAAACTATTTAGTTAACAGAATTTTTCCTTTTGGGCTAGAATGGAGGATAATGTCATATATACAAGTCTAATAACGTTCACTCACTTATGCACTCTCAAACAAAATAACGAACGCCCCCAAATGTAATGTTGAAAAAAATCGGTAAAGAAAGTCTATTTCGTAAAAACCATTGGTTGAGATTTATTGACAAGTTAAAAAAAAGCTCATTTTCAAATTACATTAAATAAAATAGTCACAGACAAGTGACTAAAAGTCAAACCTCAAAAATGACAATAAAGAGACAATGTATGTACGTTATATCTAAAGGCACAACACAATAATGAATTATCACTTTTGGTACAAATTAAAAAGACAATAAAACATCTATACAATTGTATGGTAGGAGGAATAGTAGTATACAACAAAATTATGTCTTGGATGTGTGAATTCGTAATTACAGTAAACAGAAAAAGTCTGGTGACAGTGCACCCTTGTTACTTGGAGTTCTGTTCCGCAACAAATTCCACCCCACAACCTATGCGTCGACGCGTTTCGGTGGTATACCGTGATAAAAACCACCTTCCTCAGGACTGACAAATTTAAATCCTCCACAGCATAACTCTAACAATAATCCATTTCTGTCCCAATAAAAATTGCTGACGAGTGGCTTTAAGGATAAGGAGAAGCCTACTAGCGATGAATCACTTTATCTTGGATCAGTAAGATAGGGCCTCACTTCATATACGAGGTCATGTTCATTGTTTTGGTATTCCAAGGCGTTTATTTAAAAAGGAGAGTGTCTCCAATGTGTTCGATAGCACTTCAGGGATGGTGCGATCCTGTGTGTGGATACTTTAGTAAGTCAGTTGTTAAGGTATCAATACATCCTTTGTGTGGGCCGTCCTATTGAGGCTAGAGCGTCATTTTCTGATCCGCCCGAAATTCTGGGTACGGCTCCGTTCCTCGATGTGCGCGTTTAAACAAACGTCGCTGGGTTCTCACCGCTTGTGACAAGTCCTGAGGGAGGTGGTATTTATCACGGTATACCACCGAAACGCGTCGACGCATAGGTTGTGGGGTGGAATTTGTTGCGGAACAGAACTCCAAGTAACAAGGGTGCACTGTCACCAGACTTTTTCTGTTTACTGTAATTACGAATTCACACATCCAAGACATAATTTTGTTGTCTACTACTATTCCTCCTACCATACAATTGTATAGATGTTTTATTGTCTTTTTAATTTGTACCAAAAGTGATAATTCATTATTGTGTTGTGCCTTTAGATATAACGTACATACATTGTCTCTTTATTGTCATTTTTGAGGTTTGACTTTTAGTCACTTGTCTGTGACTATTTTATTTAATGTAATTTGAAAATGAGCTTTTTTTTAACTTGTCAATAAATCTCAACCAATGGTTTTTACGAAATAGACTTTCTTTACCGATTTTTTCCAACATTACATTTGGGGGCGTTCGTTATTTTGTTTGAGAGTGCATAAGTGAGTGAGCGTTATTAGACTTGTATATATGACATTATCCTCCATTCTAGCCCAAAAGGAAAAATTCTGTTAACTAAATGGAATACAAGCTTGCCTTAAGGCGAAGGAAGAGTGAGCTACAGCAGTTGGCATGGGACCTGCTTAACCAAGCAGCTGAACTATCTAACAGTACTTTGTTCTGGGCCACTGTTAATTCCCCTTTTATCAGGGATGAGAATACCCCAATGTTAACTTCTAATGTTTCGAGTGATGGCTGGGTTACCCACTTTTCAAATATTTTTGACTCTAACAGTTGTATTGGTACCTGCCATAATAGTTGGCCTGTTTTACCTTTAAATATTACTGTTAGTGAGGTTGAATCCGGCATTTGTGCTAGTAAGGGGGTAAAGCTCAGGGCCCAGACGGGGTGCCTATTGATGTGTATAAAGCGGCCCCCGATATGTGGAGCCCTCTGTTGGCTATAGTTTTTAATGCTGCTATATGTACTGTGCCCCCCGATACATGGGGGGAATCTATCATCATTCCAATACATAAAAAAGGTAGGAGGTCCGATGTTAAAAATTATCGACCCATCTCTCTTTTAGATTCATCTGTCAAGATCATGAGCAGAAGTATGCTGGTGAGGTTAGAGGAATGGGCCGAGCAAGAGGGTATTCTAGCTGATAGTCAGTACGGATTCAGAAAGGGTAGGGGCACACTTGACCAGTGTTTAAATCTTGATCTACTGATCGGGAAATATACTGATGCCAAGTTAGGCTCACTCTACCTTTGTTTTGCGGACCTTAGCAGCGCATTTGATATGGTTGACCACTCAATTTTATGGTCAACCTTGTTACAGTTAGGTGCGCCAGAAGGTATATTTATTTTCTGGCCAGACTGTATGGGAATTTAAAAAGTTGTGTGCGCTTTGGGACCAAAGGTGAATGTACTCCTCAATTCAGTGTAAAAAGAGGTATTAGACAGGGCTGTGTACTGGCCCCCCTGCTTTTTATCTTATTTATCAACGGAATCGACGCAATTTTAAAAACAATCCAAGCAGATGCCCCACTGATCCAAGGTTCTCCTGTACCAGTGTTATTATACGCTGATGACGCCGTCCTACTTTCTAGAACTCCATTAGGACTGCAGCGTCTGATTGATAGATTTTCTTCCCTTATTAAGGATAGGAGGTTGACTATCAACAAGAACAAAACGTATATTATGATTTGTGGGGCCAAAAGTAAAAAGAAAAGTAAATCTGTTAATTTTTCCTTTTGTATAGACAAGGACAAGGTGCTTCAGGTGGATACCTTTTGTTATCTTGGTATAACCTTCTCTAATGATAGAAAATGGATCAACGAATTAAAAAATATCCGTATTAAAATGGCCAAAAATGCCCATGGTGTTTTTAGATTTGCTGCGAAGGTTGGGGACCGACGCACCAGGGATATGCTTAAGATTTATCAAGCCAGGTGTGTCAGTATCGCTCTGTATGGGGCGAGGGTTTGGGGACACTTTCCTGCCATTTCTTGCAGTTAGAGGAAAATGCTTTTTTTAAAAAACTTTTGTCATTACCACCCACTGCATGTACTGACCTCACCCATCGAGAGCTTGATATTAATTTTCTTATCGATCTACTATCTCTGAGGCCACTTATGATTTGGCGTTCTATTTGGCTCCAAGAAGAAAAAACTTTCAATAGACTGGTTATCGAGGATTGTCTTTCATTGGACAAATTCTTAAATATACCATGGTTAAAATATGTCGTCCGATGTTTTTCCGAGATTTTTAATTTAAACATCTTGGTGGACCCTAACGCAGCGTCTTTAATAACGAAACAAGAGCTGAAAACAAATTTTTTGGGCATTTGCCGCAAGGAAACGGGCCATTGCTAACGGTTCTCTATCTACTGTTATGTTATATAACAAGCATAACTTTGTTGAAGGTTTACCCACCTATTTAGTATGGGTAACGAGGCCATCCCATAAGTTTGTGCTGACCAGACTGAGGTTTGGTATTGTCCATCATCTAGTGGAACTGCCAACACTAAAGAAATATCCGCAGGGGCCCTGTATGTGTGATGGCGTTTCTAAACAGAGCACCGTGCACTTTCTCTTCATCTGCAAACTGTATATGAATTTTCGTAAAACCTATGTTTTGTAAATATGGTATACGTACAGTTAATCAAGCTATGAGTTTAGTTTTTAACTTACAATACGTCGATATCTGTTTTTTTACTGCCATGTTTTTAACCCAATCTATCAAGGCCAGGAAAAGTATGTGTTTTTAAACTTATAATATTTGCTATCTATAGTTTTCGAATTGTAACCTGCTGTATTTGACATTGTAATGTATTTTTATTTTTTGTGCTTTCATGGTCATTTTCTATGAACCGAATAAAGCTTCATGAAATGAAATGAAATGAAAGTTCACTGTAGGCAGTTGTGTGTGTTTGTCTAATTCTGTTCATAAAAGTGGCAACATTAATTAATAGGAGGGCTTAACCAGCTCTGCATAATGTGGCAAGTAAACTCTTCCTAAGAAAGTTAAGAAACTCCATTAGAATGTGTAAATTATATTCACTCCTACTGGATTCCTTCACTGAAGAGGAATCCAGTTCTTCATTTTTGTTTTGTTTTCTACATTTTATAACCCTTTCGTTTCAACCTAAAGTAACACCGCCCATGGTGGTGTAAACTGAAATCATTCTAGGAAGCTCTTGTTCACAGTCTAGAACAGGAATCACTGCCAACAACGGGTACAGTACTAGAACTGCAGCTTCTCCTCAAGTGTTACTCCAAACTTTTGATTGAACTGTTTCATCATTCCCCTTTTATTTAATTCCTAAATCCACACCATTTGCAGCGCAATGCACAATTTGAATTTGTTGTAACACCTTTGATAACACCGCTAATAAAGGTGTTTCATGCGTAGAAATATAGGTACTTACAAAAGTGTTCGCCATGTAGGACATTATTCTACGGGGGGCACCATATCAATTTGAACAAACTTTGTTAACAACGTGTGCTTATCCAGCACTTTGTATGAGGATAGACTGCTTCTAGCCTTGTTAGTTTTATGTGCAATCCAAAATGGAATCTCGTCTCCCTAGTGAGTGCTTTGCCCATGATGGCATTAATAGTTTGTTGACTAATTTCCTTCACCACAAGTTGCGTTTGTTGTACAGGGACGGAAATAAAGGTTGTCCCACGTTCTGTGATCGGAAAACCCATAGTCAAGAGGTATTGCGTAATGAATGCCCTAAAATAGGTTTCTGCCCCATTGTAAAACAGATTCAACACTGGAACAAAAATGGGGAATAACTTCCTATATGCAAAACACCTGACAAACCCATAGCAGAGAGTGAACACCTCTCTGAACCGTGGAAGGAAACCGATAAATACAGCGTACGTATCCTCTATTTATAATAACTGGTAAAATCTTCAGTGTGTCATCCAATATTACTCATAAGTCAAGGAGACTGGCCATAACCTGGGTGTCATTAATATGTTTTCTGGATTTCTTTACCAAACCAACAAACAGGTTTTCTAGACCTCAGGCACAAAGACGTTGACCAAGATGTCAACATGAGTCACACAACATGATGGATTTCAACTACCCTACGACCCACTGAGCATTACATAAGTGAGGTACATTTTATGTAAGGATCAGTTTGGGAGTTTTGACAGATATAGTTAGTGGAACTCAAACCCTCTTTGATCATTAACACAAGAACAGTAGAAAGCAGAAATATATTTTCAAGATTTATTTAATCAAACTCCCATTCTAGTACATACAATTTGAATAGTAATTAATATAAAAATAACCCATCCAGTGACTTAACAGCAAAAGAGGCTTACTTTGAGTTTCTTAGATTATTTGCCCCTGCATACCTTTCTGGATAATATAGAGACAATGTTTAGTAAAAAAAAGCCACTGCACCACATCTGAAAGATGTCAGATCAGCTGAGTGGAGATTGGATGTGCCTTTTGTGCTTCTTTCAGCAAAATAAGGTGATTTCAGCTCTGTATGGCCCTTAGTCTTGAAAGCCCTTATACAAAGTTCCTCTCTGACTAATAATGCTGTATTCTAGTTTATGTATTCTGTTTGAACGTTTTTGAACATTTTCAAAATAACCAATTACTGGTAAAGCCCTTCTAACCTTTCACTTAGTTACACATTGTAAAACCTTACTTATGGTTTAAATAGAAATAGGGAGAAGTGGGATATCAATTTCTATGAAGCCTTGCTCATAACTTAAAAATAACCACAGGAAAATAAAAATCCAAAATATTCAGAAAAATACATAACTTTATCCAAGAGGACTGAATTATCATATTGCATTGAATAATGACACAAATAAATGAGAACTTATACCTAAAACGTACACCTATATATTCAAACATTTACAAAATATATGATGATTGTAACAGGTAGTACTTCATTCTCCCCCAATAATACCTGTTTTTTTTACTGTGTGTTCAATGTTGGGATCCAAAATTAGTGTTTAGCAGTTTCTAAACTCCTCAACAAAACTGTCAGCAAATAATATTTTTGATGTTTATTTGGCATAAGATCTTGATTGGGCTATTTTTGATACATTTATACATTTTGTGTTCCACTTTTTCCACCTTTTGCTTTTGGGTAAAGTGGGGGGTAGAGCTGGAGGACATTAAGGGCCTTAGATAACTGCCATGTGCACGCAGGAAGTGCTGAAGTTGACTCAGCGGTCTGAGACAGAGGATTTCCTCAAAGCATTCAGGACGTTGGAAGACGTCTGCAGCTACGGAACTCCTCAGGAGGAGTTTGAAGATGAGCAGGAGGAGGCAGGGGACAACTGTTCCCATGATGAGCTGCCTACTACACCTTTCTGGGCTGAGAGTATTGGTGCACACAGCCTGATCCCCCTCAGAGCTGACAGCCGACCAACTGTATTTCAGTTACAAGCAGTCAATGAGAGAGTATCAGGCTAAGGTGGCTTTCACCACCTTTGAGGAAAAGAAGTTGGCACTGAGGTAAGGAAGCTGGCTTTAGAGAAGTGGAATACCAAGTTGGGGCTGGTACAGCCCAAAGAAATTGATGGCAGCACAAATGGGTTGTCTAAGGTGGTCCAACCCCCCTCATGTATACCAAAGCATGTTATTGCTAGCTTTGTGGTGGGTTATGACATAAAAGAATGTTTGGTTCCTATGAGAGGGTATTCTGGATGCAATGGAAATACAAACAGTCTTTGGGATCATTGTTTTGGGGCATGGGACCTACCTTGGAGAAGGCTACACTCCAAACCATAGAGTGTGGGATAGCAGGATCATACTCCCACATGAAGGATGCGCTAGTAAACAACTTTGGTCTCATTCCTGACAAGTATCACAAGAAGCTAGGGGACACAGTAAAGAGTCACAACCGCAGTGGGAGGAGTTCATACATATCTTTTCAAAAGCAATGGAGGGCTGGCTGACGGGCAGTGAAGTGTAACTTATGATGGGATGTACAATTTGATATGCTGGAACACACCTTGAATAATTACTTTTCAGAGTTATACCAACATCTAGTGGACTCAAAAACTTTTGTAAGGGTAGCTCTTGTGTTGGTACACACAAGGATGTGCAGGAAATCCAAGGTGGTAAATCCTTAGAAGGGGGACCAGACCTGCAGCAGTAAAAGGAGTGGAGCAAAACGAGAACTTCTTAGAGGGGCACGGTAGGATGCACCCGCTGGGTATCCGTGCCAGCCTGCCCAAAATGCACCGATATCCCCTCAGCAAACATAGGCAGGGGGAAGCCTGAAACTTGATCGCAGTGCTCTAGTAGTGCCAAGAACGTGGAGCACCGTAGCCGGGAGCTGCTAGTGATAAACTGGGCAGAGCAGCGCAAATGCAGGAGGCACTGCTCCTGGTGTTCAGGATACCTGTGGCGGGTCAGCCTCAAAATGACAGCGGGCTTTGTCTAGGGGGTTGCAACTGAGATGTATCTGCAAGACACAATACAATTGAGGCCTTGGGACTGGCAACTGAGAAGGACAGTGGAAGATGGAGAGACCCAGAGATGAGTAACTAGCCACCCAGACATCGGCAGTGAGTGTGAGGGCCGCAGCACGATAGTAGGCTGCATGGGCCCAGAAACCCCATTGATGCAAAGAAGATAAGAGGGAAGAAGTGCCAGCCTCATATGCAAAAAAAAAAAAAATTCATGGACGGAATGCTGAACAATGCAAACATTCATCCCCAGTCCCAAGGATCTGGGTTTAATCCATCATTCTTTTGCTCACCACACCACCCCAGTTTGGACCCAGCTATATGCGAATCAGTCTTGACCCTGTTCCTTTTGGGAACAGTCCTGCCCAGACTGCCAAGTCAGGTCCTCCCTGGACCCGAAACAAGCATCCTGGGACCGGTTTCAGGGCATCACCATTCATCAGCCAGGCTAGCTTGAATCCAGTGATGTAGTGACCACGGGACCCACATCTGGGTATACCCTTCCCACTTAGGGCGACATATGCAAAAGAAACAATTGATGGACGGAATGCTGGACAATGCAAACATTCATCCCCAGTCACAAGGATCTGGGTTTAATCCATCATTCTTTTGCTCACCACACCACCCCAGTTTGGACCCAGCTATATGCGAATCAGTCTTGACCCTGTTTATTGTGGGAACAGTCCAGCCCGAACTGTCAAGCCAGGTCCTCCCTGGACCGGAAACAAGCATCCTGGGACCGGTTTCAGTGCATCACCCTTCATCAGCCAGGCTAGCTTTAATCCAGTGGTGTAGTGAGCAAGGGACCCACGTCTGGGCATACCCTTTCCACTTAGGGCAACATATGAAAAAGAAACAATTGATGCTCACCACACCACCCCAGTTTGGACCCAGCTATATGCAAATCAGTCTTGACCCTGTTCCTCACATGCAGCCTACATGCATACAGGAGCCCTAAAGACAGTGTAGCCCCACAGGGTACGGCACGCCATGCATTACACTTTACAACGTTCTGAACTTCTGTGTCAAAGAAGAAGCGTCTTCTGTATCTGTAGTTTCTGTAGTTTCTGGAGTTCATGAGCTTTCAATGGGTGCTATTCTGTGAAATATTGAGCCGCATCTACTATGACAGAAGCACTTGAGTTGTGGTCTGATTTCCATACATTTAGAAGTTTGTAATGTTTTAATATTTTTTTATTTTGAAATTTTTAACTTATTTTTATACTATTTAAAACGTCTGGGCATTTATTTTTTTAAATGTGTTCATATTTATATGTATTTCAATATATATTTTATTTTTCGTTTATCAATTGAACTACAACTTCGCTAATGCACGTTTTCTATATATTGAATAGCATGAATGTCTTTATATATTTTTCTACTTATATAAAACAATATCATGTTTGTCCTACATGATTCAACTAAACACTGCTTTCCGAACTCACTTGATATGTTTTTGAACCACATGCGCGAATACTTGATCTAAGTAGCAAATTACATGGTAAATGCTGAAGTGGTTAAATACCAAATAAAAATTAAAAACAACATCAAACGTTTGAGACTATGGAAGTATCCCTGATCACATAGTGCTGAGTTCAAAGGACAGTGTGTACTGAGAAATTAAGATTTGTTTGAGGTGGATTTTGCAGAAGCCAATGCATGCTCATACAAAGACAAATTAATTGACTCGTTTAAATGTTTTTACAGTTTTAACATTTCTACTTTGAAATATTTTATGTTCCCACTGGTATTTGTCACACATTCCTTGTACGTTTTATAATCTTTAAAAATAGTTAGATGCGGTTTTCTGAATTAAATATTTATTGGCCAATCACTTCGAATAAAAAAAAAGAAAAAGTTCATTTTTATTCTTGGGCAGAATTAAGCTCGGTTGGAAACTCCCATTTGACATTGTGCCTCCTGTAGTTTTAACACATTTTGACAATAGACTTTGTTCTGTTCTTTTGAAAAGCAGCAGTATTTCATCGTGATTGACAATTGTAATGTTTGTGGCTTATTTCAGCTCTGCCAGTGATAAGTGAATCACTACAATTTAGTTCCACTGAGTCACATAACTTAAGAAAGCCATTTAGGGTGCTTAATTGAAACAGAACAGATTTCAGTCCAACAACATACATTTTTATGGCAGTGTTCACAAAAAACCCGAAATGTTTTACATTTAGAAAAAAGTCTAGATCCTTTAACTTCACTGATTCAAGTGACCTTTTCATATTTTGTCTTTCCTTATTAGTTTTGAATAGTATTGTAATTAACTCTGCTGTCTGTATTTTACCACAAAAAGCTTTATTCGTGAAAGAGGAAAGAGTTGATTTGTCAAAATGGCAAGACACATTACAATATGTGATGAATTCCAAATGAATGTTGAATGATGAGAATTGAACATGGTTGTGTGTATCTTGTAATCTGAAATATGTAGGTGGTAACATTTCCAATCTGCCTTTGCATAAAATCCAAAAACAACAGGGTGACGAAGGGAATGCTTGAATTAATCTCAGCCCCTGGCAATTGCTCGGGCCACGCCCATCCATCCTTTTTATCCCATTGTGCCACCTCAGCATGGACCCTGTCATATGGAAATCAGCCTTGACCAGACTCCATTCGGAAGAGTACAGCCCAAATTGGCAGTCCAGGCCGTTGCTGAACCAGAAAACAAGGAACTCAGGACTCGTTTTGCCCTTGTTATAGGCTCATCAGCCAGGTGTAGCTTGAGTCCAGTGGCACAGTGAGCATGCGACCCACGTCTATGCATACCTTTCACACTTAGGGCAGCAACTGCAACAACAAGGTGATGGACGGAATGCTTGAATCAATCTCAGCCACTGGCAATCGATCATGCCACATCCCTATCCATCGGTTTTTGCTCACACTGCCACATCAGTTTGGACTCAGCCCTATGGACACCAGCCTTGACCTGGCTCCAATTAGAGCAGTCCAGCCTGAATTGCCACACCAGGTCCTCCCTTTCCTGCAAAACAAGTAACCCAGGATGGGCTGCGATCTTACTCTGGGCTCATCAGCCAGGTACAGCTTGATTACAGTGGCACAGTGAGCACGGAATCCCCATCTGGGCATACCTATCGCACAAATCAACAAGGTGATAGATGGAATGCTTAAATGAATCTCAGCCTAACACGATTACCAGTGGCAAAACCGATAAGTAGTGAGGTGCCAGGTCATGTCAAAATTTGTATCTAAGTCAACATCATTCACTGCCATTAAACAATACTGTTGATATCTATGATTGAAAAAACAATAAAATACTCCTGCAATCAAAAAGAAATAACTCGTAGAGCATTGCGTAAATGTGGTAAAGCTTTTTTTTTAATACTTGCAAGCACATGCGTAGAAATGTATAATTACATATATCTGAGACCTGATAAATGCACACTTAAGCCATTGTGCAGCGGTGTCAAGGATGATGATAATGACGAGGCAGCTTCTGTAAAATGGTTGGCTTTGTATGTTTTTTGAAATATTGAGCATATTACTCTGATAGGAGATTCAGTGTGTTGCAGAGTGGATCAGTACTATCCTGTGTTGCTCCCCATGTACCACGCCAGTCTGCAAATATGTAGGTGCGGTGACCTTTACAATGTCAGTTTGAAAACATTATTTTCCTGTGTTTTGAATAAAGGTACTGCTGGGTATAATTTGGTTTGGCTCAGCTGTCACCTTATTTGCTGACCACGTCGTGTTGGATGTTCATGTGTAGCATTATTAGTCTGCTTTTGATGTTATGAAAGGTACAGGAGGGTGGATGTGGATACAGTAACATCTCTACGTGGCACTGTGTACTTTATGCAGGTTAGCAATGTATGAAGCTGACTATAAGGAATTGCTTCCTACTCATGTACCTACCCCACCTTGCCCCTCAGATGTTCTGCTTTTGCAACTACCTGGGTTTAAAGAGCCCCACTTACTGACTCTCCGTTACTCTAAGCTCTGGTAAAACCTTTTGTGTGTTAAGCACCAGTGCCTTCCTTTAGAATAATATCAGCTGCTGTGCAGCTAGATAAGAGACTCTGGGCTGGATGGATATGATCAGATGTGCAGGCTGAGTTATTGGGACGGTCTAACTGGGCCCGGTATCCAAGTACAGGGAACCTGTCACAAATGGGACCTCTAATACATTGTTTATCACCTGTGCAGGCCTCCTACATCCGTCTATTTCTTTGTGACTATAGATTACGTTCATAGTGCTTAAACTGTATTTACATTGCAAGTGACAGCAGCATCAAAGTACTAGCTTTTATTATTAACTGAGAAGAATGTGCCATCTTATCCTGTTTGCAAATATAACTAAAAGAAATCCTGTTTGCACTCCCTCGTACTATGAGTTTGGTACTATTTCTCTGCATCAGCCCTTAATGAGATGTAGCCTTTGAATTGCCCTTCTGGGTCATGTTAATTACTCTGCCAGTCAGCAGGTATATTAAAGCCTACGCTTCATAATAGGCCCATATGAAAGAGATTGGGCCTGTTCCTGAAAGAGGATGGGGCAGAATATGTATATATTAATTGCAACATTTTGGGCTTCCTGACAAGCTTGGCCATTTTTATTTCAAGTGAACCAATAGAGGAGAGGCCATGCAAATGTCTCCATCCTCTATAGGAAGCCACTTTGAAGTTTGTTGGGCAGAACCAGTTTGGCCATGGCATTTAGGGGATGTTATGTGTGACCAGTGACTACTTAAAGTCTCCTCTTTGAACAGTTGCAAGATGCTATGGAGGAGGGATGGTTCACTGGATTTATGATTATATGTGACCTGTACACTGGGAAGGGGTATCCAGCTTATGGAACCTTCCACATCCATTCAAAAACCCCTGCATCAGGGAGACATTTTGAGAAGCACTTGATTCTGCTGGGCCCCAAAGAACGACAGACATGGTGTTCTTTGGGGACCTTGGGAAAGGTGTCCCTGAAAATTCCATAGACTGGTCCCATAGGTGGGTGACACCTAAGGGGGGGAGGGAATTCCCTGACTCTAAAGGACACACAGGCACACTTCTTGGGGTTTGCAGAGTGCAGGCATGGAAGTTAATCTACATCAGTGCATAATGGAACTGTTGAGGTAGAACCTGAATCAAGTAGAACCAGTGGCTCAGACAGATGACATGTCTTGGGTGTTAGGAGCTAAAAGTCAGGAAGCAGGTCCTGAGCTCTCCCTCATTGGAAGGATAGCAACAGTAAAGGTCAGCTCCTAAAGTTTACATAAATTAAAGGCCAAGACACCTAAAACCAACACTTCTGGTAGCTAAAGTGCACCACCAGGCGAGAAAAAAACAAAATTCCATCAAAAGTGTCCCCTTGGGCTAAAAACTCCCTGTAAGGCTTCCAGTGTCGAAACGCCAAATAAATGAATTCCGCCCCAAGTATTTTCATAAGTAAGCGCCTGGGGAGGATCAGGACCATCAAGGAAGTAATAGGTATGCTGCTATGCACAACTTTCGGGCACCATCAAGGGCTTGGGTTTTCTCCTTAGGGAGGTCCAAGGCCCAGCAGTTGGTGCTTCCTGGAGTGCTATGGAGAAGTGCCATTTTCACATACCAGAAAGCTCCCAGGGATAGCCAGAGCCACCGAAGCACTGTGGTGTGCCTCCCCTATTGACTGTGTCTGTGTCAGGGGGAGCAGGGAGCACGACACTGAGATACTAACCACTGCTAGAGGCATGGAAAAGGTTATTGGCTCCAGCACCAGCACACAAAGCAGTGTTCGTCAAGGAGGGAACTGGCCAGGAAACACAGTAGTCAATTACCAAACCTGTGACATACTTAAATTGCATATTTGTTATGGTTTTCTCCTTGGTAGCAGGAGAGCCACAAAGTAATCTGGATATTTTTAGGGGCCACACAGAGGGACAGTTCAGCTCTGATTAGCCCATTCCATTTCAAGTTGTGTCACTAGGTTCCATAGGTCATTGAATTCATGACATGGGGAGTAGTTGTTCATAGTTAAGTTCTTATGGCTCTTGTATGCACATTTTTGGTTTCTAGTGTTCAAAGCTGTTTTGAAAATGGATTAAAAGTAGAAAAAAACTCCTACTCTGTATCGTATTGAATATTGAATGCTTTTTTGACAATACCAGTTATAATAGTGAATTACGGTATCATCCAGCAATTTTTAAATATTGTCTGCATCGTGCTTTGACATTATGATTCTGCTTTTCATTTTTGGGGTAACTCCCTAACCAAGCCGGTAGGCCTGACTTTATCAATTATATTTACTCTTTATGTTATATAACAGACATGAGGTTATTGTGGTTTTAGGGTTAATGCCTTGCTGGTGCATAGAGGGTTAGAAGTGCATCCAGTGCAGTGGGGTACATGGTCCGTTAAGGAGGCTACCCAATCTGTGGGACTTGTCCTTGGTGTGCACCTCATCTTGGTTGAGGAAACTTTAGAGTTTGTTGCTTCAGGCATTTCCACCTGCAATTCTTTAGATATTTGTAAATGTAAGTGTTTTTTCTAGGAGTGTGTGTAATAAAGTATTTTATTATTTGCTGTAAGAAAAAGCACCGTAAAGTGGTTTTTATTAGGTTTTTATTTTTATCCTAAGATCTGAGCCTCTAGCCCATTGCTTTCCCCTGAGTAATCCTTGGGCTGCTCTGCCCTATAGCCTTAGGGTTCAAGTGCTTAAAAGGGGTTCTCAATTACCGGTAAATGGCTCTGCAGTATGAGACACAAGGCCACCAGCAAACAAAAACACAATTGTTAGAACTGAGACCAGTACCCTGGGATCCTCCGAACTGGATTGTTGACACAGACACAGTGGGGGAGAGTGATAAAAGTATGATGGGCACCATATGGAGGACTGACCAAGAGCCCAGAAAAGTGAACAGGTACCTTGGTGCCCAGAAAAATGGGTGCCACAGGGGTGAGAGTGCTAGAGAGGTAATGGGAGCCATGAGAACAGGCAGAGCTCGAGAGACTAGCTGAGACAACAACTGGATTTTCACATACCAGCTCAGTCCTGATCACCAGCAGTCCTTTCCTCATGTCTGAACTAGCTTATAGTAGCTTCGGATGGAACCAAGGATTGCGAAGTGGATGAAGCTTACCCGCTGGAATTCTCCACAGCCTGATTACAGTGACATACAGACTCCACAGCACAGGAGAGAGGAAGAAAACATCTTCCCTATCCACCCTCCTTTTATTGGCCAAGCAGCAGTGCTTTGTATTGCTACATTATGTGAAATGTATTAGTGAAACGCACTTTTATCCGTTAGAATATCCTGACGCTAAGTAGCTGTGTGTGCCTAGCCCTGTATAGGGTAGCTTGTTTAATTGTAAAGCCAGGTCTTCAGCTTCTTGCAGGATTTCAGAGGATAGGAAAAGTCTCTGATGTGGAGTGTGATGTTATCCCATGCTTTAGGAGGGACATAAGAACATGTGCAAGTCGGAGTCCTGGGGATCGGAGGTGTTTGGATGGTTGGTGGAAGGAGATGGAACTGTTCAGGTAGGTAGAGTCTGGGTTGTGTAGCATCTTGAACGTGTGTGCAATGAGTTTCAAATAAGCAGGTTTATGTATGGGGAGTCAGTTGAACTTTGTGAGGTGCAATGTGATGTGAGATCTATGTGGGAGGTTGACGGTGAGTCTGGCTGCCAAGTTCTGTATGGTTTATTGTTTTCTGCTGAGTTGGTTAGTGATTCAGAGTTAAAGTATGTTCCCATATTCCACTCTGCTGGTGTCGAAGGCATGAGTGACATTTTTCTAGTGTTACTTAGAAGCTATTTGAAGATCTTCCTCGGTATTTTCAGGTTGTGGAGGCAGGATGCGGTGACAGTATTGACTTGTGTGGTCATGTCCAGTATGCTGTCAATGGTGATTCTGTGATTCTTGACGTGGGTGATTGTTGTGGGTCCAAGTTCAGCAGGCCACAAGTTGGAGTACCATGTCAAGCTATTCTTGACTAAGATCACTACTTCTGTCTTGCCAGTGTTGAGCTTTAGATAGTTGGCTTTAATACAGTTTGTCACTTCATTCATGGAGGCAGCTCAGCTTGTTTCCTGTGTTTGGTGTCTGCACGGGTGGGAGAGTATGAGTTGTGTGATGTTGGAGTAGAAGTGGATGCTGATGTCATGTGCATGAATTATGTTGGCTACAAGGGTCATGTGTGTGTTGAAGAAGGTAAGACTGAGTGATGAACCTTGAGGCAGTCAGCAGATGAGTTTGCAGCTTCCGAATAGTAAGGTGCAAAGCTTCCACCTAGTCTTCTACTTGTTAAGAAGGAGCAGATCCAGTAGAGAGGGGGATTTGGATGCCAGTCCTTTGCAGGTGCCTGATGAGGATGAGAAATGATATCAAGTCAAATGCTGCAGAGAGGTCCAGGGCAAAAACAGTTGCCATGTCTTCTCTGTCAAGGATTATGCAGATGTTATCTGTGGCAGCAATGAGTGCTATTTCAGTACTGTGGTTTGTGCTCAATCCAGACTGCATAGCATAAAGAAGCCAGTGGTGGCTGAGGAGGTCAGTGAGGCATTGGTTGATATGTTTCTCTAAGACCATGGGCAGGTAAGGCAGGGAGGAAATGTGCTTGTAGTTGAAGAGCATGGCTGGGTCTGAGTGATGGTTTCATAAGCAGGTGGGTACAGGCAGTATGTTTCCAGGTGTTTGGCTGAGGCATTGGGGATGTGTGTTAGTGCTTCTCTGATTGGTAGGAATCATTTGGTTAAGGTTTGGTGGGGGTAAGATTCAGAAGGGGCCCTTGAATGGGTGGTTTTCTTTTTAGCTGTGGTTTCAACTATTGTGACCCCAGGCAACAAGGTCAAGATACGTTCTTCTTGCGATGGTAATGCTGTTACAGAAGAATTTGGCGAGCTTGATGCAAAGGTCTGAAAAGAGTTTGATATTGCTGTAGGAGGCAGTAGCTGCAGTGAAAATGTGATGGTGATGTTTTTGTTGCTGTTATTTGTATCAGCATCAATATGGTCTACAAGACTCAGTATAGGTGAGCTGTTCAGTTTCATATGAGCGGAACACTATAGGAAGATAAAATTACTAATATCACCAACTCTAGCCTAAGTATGAGCAACGATCTAACCAACCCCATTTCAGCAATGATAGCACAAGAACATGGTCAGTTTTAACCCTGGGCGTGACACTACGCTTCGCCCACGTAGTGTACGTAGCGCTGCCTGCTTCGCAGTTTTCGAAGTAGGCGAAGCAGGCAGCGCTACGCACACGCCAGGGCGAAGCATAGCTGCCTGCCACCCACCACCCACCTCCCGCCCGCCCTCCTTTTAAAACGTACCCTAATTGTATTTCTCGCAAGAAATGCGCATGCACGGGCGTCCGCGCATGCGCATTTGTCAGAAGAAGTTGGAAACCAGGAAGAGGGAGGCCCGGAGACGCCGCGTTTCAGGTAAGTGTCTTTACTTTTATTTAATTTACAATTCGGGTATGTTTTAAAAGGAGGGCGGGCGAGAGGCGGGTGGCGCGTAGTGGGGCTACGGGGAGCACGTAGTGTTCGTAGATTTGGGCACACTACGCGCTGCTTCACGTAGCCCCACTACGCCCACTACGCCCACCCTTAGTCAGTTTATCTCTGTTGGAATGGTCATTAAAGGGTCTGTGTTCCACTGTAAAACCAATTTTTATAGGAAGAAAAAATACCCTATCCGTACTATTAGTTTGTTACCATTTATCTGTAATTTACAATTCAAATTAGACGCAAACACAATCTTAGGTCCTTAAAAAGCCAAATTATTGCAGGACTTTCCAACTTAATCAGAACAAGATTTTCAGAAAGGTGATATAATTATTCTGCAACCCAGATTCACCAGGTTGAACTGAAATTGTTCTTAACTGGTTGGCACTGCAGATGTCGTTTTCTTTGTACCTTCATGTAAAGTAATATGCTATTAATCTGAAATTGAAACAAAAACAGAAAGTTGAATGTCCCTAATCCGTCAATGAACCCCTTAGCTCTGATTTGTCTGTGTGCCTTTCTTTGCCATAGAGAAATCCAGACCCTTAACTATGGAGTGCCCATTTTGTGAGGGGGGTTTGAACCAGAAACATTAACTGAAATAAGGATAATTAGAATGCCTAAAGAGGTCAAAATCAACATGTTGGACTATTTCCCCAGAATATAGCTGTAGCTGACAGCATAGAAAGTCAGAGAATTGATATAACAATTGTTTACAGTTGTTCTTTCTTTTTCCCTCCAGATGGAGTAAATAATTAACTCCCAAGTCTCAGCTTTCCTTGTCCTTTACAGTTTCAGTGCAGACGGTGTGATATTCAAGTTCGTTGCACTACATTTGTAATGTGGACAAGCATATCGGACACTGTCTGGTGTTCACACTATTCAGTTTCAGTTTTATGGCACCATCGCTTGCTGCTGGGAAAGACCTTCCGCAATATCCTGTGTTTTTAACACAAAATTGTGAATGATCAGAGCACATGTAACAACGGTTGAAAACAATGAACAGTGACTACTCAAAGGCAGAAAGTCTCAAGGGATAAAATAAAAATGTATGGGTGGGGAAATTCCCTTATATTGTTTATAGCATTCCCCCAAATCTTTGCACAAGGAAGTTTTTTTGCCCCTCTTAGGGGTCAGATTGAAATATTTACCACCTTTTTGACAACCCTGGAAACAGGAAGCCAACAAAACCACCAGGAAAAAAAGAGAGAAAAGTAATTTCATGCGGAGCAGACTTATGCACCCCAAGTCAGGCAGCATGGCGATTTTACCCATCTCTGCCAGCCCATATACCAAAGCTATGCCCAAATAAATCACAATTTCCACTCTATTACCATGAGAGGTTCAAGCTCTAGGACAGTCAACACACAGTGGACCTTCCCTACCATAGACATTTCTAAAAATTAGGGAAACCAAGGATTTAAGCCCTTTTTCCTTCGAAAGATAACGTGCAACTGCACAGATTTCCCCTCATCTTATGTATGTGACAGAAATCTAATCTCTTTCAGCCAATTCAGATGTTTTTTCATCCTTTATTCCTGCATGGCGCCATCCGGTCTGTAGCTCTGTCTTACCTACATCAGCAGGGACTGTCCAACCAAAGTCTATGAGAGCATCTCTTTTGTGGTAACTGCAGTGGCTGCCTCAGGAGAGCATCACACATGTGGCTCTGCATGAGATGCAGCTGGGTGTCCTCAACACCCCTTCTGATGCAATGTTAAGTCTCCTTTCATCTTACTTCAAGGGGAGAGGTGTCGGCAGTTCCTGGGCCTGATCATCAATTGAGGCTTGGATCTGCATGGTTCACTAAAGCAACCTCTCCTCACGATGATGGCATCCGCCAGGCTGCACTCCTTGTCTTTCTCCAGTGTCCCCTCTGGAAAACAGGTCACCACACCTGCTCTTTAGTGGGGCGACAGCCCAAATGTCACAGCAGCAGGTTCCTCTTCAATGCACCTTAATCTGGGATACAGGGTCACCGACTCACAATGCACATGGATAGCAGCGAATTGGCATGACAATCTTGGCGGTCTCTGGCATATGGGATCACAAACTCAAACCTGCACATGTGCTAAGAACTGATAATGCAGCAGCCATCTCCTCACACCTGGCTACAGGGATCCACTTTCCAGGATCCTCCACTGAACCTTGCTCCCTCCAAAACTCCTCTTCCTCACATGGCTCACTGGTTTTTGCAAGCAGGTAGACACTGGTGCACCTGGCTAGAGGGGCCAGGGGTCTTGAATATCCCTGGTTGATTTCCCCTCACCAAGCTAGGAGACTGGCAGGCTTTAGCCTCTAGTCCTGGTCAAGTATAAAAGTCTAGGGGGCATGGCTTTGGACAGAGGGAAATGGCGGCGTGCTGAAAGATATCCATCCAACGGGTCCCCAAAACCCAGTAAATCCTTGATTTCCAGAAGTCCTACAGCAACCAAAATTGCGAAATAGGTTGGCTGAGAACTGTACTGCTAGGTACGCTGGCAATTTGCAGCGGTGCGGGAGCATGGGATGTCCCTGTCTGGTGTGACGCAGCTGTGAGAGCCTGCCGGCAGTGGGCCTCGGGGCCGGAGGAGTTTGTGCCCTAAACGAAATGACTGTTAGTGGAGCGCACTACAGGGACATCAACGCCTCAGGAAGACAGGCGAGAGCGGGGGAGCAGATCGATAGAGGAAACCCCTGGGCAGAGCGAACGGCGCAACGGAGGCCGCCGAGAACTGAGAGGGCAGCGGCTGGGTCGTGGCTCCGCTGATTGTCACCATAAGAGTGGAGAGGGATTCGGCGGTCCTGCGGCCACTAGCAGAGCGCGCTGAATAACCGGCACCCAGTGGACAGAGTACGCCGTCTGAGAAGCTATGGAGTGATGCCGGGAACGCGACCCAGAAGCACCGGGGAGCAAAAGGTGAGACACACAGCTGCATGAGTGGCTGGCACAGGTCTAAACTTTCAGGGAAACACTGGGACGCAAAATTCTAGCATCAGCCTGAGGGGGTCTGATGATTTGCCACTGTCAAGCCTGCAAGGCGGGAGACTAAATTGATGTACCATAAAAATAAACTAAAGGACTATACCTACTAATAGTCCCAGTACCATTACCAAATAATCAGTCAGTTGGCAGTGAAGAAGGTTCAATTGTTTATTAAACAAAATACTCTATAGAGGAGCCTCTCCGAACCTCACCCATCTGGTGCGCCGGGAAGACTGTTGGCTCATATTCAAACATGAGGTTATTTACTTTTCGGTTCAACACATACAATCGCTGTAAAAATAAAAATACCAGTTGGCCCTCGAACTCCAGGGAAGGACCATATATGGCACACATCAGACCAGTACAAAGGCTTGACTATCTATTATCGATGAGGTCAGGAGGGGTGACTCCCTTTCATCTTGGTGCCTGGGAGTGTAGACACGGCGTCTCCAGGAATGCGCTTATCGCCCACAAAGTCAGATGCGACCTTGAGTCTTAGAACAGTCGAGTAAAACAGCCTACCTTCAGCTGCTACCAGTAACTCAGATGAACTGGGGCCTGACAACTGCACGTGATCAACACGTGATCACGGCCCGTGCTCGAGCATATGTTCAGAAGATGGCGTATGTATGGTTCTCGACCTACTCTTTTAGCAATAGATATACAGGGAGGAAATAAACGAGTTTCCTCCAAGCAAAAGCATATATATCAAACAGGGAGTATACGTATATATGCATCATGCTAACATAATATAGGTCCGATACTCCTTATATACGGGAAAACTACTTTTTTCTCCCTCAAAACAGCCAGATCGAAGTGATCAACACCAAGGAAGGAGGAAGAATCGCTTGTGGGACATAGCCAGAGACATGGGGAGCTGGTCCACCGGTGGAGCAAGGTGCTGAAAGGGCGCATGAAGCAGATAGTTGCCGAAGGAGGGTGCAACATGCACAGTAAGAGTGCTCCACCAGTAGGACTGGGCAGTGAGAAACGCAAGAGGACTGGGGCTGAGACGGAAGGGTGGACGTGTGCTCTCCGGTGGGCCACAGGAGTCAAAGGATCGCCCCCTAACTTACCTGCAGTACTGGTGACAGCGCATAATAAAAGGTGGGCGCTCCCTGGGACCCTGGTAGGACTCGTGGAGGTGTAAGGTATAAAAGACTCGCTAACTACCCTGTGGGGTGGAGTCCTGCAGAAACCAGATGGTGGGATTGCCACCGTACCAGCACAACTGGCCGAATGAAGCCCAAGGGTCCACCAGGGATGCAAGCCAACAAAATGGACAAATACGCGGTGCCGCTCCCGGCAGCGACGTCGCAGTCTGATGCCCCCGAACAGATGGCAGAGCCCTCTCTGAGTACCATTATGGAAGCCATTGCAGATCTCTAGGGGCCAATAGACCCCAAAATAGACGCCGTAAAGCTCGATGTCAATCTCCTACGTACAGACCTCAGGAAAATGTCTGATAGGTTGGTGGCCACAGAAACTCAAGTTATGCACCAAGAAACAAGTACAAAGAGCCTCAAGGAGAGGGTCCAGGCCCTTACAAAACAGCAGGACCTTATGGCTACTAAGCTGGTAGACCACGAAGGGCAGGCAAGAAGGAACAATATACGCCTGGTGGAAGTGCCGGAAGAAATGGAGGGGCCTAGTATGGACCTATTCTTGGAAGTCTTGATCTTGAACCACCTCAAGCCCAAACGTCTCTCCGTTCACTTCACAATTGAGCGTGTGCACAGGGCCCCTATCCCGAAACCCAAGCCAGGAGCACTGCCGCGCACAATTATTCTTAATTACCGCGACAGAGACGCCATTCTACAGTCAGCGTGGCAACAGGGCGACCTGCTGCACGAGAATGAAGTGATCAAATTTTTCCCGGACTTCTCATTAAATGTGCAGTGCCAAAGACATGCATTTGAAGCTGTGAAAAAAGAATTGAGGGACAAGGTAATTAAGTATTCCATAATGCACCCGGCAAAACTGAAAGTATGGTTCCTTGGAGCCCCAGAAGAGGCTATGGAATGGATGGAAGGATGGCGGACCGTTTGCCCCAGTTAGTCGAGGGGGAACTGGCAAGACAGATGTAGGACGGCCGGAGAAGAATCAAAATGATTGCCCTCCCTGAATGGGTCTGCCCGGAGGGTCTGGAAATGGCGGAGGTGGTCTCAGGAGGAGCTATGAACTGTGAAGATGGGGAGATATGGGTGCGAATCTTACATGGGGACGATTGACTGTGAAAAAGAACGGCTGTCTGGTAGGATAGACCTATATTCTTAAAATGCAAGGGTGTTAACATTGGACCACGGGAATATGTGTTGCTAAAGGAATGGGGACCCCGAAGTGGGAGCTCCTGGAGCGCGGCACCAACCAACCCCACTGTTGATAGTTGTGTTATGGGCGACAGGCACTCTGCGAGTTGGGGTGGTGGGAGTTGTGACACCCGCCAGCAGGGTAGCAGGGAGTGGGGATGATAGGTTGGGGGGAAATGTCACGTTATGGAGGAGTTTTTTTTCGTTGTAATGTCAGCTTTTTTTGAATATGCAAACAGGTTCACAGATTACAGCAGTTAGGGAGCAAACCACGACAGGGATGGCATCGCAGGAACGGGCCGTTAGACAGTATTCGGATCAACCTACCCTTAGGGGGTGGGGAGCAGACACGCAGGGCTTGATGGGCCTACGTATATTATCCTGGAATGTTAATGGATTAGGGAACCGCATTAAACGAAGTATCGTACTTCAGAACCTGCACCGCCACAACCCGAGTATTGTACTGTTGCAGGAGACACACCTTAAGGGTCAGAGGTATCAACCACTGGACAGATATGGCTATAGACTGGTAGCACATACAGGCTATACTTCCGGTTCCCAGGCGTAGGAATAATGGTAAAGGATGGGACCCCGCTAGTCGTGGATAGAGTGAGACATGATCCCCTGGGTAGATTTGCGGCCCTGGCGGGGAGTTGGGAGGGACAAGCCCTTACCCTGGTCTCCTGCTACATCCCCCCAGCAGCAAAGCGGATTCATGCACAGCATTGGGATCTTTAGTAGTGGGCCTTCCCTTGGGAGTATTGGTGCTGGAAGGGGACATGAACTCTACTATGGACCCGGGGCAGGATAGAGACTCTGCCGCAGTGAGAGTGGGAGGGGTGGAGCCACTCTCTGCATTTACGGAGGCAGTGGGCCTGACTGATCTTTGGAGGTTACATAATCCGGGGGTCCGACAGTATACCTTTTACTCCGCCGCACATGCCAGCTATTCAAGACTTGACTACATTTTGACACACTGAGGGGGTGAGGGGTGGTTCATTAATGCTAGAATCGGACCGCGAGATATATCTGATCACTCCCGGTGGGAATTACACTGAGAGGCCCGGAGCGCCAGTATACATTGCCACCCAAACTGAATGCCTGTTTTTTAAAAAATAAAGAGAATGCTTTAAAGGTTAAGGAGAGAGCGCAGCTTTACTTTCAGGAGAATGAGGTGTCAGTAGAGGAAGCTGTTACTCTCTGGGAGGCATTTAAGCCTGTAATGTGGGGATATGTCCAAGCATGCATAGGCGCAGAAAACAAAGAAAAGAAGCTGCTCTGGGACCAGTTAGAGATAGCACTACTAGAAATGGAATCTCACTATCTTGAGGAAGGGAAAGCAGATAAGGAACTGGCGCACCAAATCGACCTGCGGAAACAAGACTTACAAAACATGTCAACGAACGCTGCGAGGTCGGCAGCGACGGCAACTCAGAAACGGATATATGATTTGGGGTACAAAGCAAATAAAATGATTGCATGGTTAGAAAAACTGGACAAAGAGAGGAACTGGGTGGCGGGAATACAGGACAGCGATGGGAACATACACTCGAAGGGAGAAGATATAGCTCGAGTATTCGCCAACTACTATGAGGGGCTTTATGAATCAACGACAAAGAGGTTGGCAAAAGATTGTAGCAAACTGCTGGTGGAAATGCGCCACCTGTACTGGCAGAAGAGGACAGGGACTCCATAGACGGAGAGATAACAGTGGAGTAAATAGTGGGGGACATACAGGACTTGCAGGCAGGAAAAGCACCGTGGCCCAACAGGCTACCAGTAGAACTATTTAAATGCACGGCGACCACTGTAGCCCCATACCTATTGGCTATGTTCAATGAGGCGAGGGACCGAGGTTTACTACGTCAAGACCAGCGAACAGCAACGACAGTCGTAATTCCCAAGGCCAGCAAACCGGAAAACCAGTGTGGCTCATACAGGCCATTCTCACTGTTAAACTTAGAAGTTAAAATCCTGGCGTAGGTGTTGGTGTACAGACTACAGGTTCCCATTCTGACATTGATACACCCGGATTGGGCTTCATGCCCCACTGAAGTACCAGACTCAACCTACGCTGACTGTATGGGGTAATGCACTTGGTGAGGACTAACCCGACCTTATTGTCACTAGACGCCCGCATGGCATTTGATAGTATTGAATGGACCTCTGTTTGAGGTCTTGAAATGGTTTGGCTTCGGACCCGGGTTTATATCCTCGATCCAATTATTATATGCGCAACCTATGGCGAGGGTCCGTGTTAATGACTCGGTGTCCCAATCTTTTACCTTACAGAAGGGCACAAGGCAGGGCTGTCCCCTATCACCGGTATTGTTCGCATTAGCGATTGAACCCCTGGCAGCATGGGTCAGAGCAGATCCGATTATTTTGGGCATCAACGGGGGTGAGCAATGGAAGGAAAGGATATCATTGTATGCTGACAATGTTCTTCTGTACGCTTCGAGACCGCAATTCCCGAGTAATAGGCTGCTACAGATCTTCACGCTCTTTGAGGGCTACGCGGGGTATCGGATTAATTGTGGCAAGTCCCTCTTGTACATGTTATCGGAAGGGCCGTCACCACAGTTGAATGCCGACTCAGACCTCCGGATGAAAATGAGTTTTAAATATCTGGGTATACAGATTGAAAAAACAGACGCAACGTTCCTGGCAAGGAACCTAAAATCACAACTTGATAGGTTAAGAAATGACGTCATGCACTGGAGGAGGCTGCCAATCTCCTTGATGGGAAGGGCGGTCCTCTTCAAGATGATATCCCTGCCCCGGATTTTGTATATTATGCAGTACAGCCCCCGTCACATACCAGAAAAATTCTTTAGGGACATAGATAGTGAATTTAGGATGCTGCTGTGAGACGGGGAAGGTGCGCGGATCACACTGGCCAAATTGCAGAAAGGGGTGTACGAGGGAGGGTTAGCGGTCCCAGATCTCGAAAAGTATTACTGGGCGTCACAGCTCATGGTCATTAACGATTGGGCCTTTGGAGATAGGAATGATCCAGCATATAGGGTTGATCACGGGGCAATGGGAGAGGGAGGTTACCTGCAGGTATTATACGATAGGGGGTGTTGGGACGGACTGCCCCAGCACACCTGGATGGTACAGGTGGCATGGACCAAGGCCAACCAATTCCTGGAATGTGCTGGAAAGCTGACTGAGCAGACTCCTCTATGGACCAGTGACATGCTTCGTGAGGTGGGTTGACTACAGGGTTTTGCAAAATGGAAAATGATAGATATTGCATATTTGGGGGATGTGAGACAACGGCAGGCGCTGAAGACGTTCTCAGAGCTACAGACGGAATTTCATATGGCACCCGCGGAGCATTATAGGTATTTGCAATTGAAACATGAGCTGGGCAGCCATCTTAAAGATGGAGATCCGGTCCCCGAATATAGTCCACTGGAAGACAGGCTATTACTGGATCCAATCCCAGAGAAGGCATTGTCTTGTACATATGAAAAAAACATGAATAATCTCTTAACTATGGTCAGAGAAGCATGGAATCCGAAGTGGGTCTATTGGAAGACGATGACTGGGCGGAGGCTGTACAGAGTCCCCGAGAGGTAGCAAACAGGGCGCGATTCAGATTATTCCAATTGCGGATATTGCATAGGTTCTACTACATCAGCACACTCATGTATAAGTTAGGACGCATCCCAACGTAAGCGTGTCAGAGGGGATGTACTCAGAGGGGAACATTTTTTCATATACTGTGGGACTGCCCGATCATACAGAAAAAGTGGGCGAAAGTGGCCAGAGATAATGGAACAAGAGGTCCCCCTTGATGCCAGGTGGCATATACTGTGTGTGTCGGGTGAATTATCCTGGCCTTTATAGATTAGAGAATATGGCTACAAATGGCAGCAAAGGTGGCCAAAAGAAACATCGCCAGGGCATGGGGGGCGGTCCAGCCCCCTAAAGTCTCCCAGTGAGAAAAAGATATGGACTGGTGCTGCGCAGCTGAAAAAACCGTTTACGAGAACCAGGGATGCTCGAAGAAATGGGAGAAAATTTGGCAGCAGTGGGAAGATTATACGGGGTTCGGAGGGGTACAGACTAGTTAGGTTGGGAGTGGCAGGGAGTGGGGAGATCCGCGAGCTGGACTTAAGAGGAACTACTAGTGCTATGACATGTTCTGTACAATGGACTTTGTAAACTATTGAAATTGTATGTAACCCAATTTATGAACAAATCATACTTATGCAAGCTGATTATTGTTTAATAAAAAATATATTTTTTTTAAAGTAGAAAAGACTAGCAGCAGAATTTACTCCCTCATCGCACAGCCCAGCTGGCTTCTGGATAGTTGACAATTTTGGTGGCCTTGACCTCTCCTTCTTATAGTTCATTTTCGAAAACACAGAAGGTGATGTAGGGTCTGATTCTTTGAATTTTGTGTTAACGGTCTGCTTCCTTTTGTAGTACCCTCTCCCCTGCCCTGTCCTTCCACCAGAAAGCAGCAGGAGTGACTCCAAACAGCCCCACAACACAGGCCATGAGAGTGACCAGAAGTTCACACCTGGATGTTAGCACAAGGTGATATATGTATCAGATGGTTACTCCTTCTTCAGATGTGCCTAGGCCACTTTTCAGAGACATCTCTCGAACAAATAAAGAGCACCCTTTGAAGTAAGCTGGAGAGCCTGGCTGACCTTTCTCCAGTAAGCGTTTGACCGAGCTCATAGTAATGCAGCAATCCACAAATCAGTTTGAAGGGGATTATGCTACCTCCTCATGCTCCTCCATTCAGCCCTTGGACTCCCAAAATGATCTTCCATACATTGTCCTATTCACATGCACAAATACATCCATGACATGCATACAACACATGCTCACTGAACAGCTCTACATGCTAGTTTGATATAGGCAAAGGGTGAGTTAAGCACAGAGCTGCAGAACTTTACATGAGTGAGCCTGTGGACCTAACTCCAGTGATACAAGTAAAAAGGTCTGTTCACTTCTCCTAATCACTATACAGTATGTTGCCACCACCGAACTCATACAGCTTAACTCCACATAAAGACAGTTACCTTTCACCAAAATTAGGGTACTACCTTGGGTGCCCCTCCTGGTCCAAAAGTACTGCAATCCAGGACACAGGCCTGTGTCATTGTGTATACACATAATTCGTACTAGCCCATGAAAACAAAAATCAGCACCATGGATCTAGATATCATGGCATTTGTGAGGCCTCTCAGGGCAGGGGTACATGTCCATCACCATGCAAGGGACTTTTCTTATGCTGTATACATCAGGCGACTCAAGCAATGGAAACCTAGTGCTACCCAGGGGTTAGATATTGTGATTAAGGGTACAGGTTGTAGATGTTCTGGCTATTGCGGGGGCTGTGGATAAAGGAAATATTTGAGTTGTTCTATGATGGATCCAGCTATATGTGTGTGGATCATTTAATCTAAGTTTATTTTAACAATAAACTCTTGTAAATTATCAGGTCAAGATCCTATGCACTGTTGCACTTTATATTGCACTTTATACAGCACTTTATACACTTTACACTTTTATATAATAGCACTTTTTCTATCAACTCGGATTGGGTAATCTTGTTATAATAGCACTTTAGGATCAGTTCACAGATTGTAATTAGTGTTTCGTAGGTTAATATTAGGGGTGGGCGGAATTTGCGAAATCCACTTTCGCAAATTATCGCGAAAATGTTTAAAATTATCGCAAACAAGCGGAAATATCGCGAAGATGCAGATTTTTTTTTTTCCCCGCATGTTCGCGAGATTTTCTGCATGGTTGCGGGTCGCCAACTAACTCATGTGGTTGCTCGCGGGCGCGGCCATCTTGTTTTGAGTTGTCTCGCGGTGCATGATCGCCAGAAGAAAGACGTGATCGCGCGACGCATGACGTCACAGCGGGCGCAAACTGTCGCGAGACAGCGCAAATGGCTAAAACCAATCCAACATTTCATGGAGAACGCGACCGGATCAAGAAAACTTGTCGGCGAACGCAGGTATTCACGTAAGGCGATCGCGCGCACGCGAGAATGTATTATTTAACAGCGCGAGCAAGAAACAAATTATCACCAAGCTGCGGAAAGCAGAAATTTTGACATTTTCATGCTCTCAGCGGAACGCGAAAATGTCAAATTATCGCAATTTCCGCAAACGGAACAAAATTTTTGCCCAGGCCTAGTTAATATATGGTTAGAAGAAAACCCATGCCCTTTGCATATGCCACTTTTTCTTCTGCTGGTAGGTTAATATACCCATATAGATGAGGAGTGTTCCATTGTTACAAGGGATCATCTGGGATTAGGTAATTTGGGCCCTATTTAGGGTAAAATGTGCCATAGGATGGTGCTTACCAATTATGGACCTGGTAACTTTTTATATTTTTTCTTACATACTTAATGTATGGTTTGCGATATAAGATAATGTATAGATGGGCATTTTAAAATCTTTATAAGATATGAATTACACAAGCACTTTCTTTTCTAAGTACCATAAATGTGGTCACTGAGATTGTGAAGGTGTTATTTCACATCACAGTAGGAGTGGGAGTATGAGCGTGAAGAAAGGCGCCAGGTCAAGGTGCCAAAACTGTTGGGTGGGCTGAAGAGGGGAGTAAAGGGCCATTCTCCTATTTGGTGGGGGCAGAGGTGGGGGGTTGGAAGGGGAGGTGTGAGGAGGAGGGTTATGCAGTTAAAAAAGAGCAAGAGCAAGACAAGAGCAGGTCAGAAATGGGTAAGGTATACGAGCAGAACAAGAGAAGGGGTGAGGTGGTTGTGGTGGTAAAGGTGGTAAGTAGGGTTATGGGTCAACTTTATAAAGCAACGAACAGCAAGGATATTAAGGAGACATAATAAAGATAAGGGCAGAAGTAAAACATCATTAATAAGTGAAAGTGTTTTGATTAACCCCTTCGCTGCTAGGCCTTTTCCCCCCCTGTGATAAGCCTTTTTTGGGCTATTTGGGGTAGTGCGCGCTTAGGGCCCTGCAAATTTTGGACCACATAAGGTATCCACGCCAACTTTGCGTCCTTTTCTTCCAACGTCATGGGGATTCTAAAGGTACCCAGGGTTTGGGGTTCCCTTGGAGGGGTCCCAGAAATTAGCCAAAATACAGCAACATTTTTTGGGGGGGGATAAAACGGGCTGCAAATGAAAGTGTCCGGGTTTTTCCCTGCAAATGTTATAAAGAAATGGTTTGTGTGGCTGAAATCTCCATTTTCCCAGCTTTTTGGGGATGACTTTTGTCAGAAAACCAACATTTTTTACACAGTTTTGGCATTTTCTGGGACATAGCCTATTTTTGCTAATTTTGTGCTTTCAACCTCCTTCCAGTTAATCGTAGAAATGGGTGTGAAAGTAATAATGGATCTTGGTAAGATATACATTTTGGAAAAGTTGACAAAATTCTGGATTAAGCAAGGGGTCATTTGTGTAGATCCATCAAGGTTTCTTTTTAGAAACTAACAGTTAAATATAGGAAAAATTGAAAATTAGTTGAAAAAAACCAGCCTTTTGTGTCAACCTTTTCACCTGTAACTTCTTCTAATTATGACAGCTCTTTGAAAGCAATATACCATTACATCCACTGGGCAATCCTGGTTGTGGGGATATAGAGGACTTGTAGGTTCACCAAGAACCCGACGAACGCAGAGTCAAAAACTGAGCAGCAATTTGCATTGGTTTTTTATTATGTTCCGGGTATATAGCAATTATTGTAGGAAAATGTATACATGGAAAAATTGGTATGAAAGACACCTATGTATTTCTGAAATGGGATCAAACTATAGAGTTTAGAAACAGTACATATTTGCACATTTTCAAAATTGGGAATACTCATACAAGCATGAGAATTATCGGTCATTTTTCAAAATGACTTCTTTTTTACACAATATCTTTAATTTGGAAGGGAGAAATGCATCAAAAAGCATCAGGTAATAACAATTGCTTTACGAATCTGAATTACCCTCAGTCTCCCGATAAAAATGGTACCTCACTTGTGTGGGTAGGCATAGTGCCCACAATAGGAAATGGCTCAAAACCCAACGTGAACACACCACATTTTCACAATGAAAATGTACCCTTTTTTTGCGAAGTGTCTAGATGTAGTTTTTGAACACTAGCTCTGTCGGCACCTAGGGAAACCTAGCAAACCTATACATTTTTTTTAAACTAGACACCCAGGGGAATCCAGGATGGGGTGACTTGACTGCCTCCCACCAGGTTCTGTCACCCAGAATCCCTTGCAAACCTACAAAATTGTCAAAAAATCACATTTTCCCCACATTTCTGTGGTGGAAAGTTCTGGAATCTGCGTGGATCCACAAATTTCCACCCACCCCGCGTTCCCCAAAGTCTTACAAGAAAAATGGTACCTCACTTGTGTGGGTCGGCCTAGTGTCCGTGACAGGAAACGGCGCAAAACGCAACGTGGTCACACCTCAATTTCGCAGTGAAAAATGACCCTTTTTTGGCAAAGTGCTTAGCTGTAGTTTTTTAACCCTAGCTCTGCCGGCACCTAGGGAAACCTAGCAAACCTATACATTTTTGAAAGCTAAACACCCAGGGGAATCTAGGATGTGGTGACTTGACTGCCTCCCACCAGGTTCTGTTACCCAGAATCCCTTGCAAACCTAAAACATTGTCAGATAAACCACATTTTCCCCACATTTCTGTGGTGGAAAGTTCTGGAATCTGCGTGGATCCACAAATTTTCACCCACCCGCGTTCCCCAAAGTCTTACAAGAAAAATGGTACCTCACTTGTGTGGGTCGGCCTAGTGTCCGCTACAGGAAACGGCACAAAACGCAACGTGGTCACACCTCAATTTCGCAGTGAAAAATGACCCTTTTTTGGCAAAGTGCCTAGCTGTAGTTTTTTAACTCTAGCTCTGTCGGCACCTAGGGAAACCTAGCAAACCTATATATTTCTTAACACTAGACACCCAGGGGAATCCAGGATGGGGTGACTTGACTGCCTCCCACCAGGTTCTGTTACCCAGAATCCCTTGCAAACCTAAAAAACTGTCAAAAAAACAAATTTTCCCCACATTTCTGCGGTGGAAAGTTCTGGAATCTGCATGGATTCACAAATTTCCACCCACCCCGCGTTCCCCAAAGTCTTACAAGAAAAATTGTAGCTCACTTGTTTGGGTCGGCCTAGTGCCCGCGACAGGAAACGGCGCAAAACGCAACGTGGTCACACCTCAATTTCGCAGTGTAAAATGATCCTTTGTTGGCAAAGTGCCTAGCTGTAGTTTTTCAACTCTAGCTCTGCCGGCACCTAGGGAAACCTAGCAATCCTATACATTTTTGAAAACTAGACACCCACTGGAATCCAGGATGGGGTGACCTGACTGCATCCAAGGCCCACGAAAAAGCTGCCATTTGGCACCTCCACTTGTCCTCGAGGTCTGCTCAGCATTCCAGATATCTACCTATAGACACCACCATTGAGTATTTGAACAGCCCAGTTATGCACTGAGAGACCGTTGTTGCGCCCTGAGGCTGTCCCTACAATCCGCTCATCCTAAAGTGCTCCCAATCAGCCCTCAGGGAATGTATGCTTGCTCCTATATTCCTGCACCATGCCTTCACGAGACCCTGTGAGTGTGTTTGGTCACTCCAAACTTTCCCTAACTTCCCCTCTCAGCCAGAGATATCCTAGATATTCCCTCACCCACATCCAGAGCCCCTCAAGAGACGCTTGTTCCCCCCTCTGCGACCCGCAGCTCCACCTCAGCAGTCACCTGCAGACACAACCAGCTGCCCTTCAACGAGTGTCCTCCTGCCCGTGGGTACCCCATTTGGTCCCTAGACACCAGTTCCGCTGACTCTCCTACATCCTCAGAGACCAGTCTTCAGCGGCCAAAAATGCGATGTTCTTCAGTGAATGGGTGGCAAATTGCCCTCTGTAGCCCCCACAGCTACTAACCTGCCTCTGAATCACATTTAGTCGCAAGCAATTTGTCCACAACTGGAAAGAAGGGCAGTCCTTCCCATTATCCCCAAAGAGTCAAGGGCTTAAGGATTTCACATGAAGGAAAGCATTGCACAGAGGAGCCTTTTCCACCCATTGTGTCAACTTGCCCCTTAATTGCAGCTCCAGCATGGGGTGTTCAAGAGAGGGCGTGCCTCTGTTTTCTTCATTCATTTAAACCCCAGTTCCCACCATGGAAGAGATAGGAAGCAGCCAGCTTATTAAAAGGGCATTTACGGATTTCTATATAAAATTAATCTCTGAGTGGATAGAACGGTCTACTGTCCTTATTCTCCTCTGACGCCTGATCTAAAACTAGTGTTAGCTACTCTTCCTGCTCAAGGTCCACTCGTTTTACACACCAGACCATTATTACCGGGTCTCCAATTAACAGCCCTGTTGTCAGCAATTGCATTTCTGCCGCGGGTTGGAAAGTAAACATTTCATGGATGCTTACCGGTTCGACATTTTCCGATCAATGTAGAAAACGAACCAACTAATTTATTGAGGAACTCTAGCTCGGATCTATTGTTCACGCTCTGATAATAATGTATTGATTGACATACGCATGTCAATTATAAACACGAGCATCTAAGGAGAAATGGTTTAGCAGCGTGACGTTTTCTTTAAGGCGGCACAAATGTTCAGAAGTCAGAAGAGCTGGGGTTAAATAAACAGCTGCTCCGGCTTTGCTTGAACTTCTCTGTGAGGTTACTTGATCCACTGCTGCTGGGAAAGAATACCATGAATAATTAGACATCAAAGTGGACATATTTGAGACAGCTCTCATTGGACAATGATTAATTGAGGAAATAAATGGGAACAGTATATAACCTCTCATATCTTTAGGAAGGTTAAGCGGAATTAAAGATGTTAACCCTCGAAATATGTAGGTAATATATCTGCTACATGTGAAAAGATCCGACTTAACATCCAGTCCCATTAAAATCTGTCAATGAAAATGGGAAGAAGAATTTGTCAAGCTAAATATATAGAGCAATGTACAATTATCAGATTTAAAGAACTATAATCCATTATTATTCAATTAGAAGAGCAAACTAAAACGTGTCTTTGAGGCAGTAAGTCAAAAGATCTAATTAGAGAATCCTGCATTATTCTCCATGCTCAAGAATTAATACAGCAGTGTAATGTTTCAACCCTATTTCACTGTTCATACTCATTTTGTTCTGTAGTTTTATAGTTTGTAATTTTGTTTTTCAGATTCTGTACAGCAATTTTCGTAAGTTCCTTCCTATAGTACTTTATACCCATTATTGTTTATGGATGGTCGCTCTGCATGTTGATAGGCATGTAACAAGCCTGAGGTTATCTTACGTTAGAGGTTTAATGTAGCTGAAGTATTCCCTCTTTTGTTATAGCTGGCTTTATTACAAAACGGTAATGCATTACCTCTGGGAAAGCTAATGGATTCTTGCAAACATTCACCCCTCCAACTCTTCTAACAAGGTACAATTTACAGTTACATTAAACCTATTAGACTGAGAAATATAGAGTTATTTTTAATGCACCTTTTAAAGATGCAATAGAAGTTCTATATGAAGCATACTGTCAAAGGTAAATTTGCATGAGTTTCCTATTGTCCAGTGCACTGGGTACTTAGTCTCTGATGTAAAGTTTCCCTGCCAGGCTGCATTGATGTTTCCTGATAATTTGGTTTAGGAATCAAGGGCTAGCTCAATTGAGGTGAAATTAACTTTGGGACTAAATGCCGGACAAAATAATTATCACAGGTGCAATATATATAGAATGTCTAGTCAGATGTTTTATTTTGTATCAAAAGAAAAACACTTTAATTACAAGTTGATATATAATATATCTATATATTTATGAGCAGTAATGTTGGGAACCAAACATTGTAAATAAGCCAACCAAAAAAACAAGAACAAAGTCATACAGGAAATACAGTTGAAGCACTAAACTTCCACATCTCATACAACATAGTGCTTGCTAGATAGCTATCTGCTTGCAAACACTGTGCTGATTGTAATCATTTGGAAATAGAAATGATCACACTCATGTCAAAACAGAAATTCCTAAAACAGCAAACACACATTGTAAACAAAGCAATTTGTTGGAAAATAATATCAGAAAGCACTAACCTTGTCATCTGGATACAACGGGAGCAATGCACTTTTCCATCCCTCACTTCTCAGTCATTTACAAAGAGAATATCAGCGCCAAACGTATACATGGAAACGGGAAAGAAAGACAGGAGACACCAGATATATTCACTCTGACTAGTCACTCTGCTCAGTCCTGACATAAGCAGATGGAAGTGGGGATCTAAATGGAAATGTAGCTATTTTAATAAACTGCCATTAAAGTACTCATCTATCATTTCAAACAATATGCCTTAATAGTATCTCTATGTTACATACTCTCTATGTACTGATGTGAATGTTGATGCATGAAATTGAAGCATGAGAATAGATGAATTCCCTTCACCTCTACCACAAGATGTGTGCATCTATGATGAAGGTCTGCTTAGTTTTTACTTGATTTGAGTACAACGTAGGGACAATCATCTGTATATATCATGTGTAGCCAACATCTTGGCATACAAATGCTTACTGCTCCTTCACAGGATGAAAACCGAAGGTCAAATTCCAACGAATCATGAATTTTGTAACATTGCTTAAAGTCAACATAACTTCATTTTCCAAATAGTTCTGTGTTCCCAAACTGTTCCCCAGCGAACTTTCAAGGTAGCAAGTGTTCTCCAAAAATGAAATCCTGAATTCAAGTTGAAGGTCCTTCTGTAGAAACATTGAAGGAGGATGGCCTAGAAAGTATGCAATGAAGCACAAGGAAAGTTATACTCAGTAATCCAAGAAGTCCACTGGCATCTCTAACTCTAGTTGCACTGCAGACACCTTAGAGAACCCTAGTTCTTTGATTGCCAGTGTCATGTACTGCAACCTCCAGGAGTGCAAAGTTCCATATGATAGTGCAAAGTCTTGATGCATTTCACCATTATCTCTGCCCTGAAAAGTATTCAGTGCAGAAAAGTTTAAGGTGTTGTGCCCCTGCACCCATCATATAGCTAATGGTAATCCCTGTATTTGAATTTGGTTCCTGGCAGTTTCTTCCTTCCTATAAGACTGCAGTCTATGTGTATAAGCTCTTCTTTTTTAAGGACCTCTTACATAAAATCGACATAACAAATGTGGGGCATCGAAAGAGGAGGGTGGTTCTCTTGATCACTCCTCAGGGCCATATTCCTTCCAATGTATGATATATCGCAAATCCTTTCTGTCATTTCTCATTTCTTGCATCTAAAATCCAATGTAAAGGTTTGGTTTGGCCATGTCGAAAGATGGCCACTTGATTCCGTAGCTCCGCGCTGTGGGTAGCCCCGGATGGCAGAGTGAGGGCTATGTGGTGGTTTTATGCCAGTTTAAGCCCTGACAACCGAAGATGGAGCAGCTGAGATTGAGCAACTGAGATTGATCCGCTGATGAATCAGATTCAGAATATATTTCATTGTTTAGTCAATTAAAACCATGACAATATACCAACAAAATTTAATACAAAGCATCATTAAAATGTACATAAAAAAAGAAATGAGCCAATTAGTGCATGACCTGGAGCACATACTTTGAGTGTGAGGACTAACAACATTATGCGATACATGAGGTAACAGAGAGACAGAGAGAGGCATGAGAACTAGTCCCTAAGGTGCTGTTGTGCTTTAACCATATATATTGGCATAGTCTCTAAACCCCTTGCAATATATCAACAAGATTAAACACAAAGCACCATTAAAATATACATAAAAAGAATGTGCCTAATAAAAGTTACGAATCACTGCAGGACTTAAGTCCGTAATTTGAATATGAGGACTGACAGTATGCAATACATGTAGTAACAAAGAAAGTCATGAGAGCTAGTCCCTTGAGTGCTGTTGTGCTTTACCTGTATATTGCACGGGTAGTACAGAGAGGAGGCATCAGGAGTAGGTTCTAAAGTGCATTTGAACTTCGCCGCTGACAAGTTCGGATACATCGGACATCCCTCAGCGAGATTATCTGGTGAGGAGTTCTGTGCGGCATTGCGAGCGAAAAATGGTAGTTCATGACGCACACGTTGAGAGGTGAAATGAACTTGTGAGGTTTGTTGCAGTAAGTTTAGCCTCACTGTCAACCTTTGAATTTGAGTCTTGCCCCCTCCCGCTACATTCTGAGGAGCTGTGTCCCGAACTGGCCTCCTTCAAATTGAAGCTCATATTTTGAGGGGAAGAGGAGCTTCTACTAACCTGTTTTGTTGTTTCCGTGTTTAGCTGATTTACCTGCCATTTGACTCAGATGGCCCCTGGAGTCCGCAAAGTGTAGTCTGGTGACATGGCCTCTTTGCAGATAAGGCAGATGAGGTGACCTGTTCTGCTTTCAGGGCTCAGGAGCGCCCACCATTTTGGTTTCCCGACTGTGGGTGAGAGCATGGATTGTGCTGTAGTGAGCAGGTGAGACTGACTGCTGGTAATCTTCGCAGGCAAATAGAGCACTGCCTGAGGCTTTCCCTTGGTGGATCTGTAATTTCCTAGGCCGTCATCTGGTGCAGATTTACAGTGGTTCCTGGGCCTAATGTTGCGCCGTGCTTCTAAGCACACGGGCGGAGGTGCGGCCAGCTTGCTGACACACGGAAGCGACTTATCTTGAAGGCTGCCTGCTGGTGGTGAGAGTGGAGAATAATATGGTTGAATGGAACTCTTCCTATGACTTATCTGATCAGTCTCAGTTTCCTGGCCCGATAGCCTATGCTGACTTGTAGCTGACTTGTGGTGGCAGCTGGGCCTGCTGCTGTATTGTGCTTCTGAGTGCTGACCATAGAGTGCTGGTCCGCCACTCTGTTGGACCCTCCTTACTTGCCCAGTGCCCCCTGCTTTCAGCCTGTAATTGCAGATTTGACAAGTGAAGGGGCTGGCTTGTTAGTGTTTGACAGCCGCTTCCCTTGACATACTGACCCTGTGGTAAGGTCCTACGGCACTTGGATTATCCCATGGCCCCAGCAAGTCTTGTGACTTGGTTATTACCTCACTCTGCCCTGGTGGGACTATCGGTCCCAGGGCTCCCGGCAGCATCACTGCAACACTGTTTACCTGTCTTGTCAAGAACGGGTCTGTCTTAAGTAATCATCACCCAGGAGAGTGATCCACTGCGGAGGCTGCGTAGAGACATTTCCTTCATTCCTGGTTGTCTGCAACTTGTTGCTGATTGCCGTTGGTCTACTTTTACCGACGCTTTAAGAGAGACTGAGACAACAACACTGAGCTGAAATAATAGAGCTTTGTATAATTCCTCTAGGCTCTTGATGAGACGGTGTCCACATTTATCTGGTCAATGTCTGAGAAGAAGCTTATGATCCCAAAAGAGTTAAAGTCTATTCAAAAATACATCTTTTCAATATTAGAAATTTGCGTGCCTATGATCTATGCTTCCCCTCAGTAGTGACCAATCACAAAACAGACACAGGATGACTCACAGACAACAACAACATTGATTCTGATTAGGTCAGGTATCAACGCTCATCATCTACTATACCATAAACGTCTAGTTAGCGAAATAACCTACATGTCAAAGATTGACACAGAAGAGCCGGTTATGCCTTCTAATAAAGCATCTAGTAAACTCGCTAAACAAGTTCACTTGTCAGCGGCCTTAAATCAGGGCAGTCTCGCCTCAGATAACAAACACTCAATCAGGGGTTTGTAAAGTGCTAGCTACACACCCAGAACTGGTCTCAAGGTGCTGAGGGAGGGGGGGCAGGGGGTCCGCAGATCCTGGAGTTTCACTGAGTTCCATAAAATAGCAAGGTCTTGAGGTCCTTTAGGAACTTGGGGAGCGGTGCAGTCTGTCGGAGGTTGAGGTGGAGGGAGTTCCAAGCCTCGGCCGGCAGGAGGGACAAGGAGCGCCATCCTGTTCTGGTTTCCTTGATCCAAGGTACTGCTGCAAGGGAGAGCTGGGGAGAGCTGGGCCGAGCGGAGAGAACCCATGGGACGGTGGAACACGAGGCAGTGGTTCAGGTTGGCTGGTCTGGTGTTGTGGAGGGCCTTGTGTGCATGGGTGAGAAGCTTGAAGGTGATTCTCTTTTCGACTGGGAGCCAGTGTGGGGTCTGTAGGTGCTGGCTGATGTGGCAGTGGCGTGGTCGGCTGAGAATGAGTCTGACGGTGGCGTTCTGGACATTCTGGTGTTTGGGGGTGAGGTTTTTGCTGATCCCGGCGTAGAGTGTGTTGATGTAGTCAAGTCTACTACTGATGAGGGCATGTGGAAAAGTTTTCACGTGCTCAGGAGAGATGCCCTTGAATGTCTTGCAGAGAATACAAAGGTGTGGTAGCAGGAGGAGGTGATTGCGTTAACCTGGCAGTCCATTTTGTGGAGTCCAGAATGATTCTGAGAATGTGTGCGTGGTCCGTCGGGGTGGGTTGGTCCCCGAGGGCAGGGAGCCACCAGGTGTCATTCCAGGCATCAGGTGACGACCCATGATGAGTATCTCAGTTTTGTCCATGTTGAGTTGGAGGCATCTGTTCTTCATCCATCTGGCGTTCGCTTCCATTCCATCTTGAAAGTTGCATTTGGTGATGTTGGGTTTGTTGGATAGGGAGAGGATGAGTTAGGTGTCGTCTGCGTACAATGTGATGTTGAGTCTGTGTGTTCTGACGATGGATGCGAGCGGGCCATGTAGATATTAAATAGGATCGAGCTGATGGAGGATCAATGTGGGACTCCACAGGGAGTCGGAGTCGATTCTAAGAGGAATGGGGGAGTCTGACTCGTTGGTTTTGCCAGAGAGGAACAGTGGCACCACATTCTCGACTCCGAAATCAACTAACCCTATGATGACAATTTAGACGGACTCTACTTGGAACGGATACTCCAAGAAATCATTGCTGTTGGCCTCTATATCTACTCTCATGACTGAGATTAAATCCATGCGCACAGACTGCTGTATTCCAAAGCCGGATGGATTGCCTGACTGAGCTACTAGTAGCAGTTGAGAACTGCCTTGATATTATACCAGACCATTAAGAAGAGCTTCTATTCCTCACAAGTAAGGTAGTAGATTTGGAAGATAAAAGTCGTCGAGACAATGTCCGCTTTTTTGGCTTTCGGGGGAGAATAGAAGGCTCAGATACAAAATCGTTTCTTAGAGAAACTCATCCAAAGCTTACAGGTCTTACTTTCAAACCACCATTGGAGATGCAGAGAGCTCATCGCATTGGTTTTCTCAACACAGGGAAAAATATGCAATCACGTCTGCTTATTATCTGCTTCCTACGCCATGAACATGCTCACCAATTTATCATTGCGGCTCGTACCCATGGCCCGTACACATTTGAAGGTCATGAGATCAGAATGGCAGCAGATTTCTCTAAAGAAACTAATGATCGTTGCAATGCTTTCTTTTCTCTTAGACCCCGCCTGCAACAACTTGAGAACAAGTACTGCCTCTTTGAGCCTGGGTGTTTGCTGATTACCAAATATATAATTTCCAAGGAGTTCTTTAACACAGAATATCTTCATTATTTCTTAGATGAACTTTCTCCTCAGAGTTTGGCCCCCAACTTCTATCATTAAATTCTACGATATCCACAGTTGGGTCCTGACATAATCTAGGCAGATCCCAGACAATGGGACGAGATTCAGACCGATCTGTTGACCCTTGGGAGATCAAGCGCCGCCCCTTCAGGCAGTAGCTGCCCTTACACAGGAAAGAGACAGAGGCCCCTCATGCTCTCTCCTAAAAAACACTTTATCAGAGGAGGGTGTGCCATGAACTGTGTTGATTGATGTCTTGTAGTCCATTGAATATAAAGAAGTCGATTTAAAACATGTACTTCAGGCAGTGGCAGCCCTTACTGTGGAAAGAGACAATGACAAAGCATGCATCCCCCCATCATCTGAGGAGGGTGTGTCTTGAACTTTGATTAAATATTTTACCCGTCCTATATTTATGAATTGAAGGAGGTCTTCCGCCTCTTTGCATACCAAAGACAGCGTCTGTATGAGTACCTGAACATTTATTCATTTTCTTATATATTACATACTTTATAATGTTCCTATTTCATCCCACTGCCTTTTCCATAATATACATATAACAACATTTCATTGCCCTTCCAGTTTCTTCCAATGCCTGTTTGCTTAAGCTTTTAGTATTGTAAAACTATGTATGACATAAATATTCTTTAATCCCTGTTTACTTGTTATGCATTATATATACTAGAATATCCCTCCTCTTTTGATCCCTTCTCGCACCTTTCCCTCTCCTCTTTCTTTACTTAACAAGTATTTATGATATTATCTAACTAGAATAATATTTAATATTTAATGGTGCTAATATTTAACTAGGATATTATTTAACTGTACTCATATTCAGCTATGATAATATTCAACTGTGACAATACATGCCTATGATAATATTTGATACTTATTTGCCACCACTACTATGTTATGCAATATGTGCATGCTGCTTGAGCTGTTGCTATGGAAACTGGCATTTAGCAAAAGGGGTGAAGATGTCAGTTGAAAAGTGTTATTCTCTGTGACCAATGGAAATTCGTTTTTCAATTTGAGAAACACTGGGAAGCAATGCCATTTGTGGCTCATGTGTATATGCATGTTAAAATAGAGGGAAACTTTGCCAATACTGGTTTGACTTTGGAAAGTGTGGTGTTCTATATTGAGTGTGTGTTAAACAAAACCCTGTCTGAGTGTGTGAGATTTTTTAGTCAACAGTTTTATTTCAATAGTGAGTTATATATTTTTGAGGTTTATTTAAAATAGATTTGACATGTTTATGAAACTGTGTTGTTTGAATTAAATTACTAAATGTACAGATGTATATTGGGATAATTTATATTGTATTTGAGGTTTGTTTAAAAAACAGTATGTACAGTAATATATATATTTATAAGTGTGTTGAAAGGTATAGTTGAATGATGCCTCTTATTTATTATTAATTGGTTAAATATTCACTAAGAATGTGTATTTTCTAAAATGTTCATATAAGGTGTAGTTTATTAGGCATGATTTTGTCTTCTCTGTAAAAAGGTATAGGTTAATATTATTGCAGTATTATAGCTAGTTTGGTAAAATGAGGTACAACTGTGCTGTTTCCAAGATGATCATAAAAGGTGTTAATAATTACAATTATGTTATTAGTTTGTACAGTTTGTGTGGTTTTAGAAATCCTCATAAAAAAGGTGATGTTTATTACTCTTCTTCATTAAGTCTGTGGAGAGGTACAGTTTGATGATGTTGCATATTTCTAGATTTAATGGACAATATGTAGCTCAAAACAAAACCAGTACATTTTACTCTTTCTGGTATGTAGTAGTTATATACTTAAGTAGCTAATATGTTATGGCTCATGTATTTGTTTAGATTGTATTTATATAGTTGTATGTATATTTACTGAATTAATGAGAGGTGCTTGACAGATTAGAGGAGTGCAAAGATAGTGAATATGTGATTTCATAAATACATGAGAAGTGATTTACTGGTTCTATATTGTCCAATCTCGTAGTTAGGCATTAAGGAACGCAGTGCTACAGTCAAATGTGCACAATCTATGCAGTCCCCTAACCCCCTGCAGACTACTGATTCACTCCTGCAATAATCCAGGTAGTACTCATGCAGTGCCCCAATCACACTGTCACTCTCTTTCCACTCTTGTAATCATCCTGACAGAACCATTTCCTTATCTAATCTCTGTGCCAAAACACAAACACTTATAAACTCACCCTGCTGTCAACTACCAGCACTCTAACTATCCAGTCACTATCCATGCACTTATACAATACCTCAGGCATTAAGACACACAGTGGTACAAGTAAATGTGCACAATCTATGCAGTCCCCTAACCCCTGTAGACTACTGATTCACTCCTGCAATAATCCAGGTAGTACTCATACAGTGCCCCAATCACACTGTCACTCTCAGTCCACTCTTGCAATCATCCTGACACAACCATGTCCTTATCTAATCTCTTTGCCAAAAACACAAGCACTTATAAACTCACCCTGCTGTCAACTACCAGCACTCTAACTATTCAGTCTGTATTCATGCACTTGTACAATGACTCAGGCATTAAGACACGCAGTGCTACAGTAAAATGTGCACAATCTATGCAGTCCCCTAATCCCCTGCAGACTACTGATTCACTCTTGCAATAATCCAGGTAGCACTCATGCAGTGCCCCAATCACACTGTCTCTCTCTGTCCACTCTTGCAATCATCCTGACAGAACCATGTCCTTATCTAATCTCTGTGCCAAAACACAAGCACTTATAAACTCACCCTGCACTCTAACTATCCAGTCAGTATCCATGCACTTGTACAATGACTCGGGCATTAAGACACACAGTGGTACAGGTAAATGTGCACAATCTATGCAGTCCCCTAACCCCTGTAGACTACTGATTCACTCCTGCAATAACACAGGTAGTACTCACGCAGTGCCCCAATAACACTGTCACTCTCTGTCCACACCTGCAATTATCCTAACAGAACCATGTCCTTATCTAATCACTGTGCTGAAATACAAGCACTTATAAACTCACACTGCTGTCAACTACCAGCACTCTAACTATCCAGTCACTATCCATGCACTTGTACAATGACTCAGGCATTAAGACACGTAGTGCTACAGTCAAATGTGCACAATCTATGCAGTCCCATAATCCCCTCAGAGTACTGATTCACTCTTGCAATAATCCAGGTAGCACTCATGCAGTGCCCCAATCACACTGTCTCTCTCTGTCCACTCTTGCAATCATCCTGACAGAACCATGTCCTTATCTAATCTCTGTGCCAAAACACAAGCACTTATAAACTCACCCTGCACTCTAACTATCCAGTCAGTATCCATGCACTTGTACAATGACTCGGGCATTAAGACAACCAGTGCTACAGTCAAATGTGCACAATCTATCCAGCCCACTAACCCCCTGCAGATTACTGATTCACTCCTTCAATAACCCAGGTAGTACTCATGCAGTATCCCAATCAAACTGTCACTCTCTGTCCACTCCTGCAATTATCCTAACAGAACCATGTCCTTATCCAATCACTATGCTGAAACACAAGCACTTATAAATTCACCATGCTCTTTTGTTGCAGTACTCTAATCATCCAGTCAGTACCCATGTACTCATGGAATGACCCAGGTACTAATATATCCAGTATTACAATCATCTATCCACTATTGATGCAGTCCTCTAAATACGTAAACACTACTCATTGAGTCCTACAATTATTCAGTTAGTACCTGTGTACTGCGGTAAATGGATTGTGATTTTAAAACAAATCGTTTAAATGGTTTTTAAGTACAACGTGTTTGTTTACTAATACAATTGTATATTTTATAGATTTATTTTAATAATATTATATAGATATATTTTTTAACAGATATTGTTCATCATCATTAAAAAAACTTACCATGATTAGAATAACAGACAAGAGGGAACAACAACAAAGGACTGGTATTTGAAGAAAACACAACAGCAAAAATTCGATGAACAACAACATGTGGGAAAAAAGAAAAAGTCTTGCGGTAAGAGAACTAAAGAATTTATTAAACAACTTTCAAAGGCTAGAAACAGTGTGCACAATGTGGAAAGTAGAAAGAATGCCTCAACAACAAAGAAGAATAAAAAGAAAAAAGGAGAAAATAATGGGAAATTACATTCTCAAAAAACAATGTATGGTAAAAGGAGAAAGAATCAATTTGATTAAATAAGGAAAATAATGTTTTACAATAGAGTTGCCTTTAATTTGTTAAAAGATGTGAAGAAATATAAAAAAAATCTGCATTTTATAAAAAGAAGAAACAGATTGAAACTATTGTTGAAAAGGTTTTTGAATTAAAAAGGAAATTATTCATTTTAGTTTTAAACAGAATTCGACCAATAGATAAGCCAGTATATTTTATGAAGGCCAAAAGTAAAAAGAAGAGAGTAATTAACAGAACTAACTTTTGTGATTATTTTTTGGGTGAATGGAAACACAGTTCAAGTTCAGAGCCTTTTTTTAATGAAGAGAGCTATTTTCAAACCAATACATTATTGTATGCAGTTGATACCAGTGGTCGTGCTTATGAAGTGAAGAATGGTTGTCCAATTGAAAAAGGAAAGATGGTTCCTAGAAATGTAGAAGAATTGATAGCTGATGAAGTTCTTGGGAGACGTACTAAAGCCCCAGTGTATACTTGGGATTGTAGTAGTATTTGCAGTATACGACAGGAATCTATTGATATTTTACGCAATTTCTTACGAGTCTATAGTAAAAAAAGTGTTAAACAAAAGATTAAGATGTTGCAAGGACTAGATCCTTGCAGAGCGAGAAAAAATACTGGTTTGCAAGGTCATTCTCTGGCTTGTCTATCTAGAAAAGTGTGTCAAAGTGTTTTTCATCCTTTTAGAATGTTAGCAGTACATCATTCTCAAATGCGGAAGTTAGTCAAAAGATTGTATTATGCAAAAAGTCCAGCAATATTTTTAAATGACTTAAACAGTGCTCTTTTGCATGGGTCAGTATCAGATGTAAAAAAAAGTTAATGATGAAATAGAGTTTTGTTACTTTGGTCCTGAAGAAGAAAGTAGACAAAGTGAGACATTGATAGAAGTAGGTGTTGACGAAAATGTATGAAATAGTGGTACAGAGAAGTTTGAAGATGAAGTTACAAAGTTTAAGGTAATTTCATGTGAAAGGCCAAATTGTACTTGTATTTGTTGTCAACGAACTCACTATAAAAATCAGACTAGGAAGGTTGATCTATATTTAAAAAGTTAAAGAGAAAATAATGATAAGTGGAAGGAATTTGCAACTTATTTGTTGGTAGAGGATTGCTTTGATTTGGGTACTGCTCAACGTAGTTGTAAATATTGTTAAAACAAATTAGAGGATAATAAAATGCCAGCTAGAGCTGTCCATAATAATCTAGAGTTGGTAGCTATTCCTCCAGAACGGATAGATTTAAACATATATGAATCTATTCTGATTCAATCTGTGTACCCGTTTCAGGCTATTGTTTGTATAGAACCTAAAACAGGTAATTTGCCTCCCATCGATTTACAGAGAGGATTAAAAGGAAGAGTTGAATATTTACCTCTAAATTTAAAGAAAATTATTGAAACTATTGGTGTAGAGAAAGAAGAAAGTGAATCACAAAATACTCTAATTAATGGTGTTCCTACTAAGAGGAAGACAATCTGGCAGGAATTAGTGGATGTCAGGAAAGTGCAAAAGGCAACATTGTAACTTATAAAAAACAACGATTACTACAAAAATGTGTATGTGGAATAAGAAGAAAGGCTTTTAGGAGATGATAGTGAAATGTCAAGTGGTTAACTTGAGAAAGTGGACATGTCCAAAACTGAAGAGATTTATGAACATTATAGTGTACATCCTTTAAATTCGAAATAAGTGATGGGGAATACTATTGAATTATTCCAAATGAAGAAAGCAAAGGGGACTCCCATGAGTGTTTGGGAAAAAAGTTTGGAAGCTCGTTGTTTTCCCCAGCTGTTGACAGCTGGAAAAGGTGGACGATATGACAAACGATCAGTACAGATTCCTGCATCAGAATATCAACAAGATTGTATGCAGAAGATCCAAGATTTCGACAATGTATCCCATATATATGTCATCTATTGTTTGAGAGTGACTTGTCTGGACTTTCATTTCATATGCAGTCAACCACATATTAAAAACAGGAGTAAATCTTCAAAATGTTTCTGCAAAGGTATTTATGGATAAAGTACATCAGAGAGATGATCATTTAGAAACTCAACTGATTAATTTGATGGCATGCATGTCAGCGTGGTACTAATGAGTATTGGTACCGTCGTCATGAAGAACTTAAATGCATGCTAAGGAACTAAGGAACTTAGGAACTCCTACGTGGTTTGTTACCCTAAGCTGTGCTGAATACGCATGGGATGATTTACTTGAATTTGTTCGAGAAACAAATTCAAATATTAAAAACATTGAATTCAAGATTCCTGGAGAATTGTGTTCTATGGATCCTGTAAATGTATGCCGATATTTCAATCATAGGTTTGAAGCTATGATGTCTTTTATCTGCAATAAAAAATAATCCTCCTCTTGGAGAAGTTATTGATTTCTTTTGGAGAAAGGAGTATCAAGCTAGAGGCGCTCCTCATAAACATATGCTTTTATGGATCAAGGATGCACCCAAATTTGGAACTGATTCGGGTGAGACTGTTTTATCTTTTATTGAAGCTTATGTTACATGTGCTATACCAAAAACAAGAGAAGAAAACATTTTAAGGCAACAAGTGTTACGGTTTCAAACTCATCGATGTGGCAAATACTGTCGACAGAAATACAAGTCGAAGGAAAAGTTTTACACCAAATGTCGTTTTGGATTTCCACGCCCAGTAATATCCAGAGGAAGAGTAAACAGTTTCATGTCAGCGGTTAGACATACCATCACTAGAAAATCTCCCAAAAATACTTACAATTTGAAAAGAAGTGAAGAATCAAAGTATATTAATGATTATAATCCAGTTATTCTCTCAATGTGGAATGCTAATATGGATATCCAGTATGTTGCGGATAATTAAATTTTTGTTGCTCGTTATGTAACATCATACATAACAAAATCAGAAAAGACGGAGTTGAAAGAAATGTGGAAAGAAATTTCCCACGAGAAGAGTCTTAGTAAGACATTGTACAGCTTTAGTTTGTAGATGCTGTCCCATCGAGAGATTGGAGCATACGAATGCTCAGATCTGTTGTCCTCTGCAAGTATATATTCAAAGTCAAGAGGAATTATTTGGGTTAGTTTAGGTCTTGCTGCAATGCAAAATCGAGTACTTAAATCTACACAAGAAATCGAATATTTAGCATTAAATGAACCGGAAAGCACAGATATTGTTAAAACAAACATGTTGGATACATACTATCAAAAAAGAAGTCGTCATCTTGAAAACATATGTCTCTATGAAGTGCTGCAATGTTACAGTTTTAAGAGAAATACTACAGAGAACATAAATGAAGAAAAATATGCAGTGATTGGTTCAGAAGGATGTTTGATGAAACATAGTAAAGGAAATCTGATTAATCATGGGACACTGAGTTGTGATACTCCTGATAAAAGAGAATTTTACTATTTAGCACTTTTCCAACTCTTCAAGCCTAACTGTACAGTACAGAACTGGAATTACTTGGAGATTTTTAGTGCTATGAAGATTCTTTCAATGCATGTAAAGATAGCATTGAATGCACAGTTTTTGCAAATTATCTCAAAATATTGAATGAAGAAATTGATCAAGAAGCTACTATTACAGCAAAGATTGCTAGATACAGTTCTCAAGACAGTCAAAGTTCTGCTCCACTGAGTCAAGTTCCACAAGGACAACCAATTCTTGAAAATGAAGCAGCAATCGCTATGAGTGAAGTTTAATGCATCAAGCTCAAGAAGATATTATGGATTTAGGAAACTTTGAAGAACAACTAAATATTGAAAAGAATAAATTATATCAGCAAGTGAAACAGATCAACCATGGTTTTTATCATGAAAATAAGAATGCACATGCACATCATTTCAACCTATCCGAATGTATGTCAGTGGTCAAGCTGGTACAGGAAAAAGTTTCTTAATTAATTAGTAATTAGTTTTGACCAGTTAGCTACAGAAAACAACTGATTCACATTTGTCTTGTGTTGTAACTGGTCCAACTGGGTTGGGAGCACACAACATTAAAGGAATTACATTACATTGTTTACTAATGCTACCTATAGAGCATGACAATAAATTGGAATATCACAAGCTATCTGGAGAAGCTTGTTATGAAGTTTCAAGAGTGCTAAAGAAAATGAAACTTCTGATGATTGATGAAGTGAGCATGGTCTCAAACTTAATGCTTGCCTTTGTGCATTTAAGAATGCAGCAGATTTTAAAAACAGAATACAATGTCTTATTTGGAGGAAAACATGTGATAGTTTTTGGTGATCTACTGCAACTTACTCCTGTAAAAGGACAACCAGTATTTAAAACGCTTGTGCATGAAGACACCAGAAAGTCTTTGGGAAGTGTTGGAAACATTAACATTTGGTCATATTTTGAATACAAAGTACTTATTACAAATATGCGACAGGCAAATGATGTAGATTATGGAACCATTCTTCAAGATATAAGAATTGGAATTGACAGAACATGGCAAACAAGCTTTGCAAAGTCGGCTACTTACAAATTTGTTTCCAAATGCAAATAAAAATCCTGAAAAAATATACAAAGAAATTGCAGAAAATAAATCTATAATCTGCCTAATGCCAACACTGCGAGAGTGTTCTAGATTCAATGAAGAACTTTTAAAGCGCGAAAACGAGCAAATAATAAAAATGGAAGACATTGATAAAATAGAGCATGAAGGAATTACTATTATTTTGACGGAAAAATTAAAAGCAAAATTGGATTCTTTGGAAAAATCTATATCTAAAACTGCTGGTATATGTATGTGTAAACTGTCGGGTAATTTTACGGCGTAATTTGGAAGTGGAAAAAGGTTTAGTAAATCGAGCAATGGGAAAAGTTGTTGATTTTGTTAATTATCAAAATAGAGGTGGAATTGAATTTTTGAAAATCAAATTTGATCAGATTGAAGAAGTAAAACAAATTGCTTGTTCGTTTTTTGCTTGTTAAAGATTTGTATTCTTGTAGAAAACAGTTTCCTCTTTCTTTGGCATATGCGGTGACTATTCATAAATCTCAAGGTTTAAGTGTAGACAGTGCTTTGGTAAACATTGGGATTACCGTATTTAAAGAGGGTATAGCATATGTTGCTTTGTCTTTGTCCCGAGTCTGAACTTTATCTGGATTGCATTTGATTGATTTTGATGAGGGAAAGATTAGTGCAGATGCAAATTGTGTAAAAGAGTATAATCGGTTAGGAAGACTGTATGCTCCCAATTTAGGTGAATATCCTGTATATGAAAAGCGTGTAGTAGGTCGAAAACGAAGATATGAGAATATCTGTCGTGAAGTTGAAAAGAAGAAAAAAAATCAAGATAATGTTGAGATTCAAAAGAAAAAGGACACTATTGAAGAGATTGTAGGATATAAGTAAGAAAATAGTTCAGGTATCAACTGCTATGCTAATGTAGTGGTGAATGTTGTATTTTTTCTAGAAAATCTCCAACAGCAAATTATGGAGAAGCAATAAAAAAAGGTGTTGTTCCTTGTTGCATTCTATTTTTGAAAAATTGACAACTGATAAAAGTAAAATCCAAAGTGTTTCTGATATTCGGAATCTTCTGGATTTATGTTCTTGTTCTTCACAATTTACACAGAATGTGCAACAAGATGCTCAGGAATTTCTAATGTATATGCTTGCAGTATTGGAAGATTAAGGAATAGAAATTGAAAATCTGTTTGGACTTCATTATAGATGGGAACATGAATGTGAAAACTGTACATTTACTTCTTCACTAACATAGACACTGAAAGATTCATATATTTGACAATACCAGATTGTAAAACAGTATCTTTCAACAAATTAGTTAAATCAGCTAATCAAAACATGGAGACCCCGATTCACAGAACTAATTTAAGACAAAATCGGTATTCACAGAAGGCACTTACTCATTTTGGTATTCACAGAAGTTAGGAGTCCTAACTTTCGGACTCCTAAATGCCTTCTGTGAATACCGAAAGTCTTAAAGTTAGGATTTTTCTCAGTTTAGGAGTAGTAACGTTAGGACTCCTAAATGCCTTCTGTGAATACCGAAAGTCTTAAAGTTAGGATTTTTCTCAGTTTAGTAGTGGTAAAGTAGTAAAGTATATGGTTTTAGTCTCTTGACATGAAGTACCCTGTGGGCACTCCTAGGGTTTCCAAGGACTATCAAGTAGGTGACCTCCCCTATCTGTTCAACAATTGTATGGGGGCCTCTCCATTTGTCCTGGAGGGCTGCTGGGACCACAGGCTCCAACACCCACACTTTCTGCCCTGGCTAATAAACAGTCAGCACAGCCTTTTGGTCCTGCCAGGCCTTTTGTAATTCCTGGCTAGCCTCAAGGTTTTTAGTTGCTTTTTTCATGTACTCAGCCATCCTGGAGCAGGTACGAAGTGTCCTGTTTCGGGGGTTTGAGAGGTAACTCCCATCCCTCCTTCTCCAGACAAAAAGGGCCCCTAACAGGATGGCCAAACAAAAGTTCAAAAGGGCTGTAACCGACCCCCTTTTGTGGTACTTCCCTGTAGGCAAACAAAAGGCAGGGCAAAAGGATGTCCCATCTGCACCTAAGCTTTTCAGGGAGACCTTTGATCATGCCCTTTAGGGTTTTGTTGGATCTTTCAACTAAACCAGTGCATTATGGGTGATAGGGTGTGGTGAATTTATAATTTACTCCACACTCCTTCCACATTGCAGTCAAGTAACTTGACATGAAGTTTGCACCCCTGCCAGATACTACCTCCTGAGAAAAACCCACACTTGAGAATACACCCAAGAGGGCCCTTGCCACCACAGGTGCTGCAGTGGTCCTATGGGAAATGGCTTCAGGGTACCTAGTGGCATGGTCCACCACCACCAGGATAAATCTGTGCCCAGAGGCTGTTTGAGGATCCATGGGACCAACAATGTCAATCCCAACCCTCTCAAAGGGAACCCCAACCACAGGTATTGGTATCAGGGGGGCCTTTGTGGTTCCCTCTGCCTTGCCACTGGCCTGGCAGGTCACACAAAAGCAACAAAACTCCTTAGTGCATTCAGACATGTGGGGCCAGTGAAAGTGAGGGACAATTCTGTCCCAAGTCTTGTTTTGGCCCAGGTGTCCTGCTTAAGGAATATCATGGTCTACTGTCAATAGGAAGATCCTAAATGTCAGAGGTATAACCAACCTTCTTGGAAGCACCAGGCTTGGGGTCTCTACACTCTGAATAAAGGAGTCCATCATCCCAATAGATTTTATGGGTGCCACTAGCATTCCCAGCAGCCTCATCAGCAGCTTGCTTTCTGAGGGGGTCCAGAGAGGGGCAGATTTTCTGCTCCTGGCTCAGATCTGACCTGGAAGGGCCCCCTATCCCCAATAACTCACCCTGGTCAGGTTCAAGCTCATCTGGGACAGTTCCTTCTTCAAGCTCAAGATCATCTCCCTCAGGAGGCTGATCTGTATTCTGAGTCAGGGGGGAAGGCACAGCCTTAACCCTACTGCTCCTCCTCTTGGGAGGCACCTGGTCCATTCTTCCAGAATCCAGGGCCTGTCCAGGGTTAGACATTTTGGCCTGTGACCTAGTCAAAGCAAAGACATGAGCAGGGATCCCTAACATTTTTGCATGTGTCTTAAGCTCCACTTCAACCACAGTTGAATTTTCCAGATCATTGCCAAGCAAGCATTCAACTGGTAGGTCTGCACTTACCACAACCTTCTTAAGGCCAGTTACCCCTCCCCAGGAGAAGTTAACAACTGCGAGAGAATGGTCTGTTCTGACATTGCTAGCATTGGTCACTTGGTACATTTCACCAAGTATAATCTGCAGAGGATCCACAATATCCTTTGTCACCATTGTGACACTTGCTCCTGTGTCCCTGAATGCCAAAGTCTCTTTTCCATTTATCAAATGCTGCTGTCTGTATTTGCCCAAGTTATTGGGACTCACAAAGGAGGACATATCCATGCCTCCATCACAGACTAGGACAGCCTGATTTGGAACTCTGGCTAGGCCAGAGTCCATCTCAGAAACCAGGGTTAACCCTACTACAACCTTAGTCTGAACATTAGTTCCGGTTCCACATTACTCACGAGGGTTGCGGCTTTGCTGGGGACTGGGGTCCGCCTCTGAGAAGTCTGGAAATCCTCCTGTGTTGCAAAGTCTTCGGTGTACGGCTGAAGTTTCGGAGATGCAGACCGGTAATGTATTTTTTGATGCCTGCCAAGCAGGGGAGTCACTCCTTGACCCCAAGGGAGATTTCTTCCATCCTCTAGTCTTGAGTAGAGAGTCGAAGTTCCAGGATTCAGTTGCAGAGTTTCGTCCAGGGATATCTAAAGTCCTGTTGCCAGGGGTTCCTTACTTATACCAAAGGAAGGGGTTGGACTAACTCAGGGGACCAACCTATGGGAGGGTTTGGAAAGAGGGGTGGCTACCTTTGTCCAGTTTCGAGCTAGAGCAGGGTCTGGAAGCCCCTAAACCGGTTTGAGCTGGACTATGCACAGGGACACCAAATGTGCCCCCAGTGCAGGACTTCAAAGCACTCAGAGAGTGCTCCCACCCAGCCCCAATACACATAAGCCTGTCTGGAAGGTGGTTACATCTCCCTGTAATAGGAAACCTATTGTCTAGGCCTCCCCTGCCAGAGTTTCGGTCAGCAGGAGGAGGCTAGACCCGTGTCTGTTGCTGCAGCATCTATTTTGTGATGCCAGGGCTCTGTTAAGTTGTTACCGGGTATACCGGTGCTGTCATGTCTCTCCCTCTAGAAGGGTGGGATCATATTCTCAGATTAGAAATTGATGTGGGGGTATGATTCTAAGGTGTTTGACACCAAACACGACATGGTTCCGTGCAGCCAGTCGAAAGTTAGCATTAACCATTTTAGATATAATGCACTTAAAAGTATATGGTCAGGTTGCACTACTGACAACCCCAGAGAAGTGATTCCAAAGACTGCAGAGGGGCTCAGCTCATGCCTGGGCACCCTCTCACATATAACCAAGCGCCCTGCCTTCAGGATTGATAAGCCCTGCCACAGGGGTGACTGATAGTTTTATTTGCGCAGTGATAGGTGAGATATAGTGAACCTATATCTCAGTAAGGGGTGCATGCACCACCTTACCCAGGCTGCAGTAACAGACCTGTGGTGTCATTTTGGGAGGGCTTTCCAGGGGTGGCACCATACATGCTTCAGCTCCTCGTAGGCCTCTGGGGTGCCTATGCCCTGGGTACATAGTATACCATATACTAGGGACTTATAAGGGCACCTCAGAATCAAATCTGTGATGTACCTAAGGTACATGGAATTAATTTAGAGAGGAAGCAGCTAGGCTGGTGTCCTGAATAGCGGGCCCCAGCCCAACTGAAGTCGAAAAACAGTGTTACATCAGCAAAAAGTGGGGGTAACCATGTGAAGCAGATCCTACTATCCTACAAGGGGTGCAGAACGAACCAAGAAAGGTACAGAAAGAAGCAACAGAGATGCAGAAAGGGGAAAGTGGGCTGAAGAAAGAGGCAAGAGGGATACATTAAGAAACACGAGAGTTGCAGATAGAACCAAAGGAAGTGCAGAACGAAGGAACAGAGGTGTATGTACAAAGAGGCAAGAGGGGTAGATAAATTGGCAAGAGGGGTACAGAAAGAGGGAAGAGGGGTGTTAAAGAGGAATGAGGGGTGCAGAAAGAAGAGGGGTGCAGATAGAAGCAAGAGAGGTTCAGAAGGAAACAAAAGCAGTGCAAAAAGAAGGAACAGCGGTGCAGAAAGAGGCATCATGGGAAAAGAAAGAGGGAAGAGGGGTGGAGAAAGAGGCTAGGGGGTGCAGAAAGAAGCAAGAGAGCTGCAGAAAGAAACAAAAGAAGTGCAGAAAGAAGGAACAGAGGTGCAGAAACTGGGAAGAGGGGTGTTCAAGAGGCATGAGAGGTGCTGAGAGAAGCAAGAGGGGTAAATAAGGAAGCAACAGAGGTGCAGAATGAGGCAAGAAGGGTACAGAAAGAGGCAACAGGGGTGCAGAAAGAAGCAAGAGGTACAGCAAGAAACAAAAGAAGTGCAGAAAGAAAGAACAGAGGTGCAGAAAGAGGCAAGAGGGCTGCAGAAAGTAACATAAGAAGTGCAGAAATAAGCAACAGAGCTAAACAAAGAGGCAAGAGGAGTGAAGAAATAGAGAAGAGGAGTGCAAAAAGAGGCATGTGGGGTGTAGAAAGAACCAAGAGCGGTACAGAAAGAAGCAAGAGAAGTATACAGAGAAGCAACAGAGATGCAGAAAGGGGGAAGTTGTGGTAAATAAAATATTACGCTCTCAGACTTTTATATTATCAATAAGATCATGCATAAAGCAAGAGGCTGAGTCTGTGGTATCAGATTCATAAAGGGCTTTATTCCAATAACTCGAGTCAAAGGGAGAATATTTCCATCACCAAAAAGGATCTGGACGGGGCTGAAAAGTATTCTCAATATTCTCAAAACATTATTCACAGAGTACAGTATATATACATTTCTCAATTGTACGTAAGCAAAAGAGCAAGAGAGAATGAGATAAGAGCATGTGGGCGTGTAAGTAGGCGTGAAGGTGGGCGTCCATGTGGGCGTCCACTTGATGATAATGGGTAATTTGTCATGTGTGGGTGGATACCTGGAGATGATTTCGCAATGTCAGCAGAAATACTTGGCAGAGATGCGCGCGCAGCAGCATGACGTGTGATTGACGCGCAACTAGAGGGAGAAAGGGACTTGACATTTAGCTCTACATGTGGAGACAAAAGTCTGGGGTTATGTCAACCTAATCCCAAATCATATCTAATATCCTATGTTTAAAGAACTGTGTTATCCACAAGGGAAGGGCTCTCGGACAAAATCTATTCTATACTGACTGTGAGTGCGTGTACAAGCGTCTAAGTGTCTATATGAGATGCAAGGGGCAGAAACTTTCCATGGTAACAGGGCTATGAATTACTTGCATGAAGACAGCGAGGCCGGGCCCTTTTGCTTGGTAGCTGGAAGAATGTTTACTTAAACTACTAGACAGGAATGCATCGGCTGAGGAGCAAAGTAGATAATTCGAAGGTGAAATACGGTTTCTTGGCAGGCAGGCAAAACTGGCCGAGGCAGGCACCGTTAGCCGCACAGGGAGTAGGACAAAGTTCATGGATACAGATGCGAGCTCAAGCTGAAGCTGTCAGAGGCAGAGAGCAGGGAAAGGCTTGAGGACAGAATCGGGCCTACTCGCCTGAACTGTAAAAATGGAGTAACTGAGCCATATAAAGTCGGTGGCCTTTCATACTTAGGAAGCGAATATCCAGCCCATTCATGGCGGATCTGACAGAGGACATGTTGACGGTGGACGCACATGTGTTTGCGTCATCAAAACTGGAACTGGAGGGAACATACATGTACTTGTGACATGCACATAGAACCGTTGGGGTCCAAGATAGGGGACATAACTGACCAGGAAAATCCACATTTCCACATTCCCTCCTTGTCCCCTACTTGCCCTTCAAGAGATATCAATCTTCATCAATCCATTGATCTGTTCATATAGCATCATTTGTTCTTCTTTCTTCTTCCGTGATCTTGAATGAAATCTTGGTGGTGGAATACACGATGTGGCACACAGACCACAGATCGCTGGTCCACATTGTAGACATAGACAGCAACTGAATAGTATGAGAAGGCCAATACCTAGGAAGGATAAAACTCTCCATCCCCAGGCTGATATCACACTCCAAAACCAACTGGACCAAGTCCAAGTGCCTGGGTTCTGGTGTATCTGGTTTACAATCTTATGAAGGCGAGTTATGGCTTTATATACAGATGGCGAATTTTCTGGTATGAAAAATGCAACAGCTTGATTTGATGACCCTACAAGCTCCGCCCCTATCGGCCAGGATAACGTCAAGGACAAGACTATTTTGAAGCACAACAATCCGCATAGCAGACTGCTCTTCTGTTAAATTGCCTAAGGCGGAAATAGTTTCGTTCACTACTGCTTCAAGGGTTCTGGTTAATCTATGTATCAGCTTACTATTGGTAACTGTACCTATATAGGGAAAGAAACCTTTATTGAAATCTGTGTATTTTTCCCATGCTGTTTCAGTGTAATCGACAATTGGGAGATCTCTCTTCTGTCTATTGTGTACTAAATGAGTATTTCTATGAGAATCAGGAGGAGCTAGGAAAACAGGTGGTAGGAGGAATGCTATGTAACAGGTACCATCCCAATCTAGAGGTAGGCGTATATATGCGGTCTGGCCACATATAAAGTAGGAATGACGAGAAGCTCTAAATGTAGACTTGCCTTGATCACTGAATTTTATTACAGTGGTGCATTTACTATGGCCCATGTGTATGGAGCCATTCTTTCTTATACATAATTCCCCTTTTACTGGGAATACGGACATGGCGGGCAAGATTGGTGTAGCTTCAGATTCAACGTTCAGGATCATGAGGTTAAGTGTAAAATTACCTAATCCATATACTTCATTTCTTAGATCAGTTCCTGTTCTTTTTGGAAAGTCCCTCCTTGTTAGGGTAGCAGACTTTAAGCAAAACTAAGTTCAGGTTTCCCCATACCCAGTTGTCTTGATAAACTGCGGAATTCGAATCTAGGGAATTAATCAAACTAAACCATGCTCCACAGGAGCCATTGTGTGTGAACGGATAGAGAATAAAAGGGCAAAACTCCCTTATAGTTCTGATAGGGGGGGAGTCGGCCACAGACCCAGCAGTCTGTAGCATTGCTAGTCTGATGTGAATGGTGCAGCATCTGAATAAAGGTATTGTTGCGTAAGGCACTAAATGTGTGTTTTATGGTATCATTAGTGGAGGAGTATAAGAGTGAGGCAATAGGAGGAAAAATAGCATGTAGTATTAAGCTGATACATATTATCGTGATGCACAGAAGAGATTGAAAAATTACAGTCACTATACATCTATTTGCTTCTTATCTTGCTCTCTTATTTTTGCTTTATGTTATTGTCCAAGATCTTATGCGAGCCAGAATACATGTTCATCCGCTTCACCACCTAGTAGACTTAATTGATCAAACGGGTTCTGACTTCTTGGATCACAATTTAGCTTTGTGGAAACTTCTGGGCATTCTCCTCTAGAAAATGTTGTTCAAAATCCAAAATCCAAGTTCAAAGTTTTTTTTCCTTTGTAAAAGAGTGGTGAAGGTGCAATCATCCTTTCCGCCTTTTGACTTTAACGGCCGTCCCCGTGGTCCAGAGCACTGACTTTGGCGCCTTCCATCCAGGAGCGATGGAGTATTCTTTGACCTGGGTGTTGTCAGGCAAGGCGGCAGCAACCTGCGAACAACAAGAGAGTAGTGCAGACATCAAGGAAGCCAGGTAATCTGTCAGCATGTTACTGTCAACATAAGTAATCTTTTAGGCATTGTAGTGCCCACATATTTTGGTGGTCTACCAAAGACCACTTCATAGGGAGATAAGCCTGTTCTAGAATGAGCTACCATTCGCATGTAAAAGAGGGCAGCCGGCAGGGCTACCATCCAGTCTATACCTTTGTCTGCGCAAAATTTTAATGTCTGATTATGTCTTTCTACAAGGCCTGCTGCTTCAGGATGTCGCACACAATGGAATTTCCAGGTATACCCTAACAGAAGGGACACCTGCTTCATTAGTACCAGGACATATTTGTAACCTCTACATCTGTTTATTTGGATGTAATCCATTTGGAGCACTTCAAAAGGGTGGTCAGGTGGATGGAATCCACCTTGTTCCATCGGAATGCCTTTACCTGGATTGAATTGGCAACAGATCATACATGTTCTGACCTTTTGTTTCGCTGCTGCACGCAGGTGCTTGTTGAACCATATATTCTGTAAGCTATCTATCATTGCTTTCTCTCCTAAGTGTGCAGGACTATGTGTGGTATTTATAATCACTTGTACCCTTGAATCAGAAAGAAACCATGTGGATTTGCCCTTTGTCATCCAACCTTGATCAGTCAGTACCCCTCCTTGTTCCGATCATTTCTTTAATTCGTTTACAGTAGCATGTGTCTGAATGTCTTGTACATCCCTGGAAGGATCCCTAACTGTCATGGCTTTGGACAGTGATAGTATCTGTGATTTTGTCATGTCTAGTGGGGTCTGAGCTGTCTGTTTAGCAGTTCGGTCTGCCAGATCATTGCCTTGGGAAATGGGATCTGTGGCTCTAGTATGTGCTTTACATTTTAGGATAGCTATGGCTGTTAGTAAATGTATCGCTTCCAGAAGGGCTTGAATATGGGGGCCATGCTGTATCTTGGCCCCATGAGAGGTCAAGAAACCTCTTTCTCGCCAGAAAATCGGTGTAAATGTTTACTCTCAGGTGCTTAGCTCTTATGCACGCTTGTGTCAGGGCGATGAGCTCTGCTGCTTGTGCTGACAATATGTCTATTCTTTTAGTCTCTATTATTACAGTATCAGCAGTCACTGCATATGCTGCCACTAATTCTCCCGCCCCTGTCCTCATGCATGAGCCGTCAACATATAGTGTTAGGTCGGGGTCTGGGAGTGCAACATCTGTCAAGTCTTGTCTTGGTTTAGTCACGGTATGTATTACTTCAACACAGTTGTGTGGTGAAACGCTTTCTGTACTGGAGGGCAAAAGGGTAGCAGGATTCAGTATGTTGCATCGTCTGATCTCTATGTGTGGTTGAAATAACGTTGGCTCATAATCCGTCAGTCTAGCTACAGTCAGGTGTTGTGTTTGTGTCCGGTTCAAGAGAACCTCTACTGCATGTGGTACTTGTACTGTCAGAGGGTGGCCCAGCACTATCGAGTCACTTTGTCTTATGGCTAAGGCCGTTACTGCAACTGATTTAGGCACGCAGGCAAAGCCTGTGCTACTGGGTCTAATGTACTAGAAAGATAAGCACAGGGCTCGTGTTTTCCTGCATGATCTTGTGTTAGGACAGATAGTGCTGTTCCATCCCGCTCTGTCACAAAAAGCATAAACGATTTGTTGTAATCAGGGTTTGCTAAAACTGGTGCTTGGCATAAAGCTCTCTTTAATTCTTCAAATGCCACAGTGTGTTCTTGAGGACTTTAGTCTTTTTGTGTCTTGGGCTGTGAAAAACCAGAAATCAATTGAATACGTTCCGGTGCCCACAACTAATTCCCCTGAAAGATCACAATAAAACATGAGAAAAAGGGGAAAGCACCATACCTATTTCCTCGGCTTAATTTCTAAGGGGGCTAATTTCTAAGGGGCTTAATTTCTTAAGGGGCTAGCGGGAAGCGAACCTCCTCAGGGGCCAGCAGAAAGCCAATATTCTCCTCCTTCCCCCCCTTTTTGACAGGAGGAAATCTGAAACAGATTTCACTGCTGTCAAACACTATCAAACCCTGTGTCTTGTCAACACTATTAATCCATGTGTGTAGCTACTGGGCGTAAGCAAAATTATAGGAGATACACAGCGTATGTGAAACGGCGAGAAATCCTTCAAATTAATGTACAAACCTCATTGTGTTAGCTCATAAGCTGGCCAAATGACATCTCATATGCAAATGTCCCTATTACATGAACCTACACCAACCTGAAGTCAATATTAATGCTAGGAGGCCCTAATAGGAATGCTAAATTACCTAAATATTCGGAAAACCAAGTTTAAGAACAGTTGTTAATGTTGATAATTAATAATTTATCTGCTAAAGAAATCAGTCATTGTGCAATAATTTCCACCTATACAATAAATAGCCTAATTCAAAAACAAGTCAACTTTTGGGGCCACCACTCACAAGAATGAGCTTACTAAAGCAAACTTTAAAAAGGAAATTCTGTCAGATATTTTCTCATTACCCTAAATACCGGGCCTCATTTGTCACTCTGTGGTGGCAGTCCTTATTTAAAACAGGCCTTCAAGAGTTAAGATGCAAGTGCACAGATCATAATTGTTCCTTAATGTCCAATCTGGAAACATATGACCGAGGCTGCCTGTCTATAAGAGAAAGGCAGTCATGTGAAAAATATTTTAGTCTTGCATAATTTTTCCTTTTATTTCATTCATCTCCAACACCAATTAGACATACACTGATAACGTGTTGTCTGCTATTTTGACAGCATGATAAAGGTAATATCACGTCTGTGAAATTTAGTAATTGTGAACAAGTTCCAGCCAAGCGCTGTGCAAAGATCGCCGTCGTCACGACTATCTCTGTACTTGCACAGGAGAACTTGGTATTAAACGCTAAACAGACTGGTCAATACAACACAAAAACAAAACATATATAAAATACATATGCCAAGCCATCAGTATACCAAGCACAGAAAGCATAGACAATTGCACTAACATATATAAATGAGCAGCGATGCGCAATTACAGTACCTACAGCTCAGAGGCGAACATTCTGGCCTGCTTAATTTGTCAGGCTTATAATCAATAATTCATTTACCTGCCCTATATACCCCCATCTGAAATCACCGTGTCAAGTCTGACACACAGAATCAGCAATAATAATCAAAAACGAAGAACACACGAACCTGTTTGTTTTCTTTTATAAAAACAGAATCAGCAATAATAATCAAAAACGAAGAACACACGAACCTGTTTGTTTTCTTTTATAAAAATGAGCTATGCATCTTCGTCAACACAATGTACCCTAATGTCCCAGACGAAGACGCACCTCTCATCTCTCCTCACAGACTTTTAACCACTGGATCATTTATCCAATGCAACTGGTGGCAGCTTGTGGCCACAATTCAAAAATGTCTGAATTTGAAAATCGTTTTTATATAGGCACATAGCCCTTAAAATTCCAAGCAAGAGCAACATTTTACTTTCTGGCCAGAAGCAATATAGCATTTTCTAAAAAATAAAACAAATCTTCTCCATAGACATTTCCTCGGGGCACTTGTTTTGCACAGAATAGAACAAGGGAATCTTTCTCGACTTACATTTCTCAGCTGCCCTGTCTTATCAGAGAAGTTAAAAATAGCCCCTCAGCGCGGCCTGAGCCTGGGCTGCCAGCCAACTTTTTTTCGTTGTTCCGGCTGCAGGCATTACACAGATGCGATGTCAGAGAAGCTGTCTAAGCAGTGCCTCTGTTCTGCTCCTCTCACCGGCCCCCACCTACACTGGCTACAAGGTCAGAATCTGTCTCCGATTTCTGTATCACATACTGCTCTACACAGCCCCCACCTTCTCCTCACTCTGAAGCTGTCAAAGACAAAAAGACTACTCAATTCCATAAAAACTGCAATAATTCGCTCAATTGAAAAATTATTTTTACATACAATTTGCACTCAGGGGGTCATAATCTCACCGACTTGACCCAGCACATTGGCTCACTGGACCACCAAGAACACAAACCTGTATTCTTGAACAATTTGCAAATTCGAAATACCCACAATTCTTTTTTTTTTTTTTTTTTTTTCAAGCTAAACTTTTCAAAAATTACTCTTTCATAAGAGTGTTTCGTTGTCCATCTACTTGTTCTGCTTTTACTCGGATACCTTCCTCAACTAACATATTTTCTCGAACTTTATTTGAATTCTCCTTACTCTTCTCTTCCTGTCTACGTGCTTTTTCCGTACGTCTATACGATTCTTTTCGCCATAAATCAATGGCGTCTTTCTGTTATTATCTAGCTTTCCTTTTCCATAATTCTTCCTCTACTTTCACGATGCAATCTGCATCCCAGGTCCCAGCTGCGGGCCACCTGTGACTTTCTGATAATTCTTTGGTGTAGTCCACCCATAAATCAAGAAATAGTATGGCGTCTAAGCCATGTTTGTGATACAGGAAGTGCCCTGGAGTGTCCCTAGGAGGAATAGGAACAGCTTCTTCGAGTACCCCTTTTCTAGTTGTGATCTGTCTTAATTTCGAAAAGAGCGGCATATTGACAACTGATCTGATACTTAATCTTGAACACACCTAATACAAAAAACACAATAATGAACAGTCATTCATACCACAATATGCAGGACGTTTTAACACATTAAACATTTAACATTTAAATGAACAACAATGATGATCGTCTGCAAAACTAAATCACCAAGCATAATTCTCGACAATAACTAGATACTTCGGAATACTTGATATACTGCTAAACAGTACATATACACTGCTGAAACAGTGCAGACCGGATTTGTGTACCCAAACCCGTCTTGACCGGCACAACCTATGTGCACGTCAGAAATGCCTCCCCAGCAATGGTACTCACCGGGTAGCTTCGGAAACGGAAGGCCTCAGAAACTTGACTGAACTGGACTGGACCGGACTGGACTGGACTGGACCCGACTCGTGACCTGGATACTTCAGAACTTCGGAATCTGGTGGGCCTCTGTATACCTCGGACACAGCTCTCTCGCAGGTGGGCTCTGGGTAGGACAATCTGCGTTCCTCACCGCCTCGTATGGATGCCTGGTCGCAGTCTGTCCCCTTCATTGGCCTGAGGGAGTTGGCGGGAAGACCCGCGACGTGCGCGCTTGAAGTCCATCACGGCTATGGAAGGGGGCAAAACTGGACCTTCATCTCCGGCGTGTGGGGAAAGAGATTAAACTGTTCGGGCGCCATTCTGTGGTAAATAAAATATTACGCTCTCAGACTTTTATATTATCAATAAGATCATGCATAAAGCAAGAGGCTGAGTCTGTGGTATCAGATTCATAAAGGGCTTTATTCCAATAACTCGAGTCAAAGGGAGAATATTTCCATCACCAAAAAGGATCTGGACGGGGCTGAAAAGTATTCTCAATATTCTCAAAACATTATTCACAGAGTACAGTATATATACATTTCTCAATTGTACGTAAGCAAAAGAGCAAGAGAGAATGAGATAAGAGCATGTGGGCGTGTAAGTAGGCGTGAAGGTGGGCGTCCATGTGGGCGTCCACTTGATGATAATGGGTAATTTGTCATGTGTGGGTGGATACCTGGAGATGATTTCGCAATGTCAGCAGAAATACTTGGCAGAGATGCGCGCGCAGCAGCATGACGTGTGATTGACGCGCAACTAGAGGGAGAAAGGGACTTGACATTTAGCTCTACATGTGGAGACAAAAGTCTGGGGTTATGTCAACCTAATCCCAAATCATATCTAATATCCTATGTTTAAAGAACTGTGTTATCCACAAGGGAAGGGCTCTCGGACAAAATCTATTCTATACTGACTGTGAGTGCGTGTACAAGCGTCTAAGTGTCTATATGAGATGCAAGGGGCAGAAACTTTCCATGGTAACAGGGCTATGAATTACTTGCATGAAGACAGCGAGGCCGGGCCCTTTTGCTCGGTAGCTGGAAGAATGTTTACTTAAACTACTAGACAGGAATGCATCGGCTGAGGAGCAAAGTAGATAATTCGAAGGTGAAATACGGTTTCTTGGCAGGCAGGCAAAACTGGCCGAGGCAGGCACCGTTAGCCGCACAGGGAGTAGGACAAAGTTCATGGATACAGATGCGAGCTCAAGCTGAAGCTGTCAGAGGCAGAGAGCAGGGAAAGGCTTGAGGACAGAATCGGGCCTACTCGCCTGAACTGTAAAAATGGAGTAACTGAGCCATATAAAGTCGGTGGCCTTTCATACTTAGGAAGAGAATATCCAGCCCATTCATGGCGGATCTGACAGAGGACATGTTGAGGGTGGACGCACATGTGTTTGCGTCATCAAAACTGGAACTGGAGGGAACATACATGTACTTGTGACATGCACATAGAACCGTTGGGGTCCAAGATAGGGGACATAACTGACCAGGAAAATCCACATTTCCACAAAGTGGGGTGGAGAAAGAGGCAAGGGGGATACAGAAAGAAACAATAGAGTTGCAGAAAGAACCAAAAGAAGTACAGAAAGAGGGAACAGAGGTGCAGAAAGAGGCTGGAGGTGTGCAGAAAGAGGGAAGAGCAGTGCAGAAGAACCAACAGAGGTGCTGAAGGAGGCAAGAGGGGTACAGAAAGAGGAAAGAAGAGTGCCATATTTTTCAAGAGGGTTGCAGAAAGAGGCAAGAGAAGTTCGTAAAGAAGCAACAGAGGTGCAGAAGGAGGCAAGAGGGGTACAGAAAGAGGGAAGAAAGGTGCAAAAAGAGGAAAGGGGGGTGCAGAAAGAAGCAAGAGGGTTGTAGAAATAGGCAAGAGGGGTGCAGAATGGAGCAACAGAGGTGCACACAGAAGCAAGAGAAGTGATGAAAGAGACAAGCAAGTTGCAAAAAGAAGCAACCGAAGTGCAGAAAGAGGCAAGATAAGTACTGAAAGAAGCAACAGAGGCACAGAAAAAAGCACGATAAGTGATAAAACAGACAAAAGAGTTGCAGAAAGAAACAAGAAAGGTGCAGAAAAAAGGAAGAAAAGTGCATTAAGAGGCAAGCCATGTGCAGACAGAGGCAGGAGAGGTGCAGAAACAGGCAAGTGAGGTGCAGACAGAAGCAAGACGGGTACATGAGGAGAGAAGAGAAGTGCAAAAAGAGGTAAGAGATGTCCAGAATGAGGGAAGGTGGTACAGAAAGAGGCAAGAGGGTTGTAGAAAGAAGAAACAGTGGTGCAGAAAGAAGCAACAGAGGTGCACAAAGAGGCAAGAGGAGGGCGGAAAGAGAGAAGAGTGCAGAAAGAGGCATGAGGGGTGCAGAAAGAACCAAGACAGGTACAGAAAGAAGCAAGAGAAGTACATAAAGAAGCAACAGAAATGCAGAAAGGGTGAAGGCGGGGTGGAGAAAGAGGCAAGAGGGATACAGAAAGCAACAATAGAGTTGCAGAAAGAAACAAAAGAAGTGCAGAAATAAGGAACAGAGGTGTAGAAAGAGGCAAGAGGGCGCATAAAGAGGGAAGAGGGGTGTTTACGGGGCATGTGGGGTACAGAAAGAAGCAAGAGGGGTGCAGAAACAAGCAAGAAAGATGCAGAAAGAAACAACAGAAGTGCAGAAAGAAGGAACAGAGGTGTAGAAAGAGGCAAGAGGGGTAGAGAAAGAGTCAAGAGAAGTGTAGAAAGAATCAACAGACTTGCAGAAAAGGGGAGGAGGGATGGAGAATGAGGCAAGAGGGGTGCAGAAAGAAGCAAGAGAGGTGCTTAAAGAATCAACAGAAATGCAAAAAGAAGGAACAGATGTGCTGAAAGAGGCAGGAGGGGTGCAGAAAGAGGGAAGAGGGGTGCAGAAGAGGCACGAGGGGTGCAGAAAGAACCAAGATAGGTGCAGAAAGAAGCAAGAGAATTGCAGAAAAGAGCAACAGAGATGCAGAAAGGGGGATGTGGGGTGGCAAAAGAGGCAAGAGTGATAAAGAAAGAAACAAGAGAGGTGCAGAAAGAAATGAAAGAAGTGCAGAAAGAAGGAACAGAGATGCAGAAAGAAGCAAGAGGGGTGCAGAAAGAGGGACGAGGGATGTTAAAGTGGCACAAGGAATGCAGAAAGAAATAAGAGGGGTGAATAAAGAAGCAAGGGAGGTGCAAAAAGAAACAAATACGTGCGGAAAAAAGGCACAGAGGTGCAGAAAGAGGCAAGATGAAGGCAAAAAGAGTGAGGAGGGGCGCATAAAAAGGGCAGAGGGGTGGAGAAAGAGGCAAGAGAATTTCAGAAAGAAGGAACAGAGGCTCAGAAAGAGACAGGAGGGGTGCAGAAAGAGGGAAGAGGGGTACAGAAAGAGGTTAATGAAGGGGAAGAAAGTAGAAGAGCTGTGCAGAAAGAGGCAAGAGAGTGCAGAAAAAGAAAGAAATGTGCAGAAAGAAGCAACAGAAATGCAGAAAGAGGCAAGAGAGGCACAGAAAGAAGCAAGAGTGGCTTGCACACCATTAGTACCAATTTAACCCCCACATTTAGCAACAAGTACCATGTGACCATTCTAGGTTTACAAAGGACCTTCCACCATGCTGTATCACTTTTTGCTGTATTTTTGATAACGTGTGAGCAGTTTGAGCTAGAAACAAGGCTTTTTTTGTTCAAATCTGTAGATTAGGCAGCAGATGAGGGATCATGTGGCTAATGCGTAAAATGTATAATTGTGAGAACGTCAGTGCAACCAAACAGTTGCATAATTCCAGTGACCCTGCTCATACCTCTGGCTAGGTCTAGAAGAACTCCTCAGTGATTCCTTCTATTTTTGTCTCATTGAGTTCATAGTTTAGCTTCCATGGAAACAAGGTTACCACTCCACAACACAGACTACCATACCACATAATTACTCTCCATAACACATAATCCCACTCGCCATAATTCCTGCACACTAAATACTACCTAATTTCTATCCACATAATTTCACTGCTCAACATACCATATAATTCCACTACACACAATTACATCCACTCCACTCCCAAAAACATTAGTAAAATCTTTTTCATTTACAACGCCTATAGTGCTAACACTTGCAAATGTGAGACCTATTAAATTACACATGCTTCTTTAACTGGTAGTCATGTTTGCAGATTGGTGGAGAAATGGGGCTGGGCCTCCAACCAGCACTCATGAATTCTGCTGCGTAGGACTTACAAAGGGTACCAGGAGGGCTTCTTGGCCCTCAAAGTCCCTCAGGAGTAAAGTGGACTTAATCCTCCACCAGTACTGTGCCAGGAGGCATGTTTGCAGAGTTGCGGAGAAAGGGGTGCGCAGCCTTTGAAGACCTCTTAGCAATCCCACTGTGTGGGACTCAGTGAAGGTAACAGGAGGGGTAGTTGTCCCCAAAGTACAACCTTGTGGGCCATCTACCCCTCCTATTACCTCCAGTAAGTCCCAAACCTTAGCACTGCTAAGTTCTCATAGCAGGCCACACACTCTTTCCCCACCACTCTGCAAATGCGCTTCATGGCATGCTCTTGGAGGGGGATTAAATTCCACTTCACTGCTGAGTGTCCTTAGGGACCAACAAGCCTATCCGTTACCTCCAGTAAGCCCCACACAGTGGGATTGCTGCGAGGTGGACACAGGCCATACTCCCTCTGTCCACCACCATGCATAATGCCTCCTGGCATGCTCCTGGTTGGGGGATGAAGTCCCCATACCTCCTGAGGGTCCTGGGGCCAACTAGCCCTCCAGTTACCTTCAGTAAGCCCCACACAGCTAGGTTGCTGAGAGTGGTCTGAGGCCACACACCCTTTTTACACCACTCTGCAAACGCCCTGCCTAGCGCACTGCCAATTGGGGGATGAAGTCCACTTCAGTCCTGAGGTCCTCAGGACACAAGAGGACCTCATCACCCCACCAGCAGTGTACCAAGAGGCACATATGCAGAGTGGTGTAAAAAGTGGAGTGGCATCAGACCCCATCCCAGCAAACCCACAGTTTCGGTCCTACTGGAGGTGCCTGGTGGGCTAGTTGGCCCCTAATGAGCTTTAGCATTCAAGTGGGCTTAATCCCCTAACCTAGAGTGCACCAGGAGGCACATTTGCAGAGTGGTGCAGGGAGGGGGCGGGGCCACTGGCGAGATGCCGGCTTTTCTTTCTGTATTTTTAGAAGGGGGGCTGTGTGGTCCCCTTCATTTAATATTTTTTTGGCCCTGGGGACCCCATCCCCCAGGGCCTGACCCATTTCTTTAAACTTTAATAAAAAAAACAGGAAGGGGCCGCGCAGCCCCCCTCCCGATGCCAATTTTAGCCACAGTTACCCCATCCCTCGAGGCATGGCCTCCTATTTTTTTTTTTAACTTTCCTTTTAAAAGTGGGGGACATTAAGGCCCTCCTCCTGAGGCCGTTTTGTGCCCGGGGACCCCATTCCCTGGGGCATTGCCTCTTTATGACATTTGTTGAAAATTTTATTATGGGAGGGCCACTTCTGGCCCCAGGGACTACATCCCGGGGCCTGGAAAGCCTTTATTATTAATTTTAGAAGGTAGCCACGTGGCCCCCCTCCTCATGCCAATTATGGCCCGGGGACCCCATCCCCTGAGGCCGGCCTTCCGTTTAAAAAAATAATGATTAATTAAAAGTGAGGGGGTTGAGTGGCCCCTCCAAGGCCACTTCTGGGCCCAGGGACCCCAGCCCCTGGGGCCGGCCCTCATGTTGGGGACTGTGGGGGGAGCCCCAAAGCCCCGTGGTCCCAGCTCACTCCCCACCTCCTGTGGGAGCCGACATTGCTTTTGGATAAGGGGAGCTGCTAACATACAGCTCCCCTTGTCCAAAAGTAATTCTGCTTTGCTTTGTGGAAGCGAGAGCAGGTTTCCTGCTCTCGCTTCCACAAAGCAAAGCAGAAGTTGGCAATTTTTGATCACATCATGATTTTAATATTGGCACCATCAGGACAAATAGGGAGCGCCTCAATTAAAGAGAGGAAAATAATGAGTCTGACCCAAATGGAGGTAGAGTGCTCAGAGTATAATAATTGAATATGTTGGAGGATATGGGGATATAAACCAGGCCATATCAGCACTCCAAACATAAATTCCCAGTTAACCCAATCAAAATCTTTTTTTTGGCTTCAAGAGTGATGGACACTAAGGGTGACGTAAATTTGGAGTCCAAATGTGTGATATTGAGGCAAGTTCTGGAATTATTTGAAATATAGTGTCCTTTAACAAACCCTAATTGATGTATGCCAACTAGATCAGGAATAATCTGTACCTTTCTTAGGGATGAAACTAAGCATATCCTGTGAAAATGGACCTTGCATTTGTCTTACCATTAAAAAATGTGCAATTAGGAGTAATAGCTTAGCTTAGGGATTAGGAAGTAGAATTGAACAGCGAAGCCACCAGGCATGGAGGCATTTATACTTTGGGAGGTTGGCGAGGACCGTATTAATTTCTTCTTCGGCAAAAAACATTCTAGTACTTTGGAATCACTAATGTGTCTGACCCCATTATTGTCTGTTATGGCTACTATACTTGACATTTGTTTCTTTATTTTGAGGTAATTAGCCAAGGTATAGCCTGCCATGGTGCGGCCACCAAATATTTTAGCATTAAACTTGAGAAAACTGTCTCAGTATTGTTTGTTATATTTCATGTTAGTTTTTATGAGTTTGGACAGGGTGTCCACTTTATTAGAAGATAAATATTCATTATCTAAAAATGGGATTTGTTATAAGAGTTGTGAAGATTGTTTGATGGCCATGCAATCTATTATGAAACCCCATGCAGTACCCTTGAATGCATCCCAAACAAAAATCATCTATATATCAGAAGAGAGACTAACAGTGAAGTATTCCTGAAAGAAAGTTGTAAATTGTTTTGTGACTTGTTTATCAAGCAACAGGGCATTTTTAAATCTCCACATACAAGATTGAAGTTTGTCTGTAGAGGTATCCAGATCCACTATAACATGAGTCTGAATGAGAAATATATAAACTTTTCTAGAGTGTGAACTATGAACAAGAGAGAAAAAAGTACATTCAAACTCATCACAGTGGAATGTTCTCCATGCATCAACAAACCCTCTGGAGCAAAAGGCTTTCTTAAAGGTTTTATGCATTTTATTCAGAATGAACTTTGCCTTAGAGCAACAGTCAAGAAGGTGATTCATTAACTGATTGCCAATCACCACCTACTATAACATTTTCTAACTCTCATGAGGCCAATAGAGAAGAGAAAATATTCCAAAATAACAGATCTACTCTGTTGGGGCAATAGACATTACAAAGAGAAAACTGGGTATCATTAATCTTAACATTTAGCAAAAGCCATCTACCCATATTGGCTTTAACTTCATTCAACAATTGAAGAAATACAAATTTATGAAACTGTATCATATGAGGAAATATGAATTTTGTGATCAGTTATGTCCCCTATCGTAGACCCCAACGGCTCCATGTGCATGCTATAAGTACATGTATGTTCCCTCCAGTTCCAGTTATGAAGACGCAAATACATGTGCGTCCACCGTCAACATGTCCTCTTTCAGATCCACCATTAATGGGTCAGATATTCCATTCCTAAGTATGAAAGGCCACCGACTTTATGTGGTTCACTTTCCACATTTTACAGATTCAGGCGAGTAGGCCCTGAAGTCTGCCATCAAGCCTTTCCTGCTTTCTGCCTCTGAAAGCTCCAGCCCGAGCCTGCATCTGTATCCATGAACTTTGTCCTACTCCCTGCGCGGCTAACGATGCCTGATCCAGCCTGTTGCCTGCCAAAAACTGTATTTCACCTTCAAGATTATCTGCTTCGCTCCTCATCCGATGCATTCCTGTCTAGTAGTTTAGGTAAACATTCCTCCAGCTACCGTGCAAGGGGCCAGGCCTCACTGTCCTCGTGCAAGTAATTCATAGCCCCTGTTACCATGGAAGATTCCTGCCCCCTCGCATCTCATGTAGACACTTAGACGCTCGTACACGCACTAACAGTCAGTATAGAATAGATTCCGTCCGAGAGGCCTTTCCTTTTGGATAATACAGTTCTTTAAACATAAGATATTAGATATGATTTGGGATTAGGTTGACATGACCCCTCAGACTTCTGTCTCCACATGTAGAGCTAAATGTCAAGTCCCCTTCACCCTCTAGTTGCACGTCAATCACACGTCATGCGGCTGCGCACGCATCTCTGCCGAATATTTCTGCTGATATTGCAGGATTCTCTTATGGATCCACCCACTTGTGACATTATGTATAATGACGTTTTCTAAGTTACGCCTTTATGTCCGCCTTTTTGGTTACGTATGCATATTTTATCTCTCTTATCAACTGTTACGCCTCCTGCATCTGTTACACTATAATGCATTTCTTATAAAAGTGATTACCTGTCAATAATGTATTGCCTTCCTTCCTGAACCCTCATGGTGATGGAGTGTGAAGCCTGCAATTCGAATTGTATTTCCTTTGTAGAGGAATAAAGCCTTTTAGAACCTCTAATACCACGGATTCTGCCTCTTATATTTACTGAGTTATTCTTACTAGACTTTACCGCATAAAAAATAGTACCGGTAATGAAATATTTACCACAGAAATTGGCGCCCGAACAGGGACACTTTCTCATCTCACGCGCCGGAGGTGCGTTGCAGGCCCGGTCCCCTGCCACAGCTGAACGGACAAAAACGCGTACCTGCAGGATTTCCTGTATCTCCCTCCGGCCAAGCGGGGGTGACTGAGGCTGCGATCAACACCCAGACGAGGCGGTGAGAAGTGCGAAGTATCCCGACCAGAGCCTAGCTGAGAGAGCAAGATCCGAGGTATACAGAGGCCCACCAGGTTCCGAAGTTCCGAGTCCAGACGAGTCGAGTCCAGTCCGGTCCAGTTTCAGTTCAGTTCCGAGGCCTTCCGTTCCGCGCTACCCGGTGAGTACCATTGCCGGGGAGGCATTTAACGTGCACATAGTCTGTGCCGGTCAAGACGGGTTTGGGTACACAAATCCGGTCTGCACTGTTTCAGCAGTGTATCTGTACTGTTTAGCAGTATATCTAGTATGTCTTGCATATAATTAAGTATTATTTAGTGTCAGTATTATGTCAGTAACTAGTTTTCTATTAGTTATCATCGTTCGTTAAACTATTAAATGTTAAATGTTTAATACGTTCTACATATTGTGGTGTGAATGATTGTTCATTATTGTGTTTACTGTATTAAGTGTGTTCAAATAATAAGATCTAAAAATGCCGCTCTTTTCGAAATTAAGACAGATCAAAACTAGAAAAGGGGTACTCGAAGAAGCTGTTCCCATTCCACCTAGGGATACTCCAGGATACTTTATGTATCATAAACATGGCTTAGATGCCGTGTTATTTCTTGATCTATGGGTGGACTACACCAAGGATTTACCAGAAAGTCAGAGATGGCCCGCAGCGGGGACCTGGGATGCAGATTGCATCATGAGAGTAGAAGAAGAATTATGGAAAAAGAAAGCCAGACAGTCACAGAAAGATGCCATTGAATTATGGCGTAAAGAATCATATAGACGTACAGAAAAAGCGCTCAGACAGGAAGAGAAAGGTAGGGAGAATTCAAATAAAACCCGAGAAAATTTATTAATAGAGGAAGGTACCCGAGTAAAAACAGAACAAGTAGATAGACAAAGAAATACTCTTATGAATGGTATGTATCCTCTTCTGGCCGAAGGATTGCCTAAGGCTACCCCGGAAATACCAAAAGACTTGACTCCTCCATTGCTCCCGATAAAAGCACATCCCAAAACACATCCCAGAACGGCAAAGGACGTTTTCCTTTCCTCCTATTTGGATGACGTAGCTCCCGAGTATGCTAATACCACAACACACATACCGCTTGCGGATGGTGTTCAACACCAAGAGCATCCGTCTGTATCTCCGCAGCAACAAACTCCTGCACTAGTTCCAACGGGTCCGTCCGTTTCTACTGTTTTTCCCGCATCTACAATTTCTATCTTACGTCCAACGAATCCTTTCGTGCCCAGCACCTCAGACGGTGCTACAGGAGGTACGACAGACATGTTTGCCACACCGCCACGAAATAAACAGACCCTTAGAGATTTAGCACTCCAACGTATACCCCAACTAGTGACATCCGACATGTTTAAAGAACATCTTGTGGATTGTAGATACGATCCAGTGCCAGGTAAACAGGACAGATTGTTAATATCATCACTACGTATACGACGAGCTACATTATATCTAATGACGATACCAGGAATGGTTGAACACCTAGACAATATATATCACTTTGTCCAAACAGGGCGAGGTCCAGAGAGTATTAACGAAGCTATGGAATATCAGAAAGTGGATGTACAAAGACAACTATTACGTTTTTTCATAAATTGTGTGATCAGGAACCAAGACAGGCCTGGGGCAGATCATGATACCATGCAAAAACTTGCCAAATGGGGTCAGAACATATCAGAAGAGAAACATGATAGACAGGCGTGTATAATCGCCATGTATCGAAAGATCCGCAAGGAAGTAGAACGAATACATAAAGAAAGACGAGAAGCAGACAGAATTGAATCAGAGGGAGAGGAGGAGCAAGAATCAGAACAAATAGAAACGATAGCTTACGTAGGTAGAGGAAGACCCCATAATAATACTAGAGGCTTCAATGATCCGATATGTCCCATACGTCCAGAATGTAACAGACATTTTCAAACCCCTATGTTAAATACAAGGTCCCCTGAACACCTATTCCAAGCCGCTGATAAATTACTCCGAGATCGAAGGGGGTACCATATGCTCGATTCCATGGATGAACAAGAATTAGCCAGGTCAGCAGTACAATGGGCCGACTGTCCCGACAAATACAGTGAAGATGCACTAGCACACACGTTTCTGAATCTTACCCCATACGAACAGCGTTTAGCTAGTATATACATGATTCAACACCTCCTTATATTATATAAAAGCCAACACTCCGATCCAGGACCCTTACCTGACATATTGATAGAACTACTCACGAATAAATGGAGAGGGTCAGGTACTGATTTGATTAAAGAAATTCTAGAATTTCGAAACCAGTATATAACTTTCGTGTGCCCAGAACACGTTCCAGTTCCCATTATGGGAAGAAAAATGTATCACATAGATAGACAGAATCCGTTACGCGAAGTACACCCAATCAGAGGTGAAGGTAATAACTTTACACGCGTGTTTGTGTACACGCCTATAACTAAAATCGAATTATTAGAAATGAAGAAAGTAGTACCCAGCCATGACAAGGATCCAGCAGGTTTCCACCGTGAGATAAAAGACATGCTACTCATGGGAGAGTATACCTACCCCGACATTATGAAAATACTGAAAGTGTTAATGCCTGCCGGTGTTTACGAGAAACTCAAAGAAAAGGAATGGGAGGTGGGAGACCAAAAGATAGATTGGACAGCATTAGAAAACGAAGAAAAGGCCCGAGCTGCAGGAGCAGGGCTTGGGGAAAAGACTACAGCATTACCAGGATTATTAGTGCAGGTACTACCACGTTTATTAACTACGAAAAAGGAGGACTGGGGTGCAATCTCAGCCTGTAAACAAAAGCAAGATGAAGACACTAGTGATTTCTATTCCCGATTTGAAAAATGTTTTGGTATAAATAGTGGCATAAAAGCAAGTAGCGAGTCATATCCACATCTGTTTGTGACAAAATTAGTTGAAAATTCCCCACCGCAAGTTAAGAATAGAGTATTGAAATTTGAGAGTACCTGGCAGGGTAACACCCCGTCACAGATGTTACAGATGTTACAATATCACCACAATAGAATTAGAGAAGAACAAGAACATGAACAAAGACGTATGAAAGATACAAAAATGAAAATGCTTGTTGCTCAGTCAGTTCCAGCTGATGGTCACCAAAAGGGTGATTCCGCAGGTCCAACGAAAGGGACATGTAACTATTGTAAACAACAAGGTCATTACATACACGATTGTCCAGTTCTGAAACATAATATCGCCACGGGTAGAACTCAGGAAAGACCACGTCCACCTAGACAGGATCAGAATCAACAACAAATCCCTCAGCATGCACAATCTAGGCCAGCTCCGCAACAACTAGCTCCGCAACAGACAGCTCCACAACAGACCGTAGCACCACCACCAGCGCAGCCTATTGCTGCCACACAAGCGACAACGCAACAGATGTACCAATATGCACAAGCAGACTATCCCGATTATCAGCGATACACATGAAATAGCCTAGAGAGGGAAGTTGGCTTACCCCTTATTGAGGTTCCTGTAGATCAAGAGGGACCTTATGTACATAGTGAACTATTAGGGGAAGACAGAACGTTTTTACTTGATACAGGGGCAAGCAGAACAACTATACGACGCAGTGAAGTTCCAGGGGCACCCCTCTCAGGCTCACAGAATATTTCCCTTGGATTCTCAGGAAAGCCTATCATTAATGAAGTTACGCAACCCCTTCCACTTACGGTTGGTCCATTGACACGTACTACAGATTTATTGCTTACTAAATCATGCCCAGAAAACTTGTTAGGTATAAAAACATTGAAAGCTCTAGGAGCTATAATATGTTGTTCTCCGGAAGGAGTACGACTATTTTTACGTGATTTTAAAGGTCACTACGTGTCCAGAGACATGGATCACCGGCTGCAGAGTTTACCTACGCATTTATGGGCACAAGGCCCCACTGATGTTGGCTGCATGAACATTACACCATATCGAGTCACACTAAAAGCAGGAGTAGTACTACCACGAATGCGACAATATAGGTTACCACCAGATGCTGTTGCGGCTTTGCTGCAAATCATTGACGAACTCATTGCACAAGGAGTGGTTGTAGAAACCGACTCCAATATATGCAATTCCCCGATAATTCCGATTCTTAAAAGAACGGATCCAAAAGCACCACCAGTATATCGATTAGTTATTGACCTGCGCGAATTAAATAAATGTATTGTACCACAATACCCTGTGGTCCCAGATATCTCTTCACTACTAACTGCTATTGATTCAGAAGCAACGTTCTTCACTGTAATTGATCTCAAGAATGCTTTCTTTAGCGTCCCAATAGATCCGGAAAGTCAATATCTGTTCGGATTCAGTTTAAATGGACGAAGTTTTAAATTCACACGCGCACCTCAAGGATTTACAGAAAGCCCCAGCATCTATAGCCAAGCACTAAAACGAGAACTTGACAGTATCCACATGCCAGTTAACACTGCCTTGCTTCAGTATGTCGATGATCTGTTGATCACCGCCCGAAGCGAACCTGAATGTGAAACAGCGTCACTGACGGTTTTAAAATTTCTGGCCGACAAGGGGCACAAGGTGTCCCCTTCTAAGCTGCAATTCTGTGTCCCGCGAGTTGTTTACCTTGGGCACTCGCTGTCCAAGGAGGGAAGACAGCTTACACCCGACCGCATCCAGTTAATTACTAACATGTCACCACCCAAGACACAAAAGGAGGTGCGGGCTTTTATAGGTCTCACTTCATACTGTAGGCAGTGGATCCCTCAATATGCATTTCTAGCAAAACCACTCATCCAGTTGACAACACATGAGGCAGCCACATCGACTGTTCTCCCTTGGACTCAAGAACATACACACGCCTTTGAAAGCTTAAAGAAAGCTTTATGTCAAGCACCTGTTTTAGCAACACAATGTTACAGTAAACAGTTTACACTCTTTGTTACAGAACGCGAAGGTACTGCCTTGTCAGTACTCACTCAGGAACAAGCAGGATCACACAAACCATGTGCTTATTTCTCTAGTACATTAGATCCAGTAGCTCAGGCTCTTCCTGCGTGCCTGAAATCAGTGGCAGCAACAGCTTTAGCAATCAGACAAAGCGATGCTATAGTGTTAGGACATCAATTGACAGTACAAGTACCACACGCAGTAGAGGTTCTCTTGAACCGCACACAAACGCAACACTTGACTATAGCGAGACTCACCGGTTATGAATTAACATTGTTTCAACCACACATAGAAATCAGACGTTGTAATACGTTAAATCCTGCCACGCTTTTGCCAGTAAATGGAACAGATCCATTAGCACATGATTGTATTGAAGTCATTACTATCACGACAAAACCCAGACAAGACTTGACAGATATCCCTTTATCAGATCCAGACTTGACATTGTATGTAGACGGTTCATGTATGAGAACAAGTACAGGAGAGTTAGTGGCCGCTTACGCAGTCACAACAGACACTGAAGTCATTGAAACAAATTGTATTAACACTTTGTCAGCTCAAGCAGCAGAGCTCATCGCTCTGACACAAGCCTGTATTCAAGCTAAAAATAAGAAAGTCAACATATACACAGATTCACGTTATGCATTCGGAGTCGTCCATGACTTCGGCGTACTGTGGCGAGAGAGAGGTTATTTAACTTCTCACGGTGCCCACATCCAACACGGACCCCTCATTCAAGTCCTATTAGACGCGATTCATCTACCTACTGCAATATCAATTATGAAATGCAAAGCCCATACAAAAGTTACCGATATCATTTCTCAGGGTAACGACCTAGCTGACAGAACAGCTAAACAGACTGCTCAGAACCAGACTCATACAACTGACGCGACAAAGACAATAGTTCTGACACCAACACATTGCATGACAGTTAAGGATCCCGCCCTTGATATAATTGACATACAGACACATGCTACACCAGAAGAAATAAAGAAATGGACTGAATTAGGAGGGATCCAAACGGATCAAGGATGGATGACGAAGGAAAAATCTATATGGTTTCTTCCCGACTCCATGGTTCAAGTCATCATTAACACAATACATAGTCCAGCGCACCTAGGAGAAAAAGCTATGCTAGACAGATTCAACACATTTGGTTCAACAAACACTTGCGAGCAGCAGCCAAACAGAAAGTACGTACCTGTATGATATGTTGTCAGTTTAATCCAGGTAAAAGCATCCCCGTAGAGCAGGGTGGATTTCAACCTCCCGATCATGCTTTTGAAGTCCTCCAGATGGATTATATCCAGATGGAACGATGTCGAGGATTCAAATATGTTCTTGTAGTTGTCTGTGCTCTTTCCCGTTGGACAGAAGCCTACCCGGTTTCAGATTACACTGCCCCGACTACTGCCAAACAGTTAGTTCGAGAATTCTTCCCACGGTATGGTTTGCCACGTGTTGTCTACTCAGATAACGGCCAGCCATTCTCATCGGAACTAATGAAACACGTTTCACTCTTGTTAGGCTACCAATGGAAATTCCACTGTGTCCGACATCCTGAGGCAGCAGGTCTCGTGGAACGTCATAATCAAACTCTGAAAATTAGATTGTCCAAAATATGTAGAGAAAAAGGTGTCGATTGGATAGTAGCCTTACCAGTTGCACTCTTTTACATGAGAATGGTAGCACATTCTCGAACAGGGCTATCCCCGTACGAGGTGATCTTCGGTAGACCACCAAATATGTGGGGGACGCCTATACCTCGCAAAATCACTGATGTTGACTGTAATATGCTGACAGATTACCTGGCTTCCTTGATGTCTGCACTACAATCTTGTCGTTCACAGGTAGCTGCAGCTTTTCCCGATAACACTGAGGTGAAGCCCCATGATGTGGTTCCAGGTGATCTGGTTCTGGTACGGAATTTCGACCGGAAGACCCAACTGGAGCCTAGGTGGAAATCGCCAAAACTTGTTCTACTAGCAACAAGGACAGCCGTGAAGATCGAAGGACGTAAAGGGTGGTTGCACTCGAGTCATATCAAGAAATTTTATGGACTACCATCCAGTGTGAACACTCAGCCCTGCATTTCCTCACAGACAGACTCAAAGCTCCCCTTGGTTGAACCCACGAAAACAGAACTTTATAAACTGAAATTACGGTCTAGCAAGTCAGACAATTTGATTGTTTAAGTCCTCTCCAAGGTGAATCGGTTGAATTTGTCTCTGACATGTATCCTCTAGACCGGAATAGAGAAAGAAATCAACAGATGCAGCTTAAAAAGCATGCGTATTGTAAATCACTTCGTAGTCACTGCACAGTAACATTATTAATTTTGTTTTCTCTAAGTCTTCTGATCATCATTTTTAGTATATTGCTGCATATGTATTACCCTATTTCTAAACGTGCTTACAATGTTACTGCTGAACATTCTTTTAGCGAATTACCTCCGCATGAGTTGTCCTATAGATTTGCGCTGCGCAACAACACATTCATTAGTATGTTACATCATTCCCATCAGACCAGCAATGCTACAAATTGTTGGATATGTGGCCGACTCCCTCTCTATCAGAACTATAAGGGAGTTTTGCCCCTCTTTCCATATCCGTTCACACACAATGGCTCCTGTGGAGCATGGTTTAGTTTAATTAATTCCCTAGATTCAAATTCCGCAGTTTATCAAGACAACTGGGTATGGGGAAACCTGAACCTGGTTTTGCTTAAAGTCTGCTACCCTAACAAGGAGGGACTTCCCAAAAGAACAGGAACTGATCTAGAAAATGAAGTATATGGATTAGGTAATTTTACACTTAACCTCATGATCCTGAATGTTGAATCCGAAGCCACACCAATCTTGCCCGCTATGTCAGTATTCCCAGTTAAAGGGGAATTATGTGTAAGAAAGAATGGTTCCATACACATGGGCCATAGTAAATGCACCAATGTAATAAAATTCAGTGATCAAGGCAAGTCCACGTTTAGAGCTTCCCGTCATTCCTACTTCATATGTGGCCAGACCGCATATATATGTCTACCTCTAGATTGGGATGGTACCTGTTACATAGCATTCCTTCTGCCACCTGTTTTCCTAGCTCCTCCTGACTATCACAGAAATACCCATTTAGTACACAATATACAGCAGAGAGATCTCCCGATTGTCGATTACACTGAAACGACATGGGAGCAATACACAGATTTCCATAAAGGTTTCTTTCCCTATATAGGTACAGTCACTAATAGTAAGCTGATACGTAGATTAACTAGAACCCTTGAAGCAGCAGTAAACGAGACTACTTCCGCCTTAGGCAATTTAACAGAAGAGCAGTCTGCTATGCGGATTGTTGTGCTTCAAAATCGTCTTGTCCTTGACGTCATCCTGGCCGATAGGGGCGGAGCTTGTAGGGTCATCGGATCAAGTTGCTGCATTTTCATACCAGAAAATTCACCGTCAGTATATAAAGCCATAACCCGCCTTCATAAGATTATAAGCCAGATACACCAGAGTCCAGGCACCTGGACTTGGTCCGGTTGGTTCTGGAGCGTGTTGTCTACCTGGGGATGGAGGATCCTATCCTTCCTAGGTATTGGCTTTCTCATACTATTCAGTTGCTGCTTATGTCTACAATGTGGGCCAGCGATTTGTGGCCTGTGTGCCACATCGTGTATCCCACCTCCAAGCTTTCGTTCGAGATCCCGGAAGAAGAAAGAAGAACAAATGATGCTATATGAACAGATCGATGGATTGATGAAGATCGATATCTCCTGAGGGTCCGTAGGGGACAAGGAGGGAATGAGGAAATATGAATTTTGTGATCAGTTATGTCCCCTATCGTAGACCCCAACGGCTCCATGTGCATGCTATAAGTACATGTATGTTCCCTCCAGTTCCAGTTATGAAGACGCAAATACATGTGCGTCCACCGTCAACATGTCCTCTTTCAGATCCACCATGAATGGGTCAGATATTCCATTCCTAAGTATGAAAGGCCACCGACTTTATGTGGTTCACTTTCCACATTTTACAGATTCAGGCGAGTAGGCCCTGAATTCTGCCATCAAGCCTTTCCTGCTTTCTGCCTCTGAAAGCTCCAGCCCGAGCCTGCATCTGTATCCATGAACTTTGTCCTACTCCCTGCGCGGCTAACGATGCCTGATCCAGCCTGTTGCCTGCCAAAAACTGTATTTCACCTTCAAGATTATCTGCTTCGCTCCTCATCCGATGCATTCCTGTCTAGTAGTTTAGGTAAACATTCCTCCAGCTACCGTGCAAGGGGCCAGGCCTCACTGTCCTCGTGCAAGTAATTCATAGCCCCTGTTACCATGGAAGATTCCTGCCCCCTCGCATCTCATGTAGACACTTAGACGCTCGTACACGCACTAACAGTCAGTATAGAATAGATTCCGTCCGAGAGGCCTTTCCTTTTGGATAATACAGTTCTTTAAACATAAGATATTAGATATGATTTGGGATTAGGTTGACATGACCCCTCAGACTTCTGTCTCCACATGTAGAGCTAAATGTCAAGTCCCCTTCACCCTCTAGTTGCACGTCAATCACACGTCATGCGGCTGCGCACGCATCTCTGCCGAATATTTCTGCTGATATTGCAGGATTCTCTTATGGATCCACCCACTTGTGACATTATGTATAATGACGTTTTCTAAGTTACGCCTATATGTCCGCCTTTTTGGTTACGTATGCATATTTTATCTCTCTTATCAACTGTTACGCCTCCTGCATCTGTTACACTATAATGCATTTCTTATAAAAGTGATTACCTGTCAATAATGTATTGCCTTCCTTCCTGAACCCTCATGGTGATGGAGTGTGAAGCCTGCAATTCGAATTGTATTTCCTTTGTAGAGGAATAAAGCCTTTTAGAACCTCTAATACCACGGATTCTGCCTCTTATATTTACTGAGTTATTCTTACTAGACTTTACCGCATAAAAAATAGTACCGGTAATGAAATATTTACCACACATACCACCATTTTTGTGGTTTCCAGCTAAAGATATTACTCACCCATTGTCTATGAAAATGGACAATAGCTTGTATTTAAGTTATGTTTCTTGTAGTAATGCGATATGAGAGTTATGTTCTGATAAGTGTGATAGCACCCTTTGCTTGCTAGCCTGATTGCGAAGGCCTTCAACATTCCATGAAACAATGTGTAAAATATTACTTGAACAAATATGCAAAAACCATCAAACAACAAAACTTGATAAACGTATAACATAAATGATAAGAACATGCAATAGAGGGGCAATGAATATAGAAAAAATAGACAAAACTAAAAGAAACAAACTGAAAATATAAAAGTAATAGCAAGACCATTGCAACAAAATACAAAAAGGGGATTTTCCAAAAACAAAAAGGGACGATACTTGGTAGACATAGAGTTATCAGTGGAACAAAAATACACTAGAAAAACTCTGGATCTGTTCAACAAAAGGAGACTGGGGACCTGTAAGGAAAAAACTAATTCAAGCTACAAATTATACAGAAGGCATTTTAAGATTTACTAAGTTCCATATCTTCTCCCTTGTGAGAGTGTATGAATTTCTTAAGTTCCGCTGGATTTTCAAAAGTTTCTGACCTGTCTTTGTATGTGACCTAGAAGAAGCAAGGATGAGTTAGGCCATAAAGAGTGTTCATGGATCTCCGCATTGGTCTGAGTAATAAGAATTCCTTCCAACAAGCAGCAGTGGCCCTGAAAACATCCTGACTGAAGAAAACCTTTTGACCAGAGTATTTGCTTACATTGTTTTGCTGCTGGAAGAACAGTCATTAGATCCGAATATTAAAGAAAAAGAGAAATAATCCCTCTCGGTCTGTTAGAGTTTGAGGCTCATGTAGGAAAAATCTGATGTGCTCTTTGAATGTTAAGGTCAACAATGAATATAAGTCCTACTATTTTTAGAAATGTGAAGCTTCAAGAAATGTATAATGTCAGGCCCTTGAGAACCCTCCAGTATACCATAAATGTGCACATTATTATGCTGCTTAGAATTTTCCAAGTATTCTGTCAACTTTCTTCAATTGAATTTCCTCCTTAGTTATAAAATCAACATTTCCTACGTATCACTATCTCACTGTTAGACCTCTGTAAGTCATGAATCAAGTTGTGACCACTTCTCCTCAATTCTGTGAAGTGCTGAGCATGTCTCCACCATATATCATATACATCATATTTCTGAGTTCATCCAAAATATCTTCCAATGACAGCAGCAATTGTGATTTATTTGAAAAAGATTAATTTTTCTTAGCCATCTTATTAGTGTTTCCATCAGAATCTTTGTGTCTGTTAGTGTTAGAAGTGATAGAAGCATGTGATTTTGAAGAATGCACTGCCTCCATTTTGACAGACAGCAGGAAAAAAAAATGTACCTTAAAATTACTGTTAAGAGTCAACCACGAATATCAAGCATTGAAGTATGTAGCAAAAAAGGGGAGGCAAGGAATGAAAGAAAATTTTTCCTATATTGAGAGAAAAACTGTGCGACGAAATTCTGAAGTGACTGAAGATAACTTTTGTTCACACAGGAGAGGAAACCCAATGATAACTAATGCACATAAAGAAATATGACCTTGAAGACCAATGAACAAAGCCAAGTATTGATGTGACTGCTTGATAAAATATTTGTGTCTTTGAGAAAAATAGAAAAAACACAATAAAATGTGTTTCTGATTGTTGCATGAGTATAAGTAGAGAAGGCATGTCCTATATAGCTGTCAAATAAAATTAGGTTATGCCATGCTGGTAATTATTGGTGGTGCACTCCAGTCTGAGCAAAAATGGGTCATAAGCTTTTTAAAATGGTGACTGCAATTATGTACACACGAAAACTGTGGTTGCAAAGCTTGTACTATCGCTAGAAGATCAATGCCAAGGTCCAACAAACTTACCCCGCCTCTCCCAGGAGCTACCAACACAACTGGCCAGGTTGAAAAATCATTGAGAGCAGGAAAAAGTGTTCCTTTGAGTGGAGGGTTCCTCAGCACGTTGGTATGAACGTTACTGGATGGCCATCTTGTCTTGCTGCAGCGCGCCTCTCCTCCAAATGCCATATTTTTAACTGCATGTATGCTGAAGAGATATTGAAAGTCAGCTTCACAAATAAATCTAAATTTTGCCCATGTGGGTGAGTACCACATACAAGTGCCAATATACAAGTGACAACATTTCTTTTTTTACATGAATGATATTACACAAAGCAGCATTGGAGACTTGTTTGGTGTGGCTTTTTTTTTTAGTAATATATATATATATATTATAATTCCTTGTTTCAAGTGTCAATCTAAATTTAATATTGTTACCATATAGGGCACATGGACATTGGTAAAAAACACCTCTGATTACCTTCTAGGAAAATTATGTTTTGTTTCAATGACCAGATGAATCATAACCATTTAGACTTGTTTCTTATCTGCCTCCAAAGTGCTACCCCTGGACAAATGACAGAGTAGAGTCAAACAATAGTCTTATCCACTCATCTTACAAAAAGACTAAAGATTTCAGGTCTTAGTCAATTTACACAGAGTATTAGTGAGTTAGACTCTATTTGAGAGTCCCATACCAAAACAAAGGTCAAACAACTAAGGTCGAACAGTAAAAGAACTATTGTGTTATAAAGGGAAAAAAACCACTGATTATTTCCTAATCATTCTCTATAGCCCCCCATCTCTTTTCAACAATTTAGATTTTTAGCTAGGACTGCACTATACATACACACTTACATAAATTTAAACATATACATTAAACATGTTCTTGTCTTGACAAGAACAGGATAAAAATGATATGAACAAATGTATATCACTAGTCCAGAAGAAAGGTTACTGAGATTACATTATGTGAAAATTATATGTGTGCACAGTTCTCTTTCACACTTATTTGAAGTTGGGGTAAAGCATTGGATGGTGCTTCAACTTCAAGTCCAAGTTATATTAAACTAAAATGAAACATTAATTGTATGTATTTTGCGGGTTCGCGAATCCACCCTGTACATTAACGGGCCTTACTTCTGGATTTGTGTACTAATTGCTTTACATTTCACATTATGTATAATTTACACTTGATTATTACTTTAATGTTTTAGTTCAAATTATAATAAACCTCCTTGTTGCTTTCAAAAATATAAATGCAGAATCACAACCTAACTGTGACTCTTTGTTTTTTATTTGTACTATTAATAAATATATGTGGACAATAATAATCTTAAGTTCAAGGTAATGGTTTTGCTGCGATAGTAAATAAACTTCTATATTTATAAAAGAAAGTGATTAAAACATTATTTTATAATAATTTCAGGAATCACAGTACGTCTGAGTAAATAGCAACATCCAGATCAGCGTAGTATCCGAGAAATATTATTTATTAATATACATTCATTTACTTTATTTAAAATAAAGAGGTACAGTTTTTTGTAATTAAAATATTATAAGATCGACCCAAATATTGTTGAAATGTAAATTTAAAAGAAGTTGCGGAGTCACAGACCCCATGTGACACAAAAAAAGGGATTTGATTGTTTAAAGATACTGCCATTTTTAAGTTTGCTAGATTCCACCCTCTTTCTTCTAATTTTGGGTGTGGTTGGCAACAGTCATACTTTATAAGTAGCAACATCATTTTGGAGTTGTTTTGGATGTTTTGCAGACTAAGCACCGGAAATTTGAAATGGCAGCACCACATGATTTCCATGAGGAGGAGGAGGAGATCCTGCTGAAAGAGGAAGAGGCGCCAAGGTGCAAAAATATGGTGAGTGTGGTGTTTTTACCATACCGGAAGGAGAGAAGAAAGTGAATGCATGCAAGGTGACATGCAACATCTGCAAAAAGGTGCTCTCTCGTGGTTCTGAGTGAAAATATTCCTGCGGTACATCATCGATGTACAAGCTTCTTAGAACCATGCATCAGTACAGGCTTGCAATAGCTGAACTTGCAAGATAAAATGCTGGGAATAATGATGCGCAGCGTTCCACTTCTAGAGCTGGTGACAGGTTGGAGTCCATCCCACTGACTCTTCGGGATTTTTCAAAGCAGGACTTTTTTGTCCTAAGTGTATTACTGCTCAAAGTATTGGAGAACAGGTTGTCCAAACCATGTTGGACAAATTCATTTTTTTACCCAAAAAGGCACGTTGTTTTGTGCTTGTTTTTTTGTTTTAACTTTTCATTGTTAATATCTAAAAAACACCCCAAAAAACCCCACCGTTGTTACAAAAATATATATATAAAATAGTTTGAAAAAAAGAAGGAAAAAAAACAGTTTTTATGGTACCACCTATTCTGGTTTAAAAAAGAAAAGTTATATGTTGTGTGAAAACATGAGTCAATGGATAGTGCCTGTGTGATTGGATGAGTGCATACATAGAGTTTGAGTGATTGGATGAGTAAATGAGTAGCGCTTGAGTGAATGGAAGTGTGCAAGGTTAGAGGCTGAGTGATTTTGTGAGTGAGTGGATAGTGCATGAGTGATTGGAAGAATGTATGAATAGTGCCTGGCTGATTAGATGACTACATGAGTAGTACCTGGCTCATTGGGTGAGTGCATGGGTGGTGTCTGTGTGATTGGATCAATACATGGGCATTGCCTCGAGGATTCATGACTGTATGAACAGTGCCTGAGAGAATGGATGAGTGCATGGTTAGTGCATGGATGAATGGGTAAGTGCAACAGCACTGCCTGGGTGATTGCATAAGTGCATGGATAGCACCTAGGTGAATGAATGAGTGTATGGGTAGTGCCTGTGTGATTGGATGAGTGCATGCATAGTGCCTGAGTTATTCCATGAGTGCATGAACAATACCTGGATGAATGAATGAGAGTATGGGTCGTGCCTAGGTAATTGGATGAGTGCATGGGTTGTGGCTGGGAGACTGGATGAGTACTGCCTGAGTGAATGTATGAGTGCATGGGTAGTGCATGAGTAAATAGATTCCTGCAAAGGTAGTGCATGGCTCATTTAGTGAGTGCATAAGTAGTTTCAGAGTGATTAAATGAATGCATGGGTACTACCTGTAACAATGAATGAACGTATGGGTAGTGCCTAGGTGATTGAAAGAGTGCATGGGTGGTGTCTGGGAGATTGGATGAGCATATGAGTACTGCCTGTGTGAATGTATTAGTGCATGGGTACTGCATGAGTGAATGTTTCAGTTGAAGGATAGTGCCTAAGTGATTGGATGAGTGCATGGCAACTGCCTGGGTCGTAGGATGAATGCATAAGTACTACCTGAGTGAATGCACAAGTCCTCAGGAAGTGACTGAGTGAATGGTTGAGTGCAAGTATAGTGCCTGAGTGATTGCATGGGTAGTACCTGGGTGAATGGATTACTGCAAGTGCAGAGCTTTGGCTCATTTAGTGAGTGCACAGGTACTGTCTGAGTTTTTCAATGAATGCATAGGTACTACCTAAATGAATGAATGACAGTATGGGTAGTGCCTGTGTGATAGTATGAGTGCATGGGTAGTGGGTGGGAGATTGGATGAGTGCATGGGTAGTATCTGAGTGAATGGATTAGTGCAATGGATACTATCTGGATGAATGAATGAGAGTATGGGTAGTGCATGGGTAAATGCATGAGTGTATGGCTAGTGCCCAGTTGATAGGATGAGTGCATGAGTACTGCCTGAGTGAATGCATGAGTGCATGTGTAGTGACTAAGTGAATGGTTGAGTGCAAGCATAGTGCCTGAGTGATTGGATGAGGGCATGAGTAGTACCTGAGTGAATGAGTTAGTGCAAGGGTAGTACCTGGGTCATTCACTAAGTACTTGGGTAGTGTCTGAGTGATTTGATCAATCCATGGATGCTACCTAGGTGAATGAATGAGTGTATATGTAGTGCTTAGGTGATTGGAAGTGTGCATGGGTAGTGCCTCAATGACTGCATAAGTCCATCTGCAATGTGTGAATACATTGATGAATACATGAGTAGTGCCTGAATCATGGATACATGCAATAGCACTGTCTGGGTGATTCCATGAATCGATGGATAGTAGCTGGGTTAATGAATGAGTGTATGGGTAGTCCCTGAGTGATTGGATGAGTTGCTGCATAGTGCCTATTTAGTTGCATGAATGCATGTTTAGACCCTGGGTAATTCCATAAGTGCATAGGTGGTACCTGGGTAGGTAGAAGAATGTGTGTGGAGTGCCTGGGAGAATAGCTGAATGTATGGGAACTGCCTTGGTGATTGGGACGGTGGTAGAGTAGTGTCTGGGTGATTGAATGAGTGCATGAATAGTATCAGGATGATCGGATGGCTGTATGCATAGTGCCTGATTGAATGAATGAGTGAGTGCAAGCATAGTGTTTTTATGATTGAATGAGTGCATGGGTTGTGCCATATACAGTAGATTCTATACTTCAAAACATAGTCCTGTTAGCTCTATAATACATCTTAAAATATTTCTTGAAATGAGAAGATACATCATACTTCAAAACAGTAACATTTTCAAATAAAATAAAAAGCACTTTCAATATCCACCTGTCCAATATAAGGAGGAGAAAGTAATACATGCATCTTGTATACAAACGTCAAAAAATGTGGTGTGAAACTGATGCATTCTAGTATGTATATGCTTCTACATATATTCTGATACATGTTGTGCATTTGATGACTCTAACTTCAAAACTATGCAGTTTATCATACAGATGCACACATTTTAACCCCTTCGCCGTGGCAGGAATTCCGCCGCGGCGCCGGGGGGGTTTGGGGGCAGGTGCGGTGGCGCTGTGCTCGTGACGGAACCACTCCGTCACGAGCCACGGTTGAGCTGTGCTCATGACGGAGTGGTTCTGTCACGTCTCCGCCCACTGTGCTAATCGCCTGCACAGGTGGGGAATTAGCGCCGCGTGGGCAGAGCGGCCGCCAACGGCCGCAGCATGACGGAACCACTCCGTCATGAGCACAGCGCAACCGTGGCTCATGACGGAGGGGTTCCGTCATGAGCGGGGAAGGGGTTAACAGTTATACTATATTTCTGAGTCACAGAAGCAGACATTCAATATCTTTGTATGTGTCTGAGAAGTTCTTGGATACAGAGTTCAATACACACCTGCCCTGTATAATGACTAATAAATAACTTGCAATAAAATCATTTGTATTGGTCTATGTGCTTTTATAAAAAAGTAAGTCTTATACTCCTCCTCGGAAATATGATAAAGCTTTTCAAATATTCTAAAGGATGAACATTATTTATATTAGAAAGAAATAACATATCATTAAATTTAAAACATTTTACAGTTTATTATGCATATTATATTATGTATTCTTACCTTTCAAGTCATTCACATACATCACTCAGTAAAATTATGTTAGAGTAGTATTAACTTAAACAGAATTAAAACTTTTTTCAAACTTGAACAGTAGCTATTATAAAGAAGAAAAAGAAAAACTGTTATCAATGATAATATATTAGACAAATTATATTATTATAATTTTGAGGTCGCAACATAAATTTAGTATTACATAACATTGTTACTATCCCTTTTTTGCTGTTCTCAAATTCCACTTAACTTCACCATACACAGTAATTTCAATATAGCATCACCATTGAAAAGTGGGGAATAACAATTAAATTGATTGCAGAAAAAAAGTCAGCATGGAACATCATTATCAATATGTGAATGCTATGTATTTTCCTTTTTACACTTTGTTAATCAATTCTTTCATCTACATTAACTCTATTATTTACCACAAATACATTTCACAAAAGTACACTCTCATTTACATCAGGTACAATAGAGAAAACATTTATATAAACTATTTGCTTTTATACACAATTTTGAAAATGTAATATCAATTAGCAGAAATAAAAATCAAATTACTAACTATAAACACTAATAGTTTGCAGTGCTCTCTACTTTATGTTGACATCTTACCCAATAGGCCAAATGATATACTCAAAACTTTAGTTGCAGAAATAACATATAAGACTTTTGTAAATGATAAGGCAATCTAGATTTGAATTCCAAGTGGGCATCGTTGCAATGTGTCCATCATTTATTACACTTTAAATAAACAGTAAAGTGTCCAGATATTGTAGTAGGTTCATCCTAGAAAATTATACCCACTGTTGTAAAATATCTTCCTGAAATAGAAATTCAACTTCCTTTAAAATTTGTAATTTTTGTTTCCAATTTTCTTCCATTTGCTCTGCAATGTTGTAACATTAAAATGAGATATTTTCCATATCTTTCTCTATGTAATGTAGACAACATCTATGATCTACAATGCAAACATCTTATATCCTGATTTGCTGTTTTTATCAATTCATTAAAAGGTACTGATAAGCAATCTGGTATTTTTAGGTATAGCAATCGTTCTGTTTGTATTTGAGTGGTAGAAGTAAATGAACACTCTTCACACTTATGATCCCATCTGTAACGTAGTCCTAATAAGATTTCAATGTGTATTCCTTCATGTTCTTATACTCCAAGCAAAACCATTAGAAAATCTTATGCATCTTGTTGTGCATTGAGAATAAATGTCAATGAACCAGTACATATATCTAAATAATGAAAAAGCAGTATGCATTTTTACTTCTGTCATTTACCAACTGTTGAAATACATGATCTAGTACAGAACAGAATCTTTTTTCATGAATTTCCATGATTTCATGATGAAGATGTTGTAGATGAAACACAATATTCAGAATCACATTAGCAGAACAGTTGATACCTGAACTGTTTTCCAACTGGTATACTACAATGTCATCAACACTTTCCATTTTCTTTTCTTTACTCCTTTAAGTTTCTCTTCAATTGTTTTCTTTTTTTGAACCTCAGCTGAATGTTTAACATATTTCAGATTAGGACACAATAAACGTTTCTCATATACGAGATATTCACATAAGTCAGGAGTCAGGAGCATAAAGTCTTCTTAACTGATTATACTCTCTTACACAGTTTGCATCAGCAATAACCTGATCCTCAACAAAATCTATCAAATACAAACTAGAAAATGTTCTTATTTGAGACAGTGCACCGTATGTCATTCTCTCTTTGAAAACCCTACTTCCAATATTTACAAAAGCTCTGTCTATTCTTAAACCTTGAGATTTACAAATAGTTCAGCATATGCTAGAGACAAAGGAAACTTGTCTGCGAACATACAAGTCTTTTTCAAGCGCTAAACATACAACACAATTCATTGTGTCTGTTTTTAAAATCTGTAGCATCCTCAAGTATACAAAGGCAAGCATTAAGTTTGAGACCATGCTCACCTCATCAATGATTAAACGTTTCATTTTCTTCAGTAGTCTTAAGACTTCATAACAAACTTCTCCAGATAGCTTCTGATATTTCAATGTATTATCATGTTTAACAGGTAGCATAAAACATTGATGTAAATTAATACCTTTAATGTTGTGTGCTGCTAATCAATTTGGAGCTGTTACAACACAAGATAAATGTGATTCTCTCGTTTTCTGTAGATAACTGGTCAAAACCTTAATTAAGAAACCTTTGCCTGTTCCAGCTTCACTACTGATGTACATTAGAATAGGTTTAAATGATGAACATGTGCATTCTTTTTTTCATGCAGCAACCCATGTTGTACCTGTTGTTTGACTTGTAGATATATTTTTTTTGTTCAATATTTATTTGTTCCTTTACTTTTCCCAACTGAACAAATAGCACTTTCTTGTTCAATATCATCATTTAACGTTTGTAGATAAGTTGGAAAAATTGTGTACTGAATGCTGTCATTTGTTGCTTTAAAAGAATCTTCATAGCAGTCAAAATCTCCAAATAATTCAGTTTCACTATGCCAAGGCTTGAACAGTTGCAGAAGTGCTAAATATAATTCTCTTTTGTATGCACTATCACAAGACAGTTTTCCGTGATGAATAAGATTCCATTTGACATGTTTCATTAAACATCCATCACATCCAATTATTGCATATCTTACTTTTATATTTTTCCTAACATTCTTTTTAAACATATATTGCTGGAGTATTTCATACAGACATATGTTTTCAACATATGGACTACTTTTGGTATAGTATGTATCCAACATATTAGTTTTAACAATACCAATACTATCTGGTTCATTCTGTGCTAAATATTCGATTTCTTGTAAAGATTTCAAAACTCTGTTTTGTTTGGAGGCAAGACCTAGACTTACCCAAATGATTCCCCTTAAATTTGACTATAAACTGGCTGAACTTGAGCGATATGAACATTCATAGGATCCAATCTCTCTGTAGAAAGCATTTTCAAGCTGAAGCTGTATAATTTCTTCCTAAGATTCTTCTCTGCTGAAATGTCTTTCCACATTTCTTTCATCTCTGTCTTTTCCGAGTTTGTAATATATGATGTAACATAGCAAGCAACAGCAATTGAATTATCTGCAACATACAGAATATCCATGTTCGCATTCCAAATTTTCAAAATAACTGGATTGTAGTCATTAATGTAGTTTGAAGCTTCTATTGTATTTAAGTTGTATGTGTTATTGGGAGATTTCTGAGTTATTGAATGTCTTACTGCTAACAAAAAACTATTTACTCTTCCTTTCGAAATGATATGCTGTTGGAAAACCAAAGAGGCAATGTTGTATAACATTTCCCTTTACAATTGTACTTTCACCTGCAGTATTTCCCACATCAATGACTTGAAAAGCATAAAACGTGTTGTCTCAAGCTCTTTTCTCCTCCATCTTTTGTAATGGAACATGTAACATACTGTTCAATTTAGGACAAAACAGTTTCATCACTATCAGTTCCACATTTTGGTGCATTGTTTATCCATTATAGCATGTGTATATGAGGAGCACCTCTGGCTTGGTATACTTTTCTCCAAAAGAAATCAGTTACTTCTCCAAAAGGTAGAATGTTTTATTGCAGATAAATGACATCATACTTTGAAACCTATGGTTAAAATAGACATTTACAGGATCCAAGGAACAGAGTTCTCCAGCTGTCTTCAGTTCAATGTTTTTAACATTTGAATTTGCTTCTTGTAGAAATTCAAGTAAATCTTCCCACACATATCAAGAACAGCTAAGTGTTGCAAGCCATGTTGTTGTATCTAAGTTTCTTAGCATGCAGTTAAGTTCAGCATGACAACAATACCAAAATTCATTGATACCCCATTGACACGCCATTCTAATTGTTCATCTCTTTGTTGAACTTTGTCCATGAACTCTTTTGCAGAAACATGTTGAAGATGAACTCCCGTTTTTAATATATGGTTCACTGCAAATGAAAGTACAGACAAATCACTTTCAAACAGAAGATTAAATATATATGGAATTCACTGTCGAAATCTTGGATCTTCAGAGTACAATCTTGTTGCTCAGTATTCTGAAGCTGAAATCCATAGAGCTCTCTCATCAAATCGTCCACCTTCTCTAGTGGTGAATAGCTGTGGAAAACAATGTGCTTCTAAACTTTTTTCCCCTACACTCATGGGAGTTTCCTTCGCTTCCTTCATTTGAAATAATTCTATACTGTTTCCTATGATTTCTTTCAAATGCAGAGGATTTATAGTAGAATGTTCATAAATATCCTCACTCCTGGACTTGTCTCCTTTTTCTATTTGGCCACTTGACATTACAGTTTCATTTTCTAACCATATTACTTCTTCTTCAACATTTGCATTCTTATAAAAAATAGTATTCTGTACCAGGTACAAGGTAGCCTTTTGAAGTTTATTATCATCTACAAACCCTTGCCAGATTTTGTTACTCTTCCTTGGTTCACCATTTACTAGAATAACTACTGGCTCATTTTCCTCCCGGTCTACACCAAGCGTTTCAATGTTTTCTTAAAATTTAAAGGTAAGTACAAAACTCTTCTTTTCAGACCTCTTTGTAAATCTGTTGGTGGCAGCTTACCTGTTTTAGGTTCCACACAAGCTATGGCCTGAAATGGTTGTACATATTAGATAAGAATAGACTCATATGCATTTAAATCTGCCAGTTCCTGAGGAATAGGCACTAACTCTAACTTTTTACGTACTGCTCTAGCTGGCAGTTTGTTTTCTTCTAATTTGTTGTAACAGTATTTACAAATAATTTGATCAGTAGCCAACACAAACTGACCTTCCACCAACAAATAAACAATAAATTGCTGCCAATCATCATTGTTTTCCTTTTCCCTTTTTAATTATAAGTCAACATTCCTAGTTTGACTTCTATAGTGAGTATGTCGAAAACAAATACAAATATAGTTTGTTTTTTTAGACAAAACTGTCTTAAACTTCGTAGTTTCTTTTGCAAACTCATCAATACAAATCTATTTCCTGTGTTCCTCAACACCTACACTTATTAAACTCTCATTTTGTCTACACTCCTCTTTTGAACCAGAAAAACTAAACTTTATATCATCACAAACACTTTGTACATCTGATACTGAACCGTGCAAGAGAGTTGTTTTTATTTCACTTAAAAACATAATGCAGGACTTTTTACATAATAAGGTCTCCTTACTAACGTCCGCATTTCAGAGTGATGTACAGGTAACATTCTTAAATGATGAGAAGTACTTTGGCACACTTTTCTTGGAAGACAATCTGGAGAATGACCTTGAAACTTACTATATTTTCTTATTTTACATGGATCTAGTCCTTGAAACATCTTAATCTTCTGTTTAACACTTTTTTTGCATATTCTCATTAAAAAATTCATAACATGTCAATAGAGTTCTGTCGAATATTGCAAATACTGCTACAATCCCAGTTATATACAATAGCATGTGTATGCCTCCCTTCAACTTCTTCAGCTATTACTTGTTCCACATTCCTAGGAACCAATTTTTCTTTTAGGATGGGAGAACCATCTTACATCTCATAGCATCAACCACTAGTATCAAATGCATGTTCTAATATGTTCTCTTGAAAATAGCTCTCTTCATTAATGAATGACTCAGTACTGGAAGTGTGCTCCTATTCAACAATAAACGTTTCACAAAAGTTACTTCTATTAACAAGTCTTTTTCTTTTGCTTTTCTCCTTCATAATCATCATTGTTTTATCCATTGTTCTCATTCTCTTCAATATTAATATAAATAATTGTTGTTTCAATTCAAAAGTAGTATCTGCTAAACTTTCAATGTGTTGCTTTTTCTTATATGATGCTGATCTTTTTTTATATTTTTTACATTTGTGTAGTAAATTAGGAATTACTCTACTTCTAAACATTCTTGTATGTATATAATTTTACTGTTTTTGTCTTCTTGTAATATGTGTTGTTTTCCAATTAACTAGTGATTTGTTATCATGAAAATTCTTCTTTTCCTTCTGATTTTTTCAATCCACCTACAACTGTTTTAAGAAACTGTTTAGTGCTCTAACAAGAAGAGTTGTTATGCTGTGTAACGTTTTGCTTTTTCTAATGTACTCTTTTAACTTTTCTTTAAGTAGAACTGTTTTCTTTTTTCTCTTTTCATGTTTTGTTGCCATCTTCAATTTGTGTTCCAAATAAACTACATTTCTAAAAAACAAAGAACAGTTTCAATATTGTGTTACATCAATTAACAATTTTAAATTAGTTACATATCAATTTTCATAATAACCAACAAGAAATTACGTACAATTACGTTGCTGTTCTCTTCATAACAAATAACAATGTACAATAACTATGTATGCACTTTTGCAAAGCCTTAAATGCTTGCAAATCTGGGGGAAACATTGTAACCTTGTAACCTTCTTAGGCTAGCATCTTCATATACATAATATATGTCAGAGTACACATACCACAGTCACTAGAGCTTGCAGACCTTTAAACTTGACAGACTGCACTTCCCATTTCAACTAGACATCTAAATTGATACAGCTCATAGGAAATAGCCTATTCATTAATCTCTCTCCCAACATGTCTTATACCTCACTTTTCTCTTGCAGCTGCACTATTCACCAACTTTTCAGAATGTTGGGCCTACCCAAATTTAAAACACCAATCCTTCCATTGGACACATCCAAATACTTGAATACCTGTGTTTCAGACTGCATGCACTCCACATTTGTGTAAAAGAAGGTGTGTGTATTTCTTTATCCTCATAAAACAGGGCACCTGGGTGTTCAATAGTCTATTTGAGGAGATGCAAAGAGATGCAAGACAGGTATAGTAGGAGGCAAGAGAGGTTTCAGAAAGAGAGGTGTAGGAAGACGCAAGTGAGGTGCAGAAAAAGGCAAGAGGAGTGCAGAAAGAGCTCAGAGAGGTGCAGAAACAAGCAAGAAAGGTCCAAAAAGAAGCAAGACAGATGCAGGCAGAAAGAAGAGAGTGCGGTGCAGAAAGAGGCAAGTGAGGTGCCGAAAGAATCAAGAGAGGTGCAGAAAGAAGCAAGAGAGGTAGAGGTACAGAAACATGCCACACAGATGCAGAAAGAAGCAAAATGGGTACCAAAAGAAGAGAATGAGGTCTACAAAGAGACAAGTGAGGTGCAGAAAGTACCATGAGGGGTGTAGAAAGAAGCAAGATAGGTGCAGAAAGAGGCAAGAAAGGTGCAGAAAGAGACATGAGAAGTGCACAAAGATGAAGAAAGGTACAGAATGAAGCCACAGAGGTGCAGACACAGGCAGGAGAAGTACAGAAAGAGGTAAGAGAAGTGCAGAAAGAAGAAAGGCATTCACAGAAAGAAGCTAGAGAGTTGCAGAAAGAAGCAATAGAGATGCCGAAAGAGGAAGTAAGGTGCAGAAAGAAGAAAAAAGGTGCAGAAAGAGGCAAGAGAAGTGATGAAAGAGGCAAGAGAGGTATAGACTGAAGCTAAAGTGGTACAGAAAGAAGCAAGAGAGGTACATAAAGAGGCAAGAGAGGTACAGAAAGAGATATGATAAGTGCACAAAGATGAAGAAAGGTACAGAATGAAGCAACAGAGGTGCAGAAAGAGGCAGGAGAAGTGCAGAAAGAGGTAAGATAAGTGCAGAAAGAAGCAATCATGCATGTGTTTGTGCCTTTTGCTAGTGACATGATACATAAAAAGAAACATACAGACAGCTGAATACCTGTGTTCAGACTGCATGCTCTCTAAATGTATTAACAAGAAAGTGTTGGTATTCCTTTCTGCTCATAAAACAGTGCACATGGGTATTCAGTAGTCTATTTGAGGAGCTCTATAACACCTACATACGCCTTTATGACCGAATGACAGAACAGAACTGAGAAGATTTCTTCACCTGTAGGAGAAGCTACCAGATTTTTAAGCTAGCATTTTCAGATGCATAGCACATGTCAGAATACATGTACAATTAGACACATAAGTCAGTCATGAGAGCACACAGACCTTTTTCATACTTAGACTATACTTCCAATATCAAGCAGACACCTAAATGTATTCAGCCTACTTCGAGTATATGTTTCCAGAGACTCATAAGAAGAAGCCTAATTACTAATTCCTCTGCCAAAATGTCCTAAACCTGACTTTTCTCTTACAGCTTCACTATTCACTGACTGCTCAGAATGTTAGGCCTACAAATTTAAAACAGCAATCCTAACAATGTCACTGTTGTAAGTCTCACCAAGTTTCTGAAGGCATGCATGTATGTGTCTGCGCCTTTACCTAGCGACATGATAAATAAAATTAAACATACAAATAGTTGAATACCTGAGTTTGAGACCAAATGTTCTTTAACTTTGTTGAGAAGAAGGTGTATATATTCCTTCCTGCTCATAAAACAGGGCACATGGGTTTTGAATAGTCTATTTCAGTGGCTCTATAACACCTTCATACGTAACACATGTATTCTGGTGCAAGCAAATGACAGAGCATAGCTGAGAATCTTTGTCCACCTGTAAGAGAAGCTACCAGCTTTTTAAGCTACCATCTTCAGATGCATAACACACGTGAGACGTCATGTACAAGTAGACACATACCTCACTCATGAGAGCACACAGACCTTCAAACTTTACAGACTACACATCCCATTTGAAATAGTCACCTAAATTTATACGGCCTAGCTTGAGTGTACCTTTCCACAGACTCATTCAAAATAGTTTACTCACTAATCCCTCTGCCAACATGTCTTAAACCTCACTGTATAGAGTTACCCAGACTGGTATATAGTTTAATGCATCTGTCAACATGGTTTAAACATCAATTTTCTCTACTACTTTCATTAGACCCTGAGGAAGCAAACAAATGACTATGCTCAACCTAGTTCAATTTCATTTCAGTACAATAAAACACACTACAATACTCATTTGTACACTTGGTATCATATTTCAAACATCACATTTCTCTAATGCTTTGAAAGCTTTATAAATAATGCATTACAAACTTAAAAATATCACTACAAACAATGAACCAGTCCTACGCAAAACATAACACACCTTACACATTTGTAACTCACCTCTGCAATACTACTGCAGAATATAAAAAATTCAAAAACTCCTAAAATATTTTCTTTCCAACACAATAAATGTGTTGCAGCACTCTCAACAAGGTAAAACCAGTAACTACAAACTTTCCCTCTCTTTTTGCACACAAATGAATGTAAGTAACAAATCAAATTGCTCCCTTCAGTTTTTCAAAATCTAAAACACATTTCTATTGGTTACACATATTTCATTGATCTTAACTGTTTTTACCTGGTTTTAAAACTGTATGAATTTGAATGTATTTTTAAAAAGAAATATCAACGTGTGCGTAATCGGCGGTGGCACTGGCTCCCCAGCTGCCTCCTGAGCACACCCCTCTGAGTCAGCCTATCATGAAGGGTGAGAAAGGAGCCTCAGGCAGGAACCAGACATTTATGTCGGCCGCAGCATGGGAGCTGGAACTCTAGGATTGTGCTGCTACCCTGCGGACTGCTATTTGGCTGCACTACCTAACGATGGTCAGGATCTGGAATGTCCTTGACAGAAAGGAATTATATGGCACATTGGCCAGCACAGCCCCAACATTTGATCCTAGAGGCAAATATCTCAGCTTGGCTACTAGCGACCAGTAATAAGCATGCCCCACTCAAAAAATTCAAATGGGCACGCCGCTCTATTGCACAGAGATGGATCTCCCATGAACTGAAACTACAAAAACTGGCCCTTCACCAAGAGAAAAGGAAGTGGAGACCGAATTACTCTCCAGAAGGGAAACACCACTACCAGGAAGCACGGAAAGAATATAAAAAGGCTATCAATAGATCGAAGGAAATCTTCTCTATTGTGAATGAATTATCTAATTCAGACATAATCCTACCCAAACCCACACCTACTCAAGCACTCTGTGACTCCCTGAACAATTATTTAAGCGAAAAGATCTCCACTATTGAAGCCTGTATTCCAATACACATCTCCAACTAACACCTCCCGTTACGCATAGGAACCCTTTTACTCTTGAATATTTCCCAGCCATTAGTACCCAGACCTTCCTGGATCTTCTGTCCAGGGTAAAATCCGGATCCCCTCCAGACTGTTGTCCACCACATGTCCTAAAAGATACCCTCTGTCCTTGCAAGCTCAGCCCTTGCTCTTTTGAATAAGTTCCATTCCCAGGGTTGTGTCCCTAAAGCCTTCAAGGAAGCAATTGTGGTCCCTCTCTTGAAAAAACCTGAAGCAGACACTCAAAGTTTGTCAAACTACCGCCCTATCTCTCTGCTCCTGTACCTGGCTAAGGTTCTGGAGGCACATGTGGCGATGTGCTTGTCCAACTTCATGGAACAATCCAACCACCTAGACCCACACCAAGTGGGATTTTGTCCAGCTCACTCTACGGAGACGGTGATATTGGTGGTCTTGGACACCCTACGAGACAAAGCTGACAGAGGTACCCCTCAGGCCCTGGTGCTATTAGATCTTTCTGCCGCCTTCGACACGGTCAACCATGGTATATTGACGGACCATATCAGGCAGGCTGGCATCCAGGGCTCAGCCTTAAGCTAGATCAGCTCCTTTCTTGAAGATTACTCCCAGGCAGCCCGAATAGCCCAGTTTACTGGCACCTAAACTAAGAACAACATGTGGGGTCCCTCAGGGATCCTTGCTATCCCCCACCTGTTTGTTCTTTATATTCTGCCCCTGATTCAGTCCCTAAAGGAAAGGAAAGTGACCACCTTCAACTATGTCGATGATTTACAATTAATGTTTACCATCGACAATTCACCTAATTCAGTCTCTGAATTTCAGGCTACTATGCTGTACATCTGCCATTGGATGGACCATAATCACTTGAAGCTCAATCCAGGCAAGACTGAATTAGTTCTGATGGGGAGAAGCCACAAGTTCTGGGGCCCACACTACTGGCATACGGAACTGGGACCCCCCCCCCTTCCCTCCTCCTCTGCCAAGAGCCTTGGTGTCACTATAAATGATTACCTGTCTCTAAGAACGCAAGTCGGATCGGTGATCTCGTCCTGTTTCTTCCAGCTGATTACTTACACAAGCAGCACTGATAAAGGTCGTGAGAGCCATGGTGCTGTCACACTTAGACTACGTGAACTCAGTCTAACTGGGTATGCCACCTTTTCTAACCAAGCGGTTACAGATGGTTCAGAACCAAACGGCCAGATTGATTCACCAGCAACCCAGGTGGCACCCCTCTTTTAAGAAATCTACTCTGGTTTCCCATTCCCCAACGCTGTGCCTTTAAAACTGGATGCCTAATCTTTAAATCTCTACACGGTTGTAGCTCCAAATTTATAGACACTCTCATATCAAGGTACATTTCCTCACGCAACCTACGCTCAGCCCATCTTCAGCTATTGACTACCCCTGCCTTTAAGTTAAAACGACAAGGAGGATGCAGGTTTGCCTCCTTGGCTCCAAGATTGTGGAACTCCTTCCCTTTAGAGATCCGGTCATGCATTGACATGCACTGACCTTCTGAGTTTCAGGAAAACTCTTGAGACATGGCTGTTTGAACAGACCTATGAATAATCATTCCACTGTGTTCGGCTAATTCTAGACTCAGCGCCATGAAACTAACCGGTGTACGGGTGCTTTATAAAACCCTTATAACATAACATAACTCTCTTCCAAAAGTACCCAATATGATCCTGTAATTTATTGGAGTCTTGACTCCACCGTTGTGCCGCAGTTCAGCATCGCGATTTAGCCGTGATCCTTTACGTGAGTTCAAAAACCTATTTACAATAACACTAGTATTTCTTTTTAAGAACACACCACTTCTAGACATAGTACTGATTTGGGAAATATTACTTTAGTAGCATATTACTTATATATAACTTAGCATTTTTATATTTTAAAACCACAGTTAACTTTCATCCCTCCCCCATTCTGTTTATTCCTAGTTTCCATAGTAACACTTTCTGCAACATTCAACTGTACCAGAACGTCAAAAGTTCACCATATTTTCAAATTCAGCACACTAGCTTACAAATGCAAATAGAAGGTGTGGTTGACTTTTGCTATATATTAGCTTTTCCTATCTACTGTACCTTTCAAACATTTTCTATAAACAATCAGAAAGATGCTTGTTCAGGAAAGTAACATGCATCCTATTTTTTGAGTACACAATTTTTATGTACAACCAGTCAGATATCTGCTTCTTTTCCACCATTTTAGACACCTCTTGTTCTGCCAACTGACTTACTCAACGACAGACATCTTTTGATTTCTCCCACACATCCCTTCAAAATGCTTAAAGTATGGGTTTTAGGGCACAGCTATATTTTCTGGGGCAAAATGTATGCTGAACACAGAGGTATTGACAACGACCTAGGTCAGCGAAATGTGGATATTAAATGGTTTGCACAGAGAGGATTAAAGTAGCACCAATTGATGCTTTTTATTAAAACTTATTTACATCTCCAATCCCCTGAGCTCATGATTGTGCACTGTGGTGGTAATGACCTTGGCACATTGGCTGGGGTAGGGCTGGAAATCCTAATGAAGGATATCTTTGCACAGCTGATCTTGATTTTCCCTCAAGCTATCTTTGTAACAAATGCCAAAGACAGAAATGGAAGTGGTCAAATCAATTCTGTCCACAGATTAACAAAGCTTTGAAGCATGGGTCTGCTTACTTTAGGGACCATAGGATGGGCTCCATCTATAACAACAATCTGCAATTTGATATGCATGACATCTACAGAAGTGATGTAGTTCACTTCACAGATGAAGGGAACAAAGTGTTTCTCAACAACCTTAAGCTGTGCATCTGCAACAAATAATGAACACAACGGCTCTTGTTAGAGCAAAACTATAACCCAACAGTGAATGATATATACTTTTTCAAATATATATTCTTTTAAAATATATTCTGGAGTCGCAAACCAGTCGCAAATTCAAAAAACAAAAGCTTTAATTCAATGTACTACAAGACATTTCACTTTTCAAGTTTAATGTTTAAATTATATTTTTTATATTATTTCTAACTCTATCAATTTTAATGTGATTGTGAAATTCAATCTCACTAGCTAAATAAAAAAGTTCACAACTACATCACTACCTTCTGAATTGTATAATATTTAATTTTTTATTTATGGTCGATCTGCATATTTTCTACAAAATGTAAAACACTCTCCTCAGAACCTCGCCAGACAATAAATAAATCATCTATAAAACGCCACCAGGAGACTATGTTGTTTTTACAGACTTGTTCATGGTCACGCTGGAGGACCAGCTCTTCCCACCAGCCCATAAATAAACAGGCATAGCTGGGGGAAAAACTGGCCCCCATAGCCACGCCTTGTACTTGTTGATAAAATTGATAATTGAACAAAAAATAATTATTTTCTAAACAGAAAGATAACATACTAAGTAACATTCGTGTATGTTCAGTGTGTTCCATTGGTCTTCACAATTTTAATGTGATTGTGAAATTCAATCTCACTAGCTAAATAAAAAAGTTCACAACTACATCACTACCTTCTGAATTGTATAATATTTAATTTTTTATTTATGGTCGATCTGCAAACCCACCGCGATGTTACACTGGGGGGCCGTGCTGAGAACCGCAATTGGGTCTCGACTCCTATCACAAGAGAAAAAAAAATATTCAATACCTCCCACTTCCATAGGCCCATTTTGGCCCCCCATCCCCCGGGCCCTGCCATTTCAATACTAATTTTTAATTTTAAAAAGGGGGGCTGCATGGCCCCCCTTCCCAGGCCGATTACAGCCCCGGGGACTCCATACCCCGGGACCAGAACATTGTTTTAAAAAAGTGGCGCCGAGTGGCCCCCTCCAGGCCATTTTCTGCTCCGGGAACCCCATTCCCTGAGGCATGGCCATCTGTTTTGGGACCGCGGTCCTGGCCAGCTACTGTCTCTTGCGGGACCTGGCATGCCTTTTTATCCACTGGGAGCTGGTGACATGCAGCACCCTGAAGGTAAAAAGCAAAGTGCTCCACTGTAAACAAGTGAAAGCAAAATTCTCTCATTTGTTGACTGTGGACCACTTCTTTGCTATAGGATTATGGAAGATGTGCTCCTGCCATCCCATAGCAAACTGCAATGCTCCAGGGGTGGGCAACACGGGCCATTGCTGGAGCTGGCCCTGGGGAGTGTCAGTCCCTAGGGCCATGGAGGGGTCCCGGAGGGTGCCCATGCGCCAACCTCCCATCTTTGTTATAGCCCTGTTGATGTGGTGGTCCTTGGGGCAGTGGGGGGGTTTGAGCTCCCCACACTTCTTTTTTTAAATTCAGCCCTTGGGGGTTGCGGGGAGGCCACATGGCCACCCACATTTATTTTTTAAAAAAGTCCTGGGGCGGTGGCGGTCCCTGGGGAAGTGGGGGCCCTTGCGGGCCACTGCATCATAATAATGGCGTTGCGCCCGGGACGTGGCCCACCCGGCGACTTAGTAGAAATGAAGCGCAGGAGTCAACGCTTAATTTTTAAAAAACTTTGGCAAGATTTGCGCACCCAGCACGAATTACGGCAATTGTTTTTTTTTTAAAAAAAAGCTTTTTTTGGGCCTCAGGGTCCCTGTGGGAGCCCCTGAACAGGCCTAGGGGATCAGGGTGTTTCAACATTTTTCACCTTTTTCCATGTGACTCAGTCCAACCGAGTCACAAGATGTTTTCCAACACTTCCTGGTTGGAATTGTTGGCAGGCAATCAGATCTCAGGCACAAGATCGGGAGGGTTGACAGATCCATAGGGGTGAAATATGAATATGTGTAAATATATAAATTTGTCAAAAACTACTGAACAGATTTACACCATTTAACTAAAGGAGTGCACTCTGGATCAAGTGCTACTTTTCTGCCAAATTTGGTGTAATTCTGTTCAGCAGTTAGGGCTGTAGCTGCGTCAACCATTTCCTATTGAAATGAAATGGAGAAGAAGGGTTTTGGGACCCCCCTTGTTTCTCGCCCCCCCCCGCTTGATGAATCACCCCAAAACTTCCGAGACAGGAGCTGACCTGATTAGTTTTAAAAATGTAGTGAAGATTAATCAAACGGCACCAAATATATTGGCAAAAGAAAAAAAACTTTTCCTATGGAAACTAGGTCCTAGCTATAACTATCTACTGGCGACAGCCAGTAGGTAATTAACTGAAAAAACTAAAGGTTTATGGACATTATAGTTAGGAAAGAGAATTTTGAAAAAACTTAGAAATTTACTGAAAAAACCAAGGGGCATATTATCAAGGGCAATATCGCCACTTTTGCGGCACTTATTGCTGAAAAAGCGGCGATATTTTAATCGCCCTATTAACAAGCCTGCGCTAACAGGCGTTAGCGCAGGATTACAGGTGTTAGCTGTCGTTTCAGTTCCACTTTGCATGTCAGTGATATATATCACTCATGGCATTCAAAGTAGGCGTTGCTGACTAACACGTCATGGAAACACTCGCAGACACAACTTCTCTGTATTATAAACGCGGCCCCAGAACCGCAAAGCGAGTAAAAAAGCCGCGCTAACTGCAGTTATCGCCGGTAATTAACATCTACAAATATCCTGACTTGCCCATTTGTATCATGGGAGGTGGATTGTACCGCTAATGACACATCTCCCTATCAATAAGGATTTCCCTATCGCTGCAGGTTTATCTCTGGATTCCCAGGGATAATCCCGCATTTCGCCGCTATCGCCGGACTTTTAATCGCCTTGGAGATATGCATTGATAATAACGCGATGTCTCGGCGATTAAATCCAGCAATAGCCGGCATTGGCCAAAATCGCGCAAAGTGGCAAATGCGAAATTTATTGCGTTTCATTGATACTATGCCCCCAAAGGTATAGTTTGGCTCACATTTCCCTAATCCAAAACCAGTGGAATTCAGTAGTTATAATTATCTGACCTAACTATAACTTATGTCCATGCAATGCACTGCTTCTGACTGCACAAATTATATCACTCTTAAAATGGTAAGTGACATCACTGATGACTGATGACATATCTAGTGGATGTGTGAGCACCTGTGTGGGTCTGTGAGTGGGTGTATGAGTGCGTGTTTCAGTCTGTGAGTGGGAGCATGAATGTGTCAGTGGCCATCTGAGGTGGTGAATGAGTGTGTTAGTAGGCCGGTGAGTGACTGTAAATGCCTCTGTGGGTTTGTCAGTGGTTGTGTCAGAGCTTGTGTGTGTTTGTGAGTTGCAAAGTGAGTGCTGCTTTGGATCTATATTGGGGTATGTTTGTGAGTTTATGGGTCTACAAGTAGGTGTGTGAGGGGTGCTGTTGTTTTTGCAGATTTCCATTCTTAGCATATTTAAAAGAACCATGCTCTCTGCTCTTAAAAGAAATGTAATTTAAAAATTCCGTTGTCAAACTCACTGAAGTTCGGATTTTACTCCAATGTATTTTTGATATATTCACTTTTGCTTTCTATTCACTCAGCCTAAGAAGATGGATTTTATTTCAATTTTTCTCAAGTGGAGATTTAACTGGGCACATGCTATGTTTATATTTGTACATTTATCACGTCAAGGTTTAATGTATCTAAAATGAACATGAGGATCTGATTAAAATCTAATTTTTTAAGAAGACTGCAGTTTTCTGCAAAAAAGTGTACTCATCTCTGTTACTTTAAACTGGGAAATTAGTTAATATTTTGTCATTGTGCAAATGTCACCCATTGTGCACCCATTATTGTATTTCTCTGTATCACTCCTTGTACTTTGATTCAGTGGATTAATAACTATTTTTTTTTAAAGTTTTAATCATCAAAAATTCATTGTGAATTCATTGTGATTTATCACAATACTTATGTTCCAGTTTTGTACAAAAGTTGTGAAGATTTCTTGTTTTTCGAAAAGTGTACAATACATTTATGCACATATTGTAAACAATGTTTGACAAAGCTGTTTACTGACTAAGGGGTCAATTAGAATGTCGGGCGGTGGCAATCCACCCGACATTCTCTCCCACCCACATGCCATTTCCCCCGCCATATTACTATGGTGGGGGGGACCCCGGCGGATGGAAGGACCGTCTGCCGGTTTTCCGCCCTGTCGATGAGTCGACTGGGTGGAAAAGGTTTTAATAAGGTGGCAGTGTGTGTTAGACACCGCCATCCATATTACGATACATGCGGGGATTTGCCTTTCCGTGGCGGCATTGCCGCCAAGGAAAGGCATGTGGTCCTTGCCATTGGGGGCCCATAGTGGCCCCCAGGAATTTGGGGAGGTGGGGGGTGCACATGGGGGTACCTATGGTACCCCCGGCATTTGCATGCACAACATGGCAGGCACAACATGCATATTTGGCATTGCGGCAGGTGGTGCTGGAAACACCGCCCGCCGCAATGTCAAAAATGCAGGATGCGCCTGCCAGTGTGGCGGGTGCATCCTAATCTCCCCACGGGACCGCCGCACCTATGACTGGCAGTCTCTTTTTATGTCGGGATGGCAGCATAATCATGCCCATAGTATTTAAACTTCTTTTCTGTGATCATTTTTAATGATGACCACTTTAAATTGTATTTCTTGTTTTCCCTACGACGACAGTATTCACAATGATGTAGGTATTCGTGTAGACCATATTACTATGTAAGAAAGATTTATTTGGAGAAGACAGTAAGGCCTTGATAATTTTTGATGAAACAGTGGCGCTGCGGTGCTAACAGCCATACAACCACTCTGCCAAAAAGTCTGGCAGGTGGGCGGTGTGGTGTGGTGGTCCTATGGCGGTGCCTTTTTTAAAGGTTGCAGTGCCTTTGAAAAAGTCTCTGCAATGGGGCAGCACTACAAGATTCCTACATGGCATGGACACCAAAGTCCATACCGTGCAGGAACCTATGTGCATGCAGCAGGGGGGCATATGTTGTGCCCCTCTGTGTACATTCACATGTGGTTGAGGCACAGTTGTGCCTTTGGGGCCCAGTTTGTTTCCTCTCCTCCAAGGTTTACATGGAGGAAGAACCTCCATATAAACCCTGGAGGAGAGGAAACTTGTAATATGCTTGGTGGGACCAGGGCGGTCCTGGCAAGCATATTCCAGACCGCTAACCCAGTGCCAGAGCATGGCGGTTACCTTGTGGAGTTGGCGGTCCCAAGGCAGTCTGCCTGGCCCATTCCTAATAGTACAGTCAGACTACCAGTGCGGAGGTGGCTTGAGTCTGTGAGTGGGCCTGTGAGTAGGTGTGTGAGTATCTGAGTGGGTCTGTGTTGGACAGGCCACACGAAGGGCTTGCTCCCTCCCCGCACGACAGGGCCCGAGCTCCGGCCCACCAGGCATAATCCACGAAAAGCACCTGTACCCCGTCTCCCGACGGATCTTCTGCCCTCGGACCTCTACTCATCACGGGGCCCAGCCCCACCGGCTCCCCCGGCCGGTTCAAGCCGCCATCTTGGGCCCTGCACCACGAGGCCGCGTGGCCTCACCCCGACCCTAACCTCGGGCCTGGCCGGCCCCGACATCCCGGCACCACCATCCACCCGGGAGGTGAGCGGACCACTTGGCAGGTCAATGGGAGGACGAAGTGTCAAGAGCTCTTCCCCCGCCAGGTGCCGATCGCCTCCAGCTCCCCCAGGCGCTGGCTCCACCCCCTGCTGGGTGTCTGGACACCTTCATCCCGGGCCCTCCGACCTCCAAGTGCGAGGGTCCGGACATCAAAGGGCGCCTGCCCTATAACTGGGGCAACTCCGGAGCAGGAAGGCAGTTGTATCCTGGAGTCGAGAGACACCGAGAGAACTCAGCCTTGACGGACTACTGGCGCTGCCGTAGCCCGCTCTTGTGAACCATCGTCCTGCCTGCTGGCGCTGCCGCGGCCTTCTACAACATCCATCCTCGTCGGGACCTGCTGGCGCTGCCGCGGCCCGTTGTAACGACCATCCTCACCGGGACCTGCTGGCGCTGCCGCGGACCGTACATCGACCATCTTTCCGGGACCTGCTGGCGCTGCCGCGGCCCGTTGTAACGACCATCCTCACCGGGACCTGCTGGCGCTGCCGCGGACCGTACATCGACCATCTTTCCGGGACCTGCTGGCGCTGCCGCGGCCCGTACCAACTAAGCTCGAGGATTGTGAGCTAATCATCATCTCATCCAAACTACCTGACTGGTAGACAGACTGTCCCGCTACCCCTTACCCTGCTTTGAGAGACTTGAATCGAGGGGACCCCTGAGTCCAGACCTCCTTGTACCATTCAACCGTACCTTAAGAAGTGCTTATAAAGAACACTGAACCTTATCCGTGTGTGGTATCTGTCTGTGGGGGGGAAGTTACTTGTCTGTACGATCGCTGGAGACGGCTCTCCCCGGAGACCTCTCCTCCTGACCCCGGCCGACCCTCCCGGTCCGTCTATCCTTTCTAACATTGGTGGCCAGAGGCGCGATCCTAATCAACGCGTAATCGTACAGAGAGTAGCTCACCCCACGACAACAACACGATGTCAGCCAAAGATAGCAACTCCACCGAGAAATTCCAAATGGATAAATTAGAAGAATACAACCACCGCGAACTGAGACAATTCTGCATAGAACTTGGCATTGCTACCACCAGCCTGAGTACCAAAGATGATCTAAAGCACGCCCTAGAGTCGTGGACAGAAACTGGGGTCGCCGGACCCTCCGACCAAAGCAGCATCACACCAGAGGGGAACGCCACGGCTCCCGAGGAGCGGGGAACGGGCCTCTCGCAGGAGGAGATCCGAGAAAGAGAAAGAACCAGATTGCACGAGTTGGAAATGGCACGACTCAAGATGGATGGGGAACTCAAGTTAGCTGAACAGAAACTCAACCTCGAGCACATGCGGCTCCGAGATGAACGAGAAGAGAAGCAGAGACAGAGAGAGCTGGAGGAGAAAAAAATAACGCTCGAGCACGAGCGCAAACTGGCGGAAATAGAACTTCGGAAACAGAATAAAGAACTGGGGGTGCCTGAGCGACCACACACCCCGGGGCCAATCGAGAAAAAAGTCCACATCCCCAAGGATGTTGTCCGCGAGTATGTCCGAGGAGACGACATACAACAGTGGTTTAAAGCCTACGAGATCGCCATGACCTCCCACCGGATCGACCGGAGTGATTGGGGAGCCGGACTCTGGGGGAGGTTTATCAACGAGGGTCGCGATGCCCTACTGCAGCTCCCAGATCACCAAATGTCATCCTACGACCACATGAAGGCTGCCCTCCTCACCCGCTACGGCCTCACACCCGAGATGTACCGCCAGAGGTTCAGAGATTGCACCCGGATCCCAGGTACAACTTGGGTAGAATACGTGAACTATTTCAGCCGTGCCTTCGAGGGTTGGATAAAGGGGAGCCAGGTCACCACCTACGAACAACTCTTTAACCTGATGGTATGGGAGCACCTGTCGAACAACTGCTTCGTCGAGCTCAGGCAGCACCTCCTCGACAGTAAGCTGACTGACCCCCGGCAGCTCGCCACCGAAGCTGACCGATGGGAAAGCACCCGAGTGGGCCGGAGGGGGCCACACGAACAGAACAGAAACAACCAAGGCCAGCACCGTCCTCGGGGAGGAGGAGGGGGCCAGGGGCGAGGGAGAGACGCCTTGCCCGCAACACCCGTGGCCAGCACCCCGGCTCCGGCCGGTCGGGGCAACCCCCCGTGGCGTCCTGGGGTCCGAGCCAACGTCACGTGCCACCGATGCCAGCGAGTCGGCCACTACGCCAATGACCCGAGCTGCCCGCAGAACCAAACACCCAAGCCCCGCCAGGTAGCTGCCGCCGCCCTGGGGGAAGAGCGATCATTGGAGGAACCAGAGGAGTATGAGCCGGCCCAGCAAGAGTGGGAACCGGCCGCCATGGTCCTGGCGTGCTTAGGGGGTAGAGACATGGTCCCGCGGGCTCCCCTACCCGCTAACACCAGGAAATACGGTCAGTGGGTGACCATTAATGGACAGCGAGCCGAGGCCTTGCGTGACACAGGCGCCAGTGTGACGGCCGTCCGCTGTCACCTGGTGAAGCCCGAGCAGATCCTGCCGAACATTCTCTGCCCCGTCCGCTCGGCAGACAACTCTGAAAGTATGTGTCAAATGGCCTGCGTCCCATTCGAATGGGGAGGGGTCTCCGGCCTGTTGAAGGTGACGGTCCGGGATGATGCCCCCGTGGACTGCCTCCTGGGGAATGACCTCGAGAGTTCCCCGTGGGCCACCGTTGAGAGAAGAGAGCACCTGGGGATGCTGGGCCTCCCGGACTGGGCCTGCATAACCACCCGGTCCATGGCCGCCCGTGCCGTCCCTCGATCAGAAGAACCAGAATGGCCAGCACCTCCGCCCCCAGTCGCCCCAGTAGAAGACGAGGCCAGCCTCCCAGACCCGACGGCCGAAGGGGACGCGCAACCCCAGGACCTTCCTGACCTGGCTCAGTGGCGTCAAGAGGGGGGGCCCACCCAAGCACAGTTCCGCCAGGAACAAAAGACCTGTCCCTCCCTCGAGGGACTCCGCCAACAAGCCAGCGCCCAGAACGCAGGGGACTCCACCGGAACTCACTGGGTCTACTGGGATAACGACCTGCTATACAGCGAGCAAAGAATCGCCGAGCTGGGGGCCGGTCGAGTACTGGTGGTACCTCTCCGCTTCAGAGACTTTCTGCTCAACCTGGCCCACGATGTCCCCCTGGCTGGACACCTGGGCCAAGATAAAACGTACAGCCGCCTAGTGACCCACTTTTTCTGGCCGAAGATGAGGAACGACGTCCTGAACCACTGCCGATCTTGCCCCACATGCCAAGCCAGCGGGAAGAGTGGTCGGAAGCTGAAAGCCCCTCTGCAACCCTTCCCTGTGGTCACCACCCCGTTCGAGAGGGTGGGGATAGACATCGTGGGGCCTCTGGACCCCCGCACGGCACAAGGACACAGGTTCATCTTAGTACTGGTGGACCATGCCACCCGCTACCCCGAGGCGGTGCCCTACGGACCGTGACAGCTCCGGTGGTTGGCCGGGCCCTAATGGGGATCTTCTCCCGGGTAGGCTTCCCCCGAGAAGTCGTCAGCGACCGAGGCACGAACTTTATATCCAAATACATGAAGTCCCTCTGGCAACAATGCGGGGTCACCTACAGATTCACGACCCCCTATCACCCCCAAGGGAACGGACTAGTGGAGCGTTTTAACCGCACCCTCAAGGGGATGATTGGGGGATTGGAAGAGCCCCTCCGTCGCCAGTGGGATGTACTACTCCCGTGCCTCCTCTTCGCCTACCGAGAAGTTCCCCAGAAGTCCCTCGGTTTTAGCCCGTTCGAACTCCTGTACGGGCACCCTGTGCGAGGGCCCCTCAGCCTAGTAAAAGAAGGTTGGGAGATGGCCCCCCTAAAGACCCCTCCAGACGTCTTCAAATACCTCCTGGCCCTACGCAATCAGACCCGGCGCTTCAGAGAGATGGCCAAGGCGAACCTCGAGGCCAGCCAGGAGGACATGAAGAAGTGGTATGATCACAATGCCTCCTCCGTTGAGTTCGAGCCTGGACAACAAGTATGGGTGATGTCCCCCACCGAACCATGTGCCTTGCAAGATAAGTGGACGGGGCCCTTCAAAGTGGTCGAGCGCAAAAGCCCCGTCACTTACCTCATCGACCTGGGGACCTCCCGGAACCCCCTTCGGGTCCTCCACACCAACCGACTCAAACCACACTTTGTGCGCTCAGAACTCAGCCTCCTGATGGCTACGGACAGTGGGGCAGAGGAAGACTCCGAACCCCTCCCGGATCTTCTGAAGACTCAGGAGAATGACGGCTCCGTGGACGGGGTCCAGCTCTCTGACGCCCTCACTTCGGAGCAACGCCAGGGCTGCCGGAACCTCCTGCTGCAGTTCGCTACCCTGTTCTCCCTCACCCCCGGGGTCACCCCTTGGTGTTTGCACGACGTTGACACCGGGGACAGTCCCCCTGTCCGACACCGGGCCTACCGCGTACCAGATCGGGTACGGGCCTGCATACAGGAGGAGGTGGCCAAGATGCTCACAATCGGGGTCATCGAGCCCTCGGACAGTCCCTGGGCCAGTCCGGTTGTATTGGTCCCCAAAGCCGCTGCCCCCGGCACCGCACCTGAACTGAGATTCTGCGTCGACTACCGGGGCTTGAACGCTGTCACCCGGACCGACGCTCATCCGATCCCCCGAGCAGACGAGCTGATCGACCGGCTGGGGGCCGCCCGCTACCTCAGTATCTTCGACCTAACAGCGGGCTACTGGCAGATCGGCCTCACACCCAGGGCTCAGGAACGGTCAGCCTTCTCTACCCCCGATGGCCACTACCAATTCAAGGTCATGCCCTTCGGCATGAAGAATGCCCCCGCCACGTTTCAACGCCTCGTGAACCAGGTCTTGGCGGGGCTCGAAGAGTTCAGCGCTGCCTACCTGGACGATATCGCTGTATACAGCCGCCACTGGCCCGACCACCTCCGTCACCTCCAAGAGGTCCTACAGGCCCTCCAGCGGGCCGGCCTCACAATTAAGGCCGGCAAGTGCCAAATTGGCCACGGGTCTGTGACCTACCTTGGGCACCAAGTGGGAAGCGGGCTGGTGGCCCCGCTACAACTTAAGATTGCTGCCATCCAGTCCTGGCAGCCCCCCGTCACCCAGACCGAGGTCCGAGCCTTCTTGGGGCTCACCGGCTACTACCGGCGGTTCGTGAAGGACTACGGCAGCATCGTGGGGCCCCTCACGGGTCTCACGTCCAAGAACCAACCGAAGCGGATTACCTGGACCCCCGATTGTCAAGCGGCCTTCGAGAAGCTGAAGGCCGCCCTGTGCACCGCCCCTGTGCTCCAGGCCCCCGATTACAGTCGGGAATTCGTGGTACAGACCGACGCCTCCGACCACGGCATCGGAGCCGTCCTTTCTCAGTTAAACCCCGAAGGTCAGGACCAGCCAGTGGCCTTCATCAGTCGACGTCTCCTGGCCCGAGAACAGCGCTGGAGCACCATCGAGAGGGAGGCCTTCGCAGTGGTGTGGGCCCTCAAAAAGCTCCGGCCCTATCTCTTCGGTACCCACTTCCGGGTACAAACCGACCATCGACCCCTGCAGTGGCTGATGCAGATGCGGGGGGAGAACCCAAAACTCTTGCGCTGGTCCATCTCCCTGCAGGGAATGGACTTCACTGTGGAGCACCGACCAGGCCAAGACCACGCCAACGCGGATGGCCTGTCCCGCTTTTTCCGCCTCGACGAAGAGAGTCCCCAAGGAGATGGGTGACTCTCCCCGCCTTCAGCTGGGGGGGACGCATGTTGGACAAGCCACACGAAGGGCTTGCTCCCTCCCCGCACGACAGGGCCCGAGCTCCGGCCCACCAGGCATAATCCACGAAAAGCACCTGTACCCCGTCTCCCGACGGATCTTCTGCCCTCGGACCTCTACTCATCACGGGGCCCAGCCCCACCGGCTCCCCCGGCCGGTTCAAGCCGCCATCTTGGGCCCTGCACCACGAGGCCGCGTGGCCTCACCCCGACCCTAACCCCGGGCCTGGCCGGCCCCGACATCCCGGCACCACCATCCACCCGGGAGGTGAGCGGACCACTTGGCAGGTCAATGGGAGGACGAAGTGTCAAGAGCTCTTCCCCCGCCAGGTGCCGATCGCCTCCAGCTCCCCCAGGCGCTGGCTCCACCCCCTGCTGGGTGTCTGGACACCTTCATCCCGGGCCCTCCGACCTCCAAGTGCGAGGGTCCGGACATCAAAGGGCGCCTGCCCTATAACTGGGGCAACTCCGGAGCAGGAAGGCAGTTGTATCCTGGAGTCGAGAGACACCGAGAGAACTCAGCCTTGACGGACTACTGGCGCTGCCGTAGCCCGCTCTTGTGAACCATCGTCCTGCCTGCTGGCGCTGCCGCGGCCTTCTACAACATCCATCCTCGTCGGGACCTGCTGGCGCTGCCGCGGCCCGTTGTAACGACCATCCTCACCGGGACCTGCTGGCGCTGCCGCGGACCGTACATCGACCATCTTTCCGGGACCTGCTGGCGCTGCCGCGGCCCGTTGTAACGACCATCCTCACCGGGACCTGCTGGCGCTGCCGCGGACCGTACATCGACCATCTTTCCGGGACCTGCTGGCGCTGCCGCGGCCCGTACCAACTAAGCTCGAGGATTGTGAGCTAATCATCATCTCATCCAAACTACCTGACTGGTAGACAGACTGTCCCGCTACCCCTTACCCTGCTTTGAGAGACTTGAATCGAGGGGACCCCTGAGTCCAGACCTCCTTGTACCATTCAACCGTACCTTAAGAAGTGCTTATAAAGAACACTGAACCTTATCCGTGTGTGGTATCTGTCTGTGGGGGGGAAGTTACTTGTCTGTACGATCGCTGGAGACGGCTCTCCCCGGAGACCTCTCCTCCTGACCCCGGCCGACCCTCCCGGTCCGTCTATCCTTTCTAACAGTCTGTGAGTGGGTGTGTAAGAATATGAATGGATCTGTGACCGAGTGTATGAGTGTCTTTGAGTTGGTGTGTGATTGTCTGAGGGGGTCAGTCAGTGGGTACATGAGTCTTTGAGTGGGTCTGTGAATGGCAACATGAGTGTCTTAGTGGGACTGTGAGTGGGTGTGTGAGTGTTTGAGAAAATCTGTGAAAGGGTTCATGAGCATCTGAGTTGATTTGAGAATGGGTGCATGAGTGTCTGACTTGGTCTGTGGATGAATCTATGAGAGTTGAGTGGGTCACTGAGTAGATGCAAGAGTCTCTGAGTGGATCTGGAAGTTGGTGCATTAGTCTGTAACTGGGTATGTGAGTGTCTAAGTGAGTCTGACTGGATGAAGGAATCTGAATGGGCCAATGAGTGGGTGCATGAGTGTCTGATTGGGTTTGTGACTGTGTGTTTGTGAGCATCTGAGTGAATCTGTGGGTGGGTGCATGAGCCTCTGAGCGAGTGATTGAGTGAGTGAGTGTCTGAGTGGGTCTGTAAGTGGGTGCATGAGTCTTTGAGTGAGTCTGTGAGTGGGTGTCTGAGCTTCTGAGTAGATGAGTGAGTAGATGTATGAGTCTTAGAATGGGTCTTTAAGTGGGTGTGTGAGTCTTTAAGTGAGACTAAGAGTAGTTGCAAAAACATATTTTTTTCAGTCATATACACAAATTTGCCGCAATGTTACAGAGGTGGCACAATGATGGTCAAGGCAAATTTGTGAATATCACGGGCCGGGAAAAAAACCCTGTTCTTTGTTATATTATACTCATAAGGGGTTCCTCAAACACCCCTATATTCCTCTCATGGGGTCAGGACACATCCAACCTAATCCCTTATGCCACTTTCTGCCATTTGGTTTGACCCCTCGGCACTGTTCCAATGAGGTAAAATGGTGGCCACAATTCTCTGTTCAGGTTGCGGGCAGCCAATCACGGCATTCCTGTTGGCACGTGTAAATGGTCACAAATTAGCCATGATCTCAGATATCTAAATTTTTATGTACTTATATTTCTCAACAAATTCTATCCAGCGGTTCAGGCTGTAGCTGACTAAGCTCATACAGGAATTAACATGGGAAACACTTTCTTTACGCCCCCTTTTGATGGATCACCCCAGAACTTGTGCAACGAAAATCACCAGCACACTTTCAAAAAAAAAAAAATCAAGAAGAAGCACCAAAGATATAGGCAGGTCAAAAATCGCTGGGCCAGGTCCCAGTGTCATTTTGTTAATAAGAGACTGGGGTGCACTGGCAAACCTCCTGAGGCTTAATATTGACCAGGGACCACCACCTCCCTGGATCATATTGATTTTATAAAAAGGGGCTTCTTGAAACCTCCCCTCCACTCAGAGATCAGATTTATGCAATTGGCACGTGGCAACTGATCAGTTACAGTAGTCCAGATATATTTGCGATAATTGAGAACTTGGAGAGCATTTCAGTTAAGACTTGAGTCTCCCACAGTTGTTTTTAGCTTATTAACATACTGCAATGGTATTTAGATAGCAGTTACCATTGCCTGTTAAATATAGGTTTGACAAGGAATATATACTAAAGCTAGAGAAATACTGATTAGTACAGCAGAAAGATGTTGAGGATGTTATAGGCACCCTATATAAGCTACCGTTTACCATATATATCATAATAAAGGGACATACACAACAACATAATGCGGATACATTGTATGGTTTCAGTAGGATCCTGTGTGTTATAACTGTGCACCACTATAATTTGTATACCTTCAGATTGCTGAGACCTGCTATTAAAGGATTCCCATGAAGGAGGAGTTAGACAAGTAGTCCTATATTGGTGAGACTACCTATAACTATTTAAGCATGCAAAATGCTTCTTTCACATGTGCAGTAAAGTGGTGTGAACACTGGGTTGTTGAGCGTTAAACAATGGGACAGTTGTGTTTTTGTTTTGTTTTCTGTTCTTATATTTCCTTACAGATAGTGGTCCGGACTGCAGCTGGTACCACGAGTCATTGCCAATTGAAGTATGATATTTTTATATTTTTTCACATTAAATAGCAGAGTGACTAGGAGTTTGGTCCTGAACAATGCCAAGAACCAGACGGTCTAACAGGCAGAAACATGTTGACCTCTGTTCAATAGGGAACATTCATATCCCTATTTTCACTTTGCTGATTTTAGATCTATCCACTGGGGACAGTATTAAAAGTTTTCTTTGCCTATCCAGGAGATAGTTTTAGTTCACCTCTTGAATTTATTTTGCACTCTGCCCCTCACTTTCACCCACTATGGATGACGTAAAAATTCCTTGCGCTCCTCTCCTGAGGGAGAGTTGTAGCTCACACTGTGTACCCTGTGGTCACAGTGTGTAAGAGGAAACCCAATGATGAAGCATATCACCTTAGGGTGAGTGAGGGTTCTCGTCTTAACAAATACAGTTGTCTGGTCCCACACATATATAACACTTGTTTGTTAGTTCAGTAGATAGACCATCAGGTTGCCTTCTTTGTGAATTTAGTATTGTGGAGTGGTACCATGGATGGTAATAATTTCTCCCTAGAAGTACCCCCTATAGAGTGATAATACTAACATTATTCTAGGCAGTTTTGCTTAGTTCAAAAATCTGGTTAGGGGGCTTAGTACACCTTCATTATCGACTAGATATTTTAAAATAGATGCTGGTACGACAACCCCAGTTGAATGGGGAGTCAATGAGGCAAACTTAAGTACCTTTGTGCCAACGTAAACTAATCCAGTAGCAAAGGCTGGATCTCTCTCCTGAAGGACTTGTCTCAACCCTCTCACAGACGCTTTGGCCCACCAGGAGCTGGTAACGTGGTGTCAGGGGCCAAATATATAGTTATACCTGTGGGAAACCAAATACAAACTCTAATGGATCCTCTAAATGACCCTTTACGTGTCTTACAGCTTCCCCCAGAAGCCATTCTTCATATGGTAGTTCTCAAATGAAGTCCCTCCTGAGGTCGGACTTACACGAGAATCATGATCAGCCCGTTAATAGGGTGGGACATTGGATAAATAGCCAGGTGGGTGATTTTGGGCAACTGCATGATCAAATACACTTGGTGTGCAGAGTTTCACTGTTGGAAGCCAGCCTTAACCAAACAATAAGTAAGTGTATTGTCGTAAAATTCAGAGTTACATTTTTTGAATGTGATATCTTAGATAGGCTCAAACATCCCTCATGTGCATTCAGCAGTACTAAGGCACTCCCCCTGGGTTACTTTCACAGACCATCTGTTAGATCTGGGGTTCTCTAGTTGGCAGAGGTAGGTACCTTTGACCAAATAGGGAACCTTGTGTCTAGTCAGGGTAAGGGGGAAACAAACTGTTGATAACCCCTGCTCACCCCCTTGGTAGCTTGGCACGAGCAGACAGGCTTATCCCCAATGCAATGTGTAAAGAATTTGTACCAACACTCACAGTAACAGTGAAACATCAGAAAGGAACTCCACACCAGTTATTTATAAAAATAGAAATCTCTTTATTTGATTAGGCAGATTCAAAACGACATAAAAAAACATTTAAAAAATTGTTTCTCTCTAACAATGTTTCTTCGGTAAAGGTTAACTTTAGCAAGGTTATTTGGTAATTATTTTAGCTCCAAAAACGTGGGCTCAACAGTTCAATTCTTAAAGGAAAACAGGTGCAGAGATTATCCCTCTTGGTTATCTCAGGACATTAGCGCTGAACCCTTTGCGAGCGCCAACACTGTCTGGTTTGTGAGCCATGAACTTCCCCCTCTTTGGAATGCGGGCTCCGGTACTGCAGCTCGTAGTAAGAATGCTGCACTTGGTAAAACAAAAGGACACTGTCCTTCAATGTTGCCCCCGGTGTACTTGGTAAAAACCAAAGGACGCTGTCCTTCAATGTTGCCCTCGCTGTACTTTGTGACACAGAGAATGCTGCTTTCAAGATTTGTTTATGACCACAGTGCCCGGGCGGCTGGGAGAATTTACCTGGGGATGCTCTCTTATTGACGCCTCCATCCTGGTAGACCTCCGACGGGAGCTCTCTTCCTCCTGCAGCGCAGGTTCGGCAGAGCCGGGACTTCCTTCCTCAGCTCTGAGTCTTGATGACGTGGTTACGGGAGTCCCGGTTGATAGGCAACCCTGCGGCTTTGCTCCGGACACAACGCAGCTCCTTTCCTCAGTGGACCCAGCCTCGGGCAGGCAGCTCGAGTAGCGGTGGTGATTTATAGAGAACACACAGCAATCCTGAGTATTGGGGGCAGGTGGTGATAGAATATCGGCCCTAAGTACTACACTCCAGTCCCGGGCTGGCGGCGGTGATGCACTCAGCGCTCTCGGTGCTTCTTGAGAGCGGAAAGGCCTGTGAGCAAGGCAGGATTCATGGTGGCACCAGCGACATCCTGAGGGTGCACAATTATCCCCAGAGACAGCAGCAACAACGAAGCACGGTGCAGGACAAATTACTGACGTTCTTGCAACACTTTTGTATCCCTGAGTTTGCAACAGAAGGCCAGCTCTTCTCAGGCCCTTGGAGACAGGTTCACCTCAGAGGGACAAAACACACAGCTCAATTTCTCTTCAAGTAAGTCCCATAGTCCTCTTCCTTAGCAATAACAGCAACTGCAGGTCAGCTCCCAGACACACAGCAATGGCAGCACTTTTCCTCATTCTCCATGGCTGTTCTTCTTTGGCAGGGATTCTTTCTTGATCACAATGTTTCTCTTCGTCTGAAGTTTAGGGGTTTCAGCTCAGATATTTATACCCCCAAAAGTCTTTGTTCTTCATGTGTGAGGGGTCCTGGACCCAGTCCAAACCAGTTCTGGGTGCATTCTGCCAGTGCACATCTTCATCCTTTGTGAGTGTGGGCCAGTGCCATCAGACGCACCGCAGGAGGTAGAGCCAGCATTGTGGAAGGCAGGCACAGCCCTATTCAGACCCAGGTGCTACTCCTCCCACCACTCCACATGCAGATAGGTCTATTCAGCCTAGTCCATTAGGATGTAGGGCGATGTGATCACCGCGGCACTGGCGGTGTGTAAAAATGCCTTTTTCCGATCGCCAGCAGCGGACATCATGCCCGCCATATTAGTATGGTCAAACATAGGCCAATTCCCGACCGCCGAAATGCGACGCGCACTGCTATCAAAGTGCGCCCACCACCGCGGCGGTGGGAGCCAATGGAGACTCTCCACCGTGCGGAAGGACGTCCGCCCCACTCCACAAATTAGGATGACTCAAGCAAGCAGACGCACCGCAGTGGAGACATCGCCCAACCAGAGACGGCGGAAGCTCTACAGCGGAGCGCGAAACCAGAGTCCCGGTCATGACCGCCATGGACCCAGCTCTACACATCTTCCCGGTGTTGTACCTGCTACATCACCAGGAACTCATGGACCGCCGCGGATGCCGCCGCAGGTACGCAACAACACAACACACAACACACAACACACAGCCTTACACAGGGTCCAAATCCACATCAGACACCCTAGGGGGGACAGGGACACATCCACAAGGGCACCCACACATCACCCACCTGCAACAAAGTGACCCAGCTGGATCTTGGACACACAGCTACCGCCACCATACAGCAATGTCCCGGTCACATCACCGCAGCGGCGAACACAAGCACATAAATACACACAATGCAGAAGGCAGGGCCAGGCATGGGCAGGGCACAAAGACCACAGGGACACACCCACTCCCACCACACACTAGCACACCCCATGAAGGCACATGCCATGTGCCCCTCCTGTGCACCCCATGCACAACAACAATCCAGGGCAGTACACACCCTGCACCACACAACAAACAATCATGGAGACACACAATGCAGGACTGGCTGCACAGGAACACACAACACACAGCACAGTAGCACAGGGCCAAGGAAACACACAGCCCCCCCCCTCACACAGGGCCAAGGAAACACACAACCCCCCCCCCCCATCAGGGAAATATCAATGAGGACAAGCAACAAATGAACACACACAAGGAATTAACATCCACATGGACATACAGCCTGCACAGTCACACAAACATATCACAGACTGACACACACACACATACACACCCCACATGCCAACAGCAATGGAGCACAACAAATAGGGAAACAAAAGTGGGCTGCACACAAATGGAAGGCCATGGAGACATACATCAAGCATGTGTACATCACATCAACACAAGGAACAGAGCACACCACCTGCACACCATCAAAGCACACATGGCTGGCACAGTCAGTGAACTCAAACCACAGACAGCTCAGTGTAACAAGACAGGGAGACAGCGAGGCAAACTACGTACAGGCACAAGGATGAAAGTATGAAAGGAAGGCCCTGAAGTCAAACAGGGAATAGCCACACATCAATACAACTACCCCACAGGAGCACACCAGCAGCACTACACACAGGGTCCATCTACACACCTCAGGACTGACAAACACCAGTAAGAATCTACACACATACCCCCTCACACCAGCAGCATACAACACCAGTGCCAAACACACTGAAGGCTGGCAATATGTGACAGACAATACACACACAAACAACCACAAACCCTGGGTTCAGCCACAGACATAACACACACACACTGGGATGCCACCACAAATGTGGAAACAAGTACAACAGACAAACACATTGCCCAACAGAAACACACACGGAGCCACAACAACAACAACAGACATGCCCTATGCAGCTAAACTGGAAAAAGGCAATGGGAGAACAGACACAACAGGAGTGCACAATCCCATCACCCACGAACAATTAACAGACAACATACCAAAACACACACAAGAAGTGCACCATCACAGAACAACACAGCCACAGCCACAGCAAACAAATAACAGATGCACACGTAGAACAATCACATAGCAAGCACAGCACAACATCAGGGGATGCACACCAGGCAAACACAAGGCAACACTCACACACAGCACTGCATGCACAACAAGTGGCGTGTGCACACCAAACATATCAGACACACAGACATCAGTGACAGAACAGCAACCCACACAACACCAGGCAGCACAGCACAAAGACAACAGCACACCCAGGAAGTGAAGCAAAAACACAAACAACACACATACATACATACATACAACACAACACCCAATAGATGCACAAGTTTGGGACACAAAGGTGGAAGCAACTTGACCACAGGACTGGGCAGCACACACAGGTGAACTGCATAGGAGCAACCATGACTGACAAACAGCACCAGAACATCACACATGACCCACTGGGGAAATGCCCTGAGTGACCCTGGACAAAGAACTGCACCACAAAGCACAGTGGCACAAATTAAGTCATGGGGAGGCACACACACATACAAACCAAGGGGACTGCTCACACCAAAGTGAAGTGTACTGCATGTCAGTAGAGGACATTGCACGAGTGTACCATACCCAAAGAGAGGGAGTGCAGACCCACAATGGGTAGGCAGCTGAGGCACAGATAGGGGATGGCATGACAACACACACAACATGCCACACTGGAGGCAAGAAGGCACCATGTGACAGCAAGGCATGAGAAAACACAACCACAATGGCAGTGCGGAGCAGCAGGTCTGCACAGTCTCCCCAAACAGCCACCAGACACATGGATGCGCAACAAAACACAACACTGACTCTCCAGTCACACACTCTGCATGCTCACAAGTGACAAAAACAACAAGTAGGAGTCAGACAGAACTGCAAGGACACACCAACACACAGCACAGTGCACTACATACAACTCACACATGTGCATACAACAACAGGGCTGAACAATCAAAACAACAGGCACATGACTCCTGGGTGACACATGTGTGCAGTTGACATTGCAGAGGCATGTACACATCAACACTCCACACAAACTCACCCCCTTCACACTGCACACTACCTGGCCATCCAAGAACACAAATGGAAAGTAAGCCATGGGACTAGGATGACTGGCCATCACAAGATGGCCACACACATACACCACTGGGCACACAGAAAGGAAGAACACACATACATGATGACCCTGGACAGCCTGCATGCAATACTGTGCGCAGAAACCCACTCTGTGCTGGCAGTGACCCCCCCTGACATGTGTACAATAGAGCCAACATGAACTAATCAAGTAAATGACTACTGCTAACCATTCGTAATTTACACCATTGCCACCACAAGTATCTGGGTCAAGAAGAAATTAAGACCCTGTCAGCCCTGAAAAAAAGAGAGTAAGACAGCCCAAACATTGACCATGTTGAAGTGCCACACAGACCATGTGGCACAGTAAAGCATTTACACACAGCAAATTAACTTTATTCAGTGAGGACACTGACAAAATAGACCACAGGAGAAACTGTTTTCATTCACATAGTGCACACATGGGTACCATAAGAAGAGAAGAGCAAGGCACGACATGGAGAGCATGTCCATGAGAAGCTGCACAGGCAGGGGGCACACAGCAGTGAATGACAAGGCCAGTGGCCAGGAGAAAATGCAGACTGAGTCCATGAGAAGCTGCACAGGCAGGGTGCAAAACACAAGGCCAGTGGCCAGTCCAAGGTGCTGACTGAGTCCATGAGAAGCTGCACAGGCATGGGGCAAAACACAAGGCCAGTGGCCAGTCCAAGGTGCTGACTGAGTCCATGAGAACCTGCACAGGCAGGGGGCACACAGCAGTGAACGACAAGGCCAGTGGGCAGGAGAAAGTGCAGACTGAGTCCATGAGAATCTGCACAGGCAGGGGGCAACAATGTGCAGTACAGGCCCACCAGTGTGAGGGTGACTAACACTCAGACTTGGCTGTCAGGTGGACTGGGAGCTGGCTGTGTCTCGGGGGACTTTCGGGGCACTTAATGGGGAGAGAGCAGAACAGCTGAGGTAGAGCTATCAGTGGCTTGGCAAGCCGGAGGGCTGCTTGTACAGGGTGGTGTAGTGGCACGTGCAGACGGGAGTCACGGTGTGGCTGGGAGATTGTGGAGGGGTACCCTTCCACTTCTTGGGGATCCTAAATGGCTTGCCTGACTTTGATCAATGGGAAGTAGTGTGGGCACAACAGGCACACTCACCACCACTGCTGCAGCAGCAGGTGCACGCGCTGGCAGCCCCTCTGGTGATGTACTGGACCCAGTGGAACGCTTTGCATTGCTTTGCCTCTGCCCCCCTTCCCCTGTTTACTAGGTCTTACCCCTACAGTGCCCTCCAGCCCCTGCTTCACTGGGCTTCGAATAGGAGTCGAGGTGGTTGGTGATACTGCCTTGGAGCCCTTCCTAGGTGTACCCTTGGCATGCACCTCCTCCTTGGTGGGCACAGACACTGTACGATTATCTTTGTGCGAATATTTAGGGGCAGGAGAGTCCTTGGATAGGGATGCCACTGAGGCATGTGTGGCTGAAGTCTGCTGCTTTGCTATTTGTCCACTGGTGTCACCAGATGAGCTTTTCTCCTGGTGCACTGGTGTGCCTCTGGTCTTCTGTGGGGATGATGTCTGTGCCCGGGACCGCTTGGGTTACTGCTGCGGTGTGCTCCGTGTGCTGTATCGTGACTTTGATGTATGTGTACCGTGGTCACTATCATCAGACGTGGCCACTGCCAGGGGGGTGGACAAAGGGACTGGAGCTGGACTGTGAGTATGTGCCTGTTGTAGGGCAGTTGTCACTGTGGATGACAAAACCTGGACTGTGCGGTGCAGTCAACCCACATCGGAATGTATGCCCTACATGAAAGCAACCACCTGGGCCAATTTCTTGTTGTGGTCAATGAAGGCATTGAGAACAGCTGTCTGGCCTACACACAGCTGGCGCAAAATGTTCACAGACTCAGCACTGATGGCAGCAGTGGGGACAGGGGCAGGGGCAGCGGTGCCAGGGGTGAAGGACACTATTCCCCTCTTAATGAGGTTGACATGGGCAGCACCAGAGGAATTGGCTGGGAGGGTGGGCAATGGCCACTGTGTGGTGGATGTCGATGCAGAGTTCCCGTTCCCTGTGCCCTCCAACATGTATGCAACCCCGCTGGCATCAGATGGTGTGGTGCTTTGCATTTCAGACTGGGACTCCTCCAGCAGGCTCATGTACCCCTCTGACGCGCTGGTGACATCTGTGTCACTGGGCTCCAGGGAAGCTCTGGTGCTAGTTTCACCCCCACTGGTGTCCGTCTCCTATCCCTCCGTAACCACAGGTGATGCTGCATGGGAGAGAGAGATGTAGGGTCAGGTCAGTGACAGCAACAGAGCAAACATATGCAAGCAATGCATGACAAAAGTTGACTGAATCTACATGTTGCACACCACCCTGTGCAAACACATCATGCCAACTCACTACATTGACTCAAGCAGTGCGTGGAAATAGGATAATCAGGCATGAGTGAGCCATGTGATGATCACACAGCAAAACACCCTGCTTATGGCTCTGTTCAAACAGACACACAACTAGTTCTGAGCACACCTAGGGACATGATGGGGGCACACTACTTGTTGCCAATGACAGAACTGGATGGAACAGGAGGGGACAACACAGACCCAGACTACAACATGACAGTCCACAATGGACATTGGCACATGTCACCCACCATGTCATACCTTGGGGACAATATATTGCTGCAAATTGCTGTAAGATGTGTAGGCCTCCCCAATATGGGTGTATGCAATGGACGCATTGATGTACGCACAGTCAGATTGGGCACACTGATGTTCCTTTCCATGGGATTCCCAAGACTACACCAATGCAGAAGAAACCTGAAGAGCACAACTCAGAATGTAATGTGAAGGCACAGTATCCAAATCACCTTTGTAAGTATAGGTAGCGCAAATGCATGCCACAGGCAACCAGGCCAGCAGCCACTTACATGCCACAGCATCACACTACTAACATCACAGAGGTCAGTGCTGGCACAGGCTCTGTACACATGCAGCCACTCCCAGCCAAAGTCAGACTCCCCAAATGCTCACCCCTGGCTTGCTGCTGATGATCCTTCAAACGTGCATTCAGCTCAGGCAGTGTCACCACCAAGATGCGCCCCATTAGTGGTGTCATACTGCGCCGTGCCAGATGCCCAGTGCGAGGAAGCAGCCCCAAGGTCATCTCCGCCACATTCTTTGCCCGCCGGCTAATGTCGTCCCATCTCTTGTGGCAGTGGGTGCGCCGTCGGTTTGAGACCCCCAGGGCTCACACCTTCACTGCAATGGCCCTCCACACGGCCTTACGCTGGTGTGCCTTGAGCTGCAGGCATGGGAGACAAGAGGGAGAAATTATCAGGGACACAGTGTCATGTACTGACATCTATCAGTATAACAGCAACATACAAATTCATCACATATCCAACGATAGGTCAATCAGAGACTATAGTACAGCTCACATAGGACCCATGCATGGGAAAAGCTGATGTTAAAGCATGCAGGTGTAAGGGGGAACACAGTCCCTGTACATCTCACACACATGCAGGATGCCAGCACTGAAACACCCATATAGCATGTCCACATCTCCAGTCCACTGTTGGCTTGAGCAACACATACATCACATGTCAACCTGTGGCTGGGGGTGGACTCACTGTGTCCAAGACTGCACAGCCATCAATGTCCCTGTACTGTGAATATTTGAATGTGTCATGGTGGTCACATGGAGGGACATGATCTCACAAATACAAAATGCCATTCACAAGGGCAGTTGTGTGCAAACCACAGTGCTGAGATGGACCATAGCTGGAGTGCTATGTGAAAAGACTGATGTCATACTCTGTAAGTTAAGTGAGTTGTCCTTGTCTATGTAAGCGGGGACTGTGCAGGCCTGCTGGGTTCACACTGAGATGGACTACAGGGGCACACACAGCCATCCAGCCAAGCAATCACTGTCCTGAATACAGCATGAACATCCTTCTGTGTCACTGTATGGCTGACAACACAACACAGGTCACTCATACATACATGTGCGGGGAGGGAAAGCTGTGGCATTGTGTACACACACCCTCCCACTGGAGACAACATGTCAGGCAGTGCATGACACTATCCAACACTCCCAGGCACATACATACATGCGTGGCCCCCCTGCCCTACCCCACCACTGTTGAAGACTTACCATTACATTTGGGGCACCAGATAGCCTTGGGTACTGTGTGAGCACCTCATCCACCAGGACCTCCAGCTCCTCGCTCATGAAGGGACTGGCACGGATCTTCTCTGTCCTTGCCATCACTGTGGACGTGAGACAACAGCAGGGGATTTTGGTGGTGAAAGGTCTCAGGCAGCAGTCCCTGGAGGCATCAGCAGGTGAGGGGTCTCAGGCAGCAGTCCCTGGAGGCAGCAGAGGTGAGGGGTCTCAGGCATCAGTCCCTGGAGGCAGCAGCAGGTGAGGGGTCTCAGGCAGCAGACCCTGGAGGCAGCAGCAGGTGAGGGGTCTCAGGCAGCAGGCTCTGGAGGCAGCAGCAGGTGAGGGGTCTCAGGGAGCAGGCTCTGGGAGCAGTGGCAATGTGAGGCTCACTCCTACATATATAGCCCCCTGGGGTCGTTTCAAAGGTGCCAAGCCGCAGCAATTGGTGGTCCAGGTCTGCCTCTTTCAAATGCATCCAATAACTGCCTCCGCGGTGGTGGAGCACGCCTACAGCGATCTTCAAAATCGAATCATGTCACCACAATCATGGCTCCCATTGGCTGTAAGGGCATGCTCCATGGTGTGATACAATGCTGGGGCCCAGGGTTTGCTACCGTGATGGTGCATCTTTCAAATGCAGCCATTGTCTGCCTCCGTGGTGGTGGAGCACGCCTACCGCAATCTTCAAAATTGCATCATGTCACCACAATCATGGCTCCCATTGGCTGTAAGGGCATGCTCCATGGTGGTTATACAATGCTGGGGCCAGGGGTGTGCTACCGCGATGGTGCATCTTTCAAATGCAGCCAATGTCCACCTCCGCCGTGGCGGAGCATGCCTACCGTGATCTTCAAAATTGCATCATGTCACCACACTCATGGTTCCCATTGGCTGTAAGGGCATGCTCCAGAGCAGTGATACAATGCTGGGGCCCGGGGTGCGCTACCGAAGATGGCTACCTACCTGTAAGTTTGTTTGTTTTACTGCAATGGCTTCCATGCATTGACACGAGGCACCACCATTCAGGCGGCGGAGCATGCCAACCACCATTCCCACATGCCTCCATGCCTATGACTACCGCACTTGTGTGAATGGGGGTGCTGGTAACACACCGCCGGGGCCAGGCAGTAGCTGTCACGATTTGGGTGTCATACAATAGCGATGGCCATCTGTCAAACATCAACAGTGCACAGTGCCAACATGTTCAATGGCACATCATTGTGCTCACGATGCCAATGTTCAATTTACTCCACTGATGGCTACACATGCCATGTTTGTGTGTGTGTAACGTAGATTTGCCTGTACCCACTTACATGTCACTTATGGATTTGATGTTGGTGTAGGCAGCACAGTGTAGTCCTGGACTGTGCAATGTGTACACATGGCAATGTGTTGAGGTCCAATGACAATCACAGTGATGCTCGTCTCGATGAATGATGATCTATTTAGCATTGCCTCTCATGTCTGCTCATGAACACATTCGTCATTCCAACGCCGACTGTGGTCATTGTGTGGTGGATGTGTGCCAGGTTGTAATGACGCATTAAGGTGTGACAGGTACAGCAGCTAGGCATGAGACAGTGGTTTTGATTAGTTTCACATATGCTGGATGCTATACTCCCAGGCGTGCCCATGTGTACTGTGGCCATATGCCTATGTGCATTCACATTGACCAAGGTGGTGTTTGAGGTACTTGTCTTGTGTAAGTTGACACGTGTGCCCTTTTGTAGCTGAAGGTGTCCCTCCATGTAAGCTAGTCTGTTAGTCACTATAGTTGTCAGTCATTGTTGTCATTGTGTCATCCAGAACGTGATATGCTGTGCACATCTCATGTTGTATTGCATTGACATGTGTCCACTATCATCTCAAATAGGAGGAGGCCAAATTTGAATCGTCACTTGACGGAGCAGGAGGACATGGACGATGTTGAGATCATACGGAAATGCCGCCTGGACAGAGCCACCCTGAAAACCCTTTGTTATCTGTTGGAGCCCCACCTGCAGCCATGTAGGACATATCCAACAGCTTTCACCCCTACTTATAAGGTGATGGCAGCCCTGCATTATTTTGCCACTGGATTATTCCAGGAGACTGTGGCCAGCGCTGGTGGGATGTCACAACCGATGTTCAGCATGATGCTCCGTAATGTACTGTCCGCCATGATGCTATTCAAGGACAGATACATCCAGTTCCCCATGGGTGCTGAATTTCCAGCTGTGAAGGGAGACTTCTATCCCCTTGGACACATCCCCAATGTTGTTGGGGCCATTGATTGCACACATGTCGGTCTTGTGCCACCACAGGCAAGTGAGCACATTTACCACAATCGCAAGAATTACCACTCCATCAATGTGCAGGTGGTGTGCCTGGCAGATATGACTATCTTGCACATGTGTGCCAAATTCCCAGGCTTGGCCAATGACTCCTACATCCTGTGGAACAGCATAGTGCCCTAGCTGATGGCTAATCTTCTTCCCGAGCATGCATGGATTGTGGGTGAGTATGCCTAGTCATGTGGCGAGCTGTGTGTGTGACCTGCTGCCCTGAGCCTCTGCGACATTGCAATGTCTATTTGTGTTTGTCATACCTAGGTGATTCTGCATATCCCAACCGTCCCTGGTTGCTGAGCCCACTGAGGAATCCCAGGTCCCCGGCTGAAGTCCGCTTCAATGGGGACCATGGGAGGACACGTCGTGTGGTGGAGCATACTTTTGGTCTGCTCAAGTCACGTTTCCGCTGCCTGGACAAGACCGGAGGTGCACTGGCATACTCGCCCAGGAAGGTGTGTCAGATTGTTGTAGCATGCTGCATGCTCCACAACCTAGCCATTCGAAAGGAGATTCCCCTGCTCCTGGATGATGGTGAGGACCCAAGGACCCAGCCTGCAAACCAAGCCGTGTTCAGTGATGAGAACAGTGGAGAAGAGGAAGGTATTGACCTGTGTGAAAAGCTCATCACCCGCTACTTCACTTGAAGGTGGGTGTCAATGTGCAACATACCCATTGTCTGATGATATTGCTGTTGTCGTGAAGGGGCATGTGAGAATTGTAGCATCAGCCAGTTGTAGACTCAGTGGTGGTTGAAAATGTTTCTAGGACATGTCATTTGGGAACATCAACAGCACGTATGTGTTGACACTTGGTGTACATTGTGACATGTGCATGTTGAGTTATCCTGATGGTAGGGGTTGTGTGATGTTTGTGATGCCACACCCAGACCTGTGACAGCTGTTCTGTTGTGTTTCCCTAGGTGCCTTCGACTTCTCGTTGCCTGCATACAGCCCATGCTCCTGGTACATTGTGATCATGTTGAAGACTGTACACCCTGCAATTAAGATGGAGCAGACACGACAACATGTGTGTGAGGATATTTTATTTACTATGGTGAGTTGCGAGGGGGGTGTACATTTCCATTGGGGGTGGGGTGGAGCAGTGAGTTGACATTTGTGGTAGATGAGATTGTCGAGTAGTCACCACATTGCTGTGGTGACCCAGTCCAACAGACATATGCCATTCACAAGGCAGTGGGGGGAAGGACAGTCCAAAAAGTCAGTGCAGTGGTGGAAAGGGTTGCCATCATGGCTGGCTCCGTGACTTGCGTCTGGCAGGTGCTTGGCCTCCAGATACTCCCAGGGTCTTCTTGGGATGGCCCCTTTGTCGTTTGGCAGGGGGGCCCTGCTACAGGGCCAGTGGGGTCTGAGGACTCACCCATCTCTGTGGGCGCTGGGGAGGATGGCGAACTGTCATTGTGCAGCCCACCAGAGGGAGATGGAGGTGTTGTCTGTGGCACATGCCTGTCCCTCAGTACCGCCACTTGCTGGCCAAAGAGGTCCACGATTTGTCCCATGCGGTTGTCGATGGACCTCATCAGCAGGATGAGCTCGTGCAACAGTTCATCCGACCGGCCCGTTCGTCCCTGGGCCTGTTCGTATGCACCCAGGACTCTGGTGATGTGTTCCAGGGAGTGGGTCCCAGCCTCCTGGTGTCCCTGGGTGCCCTGCCCCTCCCACCTGCCCTGTTGCCACGGACCTGTTGCCTCACCACTGTGGGTACCCGCATCCTCTCCCTGCCCTCCTCTGTCGGTGGTGTGTGCTCGTCATCCTCTGGTACAGGGAGGGTGTTGCAGGCAGCACTGGCGGTGGCCGCACAGGCCGTGACAGCAGGAGTCTGCTGTTGAGTTGTTGTTGACTCAGAAATGGTGGGGGGACGATGGGGTCCTGGGACCTGTTGCTCCCTGGCACACCAGATGGGCCGGCCTCGAGCTCATCGTCCATGGAATCCTGGGAGTCAACATCCAAGAGTCCTTGGGCCGGGGGTGGAGACTGGCTCTGCAGGTTGCTGGTGTTGTCCTCTGCAGTGCGTTCTTGGTCACCTGTGGCTCAGATGTGAAATGGTCATTGCAGTGCACCTGGCAAGTTTTTTGTTAGCTGTGTGTCATTCACTTTTTGTACACTGCACAATTGACATATCATCACATTGTTGAGTATGTGCAGTACTGTGCTTCCTGACATGATGCAGTGGTACAGGCATTACTTGTCCATGGTGTGAGGTGTCAAGGCATACCATGCGACCCGTGCACAATTGAGGTTTACAGGAACTTGTTGCCATCTAGGACCTGGCACAACATGTGTTTAATTGAGAACTCATAGTTTATTTGTCTGACCTAGCAGACGTCACATCTGGCAATGGACTGGCCATTGTCATCTCCTGCATACCTTTGTCCTGTCATGTGCATATCGGGATATGTGCCACAACACATGGTTTCATATCTTTCGAATGGTCCTTGTTGCACTTGCCCCATGGTGATGCACATGTAACTAGTTGCTGTGCATGATTGTGCCCTAACTTTCTTCTACTTGTGTATTGGTGTGTCACACTTTGGTGGTTGTGACACTTTCCTTAACTTACTTGTGTGCACATTGTGCTTGACAAAGGGGTAGGTATGCCTCTTTGTGCAATGCGAGGGCTGGTGTCGTCATATAGCACCATTTTATTTGTGAAAAATCGCTGGGTGTACGTACTGGCTACTTACCTGTAAGTTTGTTTGGTGTACTGCAATGGCTTCCACCTGCTCCTGGGTGGGGGAGTGCTCCATCCTGCTAAGGTGTGGGACAGAGGGAATGTTGGGAGTAGTAGTGCAGGCCTCCCAGCCACAAACACCCTCACTGTGAAGATGGCTACCTACCTGTAAGTTTTTTTGGTGTTCTGCAATGGCTTCCAATGGCTCCTGGGTAGGGTGGGGGAGGGCTCAGTCCTGCTCAGGTGTGGGAAAGGGGGCATGGTGGGAGTAATGGTACAGGCCTCCCACCCACCCACACCCTCATTGTGAAGATGGCTGCCTACCTGTAGGTTTGTTTGGTGTACTGCAATGGCTTCCATCTGCTCCTGGGTGGGGTGGGGGAGGGCTCCATCCTGCTCAGGTGTGGGACAGAGGGAATGTTGGGAGTAGTAGTGCAGGCCCCCCACCCCCAGACACCCTACCAGGGAAGATGGCTACCTACCTGTGAGTTTGATGTGGGTTGTGTAATGGCTGACACATGCTTCTGGGTGGGGTGGTGGTGTTGTAAAGTGAAACAACGATGTGATTAAGCATTTACTAAAGACATTAATTCCCCTCTTATAGATCATGTTTTCTCTGTTATGTTGACCGAAGTTCGGACTCCATTTTGTATTGTCATGCTTCCACGTGTTCCCCACGAGAAGAGTCCAACCTCTGTGTTAGTTGCTCTTGTAATCTGCCTAGTAACAGTCTATAAATAGCTCCTTTGTCCATCTGGCACATGCCCAGACTTGACCGCATCTGTTATCAGTTAGCCTTGCTTGACCATGTTTTCGCGGGCTCAAGGAGTGTGTTAGCTCCGCCCACATATTGATTCAGTATCGAAAATGACCATAAATGGTAATGTTCTTCAGCCTCATGTTGTATCCACCCACTTATGAGCCCCTCTGTTGTGTATAAAAGGGGACTGTGTACGCAAGTTCTTTGTGCTACTCTATGCAATACTGAAGAGTGTTGTGTGGATTGTAGGACCACCCTTAAGGGTTAATAAATGCTGTCTTTGTACTTTGCAGTTTCCGTGCCAACTTCCTTATAGATTCCATTACAGGAGAGCGAACCCTTGTGTCCTGCGGGCCTAGCTGGGGCCTGTATTCATCAATTGGCGCCCGTCACGTGGGGCTCATTGGCGACTCGGATGCCCGAAGGACTGGTCGCGACGAAGGTGAGGAATTTGACCGGGGACGTGATCACTGCCCGCGGCGTCTTAGCCCTGGCATCCCGAGGTTTTTTTTCCTTCCCTTCCGAGCTGACCGTCTGGGTGGCGCCGGTCCTCGACTGAGACCTCTTCTGTCGGTCTTGCCGTGAAAGCCGTTTGGGCGATTGTGGAGCTTGGCAGTTGGAATCTGGACTCTTGATTGGTAAGAACCGGTGTACGGTACTTGCTCCGAGTTTTTGAAGCCTGATCTGGCTATTTGAGTTTGATTTGTGATGACTAGTCATATTTTGAATTTGTCTTTGTGAATATATATGCGTTGCAACACATATAGGCAGGTAATGTGGAGAGATTTCTCCGGAGCTGTGTAACTTTGAACGGCGCAACGATTAAGTGCCATTTTTCTATAATATTGCATATTTTGCATTATTTCTGAGCATGCCTGCTTTCAGCGCACTCCGTAAGTGGTGCTGCTGTTTCGGAAACCGGTTCAACCTCGAGGAATCTGCTCCAGCTCCCCCAGAGGGGACTCCTAATAGGGATATGTATGTGAAGCATGGTCTTTCTTCCATAATGTACAGCACGGTATGGAGGAAATATACAAAAAAAGATCCTGAGTTACGATGGCCTTTGTATGGATCGTTTGATATACGTAAGATTGAGTATGTGGAACAGTGTATGTGTAAGCGGCGTGCTCGTCAGGATATGTTTGAGTGTGTGCGGTTGTGGGTGAAGGAGGTGCGTGAGCGAGAGAAGCGTGAGAAAGCGCTGTTTGATAAAGAACAACGGAAGAATGATCATGTGCGAGCACAGGAAGCGAAGCGTCGGGAGGACAGAGAGCAGACGGACAGGCAAGAGAAGGAGCGTAGGCTACAAGTTTCGGGTCAATACGCTGTTCGGCAGCCACTTTATCCTGTCCTTAATAATCTTGATGATGATTTTTATTTACTAGATCGCTCTCCGCCCCCTTATGCTGGCGCATCTGCTCCGAGGCCACAAGATTCTGTCCCGGGTCCGGGTAAGGTAGATACGCGGTCCATGTTATCGGCTGAGCATATGGCTGAGCTTCGGCAAATTTCCTTCCGTGCACTTAAGGGTAAGGTGTCCGTGGATGAATTGTTCCATACTTGGGGTCGTGGCAGGATAGAGAGAGATTGTACTTTTTGAACCATTTCGCTGAGGAAGTGATTGCTGCTTTTCGGAAATATTCTAGTGTCTTTGAGCCTGAAGAAGTGACATCGGATGCCAAAGCATTGCATGATGGTGTTTTTTCTCCCTCTAAGGCTCCTGATACGGCTCGGCGGCTATTCGCCTTGCGGGACGCGGTGCTGGCCCATAGAGAAAAAGCGCGCCAACGAGCAGGGGAGGAGACGCAGTCGGATTCGTGTACTGCAGAAGGCCACTAATCCACCTCTCGATCAGATAAGAGCGATCTAGTGCATGTTAAGCCAATGCGCGAGGCGGCGCCTTTGTATGTTCCTCCTAAAGGAGCGGGGACTAGCTCGGACATTACCTCCGCCGATGCTAAGGGATATTTTGTGTATAATTGGGTTTATACTCCGTGGCATAGAGCTGATGTGATGGCACTAAAGAATGCGCTGCCTGACCCCCGCAAGAATCCAGCGGCCTTCTATGAAGAAGTCGAGGGGGCCTTGAATTCTTGCGTCATGACTTTAGCAGACATAGATTTGTTCTTTGGGCTTATTCTACCACCAGACATGTGGCGATCTGTGCGGAAGGTAGATGATGTTGCCACTTTTAAGGCTCGATGGTCTGAATTGGAAGATGAGGATAGGGAGCGGAAGCCTGCGCAGAAACCGCCCCAGACTATTTTAGATCTCCCTGCTGCTATTGTGACTAAGTTGAAGACAATTATCCCCCCTAAAAAGATTGACTGGAATATGTTAGCTGCATGTAAACAGAAAGTTGACGAGTCAGTTGCGGACTTTTTTACGCGCTTTGAGGAGACGTTTCATGATTTTAGTGGCCAGTCGCTTACTGACGATACGGGTCGCCACCTTTTTGCGGATAAATATGTGGCTAATCTGCTGCCGGCAGTTGCGGCCCGTCTAAAAGCGAGCGAGAGTTCTTGGTCCTCCGCTACACCGACGGCCCTCCTGACTATCGCCCAGTATTATGAGCGTCAGGAGCAAGAAGCAAAGGGCCAGGAGGAAAAGAAATCGAAAGATTTGAAAACAAAGGTGATGTTGGCACAAGTCTATGGCCCGCCCCGACGGGGTAGTAATAGAGGTAGGGGAGGATCTTATGGTCCTCCCTTGGGCCGATCTGATTTAAATAGGAACCAATGTGCGTATTGTAAGCAATCGGGTCATTGGGCTAGGGACTGCCCGGTGTTGCATGCGTCACGTCAGGGGCATACCTCTGGTGGCCCGCGAGGTAGAGGGAGTTTCTCGAACTTTCGAGGGAATTCTAACGAACAGGCTCGTTTTGACTCTGCTGGGCAGCACCGAGATAGATCAAATGTTTTCGATCGCCAGCATCAGTATCAAGCATCAGGAATTGACCGGTCGGGGTACCATGACTCTCAGCATGCATAGGATTGCGTTGGATGGGGGTTAGAATCAGTTGAGGTGCCGGTCGATCAGAAGCGCCCTTATGTATCGGCTGAGGTTTTGGGCTCTACTGATCAGTTCCTAGTGGATACAGGAGCGACACGTAGTGCGCTATCTAAGCAATTGGTTCCGGGGGCTCCCCCATCCGGCTTAATGGTCACATCGGTAGGGTTCGATGGTACACTCTCCCGAAGCCCTCTTTCACAGCCCCTCATGTTTAAGGTTGATTCTTTTTCTGCACCCTGTCCGTTTCTGCTTGCCCCGTACACACCGGACAACATTATGGGTCTTGATATGTTAAAGCATTTTAGGGCTACGATCCGTTGCTCCCCTGCTGGTGTACGGGTAATATTGAATGACAATTACCCCCGATCAGAACGAATGTCTACGATGTCAGAGGATGAGCTGTTAGCTACCCTCCCTCGTGCTTTGTGGGCAACTTCGGATACTGATGTAGGACAAATGGTGATTCCACCGGTCCACATCAGCGTCCAGGAGGGGGCGGTGTTACCTCGCCTCCCACAGTACCGTATTTCCCAGGAGGGTGAGGAGGCTCTCATACAGATAGTGCAGGATTTGATAACGGTTGGGGTGGTCGAGGAAGTCCCCTATAACATTTGTAACAGTCCGATTCTTCCTATACTGAAAAAGGATACGGATGCCAGAGTTTATCGGTTCATAATTGATTTGAGAGAAGTGAACAAGATCGTGATACCTCAATACCCAGTGGTTTCCGATATCACGACGTTGCTTACCTTGGTCCCGCCTACGTCGACCATGTTCTCAGTGATTGATTTGAAGAATGCCTTCTTTTCCATTCCCATTCACCCTGATAGCCGATATCTTTTTGGGTTTACATTGAATAATAGATCTTATCGTTTCTGTAGGATTCCCCAGGGCTACACAGAAAGCCCTAGCATTTACAGTCAGGCTTTGAAACGACAATTGGATTCTTTTGCTCTGCTCGAGGGGGTCGCCCTCATTCAATATGTCGATGACATCTTGCTGGCGGCTGACACCCTGGAGTTGTGTGAAAAAAGTACGTTATCCTTACTTTCCTTTTTAGCGTCCCACAATCATAAGGTATCTAGGAAGAAATTGCAATTCTGTAGACCAAAGGTGACTTATTTGGGTCACCTTTTGTCTAAGGAGGGACGTGCACTCACACCGGATCGTATCCAAGTAATTTTGGATACACCGAGACCATCCACACAGAAGGATGTGCGTGCATTTTTGGGCCTTGTTTCTTTTTGCAGACAGTGGATATTGGGGTTTTCGCACATAGCTAAGCCATTGTTAGCCCTTTTGACAAAGGACACGCCTGTCCCAATCCCTTGGTCAGATGAGTGTGATACTGCTTTTCAGCAACTACGACAGGCCCTTTGTTCAGCACCAGTGTTAGGAACCCCTGATTATGCAAAACCCTTTTCGTTGTATGTGCATGAGAAAGATGGATGTGCATTGTCAGTTTTAGTGCAGATGCACGGCGATAAGCAGCGCCCATGTGCATATTTTTCGGCTGTACTTGATCCTGTTGCCCGAGCATTACCAGGGTGTTTTCGCTCGGTTGCGGCGACAGCTGTGTCAATACGCCAAAGTGAGGGAATTGTGTTATCTCATAAGTTGTTGGTATTAGTCCCCCATGCTGTCGATGCCCTACTCAATCAAACGAAGACGCAGCATTTGACCAGCGCCCGTTTAACAGGATATGAGTTGACACTTCTGGCTCCTCATATTACGTTAAAAAGGTGCGTAACGTTAAACCCGGCAACATTGTTGCCATACCCCGAAACCCAGCCTGAGGCGCGGAAAGCGCATGATTGTATTCTCGTGACTGAGGAACAAACAAAGGGTCGTATTGATCTCCAGGATACGCCCTTTTCAGATGTAGATGGAGAACTGTGGGTGGATGGATCCTGCCTGAAGCTACCAGATGGTACGGCTTCAGCAGCGTATGCAATTACCACATTGCAAACAATAGTGGAGGCAGCACGCATACCACAGAAATCAGCTCAAGCAGCGGAACTGATAGCATTAACACGAGCATGTGAGCTCAGTACAGGACTATGTGTGAATGTTTATACAGATAGCCGCTATGCCTTCGGAGTAGCGCATGACTTCGGCCTGCTCTGGAAGGAGAGAGGGTTTTTAACGTCACATGGAGTACAGATAATGCATGGAGAGTTAGTTCACAATCTTTTAACCGCATTGACATACCCAAAGAAAATTGCTATCGTTAAGTGTAGCGCCCATAGGAAAGTAGTTGACAAAGTTGGAGAAGGGAATGCGTTGGCAGATCGAGTAGCACGGGAAACTGCGATGCAGCCCGGTACTACTGCCGTGTATGTAGTGAAGTCACAGGTGGAAAGATGGCATGATGCGAAGGAGGAAGTGCGAGAAATGCAAAGGACCGCTTCTGACAAAGAGCGGGAACAATGGGCTACTGAGGGAGAATTGGATGATGAGGGTTGCTGGAGAAATAAGCAGATGGATAGATGGAAATTACCTACGGCTTTTGTACAGCCTATGGTTCAGATGGCACATGGACTAGCACATGTTGGAGCTTCCGCAATTGTGAAATTGCTTACCCAAGTCTGGGAGCATCCAGAGATTGCTAGCACAGCGAAGAGGGTGGTGCAGACCTGTATGATCTGCCTGAGGTACAACCCAGGAAAGGGTACTCGAACTCCAGCAGGAGGATTTGTGACACCCACTGCACCCTTTGAGGTTCTGCAGATGGATTACATCCAGCTTGAGCGCTGTAATAATCTGAAGTATGTTCTAGTAGTGGTCTGCGCTTTCAGCAAATGGGTTGAAGCGTACCCTACGAAAGACAATACTGCGATGACTACTGCGAAGCTGCTGCTGAAGGAGTTTTTCCCCCGATATGGTGTTTGTAGACTTCTGTGGAGCGATAATGGCCCTCACTTTTGTAGCGGACGTTATAAAGTATGTCTTGAAGGGTCTAGGCATCACTCAGAAGTTCCACGCCGTGTTTCACCCTCAGTCTGCAGGCCTAGTTGAGAAGTATAATGGTACACTGAAGCTTAAGATCGCCAAAATTCAAGCTTCGACGTCTTTGACTTGGCCAGACGCTCTGCCACTGGCGTTATTGTCAATTAGATCGGTACCACACTCTCGAACTGGCCTTACACCTTACGAAATTGTTTTTGGACGCCCAATGAATATTTGGGGTCCACCAAAACCTAAGGCTGTGTATGATGTACCTTGTGTAATGATGAACGATTATCTGGCACGGATAACTTGGTTTCTATTCATCAACAGGTCCGAGAGGCGCTCCCTGATCGGTCTACCGGTGAAGGACATGGTCTCCGGCCTGGTGACCATGTCATGGTGAAAGTTTTCGACAGGACGAACAGCTTGGAACCGAGATGGGTGGGCCCTGAGCAGGTCCTCCTCGCAACGAGGACGGCTGTGCGAGTCTCCAACCGAAAGAATTGGATCCACTCTCTGCACTGTAGGAAGGTGCCGCCCGGATTGGTGGAACCTGCCGTGCTGACCGATCAACGAGAAATTTTGGCTGCAGAGACAGGCCGTGCTGCGGAGCCCAACGCCACTGAGGAGCTCTTTCCGGACCACGCGACTCCTGGAGGAAGGCGATATCATCTTCGACCAAGGAAGTGAGTTTTCCAGTACCGGGACATACTGTCAGAACGGCCCTTGGGTTAGTGAAACGGAGAGCCGATGAGGCAAGGGGGGGGGATCAGCCCTGCATTAGTGTAGTGACACCCGTCTTGGCCCGCTGGTGAAGAAATCAACCGCTGCCCAAGGGGAAGAGTTCTGACAGACTTCTAGTTTCAGGAAGATATTGGGTTTTATTTTTGCTTTGATATGGAGAAAAAGAAAATACTTTGCGCATTAGGGTTCATGTTGACAGTAGCCATTGTTGGGATAACCACATGGTTCGTGGAGGATGTAACTCCCGCTCAGAAGATTCTTGTGTTGACAACTCCGGTGCCTGAGGAGCACTACTTTTATACATTACCGTATCAAGAATTGAAGCATCGACAATCTTACTTGAATAACACTTTCATCCAGATGCAGCATCATACCCACGTTGCTACGAATGCTACGAATTGTTGGATATGTGGGATGATGCCAGCTCATCAGAAGAAAGGAGGAACGCCATTTATACCACTTCCTTTCTCTCATAATGGCTCTTGTAGAGCATGGTATACCTTGCTTTTTGCTACTCGGAAACCAACAGTGGGACGATTGCTCTTCAGACTCAATAAAGAATGCCATCAAGACAAAAATGGGTATCCACAAGCGAATGGGACAATTTGGGAGTGGGAAGAGTACCGACCAGACAATGAATCCATTCCCTACATCTTTACGAACACAAGAGACACTGTGGGAAAGGACAAGTTTGTAATTCAAGTAGCACAAGCTCAAGCGGACCTGTGTGTCCAGAGTGTGGGTTTTATTCCTGTTGGTGTTAGTGATTGCATTACTGTTTTAAATATTGATGGGTTGAACAATAGTACCTTCTTAGCCTCCCATAATACGTACTTTGTGTGTGGAAATAAAGGTTATTACCGTCTGCCGGCTGGGTGGTCTGGGGTATGCTATGTATCATTTCTATTACCTCCAGTATTCTTAGCTCCCGCATCTTATCATAAGGATTTGAAATTATTAAATAATGTGACTGTAAATAGGTATAAACGTACTTTATCAATTGATGATGTAGATCAGACTGACACCAGTCTGCAACAGTATATTGATTTTAACTTGGGACTGTTTTTCTTTGTTGGAGCTGCCCTGAACAGTAGGAAGATCCGAAGATTAACAAGAGTGGTAGAAGCTGTGACAAATCAGACTGCTGCTGCTCTTGGGAATCTTACGGAGGAATTACAGATCACTAGAATTGTTGCATTGCAGAATCGTATGGTATTAGACGTTATGCTAGCTGACAGAGGAGGAGCATGTAAAATTATTGGAAGTAGCTGTTGTGTGTTTATTCCTGATCATACGCCATCAGTTTATAATGCCATCAATAAACTGCATAAGATTGCAGCTGAGATCCATACGGAAAACGGCACTTGGTCCTTTTCTGGATGGTTTTGGGCGTTAATTACTGCCTGGGGATGGAAGGTTCTAACTGGTCTCTGCATTATTGTAGCGGTTCTGTTTTCATGCTGTATCTGCGTTCAGTGTGGTCCTTTACTCTGCTCATTATGTGTATCATTTTGTATCCCCGATAAGAAAGCTATTGCCAATGTCACTTATCAGAAACGTTTAGCTAAGGAAGTAGAAGAGATGATGATAATTGATATATATGATGATTATTCTAACAAGCCGGATGTCTTCAGTAAATGCTGAAAGGGTCGTCTGTTGTAAAGTGAAACAACGATGTGATTAAGCATTTACTAAAGACATTAATTCCCCTCTTATAGATCATGTTTTCTCTGTTATGTTGACCGAAGTTCGGACTCCATTTTGTATTGTCATGCTTCCACGTGTTCCCCACGAGAAGAGTCCAACCTCTGTGTTAGTTGCTCTTGTAATCTGCCTAGTAACAGTCTATAAATAGCTCCTTTGTCCATCTGGCACATGCCCAGACTTGACCGCATCTGTTATCAGTTAGCCTTGCTTGACCATGTTTTCGCGGGCTCAAGGAGTGTGTTAGCTCCGCCCACATATTGATTCAGTATCGAAAATGACCATAAATGGTAATGTTCTTCAGCCTCATGTTGTATCCACCCACTTATGAGCCCCTCTGTTGTGTATAAAAGGGGACTGTGTACGCAAGTTCTTTGTGCTACTCTATGCAATACTGAAGAGTGTTGTGTGGATTGTAGGACCACCCTTAAGGGTTAATAAATGCTGTCTTTGTACTTTGCAGTTTCCGTGCCAACTTCCTTATAGATTCCATTACAGGAGAGCGAACCCTTGTGTCCTGCGGGCCTAGCTGGGGCCTGTATTCATCAGTGGGAGGGATCCATCTTGCTAGGCTGTGGGCCACGGGGCATGGTAGGAGTAGTGGTGCAGGCCCCACACCCCCAGACACCCACCCAGGGAAGATGGCTACCTACCTGTAAGTTTGATGTGGGTTGTGTAATGGCTGACACATGCTTCTGGGTGGGGTGGTGGGAGGGATCCATCTTGCTAGGCTGTGGGAAAGGGGGCATGGTAAGAGTAATGGTGCAGGCCCCACACCCCCAGACACCCTCCCAGGGAAGATGGCTACCTACCTGTGAGTTTGATGTAGGTTGTGTAATGGCTGACACAGGCTTCTGGGTGGGGTGGTGAGAGTGATCCATCTTGATGATGCTGTGGGCCAGGGGGACTGGTGGGAGTTGTAGTGCTGTCTGCCTGTACACATACCCCCATGGTTATGTTGGTAGCTATGTTTGGGGTGAATGGGAGTGGGTGAATGTTGGTGATGTTTTATCAAGAGATCTGAAGTTTTGTGTTTCCATGAAACTTGGTTGACAGCTAGTGCATTGCTAGATGGTTTTACTACCCACTTTACCCCTGTGTTACCAGAAAATGCAGGAAGGGCTAAAGGAGGTCTGATCATGTTAATCTCTCTCACATTCCCGGGTCAGTTAGCATGGACCAATTTTGAAACTGCTACTAATACATAATAATAAATATTGCTATAGTTAATACTTTATCTCAGGATTTAGAAGGCCGTCTAAATTGCCTTATTGGCAATTGCTCTATCCTATGGGAGATTTAAACAAGCAGCACTGCAAATTGTCTGCAGGTCTTGCGTTTTCATTGGCACAGTAAAAGACTTTCAGACACTTTTGTAATATTCTTTTGAGAGAGGAACTCAATGTACCCCTAACAAAATACAATTTTCAATTTGTTTCTGACTCTTTGACTGTGGACACAGTATTAGGTTCCACATTCATTGGAAGGGGCTGAGCTAGCCTAATTGACTTTATATTATTGTCTCAAGATCTTAGGAGTTGGAGAGGATAATATGTATTCCTAGAATCTGTGCACAGCAGTTACAGTTTGTTAGCATTCTAGATACCCTAGTTAAGTGGCACTACATGTGCCTAGGGCCTGTAAATAAAGGCTAATAGAGGGCCTGCAGCACTGTTTGTGCTACCTGCTTTTGTTGCACTTTAACCATGGTTCAAGACTGCCATTGCAACCTGTGTGTGCAGTTTTAAAATTGGCATTTCGGCCTGGCAAAGTAAACTTCTCGCATGGCCCAAACCTTCCTTTTGAAAACAGATCACAGCACTTCGTAATAAATCTCACTCTTTCAGAGCAGTCTCCACTATTCTTGTGCACCCGCCAAGGTTCTATCCTCACCCCAACACAGGTCAACCACCATATGAAGGCTGTTACTGAAGTCCACAAACTCTCCCACATCTCCTACCATATATATGCTGACGACACCCAAACTCTACATGAGAGTAACCTCCATTGAGGACATCCACATCCTTAATATCACCTTAATAAAAATGCAACAATCACTAATTCATAACAACCATAAACTCAATTGCCATAAAACTGAATTCTTACTGATCATTCCACCCACTACCACCCCGAACGTCAACAATTAGGCTCATCACGGTTTAGGTGACCCTTTCATGTTTGGTGTCTCTGGAATCATAATTCAAAATCCTAATTTATGGTGAAGTCAGATTTAAGATTATAATTCTGAAAATGCCACTTTAAGAACATTAAGAGTATCTGAATGAGAGTGCACTCCTTCCCTTTTAAAGTAATCCGGAAGTTGAAAAATGTTCTGATTTGCGTGCGCTCCACTTAGGGACCCATCCCAGGTCGCTGATTCATAAATGGAAATGCATAAAGGGCGTGGTTGACGCACAAGATTGGCGCACTGCGTAAATGGGACCTTTTCCCTTTCCAGTCCAATGAATTCATTCATATTTCATCCAAAACTTGACCATTAAATCACCATTTTTAATCGATTTCATCCTTGTAAATATCACGGAGACAGCGAGATTCCATTAAAGCGTTTATTGCACATTTTCAAATGCAGCTGCTTTCCAATCCAGGCTTTTAACAGCGGCACGTGTCATTCAATAAAACACTCGTAACAGCCCTTTATTTGTGACCCAATGCATTTCGAGCTAAATGCTCTTCGTCAGGAGTTTCTGCAAAATACAACACAATGAGCTATAACAACTGCTCGCAAACAAATGTATAATTAACTAAGAAAAAACCCTCTCTGTACCCATTTCACTCGAAATCTAGATGAAAACATACAATATTGAAAATCACCCACACCCTTCCAAACTTCGAACCACAGTTGTGAACCCATAGTTATCCCTCACATCATCTAAGTCACAACGAACACTTCCCAGAACTTTCCCGCTTTTTACCTGTTAAGTATAAACTTCTCAAACGTCGTTGCTCATTCTGATAATCGTCAAGAATGCTCTCGTTATCACCCTCCCACACAAACTGATATAAAGGGTAATGCTCCCGCTCAGGTGTCATCAATCAGCCTAACGTAACCGACCACGTGATTCAATGCCTGCAACCCTCGTACTACAACACCCATGGTGCACTCGCCAACCAAAAGGAAAAAACAAGTCATCCCAACCCCGTAATGTAACAGAAAAACCTGCACGTGACTCTTGTTAGAGTGAAAAATGATCTGCAAGCAAGATGGACTGTACATCAACGGTTCAGTCTAACACAGAGAAAATCCAAGAGACCATCTTCAGTACTTTAATAAATTTATGATCTGGTGAAGAAAGACCCCATATGCTATCAATCGGGCCAACCTGCTTGCAAGAAAAGATGTCCAATATTTGGAAAGCCACTCCATAGTGGGGCATTGATCTATTGAGATAAAGTGATCTTCAAAGCAACCCTAACCGCACTTCAAGCTGTGTAAGTTTTATTGGAGGTCTTGAGAAATAGTGGATGTCAATAATAGTGTATGTTGGCGTACCACTCAAGGGACTGGCTCACTGTAAGATTCAGACACAGTTGTAGCACTGATGAGCCTCCCACTCAAGAAGTCCTTTAAACATGTATCAGGCCTGCCAAGGATGGGTCTGTGTCTTCCATTTATAGTACCATGTCGACTTGGCATTTAAAACTGCTTGCCAAGACATAAACTTCCCTTTTATTACATATGTGCCACCTCTAAGGTGAGCCCCAGGTAGTTCATAGGACAGTGTGCTTTGTATTCAAAAGGTAGGATATACGGTTTTGATTTATGCATGTCCTGGTATTAAAAACACCCCATTTGTTTGTCTCAACTGTGAGGCCTACTCCTCTCATAGGTTAACTTTGGGAATTCCTTATTACCCATGTAAGCTGTATTTCCTGATTGAGAATGAGTAGATGCCTCATGTTTCGCACCATTGGAATGTTAATGATAAATCATCTTCCCAGCTAATAGCAAATTTATCATTACCCTCTTTAAACATGGTATTTTTAGAACAATAGCACTTTTTTCTCTTACCACTGTATGCCTACAGCCTGTCTCCAATACGGTGCACAGATATTATAGAGGCTTTTTTTCGAACTACAGAAATATCGAGTTGGTAATATCAAAGTGACCGAATATCGACTTCAAGAATATCAGTGACCAGAATATCGACCTGAAGGTAAGAAATATTGTTTTTGTTAATATTGAAGTCAGTAATATCGTTTGCAAAAATATCGTTGTTAATAATATCGATGTTTATATCAGTGTTATGTACTTTAGTATCTATTTTATATATATGTGTTCTATATTTTTAGTTAAGTATTGTATTTCTTTTTAAAAATATGTATTCCATTTTTAGAAGTTAGTAATTTTTTTTTTTTTTAAAGCAATTTTTAGTATCATAGCTGGTTGTGGATTTATAGCGGAATAGGGTGGAAAGTAATTTAATTATAGTAAATTAAATGATAACTTTTAGAAATTATTAATTATTTTTTATTAAATTTTGAGTTTTAGTTCCGTAGTAGGTAGTGGGTTAATTGGGGAATAGGGTGGGAAGTAATTGAATTATAATAAAGTAATTATACATTTTTTATTTTGGGTATTGATAATGCATTTATTGCTAATTAATTATTAATTGGTAATTAATGTTTATTAATTGATTAATTGATCATTATATTAATTGTGTTAATTTATTTTAGGAGCAGGTTGTGTGTTTATAGTGGAATAGGGTGGGAAGTAATTTATTATAATAAAGACATTTTTATTTTTTATTTATTGGTATTGATAATTAATTTATTGTTAATTAATTGGTAATTAATTTGTATTCATTGATTAAGTTATAATTATAATAATTGTGTTCATTTATTTTAGGAGCAGGTTGTGGGTTTCTAGGGGAATAGGGTGGGAAAATATTTTATTTTATGAAAGTAATTATTACTTTTAATTTATTGGTATTCATAAGTAATTTATTGTTAATTAATTATTAATTGGTTATTTTAACTCTCTGCTATCCAACACTTTCCCTACAGTTACTCTCTCTGGAGTTGGAATAGTCATTTTTACCCCTACGCTATCCAACACTTTCCCTGTTGTTGCACTCTCTGGGGTGGGAATAGTAATTTGAACCCCTTCACTATCCAACACTTTCCCTAGTGTTACACTCTCTGGAGTGGGAATAGTAATTTTATCCCCTCCGCTATCCAATATTTTCTCTACTGCTTTAGTTAATGTAGTGTATAATTATTTTAAAAGGATTACAAATATTTTAATTTTCAATTTTTAAAATTGTTACATATATCTTTTACATTATTGGTGTATATGTACATATATATATATATATATATATATATATATATATATATATATATATATATATATATATATATATATATATATATATATATATATATATATATATATATATATATATATATATATTCCGAGGTTTCCCAGTTTTGACGCCGGCGCTCCTTTCTAGGGCGGTGCATTCCTTCCGACAGGGAAGAGTCGGTTTAAAATTTGAAAAGGAACATAGGCGCTGCCATGCGACAGCACCCTTCGTAGTATAGAAATGCACTCACTCGTGTGTTTTAAATTCAAAGGTGCTTTATTAGCACAAGCGCTGCTTCACCCAACGCGTTTCACCTCCACCTGAGGCTTGATCACGGGATGTTGTCTGCCTCACTGTGACTTCTTTTATTTCCACATATTTTGCACATAGCTATCATTTGTCCAGTGGTGCATTGTGGTATTTGTAGTGTGCAAGTGAATGCAAGTGTGCATTTTTTCTTTTTTCAGTTTTTTTGTTATTAAGTGCTCTTATATAGTGTTTTAAAGAGGATCTTTGAAGAAGTCCTAGTGATTAGTAGTGTTTATCAGTGTCTCAATTTTACAATTTTTCAGTTGTCGCGAAGCCAAAGGATTGGAAATCAATTAGTCCATTCATGCTCTCTGGTGATCTATCTTGATATTCACAGTTCCTTTATTGACTTTTCTTCATCCGTCATTCCATTTTTCTGGTAGGCTGTTGTTCTCCTAGACTGCATTTATCCTCTCCGGTGAGTTATAATTAGCAGCTATTGATCCTGTTGGTCAGTGATTCATTTACAGTTTTAATGAGGTTGTGGATGAGTTGTTATTACCAAGTGTGGTTATAGATGTACATGTAGTTCCTCATTTTGATTCAAACCTCTGGGGTCATGGGTTCTGAACGCAATGATGTGGCAAAACATATGTCTCAACAGCATGATGGCAAATGGGAGTCATTAAAATTCTGGGCTCTAGAACAAATACCACAATCGGAAAGAGGCGGAGACAGAATAAAAACCCTAAGACAGAAAGAATCCCGCCACATCATTGCGTTCAGAACCCTTGACCCCAGAGGTTTGAATCAAAATGAGGAACTACATGCAGTTGAACCAGTAAAATGCTTCCTGAATTCTTTCCTGGCCTGACGCGTTTCAGAGCCCCCAGCTCCTTTCTCGAAAGCAGTTTAACAGCTTTTGCAAACAAAGACCCAAGGTGCACTCGCTTTTGAAACAACTTTATTACCCTCCAGTGTGTTCAGGTGTGTAAATTCCTAAAGGATTCTGGTATCCATAGTGCACATTAGGTAAATTATAATCCTTGGAGTGCGTTCCCGAAGAACAGGGCATTCTTGATTTGCATATATATATATATATATATATAAAACCATAGGTTTCAGGGGCGTTATAGTTAGCTGGACTTTTCACTCGTACAAAAGCATTGAAATTCCCCCGTTATAGTTAGTTCAGCTAACTATAACTCACGCGCCCGCAATGCCCTGCTGATGACGTCACATATTACATCACTCATGACATGGTCAGTTACATCACTCATGACATCACTCATGACATCTCAAATGACACTGGTGGTAACTGAGTCTGACTAACCAGTCCTAGAGCCAGTGCTATGTTAAAAGACACTCAGAATACAGTGAAAACACCTACATACACTAGGGAACACTATGCGTTGGGGTCCCCATGTGATTAGCATGACCTCCTCTGTAAGCCTCTAGTATATAATAGGGCAGGGGATTAAAACTACCTCTTAAAACGCGCCACAGGGCGTGTTTGCACACGTCATCTCAGGCCCAGTCCCCTCCCTTCCCCAATGTGTAAACACGCCTTGTGGCCGTTTTAAGTTGGTAGATTAAGTCCCCTTGAATCCTGAGGGTCCCTTGGGTCCAACTAGACCACTAGGTACCTCCAGTAAGCGCCACAGAGCTGCGTTGCAGAGAGATGTAAAAAGGGGCACGGCCTAGACCACCTCTCTGCAACGCAGCGCAGTGGCGCTTACTGGAAGCACCTGGTGGGCTAGTTGGCCCCAAGGGTCCCTCAGGATTGAAGGGGAATTATTTCCCCGACTTAAAACGCGCCACAGGGCTTGTTTGCACACGTTTACTCAGGCCCCGTCCCCTCGCTTCACCACTGTGTAAACACGCGCTGTGGCCGTTTTTAGTTGGGAGATTAAGTTCATTTGAATCCTGAGGGTCCCTAGAGTCCAACTAGCCCCCTAGGTACCTCCAGTAAGCGCTGTAGTGATGATCGTTATCTACCTATGGACAACGCTAAGTTAGCATAACCGCGTTAAATGTTAGAAACCCATCTTGCCGCTTTTGCTGCTTTTGCTGCTTTTGCACACGACACTGTAGTCACATGTTATTAGAAGTGAGAAATGCTTACTCGACTTTGCTTCACATGAGAACTGTCTGTTGTTAACATCTTGAACAGTGAATAGCGACCTTGGTCTGTACACAGTGTAACAGAAACAGTCTGGATCTCTAGACGGTGCATATTGTTGAGTTCAGGTTGATCGGCCCACTAGTTTAGCCATAACATGCACGCAGCTGCAAATACCTGAAAGTCGAATGCTTTTAATATTGCAGTGTTACTTGTTTTCAACACATTCGGAAGAAGAGCGTTCCTAGGAGCAGAGCATAGCGGATCCTGTGATGTGAACTCTCTGAGCTGATCTATACGGTATGGGGTTCCCCATTGAAGCCTAGAGACCTTTTATTAGTCTAATAATACTATTAGTGTGTTAGAGAAAGGAAGGTGGCCTAGGGCCACTGTCATTTTAGTAGGATTGCTCCTTTCATTTTCTATGGTATTGTAACTATGCTGATGGTTTTGATTTTAATCGTTTGTCTGCTAATGTTAGCCAAACTGCTGCATATTAGGACACAAGGTTTATAAAATAAACTCTTTCAACTTTTCCCGTGTCTTCTGTTTATTCTGTTGTGGACTGGTACGAGAATAATTACGAAAAGGTGTTTCTGATTCCCACCATTCCTGAGAAATATACTAAGTCGCTTGTTCTGGGTTGTCTTTACATTGGGACCGCCGAGCTAAACCTCGGATAACGAATGGGACACTGATGCTGGCCGGATAGGGCGTTCGGGGTTCTGAGGTGAGTTTTTGGTACACCGCAATTCACTGAGGGCCTGGGTTCCTGCGCATAGTTCTGCGCATAAGCAGAATCCCTGCAACATGGCGCACCTAACGTTTGGTCTATTGATTTGAGATGCTTTAGTAGTGCTTGTATTAGTCCACAACACCCTCACTCTGGTTTCCGGATAACGGGAGTGACGGTTTAACCTACCTGTGTTTCGACTAAATAGGTTCATTCAAGCTTGATCATTAAAAAGGTTATTTAATCTGAACCCTAGTGCTACTGATTTATTGTAGATTTACTGTTGGAGTCTTAATGGCGGTCGAGATTGCGGCTCATAGCCGAGCACCCTTAAAGCGTCATCTGGCGAATTATGGGGTGTCGGACGATGGTATGGCTGTGATTTTTGTTGTAAGTGCCGATGCATTGTTCCCGTTTGAGTTGTTTTACTCTTGGGTTACTTTGCCGGCCATAAGTGCGGAGGATGATACTTATCATAATTACACTCCCACGGTACTACCAGCCAACTATACGCCATATAGGACTCAAGAAATTCCTATTTCTGCCTGGCAGCATAACATTTGGTTTAATGGCGCCGTTCCCCATGCGGTAACACCGGCGATAATGGGCCCTTTGTCAATCCCAGGGGCCACGTGGCCGGTGTTGGCCGGATTTACGCCTCATCCCCGCTACCTGCAGGTAACGGTGGCTGAGTTGCGCGTTCTGCACACTGCCCTAATTACAGTACATAGGGCTCTAGTGCAGTACGTGTCACGCAACGTGCAGGTGGTCGCTACTGCTGTTGCGGGACAACCGATGGACCACCACGTGGTGGTTATTAGTCCTGTTATGGTCAATTCGGTGGTAGGCAAGCGACCCCAGAATAGGGATGATTTCCCTTATTGGCTTGCTGAGAAATTTGATCAAATAGAAGCGGTTTATCCGCGTACATCTCCTGTGGAGAAGCACAGGATCCTTACCATTGCTTTGCTTAAAGACTTAGTCCCAGATATGGCAGATTGTGAAAACTGGGGTAAGGTCTTTGCAGCGACATACTCGAAGTGCTATGGCACTCCGTCTCTGTCGGTACTGCCCTCCATTATAAAACGTGTTCAGGAGAATCATGGTGCGGAGGCTGCTATTGAATTAGGTATGCGGCTTGTCGGTGTCTTTGATGTGGTTGCTACCATGATATTGGGCAACCTCAAAGGAGATGCTATGCAGTTCCAGGTGCTTAATAAGTTAGACGCAGTGGACGAAGACGACAAGCCGAGGGAATTCACAAAGATTATAGTGATGGCCTATAAGCAGGTTGGTCGTAGCGCTTTAGGGGTTAAGCCAACTGTGAAAAACTCATGATTCTCAGCAGACAAAGGAAAATTCGTCTGGTAAGGACGAACGCCCTAACTTTCCTAAACAAAGTTGGAGGGCGAAAAAACAGGAAAAACAGCAACAGAAACAGGGGTCCCGTCCTGCCTCTCCCGTTCAGTCAAGTAGTGAACGCACTTATGATCTGCGCGATCGTGCTACTATTAAGTCACCTGATAGATTTCAGGTTTCTGAACAACGCTCTCCTCGTTCTTCACAGGAAACATCGGCTTCACAATCCAGTAGCGGAGGCGCTGGGAAAAGTCGGGGTGCAACGCAAGCACGTGAGCAATCCCGACAGACTGACGGCAAAGGCAAGCAAGAAGTCTCTGCACGTCAAAGACCCCCGTTTCAGAAGAAGAAAGTTGCTGCTCTGACTGCGAGGTATGTCTCAGACGGTGCGGACGCAGCTTCAGAACCTAACATGGGCGCTAACGCTGCTGGACAGCGCGGCGGAAGTTACAGTAGTGCGACAAGCACTGCGTCCATATCTGGTGGCGACAGCAACTGATATATTCGTGAATATTGAAACTGCTGACACTCGTGTGTCTCCCCCTGATAGACTGTATAATATAGTCCTGCACATTGAAGGTGACATAAAACGTACAATTCAAGGTTTTTTGGGGGATAATCTGACCACTACCTATGATAGTCTGTTGACGGAGGCAGATTGGCCCCCGGCTTTCGTATTGGTTGCTCCTAGAGGGGAGGAAGTAATCCTCCCGTCCTTTGCGCACACAGTGCCTAAGGTCCTAGCTGATAAGTATGCCGGGGAATGGGCTCAGGTGCAAGCACCTGCATTATATCGGACTCAGGTGGGCTGGGATAAATGTTCCCCCGGCCATGAGATTCCGTTGCGGACTACGCCCCAGCCACAACCCCAATACCCCATGCATCGTGAAGCTAGATCTCACGTAGCATCTATCCTTGAACAATTGGAATATCAGGGAGTAATCGAAACATGTGTGTCACCTATGAATAATCCCTTATTTACTGTGACGAAGCCTGATGTGTCGTACCGCCTAGTTTTGGATTACCGGCACCTTAACTCTCATTACCGGACCTGTGCAGTACAGAACACCCACAGTTCGGCTCTCGTCGATAGTCTCGTGAGAAAAAGGTTTAAAACCACACTTGACATTTCCAATGGCTTTTACAGCCATAACCTGTCCTCTCTTAGTAGTGAGTGGACGGCTTTCACCTCTGGTGGCAAACAAAAACCATTCAAAAGATTACCAATGGGCTATAAGAACAGCCCGGGAGTCTTTGACACTCACGTGGTCTCCCTCTTAGAGGGTATAGACCCAGATGCGTACTCGTACGTGGATGACATTTATCTCACGGATGATGAGTTAGACCCGCATCTTCGGCGCGTTGATCGCATTATTGTTTTGTTTGCAGACTTCGGATACAAATTCAATTTTGCAAAGTCGCACATACCAGAGTATATAGTGTTGTTCTTGGGGTACGAACTCAACAATGAAGGTCGAGGATTGGCTCCGCACTTTCTAGAAAAGTGCGCATGCCTCCGTGCTCCTACTTCACTGAAGAAATTGCAATCCCTGCTGGGTTTTCTGAATTTCGGTCGAATTTATATCCCAGATTATGCCCAGCGTATCAAGCCGCTTTACGCCTTGGTACAACCTACTTTTTCCAAATCATGTTGGCTGCCTGAGCATTCAGCTATATTGCAGCTATTGCAAGCTGATCTTCTTGCTTCTAAGTACTTACTGACACGTGATAACCACACTAACCTGGTCATAAGAATAGTGCCCGGCGCAGTGGGTTTCACATACTTAACGTTCAATGAGGGCGACACCGTCCCCATTGCTTACAAATCTCACTTGTACACTTCGGCTGAACTGCGTTTTTCCGCTGTCGAGAAAGTTCTGACAGCAGTCCAGATGGCAATTCTGAAACAACGAGCGCTGTCCCAAGGGAAACGCATGTTGGTGATTACACCCTATCCTGCTCTAGAGGCGGTGACGAAAGCGAGTGTACCGAATTCTAAAGCTTTGCATCCAAGGTGGATACAATGGGCCACTTCCTTGACCTCGCCGGATGTCACTTTTATATTTGACGCGGCACTTCAGACTCAGGAGTTTTTGCAGTATGAATTCGTTCATCCGGCTCCTCTGTCCTTGCGCCCGCTCGAGGATTACCATTGTGTCATATACACTGATGGGTCTGTGCAACCCGCAACTGGATCAAAGCACGCCTATTCAGCGGCTTGCGCAATTGTAGTTGGTACTTTCGTAAATGGTGAATTCCTGTCCGATGTCGTGCATACGCAGTCATTGGGTGATTGTACCGCTCAGTTGGTGGAGCTTCGTGCTCTGGTGCTTGCACTGGAGTTTGCTGATCCCCGAGTCACTACTCTTGTTGTGAGTGACTCCTTCTATTGTGTTCAATCTTACAACGACAATCTGCATTTCTGGTCTCAGAATGACTACCATGATTCCAAAGGTAGCACGATTATGCATAAATTGCTTTGGGTTCGAGTGGCAGATCTTAAAGAACGTCTGCCCCTCGTGAATGTAGTTCACACTCTCGGGCACCAACGCGTTGGTGTCCATGCTGTCGGCAACAGCTTAGCTGACGAGGCAGCTAAAACAGCAGTGGCAACATACTTAGTAGCAGCAGTTACAAGATCCAAAAGTAAGATCGATGATGACATCTTGGCAGCTATTGCTGCTACAGAGCAGGACACGAAGCCACCGAAAGGTTTCCCTGCTCGTTACCATTATCGCTTACGTCCTGATAAAGTCCCGTTAGTGAGGATTAATGACGTTGGTGACAGATTGATTCCCAACGCGGACTGCAGATCTTCTTTGATATTAGCAGCCCACGAGGGCATGGTGTCAGCGCATGCCGGCGTTGCAGCTACTGTATCTTTGTTACAACAACGTTACTGGTGGTGCGGTTTGTACAAACAGGCCAGGGCTTATGTTCTTAATTGTGACATTTGCCAGCAGATTAAACCTTCTGTGGCGCGCCCACCATAGACTCTGTTGTACATATCTAGTAAACCATTGGGTTGTGTTTATTTAGATCACTGCGGTCCTTTTACCTCTGATACTGCTTTCAAATACATCTTGGTTGCAGTGGATTCGTGCACACGTTTTCTGTGGGTATGGCCACAAAGGAGTGCTGATTCTTGCACTGTCATTAAGGATTTGCGTGTCTTTGTTGGAAGTTTTGCGTGTGGTACCTTTCATTCTGATCAGGGCCCGGCGTTCGCCTCTAAGGCGTACAAAGAGGCCATGAGAAATTTGGGGGTCCAAGTCAAATTTTCGTCTCCATACCGGCCTGAGGGCAATAGTGTCGTGGAGCGAATGAACCGTGACTTAAAGCAATCTTTGACAGTCAGAGTTTTGGGTACTGGCCGGAACAGGCTTGCCCACTTATATGACGTGCAACGTGCACTTAATAATCTCCCTAGAAGGTCTCTGGGTGGGCGGACCCCATACATGATGCTCTTTGGTGTTCGAATGTTTGTTCCAGACCTTGATGGTCTAGACATGGCGGCGTCAGCCACACCCTTTGAGGTAGATGAACACTGTGCTGTATTGCAGACTCTTCAAGAAGCCAGAAAAAGTCTAGCGAAGGAACACGTACCCTCCTCATCTGAAGCTGAGGTTCAGATTCCGGTAGTCGGCTGGCTACCCCGAGTTGGTGATCTGGTCCGTGAGAAGGTGGAGAACAAGAAGGAGTTCGGCCCCTCTTATCGTGCACCGGTTCCAGTGCTTGGAGTGCAGGGTACAAGAACTGTCATTTTACCTCCTCTTCCTAGTCGAAAGGATAACAGGTACATTTGGGTTGACAATGTCAAACTACAACGAGTGGCCGATTCTTCTTAGTATGACTCCGGCTGTTTCGTGCCCTTCAGTGCTGAGAAATTCTGTTGTGGCCCGAGCTTCTGACATAGTGCCTGATGTTGCCATCAAGATGAATGCCGTTACTGGTCCCTTGTTGCCACAAACACCTGGTGGCGTGCTTGAAGAATTGAGTATGTTATCCTGCGGATGTTACCTTGCCTGTTTTACAATCCACCACAGTTGCCCTCTCACAAGACTCTTTTGATTCTCGTTCAGTGACTTCAATTGCCCCGTCCAAGGTTTAAATTTTTGTGGCTTGGTTCAAGAGACATTTTTTGATACCCCCTTGGACTTACATTTGGCTGGTGCTCACATGTGTTTTTTTGTTTATGTCCATTGGTTTTGTGGTAGTGTTTTTTAGACTCAGCAATGGACACTACGTGAATGAACGTTCTACAATACAACTAATTAATGGAACTTTGGCCCCCCCACTCCTCATCACACCTAATGAAGAGGGACCAGACTTTTGTGAACATTACTGCCTGGTCTGTACGTGATGGGATCGCTTGGGATGCCATTAAATTTCAAATTCATGGCCCCACTGAAGTGATTAATGTGCCAAATGTATTTCGTGTTTCTATGGGTGATGTCGTTAAGCAGAACATTCACTCAGATGATTGGGATGTTCAAGCCATAGAAGCGCTGTTTTCTGATTTGAAATATTATGCTGCATTTGATGCTGAGGATTTGTATTTAGATACTGCTAATTAGGATGAACAATTTTGTTATCAACATTATGGCACGCATTTCCTACACATAGCAAATACGTTTAGAAATTTTGTAAATTTTACACAATGGGAACACTGCCCCGCCACTAGGATGGGCAGCTCTACCACGTTAGTGGAAAAATTCACTTATTTTTCGGATTTTAGTGTAGCCCATCCAGCGTCCTTTTATTTTAAGGTTGCGCCTGAGGCTGCTTCTAAAGTCAGACTGACACACACCAAATTATTGTATTCCAAGTCCTTTATGGACGAGTTGGCAATTGGCGGGTATGATCTGTGGAAGGCTACAGTCGATCTTAAATCGGTTTGGGGCTCCAAACGATGGCAAGTACAGGGAACAGAAGCTTTGCGTCGTGCCTGTCTTATCCCGAATCACATGTTATTTTTAAATTCTTCGCTTTTTCAGACAACCTGTTTTGGATTGGCTACGTCTAAAAAATGTAATTCTCCCTCCATGCCGGATCTGGGTGCTTATCCCAATTGGGGTAATCATACGGATCTATCCCTTAATATGTTGCAGACACAGGTTTCCAACACGTCCTTCAATATTTCTACATTGAATCCGAAGGGGTGGTTGGTGTGGCAAACGAGTTCGGACTCCTGTCAATATAGGTTTCTGGATTTGAGGCAGGGGTATACACAGGTTTGTGTGGACCCCCGTTTTGAATCCTCTCACACTGTAACTACCTACTCAGTAGGAAAGTTATGCCAGTCTTGGCTGCAACATTCCACTTTAGCGTCTGTTAAACTCCATTTAGCGAGATTAAATGACAAAATAGATTTGAATGATTTTGTTAAGGGTCCTGCAGTTGGCAGACCCAAGCGATGGGTATATGCTGTTTATAACAAAGTTTGGAAGTTGTCCCAAATTGAAGCTGCTTCCAGATTACGTGCTATTGTTCAAGCTAATATGGAAAAAGTATTGGCTGTTATAGATATTAGCATTAACACCCTGTTTTCCCGAATCTATACTTTAGATAATATTGTTTCATCTGTGGTAGACATTGTGCAGGATGATTTATCTGTGTTGTATCATGGTCAAAACCAATTGCGATCTATTATGCAGTTTGCATGGACATTGCAAACATTGAAGGCAGGGAAAGTCCCTTGGGATTACATGAATACTTCATCTTTATTCCTTCCATTTAATTTGACTGTGAAACAGCAATTCATGTCCATGAAAGATGCTACATATTCATTGCTGCACATTGAAAAATTAGAACATTTGCCTTTCTCTGTTGCCGAACTGAATTCGGCCGTGTGGCTAGTACATGGGTTGATCACTTTACCGTTTCCCTTGCTTTAGGCAGGTACGAACAGTTGGGTACTGCCTTCCTACATGAGGTCTGGTCGCTCCCTTTCACATACAGATGTGTGAGGGATGGCAAGGAGGTTTACTTGAAAGGTGAAGAGTGCACTTCCGCACCGGATCACTGTTGTGTGTAGGCACATTCATTTGCATGGTGCATGTATAACGCCGTATTTTACACTGCTTGCTAACGGTAGTTATTTGCTGTTAAATAATGAAGCTTGCTGTGGGATGTTAGTGGGGATTCCCTACATCGTGACTGTATCACAGAGGGTAGTTTGCTGTAATAACATCCTTTTCACACCCCCGCATGGCCGGCTGGATGTCTCCATATGGCCTTTGATTCAAACCTTGAAAGCAGAGTTCAATAAGTTGAGCAGAATAAGGGCTCTTTTGTCTCAAAAAGAAGTCGATCTGACTTCATCCCGGGAAACATTTGTCCTTCACGTAGCTAACACGCGCACTGAGGTGCAAGCGCTTTTGAATACTGATCTCCCACTTTATTTTGGGACCTTGATACAGACTATCTTTAATGCCTCTTCTACAAGTGGCATAGCTCTTTTTTTTTTAAATCGTGGGCTCCGGCCTCGTGACCTCTTTTCAGACTATTTTTGGAGTGATCCTGGCCTTTTTTCATTCTATTTTTTCCAGTGTCTTCGGAGGTCTCCCTTTACTTCTTGCCCTCGTAGCTGGAATACTATTGTTGATCTGTGCCTTGCGCTATGGATGCACAACTTGCGTGGCACAACAACATGTCCCGGCTGCACCATCTTTGTAACCAGATGATTGACTTCTATGGCGCCTTGCCACTGGCGAATCTGAGCGTAGCCTATGGATTGTCCTTCCGGTTTGCCTACTTTACTTGTGTGCAGCCTGTCTTTCATTGCCTAGATTGTCCATTCCAATGGGCTCTGGATTTGTGTCTGTCAAACCCGGTGTCTCCTAATCCGGATTATGATCGAATTATGAGCCCCTTAGTGGCCCACGAGTCAGACTGTTCTGGTGTCGGGATTATGGCCTCTGCTGCAGCGCATGGAGTTCTTGGTAATTGGGACATCGGAGCAGCAGCGATTGACTTCTTAACGAACAGTTATCTTGAGGTGCACCCCGGTGGTCCTCGCCGGGTGCTGGAGGCTCCAGTGGTTAAAGAACATGTCTGTTCTTTCCCCGTCCTGAACTGGATGGCAGATACTTTTGCGGAACGTTCCAATGATTTCCTCTTGGAAGCAGTAGCAACGTATTGTGCATACACTTTGATGGATTGACTTTTGAACTTCCTTTCGGTCCTCAGTCCTTCATCGATTTTTTGTCAACTAAAAGGTTTTTTTTTTTTATATATCTTCTCTCTACGTTTTAACTTTTTCCATTGCCTTTTATTTCGAACTATTTCCCTTACCTTATGTGGACTTCTAGTTCATGCCCTTGGTTCCGTTCTATCGAACTTGAACTCTGCGTTCTTGCTAGTGCGCCCCTAGTGGTTAGTGGTCCGATCATGGGGGGGTGTAGTGATGATCGTTATCTACCTATGAACAACGCTAAGTTAGCATAACCGCGTTAAATGTTAGAAAGCCATCTTGCCGCTTTTGCTGCTTTTGCTGCTTTGCACACGACACTGTAGTCACATGTTATTAGAAGTGAGAAATGCTTACTCGACTTTGCTTCACATGAGAACTGTCTGTTGTTAACATCTTGAACAGTGAATAGCGACCTGGGTCTGTACACAGTATAACAGAAACAGTCTGGATCGCTAGACGGTGCATATTGTTGAGTTCAGGTCGATCGGCCCACTAGTTTAGCCATAACATGCACGCAGCTGCAAATACCTGAAAGTCGAATGCTTTTAATATTGCAGTGTTACATGTTTTCAACAGATTCGGAAGAAGAGCGTTCCTAGGAGCAGAGCATAGCTGATCCTGTGATGTGAACTCTCTGAGCTGATCTATACGGTATGGGGTTCCCCATTCAAGCCTAGAGACCTTTTATTAGTCTAATAATACTATTAGTGTGTTAGAGAAAGTAAGGTGGCCAGGGCCACTGTCATTTTATTATGATTGCTCCTTTCATTTTCTATGGTATTGTAACTATGCTGATGGTTTTGATTTTAATCGTTTGTCTGCTAATGTTAGCCAAACTGCTGCATATTAGGACACGAAGTTTATAAAATAAACTCTTTCAACTTTTCCCGTGTCTTCTGTCTATTCTGTTGTGGACTGGTACGAGAATAATTACGAAAAGGTGTTTCTGATTCCCACCATTCCTGAGAAATATACTAAGTCGCTTGTTCTGGGTTGTCTATAGATTGGGACCGCCGAGCTAAACCTCGGATAACGAATGGGACACTGATGCTGGCCGGATAGGGGGTTCTGGGTTCTGAGGTGAGTTTTTGGTACACCGCAATTCACTGAGGGCCTGGGTTCCTGTGCATAGTTCTGCGCATAAGCAGAATCCCTGCAACAGCGCCACAGAGCTGCGTTGCTGAGAGGTGTAAAAAGTGGCACGGCCTGGACCACCTCTCTGCAACGCAGCTCAGTGGCGCTTACTGGAAGCACCTGGAGGGCTAGTTAGCCCCCAGGGGCCCTCAGGATTGAAGGGGAATTATTTCCCCAACTTAAAACGCGCCATAGGGCGTGTTTGCACACGTCACCTCAGGCCCCGTCCCCTCCCTTCACAACTGTGTAAACGCGCTATGTGGCCGTTCTAAGTTGAGAGATTGAGTCCCCTTGAATCCTAAGGGTCCCTAGGGTCCAACTAGCCCACTAGGTACCTCCAGTAAACGCCACAGAGCTGCTTTGCAGAGAAGTGTAAAAAGTGTCACGGCCTGGACCACCTCTCTGCAACGCAGCTCAGTGGCGCTTACTGGAAGCACCTGGTGGGCTAGTTAGCCCCCAGGGGCCCTCAGGATTGAAGGGGAATTATTTTCCCAACATATAACGCGCCATAGGGCGTGTTTGCACACGTCACCTCAGGCCCCGTCCCCTCCCTTCCCCATTGTGTAAACACGCCCTGTGGCCTTTTTTTAAGTTGGGAGATTAAGTCCCCTTAAATCCTGAGGATCCATAGGGGCAAAATAGCGCACTAGGTACGTCCAGTAAGCGCCATTGCAGAGAGGTGTAAAAAGGGGCACGGCCTGCACCACCTCTCTGCAACGCAGAGCAGTGGCGCTTACTGGGAGCACCTGGTGGGCTAGTTGGCCCGCAGGGTCCCTCAGGATTGAAAGGGAATTATTTCCCCAACTTAAAACGCGCCACAGGGCGTGTTTGCACACGTCACCTCAGGCCCCGTCCCCTCCCTTCACCACTGTGTAAACGCACCCTGTGGCCGTTCTGAGTTGAGAGATTAAGTCCCCTTGAATCCTAAGGGTCCCTAGGGTCAAACTAGCCCACTAGGTACCTCCAGTAAGCGCCACAGAGCTGCGTTGCATAGAGGTGTAAAAAGGGGCATGGCCTCAGAACACCTGTCTGCAACGCAGCTCCCTGGCGCATACTGGAGATACCTGTTGGGCTAGTTGGCCCTCAGGGACCCTTCCCAACTTACAACTGGCCAGATGGGGCGTGTGCAGAGTGCTGCAAGGAGGGGGCGTGGCCTTCGGCGCGATGCCGGTCTTTTATTTATTTTATTTTTTTAAGAATGAGGGCTGTGTGGCCCCCCTTATTTTTCTAATTTATTGACCCCATCCCCCAGGGCCTGTACCCTCATTTCTTTGTTGAAAAAACTACATTTGGCCCTCCCAAGGCCTTAATCGGCCCCGGGGACCCCAACCCCCGGGTCATTGCCTTTTTTTAAATTCTTTATGAGGGGGGCTGCGTTGCCCCCCTTCCTCAGGCCACTTATGCCCGGGGACCCCAGTCGCTGGGGCCGGCCTTTGGTTTTTATTATTTTAAAAATATATATATTTATAGAAACACCTAGGACATGCTGGACAAACCATATATACCTATCACCATGATGATTTGCGTGATATTCATTAAAAGGCAACTATGCATACAATGAATCCACATGGAATGTATTTACACCGCTAGTGAAGCTCTGACGTGCCTAATCCCGGCGCCCCCACCGGTGGGTACTCTCCAAGTAGACACCCTTGTCGTTTATTTATACAAACATGGGTAGCTATTGACGGGCACAATTAATACACACGCACACCAAGCGATTCAAAGGGGATTCGACAAAAATTCGACCAAACTATGCAAGAAACCCCCCTCACGGTTAATAAAACACACATCCACCGCCGGATGTGTAATACTTTTTATTTTACTCTCTGGAAAGGAGACGAACCTCACTTGAGAGTCACAGCGTGCTCCTGGCTGAGCCCAATGCTGTGTTACACCCACCAGTGCCCGCCAAGTGCCACACACTTCTGTGTTGTATTCCACCAGCTAGTGCGTATGCTATGACACTCTCTAGCCCATGTGCACTGTAACACCACCCCGTGAATATGTCATGCCACACTTGCCTTCGCACGGGTTATATTGCCCCATCTAACGTGCCTTCCTCGATGCCTATGTTATAATGCACAGCGCTATGCCATACATATTACAATCTGGGATCCATATCTTTATCACAGTGCATATGCAACATTACACTCCCCAGCACATATTTTATATTACAACTTTAGAGACTAGTTAGGTTACACAACACTGCTGTGTGCATATTGCACTCCAAGGTGCATATTGGATAGCACGCGCTAGTGCCTGTGCTATCTCGCACTCTCCAATGAATCTGTCATTGCGCACAATGTATTGCATATTATATTTCACGCCCCGGTTCAACTTATATCACACTTTTTGGTGCATAGTTTATACCATGTACAATATCTAGTTTTCATTTTCAATCGTGCTCTCAGGACTATGTTCTATATAACACTGCGTCCACCTACCCTTTTCACAGGCATTACATTTTTCGATGAGGGTGGAGGGTCAGGGGGTGTTTCTGCCAAGTGAGCCTGGAGTCACAGTCACAAACGTCTTCTTCTTCCTGAATAAAAGTGAGATTATGCTGCATACTTGTTCATATTTTAAGTAGATCGCACAGACACACATTTTAAAAACAATAAAGTTCCTAATACCCACCTTCTCTGAACAGCTAGCTTGCTGCCCCATCCACCTCCTCCCTATCCTCTGTTGTCTGAATCCATGGACTAGCCTCTTCCCTTCTGCCATGCATGGTCTGATGTGCTGCCACTGCCTTCCATTTAGCATGATGTACCAGTCCACTCCTCCTGCCCTCCATTGCCCAATTCTATGGTCCATCATTGACCTCCTGCTTAGCCTCTGTGCTTAGCTTGCTGCTCCTATTCTCCTTCCCCCTGCCCTCCGATGTCTTTGTGCATGCCCCTGCTCCATCCTTTTTGCCCACCATGTTCCATGGACCTGCCACTCCTATCTACTCTGAGTGTTCTGTTGAGCTGCCCCTCCCCTCCCACCTGCCTAGCATTGTTAGATGACTGTAACCTGTCCCTGCCACCTCCACCCTACCTGTCCACATGCCATGCCCCTATCCCCTTCCTCCTGTCCTCCATGGTCCATTTTACTGCCACACCCTTCTGCCCTCCCTGGTCTGTTGTGCTGCAACTGCTCATCCTGCCTGCCCCACGTGGTCTGTTGTGAGGCCCCTTCCCCTGAACTCTCTTGTCTGTGCCCATGTCCTGACCCTCCCTTATATTCTCCATGGTCCTTTGTGCATGCCCCTGCACCCCCTTCTTGCCCATCATAGCCATTGTGCTGCCACTAACCCTCCTGCTTGCCATGCATGGTCTTCTGTGCTCCCATGGCCCCTCCCACCTTCCCTGTGTGGTCAGCTAGCTGTCCCTGACCCCTCCCACCTTCCCTCCATGGTCTGTGTGTATGCCATCATAGTCTCATTGTTGCTCTCCATGGTGTGTCTTGTTTCTAGTGCCCATCCTACCTGACCTCCATGGTCATCTTGCTGCTCCTGCACTGCCCCCTTGCCCCCAGCCCTCTGTTTCCATGTGCAGACCGCTATTCCCTCCCTCCTGGCTTGTCTGTTCCATTGTAATGCCCCTGATCAGCCCCTCATGCCCTTTAAGGTATGTTATGCTGCAGCTTTCTCTCCTGTCTGTCCATTATGGTCAGCTAGCTACCATTGCCTCTTTCCCCTCTGCTCTCTGTTGTCCATGTGCATGGTCCTGTCCCCTCCCTATTGCTTTCTATGGATTGTTGTGCTGCACTCCCGTCCCACATGCCCTGTGTGGTGTATTGTGCTGCTGCAAATCCTGATGCCCCCCTGTAGGGTCAGTTTGGTGCAGTTTCCATGTCCCTCCTGTCCTGTGTTATCCGAGTCCATGTCCCTACCCCAATTCCTCCTGCCTACCATGATCCAATGTACCATACTTGCGAACATTTTGAACTTGGTAAGAGGGAGATTTTGAAAAAAAACTGGGGTATTGATTTTCCCCTTTGAGTTACATTGAAAAAGAAGAGATTGTAGACAGGAGACAGATCAAATAAAGTCCATTTGAGCTTAAAAACACTGGACGTTTCCTGGCTGAAACAGGTCTGTTGGCATGTATGGTTGTACTACCACTGCCTCTTCCTTCTCCCCACAATGGTCTATTATATTGCCACAGCCTCTCTTGTCAGTCCTGTTTTGTTGGTTTGTTGCCCCTGCCCCCCTTTCCACTGCCCTCCATAGTCTGTTGTGCTGCCACTGCCCTTCCTGCCTGCCCAGTGTTTTCAAATTGTTGCCTCTGCACTCTCCTACCGGCCTTCAATTTTCAGAGTCTGTGCACCTGGCCTCTGCCTCTCAACAGTATCCCAATGAACAACTAGATTGCTAACATTCTATTTTTATAACAAATATGTGGAACGCCTGACGTCATCTTGATATAATCAAAACTGTAATACCTAGAGCATTTCCTTTAGAAATTACATATATGAGAGGGTCGTATTTGCATCAAAATTATGGTTAGTGCTCTAAAAACTAAAATAAAGACATATTTTCTGAGTTTTCAAATAGCGACAAAAAACGTTTAAATTATATGTAATCTTTATGTTTTTTTATCCAGTTGACCACTTGATTAAATGTTGCACCTAGGGGAGAGGATGTGGTGTTACTTTCAGTGCTGCAGAATTTGCAACGGGGAACCAGGTTGAAGTTTCTGCTTCAGCTCAACATTCTGTGATTCTTGTCAAATCACTTAATCTCCCCATGTCTACAACCAAAATGAATTTGATCTTGTGTGATGTAACCAATGCTCATGTAAAGCACTCCAATACCTGACAAGTCTGCACAATATAAAACTGCAAATACACAACAAATAAGTGTTTTGCACAACCCTGTCATTGGGCTACATGTGGGCTACATCTGGGTGATATTTGTGCTACATTTGGGCTCTTTTGTCTCTGGTGGCCATCTTGGGAGATTTATTTGTTATGAAATTTCCTAATTTCCTCATTAACTGCAGTCTCCTCAGTAGGAAATACTTTCAGTTTTTTATTTTGGTTCCATCAAGAAGGCATTCAGATGTGTCACACATTTGCCATAAATTCTGAATATTAGCACTCTAGTTACTCATTAGATCACTGTAGTAAAGCTACTGCTCACCAGGGAAGTCTGCTGCTGGTATTCAAAGTGCATGTTTCAGTCTGCATGTCAGAATTTTTTTATGAAATAGAAGAGGATTTGAGAAGTCAAAATGTGCCCCAATTTTTCTTTAGCAGCACTAATCATAATTTCTATGGCAAAATGAACCCCCTCATTTTGTTCCTTTGTAAATTAAATGTTTTAAGTGTTACCACTTTATTCCAATCAAGATGACTTCAGGTGTGCCATACTTTTGTCATAAGTAAGACTGTTAGTGCTCTAGTTGTTCGTTAGAACACTCTGGGACATTCTGTCATTGGGCTATACTTGGGCTACATCTGGGTGATATTTGGGCTACATTTGGGCTCTTTTGTCTCTGGTGGCCATCTTGGGAGACTTATTTGTTATGAAGTTTCCTAATTTCCTCATTTACTACAGTCTCCTCAGTAGGAAATACTTTCAGTTTTTTACTTTCATTCCATCAAGAAGGCATTCAGATTTGTCACACATTTGCCATAAATTCAGAATGTTAGCACTCTAGTTGCTCATTAGATCACTGTAGTAAAGCTACTGCTCACCAGGGAAGTCTGCTTCTGGTATTAAAAGTGCATGTTTCAGTCTGCATGTCAGAATTTTTTTATGAAATAGAAGAGGATTTGAGAAGTCACTCAAAATGTGCCCTAATTTTTCTTTCTGCAGCACTAATCATACTTTCTATGGCAAAGTGAACCCCCTAATTTTGTTCCTTTTTAAATTAAATGTTTTAAGAGTTACCACTTTATTCCAATCAAGATGGCTTCAGGTGTGCAATACGTTTGTCATAAGTAGGACTGTTAGCGCTCTAGTTGTTCTTTAGAACACTCTGGGAAGCTGCAGTCGAACACTAAGGAATCAACTGACAGTCTCTGCCCTTGATGGATGTACATGTTTTTCTGAGAATGTCAGACTTCATTCTCACATGACTGAGAAAGATAATGTGAATTTACAGGAAATATGCTCTCAGTTTAGCTTATAGATCACCTTCCAAACCTCTGTGGGAAAAGCATGAGAAAATAGTTTTCTCTCAAACATGATTCATGATATCACAGCAGAAGGCTTTCTCACATGGTAAAATCACCTTAGAACACACCACAATTCCTAAAATGAGTATGGTACCATCAACAAATGATTTATAATGTAACTAAAGTCTTAAAACCTTCTATTAACTGCAATGCTTTTTAATGAGGTGCTATCATGTATATTGGCCCCAAGATGGCTGCCAACACTTCTTGGATGAAGTACTGACAGCCAATCAGATCTCACGATGAGATGTGTGGTTAGGCTCCGCCCAGATATATCTATCTATTTAACTCTAATCTTCTCAGGAACTACTGAACGGATTTACACCATTTAAGCAAAAGGCACGAGTCTGAACTGAGGACTACCTCTTTGCCAAATTTGGTGTAATTCCGTTCAGCAGTTCGGGCTGCAGCTGCGTCAACAGGTCCTATGGGAAAATGAATGGGGAAAATGCGTTTTGGGACCCCCCTTTTTTCTCGGCCCCCACTTCACGAATCACCGTGAAATTTTTAGGATAGGAGCGGACCGGAGCTGGCCAAAACTTTTGAATATTCCGCGAAGATTCGTCAATCGGCGCCAACGTTATTCCAAATAGAATGTTGCGGATTTCCTAAGGAAAATAGGTCCTAACTATGACTACCTATTGGCGACTGCCAGTAGGTAATATATATATATATATAAAAATTATAAATATAAATATTACCTACTGGCGGTCGCCAGTAGGTAGTTATAGTTAGGACCACGTTTCCATAGGAAATCCGCAACATTCTATTTTGAATAACTTTGGCGCCGGTCGACGAATCCTCGCGAATTTCTCAAAATAGGTGGGGCGCTACGCTCCGCTCCTACCCTGAAAGTCTCGGGGGGATCCGTCAAGCGGGGGCTGAGATAAAAGGGGGGTCCCAAAACGCGTTTTTCCCATGCATTTTTCCATAGGACCTTTAGAACGAGCTACAGCCCGAACGGCTGAACAGAATTACTCAAAATTTGGCAGAGAGGTAGTCCCTAGGTCAAGGAAGTGCCTTTTGTAGGTTTGGTGTAAATCTGTTCAGTAGATTCTGAGAAAATAGCGTTTAAATCAATATATATATCTGAGCCCGCTTACGGTACGCTTACCGTACGCTTACCGTAAGCGTACGGTGGCGTGCGCGAGCGCGATTCTGATTGGCTCTTAGATCTTAGTAAACATTCGAATCGGCCGAAACCAGGAAGCGGCGGCCGCCATTTTCTGTGTTTCACTCTGAAAAAAAAAGAGTGAAAACAAGAAAAGGGGGCAAGGAGGAGAGTTACAGACCCCCTTACATTTGTAAGGGGGTCAAAGAAGGACAGAAAAGTACAAAAAAAACATTTATTGATTTTTTAAAAAATCACGGGGTACGCGTACGGTAAGCTTACGGTAAGCGTACGGTTAAAAAAAATAAAAATGAATAAATGAAATGACGAATTAAGAGTTTAGAAATTAGGGAGCTCTAAAAAGAGCTGTTGTGTTTATGAAGTCATTTTTTTAGTGGTACCTACAAGTAAGTACCGATGCAGAGTCTAAGGTTCAAGAGGAAGACTCTGTTCCCTTCATCATTGAAGTGCACACCATCTCCTCTATAAATGTCTTGCATGTCATAACGCAAGTTGTTGTGGTAAATGGCACCCATACCATAGTCACGGAGGAAAGCAGAAACAGATTTGTTGACGTGCTTTCTTGCTTTGTCAATCTGCGGACAGAAATGATTGGACCAGTTCCATTTTTGCCTTTGGCATATGTTGGAAAACACAAAGGCAGTTTTAGGGAAAAGTGTAAACAGTTGTGCAAAGGTGTCCTTCATAAGCATTTCCAGACCTACCCCAGTCAAAGTGCCTAGGTCATTGCCACCACAGTGCACTATTATGAGGTCAGGGTGTTGGATTTGAATGAAGGATTTCACCAATGGCATCAATTGGTGCCACTTTAACCCTCTCTGACCAATCCATTTAATGTCTACATTTGGCAAAGCGAATAAGTATTGGTATTAGATGATATTTTTTTACAATATTATGCATTTCTATAATGTTAAGTTTAAGTAAAAAAAGAATCAGGGCTTTTTTAATACAATCTTTGTGATTGGTATTTTTTTTTGCCCGCTGTAAAATGATGAATGCAATTGCTTTCACAATTTATAGTGAAATGCAATATATTCTGAAAACAGCAAAAATAAGGCAAAAATATTTTTTGGGAAAAAATGTAAATATGTGTACTGTATTATAAAAAGTTTTTAAAATATTAATACTTTTTCCTTTTTTTCCAGATAGATATAGAAAATTTACGAAAACTACAAACATTTTTAAAACTATTTTTTAAAAAAAGAAATGAATAAATATTTTTTCAGTGAGTATGGTAAGTCAATAATAATAATTGTAGTCTCTCAAGGTCAATGTAATGTCATAAATGATTTTTAGTGTTTTTTAAAAAAAAAAAAAAAAAAGTACGCGCACGTACGCGTACGGTAAAAAAAAATAAAAAAAAGTTTTTAAAAACATATGTAAAAAAAAGATGAAAGATAAGGTTGGCTCTTAAAAGAACCGTTGTGTTCATGCAGGGACAGAGGAAAGAAAGATTGGGAATATTAGACGGTACGACAACTGTGCTGATCTATTTTACTGTTCACCAGGGAAACACTGGTCTCCCTATAAGTAATTAGATCGTGACAAGTGGCGCACCGTACTTCAACCCTCGCAAACCGAGGGTTAATTTCCAGAGGGCCAGCAAAAGGAGATTCTCCCCCCACAGATGAAGGGCTCACCTGACCTGCAGAAGAAGGAGTCAGCCCTGCAGATGATGGTCCAGGCTGAGCTGCTGTGGATGTACTGGCTCGTCTTTCTGAAGAGTTACCTCCAAAAAGATGACCATGTGTCCTTCTGTGTACATCCTGGAGGTGTCTCTTCATGGTGTGATTCCCAAAGGAATACTTCCTGTCAGGATTACCTCTAGAAAGTACACGCTGACACAGCCTGCAAGTAACTAAGGGTGCATTCACCTTTTGCTGGCCTTCAGGAAAAGTAAAATGATCCCAAACATAAGAAGGCTTTTGTTTCCTCGCTCTCTGCCTCAAGACAGTGCTGCTGGTGCTAGCCTCACTCTCAGAAGGGCTCTGCTGTTCTGCCATCGTATCCCAAAGACAAACCAGCTCCTTCTCCCAAGGGATCACAAGCAGAAATGAGGGGAATGGGTGTGGTGTAGGAGAGTTCTAGAACTGAAAGTAGTTTCAACCAATCAAAAGTTGTGTTTCATGATCACATGACCTACCGTACGCTTACGGTACGCTTACGGTACGCTTACGGCAAAAAGTACGCATGCGCGTAAAAAAGACACGCGCTTGCGCGCATGCGCATAACAGTCACTCCCCGACACTTCCGCGTAACGTGCGCGCGTGGCGTAAGCGCGCACGCGTCCCACGCGCAGTACGCGCGGCTACGCAAAGTGCGTAACTATACGCAAGCAGCGTAGAAAGATTACGGACGTTGCGTAAACCGTACGCTTACCGTGAGCTTACGGTACGCGTACTAAAAAAAAACAAAAAAAAAAAAAAAACTGGAAATGAATTTTACATGTTTATTTTAAAAAATATATAAAAAAAACATATTAAAGAATTTTAAAAATTTAAGCATAGTCTTTATAAAAGGTAAGAAAATTAAATTAAAAATATGTTAGAAAAAATTGAAGAATAAAAAAAAAATTAGCATTTTAAAAACCTTGCAAATTCACTGAAAAAACCATGGGTTTCAAACACGTTATAGTTACGAATTAGCATTTAAAAAACCGTACAAATTCACTGAAAAAACCATGGGTTTCACACACGTTATAGTTAGGAATTAGCATTTAAAAAACCTTAGAAATTCAGTGAAAAAACCATAGGTTTCACACATGTTATAGTTAGCTGGACATTTTACTCGTAAAAAAACAATGAAATTGCCCCGTTATAGTTAGTTCAGCTAACTATAACTCGCGCGCCCGCAATGCACTGCTGATGACGTCACATATTACATCACTCATGACATGGTCAGTGACATCACTCATGACATCACTGATGACATCTCAAATGACATCACTGATGACCTCACTGATGACATCATCCTTGTGATAGAGTGGCAGACCTCCTCTCACCCTAATATAACCTTTGATACACACATTCAAAAATAGAGACTAAAATTTTCAAAACAATGGACATACCAATACCAGTTACAACAACCTATTCAGTAATTCTAAGATCCACATAAACATCCACTCATTTACCAACAGTCCAATACAGTCACTCATACATGTACTCACTCATCATATGTACTCATACACCTATACATCCTGTTACACAATGCCACTCATCCACAGAGTTACTCACACACATAGTCACTCATGCTAATAAAGAATCAAACATACATTTACTAGCATATACAGTTATACACACACCACCACACTTACTTCTACAGAAACTTACACATACTTAGTCTTTTAAACAATCACTTATAGAAACACATACTTATTCATACAGGAACTCTTTCAATCTCTCACATATACTCACATATATACACCAATAGTCACATATACTAGTTTTAAACATATGTAGTTACTCATAAAGACACTATTGAGACAGTCATTCACTCACTAACACACCCATACACACACTCATCCACCCATACAGTCCTGCACACATGCTGTGTTCAACACACACAAAGAGTGAATCATTCATTCATGCACCTATGCACTACATAATACCCCCCACCGAACCATACAGACACTCAGACTGATACTCAAAAAACAACTAATAACCTATATAGACACCCATGTAGCTACTCACCAACCCATGCAACCACTTATACACAAAGTGAGAGACTGATACAGATATTTTCATATTTAAACATTACACAGTAAGCCATGTATTCACTATGATACACTTAATCAGTCAGTTACACAATAAATTTTTCAAAAACAAAGCATCCATTTAGACACTTATATACCCATTTATTCTTCCATTGACCTTGAGATATACATATATAAAACATATTTAATTTTCAGAAAAACACACATTCACTGGATGATGTCATCAGTGAGGTCATCAGTGATGTCATTTGAGATGTCATCAGTGATGTCATGAGTGATGTCACTGACCATGTCATGAGTGATGTAATATGTGACGTCATCAGCAGTGCATTGCGGGCGCACGAGTTATAGTTAGCTGAACTAACTATAACGGGGCAATTTCATTGGTTTTTTACGAGTAAAATGTCCAGCTAACTATAACATGTGTGAAACCTATGGTTTTTTCACTGAATATATATATATATATATATATATATATATATATATATATGTATATTCACTGAAAAAAACATAGGTTTCACACACGTTATAGTTAGGAATTAGCATTTAAAAAACCTTGCAAATTCAATGAAAAAACCATAGGTTTCACACATGTTACAGTTAGCTGGACATTTCACTCGTAAAAAACCTTTGAAATTCCCCCGTTATAGTTAGTGCAGGCAACTATAACTCACGCGACCGCAATCCTCTGCTGATGACATATGTGTCTTTATGAAAAAAAAATATTTGTAATATATGTATAGCTAAAATTTAATGGAAGAAGACATGGGCAAATAAGTGTCTAAATGCAGTATTAGCATCAGCAGAGGATTGCGGTCGCGTGAGTTATAGTTGCTTCGCGCACCGTCCGCACACGGACATATTATGCGCTTCGTTGTGAAAGGATTTATATTATTTGTTTTACGTATGCAATATGCCATGCACAAAAGGCGCCCATGGGGTACCTTTTGTACACGGGGTGGGGCAATTGTGGATATTGTTTTTTTTTTATTTATTATTTATCGTACGCGTACGGTAAGCGTAAACGGCGTTTTTTCAAAAAAAAAAATTTTTTGGGCCTTGGGGGTTCTTTTGGGACACCCTAATCATGGCTATGTGGTTAGGAGCTGTCTAGGCTGCCCCTTTTCATGTTATCCAGCTTTGTTTTTCCTCCCCCCTCAGAGTGCGAGAGAGAAAATGGCGGCCGACACTTCCTGGTTTCGACCGATTCGAATGTTTACTAAGATCTAACAGCCAATCAGAATCGCGCTCGCGCACGTCACCGTACGCGTACGGTAAGCTTACCGTAAGCGCACGGTAAGCGCACCGTAAGCTGCCACAGATATATATATTGATTTAAATGCAATTTTCTCTGGAACTACTGAACAGATTTACACCAGACCTACAAAAGGCACTTCCTTGACCTGTAGACTACCTCTCTGCCAAATTTCAAGTAACTCTGTTCAGCCGTTCGGGCTGCAGCTGTGTCTAAAGGTCCTATGGAAAAATGCATGGGGAAAACGCGTTTAGAGACCCCCCTTTTTTCTCAGCCCCCGCTTGACGAATCCCCCCGAGACTTTCAGGGTAGGAGCGGACCGTAGCGCCCCATTAGTTTTGAAAATTTCGCGAGGATTCGTCGACCGGCGCAAAAGTTATTCAAAATAGAATGTTGCGGTTTTCCTATGGAAACAGGGTCCTAACTATAACTATCTACTGGCAACCGCCAGTAGATAATATATATATTTATATATTTATAATTTTAATATTTTTTTAACAATGTATAATTTATTATGATAATTACTTATAAATATTACTAGGTAAGTATATATTTTATATTTTATGCATATGTATGTTTAATTTATTTTTACATTATATGTCTTAGTTATAATTTAAACATTTTAAAATAAGTTTAACTATGTTTCTTTTAATTATATGTATTATTTTCTTATTTTACATTATTTTGTAAACATGAAAAAAAACGATATTTTTATCAACGATATTTTTTACAATATTTGTTTTACAATATTTTTGAACATACCATAATGTAGATAGGACTTCGATATTGTGGACATTGATATTTCAGCTTCGATATTTTTGTGGTCGATATGTCTGAAGTCGATATTTTGTCAGTTATTCCTTCAATACTCGTCTGGGTGGACTGTGTTGATTCCATCTAGACAACCACACACAAAGAGAGCTTAGGCGGGCCTAAGTGGCCATCCAAATCTTGATGGGTCATCCTGGGCAGAACGGGAGGAAGGTGATGAGAATCACATCTGAGTAGGCTGTGTCCTGTCCCCACACAACGGGCTCTATAACCCCCTGGAGTGAGTCTAGAGCCTAAGCTGGGAGAGCTGACCTCTGTGCACTTCAGAGCCCTTTATTTGAAACATCCCCCCCCCTTCCAAGGCACCACTGGACTTCTGACCCTACCCCTTAAACACAGTACTGGACATGTGAAGAACTCTGACATAAGGAAGGACTGCTGTACTGCTAAAGGCACTGCCACTCTAATGGACAGCTGCTCTGGAAGAACTGCTTTTCTGCTGTACTGTCTTGCTGCCTGCTACCCTCTACCCTGCTGTGGAGGGACTGAACCAATCTCACCATCCAAGGGCACCAAAGACGTCTCATCAACCTGCAACAGCACCTTGATTTTGCTTGCTACAAGTCTTGTACTGCGTAGAGGTGCTGATCCAGCACTGGGCCAACCCTCTTACCATTAGTAATCAAATGGTTATTATTGTGCGACTGAGAAGTAATGGGAAGTTAGCACTCAATCATACACACCTAATTAACAGTGTCACTCTTTTGGCTACATATTAAGTACCAGGAATCAGTAAATAAAGTTAAGAAATTGTTTTGCAAATTAGCAGCCAGGTTAATTCAAATCAATCTTAATACCATTCTGTAAAGGTGCATGATAACAACTGGATAGCCAAACCTCCTGAAGAAGTTCAGGCCCATCAGTATGAGGCAAACAAGAAGTTAACCCACATCAATACAAAGAATTAACAGCAGAATCTGATATCAGAGAAGAGTTTTCTATCTTCTCTCCTACACATGAATAATATCTAAAGTCCTTTAATTTAGAATCAAAAACTAATGGTTAAGTCTACAAGAATCTCAAAAATTTGGGAAATTGCAGAAAAAAAGAAAAAATGCAGAAAATATGCGGGAGGATGGGGCGTGGCTTAGCCGGCTGCAATATGGCCGCACCTTGAGTGAGCTCTGCCGGCCAAGCCTCTAATCCGTAATAATCCTGCAGACTTCCTGATTATCGTAGACTAAAGCCATATCATCCATGTTCACCTCCCTCTGTGGCACTGTTTGAGCCGTCTCTCAAGGCCCTGCAACCCTGTTGCGCTAAGATCCGGCGCCGCTGGTGTCCCGGGCCCGGGTCCTGCATCCCGACCGCCCAGCCGGACCCGGCCTATGTCGCCTGCCTTGGACCGCCTGGAGGCTGAAAACCCACCCTACATGCCACATCTTCACTTCCGCTACCTGTACTGGTGAGTCCCGCTACTGTGGGGGTGCTTTGCGTCAGGCTTGGGAGAGCACTCATTGCACCACCTGGCCCGGCCTACTCTTGGACGGGCGCCTCGCGTAGTCCCCAGGCCCTCTTCCATCAGGCTGGGTGAAGCGGGCAGCACGCTCCCTGTGATCCCCCACTGCGAGCTGCTCCCCTTCCTGCGGTGACCTCCTTGCTCCCAGCTATATAATCCTGCGGCCGCTGTGCTAATGGCTCCCCTGCCTCCGCTCTGAACACCTGGGCGTCTACTAGCTACTTACAACTACCTACTGTGTTGACCCGCAATCGGAGTCTGCACTATCTTGGGCTAACCTGCCTTCTACCCCTCACGGCTCTGTCTCTTCTCCTTCGTGGTCTGGGACCGCTTGCCCCTCCAGCCCTCCTGCAGCCACTGGGGCTTCTTGTCATCCACCACCGCGGGTTGCTACTCATACTGCTGTGTCCTCCTGAACCCCGGCGCAGTTTTCCCGTGGCCGCCTTGATGGCCAAACGCTCATCTCTTCCTTGACTGCTGTGGACAAACACCCGCTGCGGCCTGCTGCTGTCCTATGGGCCCGCAGCCGCCGGACAGCCAGAACCAGCTGGCTTCTCCTGGCCACCAATTACTGTGGCCTGCGCTCCACACCTGCTCTGCCAGCGCCCATCCTCTTCCTCTGCCAGGCCCTCACCTGCCCCCTGCGATTTACTAAGTTCATCATCTGGGGTGAGTGTTTTACCTGAGGGGGTCATTGCGTCGTGGTTGAGGGCTCGTGCGCCACCCACGAGGCCCTGCTCAACTATAGTCAATAACTCACACGCGGCCCAGGCCTTGTGCCTGCTGGGTCTGGCCTCATGGGGGAGTGTTGGGCGCCCCCTTGCATCCCCACTGCTCCTGTCCCCCCAGTCGCACTCCCTATCCAGATCAGGCTTCCCCCGAATGCGCTCTGAGACTCTGTCTTCTGTAACGAAATTCAAACCGCGATCACCAACTACTTTGAATTGAATGAAGGTTCTGTTGATACGCCCTTCACACTGTGGGAAGGATTTAAAGCTGTGATCCGAGGCGAATGCATTTCTAAACAATCTGGGGTCCTAAACTCCATTCGCAATACTCTTGATAAACTAGAATCGGAGATCAAGTTCTTGGTCTCTGCCCATGCTATCTGCCCCAGTTCTGATACTCTCACCCGCCTGCGCAAAAAAACACTCGGATTTGCTGAGGAGGCCAATAGAGAGCTCTCTTTCCTTGGCAGAGAGACACGGGTTTGCCATTTTGGTGAAGGCGACCGGCCCGGTAAGACCCTGGCCAACCTCCTTCGCCCCCCTCGAGCTGCGTCATATATTACGGCGCTCCAGGACGGCGGCCCCACTCGGAGTATTATACGCAACTCTACTCCGTGGGCTCTACCCCCTCATACGAGGTCTTCAGCCCATACTTTGACACCCTCGAGCTCTTATGGCTCGAAAACTACCACTGTGAATTTCTAGATGAGCCCTTCTCTAAAGAAGAAATACTTGCTGCCATTAACAGCATGCATGGCGATAAGGCCCCTGGACTAGACGGTCTCCCCATCTCTTTCTACAAGACCTTTGCTTCCCTTTTGGTGCCGCATCTGGCAGCTATGTATAATGATTCATTCGAAAGCGGTCTTCTTCCACCATCGCTCCATGAGGTTATGTTAACCCTCATCCTTAAGCCAGACAAACCCCCTGAATGCCGTGACCCTTACCGCCCCTGTCCCTAATTAATACGGATAACAAAATCTTTGCAAAGTTACTCGCCCCGCATCTTCTCCTCCTCATGCCACTCATTGCCCATCCTGATCCTTCCGGTTTCATTCCTGGGCGCACTACTTCACACAATCTTCGGACCATATTCTCAGTCCTCCATCAGATCAACCCTAGCCTCCCCATAGTGGCAGCTCTCCTTGACGCCACCAAGGCCTTTGATACTCTGTAGTGGCCCTTCTAATTCTTTCTCCTACCACGACTTGGCTTCAGCAATTTCTTCATTCTTAAAATTTTACTCCTTTATACTCTCCCCTTTGCCCACCTTTGGATCAATGGACAGATCTCTGATCCCATCCCTACTGAGTGTGGCACCCGCCAGGGGTGCTCGCTCTCCCCTATGCCCTCTGCCATTGCGAAGGAGCCTCTTGCTGCCAGACTTCAGCAACACCATACTCAGAGGGGCATCGGCTTTTCGGCCCGCACCCTCTTGGCCTCCATGTATGTGAATGATATAACGATATATGCCCGCCACCCCCAAGAAAATCTTAGTCCCCTTGTACGCGAGATAATACGGTTTGGTGGATACTGCAGTATCCAGGTGAACTGGAGTAAGTCAGTCCTATTTCCTATTACTTATGCCACTATGCCAATCACCCCGGACTATCCTTTCGTCTAGGCTTCTGGTCCCACTCGCTATTTAGGTATCTGGCTGAGCAGAGACATGGATGACCTCTGGAGGGCCAACTTCGGACGTGCGGTGGACTGGCTCGGGTCCAAAATACCCATATGAAACTGGCTTCCCCTGTCGCTGGCTGGCCGTATAGCCATTGCCAAGATGGTGGTCCTCCCGAAATTTCTTTATATTTTCCTGAATGTCCCTGTCCCCCTAACTGCCCACTTTTTTTGTAGGATCCGCTCGCTGATCATCTCTCTTATCTGGGCTGGTAAACAACCCAGGATTGCATGATATTCTCACACTCAACGTGTCATTTGGTGGCATGGGCACTCTCAATTTTAAGCTTCATGCCTTAAGTGCTCAGGCCAGTTTTTTACATTTCTGGATTCACCCCACTCCCATTCAGCCGCACGTGGTAGTTGAAGCTGACCTCGCAGCCCCTTGGCCGCTAGTTACCACCCTGTTTGCTCCAGCCAAACTCCCACGCGCTGAAATAGACATGGTCGAGACCTTGCGCTGGGCCTGGGCAGGACTACGCCGTATTTCTAATGCCCCAATGCTCTCGGCTAACATGATGCCGATTGTTCGACACCCTGCCTTCCCTCCTCTCCAGCCCTACGGCATGGCCAAACACGTCGCCTGCCTGGCGCTGGCAACATTGGCGGATCTCTATCCTGGGAACACATTCTATTCTCTCCCTTCCGCCTCTGGTCCCATGGACAATTTGCTTTTCTATCAGTTGCGTGCCATCTGTAGGAGCTGCATCATATGTTCCCCCAGCCCCCTCCTTCGATGTCTACTCTTGATTTCATATATTCGTCCCCCATTCCCTGGAAGTTAGTTACCAAACTCTACACCCTCATGCTGGCAGTCACTTCCATCTCCACTGACCGTGCTCATGTGGCATGGGGCGAAGATCTTGGCGTGGATATCTCCCAGGCTAATTGGCTCTACTGCTGCAACCAAACGAAGAGAATATCCCCCAACTATCACGTGCGTCTTATACACTTTAATTATTTACACATGCTTTATCGCACCCCCTCTCAGTTACACAAATTCGGACTTATCCCCAGCGATAGGTGCTTGCATTGCTCTGCCTCTGCTGCGAATGTCTCTCATCTTGCCTGGTTATGCCCAAAGGTCTTTGACTTCTGGCAGGAAGTCTGTGCTGCCATTTCCGAGATCACCTCCATTCCGGTTCAGCCCGACCCACCGCTCTGCCTCCTAGGCTTTGTTAAGTTTTGCCCGGACGCCTCCCGTCGCTTGATCGCTATGCTGCTTGTCCTCGCACAGCGTAGGGTATCCATGTGTTGGGGTCGCAGACCAGTGCTTAAGTTCGCCCAATGGCTCTAAGTTGCTTCGCGATGCCAGACCCTATTATCTGAATTCTGGGACCTCATACCTGCGAGATCTCGCCCACTCAACATATGGGGCCCCCTAGTGACATACCTTCATACTCGTTCACCCCTGAGCCGGACTGCCTCTCCCGCACTTCCCGCCGTCACTCAGCCTGTGAAGGCCGCCGGTGTCGGTCAGTAGCCACCTCTTTCCCTGTCATCATTCCCCTCCTGTCGGGCCTGCTCCTTCCCCCGCGGTGTTATCAATCCATCCTACAATTGTTTATTGATCAATGGTGCTTATGCAGTGTCGTACAAGCTATTGCTCATTGTTGATTTATTTTTTGGACCCTCGTTGTAATCCGCAAGTGATCCAATTTATATGGTGCTCTGATTCGATGCAAAAATGTACTTTGTCCATGCAGATTTGTCAATAAAGGTTTTTGAAAAAGGAAGAAAAAAAAAGTATGCGTGAGGATGCCTGCATTTCAGATGATTGGTTAGGGATAGGGAAAAATGTTAGCCTAAGCCACACTCAGCAAAGAATCAAAGGTCTCAACATGGAGGCCTGTACCTCTGTACCTCACAATGTTCAAAGAAAAGTGACCCGCATCAACCTGTAGGAAAACCAGTTAATACCACAAGGTAAGCCTTGGTAGCACCCATTGATACACCATTAGGGGCTCCATTGTTTTTTCCATTCTCACTCTGTGATGTGTAACATTAGCAAACTCTCCCAGGCCAATCCTGAAAACAGCATTGTTCTTGCTCACCTACGACCCTTTGATACATTATTACAATGAAGGCTCTGGCTCTCCATGTTCTTTGTGAAGGACTTCTTTCTCAGGCTCTCTATCTCTAGTACACAGTTAAATCTATTCTCAAATTAACAAACCATGTGAGCGTACCTGCAAAGAAAAGACACACAATCAGAACATGGGAAAATAGTACTTTATGCAGAAAGAAATACAGGCCTAGTCATTTTTGATCATGTACCCACTCAGCTAAACAAGCCCATGTTCAAAACCCTTATCGTCCTGTACATTTCCCTTTCTGCATATATATGGCTTTTTCCAGGTTGTCAACCACTAGCAGTCTGGCAGGCCATTGTTTGAATCTAGGGTCTAGCCAGACCGAAGCAACATAAAGCGTTAACATTGCCTTTGTAAAAAACAACAGTTCAAGCCCGTTTTCCACCTGATTTGTCTCAAGTATCCCTAATAAAATTATATCTGGGGATAAAATTACCTCTGTTTTTAATACTTTCTTTAACATGCATTTACCTCTGACACCATCGATCACAATTATATCTTTTTTCTCAGCTAGCCTGTTTAATGACTGCGAGTTTTAAGTCAATTATTACAATCTCTGATTGTTTGAAACAAAAAGAACACTTCTTCATTTCACAACACACATGTCCTTTACATAAAACAATGAAAATTATTTACATTTTATACAGTGACTTAATGACATATCACAAAACATGAAAAAAGTACTTTGAACAAACGGAGAAATTATTGCACTACAGTAATAAGGTGTACAATTTTGTATGTCTTGGGAACTCAAGCCAATTGGCTCCTCAACGTTTGACTTTGAATGTGGTCCTGAGCAGAGTCAGAGAGATGTATCGAAGTGATTCTAGAGAGCAGTGAGCTGGTTTATTATTTTAGCTCTCTAGGGGACACTGATGTCTGATTTTTTATTTCGAGCGTGTCTAGATCTCTGCTAGCCGACGCGTTTCGACCTATGTCGTATTGGACCTATATTATATTCATAAGGTCTTCTTCAGGGCTGTTATGTAGTTCCAGTGGGACATCTTTTTCCTGTGGACATAATGGTATGCCTGTTTTAGTATGTAGACTAAAGGGGGATGTTTTTCTAAAAACATGGTTTGTTACGGAACTTACGTACACTCGGTTGAAGGTTGCCGTATCGTCTTTGCCTATAACACACAAAAAGAACGAATTGATGAAATGGGAGTTTTCACTAATGGTTTTGAGTTTTAACTTGCCTCGTTGTAGCCATACTGCTTAGTTGTTACGTACCCTTTTAGGTGATTCTTGACATCAAGAATCTCAGACATCAGTGTCCCCTAGAGAGGTAAAACAATAAACCAGCTCACTGCTCTCTAGAATCACTTCGATACATCTCTCTGACTCTGCTCAGGACCACATTCAAAGTCAAACGTTGAGGAGCCAATTGGCTTGAGTTCCCAAGACTTACAAAAGTGGACACCTTATTACTGTAGTGCAATAATTTCTCCGTTTGTTCTAAGAACTTTTTTCATGTTTTGTGATATGTCATTAAGTCACTGTATAAAATGTAAATAATTTTCATTGTTTTATGTAAAGGACATGTGTGTTGCGAAATGAAGAAGTGTTCTTTTTGTTTCAAACAATCAGAGATTGTAATAATTGACTTAAAACTCGCAGTCATTAAACAGGCTAGCTGAGAAAAAAGATATAATTGTGATCAATGGTGTCAGAGGTAAATGCATGTTAAAGAAAGTTAGTATAGATTCCGGCCTCTGAATACCTCATCGAATCTCCCCCCTTTTTTTGTATCTCTGTTTTTAATACAGCTGACAGAAATTTAGATTTATCTTTTTATTTTATTTTTTAGCTCATCACTCTCCCCATTTAGCTATGTTATCGGGAGTATAATATAAGAAAAAGCAAGTCTTATAAAACTGTACCTGTAGTCGCGATGACATTAAAATGGACTGTGCCAGATCAAACGCCAGGACAAATGTGTTATCAGAAACCCTCACCTTCCTTTGCCATTTTTGAGAATATTTATCAATATCATCAGGCATATTGGAGTTAATACAACCATAAATTTCCCAGATTGAGATTGCTCTTCTTGTCAAAAGTATTTTGATGACTTTTATTTTCTCACATCTGGCCCATCCACCCCCTTTCTGCAATAGAAAATCGCTTACTTGAAGGAACTTAAATAGGTCCTTTCAGTCAAGTTTAAATTAATTTTTCATCTCATCGAAAGAACAAAGCTTGGAGAGAGAGAGGAAAAATACAGCCCACCCGGTCCACCCCAACACTGATCCACTTCTTCATAGGAGAATCTCTGAACAACTCCGGCAGGTTAAAATTATTAGACAGGGGCTCATAAAAGATAATCTAGCAATCCCTAAAACTCTAAGTGCTGCACTCCAGCCCTTTAAATACACTATAAAGAGTCTTAAAACTTACTTTTTTTCAAATAAATACTGTCGTTCAGTTGTCACCAAAAACATCCCCAATCTTCCTTCCCCATTAAAAGCTCGAATGGGGAGGGCACCACCACCCTTCCTACACTGTCTTCATTCTCACGTAACAGCTCTCGACTGTAGAGCAGTGGTAGCCCAATAATATAATTTCAAATTTTGTGGAGCCTACTTCCCTTGCTCTGTAGGTAGTGAAAGAAACCTGAGGGCTTGTCTAGGTCTCGACTATGACCAAATAAACCGGGAGAATACATTTCCTATTATTTTAAACCATTGTGCTGAAAACTCTAGAGGAATAGCCCTAAAAAAATATAAAAATATATAACATTTTTATTACATTACATCTACCGCCTATGGATAGATGTAGATTATTTAACCCTACAAATCAAAAGGAGGGAGCGGAGAGAGAACGTATCCACCTGGACACTGGGGGCAAATTCAGTCTCCCCAATTATAGTTAAAGAAAAAAAAGGAATCCGCCCTCGTTAGATAGGCGAAGAAAGAGAACAGGTTCTGGAGTCGCATGTGTTTCCTACATTGGTGAGAAGCACATAGTGTTTTTTAAATACCCCTCACACACCAAAAGGGCCCTTGGTGTCATGCTTCATCATGGGGGTCTTCGTGTCCCTCTACAGACGTGGCATGCTGCTAACCAACGGATACGCGGGAGCACTGATGTAGTCACTATGTGTGGTGTGTGAGGGTAGTGAGTGGTAGGGTCAAAAATAAATGGATGAGTGAGTGTTAAAAAATACCTGGCATGTGAGGGCTAAAAGAGTTTTAATATGCTTGCATGCTGGTATTGTTAAAATGGTGTGATGGAGGTTTTTTGTGTATTTAATGTACAAAACCTCCTGCGTGCATCAACATGTTTCGAAGCCTAAAGCTTCTTCTTCAGGACGGGGTACACAGATCCCTACCCTACTCACTTGAGTACATTAAATACACAAAACCTCCATCACACCATTGAGCCCTCACATGCCAGGTATTTTTTAACACTCACTCATCCATTCACTTCTGACCCTACCACTCACTACTCTCACACACCACACATAGTGACTACATCAATGCTCCCGCGTATCCGTTTGTTAGCAGCATGCCGCATTCCGTAGAGGGACGCGAAGACCCCTATGATGAAGCATGACACCAAGGGCCCTTTTGGTGTGTGAGGGGTATTTAAAGAACACTAGATTATTTAACCTGACAAGATCTTGCTTGGTTTCACCCAAAAGGGGTTCCAGATTATCCCTGACCATATTGCTGGTATTTGATCATTAGATTCCAGTCTATGAATGAAAGGGTCAATAAAAATTGCAAATAACAAGGGGGAACACCGGCAGCCTTGCGTAGTTCCACGTGAGATTTAAAATGATTCAGCTACTGTACCATTCAATGCAACCCTGGTTGTTGGCTCTGTTTCTGTCCTCAAAACCTTACTTTCAACCCAGCTGGATTCTGAAGAAATACCACTACTCCTGCTTTTCAAAAGGGGGTGATAAGTTGCCTAAGTCGCCATCTCCTCTCGACAGTGGCATGTGCAAAATCAGGTTTTGAAAAAAAGGAGATGCCCTCAAAGCTTCTTCTAGTGTTAATGTGTGCTAATTCATAAACACCTTGGCACAAATGAATGGTCCCAAAATAAACCAGTATTGCACAAAGTCAAGCCAGATCGCTAGACGTTTGTCTTGACAGCGTCAGGGGAAAACAATGCATCTGTTTAACCTCCAAGTCCCAGTCCCAAGATGATAGTTCAGGGAGGGAACCTTTCAGCAGGGTTATAACATACTTCCAAATATCACTACCCTCAATGTTTTCAGAAACCCCTAAAAACCTTCCTGTGATCTAGCCTGGGTCTACAACGTTGCAGCATCATTTTCCAGAGATTCCGTCCAGGTCTCAACTATCCACTGCCTTTTGGAAATGTTGGAGCAGATTTTACCCGTTTTCCGAACAGACCCTGGAAGTTTTTTCTTGGCTAATTGTGCCTGTCGGTTATCATTCTTTACATTTTCCAGAAACAGATTCAATGATTGCAAAATGAATGACAACTCGGGTTCTTCTGGTTTCCTATTACCTAGTGACCCTGGTTCGCCTTAGCGCCCCTTTTGTCAACTTTGGGTAATTCTTTATTTCTTAATTCCGGTCCTAAGGGAAGCAATTTGCATAGTCTAATAGACCCAACCAAGTTCTTCTAAAGTCTCTTTACCAACTACTTCGACTGAGGGTCTCTCCTCCCCAAGATTCTTCTTTCTCCCCTTTTTCATCGACAAATTGTTTCGGTTTCTTAGAGTTAGGTTACTCTTCCCGTGGGCTACTTTTGCTTGATTGAGAAACCACTCATTCACTTTTTGCTGATATACTTGCATTAGACAATTCTGATTCCTCCGTTAAAGAGAAGAATTATTCTATTGAGTCTGAAGTCAAACAAACTCCCTCTGTGGGTTTCCTTTCGTGTTCTCCTTTCTTATACAAGCGGGATTCCTACTCCATTGCTTCCTACTCACAGCCAGTTCTTCTTTCCATAGCCATATCTTTAATCGTAGCTGCTGAATGATCAATACCTACTGCTTCCACTGACAGGATGTTGCTTGTTGTAGCTGAGGGTACCTCTACAATGGTTACCTCATTATGTAATGACCAGGGGCTATCTCCCCTTACTGCAGAGTTCTCTCACTCTTCACTTTGGTCTATGGATATTGAATTAACTGTCCCAACCTCATCCCCAGCTTGACAAGTAATTTCCACTTGCCCTTGACTGCCAATGCCAACCCTCAGCTCCCATGGGTGGAAATATATTTATGATAGATAGCTGCTACCCCCTGGGCGCCCAAGTGATCCGTGCTGAGGATTTCTTTCCCTGCTCCACTTTTTCACGCTTACCAGACCACAGCTGTCCTTTCTTGTCAGCCAGTTTGCGGTCTATAGCTTCTTATCAATGTTGGGGAATCATGGCAGCAGGGGGCACTCGGAGTTGTTTTGCTCTGCTTTGGGTGGCCCTTATTGTTGTCCCTGCGGTCTCTTGCCTGAGTCCCGCGCCAGAAGCCCAACAACACTGGCTCAGCACAGCCGTAATGGTTGTCAGTAGCAACTGCCTTAGAGCTTCCTAGTGACTGTGCCAGCCCGTGCCTTCCCATGACAGAAGCAGCCCAGGCGTTCCACTTCCGCGATCCTAGAACCAAGGTAATTCAGGTGCTCCATATTCATGGCTACATCCTTTTCCATGCTATGGAGGAGCATATCAAGATGAGAGAGGTAAGCGGTGGCCTCACTCAGACACCATCCATCTTGCCCCAATCCTTCTGGTTTCTAAAGAAACCACATTTTCATAGTTTGAGGATAGTTTTTTTAATTTCTAAAGCCTATATTTCAGTTCCTAAAGTTAAGGCATACATTGAATATATTTTTGTCTTTACAATGAATGCACTTCAGTACTGAGTTCAAGTGCAACACTTTACATTAATAACATTAGAACACACAATTATGTAGTGCTATGTGCACAAATATATGTGTATTTGTAACGTGAACAGATGGAGCCAAAATGATGCTGCTCCAATCCCCCCTCTGATGGCGAAGCAAGCCATCACATTAAGATCGCAATCTCTTTTCCGATTAACCACTCAAAACTTCTTATGAATGTGGCAAACACAAGGAGATGATGGAAGGGGCGCTGAATCTTTTCAGAAACTCATCCCTGATCATAGATCTGGGTTGAATCCATCATCGTTCTTTATCTCACTTCGCCAGCCCAATTCAGACCCAGCCATATGCAAATCAGTCTTCTCCCTGTTCCTCATGGGAACTGCCAAGCCAGGTTATCCCTGGACCAGAAACAAGCATCCTGGGATCAGTTTCACGGTAACACCTCTCATTGGACAAGCTAGCTTGAATCCAGTGGTAAAGTGATCAAGTGATCCACATCTGGCCATACCCTGCCAACTTAAGGTGAACAAAGCAAACCCAAGGAGATGATTGACAGAGCGTTGAAAATTTTCAGACACTCACCTCCAGTCACAGATCTGGGTTGATTCCATCATCACTTTTTAACTCACTTTGCCTCCCCAGTTCAAACCCAGTCATATGCAAATCAGTCTTATCCCTGTTCCTTATTGGAACATTCCAGCCTAAACTGTCAAGCCAGGCTTTCCCTGGACCAGAAACAAGCATCCTTGGACCGGTTTTGAGTAAAACCCCTCAGTCAGGCTAGCTTGAATCAAGTGGCAAAACGAGCAAGGGACACACATCTGGGCATACCCTGCCAACTTAAAGGGGCGAACAAAGCAAACACAAGGATAAGGATGGAGTGCTGGAACTTTTCAGACACTCACACCCAATCACAGATCTGGGTTGAATCTATCATTGTTCTTTAGCTCACTAAGCTACCACAGTACTGACTCAGTCCTAAGAAAATCAGTCATGTCCTGTTCCTTATCGGAACAGTATAGTGCGAACTGCCAAGTCCGGTCTTCCATGCACCGGAAACAAACAACCTAGGTCCGGTTTTGGGGAAACATCTCATCAGCCAGGCTACCTCAAATCTAGTGGCAAAGTGAACAAGAGACCCATTTCTGGGTATACCCTGCCAACTTAGGGAGAACAAAGCAAACACAAGGAGTTGATAAACGGAGCGCTGAAACCTTTCAGACACTCACCATCAGTCATAGATCTGGGTTGAATCCATCATCGTTCTTTAGCTCAATTCGCCACTCAAGTTCAGAGCCAGCCATATTCATTTAAGTCTTGTACCTGTTCCTTATGGGAACAGTCCAGCCCAAACTGTCAAGCCAGGTCTTCCCTGGACCAGAATGTGCAGAAACAAGCATCCTTGGACCAGTTTCAGGGTAACACCCCTTATCAGCCAGGCTAGCTTGATTCCAGTGGCAAAGTGAGCAAGGCTCATGTCTGGGCATACCCTGCCAACAAAGGGCAAACAAATCAAACACAAGAATATGATGGACGCAGTGCTGTAACTTTTCAGGCACTCACCCCCAGTCACAGATCTGGATTGAATCCATCATCGTTCTTTAGCTCACTTTGCCATACCTGTTGAGACCCGGTCATATGCAAATCAGTCTTCTCCTTGTTCCTTATGGGAACAGTACAGCTCAAACTGCCAAGTCAGGTATTCAATGGACCAGAAACAACACCCCTCATCAGCCAGGGTAGCTTTAATCCAGTGGCAAAATGATCAAGGGGCCCACATATGTACATACCCTGCCAATTTAGGGCGAACAAAGCAAACACAAGGAATTCTCCAACTGATTCATGTCATCATATTATCTGCTCAGTCTGCCTTCTAGTTCTATATCAGCTCTTTTTCTCTTAATCCCCTTCTTCACTTGTGGATGTTTATATCCCTTGTAGATTGCAAACAGGAATAATTCACAGAGAACAATTATCACAAGGAGCTTCAAGATATTTCCAACACTTCTATTCCTAAGTATTCCAAACATTCTACCCATTGCGGAAAATCTATTCTCAACTGCTTCCCAAGCACCAGTTGCTTCTTTTCAAAGCTCCTTTCAAGTCAGTGATGTTTTTAATGTATTTTTTTCAAGTCCTTATTTGTGGGAGGGATGTAAGTAAACCATTGTTAGATGCCAACTAGAGACCACCATTTCTGACAAACATTGTTGAACTTTTAATATCCAACAAACTCCACCCTCCTTTGCAAGAAGGACATCTAACGCAATATGGTTCTGTAAAACCATTGATCTCACAGCTAGCATTTCAGTATCTACAAATAATAAAGCACCTGCTGTTCTAGTAAACAGCTTCTCTACAATTGAGGACAATTTTCTAAATTTGATGCCATTCAAAGTCACAACTACAGATGGAATCTTTGCCCCCAAAATATTGCCTACTATTTCTCCAGCACTAGGTCCTCATTTGGATCTATACTTCTGTTCCCACACAGGATCATCAAATGTTCAAATTGATTAATATTTGGAAAAACCATGCCTAAAAACATGTACCATACATAGAATATAGATATGCACCACAGACATAATAATCTCCTGGAATAACAGCATCTTTCCCTTCCAGTAATAACTCCCAGTGTCCTTAAGTTTCAAATGTGTCTTCACACTCATTCTTTTTCTCACATTTTGTAGCAGTTGGGGACTTTCCTCTAGAAATGCACAATTTCCCTTTGTGTTTCCAATCTAAACATAATGCAACTTAACTCCCAGCATCTAGATGCTTAATTTTTTCTTTAGCCCACTGATATCCAATTTAAGCTTTCTTTGATTTAGATTCCATTCCTCTCCTTCAATCCTCAACTGAATTTATAAAGAGTTTTTTACATTTGTTAAGATACAAGTCAAATTGTTTTGTTGAGCATAAGCTGTGTCTAGTGTCACAGTGGGGCTGAAAAACCTTCAAGAATCTCTTTTCTGGAAGGTCTTGAGGCCATAAACGTTCCTGTGATAGGAAATAGTGATTGAGAGAATAGCAACACATTCATATAGCACATTGAGAAATTGACAAAACACAAGACTCAAGACAAAATAACAGTTGCATCTATTTACCAGCACCACAGCATCAAATAACCACAACATCAAACATACCTTGCATTGACTTCAATACTACATTAAGAAAAAACTTGGCAGAGAAGTGTACATTCTGTATCACACCCAGTGGTCCAAGGGATAACCTATTTTCCCCTTCCTAGCGTGCTGACTATCGAAAAAAAGGTGGCCTCTGTAGGAATGCCTCCAAAGTGGACTTGTGAAAACTCAGTTCAGACATATAAAATAGGTAACATGCAAGCTTTCTGTCAGTGGCAGGGAGCTCAGTTTCATGTTTGCTCTTCTTCCTAGTTTCCCATATGCCAAATGCTGGGCCTAAGAATCAGATGTGGTCTTTTACCCACTTAATGGTGGCTTTAGAAGGGACCTTTGCTCCGCGGATTCAGCAGAACTTCCACTCAATTGTGGCATCTGCTCACCTTACGTACTGCGCCAATGTGAATCCATTCGGACAGGGGCCTTTTCCTTCTACTGCAGGCAGGTCCAAGGTACCAATCTCTTCTCACTGGCTCACTTATATGTTGCTCGAATATAACTTTACCTTGAAAAAACAAAAGACAAGAGGCATTTGGCAAAACAGTAACTGTCGGTTTAAGTAAACAATTCAGCCAGGAGCACTGTTACAGAAGCTGGTCTGAGGACTGTGTCAATGTACAAATAATCTGAGTGAGTCTTTATACAGGTTTTTGGTATTATAAAAAATACTTTCAGCGATCCTTGTTTGATGAAAGAATATGGGACTTGTCAAGGAAGTCATAAATAAGGCCCTTGATAACAAATGTAGGTGGGCCTTGACCTTGTGGGGAGACATTGTGGGCCAGTGTGTATTGTGTACAAATGTATGGCATGAGGGGCACGTGATCACTGCATGTACTGTGTGTGCAGTATCCTGATTGGCTTTATGTTTCTAACTTTATGTGGCATCTGACCTTATGATGTTTCAGGAATGAGCACACTCCTCTGGTCATGTGTGCTTTATTGGAGCCGATTTTCCTGAACCATTATGGTGTCACTGCGCTTATCTGGGGGATGAACCTTAACTTCCTGTTTGCACATTTGTCTGTCGGCTACGTGCCACCCCACCTGTAATGTGTCAATCAGTAACCTCCAGCCTATGTCACAGAGCCTGCCTGACCATGTATTTGAGTCAGGGTTGAAGGAAGGTTCATGACAGGCAAGTTTGTTAATAGTGATCATTTCACTCATATATGCGTGTGTATAATTATAAACATGGCATTGATTTTATCAATATTATTACCACATGAAGCTAGGAATACACAGGTTGTTATTTCATTGCATATGTCATTGTCAAATGCAATATCGATGTACACTGTAATCTATGCATGCACAATGATGTCAATACCAGTAAATCCAAAATCGATGTACACCGTAACTTCTACACGCATAATGACGTCAATATCAGTGAATTCAATGTTGATATATAATGTAAGAACTGTAAGTATAATAATGAGAATATTGGTAAATGTGATATATGTGAACACCATGTAACATGTGTATGCACTCACAAACTCGTTTCATTGTTCTCGGATTCATCTGAGATGACCTCCCCATCAACTCTGAATCAGAGAACCGTGGTCAGACAGGTCCTGTGAACCAAGCCTACTGATTGACAGGTCACGGGGGGGGGGGTTACACCTAACCCACAACAAGCACGCACCCAGGAAAAACTTTGATCTATCACACAAATAGGTAGTCACACAACAAACAGGAGATTGGCCCAGATAAAACACATTTAGTCAAAGGAGGGCATTCCCAATATACTACAAAGTTAAATGCAACATGTAGTTAGGAACACTCAGCCACTCAGACAATCAGGACAAGACATGTGCACTGCACGGGGTGATCACCCGCTCACCACACAGGACATCTGGACACACACACTCCGGCCTACACTTGCTCTCCCCAAGGTCAAAAGCAATCTGTGTCCCCTTACCAGATAGGTGTATTTGTTGTTTATGGCTATGATGCTTTTCAAAGAATGTTGAAGTGTTTTATTGTAACCACAAAATGTGTTTATGTGCGGCCAAAACTTCTGTACTCTGAGACTGTCTTTAAACATGCCTCAGTTGAAACCCTTCCAGCTGCTGCATTTACTTAAACCAATTTGTTCCTGTTTTGCCAAATGCCTCTTGTCTTTTCATTTATTTACGGTAAATTCATATTCAAGCAAAAAGGATCTCATTATTAAAATAAGTTCCTTGGTCTGATTCCAGAAAAGGTGGGAGCCCGAATCTCGGAATTAACTTCCTCAGCAACAACTTAGCTACTGTGAGACTGTCATTTCTCCTGGTTTTGGTAAGCTTCAAACTAAACAGAGAAGATGCACACAATCACCAGAACATATTTCAAGTCCTTGCACACAAGCATCTCAATAAAGTCCAGTTGCATACTATTGAAGTGACCTCCTGATCTCTTGTTACTGCAGTTCTTCTTCCTACGTTTTTTTGCTGCAACACAACACACCTATGACACAACCCTTCCACCATCAGTCTGAACCTAGGATTAAACCATGTTTGCCAAAAAAATGCATCATGTCATCCCTGCCTCCGTGAGCAAGTCCATGATAATGTCTTGCCAGTGTGGGCAACAAGCTTTCTGGGAACATATGTTTTCCTTCTCCTGAAACCCAAATGTCATCTTCATCTCTTTTAACACAATATGCTCTAACCCAGCCTTGCTGTTTTGCATCTGACATTAACTGCTGAATTTAAAAAACTTCCCCCATGTATCAGCTGCGGTTAGCAATAGGTTCTAATTGGTCTAATCGGTTCCTTTATTTTGGTATTCACCACTTAACTTACAAGCATTTAGGGCACAATATCTGTCTTTCTCGCCAGCATACCTGTGGCAAACAGGTACATAATCATCCCCTCTGTGGTCTGCAGAAAATTTCACAGCTGGAACCTGGGCAGGTAGCTGTAGTGCCTTCTACAAGTTTGAAATGAAAGCTTCAACGGCGGTCTTATGGCTCTGCACCTCACGCCAGTTTTATCAGTAAGTGTTCCTGTGCGCTGATACCCCAGCACCTGCCATTGAGTGCCGCCTCTGTGATTCAGATCCTGAAAGGGGCAGCTACAAATGGGAGTGCATCAGGCAAAGAAGTCCAAGTTGTATCAAACACCTTTATTTCAATTTTTAATCCTTTCCATAGGTTAATAGCACAAACAGTTCAGCCAACGCATGTCATTCTCACAAGGAGAACTTCATCAGGGGTGAAAGTGACAAATAAAAGAATCAAATCAGAAACACATACAATAACTAAAAAATTAAATACGTTACACAACAGCAAAGGACTCAAATAGTCTTAAACACAGACATCTATATTTACAAACATTTATATTAAAACATGTAAATACGTAAAACAGTGCACAAGTACTCCTTAATAAGTACCACTAAAGGATGCAACCTTAACAGTGTTAAAACAAAGCACCCAAGCTATGCAATATAGGCCAACATTTGGAAATTTCTAATTGCTGCAAGAAAGCCAGCTAATGCAGGGTTTGCACCTAAGTGTGTGTAGGGACAGAGCTTAGGTAATGTACAGAGCTGGGAGGGAACATAGAAGTATTTATATGGTGAAAATAGCGACACAGGGACGTCCCCACTAAGTTGGAACAACATGCAATCAATGCAAGAAGCCCTATAGGAGGAGCAAAAAGTAAAGATCAACTCCTCCCCTAGTCATTAAGATGGGTGAGGAGAGACTAAAGGAAAAGTGATTGACACAGTAAAATCACAGGTAAATGGAAAAGGCATGTCGTCAGATGAGGCTTAAAATAAGAAGCTGCCAACGGGCTGCCATCTCACCTTAATATCACAAAGGTATATAACTCTGTGTTGCTAGAATCCAAGGTCAGCCATCCAGTGTATTGCGCTAGATGCAAGGAAAGTTCCTAGGGCACAGTAATGCCCGAAAATAAGTTTCTATTGAGAAATAGGGGCTTGAGTTAAGTAGGTTGTGGGCAAAAACCGCAATGGCACAAAATACGAGTGACACACATGGTCCAAAGCAGTAAAGAGTAACCAGGAGTCTGTGATATGTATAGGACCAGGGAGTCTATAGCATCCCATCTATATCCAGTACATCAAAAGCTGGCCACAAACATAGGATCTGAACATTGCTCATTATACTGTGAGTGTGTGGAAAGTGCTTGCAATTGCATCCGTCCATCTTTGGGAGTGAGGGGGGCAAGCCAGCAAGAGACCACTTTGTTGTGTGTGTTAAAGGCCGCTTTATTGAAACAGGTGCATATCACAATTTATTAACCTTGGCAACTGCCTTCCAAAACTAAAACCTCACTATACATAAATTACCTGACCCCTTGTTCCTCCCACCCCTACGATCCCCACATCCAATCCCCCACCCCGCAAAATACAACATAACATTCCATAACAATAATATTACACAATCCTACACAATATAACATTTACAAATCCTAACCTCCCATGAACCAAAGCCCTACCTGCCTTTTTGCAACTGTAACTAACAAACCTCTAATCTAAACTTAGCCTACCTGGTTACCCTTTCCCTGCTCCTGCTCACAATCTACCAACATTTAACTAAAAACTACAGCCAATCCTGGCCAACTTTAAAGAACCCCGCCAGCATCTGTTCCAAGCGATAAATATACAACATATCAAGCCCTTATGAACCTGTTCCAATGACCGCCACCGAAGAAAACCCCAAAAGGGGTAAAAAAACACCCCCAAAAACCGAAAAAACTAGGGAGGGAGGGTGGGGACAAAAAACCTACTCTGCGCAGCGCTCCCAGCCACCAGGTCACCAAACCTAAAATGGTGGCTGGAAAAGCACGAAAAAGCCCTATATACTTTTGGGTTAGTAAATCAAAATTGGGCTACAATTGGGCTAATCCCAATGTAGCCCAAAGCAACCCAAAATGGCCGCTCGCTGGCCATCCCCTCCCCCTCCCAATCTGCCCAAGGGGCAGACCTCACTGTGCTCGGCTACCCCCCAAACCCTCCTTCATCTTGACATTGATATCATATATTGCAGAATATGTCCAATATATCTGACGCTACGCCTGAGGGTAACAAAATCAAGTTCTAGAGGGTTAAGTGTAATGCTGGGTTTAACCAGAAAAGCGGAGGGTGCCAGTGGATATACCAACGTTAAAAAGGGCGATAGTATTATTAAAACAAGCAGAAGCATACTAGCGTTTCCATCCAGTACAAATTAATACCAGCGTAAGAGATGTTGAGTGAGAAGGTGGTGCCTCCCTTGTGCCAGGTGAAAATTGCACCACAGCGTTAGCCACCAAAACATATCAATTGGTATAAAGAGAATGAAAAGGTGTAAGCATTCGGGTAATTCGAGAAAATATTCCCCCTATATATGCATAATTACGCTTGAAATCTGTCCTGCATATTCGTAAAGCTGACAACAGAGCTGTAAAACATTACAGAAGTGTTAAAACTGGCCTGTATAAAATATCTTGGCCTGAAAGGTATTTCAAGTGAAGACTCCGCAAGTCCTCCCAGCCCACCCCCATGTCTTAATCCCAAGCAGGCTAGCTTGTCGTGAACCTGAATTCATCCTTACCTATTCTCTCTGTCTGTGTGTGCGCATCCCAGTATCTATGAAAAGAAAAGAAAAGCCGCAGGAGCCCCTTCTTAAAATACGGGAGACCCTCCCCCTATTTTCTAGTGGCTAATCGCATGCTTACAAGCGTGCATGTCTGGAAGAGAGACAAATGTATACAGCTTCGGCCAAACTACAAATCGAGCTTCCATGATAGACGGGTAGAGAAAAAAGGTCAATGTGATTGTCGGAATATTTAGACTGATGTAGTTAAAAGCAGTCTAAGCCTAGTAGAAGTCCACCAGTAAGGCAAAGGAGACAAATATGCTATGTCAGTGAGGAACGGTTGTGTACATAAGCAACCACCGGTAGATGGAGTGAAGGTACATTTAGAGCCGCTATTTTGGAGTGGGTACTTTTACAAATTTTTGGACAGCCCAGCCTGAGTGGTTGTGCTCCCCTCTATTTCTCCAAAGAAGACTCAGTGTGTGTGTGTGTAAATGAACCCAATGATGATGACATAACGGAATTGGCATCACACATGAGATAAGTGTTTGTAGGATTACATATACAAATAAAGGCAAAATATTGAAAGAATAAATTTTGGTACAGCATTGAATTAAAACCTGGAGCAGGCCTAAGATTTACGATCAGAAGCATTTAAGCAAATTTGCAGAATTGATTTTGCTGTTATAGCATGCTCTCACTCTGCAGTAGGCCACTTAATCATTGAGCCACATATAACATTAAGTGGGAACATCTTCCGATCTAAAGGGAAGTAAACTAGTCAAACTGAATGACTTTAGAAGCCATCGCAGAATCATCGAATGATCATCCAACTACTCTAGAAGTCATTTTGTCATCATCAGACATCATCAAGCTCTTCAAGTCATCAGCAGAGTTTAGAAACTCAGCTTGATGATTTCAGGATGACTTGAAAATGACTGTCTGATTACTTTACAGGGTGTGATTGCTCTTGATGACTTGAGGATGGTTCGAAAATGAGTATCCGATGATATTACTTTGTGCCTAAGGGTAAACCTATCTCATTTATAACACAGAGAGGTATGAATACAAAGTGCACTCCACTGCTTTTGACAAAAATATACTTTCAGTACATACTGTTCGAAGTGTTTCCCAACATGTAATTATTATTTTTTGTTGCATTGAAAAACAGGATAGGTAGTATTGGTATTACGCTTCTAACATCCAGAGTAAAAGAATTTGTCTAAATCAAATAAAAATTGCACTTAACATTCAATGCCCTCTAAACCACGACGGTGCTTCCCCGTGAGACTAACCTTCAGTGCTCACCGATGCCCTCTCCACTCCCCTCCTAGTGACCCCCCCTCCTCCCCGGCCTCCAGACCCGCACCACCAGTCACTCCCATTTATCACCTGCAGCAGGTGGTGAATGCCGCGATAATCTGCACGTAATAGGGAATTACGTGTGTCATTTCATCTGAGAGAATCGGGTTCGCATAGTTATTCCTCATTTAGTGGGTTTACCACAACATAAATAACCAAGAAACTGTGTGTGTTTTTTTTTTTTGGGGGGGGGAGGGGGAATTGTGCTGTGGCAGGAGAGGGGTGAGACTATATTACGTTTTGAGAAACCAGGCATTGGTATGTTTTTTGTTTGTGCGCCTGGACATCTGCATTTATTTAAATATATTAATACAAAATTGCACGTCAAAATGGTCTCAAAGTATAAAAATACGTCCAAAGTGAACGATTACATACTAAAACTTCTGAATCCTTCAATACAAGCCAGAATAGAGTCATCAAAACTCCCTTCTGATTAATAAAGGTTAATAAAATAAAAATAGGAAATACTTTGAGAATGGAAATGTGTTTCAAAAAGAAAAACGTGGATCTTAATGTTCGGCAGATGTTCTCGCAGTTGTATAGAACTGAAAATTATTTCTGCTTCTTGGCATGTAATCCACGTCTACATAGCACAAGCAAAACAAGCATTGGAATAGCCAATACGTCTCGCTTTTGGGACCTTATAAGTATTTAGTTATGCAGCACAATATCCTTGGTGCAACAACATCAACTGTTGCATGGCTAAATACTTATAAGGTTCCAAAGACGAGACGTATTGGCTATGCCAATGCTTGTTGTTGCTAGGGGCCGGTTTAACAGCAAAATATTTTTTTGCCCTTTTATGTTGGTAGCATTGACATCCAGAAAGACATCTAAGTAATGTATGCCTTAGATTATTGTGTGCCTTTATTTGCCTGCGCAGTTGCCGAGATGACCTCTACACACCCCTCGAGTGGTTTCCTGGTTTAGGCATTAGACATTTTTCGTGTTTGTCAGTTAGCTGTCATGGGCAGAAACGAAAAGAACAATATGTTTGGAAGGAAATACCAGAGAGGATACTCCCTTTTGAGATTTGTCAAATTGGTGATGAGGTTTCTCGGATATCATATTGCCGTTGCTCGTTGATGGTAGTGTCAGATGTATTGTTTGGCCGAATACATTGACTGCTTCGTAGTCTGTGTTTAACCTACGGTATTGAGTGCAATGGTAGATGTTGATGGTTCGTTTTCTGAATATGATGTTTCTACTGTAAGTGTGAATTTCCATTAGAGTGCATTGCTGCAGGATTGCACCAGCATGCACAGAGAACCGCTGCAGTGTGATCTCATGTAGGAGTGACATATAAATAAGAAAAGTGTGGCATGCACAATAATTATAGGTTCCTGAGAATGCCTAGTAGTCTACCTAGGTTAACCGATTATTATAAACCTTTACCGGTTGCTGGTATCAAAAGCTTAACGCTCCACCAACTTCAGCAGCAGCAGCTCAAAAGTAGCAGGAATGCACAAAGTGCAGTATAGCGACAGAGACACTGAAACCGTGATATACATTGCAATAGGTACTTACAAAATGACAGCTGAACATTAACATCTGATGGAGTGTATGCTTAGAATCAAGTGTCCACTCTTTCACATACAAGCTAGATGCCAACTTTTAACCTCTGCCTAAGTATTTCCATTTTGGCACAAATAACGATACTGCAACTCAGATATGTATCAATGTGCCCAGAATCACTTATGTTTGAGGCTAGAAACTTGTCTTCAGGTAACACAAAGGTCAACTCTGCCTCTGAAATCGAAACTGCCATTTGAGTGGATATGTATAAGCTAAGGCAAATTACGACAAACTTCACTGGTGTCACTAGCGGGCCTTTACCCACCCAGTTTCTTCTCATGTGCCTGGTTTGCTGGCCCATTCATTTGCTATGGATGTGAGGAGAATGACTGTGTTTAGGACCATTGGGGTTATCAGGAATGCAAGAGGCTGGTAGTGATTGACAGGAACCAGTTGTTGTTAGCCTGCCTGCACATGGACAGGGGAGCAGCTGTCTCCAGGGTCTCTTTCTGCTTCAAGAACACACACTTTGCTCTTCGGTAAGGTAAAAGTAAACGTTTATATATAATCTTTTTGCTCCTCCCAACTGCAAAGTTTCATGGGGCAGATTTACAATAACTGGCGCATCCCTGCATATCAGCAGGGATGCGCCAGTTATTGTGCGTCACTGCTCCGCCACCATGGATGCGCCGCATTTACAATGCGGCGCAACATGGGCCAAAAACAGACAGATGCGTGACGCATCTGTGCTGTAAAGGCAGCACAATTCTGGAGTTGCATCGCAAGTGCGACGCAGCTCCAGCAATGCTCTGGGGTGCCCTATCTTAACAATGCTGCGTCAATCCTTATGCCTGCTTCAAGCAGGTGCAGGGTTTTGACGCAGCATGGGCTCAAAAGTGACTGAGTGAAATCTTGTAGATTTCACTCAGCCACTTTTGGGAGGCGTTCCTGCGACGGAAAGCCCCCCCGCGCAGCAACGCCTACTTCTGCCGCAGGGCTTTACAACGTGACGCATCTCCCAGATGCGTCACGTTGTAAATACCCCACAGCATGGCGCTGGTTTTGCACCGCCGCTGCGTCACAAAAGTGATGCAACAGCGGCGTAAAAGAGGCCCAAGGGGCTTGTAAATCTGACCCCTCGTCTGTAATTACGCCTCTTTGTTGGTAGAACAACAGCGGGGTTTTGTGCATGGGGGACTTGTGTGTAAGCTTGTGTTTTTTTTTGTTTTTGGGGATATCGGTTTTCTCCGCGGGAGAGCCAGATACTTTTAATAACACTCGACGTTTTTTCAATTTTTTATTTTGCTGTAAGCACTCGATTGTCTGCCGGATTTTAGGGCGGACGAAAATGCTTTCGTTTTGTAGTGGAAGTTGCCTACTTTTAAGGATGACCGCATCGATTTAAGAATGCACTTGAAATTGGACTTATTCGATGTGTAGGTCGGTAGGAGAGTGAATGTAAATGGTCTATTGATGGTTTTAACTTTTTCTTTTCGCAGCATGGTGCTTTTTCACGAGTCACTTTCAGCTTAAGTTAAGTATTACATATTCGAATGTTCATGGTGAAGTGTAATATTGAACAATTGTGCGGATCTGTACAGTTCTGCCGCGCTACCACTGCTCCACTATTTGCCATCGTGTTCGGGATTATTTTTAGAATCTGGCACATTAAATGCACGGGTACATTAGTATTTTCTTGCTTTGTATAGAGTTGCACCTTTTTGTGTAATAAAATATATATTTGTTTATCAAATGTATCTATCTCACCAGGTTCGTAGGAGATTTCAAATTTTTTGGATGGGGGGGTCAGTCGGATTCCGACTTGGATCTAAAGGACAAAGCATGAGCCGAACCATCAAGAGATGTAAATTGGGAAACAAATGAGAAGAAAGAATAGGATATAAATTTGTAAATGGGGAAAGAAGTAAATGTATTTATCATCATTTCTTAGCGTCTCATGTACTGAATCAAATGACTATTGAAAGCAGTGTTTTTTAACAACAATAAGCATCGATGAATACCCCATGCCCTGACCACGTTGCCACGAGTTAACCCAAAATGTCAGTTTGTCTTGCTCTCTATTTCTATAGCCTATATTAAACACATTTTCGCTCTCCTTTATCACTCGTTCTTCCTCCATTTCTTATCATGCTCGTACTTTTTTGCAAGAATTCTCCTTTTAGAGTTCTGTCCCTTTTTTCTTTTTCATTCTTTTTTCTTTTTTATGTCTTGCTCTATTGTACTCTCTCTATGTCATGCAGTCTTATTCCTTTCGCTGTCTCTGTTTAACTTTCCAGTATGTTAAAAGCTCAGTGCAGCCCATGGCCAGTGGCGTAATGATAATTGAGAGGGCCTCCATGCAAGGTACGTGGAGGGGCCCCCTCTGAACTCTATCAGGAGCTCCCCAGCCGAAGTGCAGTGCTGAGGGGGCCCCCTGGAGCTTGGGGGCCACCCGCACTGCGGGGGATGCGGGGGATGCGGGGGCCTGTGTTACACCCCTGCCCATGGATAGTGAAAGGAACCTCAGACATGGTTACTTACAGGCCATCACCTACAAGGAGCTTAGTTGTCCCAGAGAATTATATAAGTACATCCCCGCCACACACTCTGAGCGGGGACCCTTCCACCCTCCCCACCATCTGTCTGAATGGCCTCTCCATGCTTATGTGAGTTCAAGTTCGTGCTCCCTTCTTGTGAGACTCAGTTCAAGGAAGTTTGTGTGTCGATGTGAGAACTCCATGCCTAAGAAGTTCTGTTCCAAGAATAACACTGCTCTGGCAATATAATTCATCGGATCAATAGTGGCTAACAAAGTGGAGCGTGGAAATGCTTAATATTGAACCACCGGGTATCGATCTTAGCAGCATTGTCATTTGTTTGCTCACTAAGGCATTGCAGATGTGAACTAAGTATTCAAATGAGTCGTGTCCACGTTTTAGGTGTGCATTCTAAGAGTTATAGTCCCGATTGTATAATAAGATAAACATGACTACAAGTCCCAGAATGCAATGTTGAAGTGCTTTGATATACACTTCCGTTGGGCTGGAAGTGAAGTCATGTCAGAGCGTCGGGCAGTCGTTAGGTCAATACGCGTGGGTCATCAAGATATTTACAAAAGTGGACATGGCGCCTGTTCAACCTCTTCTTCTAAAGTATTGCAGATTTCTTCAGCGCTTCCTGACCGTTTGCATGTTGGTGTGGGAGAAACCTTTATCGGGACGGGAGCAAGAGATCGAATTACTGCTTCTAAGGTAATTGAGGGACATGTGTTTTTGATGGTTCGGGAAGGTTTCGCTTTGTTTAAATCAGCGCTCTAATGAAAAATGCTTACAGCAGCAAAAACTGTTGTTTGGTATTTCTTAAGCACTTGCTGGGCCTAGAAGTAAAGAATAGGGAAACATTTTAAAAAGCATCAACCCAATGCGCTGCACTCAGCAGCAATATGGAGATAAATATTGTGCTGTATTTGCATAATAAAAAAAAATTACTCGACATCTTAGCCTCCAGATTGACCTGTAGTTGTGTGCAATGCAAAGGGAAAAAAATTGCTTTCCTGAGGAAGGAAATAACTGGCCTGCAAGAAGATGATTCTCCCACAGTCTGCATTTGTGGGGCTATGGACCCTGTGGTGACGCGCTCTAGTCGTTTTGAGCCATTGCCATAACCTGCAAGGGCGAGCAGGCGCCATTGAAGCCCAGTGGGCCCGAGGGACCATACGGCAGCACACGAAAGCCAGTGCTAGAAAGAGAAGAGTCCTGGGGCACTACCAGAGGTCGGGCAGACATCAACAGGGGGCGGACCCAAGGCCAAAAGCTGTAGTGTTCTCTCACAGTGAGTAACCAGAGACACAGCCGTGCACCACAGGACACAGAAGCACGTCCCTACGCATGCCAGGGAAGAACCACAGGGATCAGTCGACATGCCATAGGGTAGCATAGCACTGGAGGTCCCGGGCTCATCCCGAGAAGGGGGAGGAGGCCCTTCACCCATTCAATCAAGCGGGCCGGAGAGAGGCAAGCCCCAGGGAGCCCACCACGGGTTGTCACACAACAGGTCCCTGCCCAACGCAACGGGGGTAAAATATGCATGCAGTCGTCTTCGCTCACCAACCTAGTCCCCTTCTTACCCAAGAGGGGCGAGCCAGCCATGCCATGGGTAGACTGGAAGCGGTATTTCCTGAACTACCTAGCAGCCCTAGAGGAAGAAGGGGAAGGGCCATTCTCCAGTTCAAGGAGGAAGAAAATACTTCTGCACAACCTAGGTCCAGAAGGCATCAGAGTGTATGACAACCTTTTGAAGAAGCCAGACCCCCAAACGACACAAACGAGTTCCAACACGTGCTGGAAGATCTAGACTCCCACTACCGCCCAGTAGTGTGCACAGCCCATAGACAGATGCAATTTCTTCCAAAGGAAACAAAGTAGCGGAGAATTGATAGACGAGTACGTGGCAGCACTACAGAAGTTGGCGGTGACGTGCAAATTCTGTACCCTGCAAGACGAACTCATCAGACATCAGATCATAATGCACACCGCCAATACAGCGATCCAAGAGAAGTTGTGGGTCAATGGAGATGCACCCCTCAAAGAAGTAGTGGCACTTGTGAAGAAAGCAGAACTGTCAAAGAGGTGCGCAGAAGCGGCGAAAAGGGAGAGCATCAACAGAACTCCAGTATGCACGATATCAGACAAAAACAGGCCAGAAGCAACACAGCAACAAACACCGCCAAACTCAAGGTACCAGAAGAAATACCCTCAGAGGTCCACGAGAACCCAAAGACCACAAGGAGACAGCAGAAACACATGCTACAGGTATGGCAACCAAACACATGCAAGCAACGACAAAGGAAGCCCGGCGTTCAGAGCCAAGTACTTCTTCTGCGGAATAATGGCACACTATGAGAAGGTGTGCCGGCGTAAGTTCAAAAGAACGGAAGTGAAGTACATCACCTAGGAATTGGACGGAGACGAGGAAGCCCATGAAGGAGATAATGAAGAAGACGAAGTCTTGTGTATAGACAACCAAGTTCTTGGAGTAAACTGCACAAGATCCAAGAAACCGGCGTTGCAAATGTCGATCGGAGGTATACAGGTGAACATGGTGGCGGATTCCGGCTCCCCATACACCATTATTCAACGAACCATATGGGAAAGAGACTTTGAACCCAGAGTGGGCACGGACCTGCAACCCACAGACATACACCCGGTCACGTTCACAGGGGAACCTATACCCATGGTGGGGTATCGACCATTGACGTTCGAGTTCAAGGGGCGAACTGCAGAAGGAAAGCTGTACGTCGCAGAGAAGGGTCCCTCCATTCTAGGGTGGATGGATCAAGGAGCTCTAGGAATCCAACTCAATCCCGGCGGGACCACTCAGGTGTTGATGACAGACACAGTCCAAGCATACGAAGAAAACGCGTGGAAGAAGGAATACCCAGAAGTCTTCAAGGGGACGATAGGTCGGATGACAAAATTCACGCACAAGATATGCCTTAAGGCCGAGGCGTAACTGGTTAGCCACAGAGTTCGCAACATTCCCTTCAGAAGCAGGGAGGTGGTCCAGGAAGAACTACAACGCCTGGAGAGAAACAGCGTCATAGAAGCCATCGAAAGTGCAGAGTGGCTCGCACCATCAGTGGTCGCACAGAAACCCAACGTGGATTTGAGGGAGCTCAACAAGAACATCCTGGTCGACAAATTCCCACTACCCATAAACGAAATGCTGGCTGAAACAAAGGGAGTCAAGTGGTTCTCAAGGTGGATCTCACCTCCGCGTACCATCAAATCGCCTTGCACCCATCATGCAATCACCTGACATCGTTCATCACGCCTTTTGGATGCTATAAGTTCCTTAGGATGCCGTTCGGACTAGCATCTGCTGCCGCCGTATTCCAAAAGCTCATGCACCGATTGTTCCAGAAGGTGGAAGGAGTGCAGTACTTTCAGGACGACATCCTCGTCATGGGGAAATCAAAGGAAGACCATGATGCCAAACTACACGCTGTTTTGACCATACTGGCACAAAATGGTCTCACCGCAGAATGGGAAAAATGCAAGTTCGGTGTGGGATCAGTGACATACTTAGGCCACGAGATCAGCGGAAAGGGAATAGCCAACGTGGCAGCCATCAAAGAAGCACCTACACCCAAAAGGAAGGAAGATGTCCGTTCCTTCTTAGGCATGGCAGAGTTTTACAGCAAATTTGTCCCTCACTTTGCGTCCAAAACACACCATTTGAGACAACTCCTGACAGAGAAGAACACCTTCAAATGGGCATACGAAGAGCAAAAGAATTTGATCTGTTAAACTAAGACATTTGTGCCGCCATCCCTCTCAAGGGGTTCGACCAAGCGGCCCTGTCCATACTAACCACCGATGCCAGCGACAAGGCACTGGGTGCGGTGCTAATGCAGAGATACCAGTAAGGAGAAGTCACCACGGTCATCTTTGCCTCGCGGTCTCTAGCACCCAACGAGGAGAGATTCAGTGTGATTGAAAAGGAGATGTTGGCAACAGTTTGGGCCATGGAACGGTTCAGACAGTTTTTGTGGGGATCGAAATTTCTACTCCGCACTGATCACAAACCACTGGTGAGAGTCCTGACATCTTGTGGACATGCACACGCGACTCCCCGTATAGCGAAGATGACCCTGAGACTACTTGATTATGTGTACGAGGTGCCTTCCCGGCTCCAAAAACAAAGTAGCTGATTTTTTTAGCAGAGCAGCCGCGATGGAGCCAGCAGCAGATCAAGAGCCCTAAGAATGGGAAGGCTACATGGTAGCACTCACACAAGACCACAAAGGAGTGATCAGTGCACAGGAGTGGGAGGAAGCGTACACTAATGATGATCCCTTGGAAGCTGTGAAGAGTTACGTAACGCAAGGGTGGCCAGACAAGAAGCACCTAGATAGAAATCTGAGGAAATTCTGGGAAGTCCGGGAGGAATTATCTATCGGAGACAATCCAGTGTTCCTACTAAGAGGAGACAAGGTGGTCCCTCCACAGCCCTTGGTGAATCATCTCCTAACCATCCTACATGAAGGGAACCTTGGGATCATGAAGACCAAGGCAAGAGCAAAGCAGGCGTATTGGTGGCCAGCCATGGACAGTCAACTAGAGAAACACGTCAGGACGTACGAACAATGCAACCGGGCAGACAAAACCCAAGTACTACTACGCCCGCCACTAGGAAAATTCACCTGTCCTTCCAGTCCGTGGGAAATGCTTTTGGTGGACATATTGGGTCCCATTCTGGATACCAAAGGTGTGCCCAAATACGCCATAGTACTGATAGATAGGTACTCTAAGTGGCCGGAAGTGGATGTGTGTGAAGTGGCTGACACCGAGGCAGTGCTATCTTTCCTCACCCCCACATTCTTGAGGTAAGGGATCCCAAAAGTGGTCACCTGTGACAATGGACCACAATTCAGTTCAGCAAAATGGAACGGGTTCATGGACCGCAACGGAATAGAAGTCAAACACACTCCAGTGTACCACCCGGCGGGAAATGGACTAGCAGAGAGATTCAATCGAGTAATTATGGGGTCAGTGCAAGCAGCGATAAGTGCTGGACAAAACTGGGAAAAAGAGCTCCAACGGATGCTATGAGCTTATCGTATCACCCCAGCAAATACCAGATACAGCCCATTTAAAATACTCTGAGGACGTGACCCCTTCACGAGGGACAATCTGGCGTGGAAACAACTAATTGTCCAAAGCAGGTGGTCTCCGGCTGTGGTGCGTCGCAACATCGACAAGGCGCAAGCCTTGTACACCGAGTACTACAACAAACGTCGAAATGTCAAGGAAGTAACCCTAGACAGGGGTGAGTGGGTTAGAGTGAAACAAGCAGTACTAAAGAAGAAAGAAGACAGTAAATTCAGTCCACCTTTACAAGTTGTGGAGCCTTACGCCAGGTCAGCCCTGTCTATGCCATGCCACTCCATGAAACTCTACTGTAAGACACTTTACAACACGGCTCTCCACTCCACTGTACTCCACTCTGCTACCCCACTCCGCTATATCCAACTCCGCTTCACTAAAATCTACCCCACTCCAATCTACCATACTCTAATCCACTCAATCTACTCCACTCCAATGTATCCCACTCCAACCTAAACTACCTCAGGCTACTCCACTCTACCCAAATCTCCACCACTACCCCCTCTAATCCACCCAATCTACCACACTCCACTCTACTTTACTTCAATCCATTCGATCTACCCCTCTCCAATCTTCTCTACAACACTCCAATCAAACTAGCTCCTCCCCAATCTACCCCACTACAACAGTCTGACTTCAATCTAATCCACCCTACTCCACTACACTTCTGGCTACCCCACTTCAAACTACTCCACTCCAATCTTTCCCAGTCTACCCACTCTACCACAATGTACCTCACCCTACTCCAGCGTACCCCACTCCATTCCAATATACCCATCTCAAATCTACCCAATCTACCCCACTCTATCTGCCTTACTCTGCCCCACCCTATACCACTCCAGCTCAATCTACCCAATTCCAGTCTACCTCAATATACCTCACTCAACTCTACCCTGATTTACCGCACTCCTATCTACCCCAGTTCACCCACATCTACTCCACTACAATCTACCATGCTCTAATCCACCCAATCTACTCCACTTCAATGTACCCCACTCCACCCTAATCTACCTCCACTCTCCTCCACTCTACCATACTCCACTCTACCCCAATACCACACACTCCACTCTATCCTACTCCAATCCACCCAGCCTACCTCACTTCTCTCTAGCCCACCCCACCCTTCCCAAATATACCCCACTCCACTCTACCTCAATCTGCCCCACTCCACTTCAATCTATCCCACTCCAATCTACCCCCTTCAATCTAGCCTAATCTACTCTCGTTACTCCACCCTACCCTACCCCATTCCACTCCATCTCATCTACCCCAGTCTATCCTACTCCACTATACCCCCTCCATTCTAATCTACCCTACTCTAATTCACTCAATCTGCTTCACTCCAAGTATCCATATCCACTCTACCCCTCTCCACTCCAATCTACTCTACTCTAATCCACCCAATTTACCTCATTCCAAATACCCCACTCTTTCCTAATGTACCCCATTCCATTCTACCCCAATATACCACACTCCACTCTATCCACTCCAATATACCCCAATCCTCCCAGATCTACCTCACTCCACTGTACACCACTCTACTCAAATCTAGCCCACTAAATGTACCCCACTGTTCACCCAAGTTATCCCACTCAACACCACTACAGCCTACCCCACTCCAGTCTACCTCACTCTACCTCAATATACCCCACTACAATCTACCCCACTCCATGCTACCCCAGTCTACCCTTTCCTACTCTAAACCAATCTGCTCCAATCTGTTACCTCAATCTGCTCCACTCCAAGTATCCCACTCCACTCCAATCTACCCTACTCCACTCCAACCTACTCTACTCCATTGCAATCTACCCTACTGTAATCCACCCAATCTACCCACTTCACTTCAGTCTGCCCCACCTCACTCAAATCTATCCCACTCCAATGCACCCCACTCTTCCCCAATCTACCCCAGTATATCTCACTTCACTCAACTCCAATCTACCCCACTCCACCCCAATGTACCCCGTTCCACCTTTTTCTCCATCTAGCCCACTCTACACCACTACTGTCTACCCCACTCCATTCTAATTCACGCTACCAGACTACAATCTAATCCACTGTATCCCACTCCACTCTAAACCAATCTACCGTACTCTATGCTACTCTATGCTACCCCAATCCACTCCACGCTACTCTAAATCAACCTACTCCATTCCACTCTACCCCACCTCAATAGCGTTTGGCCATGCTGAACAGCAGCCACACTGGTGTACATTTATATAGTGCTTACTACTCCTGACAAGACGTCAAAGTGCTTTCCCGGAAACTTAACAAATTCTACTGTAGCACTCAATTAGATGCCAAAAATATACATCCTAGTTAATACTAGGCTAAAAACATATTTTCCTTGATAGGATGTAACATGAAAAATCTACACAAAAAGGTGCTGGGTCAGATAAGAATATAGCGTCTCCTTCAGAAATCAGGAAACTAACTTACATCTATTTTCTCTTTATATCCAGCCCGTGTTAAATAAGGGGAACAAAACAATAACCTCTTTTCCACTCTCCGTGGATCAGATGAATCAGATAAGTAACTATCTCCTTCTAACCATATATAACATCATCCTACCATATACCTGATAGACGAGGATTCTTTGGTTAAATATATCTTTCTTCTCTCATTGTATTCTATATTCAGGACGAGAGGCTGAAGAAACTCCTGCGCGAAGAAACAGAGCTACACAAGCAGGTACCTCCAGCGAGGGAACATGGATGCGGACAGGAACCCTGAAGAAGAGATCAACGACCTGTAAGAGGAAGACCCACTTGAAGGAGCCGTAACATGTCAGAAGTGTCCAATCAAGGTACCACAAATTCCCAACTGCAGGACAACAGGACCTGAGCAGGTAAGTCGACAACACAAAGGGATTGTGGGAAATGCTAGGCAGATCTGTGACTGAACGTGAACCACGTTCTTGTCATGGACCGACCAATTTATCCGCACTTGACTCCACCCAGCACCCTGTCTGCAATAGGAGGGGACGTGACTGACAATGCCCGCACCCTGCTCTCCTTGAGCCTTGTTCTGTGTTTAGGGCCTTGTTTTTTGTGAACCGGCTTTTGTGTCATAGATTATGACCATCTTCAGTATTACCTGTTTTAGATGCTGAAAGGAGGATGTAGAATGGATCCTTGTTCAACGAATTTGAAATGCTTTGATGCTTTGATGCTTTATGGGACAGATTGATCACTGGTATCCTGGAATGGAACCTTGTTCAACAAATTTGAAATGCTTTGATGCTTTGATGCTTTATGGGACAGATAGATCACTGGTATCCTGGAATGCTATCACTTTGCCCTGATAGTATTTCCAGAGGCATATTTGTTTGAATGAGTGGTGAAGGGGCTTGGTGCCACAGTCATGCAACTGTAAAGGGACAGCATTGATTCAGTCAACTGTTAAATGCCGAATTTGTCACTTCCCCAAGCTGGAAAAGAACACACAGGATATCTCTCTCCTGTCTCTGGATGTCTTAGATGTCTATTTCTGACCTGCACCATCACTCGGCCATGTGAAAGCCACTGCAACCGTGGCTGTGCATTGAGATTCAGTCTTACAAAAATGTTTGAACCCTTGCAGCGATAATATTACCTTTCTCATGCTACCTTGGCAAAAATATTAAAGTATGTCCATGTGCTAATATATAGTGAACCCCTAGTTTTTCCAAGTGTTTCTCAGCCAGTAAGACTAAGCAACTTACAACCTGAAAAAAGAAATAGCAACTGGTGACCTGACATAATATATCCATTGTCCATGGTCTGGAACATAGAGTTGTGCCCTATTCCTTATAATCATGAGTCTATTAAGTTATCTGGTCAGTGCTCCATTCCGCATGGTGGTGAACAGTGCCATGGGGCAAACTTGCCTTGCTTTGCTCTTACTAAGCATGGCCTCATGGCTCTGTTTGCACTTGTCAACTGGTATTGGGGGTTTCTGTTGCCCAAGCAGATCCACACCCAGTCACTACTGGCACAATTTCCACTCTGATTGATTTAGGACTATGAAAATACATAAATATACATACAGTGTTAAAATATATGTTTGCATATGTGGTCCTGGATCATATTATTGTACAGGGATTCCTTCACACTTAACTAACAGCCGTCTGCAAAAGAGCAATGGGGGAGGGGTTGTAACTCATTGAGAATTTACGCTACAAATGTATTTGCTTTTATTTTTATTTGAAAAGTTTTGTATAGCGCTGGCTAGACCCGGAGGTATCAGAGCGCTATACATGCGGACGAACATTCTTTCTGAGAATAGTTACAAGTTCCATGAGTTACTGGAGTGAAGTTACATGCGCTAAAAATATAGATGTAAGGAAAAAAAGCAGACAAGAGGAGAGAGATTCAGGGGAGAGAGGATAGGAGCAGGGGAGGTAGACCAAGAATGAGAGAGGGAAAGAGGTGGGGGGGGTGAAGGAAAACACAACCGGGAGACGAGGAGAAACAGTGTCCCAAGTCCGGTGTGCTGTGATCCCAGTGGAAGAGGTATTATTCCCACACTTACACTGTGTGTGGTTCCCTTTGCACTGTGGGGGTCTCTGAAACTCCAGGGCATAAATACTGGATCCCTCCCCAACAAGGGGAGAAGGAGTGCTTTGGCAAGGGGCGCCATTCCCTCACCTACGCTGTGTGTGGCTCCCTTGACGCTGTGGACTCTATCAGGGGGGTCTCTGAGACACCTGGGTATAAATGCTGGATCCCTCCCCAACAAGGGGAGAAGGAGTGCTTTTGTAAAGGGCACACACAATGGTGGGTAACACATAGTTACAGCTAGTACAGTTACAGTTACAGGTATATGCTTAGGAGAGAAACGTGAGCTTACACAATAATATAAGATATTAGCGCTTAACATATCCAAGACACATGTCATATGGGGAATGGAAGGTAGTAGGGGAGAGAAAAGCAGACAGAGTCAGGTAGAGCTGAAGGGGGAAAGTAATCCAAGGGGAACAAAGCAGTCAAAGCAGTCGAGGGGAGATACAGATAAAACCGTGAAAAACCATGAAAAACAATGTCCGATGTCCGGCTGGGTAGGTGACGGCCGAGAGGCTGTCCCAAAGCCAGACTCCGCTATAGGTGAATAGGACAGCTCCACTGGGCAGCGGCCAAAGGTACTCAGGCTTCGCGGTAAGTACACGGGGTTTAAAGTTTCATCCCGTGGGGCATCGTCATAGTTCCATAGAATCAGTCCCGGTGTTACTGGGAGGCGCCGTCTGCCATATCTTCCAAATGACAAATGACATGCAAATCTGGTGCATAGCCTTGAATTGGGATTTAATGTCAGCTCTCCCACTAATTATATCAGTTGCCCTGTTCCTAGCATTTGGTTGTAAACTCCTATTTGGATTTCTGGTCAGTATGGTAATTTTTTAGACTGTTTTCCAAAAAAAGAATCTGGTATTGATTGCTTTCTGTATGCAGAGGAAGCGTGACAGCGTCTGGTGAACAGCGGCGGTTTCTTCACTTGGACAGGTCAGTCCTCTTTCTTTACCTCCTGCCCACCTCTTCATCAATGCCTTGCTCTCACCATTACCTCTTTGACCAAGTAACCTTAATGTTAAACTTATGAACCCTTGTAACCATATCTCATCGGGCACACTATATAAAATAAAAGGGTTGGAACGTTTTAAAGGCAGCCCAGTCCTATTAAAAACCTAAAATAGTGGTGTTAACATGATACTGATGTATGTTAATTTCTTTTTCCTCCAGACTCTATGAAGTCTATGTGCAGGGATGAAGGCAGGCCATCACTGGACAACGAACCATGAGAAGGAAGCTGGCTATAAAGATATGCAATACTGGAAGAGAACTAAAGAAAACTCTGAGTCTAAAAACAAACATTGAAGTTACTGGCTTTCATTAAACCTGTTTGTTCCTTTTGTAGTATTCTGGCATTTTTTCCCCTCTTGAACAGTATCCTGGACTTTCTTTATGTTCTCTTGTTCGGTATTCTGGCTCCTATGGGGCCAAAGGTGTGTTTTAGATCAATAAAATTACATGTTAACAGATCCCCTTTTATGCTTTTTCATTTATCTATCACTTTTTTCACAGTCAAGATATGAATTTGTTAAGAAAAATGCAATAATAGTGCATAGAAGTAACTACCGCTCAAACGGTTGATTGAGGTCCCAAGGGACTGATGCAAAGTCAATGTTCAGCCTGGCGCAATCAATGGCAGACCGGCTACATGATCCAGTCCCACTGAAGAAATTCCTTGAATGGAGCTTTGGTCGACGTCGAGAGTCTACTGCGTCATCATTGAGCCGTGCAAGGGGGGTCCTGTGTAGTTGTCAAGCTACATTGAAGTGAATGCAATGCGTAATCGATGCGCCAGGGTCGTTGTTGAGCTGTATAGACTGTGGATTCTTTGTTGACTAGCAGCTTCTGCATCAGCATTGAAGGGTGATTGTTAGCAATGGGATTTCTAGTTGGCTAAGGCTTGCGCCAAAGCCAGGCAGAAACCACCACTCTAGGTAGGGCAAGGGAGTTACACGCTGAAGATAACCCCTGCTCACCCCCTTGGTAGCTTGGCACGAGTAGTCAGGCTTATTCCAGAGTCAATGTGTAAAGCGTTTGCACAACACACACGCACAGCAACAACACACTAGGCACACCACAAAAAAGAACTCCAAACAAGGTTATATAAAAAATAGCCTTTGTATTATCATAAACACATTAGAAACATAATCACACAATATACACTGTGCCAACTGGCACTAGGCAATATTCACAGGGGATTATACACAGGACCAGGCCCATCGGGCCACGGTCAGAACCATCACAATGCAGGTAGTAAATATAAAACACAACCAGTAACTACTGGTACCATAATGACCTCAGCATTATCACATTAGGCATAAAACATATCCTGCATGACATTAGGCCTAAACACATTAGGCCCAAACCTCATTAGCATAACCACATTACGCACTATGCCTCACCAGCATAAAAACAGTATGCAATAACCTCCTAAGCATAAATACATTACGCGTTAGATATCCCCAGCATAAACACATTATTCAATCACCTCATAAGCATAAACACATTTACAAATTAGGTATTGCATAAGGGCCTTGTGCCCTACAAACATAGAACTGACCCCCTGGCCAACTGACCTTCACTAGGGGCTCAAAATGCCCTCTGTCCAGAAATGTTAGGGCTCCTTCAGAACCGTCTACTGGTCCTCTGGCTGCCAATGCAGCGAAAAGCAATGTGCTCCAAAGCACTGGGTGCACAAAGGTGCTGGGGGCGTAGGATGCACCTGACCCCCTTCTTAACCAAGAGAAATGGAGCTGAGAAGAAATGACCACTGTCAACATGGAGCACAAATGGTAGCCCCACTCTCGGACTCTGCAAAATAAATGGCCCCAACGTTGCAGCTGCCCCGTCAGGCGGGGCAGCTGTGACGATACGCTGGCATTTGCAGTGCCTCTCGAGCCCCATTCACCGGCTCCTCTCTGTGCCCTCGTTTGGCACCAACTGTGCAAAAGTGGAGCCCCACTGGGGCTCCTAACTAAAACTGCCCCACGCGACATGTATCAAAGAGCCCCCACTCAATGGGGGTCTTTTCTCTCGGGGAACTTCTGGCCACTACCAGGCGTTGCCTGGCTCCTGGAGGCTTGCCTTCTTCCTCTGCCGGGCCCCGAACTTCACCACGGGGGGAGCCATGAGGACTCCTACCTTGGAGCAGCCCCCCTCCTCTCTCTTTGGATCCAATGTGCCCGTAAGGTGCCGGCTCTCCAGCTGCCAGGCCCCGCCTGCCACAAGACTCCTTCCCGACTGCTCTGCTGGCTTCTCAACATACACAGGGCTTCCCTTTCCTCCTGGAAGCCCCGCCCATAGCCAGGCACAGCCTTGCCTGACTTCCTGGCCACAGGGAGTGAAGTCTCCCATGGCTCCACACTCCTTCTCTGGGTGCACGGGACACAGCAACGCGGGGTGGGATCCCGCCAGCAGCTGTACAAAGGTACGGAGTGCAGCCTCCGAGGTCTCCGCTTACTTTGCTGGGCACCAAGCGTGGTTCCCACCGGCAACACGGGAACCCCGTCACTTCCAGGCACAAGGTTGCCAGCCTTCTGGTTTTGCTGGACTCGGTGGCTTCCCCTCTCCTTACCGAAGCGCGGGGTAGGCTCCCGCCTTCCATTAAGCACGATTGCGGGGTGGGCATCGCTTTCTTCAGATCTGGGTGGCTCCTCTGGGCGGCGGCAATGCAGGATGGGCTCCCACTCGTAAATGCACATCAATGCGGGGTGGGCACCTGCAAAAGGATCAGCAATGCGGGGTGGGCACCCACTCATTAATAAAGCATCAAAGCGGGTGAATCCCATGTCGCAGTCCAGTGCTGCAGATTAAAAATAGGAGCACTTTCCTCAGCTGGTAATTTAAATATAGCGCTCACGAGGCGCTAGGTCCTGGACAGCACAAGAAAAGGTCCAAGGGGCACAGCTAGGCCCCGGGAAGCCAGCACACAGGGCCCTCCAGCCCTGTGGCAGTTGCTCCTGGGCCCCCAGCAGCAGCAAACCCCCGCAAGTTCAGGAACAACACCACATCATGGGGTCACAGCCCCTATACTTATACTACACATTCCTTTGTCTGCAGTACAGGGTTTGGGGGAACCAGATGCAACTGGGCTCCTCTTCCCCTTTGTCAGGTGGGGGCTCAGTGATCAGACACACCACAGGGGGCGGAGCCAGCATTGTACAGGCTAGGCACAGACCCATTCAAGGTCAGGTGATTACTCCCAATGCAGATGTCCCATTCAGCCTAGTGCTGACTCACCCTGCCCCTCCTGGAGCCACACACACCTCCCAGCCCCTGTCACTCAAAAGCCAGACATTCAATTCACATCAGGCAGGCAGACACATAGCTCACAGAAATGCCAACTTCTAAAAGTGGCATTTCTAAAATAGTTATTATTAATCTGTGCACACCATTACGCAACATTTATTATCACTATTCCAAATATACCAAACATGACCGCGCTGCACCTCTCATACCAGGAATTACCACTGAAACACTTATCGGGGAATCCCCAATGCATTCCTATGGGAGGGCAGCCCCACAGTAGTGAGAAACTAAAATGGCTGTTTGTCACTAGCAGGACATGTCACACACTTAAGGTACATGTCCTATTTTTTACCTACAATGCACCCTGCCCAGAGGGATAGCTAGGGCCTACCTTAGGGGTGACTGACATGCAGTTAAAGGGGGTTCACAGACATGGCACACACTTTAGGTGCCACATCACAACAGCAGTGACACTGCGCGCACAGGTCCTGCAATGGCAGAGGCCTGAGATAGGTTTGAAAGGCTACTTTGGTGGGTGGTGGAATCAGCGCTGCAAGCCTACCAGTAGCATTTAATTTACCAGCCCTTTACAAGGAACTTATAGGTAAATTAAATAGGCCAAACAGTTGTAGACTAATCTTACACTATTTAACACAGAGAGCCCACACACTTTACACTGGACAGCAGTGCTAATGTGCCCAGAGTCCTGAAACCACCAACACCATGTCAGAAAAAAGACTAGTAGAAAGGCAAAAAGTTTAGGGATGACCCTGCAAAAAGGGCCAAGTCCAACAGTGATGCAGCGGAACTTCTCACACAGTTGAGGCAATGCATCAGTTTTTGCAGAATTCAGCTGCAGAACCCACATCTGAGGCCCAGGACTCGGGGGTGCACCTTAGGCAAAGGTTAGACTCACTGGGGGCAGAGTCTAGCAGCACCAGCAGGATTTCAGGAAATCACTCTGGGTTCAAGTGAGATGGGTCTAGTTCCTGTCCGCAGCCGGGGAGAGATCAGCAGGCAGCAGTGCAGCTCAGCAAAGCAGAGAAGCAGATCCTGAGAACAGCCATTGACAGAAAAGTGGCAATGCACTTATTTGGTAGGGTCAGAACTCTGGGACTTATATCCAAAAGTGCCTTTGATGGAGGGGGTAACTTCTCTTTCAACCCAATCCTGTCTGTCAGGCTCTTTGTGGAGAGTAATCGGCTCTTTCTGTGAGGACAGGACACAGGATTTTCAGGTGTAATTGTGAGCTTCCTCACCCCTTCCTACGCAGGAAAGCTATCAGAATACAGATGAATTGTCTTGCATACCCAGCCCTACCTGTGTTTGTGACTGTCTAGAGGAAATGCAAGTGTAGCTGTCACTCAGACATGTATTGGACAAAGGCTGCAGGAAGATGGATCAAAGTTATAAGCACGTTTTAAAAGTGGCATTTCTAAAATAAAGCATGATGAAGCTAATCCTTTCTGATCAGGAATTACAAAAAAAGTGTTTTATAGAATCCCCACTGCTAGCCTCTGAGAGGAGTACTCCACACAGTAGTGAGAAACCAATTCGGCAGTTTGTCACTACCAGGATAAGTAAAACTTAAAAGTACATGTCCTTCCTTTTAGATACACAGCACCCCCCATAGGGCTACCTAGGGCATTCCTTAGGGATGACTTACATGTAATAAAACGGCAGTTTAAGACTTGGCAAGTGGTTTTACATGTCAAAACAAAGTGGCAGTGAACTGTCCACACAGGTCCTCCAATGGCAGGCCTGAGACAGGATTGAAAGGCTACTTGTGTGGGTGGCACAACCAGTCCTGCTGACCCTCTGGCAGCATTTAGATTACAGGCCCTGGGTATATGTTACACAACTTTACAAGGGACTTACAGGTAAAATAAATATGCCAGACAGGAATACATCAATGTCACCATGTTTAGGGGAGAAACACGTGCACTTTAGCACTCGTCAGCAGTGGTAAAGTGCTCAGAGTCCTTAGAGAAACAAAAGATACATCAAAAAGTGGAGGTAAGCATGCAAAAATGTGGGAGGAATACCTTGGTCAACTGCAACACTTCGATATACTACTGCAATGAATGCTCTGGCTCTCCATGTTCTTTGTCAAGGACTTCTTTTCAGGCTCTTTATGTCTAGTACAGAGTTACCTCTATTCTCAAAGTAACAAACCATGTGAACGTACCTTTAAAGAAAAGACAAGCAAACGGTACTTTATAGAGAAAGAAAGACAGCCCAGTTCTGGCAACTTAATGTATTAACTAGATGGAGCACATTTAATATGCATGTGCACATTATACTTACAACCAAAAAAAGAAATGTCAATACATTAGATTCAGAATTAGATTCATATTACATTTCAGTGAATTGTGAAGTGATTTTCAAAGCACGAATAAAGTGTACTAAGAACTACATTCTGAATATAAATGCTGATACATTAGTGCATGCGTTTACATAAATCATTCTTCTTTCTAACGTAAATACATTTTAATAGTGTGTTGCTGGCTTTATCCAATCTCTAAACCCTATATACTGTTCAATTAAGTTAAGGCTTACAGTGTATATGATTTTCTTATTCAACAATGAATGCACTTCAGTACTGAGTTCAAGTGCAACACTTTACATTAATAACATTATATCACACAAGTATGTAGTGCTAAGTGCACATATATATGCATATTTGTGACGTGTAATGATGAGCCAACATATTGCTGCTCCAGTGCCAATCCAGTCCTGGGCCGTTGGAAGTGGATATAAAGTGCTGCAACTGCCAGAATCAACATATTGATGACGTTGCACCAATCGTAACTGCCATATCTTACTAAAAAACGATGCATCAAGGCTGCTGCACTAACCGTAGTGAAGGACTGGGCTATTCTAAGGCCCAGTGGTGCCAGGGGACAACACCTGAAACCTTCGTGGGTTACCTGTTCCGGCGTACAAGACACAGAGACACGGGACACTTCCTGCGACGTCAAAGATCAGCGTTTATTTACTGCAGGGATACAGAAATCGCAAGAAGTACACAACGTGTAGGTTCTGAGAGACTGCTTCAAATTGTACAAGTGGATCGCTCCTTTTATACACATTTTCGTCATTGCACAACATGGCAAACAAAAGGTTACAACTCAGTTCCCACAGTAAACTTCAAAAGGGTCGCATTCATGTTTCAGAATCCCGGAACATAATTACAGCAGCATTGCCGGTTCCCAACTGTAAAAGCACATTATCCCCACATTAAGCACATTCCATTCTGACTGTAAACGAATTAGGAGAAGGGACAGAAACAGATGCAAAGGAAAAACAAGGATGCACAACCGATTGGAAAAAGAGTGTAAAGAGCAATATCGGAAACTCGATTACAGGATCAAAGGACTCGTGCCTAATGCATGCATGACTGAAACAATAGACTGGCACGGCAAGATGAGCCTCGAGCGGAGCCATCTGCCTTTGCCGTGTCATCCCCCTCATCATAAAGACACCTTCAAAGGAACACGTGTCCTCCGCGAAAGCTTGGGAATCCCAGGGTCACAAAGCGGACAAGGTCCGTTCGCTGGCTACTTGAGGGCAAGAAACAAAATGGATGCCGCATCTAAAATGGAACCCGAGGGTTCAGATGGACATTCCCAGGAATGAGACGAACCGTACATAATAGCGTAGCGAAAACGCGTACACCCACTAAACTCGTCATTTGCGGTTCGTAGATACCAAACTCGTCCATATTCGAACATACCCAAAAAGTGCCATTACGATTCTCACGGAACCTCAGACGCTCCTTTTGCCCTCATGTAGGCAAGCACTAGTCGAGATCAGAATCGATTTCGATATTCATCAAATCGTTCAGTTGTTGCTGGAACATCATTCTATCCATCAATGTCTCCTTGGTAACAGATGGCCGTCTTATACACGTTGTGGCACAAAGACCACATAAGGCAGGACCACACTGCACACAAAGACAACACGTGAACAAAAACGTTACAACAACCCCTACGATCATCAGAATCTTCCAACCCCAAGTTGATATCAGGCCCCAAAACCATCCTAGAAGTGTCCAACCACCTCCGTCCACGTGTATGGACTCGGAGATCTTATGTAACTTCGAGATGGCTTGGTAAACAGTTGGAGCATTGTCAGGGATGAAAATGCAACAGCTCGAATGGATCACTTTGCACACACCACCTCTATCTGCAAGAACAACGTCTAGAACCATACGGTTCTGCAACGTCATAAGTCTATCCGCCTGAAGTTCTGCTGTTAAATTACCAAGAGCACTCGCAGTTAGGTTAGCAGTCGACTCTACCACACGGGTCAACTGTCTCAGGTGTCTACTATTAACCATAGGTCCCCAAAACGGCAAGAAACCCTTAAAGAAGTCTCCTGCTTCTTGACCGGCAGTGTCCTCTTCACTAATAACGCCTCTCACAACTCTAGTCTTGTGATAGTCTGAGGCAACTGTAAAAGTCGGTGGCAAAAGATTCGCAATATAACAGGTACCCGAGAAGTCACGGGGCAACCATGTATATGCACGTTCATAACACACGAAATAGGTACCCTTTGCAGTCAAGAAAACAGGGGAAGAGAGCATCGGTAGAACATACGTATCAGTACAAGCACTCTTCCCAAGTTGCGCTCTCGGATTTCGACCAAGACCTTTCAAGCAGAAATTACCGAGGTGGGGTACGATCCATATTGGAGACGAGCTCTTAAGCTGTCTATCACCCACTGACATACTATACTCAGCCTCACTCAGATCCTTATAGGCTTGCACCTCTTCATCTGGAATAAGCGATGCATCAAAAATATCTCTATCTAAATCAGCAATCGCTATCGCCAAAGGCTTGTGGTACGGACCAGGACCGAAGTTTGCAGGGCGTGGCTCTCGACTGGGGTAGGAATCTAGTGCACTACGGAACATAGTTTGGAATGCTCGAGCTGACCCTTGGGAGCTATAAGGAAGAACCAAATACGGAATACCCCTATCCATGGTATGTGGCATTAACCCGCACACCCAACAATTGGTAGTATTCATCACCAACTGATGCTGATGTAGGAGTTGAACGAAGGAATTATTCATGAATTCCGCACGTCTAACCTGTTCATGTTGGGGCAGAGGATGAAAGGAATGTGGAGAAACAGTGGTAATAGAACTTAGTTTAGGAGAAAAAGTAGGTGAAATGGAAGGCAATAACGACTGTATTCCAAAATACACTCCACCCACCAATAGCACAGATACAGTCAGAAACAGCAGGAATACCTGAAACAAAAAACATTTTGTTCGTATAATCTTATGCAATTTTGATCTTTGCTCCGACATCCTTTCTACTTCCAACAGCTTAGAGAATGCCATCCTCTAAAAACCGTCCGTGACGTCCTTGACGCACTTCGTTCTGAGTAGCGATTATCAATTCCCAGGAGTTCCCAGGAGTCGACAAAAAGTAACCGACCTAGTGTCAGGAACCTGCTAAACAGAAAGGAGTACTCGCACGGCCCTACGGTTAACCCGGATGATAGGTTTTCTTAAACAAACACTCAACTTAATAAAAATCTCTTAGCTGTAAAAAGCACACATAAAAAGGAACTCAAAAATCAGAAAAGGATGTAATTGTTCTTAATGTTCGTGGCAACAGTAAAGGAAAATATAAGAAACATTTTATTAGTCCTTGTCACGTGGGCGAAGAAAATATCGATTTCTTACAGGTCGAGTCTGCTCTTCAAATAATTGTTCAACTGGTGAAACAGTGTTCAGTCGATCAGATGACAATGCAGACCTTGAGTTCTCCAAAACTGACGGCTCAACAGATGTGTCTGGCTGCAATGAATTGTCTCTTACAGGTTGAGCATCACTAAACGGCACAAAGCATAGAGGGGTCTCGGTTTCCGTTGTCGCAATACCAGTTCTCACCCAACTGTCTGCTGGTGAAGGGATCGGAACCTTCTTGATATGGGTGGCGTGCACCCAGTTCTTCCTGCCTTCCAACCGAACTGCAGTCCTTGTAGCCAGCAGCACTTGGAAGGGACCCACAAATCTCGGCTCCAAGTTACGTTTTCTGCCAAAATTGCGGGTAACAACCCAGTCACCCGGTTGAAGCCGATGTCCAGGACCCTCTGTCTGTGCCGGTAAAGCTTCAAAGACCTGTTGATGAATTAACCTCAGTTTAGCAGTCAGATCATGAAGATAATCAGTTAACATTGGATACTCAAGACTATCAAAGGCCTTAGGCCTCGGGACTCCCCAAATGTTCGCAGGGCGGCCGAACACAATCTCATATGGGCTGAGCCCTACTCGAGAGTGCACAGTCGCTCTGGTTGATAAGAGAGCCAGAGGCAAGGCATCAGGCCATGACAAACCAGTCGTAGCTTGTATCTTCGCAAGTTTCAGCTTCAGAGTACCATTGTACCCTTCAACCAAACCCGCTGCCTGGGGATGATTGGCGCTATGGAATTTCTGTCGATTTCCAAGGCCCTTACACACACTCTGCATCACTCTTCCCACAAACTCGCTTCCGTTATCTGACCACACAATCCGTGGCATTCCATACCGAGGAAAGTATTCCTTCAGTAGTACTTTCGCTGTGGACAGGGCAGTATTATCCTTAAGAGGATAGGCCTCGATCCATCTGGAGAACGCACAAACCACAACCAAAACGTACTTCAGATTATTGCATCTCTCCATATGGATGAAGTCCAGTTGGATAACTTCAAAGGGACAGGCAGGAGGAGCAAAATGACCAGGTGGAGCGGGGGTGCCCTTGCCAGGATTATGCATCAAACACACCATACAACTCTTAACCACCCTCTCAGCACATTTAGCAATACCATTGTTCTTCCATACAGGGGACAATAACTTACATATACCTTTCGCACTAATGTGTGACAAGCCGTGAGCCATAGTCACAACAGCTAGCACATATGCATCTGGTAACATCCACCTCTGATATTCTGACAAGTCAACCCAACATCCATGCGTGTCTAACTTTCCCGTGCTTTCTTTCCACTTGATCTTTTCAGTTTCAGTGGCCTCATTCTGAATTGCTTTCACGCTCTCAACAGTGTCTTCACACATACCAGTCTCCGTCGGCCACCTCACTGAACTCGTAACATACATTCGGGTTACAAGATTCTTAGCCGTTTCTTTAGCAATCTCATCCGCAAATGCATTACCACGACCAACGTCATCCGTAACCTTTCGATGCGCACTACATTTAATGATCGCCACCTGTTTAGGCAATGTAAGTGCATCCAAAAGATCGTTCAGGAGCTGTCCATGTTGGATCTTCGTACCATGCGATGTCATAAATCCTCTTTCTCTCCACAATCGACCAAAACTATGTGCAACACCAAACGCATACTGACTGTCGGTAAACACATTCACTCGCTTTCCCTTAGATAAAACACACGCTCTTGTCAACGCAATCAATTCTGCCGCTTGCGCTGAATTCTGACTCAATCTCGCAGTTTCCACAACCGTGCTCAACGTCACTACAGCATACGCAGTCGTCACATCACCATTCGGCAACTTAAAACATGAACCATCAACATACAAAGTGCCATCGGGGTCTGTCAATGGAGTGTTTTTCAGGTCCACCCGACCCTTCGTTTCTTCTAGGGGTGGGCGGAATTTGCGGAATTAACCTTCGCAAATTATCGCGAGAATGTTTAAAATTATCGCAAACAAGCAGAAATATCGCAAAGATGCGGAAGTTTTTTTCCGGCATGTTCGCGAGATTTTCTGCATGGTTGCGGGTCGCCAACTTACCCATGTGGTTGCTTGCGGGCGCGGCCATCTTGTTTTGAGTTGTTCTCGCGGTGCATGATCGCGAGAAGAAAGACGTGATCGCGCGACGCATGACGTCACTGCGGGCGCGAACTGTCGCGAGACAGCGCAAATGGCTAAAAACAATACAACATCTCATGGAGAACGCGACCGGATCAAGAAAACTTGTCGGCGAACGCAGGGATTCAGGTAAGGCGATCGCGCGCGCGCGAGAATGTATCATTTTACAGCGCGAGCAAGAAAAAAATTATCGCCAAGCTGCGGAAACCGGAATTTTTGACATTTTCGCGCTCTCCGCGGAACGCAAAAATGTCAAATTATCGCAATTTCCGCGAACGGAACGAAATTTTTGCCCAGGCCTAGTTTCTTCCTCAGTTCGTAAATAACAATCATGTGGTGGTACATCATCTGATTCCATATTAGTCGGCAACAATGTCGCCGGATTCAGCACATTACAACGCTTGATCTGTATATGACTTGCCAAAAGTGTCAACTCATACCCGGACAACCTTGCACTCGTCAGATGTTGAGTTTTTGTCCAATTCAGGAGAGTGTCAACTGCATGCGGAACCATCACTATGAGCATATTATCCATGACCAGACCTGCGGATTGTCGAATAGACACCGCAGCTGCCGCTGCCACTGTCGCTCTCAAGCAACTTGGCAACGCTCTAGCTACCGGGTCTAAAGTCGAGGAAAAATACGCACATGGACGCTGCTTACCACCAAATTGTTGCGTCAAAACACTCAACGCACGACCTTCTCTCTCGTGAACGTATAGTGTAAATGGCTTACTGTAATCAGGAGTACCTAACACAGGAGCCGAACACAGCGCATCACGTAGTTCAGAAAAACTTTTCTGACATTCTTCCGTCCATGGCAAAGGAGTCGAAACATCCTTGCACGTGAGAGCTATCAATGGCTTCGCTAACAGTGAAAAGTTCGGAATCCACTGCCTGTAGTATGACGTGATACCGAGAAAGGCACGCACATCTCTCTGAGTTATTGGCACAGTCATTCGAGCAATTGCTGCGATTCTTTCAGGGGTCAACCTTCTTCCCGCCTTTGACAATAAGTGACCTAGATAGGTTACTTCTTGACAACAATGTTGTAGTTTAGAAGGTGACACTTTGTGATGTAAGTCACATAGATGCTGTAACAGTGATACTGTAGCAGTTCTGCAAATCTGTTCAGTGTCAGCAGCTACCAACAGATCATCAACGTACTGAATCAAGGCCGCACCAGCCGGTAACACAAACGCATCAAGTTGACTCTTAAGAGCTTGGCTGTAGATCGATGGACTCTCACAGTAGCCCTGAGGTGCGCGTTTGAACCTGAAGCTGCGACCACCTAATGAGAAACCGAATAGATCTCTGCTTTCCTCAGCAATTGGAATGCTAAACAAAGCATTCTTCAGATCAATTACCGAGAACCATGATGCAGAAGCTGGAATCAGAGTCAGCAAAGCCGTAATGTCAGGCACCACGGGAAACTGTGGAATAACAATTTTATTTACCTCCCTTAAATCAATAACAAAACGATACACAGGAGGCATGGATGGATCAGTTCGTTTCAAAATAGGCAACACAGGACTATTACACACGTTACCCCGAGTTTCCTCAATGACATCTTTATCGATCAAATCGTAAATGATCGCTAATAGTGCTCGTTCTCCATCAAGGGAGATACGATACTGGGGAATGCGTGGCAATCGCACATTTGATTTCAATTGAACAACATAAGGTGGTATATCCAGCAGGCCCACGTCATTGGGACCTGTCGCCCACAAAGACTCAGGAAGAGAACTCAATTCCGGTGGGAGCTTATCAGTCGACAAATACATAGGAGAGATCACTCTCTGACCCAACGTAAGCTCCACTCCCACGGGAGAACAGTACAAAGTCGCATATAACCGCTTCAACAAATCCAGGCCCAAAAGATTCTCACCACAACCAGTAGTCAAAATCAAAGGAGCTTCTAACTCACGAGACCCAATTGTAAGGGGCAAAGGGCTAGAAACTGGATTGCTAACAGGGGCGCCAGAGAATCCAACGGAAACATTCGTTAAGCCAGACAAAGGCGCGCCAGGGAGTTTCGAATGCATGATGGAACTATTCGCTGCACCAGTGTCCAACAGAAAAGGCTCAACTACGCCCAATGTGGCAACTGCGACATAAGGCCCTCTCTGATCAACCGGAACTGATACTACTCCCTTTCTTTGTCTATGGCTGTCCTAGTAATTACCGTCAGCATCAACATCATGCTCGACATAATAGTCATCCACATGATACTGTGCAGATCTACCAGACGATGGATCGCGCCGATCAAAGCAATTTTGTGAGTCTGATGAAGTGGCAAAACGCTCAGTCTGATTCTGAGTAACACCACGACCTCTACCACGTGACGCTTGTTGAAGACCACTACGACCTCCTCGAGCCGAAACACCATTGTTTCCGTCACGCAAAACTGGACAATTAAACTTCAAATGGCCCTCACCCCTACAATATGCGCATTGATTATACCCCAACATAGAGCGAGGTGTAGAGGAGTCAGTACGCGACTGCGATCTAGAAAACTGCGATTGTAATCGATTTGGCTGTTGCGAGTCATTTTGATTCGAGCGCGGGGGATAGGCTTGCTGCAATAAGACCTTAGTTTTAAGATCCTTCGTTTTCTTATCTGCGCGTTCGCTTTCTTCTTTCTCTCTATTTTCGTAGTATTGGGCCGTGGCTAATATCTGAGCAGTAATAGAAACGGCCCACGAACTTTCAGAATTCTTCAACTTGTTGCTTAGTTCAGGCAACAAATTTGATACAAATTTATCAACGAACAATCGCTGACCTCCCTCAGAGCTCATATCCTGACCACTATGATCGATAAATGCCTCTTCAAATCTTGTAAAGAAATCGGAGACACTCTCGCCCCTCTTTTGTTTGCACGCAGACAATTTGTCCCAATTAACGCGTATTGCTGGCATAAGTGTCTTCATAAGTGTAATTATCCTCTGGGGCAGATTCTCAATGATCTGTTCAGGTTTAGCCCACCAACTTGCTGGGCGTCAGCCGCCGCAAGAGCAGCCCAATCACCGCCTAACTCAGCTGCGTGATTCTCTTGACGGATTTTCGCCCAAATCGGTTGAGGCACTACGTTACCAAACAACATGTCGATATCGGCAAGGTTCATGACAGTAGCATCCACTAATTGGGACAACTCCTTATAATAACCTGCAGGATTCTTGCGGGGGTCAGGCAAAGTTTGCTTTACCTGCAAAACTTCCGATCGCTTCCACGGGAGGTGTATCCAAACTCTCTGAAAGTGTGGTAGAACAATAGGATTAGCAGCAGGATCACCTGGCATCCATACTGGGGAAACTTCCCGCATAGGAAACTGACCAGGTTGCGCCGTCCGCTCCTCAGTTTCGTCCTTAAACAATGCTCGAGGTTGTACTGTAGATCGAAAAGATATCAGACGCTCTAAAGCACGTCGGACATTACCACCCACAATCATACCAGTCGAAAACTGATTCTGAAGTTCAGTGATCTCGGGCGGTACATTGTCTACCTCCTCATTATCCCACTCTTCTCTCAAGGATTTACACATTTCCTCGAACACGAATCTTTGTGTGGGCTCATTGAACTGGGAAAATGTCTCAAAAACTATACGCGAAGTGTACTTCGCAGGATGCCTAATCCATTTACGCGCCATTTTCACTAACGACTCACGTTCCCTACCATCAGGAATTTGACTGCGCCTCTGAGCGACATCAGAAAGATCGGACCCGAGTATTGGTCCAAAAAGTGGAGAATAGAGTGAGCGACAGCATTAAATATACGACTACGAACGGAAGGAGAAGAAGAAGGAAGCACAGGAGCAACGACATTAGGAGTAAACGTAGAAGCAGTAGCGGTAGTCGGGATAACAGGAGTAGTAGCAAGATTGGGCTGATGAGATACTGGCAAAGGAGCAGTAGGAAAAAGAGCGGGTAAAGGAGGATGAACAAGTTGCGGCACAAGGGGATTCGGAAGAACAGGAGGAACGACAGGCTGACCAGCAGCCGCCAGAACAACAGGTTGAGGAACAGGAGGAATCACAGGACCCACGGTATCTGGTGCATAGGGAGGTGGTGATTTCAATAGATAAGACAATATGGGATCTTCTACCGCTTCGTCTCCCGTCTTATCAGGACTAGACGGTAAAACCGGATAACATTTATCCACCGCCACGTGATGAAGTCTAGCACAAACTTCCTGCTCCTTCTCCTCTTTGTCTCGCTGATACTGTTCTGCATTTCGCATCACCGTAATAACACCTTCTCTCTTATTTTTCTTAATCTGTTTGATTTCTTTCTGCTTGGCCTCTTTACGCCATAACCGAAAGAAATCAAACATGGCCGGCCTAGCCTTCTTTCTAAACAATTTAGCTTCAAGATTATCTAATATTGCAGTTTCGAAACTACCATGTGATGGCCAACTAAGAACACCATCATTTTTAGTGTAACGAATCCAATATTCATTGCATACAAAAGGACCTACTCCGTGGCGACTATAGAGCTCATAAATTGGAGTTCCAACTGGAGGTATCGGACATGAATCCTCCAGTCGGGAATCCGTGCTGCAACATTTAAGGAAACCAAACAAAGTACTACGGCCAGGCATCGTGCACACTAACCGAGTTTACAAACTTCAAGGGCTATCGAATTACGATGTCCTCGCAAAAAAATGCAAGACCCTCGGTTTTTGGCAATTGCAATCGTCAAATAAAACCCAACAACTAAGAACCAACAACTAAGAACCACAAATGCAATGGAACCATGCAAACAACCAAGGTTAGCGACCCACAAATACTTAACTGAAAGAGCAATGGCGTCACCAGGAAGGCCCGTCTATCATCTCGCCGTACAAAGGACTACGCCAGGCGCCAAAACAGGTCGACAGTCAGGGCATCAGTCCGTCGCAGCCGTCAGGAGGCGGGAATCTTCGCGGGAAAAGTCTTTGGGCCACTTATTTCGACAACTGGATCGATGAAGCGGGGTGCACCTTCCCTCGGAGATTTCTCACGAAGTTCCTCACGATCGTCGGGCTTTGGACCGGTACCGCTGATGTCGCCCAACGTTGGGCGCCAACTGAAGGACTGGGCTATTCTAAGGCCCAGCGGTGCCAGGGGACAACACCTGAAACCTTCGTGGGTTACCTGTTCCGGCGTACAAGACACAGAGACACGGGACACTTCCTGCGACGTCAAAGATCAGCGTTTATTTACTGCAGGGATACAGAAATCGCAAGAAGTACACAACGTGTAGGTTCTGAGAGACTGCTTCAAATTGTACAAGTGGATCGCTCCTTTTATACACATTTTCGTCATTGCACAACATGGCAAACAAAAGGTTACAACTCAGTTCCCACAGTAAACTTCAAAAGGGTCACATTCATGTTTCAGAAGCCCGGAACATAATTACAGCAGCATTGCCGGTTCCCAACTGTAAAAGCACATTATCCCCACATTAAGCACATTCCATTCTGACTGTAAACGAATTAGGAGAAGGGACAGAAACAGATGCAAAGGAAAAACAAGGATGCACAACCAATTGGAAAAAGAGTTTAAAGAGCAATATCAGAAACTCGATTACAGGATCAAAGGACTCGTGCCTAATGCATGCATGACTGAAACAATAGACTGGCACGGCAAGATGAGCCTCGAGCGGAGCCATCTGCCTTTGCCGTGTCATCCCCCTCATCATAAAGACACCTTCAAAGGAACACGTGTCCTCTGCGAAAGCTTGGGAATCCCAGGGTCACAAAGCGGACAAGGTCCGTTCGCTGGCTACTTGAGGGCAAGAAACAAAATGGATGCCGCATCTAAAATGGAACCCGAGGGTTCAGATGGACATTCCCAGGAATGAGACGAACCGTACATAGTAGCGTAGCGAAAACGCGTACACCCACTAAACTCGTCATTTGCGGTTCGTAGATACCAAACTCGTCCATATTCGAACATACCCAAAAAGTGCCATTACGATTCTCACGGAACCTCAGTAGGCATCATATTGCCAACTGCGCAGAACATCTTCTCCAGTTTCTGATGCATCTCTGACATTGCAAGGCTCGCCTTCAACCCAGCAGTTCAACGACAACGCATTAACTTCTTGCTTCCCACATCTAAACTCCGTTGATGATGCATCTAAGGTACTTTACAGCGGGCCAAGGCCGGTCCCTGTATCTGACCTGTGCTTCATCAATGTAGGCCTGAACATTTTGATTTATCCCAGTCTAGGGTGACCAGATAGCCCCGGTTGGTGGTTAAAGTTTTTAAACACTACAATTTCATTAAATATTGTAAAATTAATTACTCTGGTTATACTTATTGGATTTTTCACGTTTTGGTGTGTATTGTTCAAAAAAATACAATCTATGTCTCTAACTTGGTGTGGAGCTTTTTGTGGTGTTTTCTCTGTGTTTCTGCTTGAAGTGTTGCACTAATACTTTTACAGATTGCCGCTTAAGTGAAGCTTGCCTGCTCTGTGCCAAGCTGCGGGAGGGTGAGTATAGGTTAGTTTATGGGGTGTATCTGACTTACCCTGGCTAGGATTGTGGTTCCTGCTTGGACAGAGTGCATAACGCTGCCAGCCGGGAACCCAGTTTCTAAGTGTTTCTAATGAGTGTGTGGGCAGAGTTATGTTTGCTAGATAGTAGCTGGGGTGTGTTCTGTCAATGTTTTTTTCATTTTGAAGTTCCAGTTCCCAGGATTATGAATGGATGATGATTGACAAAGAGTCCATGATGGCGTCAAAGTCTTAACGTTTTTTCAGTGTTCTAAAGTTAACATTTAAGAGTGCAGTGTCTGTGTTCGTCTTGCTCCATGTAACAGTTCATGTCCACAAGAAGAGAAATCATGATGATGTGAGACATGCTCAAGATGATGCCAGCTCCATTACTTGTTTAGTAGTATGATGAGAACGAGAAAATATCACCTGCATGGAAGACAGAGCAGAGAATGTGGACATTTAATTCAGGTCAGATTATGTTTAATAAACATCCTTATTTTAGTGTTTCTTTTCCCTTTGTTCCACACCTTGAGCAGTAGTGCATGAGGTGTCTCTATGCTGCAGATCTTAATTCTCATGTATTAATAGAACAAATGGAAAAAGAATGACAAAGAATGTAAAAATCCCCATGATCCCTGCATCTAATCATACTACACAAGGTCAGCTGTAGAATTCAACAGGAATTAGGCAAAACATTGGCTTTTTCATTGTTCACCTGCATCTCTGTTAATTTGAAAACATTGTAATGGGCCAATAGAGATCATGCCATTTTTCTTTTAAGGGTATAAATAGATGTAGTGAATAGTGATCTCTAGCAATCTTTAATGTATTTAAACTAAGGGATTGTATAATCATTTTCAAGGTGGAGACAATCAGACAGAATCTCTTGTATGGTTGTGGAGTGTTTGCCCTAGACAGATATGCAAAGCAACAAAAGGATAAGCTTGATCTTATCCTCCAGGCATGTTAAGCCAAATTCCTAATGCATGGAAATATAGGGATCGATTGAGGTACTTTGAAATCTGGCCTCATATGTTGGCTATTCAGTTATCACTTGGGCCAAATATTTGAACAAACTAACCTGTTAGGTCCAGTAAAAGGTTTTGATAATTTAAACCTGAGCTCAACCCATGGTAGTTGTGGAACTGAGCAGACAAGTTTCACGTAAAGAAAATGTGTAAAGTATTTAGAAGTACCAAAACTGTCCCACTCCAATGCATAAAAACTTAGAGAAACTGGATATATTTTAAAAGATTTAAATGAAAAGCAGCAGGCATGGGTGAAGCGCCAATGTAAGTCAATGGTTGTGGTGGACTGAAAATTCTCAAAGTCAAAAACGTTTCTAGGCATCACTTCAGGCTTCAGAGAGTCACTTTTTGAACAAACTATTGATATTTCTTCCAAGTTTCAATGCAGAATGGGACTCTGTCACTTTTTGAGAAGAAATACCCTTGTGCAGGCTGCGCTCTGGAGCTTTCCAACTGTACCACATTAAAGATGTGGGTGCAGTGTGAAGGAGATGCATTGATTATACACTATGTAGAGATGGTGCACATTCAGCGTACCACCTAAAGGGAGTTCCATGCAAGAGGTTTGTGGGGTCATAGGGAGCCCCAGATGCTATAGCTGTAACACACTGCATCAGCTTCTGGGTCCCTCCCTGCTTTCCATCCAAAGAGATTCCAGTTTGCATCGCATGATAGATGGAGTTGTAGTTTCAAACCACAGCCATCTCTTTCACCAGAGAGGTGAACTATTAGAATTCAATCGGGACTGAGAATAGTGCACGTTTGTTTCTAATCAGTCACAGTGACCTGTTATGTGCTTTAAGCATGTACTGCAGCGCAAACAGGGACAGTGCCCCCGATATGTGAATTAAGTTCTATGGTTGAACATCAAAAAGGGTGTTATGAGACTGCTCTTTTTTAACTTTTAACTTGAGGGAATTTAGTCTGCTATGGGAAGTAAATCCATTTGCCATATTTTTCAATGCAGAAGGGATAGCTTATTGAATAGTTTTAGTTGCAATGAATTATGTTAGACCACAAACTATAGTTACTCCCATCTTCCCCCAGATTAAGTAAATAACTTGTCAAAATTAGGTCAAATACTTTAGCACAAAAAGGTTCCGCACTAGGCAATGTAACATAACAGTCAAGACAGTCTTTGCACGCTCATTAAGAAACTTCCAATTCACGATCATTTCTTTATGTTCCAAAAGGTTCTATAGTAGGTTTTTCATTAAAATTCAATAGCCATAGCCAACACGTTTCGTCCACAAAGTGGCTTCTTCAGGGCTAAAGATTTGAAGATATCACTCTGTATGGTGGTACCAGTTATAAACAATTGCAGGTCCAAAAACTGAATTTCACTTTCAGGGTGTTTGATGGTTAACCTCACATTGAACTCACTGGAGTTCAAGTACATATAGTAAACATTTAGACTCTCAACAGTTCAATGCTAAATCATTACTACATCATCTATGTAGCGACCGTAAAAAATTACATTGCCGCTCATGTGTGCACTCTGGTGCCCTAGACATGCTCCACCTCATACAAATCCATGAATAGGTTTGCATAGGGTGGAGGAAATCTGGAGCCCAGTGCTGTCCCTTGTTTTTGTAGATACATGTTATTATGCAAAAAGGCATTCTGCATTAAAATCATCTCAGACATGTCAAGAACCATCAACGTGTGTTCAAGATGTTGTGCTCCTAGCTTAAAAAGAAAATCTTTTAGAGATCTCAGTCCCTGTTTTTTTTTGGATACATGATATAAGCTCTCAACATCCATCATTACAAATAATAAGTCATCCTGATCCCATTTAAAGTCCTCTAATTTATACAGCAGGTCAGCACTGTCCATTATATTTGACGGGAGATTTTTTACAATGGGCTGTAGGAAACAATCTACATATTCTGCAATGTGTTCTGTAGGCACATCATTACCAGAAATGATTGACCTACCCAAGGGAAACAACCCGCTTTTATGAATTTTAGGTAAAATATAGATGTAGGGATATCTGGAATTGTGGGCCTGTAGGAATTTATAATCTTGTTCAGATTGTAAGCATGATTCATGCCAATCTCACAATTTAGCACTGGTATTGTTCTCAATCTGAGAAATGGGGTTGGACCTTAGTTTTTCATAGCAATGTGTGTCTTTTAGTTGCCTCTCAATTGTGTTCAAATAATCAATATGGTTCATAAGGACGATGTTCCCTCCCTTATCAGCTTCTCTAATTACTAGAGTATCATACATTTTCAAGGCTCGTAAAAGATCCCAATACTCTCTACTCATGTTGTTGCTATGTTTGCATCCCCTTGATTTGTTATGTTGGTCTTCTAGTTTATAGAGATCACAAGGGACTTTGTTATAAAATTCATCTATAAACGTATCCTGTAATTGTGGGGGCATATATTTTGAATTTGGGCATAAGCCACTATCAACCGGGTGAAGCCTGTTGCCTACTTGTGCAGGGCTCCCCTGACTGGGTGAGAGCCCCGCCGGCACCCACGAGTCCAGATGAGAGGCGGAGGGGGCTCGAGACACATTTCTGATGCCTGCCCCCACAGCGAGTGAGGAGGAGTCCTGTCCGGTGAGGGATGCCGGTTAGGGAGGAGCAGAGTCCCCACCCAAAGTCCCGGTGAGTGCTCAATTGGCGAGTGGCCCCAGCTGGCAGTGGGCCGCTTCACCGTTGAAGGATCAGTTTAGTTCCTTCGTGGGGCATGTGTGGTTTTAGGAGCCAGCGCGCTCCAATTTGGGGCAAGTTATTCCCAAGCCCCGTAGGGGCCAGAGGGCACCGAGGTGCCGTGCCCATATTCTTTGTTTCCCGCTGCCCTGCTGGCCAGGGCACTCCACGTTTTGGGGGCATATTTCATTTTATAAGTGCCAGTGCGCCCCACAGTGCTTGGGGGCCAGTTCTTTCTCTAACTTGTGCATGATTACTTCAAGAGCCAAGGAGGACATCAGGTGTAGATCCTAGGTAGGCTCCAACGTTTAGCGCCTTTGTCTAAAGGGCCACTGAGAGCCCATGCCACATTTTAATAATTCCGGCTGCCCAGCAAGTAGTGGGCAGCTGCACCGTTTAGGTTGTTCTTTATTTGGGGACATGTCTTCTACACTGGGAGTGAGATGCACTCCGCTACTCCGGTACTTTTCTTCACAGCTGCGCAGAACTTAGTGCCAGCTGCTACATTTAGGCTTGCGTAGCTTGCACACCCTTGACTTTCGCTGCCTTTTGCAGCGCGCCTGGACTTTGGGGACACAGGGCATTTGAGCCCACTTTCTGAGATGGCCAGTTGGCCAGGGGAGGGGATTGCTAGATTTATAGGGCGCCAGGCCCTACTGTGATTTTGGGTGCTAGGAAATGTAATGTATGTAGAATGCTTTACGCACCTGTATTGATACCTCTAAACGTGTTCTATGAGTATGAGGTTGGTTTGCATATGATGGTTTATGCTAGTGAGAGTTATTCCCTAATGTAGTTATGCTTAGGAGGTTAGGGTCTAATGTGTTTAGACTGGTGATAGAATTGCATAATGTGTTTATGCTGATGAGGTTGGCGTACAATGCTTTTAGCGCCTAAGGTGATACTGTGCATAATGTAGTTTACGTTACAGGCTGATGCTAAGAACAGCGATTCCCAGTGGTTGCAGGTTGTACGTTTATGATCTGCTTTACTTTTACTAGGTTCGCTTTGTGATGGTTCTGACAGTGGTCCATGTGGCCCTGTCATTGGTACATATTCTCTTGTAAATATTGCCAAGTGCCAGTTGGCACAGTGTATATATTGTGTGATCACTATTCTAATGTGTTATGATAATACAAAGGCTATTTTTATATATAACCTTGTGTGGAGTTTCTTTTGTGGTGGGCCTGGGATGTTGTTGCTGTGTGCGTGCGCAAATGCTTTACACATTGCCTCCGGGATAAGCCTGACTGCTTGTGCCAAGCTACCAAGGGCGGTGAGCAGGGGTTATCTTTGGCATGTCATTTCCTTGCCCTGACTACAGTGGTGGTTTCTGCCTGGCTTTGGCGCACGCCTTAGCCTGCCAGAAATCCCATTTCTAACAAAGATCAAAGCCAGACCACAGAACTAATGTTATTAGTGGAAGCTATTTATTACACTGTGACGGTATGTGATGATGATAATACATGTTTGTGTACTATGTAAAACTGCCAAGAAATGTTCTACATTTTCTTCTTCTTTGAAATATATGTTTGTTAATCAAAAATAATTGTCAATAAGCATTCCCCATCATTTTTATTTCCCTCCATTTTATTTCCTTCTTTTTTTAAATATATGAAGGTCAATTCAAAATAACTGTTAACAAGAATTCCCCATCACCTCGAAAAAAGAATAGCTATTGAAACATGGGCACAAGCCATGTTAATTAAGAACAGTTGCCAAGTGACGGGACAGGAATAGCTGACTCCTTTATCATTTATATATGTGTCTTTGTAAGATATAAGTTGTATTGGTGCACTTATGTATATATGTAAATTTGTTTTTAAATGTTTGTGTACAGGTGTTTTTTCCTTTTAACCCTGAAGAAGTCCCTTTGTGGACGAAACGCGTCGGATATGGCTATTGAATTTTAACGAGAAATCTAATAAAGAACCTTTTGGAACATAAAGAAACAATCCTGAATTTGAAGTTTCTTAATGAGCACACAAAGACTGTCTTGACTGTTATGTTACATTGCCTAGTGCGAAACCTTTTTGTGCTAATGCTTGATTAGGACATTTTTCCTGATATAGGAGTATAGAGGGATGTGTTCCAATGTTCCTTGCACTGTTAGTTACTACCCATAGATTGTATTGTCAGGTGCGGATCGCTATTGCCTCAACCCTCAATTTGTTGATTCTTAGGTCAAATACTTGTCAAGAAGCAGCAGGTCAAATACTTGACAAGAAGCCACAGAAATATATGACAGCACTGATGGTCAGTTGATAAGCAGCACAGATGCATTTATGGAAATAGTTTACAAAGTAATGTAGATTTATTTACAGCTTTATATTTGATGTCACATGCTTCCTCTTGAGTAACTCTGTTTTAATTTCTGCAAAAAGACCCTGGTGAGCATGACATTGGTTTTTCTGATAAATATGTACATTGAAACTGGCATTTTTTTTAAACTGTCAAATTTGTAATCATTCACTATGGACATATTGTAGATTAATTGTATTTCTTACGCATAATCAGGTTCTTCTTAAGCATAATCAGGCTCTTCTTTAGTCCTATTCTTTGACCTTCTGTTTGTACAAAGTCATTTTTAGGTAATATGCTGGAACCTGCGACATACAATGCCATTTTATAGATACATAATTGCACCACTTAGGTGTGCAATGGAGGTTTTCACGTAAGTGTTGTAATTTAGGAGGCACAAGTTGGCATTTTCATGTGATAGCATTTGTTAGTCTTTTTGTCCTCTTTTTTTCGTAGAGTATCCACTGTCAGAGATGCATTGTTCAAACTGTCAGCTGCTGTCTCCTTCTTTGGGATTCAATTAATCCTTAAACAATATAATTTGCTTCCTAGGGTGAATTCACTAGGCCCCCCACATTTCCACTCAATAGGTACCCTTGTTTCTACATGGAGTTGATTCATCCCCCACCTCTCTCTACACTCTAAAACATGGAAGATTGTGAATAAAAAGAACCATAAATACTCTCAATTTAACAAGCCAGGACATTTTCTTACATATGTATTAAAGTAAATATCCTCCCCAAAAAAGTATTTAATATCCCTCTTTATATGTCATTTTCCTCTTGTCCATCTTTGCACATCCATTTAAAGGTGACTTCTAATCAATATCAAGTACCCTCTTGCTGTCCCTTAGTTTTCAAGAAGTGTGCTTGCAATTGATCTTGCCTAAAGGTTGTAACCCTGACACTATTATCACTTACAATATGGCGAAGTTCCCTATTCTCAGAAAACATAACATAGGATTTGATCAAGACTATCCTATGACATCATTAATAATAACAATAGAGCTACGTTTGCACAGGCAAATCTATCAGATTGTACTTATACTTATACTTATACTTATACCATCATATGAGCCTCCTGTCCTTGGTAAAAATTTCAATTTCCAATACAATCCAAAATTATATTCAAAATACAAACAGTTAAATAGCCATGAAGCCACAATATCTTTCTAATTATGGACAAAAGTAAAATGCATGGCTTTGATCTTCTAGGGACTTCTGGCAACTAAGACAATGGTGTCCGGCATAAAGTAGACACAAATAAATATGCAAAAGAACTGTTTCATTGTCAGGGCCGTTGTCATAAGTGTCACATCTCCCATAAGGACATGCTTTGCCATATAGTAAATATCCGTCTTTGCTACTCCTTTGAGACAATAACTATACTTTTACACTATTAGTGGTTCTTTGTGGTGTGACTTTACAGTTCCCCAAATTATTTGGCAAGTTAGGTTGTAGTTGAGTCAAGTATTTCTCTTCATGCAATGCCTTAAAGTTCATTGGACTTGGGCACAGGGACACAATGGGATGAGTAACAGGTTTCCACAAGAAAAGGAGTGCTGACCTGGTTTAGAGCTTGGCAAATGGGATATTGTTCCTCTGTCACAGAGGAATTGATCTGTCCATTAGGCTCATGGAATTCTGCCTAAAGTGTTTATGGCGTGGGCTGAAGAACCACCATCTACCATGATAAAGGACAGTCCGTTGCCCGGTCCTCAGTCCTCTGTCTTCCGTCTCCCAGTCCACTGTCAACAGATACAACTCCATCAACATTGCTATGTTTGACATTTGTCTAAGATATTTAGAGTTTTTCACCATCAGAGATGGAAGGAGGGACACAAATGATAGAGGTCAGCAATGGCAGATGAGTTGTCTGTCAACAGATGCATCTATCATGTTTATGGACATGTTGTTCAACACTCACCTTCTCAAATTAAACTTATCAAAAAAGTATGTGCCTCACTGTACACAAATTAATTCTCAAATCACACATTCCATTTACCACTTACAAGATGAAGCACCCGCATTAGACGTACATCAAGTTCTCTTCTCTTCAAAATGTCAAGAAGAAGCCAATCCAGATTCTCAGAAAATGAATTAACTATTATGGTTGATGAGATAATATGGGTTGACGCATGGTTGTTTGGAGCCCTAGTCCAGACAACATTCATGAGCCAGAGATGGCAAATATTGGACAAAGTAATGGATAGGGTGAATGCAGTCTCCAATTACAGATGCTCTCAGAGGATATGCGCAAGCAGTGAAAGACCAGCATGGCAGAGTAAGTTCCCTTGCTTCCATGACACACCGAAATGCCCTGGCAACTGATGGTGGCTCTCCCAGGCTCCCCGTCCTCATGCTCTGGAGGAGGGGATGTTGTCCATACTCCACACTCAAGGTATTGTGGAAATACCAGGAGGAGTAAAAACTGGTAGGTACCAATACTACCTCTCTGGCACTAGGAGATTCCTGCTTTCTGCACTCTGGCACCCTTTTCTCCAACACACATCTCACCCCTAATGGCCTCCTATTAACACAACTTTCATATAATATCTTCACCATAACTAAAGAAAATTGTATTGCTGGTACATATAACTTTCTTATGCACACATTATCAGCATAACTAACTATCCTTCACTTGTTCATTCCAAATGTTTCCAGCTAGTCATTTTTATTTATTTCACAAACAGGCAAACAGAGACTCCTCTACACATAAGTGGAAGTAGAAGGGTTTATTAATTAGTATAGCAACATCTCTGCATCTGTATCTACTGACCAGAGTGATTCAAATGTCTCATAAAAGTCTCACTTGCTCATGTTGCCTATCAGATATTTTTTTTTATTGTGTTTTGCATCCTAAGAAGATTGCACTGTTAAATATGCTCATGTTACAAATCGATTATTATGTATGTTTTTTCAGATTCACAAAATATTCAATGTCACTACCTTATGGTGCTGTATATCCTCAACATACTCTATAACCAGTCTAGGATAGGATAAATATTAGATTACTGACATACTTCTGTTTTAGGGATTCAACTTCACAGACTGTTGCAATGGCATAGTACATAGAGTCTATGGCTTGAGAGTCAAACAACTATACTTTTGAAACCTCACTCACACGCTTGCAGCCCCAACCTGTGAAATCACATTTAATTTCACTTCACTCACAATAAATCCATTTACAGTATTTTAACATTATCAGAATGAAAACATTATTAGGGATCCTCAATTGGATCGGTCGTGGATATATGTCATGTTTGTGATCGGCAAGCCAAATGTTACAAAGTTAATATATTAATTTTTTAAAATCCACTATCATTTGCTATTTTCTTTTCTTTTTTTTCTGAGGTCAGCCTTGAAGATTTCAATAGTCTGCTTTAGCTGTGCTAGCCTGAAGAAAGATGATTAGAATCCTTCAGTAGTTGCAGCTCCCCTGCCAATCAGGAACATCTTGAAGAGCAGCCTACCCACCCATTAGGCTTGTGTGGGTAGCACCCTTTGTTTTTCCATCAAATGCAAGGCACTACACCTGCCTAATGTAAACAGCAAAGTTCTGTCCCCATCAACTACATCTGTGCCCCTAGAAGACTCTTGTGCCCCGACACCCCCATGAACTGCGGCCACCCCTGTCCAGGCTCCTGTGACAACCACAGACATAACTACTGCTGTACAGCCAGTACACCTGTGGCCACTCGGCCAAGGCCACAGGACTGTTTTGAAAGGGGTTGGACAGGACCTGCTGCAGGAAGGGAGGCTCAGGTTGCATCTACCATTTTAATCACAAGGGACAAAAACCTTATTGGTGTAGCTACACAGTAGGATGAACAGCTGGGCAAGATTATGGAAATTTTAAGGGCCCGCAGTGACCTCCTGATGGCCCAGAATGACATCCAAAGGACCCACAATTATCTACTGCAATGGCACATGAGTGTCTGTACTTTACATTTGAGGTGGTACAGGATGACTTTAAAACAGTGTATGCATTAATATCAAACTTAGCTAGCGTGTTCCATGCTCAAGCAAGATCTGCTGCCAGCTTGGTCCCAATGTCACCAGCTGGCAGCTTCATTGAAAGTAAGGCACTATTGCCTATGCAGTCACTTGTCACCACTTCTCCCATTGACACTAAGGCCACAGAATAGCCCCATGCTCACTGTGCCATTGGAAACAAGCGGTGCCTGCCTGATGAGCACATAACTAGGGTGAAACCGGTCCTGGGTTGCTTGCGCTCTGGTTCAGGGAGGACATGTCTTGGCAGTTGGGGTTGGACATTTCCCATAAGGAACTGAGTCAAGACTGATTTACATATGGCTGTGTCCAAAATGAGGTGGCATGGTGAGCAAAAGAACGATGGGTCGGAGTGCTACCCCAAGTTATTGCCAGCTATAGTTGAGCTAATGCCAGGTGCAAGCAACCTCCCATCACCTTTTTTGTGGGCCTTAGAAGGGTTTTTCCTTCTGGCCCAGTTGAGGAGAACACCCAGCAAACCGCCACCAAGAGACGCAAAATGTGGTGTCCTAATATGAGTGTCTGGATGATTCTTCCTATCCACAATGTGTCCATACTTTTCAAATACAGTCATTGTCTGTTGCCTGAAAAAGGACTCTATCCAATTGTGAACTCACCTTTCATGTCACATCCAGCATACATGTTAACTAATTTTATGAGGATGTGAAATTGCATTGTATCCTATTTTATGAGCAATAATGATAACATAATAAACATGTGTGCTGTGACATTGTTCAAATAAAAAGAATTGATGCATTGAATAATTATGTTCATAATAAAAACTGTGTACTAAAGTTAACAATTTACACACAGGTTTTTTAGCTTTACACAATAAATGTCACAAAATATAGAAAATGCCTAGCATTTCATTTTTTTAAGTTCTGCTTTAGGGGGGTAATAAAAGAAAATATTGCAATACATATTGCTGTACAAGAAAGATCAGCATTAAAGAAGTATATGTCATCAAAATCTACAAACATTTCTCACAATAGAAACTTACAAAGAAGACTTAAATAGCAAATTACTAAAATGCATAATAAAACATTCACACTAGAAGGTAGATATGAAATACACCTATTGTATACAAATAAAAGTCAATGCTATATTTTTCTGTTTAGTAATTACTCCTCAAACATGCATTAGCAACACAAATGAGAATCTTCAGACAAACTTTGGGTCTGTCCAGAGATAATATGCTCAAATTAATGTAGTCAGAAAATCCAATCAATTTCTACAGATAAGCAACAGGTGTCCCAATCAAAAACTAGTTCTAGTTGGATGAAGCTCATTATAATTGGCTTCACTCCATGACTGAGAGGAAATGCATTGATATCATTTTCAAAAACATCACACCAATCTCCAGGCAACTTGCACTGCAGATCTCACCATCATCAATTTCTGTGCAAAATTATAATATAACCACTAATGATTTGCTAGTGTTCCAGTAGGTGGCAGGGTTTCATGGCCTAGGAAGGATTAAGCAAACATCATAATATGTTTGTGACAAACTCTTCCATTTTAAAATGTAATTAATATTGTTTCAAAGAATACACATCTAGAGCTGTAACAGATACAATCTCACATGGCATTTGCATCTCCATATCTCATATTTTAAATAGATAATATTTTACTTTCAGTAAAATTGACCTACAAAAAATATTTGTTCTTAGAATGTCACCAAATAACTCACAAAGGTATCACTACATTAATGGCATACATTGAAAAAGTGGATATGCCCATTTATTTGGTATACATTTACATTGTGATTAAATTCACTTACCATCAGTCAAAGATGTTTTCAATGAGTTCATGCCAGAGGCACTGTTTTCTTCCGCATCATTGATATCTTGCTGAGTAATCTCACAAACATCACTCTGGTGTTCCCACTGGTAGTCATCATCATGGACGAATGGAAATATCCTCTGCATGACAATACTGTGCAGCATACATAATAGTACATACCATAGTGCAGACCTTCCAGATGAGTAGAGGAGGGCCTCTCCAGATCTGGAGACCAAAAGACCTCTCCACAGGCCCCTTTGTTCACACATGGGGCATGGTGAAAGAGCCTTCTCCTGGCATTTGTGTTTTTCTCAGTGGTGCTAAAATGCATGTGTTACTAGGGTAACTTTAGCACCCCTGTAAAATAGATTCAAACAAGCAATCATATGTTTTCTTATCTCTGGGAAGCCCAGAATTTTCAATATAATATCAGTGTAACACTAATGTTAACAATTATCGGCAAGCCAGGTCCTCAATGGTGCAAAGTCTAACATCTGGTGTGCTATGTAGCAGTAGTGAGTAATGGGTTGAGCCTATAAATCTTGCACACACACTGGTAATGTAAAGATCTGGTATGTAAACCCCTGTACATTGATGGAGTGAAAATGTTTCCTATTGTTATACACTTGTTCCCAGTCATGAGTTGGCACCAATGCAATATGAGTTCCATCTGTGACACCAGCAAAATGTGGCACGTCATCTGAACCAGAGAACTCACCCTTGATACTGTTGTGTCAAGTTATCTGTTGGAAATTGAATGTAGGTATTCATACAACTGAGCATAACTGTCAGGGCTTGGTGAGGACAGACAGAAGAAAATGTTGGCAGTGATATCCCATTGCAGTTGCCAACTGTGTACCAGAAGGAGCCATTCATACCGAGATGTAACACTGGCATTATCTTCACATAAGTTGGGATGGCTGTCTGGATTGTTATGTCTGGCCACCGTTCTGATTAGAATTATACTGCAAAGGCTTGAATGGTGTCACAGTTCAGCCAGTACTTCTTAATGAAGTGCCTTTTATTGCTGGTTTCCAGATCAGGATGTGGTTTGTAGACTCTTTCTTTTTCCACATGCTGGTGGATGGACATATCTGCATCATATGAGTCCAATGTGTCAAAATTGTATGTTTACTCAAAGGTGTTGGCTGCATTTAAACATGCCTCATAATGTTAGTAATTTAAATCCATATAATATATTATAAAATGTTTTTTAGTTATATCAATGTTTTTCATGGAAAAAATTATTTTTAAATGCTATATTTTCTTTAGTCAAAAACATTCCTGCATAATTTCTTTTAGCTCACATTTCTTTCCAAATATAATCAATTGTTTCAAGAAAAGAATATTAATTTAACTGTATATGCTGTGTTTTCTTTTTTCCAAATAGTATTTGGTGTAATGCACATCAATCTTTCATATACTTTACACCACAGACGATGTATCACTATGTTTTGTAAACATTCTAGTTTTTTTGGGCTGAAAGCACCTCCATGTGAAGAATACAGGCCCCAGCTAGGCCCGCAGAACACAAGGGTTCGCCCTCCTGTAACGAAAACTAGAAGGAAGTTGGCACGGAAACTGCAAATACAAAGACAACGTTTATTAACCCTTAAGGGTGGTCCTACAACCTATACAACACTCTTCAGTATTGCACAGAGTAGCACAAAGAACTTGCGTACACAGTCCCCTTTTATACACAACAGAGGGGCTCATAAGTGGGTGGATACAACATGAGGCAAAGAACATTACCTTTTATGGACATTTTCGATACAGAATCAATATGTGGGCGGAGTAACTAATTTCCTGAGCCCGCGAAAACATGGTCAAGCAAGGACTAACTGATAACAGATGTGGTCAAGTCTGGGCATGCGCCAGACGGACAAAGGAGCTATTTATAGACTGTTACTAGGCAGATTACAAGAGCAACTAACACGAAGATAGGACTCTTCTCGTGCAGAGCACGTGGAAACACAACAATACAAAATGGAGTCCACACATTAGTCAACATAGGAAGAGAAACTAGTTCTAAGTAAGGGGAATTCATGTCTTTAGTAAATGCTTAACCAGATCGCTGTTTTAAGTTTCAACAGACGACCCTTTCAGCATTTACTGAAGACATTCGGCTTATTAGGATAATCATCATATATGTCAATTTTCATCATCTCTTCCACATCTCTGGTTAAATGTTTCTGATGGGTGACATTGGCAATAGCTTTCTTATCAGGGATACAGAATGACACGCATAGAGAACAAAGTAAAGGACCACACTGGACACAGATGCAACAGGAAAACAAGATTGCTACAACAATGCAAAGACCAGTTAAAACCTTCCATCCCCATGCAGTGATCAATGCCCAAAACCATCCAGAAAAGGTCCAAGTGCCATTTTCTGTGTGAATCTCAGCTGCGATTTTATGCAATTTATTGATAGCGTTATAAACTGATGGCGTATGGTCAGGAATAAACACACAACAGCTACTTCCGATAATTTTACATGCTCCACCTCGGTCAGCTAACATAACATCTAATACCATACGATTCTGTAATGCAACAATTCTAGTAATTTGTAATTCTTCCGTAAGATTCCCAAGAGCAGCAGCCGTTTGATTCGTCACAGCCTCTACAACTCTCGTTAATCTTTGAACCTTCCTACTATTTAGGGCAGCACCAACAAAGAAAAACAATCCTAAGTTAAAATCAACATATTGCTGTAAGCTAGTATCGGTTTGATCAACATCATCAATGGATAGAGTACGTTTATACCTATTTACAGTCACATTATTCAACAACTTCAAATCTTTATGATAAGATGCAAGTGCTAAAAATACAGGGGGTAATAAGAACGCTACATAACATACTCCGGACCAGCCGGCTGGTAAACGATAATAGCCCTTATTCCCACATACAAAGTATGTGTTATGGGAGGCTAATAAAGTACTATTGTTTAACCCATCGATATTCAGGACAATAATACAATCGCTAACACCAACAGGAATATAACCCACACTCTGGACACACAGGTCCGCTTGAGCTTGTGCCACTTGAATCACGAATTGGTCCTTCCCCATAGTATCTCTGGTGTTCGTGAAAATGTAGGGGATCGATTCATTGTCTGGTCGATATTCTTCCCATTCCCATATTGTCCCATTCGCTTGTGGATAGCCATCTTTGTCTTGATGACATTCCTTATTAAGTCTGAAAAGTAATCGTCCCACTGTAGGTTTCCGTGTGGCAAAAAGCAAAGTGTACCATGCTCTACTAGAGCCATTATGAGAGAAAGGAAGAGGTATGAACTGCGTTCCTCCTTCCTTCTGATGAGCTGGCATCATACCACATATCCAGCAGTTCGTAGCATTTGTGGTAACATGGGTATGATGCAACATCTGGATGAAAGTGTTATTCAAATAAGACTGACGATGCTTCAATTCTTGATACGGAAGGGTATAAAAGTAGTGCTCCTCAGGCACTGGAGTGGTCAAAACAAGCAACTCACGGGTAGGAGTCACGTCCTCAACAAACCATGTGGTTATACCCATAATAGCCACAATGATAATAAAGCTTGTCGCACAGAGAATCTTCTTCTTCTCCATCCTGTAATAAGTCAATATCTTCCTGAAACTAAAAGGTTGTCAGAACTCTTCCCCTTAGGCAGCCGTTGATTTCTTCACCAGCGGGCCAAGACGGGTGTCACTACACTAATGCAGGGCTGATCCCCCCCCCTTGCCTCATTGGCTCTCCGTTCACTAACCTAAGGGCCGTTCTGACAACTTTGGATACAACAATCACTTCCTTGGTCTGAGGTGATATCTTCTTCCTCCAGAAATCGCTTGGTCTGGGAAGAGCTCCTCAGCGTCGTTCGGTTCCACAGCACGGCTTTTCCCCGCAGTCAGGATTTCTCGATGGTCGGTCAACACAGCAGGCTCCACCAATCCAGGCGGCACTTTACGACAGTGCAAGGAGTGGATCCAGTTCTTCCGATTGGAAACCCGCACAGCTGTCCTCGTTGCGAGCAAGACTTGCTCAGGACCAACCCATCTCGGCTCCAGACTGTTCGTCCTTTCGAACACCTTTATCATTACCTGATCGCCAGGTCGGAGATTATGGCCTTCACCGGCGGACCGATCAGGGAGCGCCTCTCGAACCTGTTGATGAATAGAAACCAAATTATCCGTTAACTGTGCCAGATAATCATTCATCATTACACAAGGTACATCATACATGGACTTTGGTTTTGGTGGACCCCAAATATTCATTGGGCATCCAAACACAATCTCGTAGGGTGTGAGACCGGTCCGAGAATGCGGTATCGATCTAATTGACAATAATGCCAGCGGTAAAGCATCTGGCCAAGTCAAAGAAGTCGAAGCTTGGATCTTATCGATCTTAAGCTTCAAAGTACCATTATATTTCTCAACCAATCCCGCAGACTGGGGGTGAAAGCCTGCATGGAACTTCTGAGTAATGCCTAGGCCTTTCAAAACATACTTGATAACGTCTGCTATGAAATGAGGTCCGTTATCACTCCACAACAATCTACAAACACCATATCGAGGGAAGAACTCCTTCAATAGCATCTTGGCTGTAGTCATTGCAGTATTGTCTTTCGTAGGGTATGCCTCAACCCATTTACTGAAGGCACAAACCACTACTAGAACATACTTCAGATTGTTACAGCGCTCAAGCTGAATGTAATCCATCTGCAAAACCTCAAAGGGTGCAGTAGGTGTTGCAAATCCTCCTGCTGGAGTCCGTGTACCCTTTCCTGGGTTGTACCTCAGGCAAATCATGCAGGTCTGCACTACCCTCTTTGCCGTACTAGCGATCTCCGGATGCTCCCAAACTCGTGTGAGTAATTTGACAATTGCGGAAGCTCCGACATGCGCTAGTCCATGTGCCATCTGAACCATAGGTTGTACGAAGGCTGTGGGTAACTTCCATTTATCCATCTGCTTACTTCTCCAACACCCTTCATCATCTAATTCTCCATCATTGGACCATTGCTCCCGTTCCTTATCGGAAGCGGTCCTCTGTATTTCCAGTACTTCTCTCCTAGCATCGTGCCATCTCTCTGCCTGTGACTTCACAACATACATTGCAGTAGAGTCAGGCTGCATCGCAGTCTCTCGTGCCACCCGGTCTGCCAAAGCATTCCCTTCTCCAACTTTATCAACCACTTTCTTATGGGCACTACATTTAACTATAGCAATCTTCTTTGGATATGTTAACGCAGTCAAAAGATTGTGAACTAACTCTCCATACATTATCTGTGTTCCATGTGACGTTAGAAACCCTCTCTCCTTCCAGAGTAGGCCGAAATCGTGCGCTACTCCGAAGGCATAGCGGCTATCTGTATAAACATTCACACACAATCCTGTACTGAGCTCACATGCTCGTGTTAATGCTATCAGTTCCGCTGCTTGAGCTGATTTCTGCGGTATGCGTGCTGTCTCCACTATTGTTTGTAATGTGGTAATTGCATATGCTGCTGAAGTCGTACCATCTGGTAGCTTCAGGCATGATCCGTCCACCCACAGTTCTCCATCTACATCTGTAAAGGGCGTATCCTGGAGATCAATACGACCCTTTGTCTGTTCCTCAGTCACAAGAATACAATCATGTGCTTTCCGTGCTTCAGACTGAGTTTCTGGGAACGGCAACAATGTGGCCGGATTTAACGTTGCACATCTCTTTAACGTAATATGAGGAGCCAAAAGCGTCAACTCATATCCCGTTAAACGAGCACTGGTCAAATGCTGCATCTTTGTCTGATTAAGCAGGGCATCAACAGCATGGGGGACTAATACCAACAGTTTGTGAGATAACACAATTCCCTCACTTTGGCGTATTGACACAGCTGTCGCCGCAACCGAGCGAAAACACCCTGGTAATGCTCGGGCAACAGGGTCAAGTACAGCCGAAAAATATGCACAAGGGCGCTGCTTGTCGCCGTGCATCTGCACTAAAACTGATAATGCACATCCATCTTTCTCATGCACGTACAGTGAAAAGGGCTTCGTATAATCAGGGGTACCTAACACTGGTGCTGAACAAAGGGCTTGTCGTAATTGCTGGAAGGCAATTTCACACTCATTTGACCAGGGAAGAGGAATCGGTGTGTCTTTTGTCAAAAGCGCTAACAATGGTTTAGCTATGTGTGAAAACCCCAATATCCATTGCCTACAGAAAGAAGCAAGGCCCAAAAATGCACACACATCCTTCTGTGTGGAAGGCACTGGCGTGTCCAAAATTGCTTGAATACGATCTGGTGTGAGTGCACGCCCCTCCTTAGGCAAAAGGTGACCCAAATAAGTCACCTTTGGTCTACAAAATTACAATTTCTTCCTTGACACTTTGTGATTGTGCGATGCCAAAAAGGAAAGCAAAGATAACGTACACTGCTCACACAACTCAGGAGTGTCAGCCGCCAACAAGATGTCATCGACATATTGTATAAGGGCGACACCCTCAGGCAGAACAAAGGAATCCAATTGCCTTTTCAATGCTTGACTGTAAATACTAGGACTTTCAGTATGACCCTGAGGGACTCTACAAAATCGATAAGACCTATTATTCAAAGTGAAGCCAAAAAGGTATCGGCTATCAGGGTGAATAGGAATCGAAAAGAAGGCATTTTTCAAATCAATAACTGAAAAGGTGGTCGCCGTTGGCGGGACCAAAGTGAGTAATGTCGTGATATCAGAAACCACTGGGTACTGAGGTATCACTATCTTATTCACTTCCCTTAGGTCAATGATAAAACGATAAACCCTAGTATCTGTATCTTTCTTCAAAATGGGTAAAATAGGACTGTTGCAGACATTATAGGGAACTTCCTCCACTACTCCCACCTGAATCAAATCCTGCACGATCTGTATGAGTGCCTCCTCCCCCTCCTGGGAAATACGATACTGAGGGAGGCGCGGCAACACCGCACCCTCCTGGACACTGATGTGGACCAGCGGAATCACCATCTGTCCCACATCAGTATCTGAAGTAGCCCACAAAGAATGCAAGAGGTCGGGAAAGAGGGCTTCGAGAGAGTGTACCATCAAACCCTACCGATGTAACCATTAAGCCAGATGGGGGAGCCCTCGGAACCAATTGTTTGGACAGTGCACTACGAGTAGCTCCTGTATCAACTAGGAACCGATCAGTAGAACCCAGAACATTTGCTGAAACATAAGGACCCTTCTGATCAACCGGCACTTCAACTGATTCCAACCCCCATCCGTCGCAATCCTACGCATGCTGTGAGTCATGATACCCAGAACGGTCATTCCCAGACATCTGATACTGATTTTGCCAATCAAATACATTAGGCCTATCCCGTTGCTGTACGTTAGGTTCAAATCGAGCACGATCATTGGAGTTCCCTCTAAAATTCGAAAAACACCCTCTACCTCTCGGTGGTCCCTGACCACGCCCCTGCCGAGATGCATATAACACCGGACACTCTCTAGCCCAATGACCCGACTGTTTACAATACGCACATTGATTCCTATTAACATCTGACCGACCCAAAGGGGGACCATAGAATCCTCCTCTACCTCTTTCTACACCCCGGCGAGGCGGACCATACACTTGTGCTAGCATCACCTTAGTTTTCAAATCTTTCGATTTCTTCTCCTCATTCCCCTTCGCTTCTTGTTCCTGACGCTCATAATACTGAGCCATAGTCAGGAGGGATGCCGGAGACGAGGTGGACCAAGAACTTTCACTCGCTTTTAAACGAGCTGCTATTCCCGGTAATAAATTCGCCACATATTTATCAACAAAAAGATGTCGACCCGTATCATCCGTAAGTGACTGACCACTGAAATCATGGAATGTCTCCTCAAAGCGTGTAAAGAAATCTGAAACTGATTCATCGACCTTCTGTTTACATGAGGCTAGCATATTCCAATAAATTTTTTTAGGGGGAATGATTGTTTTCAATTTAGTCAAGATAGCAGCAGGAAGGTCTAAAATAATCTGCGGTGGTTTTTGCGCGGGTTTTCTCTCCCTATCCTCATCCTCAATCTCGGACCACTTAGCCTTAAAAACGGGAACATCATCCACCTTCCGCACAGATCTCCACATATCCGGTGGTAAAATGAGCCCAAAGAACAAATCTATATCCGCTAAAGTCATAGTACAAGAATTCAGGGCCCCTTCGACCTCTTCATAAAAGGCCGCTGGATTCTTGCGGGGGTCAGGCAATGCATTCTTTAATGCCATAACATCGGCCCTATGCCAGGGAGTATAAACCCAATTATACACAAAATATCCCCTAGCATCGGGGGAAGACATGTCTGAGCTAGTACCCGCTCCTTTAGGAGGAACATACAAAGGTGCCGCCTCTCGCATCGGTTTAGCATGCACTAGTTCACTCTTATCTGAATGGGAGGTAGATGATTGGTCGCCGCCGATATGTGAATCCAATTGGGCCGTTCTGACAACTTTGGATACAACAATCACTTCCTTGGTCTGAGGTGATATCTTCTTCCTCCAGAAATCGCTTGGTCTGGGAAGAGCTCCTCAGCGTCGTTCGGTTCCACAGCACGGCCTTTCTCCGCAGTCAGGATTTCTCGATGGTCGGTCAACACAGCAGGCTCCACCAATCCAGGCGGCACTTTACGACAGTGCAAGGAGTGGATCCAGTTCTTCCGATTGGAAACCCGCACAGCTGTCCTCGTTGCGAGCAAGACTTGCTCAGGACCAACCCATCTCGGCTCCAGACTGTTCGTCCTTTCGAACACCTTTATCATTACCTGATCGCCAGGTCGGAGATTATGGCCTTCACCGGCGGACCGATCAGGGAGCGCCTCTCGAACCTGTTGATGAATAGAAACCAAATTATCCGTTAACTGTGCCAGATAATCATTCATCATTACACAAGGTACATCATACACGGACTTTGGTTTTGGTGGACCCCAAATATTCATTGGGCGTCCAAACACAATCTCGTAGGGTGTGAGACCGGTCCGAGAATGCGGTATCGATCTAATTGACAATAATGCCAGCGGTAAAGCATCTGGCCAAGTCAAAGAAGTCGAAGCTTGGATCTTATCGATCTTAAGCTTCAAAGTACCGTTATATTTCTCAACCAATCCCGCAGACTGGGGGTGAAAGCCTGCATGGAACTTCTGAGTAATGCCTAGGCCTTTCAAAACATACTTGATAACGTCGGCTATGAAATGAGGTCCGTTATCACTCCACAACAATCTACAAACACCATATCGAGGGAAGAACTCCTTCAATAGCATCTTGGCTGTAGTCATTGCAGTATTGTCTTTCGTAGGGTATGCCTCAACCCATTTACTGAAGGCACAAACCACTACTAGAACATACTTCAGATTGTTACAGCGCTCAAGCTGAATGTAATCCATCTGCAAAACCTCAAAGGGTGCAGTAGGTGTTGCAAATCCTCCTGCTGGAGTCCGTGTACCCTTTCCTGGGTTGTACCTCAGGCAAATCATGCAGGTCTGCACTACCCTCTTTGCCGTACTAGCGATCTCCGGATGCTCCCAAACTCGTGTGAGTAATTTGACAATTGCGGAAGCTCCGACATGCGCTAGTCCATGTGCCATCTGAACCATAGGTTGTACGAAGGCTGTGGGTAACTTCCATTTATCCATCTGCTTACTTCTCCAACACCCTTCATCATCTAATTCTCCATCATTGGACCATTGCTCCCGTTCCTTATCGGAAGCGGTCCTCTGTATTTCCAGCACTTCTCTCCTAGCATCGTGCCATCTCTCTGCCTGTGACTTCACAACATACATTGCAGTAGAGTCAGGCTGCATCGCAGTCTCTCGTGCCACCCGGTCTGCCAAAGCATTCCCTTCTCCAACTTTATCAACCACTTTCTTATGGGCACTACATTTAACTATAGCAATCTTCTTTGGATATGTTAACGCAGTCAAAAGATTGTGAACTAACTCTCCATACATTATCTGTGTTCCATGTGACGTTAGAAACCCTCTCTCCTTCCAGAGTAGGCCGAAATCGTGCGCTACTCCGAAGGCATAGCGGCTATCTGTATAAACATTCACACACAATCCTGTACTGAGCTCACATGCTCGTGTTAATGCTATCAGTTCCGCTGCTTGAGCTGATTTCTGCGGTATGCGTGCTGTCTCCACTATTGTTTGTAATGTGGTAATTGCATACGCTGCTGAAGTCGTACCATCTGGTAGCTTCAGGCATGATCCGTCCACCCACAGTTCTCCATCTACATCTGTAAAGGGCGTATCCTGGAGATCAATACGACCCTTTGTCTGTTCCTCAGTCACAAGAATACAATCATGTGCTTTTCGTGCTTCAGACTGAGTTTCTGGGAACGGCAACAATGTGGCCGGATTTAACGTTGCACATCTCTTTAACGTAATATGAGGAGCCAAAAGCGTCAACTCATATCCCGTTAAACGAGCACTGGTCAAATGCTGCGTCTTTGTCTGATTAAGCAGGGAATCAACAGCATGGGGGACTAATACCAACAGTTTGTGAGATAACACAATTCCCTCACTTTGGCGTATTGACACAGCTGTCGCCGCAACCGAGCGAAAACACCCTGGTAATGCTCGGGCAACAGGGTCAAGTACAGCCGAAAAATATGCACAAGGGCGCTGCTTGTCGCCGTGCATCTGCACTAAAACTGATAATGCACATCCATCTTTCTCATGCACGTACAGTGAAAAGGGCTTCGTATAATCAGGGGTACCTAACACTGGTGCTGAACAAAGGGCTTGTCGTAATTGCTGGAAGGCAATTTCACACTCATTTGACCAGGGAAGAGGAATCGGTGTGTCTTTTGTCAAAAGCGCTAACAATGGTTTAGCTATGTGTGAAAACCCCAATATCCATTGCCTACAGAAAGAAGCAAGGCCCAAAAATGCACGCACATCCTTCTGTGTGGAAGGCACTGGCGTGTCCAAAATTGCTTGAATACGATCTGGTGTGAGTGCACGCCCCTCCTTAGGCAAAAGGTGACCCAAATAAGTCACCTTTGGTCTACAAAATTACAATTTCTTCCTTGACACTTTGTGATTGTGCGATGCCAAAAAGGAAAGCAAAGATAACGTACACTGCTCACACAACTCAGGAGTGTCAGCCGCCAACAAGATGTCATCGACATATTGTATAAGGGCGACACCCTCAGGCAGAACAAAGGAATCCAATTGCCTTTTCAATGCTTGACTGTAAATACTAGGACTTTCAGTATGACCCTGAGGGACTCTACAAAATCGATAAGACCTATTATTCAAAGTGAAGCCAAAAAGGTATCGGCTATCAGGGTGAATAGGAATCGAAAAGAAGGCATTTTTCAAATCAATAACTGAAAAGGTGGTCGCCGTTGGCGGGACCAAAGTGAGTAATGTCGTGATATCAGAAACCACTGGGTACTGAGGTATCACTATCTTATTCACTTCCCTTAGGTCAATGATAAAACGATAAACCCTAGTATCGGTATCTTTCTTCAAAATGGGTAAAATAGGACTGTTGCAGACATTATAGGGAACTTCCTCCACTACTCCCACCTGAATCAAATCCTGCACGATCTGTATGAGTGCCTCCTCCCCCTCCTGGGAAATATGATACTGAGGGAGGCGCGGCAACACCGCACCCTCCTGGACACTGATGTGGACCAGCGGAATCACCATCTGTCCCACATCAGTATCCGAAGTAGCCCACAAAGAATGAGGGAGGGACGCTAATGCAGCCTCCTCCGCAACCACACACATCCGTTCTGTCATAGGGTGATTATCGTTCAAGATCACACGCACTCCAGTAGGGGAGCACCGGATCGTGGCTCTGAAGTGCTTGAGCATATCAAGACACATAATGTTGTCAGGCATGTTCGGGGCAAGCAAAAACGGACAGGGTGCAGAAAAGTGGTCAACATGGAATGCAAGGGGTCGGGAAAGAGGGCTTCGAGACAGTGTACCATCAAACCCTACCGATGTAACCATTAAGCCAGATGGGGAGCCCTCGGAACCAATTGTTTGGACAGTGCACTACGAGTAGCTCCTGTATCAACTAGGAACCGATCAGTAGAACTCAGAACATTTGCTGAAACATAAGGACCCTTCTGATCAACCGGCACTTCAACTGATTCCAACCCCCATCCGTCGCAATCCTACGCATGCTGTGAGTCATGATACCCAGAACGGTCATTCCCAGACATCTGATACTGATTTTGCCAATCAAATACATTAGGCCTATCCCGTTGCTGTACGTTAGGTTCAAATCGAGCACGATCATTGGAGTTCCCTCTAAAATTCGAAAAACACCCTCTACCTCTCGGTGGTCCCTGACCACGCCCCTGCCGAGATGCATATAACACCGGACACTCTCTAGCCCAATGACCCGACTGTTTACAATACGCACATTGATTCCTATTAACATCTGACCGACCCAAAGGGGGACCATAGAATCCTCCTCTACCTCTTTCTACACCCCGGCGAGGCGGACCATACACTTGTGCTAGCATCACCTTAGTTTTCAAATCTTTCGATTTCTTCTCCTCATTCCCCTTCGCTTCTTGTTCCTGACGCTCATAATACTGAGCCATAGTCAGGAGGGATGCCGGAGACGAGGTGGACCAAGAACTTTCACTCGCTTTTAAACGAGCTGCTATTCCCGGTAATAAATTCGCCACATATTTATCAACAAAAAGATGTCGACCCGTATCATCCGTAAGTGACTGACCACTGAAATCATGGAATGTCTCCTCAAAGCGTGTAAAGAAATCTGAAACTGATTCATCGACCTTCTGTTTACATGAGGCTAGCATATTCCAATAAATTCTTTTAGGGGGAATGATTGTTTTCAATTTAGTCAAGATAGCAGCAGGAAGGTCTAAAATAATCTGCGGTGGTTTTTGCGCGGGTTTTCTCTCCCTATCCTCATCCTCAATCTCGGACCACTTAGCCTTAAAAACGGGAACATCATCCACCTTCCGCACAGATCTCCACATATCCGGTGGTAAAATGAGCCCAAAGAACAAATCTATATCCGCTAAAGTCATAGTACAAGAATTCAGGGCCCCTTCGACCTCTTCATAAAAGGCCGCTGGATTCTTGCGGGGGTCAGGCAATGCATTCTTTAATGCCATAACATCGGCCCTATGCCAGGGAGTATAAACCCAATTATACACAAAATATCCCCTAGCATCGGGGGAAGACATGTCTGAGCTAGTACCCGCTCCTTTAGGAGGAACATACAAAGGTGCCGCCTCTCGCATCGGTTTAGCATGCACTAGTTCACTCTTATCTGAATGGGAGGTAGATGATTGGTCGCCGCCGATATGTGAATCCAATTGCTCCTTCTCCCCTGCCTGCAGGCGCGCTCGCTCTTTAAGTTCAAACGCTGTGTCCCGCAATGCAAACAGCCGTCGGACCGCATCGGGTACCTTAGAGGGAGAAAAAACACCGTAACGTAATGCTTTAGAATCTGACACTACATCATCAGGCTCAAAGGCATCTGAATATTTCCGAAAGGCAGCAATCACGTCATGAGAAAAGGTTTCAAGAAAATACAGCCGCTCTTTATCCCGCCAATGTTCCAAAGATTCCAATAATTCAGAAAGAGATAGTTTATTCTTAAGCGCACGAAGAGAAATTTTCCGAAGCTCACCCATACGCTCAATTGATAACATGGACCGCGTGTCTACCTTGCCCGAAACCGATCCAGAATCCTGTGATCTCGGTGCGGATGCGCCAACATAAGGAGGCGGAGAACGATCTAATAAATAAAAATCATCTTCAAGATTAGTAAGGACAGGATAAAGTGGCTGACGGACAGGATATTGAGCCCAGACTTGCAACCTAGGCTCTTTCTCTTGTCTCTCCGCCAGTTCTCTTTCTTCCCGACACTTCCCTTCCTGCGCTCTCACATGATCATTCTTCCGTTGCTCTTTATTAAACAACGCTTTCTCACGTTTCTCTCGTTCACGCACTTCCTTCACCCATAACCGTACACATTCAAACATGTCTTGCCGAGCACGCCGTTTACACATACACTGTTCCACATACTCAATCTGTCGCATATCAAACGATCCATACAAAGGCCATTGTAACTCAGGATCCTTTTTGGTGTATTTCCTCCACACTGTGCTGTACATTATAGAGGAAAGACCATGCTTCACATACATATCCCTATTAGGAGTCCCCTCTGGGGGGGCTGGAGCAGATTCCTCGAGATTTAACCGGTTTCCAAAGCAGCAGCACCACTTACGGAGTGCGCTAAAAGCAGGCATGCTCAAAAATAATACAAAATGCAGTATTATCAAAGAAAAATGGCACTTAAACTTTGCGCCGTTCAGATTTACACAACTCCGGAGAAATATCTCCACATTACCTGCCTATATGTGTTGCAACGCATATATTCTCACAATAATCAATACAAAATATGACCGGTCATCACAAATCAAACTCAAATAGCCAACCCAGGCTTCAAAACTCGGAGCAAGTACCGTACAGCGGTTCTTACCAATCAAGAGTCCAGATTCCAACTGCCAAGTTCCACAATTCGCCCAAACGGCTGTCGCGGCAAACCGACAGAAGAGGTCTCAGTCGAGGACCGGCGCCACCCAGAAGGTCAGTTCGGAAGGGAAGGAAGAAAACCTCGGGATGCCAGGGCTAAAAACCGCCACTGGCAGTGATCACATCCCCAGCCAAATTCCTCACCTCCGTCATGACCAATCCTTCGAGCATCCGAGTCGCCGATGAGCCCCACGTGACGGGCGCCAATTGAAGAATACAGGCCCCAGCTAGGCCCGCAGAACACAAGGGTTCGCCCTCGTGTAACGAAAACTAGAAGGAAGTTGGCACGGAAACTGCAAATACAAAGACAAAGTTTATTAACCCTTAAGGGTGGTTCTACAACCTATACAACACTCTTCAGTATTGCACAGAGTAGCACAAAGAACTTGCGTACACAGTCCCCTTTTATACACAACAGAGGGGCTCATAAGTGGGTGGATACAACATGGGGCAAAGAACATTACCTTTTATGGACATTTTCGATACAGAATCAATATGTGGGCGGAGTAACTAATTTCCTGAGCCCGCGAAAACATGGTCAAGCAAGGACTAACTGATAACAGATGTGGTCAAGTCTGGGCATGCGCCAGACGGACAAAGGAGCTATTTATAGACTGTTACTAGGCAGATTACAAGAGCAACTAACACGAAGATAGGACTCTTCTCGTGCAGAGCACGTGGAAACACAACAATACAAAATGGAGTCCACACATTAGTCAACATAGGAAGAGAAACTAGTTCTAAGTAAGGGGAATTCATGTCTTTAGTAAATGCTTAACCAGATCGCTGTTTTAAGTTTCAACACATGGATGATGGATGCTTGCTTCAAAAATGCACGACTACTCCTCCACATTTTCAGGCATAACCAATGCTAACAATGTATGTATATGGTGGGGGATGTAACATGGCAGATGCCTTTTATTGCTGTTATGGATGACAGACTAATAAATGTGGTCTGTACATACATTTTCATGCTTCTGTTGTCCCACAGTGGTTAAGATTGTCAGTTATTGCCGGAATTAGTTGTATGTCGTGTAAGCGTTTTTGACATAATTTCCGTCACATTGATGTGCATGTTTTTCAAGGTTGATTTTGTCACTTTCATCCTAAACTTCAATTGTAGCAGAACTCCTCATCTGTAGGAATGGGCAAAGAATGTTGCTTCGCTGGCAGAGTTCGCAGTGTTTTGTTCCGCAAAACACCATGAAGTGACGAGGAGCAGAGTTTTCTCTCTCATGGCTCGTTAAATTAAGTTGGTGAGCGAGAGCAGGAAAAATTGCCTGCCAGATCTACTCCTGGTGAAATTTCTCAACACAGGCGGTCACAACAGGTCACAACCACTTGCATTGAGAAATATACCACTCGTGTTGAGGAAGCTGCCACTCGAGTAGAGAACTTACCCGAATGTCAGAAAAAAGTAGCACCCTCTGGTGCAATACATAGAGCAGTGTGTGGTGATTTTACAAACTTCTGCCACAAAAAATCAGTGTACGCAGCACAACTTACTATACTCCACCATTTGTGGAACTACACGGAGTGCGGCAGAGTTTTTTCGGCACTTCGCAGACTTCCATAGAGCTCTGCCCAGACCTACTCATCGGTTGCTGCTAATTCATGGCTTCTGGGCCTCACAATGGATAAAGGATAAGACAAGGATCAGGCAACAGGGCCCCCAACTTCACTCAAGAAGAACAGGACACCCTTGTAGAGTGCGTATTAGCCAATTACAGTCAGCCAGCCAGCAGAGAGGCAGATAAACTCTATATATTAAGTAGCCTTACATTAACATGTTCCTTTTTTGTAAATTGATTGTGAGTGACTTCAAAGTAATGTCTTAATATTCACATCAGACACATATTTAATAAGATTAAACCTATACTTTTTTTTTACTGAGCTTGAATAGCAAGGAAATATTAAACCATCCTTGATATTGAGCTAGTTTGTCTATACTATGAATAAACAGGCTCGATGAGCCTAGAATTGCACTAATAAATGTTATAAACATGGCATCCTTGGAAACTGCCCACCTTTCAATAGCAGCAGCTCAGACATTCCCCAAAATATTTCATATATATATATATATATATTATATATATATATATATATATATATATAACTATAACACAGTTCCTTACATGCAGTACTAATTTTGTGGTGTACATTCTGGAATGTCCGTGCAGACTCTGGTATGTTGGGAGTACAACATGTATGGTTAAAAAACGGATACAGGAACACCTTAGAGCCATCACCAACATGGATCAAAACTATCCCATTGCACGACACTTCCAGGATAGACATCAGTCCAACAACTCTCTTCTCAAATACTTTGCCATAGAACAGGTGAATACATCCCAAAGAGGGGGGAACAGAGAGTTAGCCCTCAGAAAGAGGGAATCGAAATGGATAATGGAATTGGAAACTAAGTTTCCAGGGGGACACAATCTTGACGAGGAACTGGCAACTCATTTACATGATGACTGAACCCGTGTACCACAGTTATTGCCATTTACTGTAGACTCTTCATGTTATTGCATGGTAGCCCAAGTAATTTCATGTTTTGTAAGAATGATGAATTTTGAGCAAAAAAATATTTTTTGGAGCTGTTTGTAATTTTAACTTGTTTCTTTTATTATCCAGGAGGAAAGGAAGGGACCATTCACTTTTCAAAGACACGGCACCGGTTCCCTACCCTTTTCTTCATGAGGATGCCACCACACGCTCAATAAGATAAGAACTGCACATCTGTTGTTCACTGCTCTTTATCTGTAATTGCACTGATTATTATTTTGTTTGTGCCAAATGGATTACCTGTACTGCCTATTCCTTCTAGTGTAGCACAATATGGCCCTAAGTTAGAAGTACTACCTGCTCCTAGTTTTACTTTGCCATTCGGCATTCTAAGAAATTTATGCAGAGGTATTCCCTGATTTTACATGCTGGCAAGAGATGTAGGGGCACTAGTCCTAATACGAGTCACTATTCAGGTACGGAGTCCGAGAACCCCTCTAGGGTGTTGTTTTCATGTCTTACAAGCATGCTTTCATGATATTCACCCTGACATTGCAGCACGGAAATCCATATGCGGCACTAGTCCGCCTGGTTTTTGTATAAGTATGCAATCGATAAAGTTTTGCAAAGTCAATTAGCTCTCACAGGCATCATACGGGGTACTATGTTGTGTAAACTCGGACCGTTTGTTCATCTTGGTATTAATGTATTAGTGTAAACTTGCAACATTACTACAAGAAGTAATTATTACCTTGTCTTACATTTTTGTGCATATCAATCACCAAGGTAATATGCATGTACTGACTCACGAGTATAAGTTTGTAACCCGTTCCAAAATGGCGGCTACTTTCAACATTGTAGATCGAGGAATACGTCAGTACTTCTTTTATGTTTGTGTGCATATATGTACGTTTGAAAACATTGCAGACATCGTGTGATCAAGACACTGTTGTGTCGAAACGCGTAGCGAATGTTTATTAAATAACGATTAACCTCCGAGAGTGCGTTTTTTCTTCAAAGAACTTTTATTGGATTATCCGGCTTTGGGTTCGCCGGACAGCGCACCACCTGACAAGGGCTTCATCCCGGAAGGACCCGACTGTGACTGTATATATATATATATTCACTGAAAAAACCATAGGTTTCACACATGTTATAGTTAGCGGAAATTTTACTGATAAAAAACCAATGAAATTGCCCCGTTATAGTTAGTGCTGGCAACTATAACTCACGCGACCGCAATCCTCTGCTGATGCTAATACTGTATTTAGACACTTATTTGCCCATGTCTTCTTCCATACATTTTTAGCTATACATATATTACAAATATTTTTTTTTATAAAGACACATATGTCATCAGCAGAAGATTGCGGTCGCGTGAGTTATAGTTGCCAGCACTAACTATAACGGGGCAATTTCATTGGTTTTTTATCAGTAAAATTTCCGCTAACTATAACATGTGTGAAACCTATGGTTTTTTCAGTGAATTTGCAAGGTTTTTTAAATGCTAATTCCTAACTATAACGTGTGTGAAACCTATGGTTTTTTCAGTGAATTTGTACGGTTTTTTAAATGCTAAGTTACTTTACGCCATTCGAGGCGTGCGCGCCCACTTAACGCAGTGCGTTCCGTGCACGGTTTTTATCAACTTTAATAAGCCCTGTACATTTGGTGGCCTTCGGCCACCAAAAGCACAGGGGGTGGGGTCAATGTGGATAGTGTTATTTTTATTTCGATTTTATAATTTCATGTTGCCAAAATATAGTTTTTTTACTGATGTAATAAGCCCTGTACATTTGGTGGCCTACGGCCACCAAAAGCACAGGGGGTGGGGTAAGTGTGGATAGTGTTTTTTTTATTTCTATTTTTTACCGTACGCTTACGGTAAGCGTACGGTAAGCGTACTCGGCGAAATTGCCGAAAAAAAAATAAAACCGTTTTTGCTCTTGGGGGATGTTTGGGGACTCCCTCAACATGACTATGTGGGAGGGAGTTGTCAAAACAGCCCCGTAACATGTTTTTGGGCATCATGTTTGATAAATAACACTCAGTGCGAGAGACAAAATGGCGGACGCCGCTTCCTGGTTTCGGCCGATTCGAATGTTTACTAAGATCTAAGAGCCAATCAGAATCGCGCTCGCGCACGCCACCGTACGCGTACGGTAAGCGTACGGTAAGCGTACCGTAAGCGGGCTCAGATATATATATTGATTTAAAGGCTATTTTCTCAGAATCTACTGAACAGATTTACACCAAACCTACAAAAGGCACTTCCTTGACATAGGGACTACCTCTCTGCCAAATTTCTAGTAATTCTGTTCAGCCGTTCGGTCTGTAGCTCGTTCTAAAGGTCCTATGGAAAAATGCATGGGAAAAACGCGTTTTGGGACCCCCCTTTTATCTCAGCCCCCGCTTGACGAATCCCCCCGAGACTTTCAGGGTAGGAGCGGAGCGTAGCGCCCCGCCTATTTTGAGAAATTCGCAAGGATTCATCGACCGGCGCCAAAGTTATTCAAAATAGAATGTTGCGGATTTCCTATGGAAAAGGGGTCCTAACTATAACTACCTACTGGCGACCGCCAGTAGGTAATATATATATATATATATATATATATATATATATATATATATCGCCAGTAGGTAGTTATAGTTAGGACCTATTATCCATAGGAAATCCGCAACATTCTATTTAGAATAAATTTGGTGCCGGTTGACGAATCTTCACGAAATTTTCAAAACTAGTGGCCCGCTCCGATCCGCTCCTATCCTGAAAGTCTCTGGGTGATTTGTCAAGCGGGGGCCAGGATGAAAGGGGTCCCAAAACGTGTTTTCCCCATGCAATTTTCCATAGGGACCTTTAGTCGCAGCTACAGCCTGAACTGCTGAACGGAATTACACCAAATTTGGCACAATGGTAGGCCTTGGTTCAGAGTTGTGCCTTTTGCTTAAATGGTGTAAATCCGTTCAGCAGTTCCTGAGAAAATCAAAAGTAAAATCACATATATATCTGGGAGGAGCCTAACCACACATCTCATCGTGAGATCTGATTGGCTGTCAGCACTTCATCCAAGAAGTGTTGGCAGCCATCTTGGGACCAATATACACGATAGCACCTTATTAAAAAGCATTGCAGTTAATAGAAGGTTTTAAGACTTTAGTTACATTTTAAATCATTTGTTGATGGTACCATACTCATTTTAGGAATTGTGGTATGTTCTAAGGTGATTTTATCATGTGAAAAAGCCTTCTGCTGGGATATCATGAATCATGTTTGAGAGAAAACTATTTTCTCATTCTTTTCCCACAGAGGTTTGGAAGGTGATCCATAAGCTAAACTGAGAGCATATTTTCTGTAAATTCACATTATCTTTCTCTGTCATGTGAGAATGAAGTCTGACATTCCCAGTAAAACATGATCATCCAACAAGGTCAGAGACAGTCAGTTGATTCCTTTGTGTTCTATTGCAGCTTGCCAGAGTGTTCAAAAGAACAACTAGAGCACTAACAGTCCTACTTATGATAAACGTATGGCACACCTGAAGACATCTTGATTGGAAAAAAGTGGTAACTCTTAAAACATTTAATTTAAAAAGGAACAAAATGAGGGGGTTCATTTTGCCTTAGAGAGTATGATTAGTGCTGCAGAAAGAAAAAATAGGCCACATTTTGAGTGACTTCTCAAATCCTCTTCTATTTCATTAAAAAATTCTGGCATGCAGACTGAAACATGCACTTTTAATACCAGCAGCAGACTTCCCTGGTGAGCAGTAGCTTTACTACAGTGATCTAATGAGCAACTAGAGAGCTAACATTCTAAATTTATGGCAAATGTGTGACACATCTGAATGCCTTCTTGATGGCCCAATGACAGAATGTCCCAGAGTGTTCTAAAAAACAACTAGATTGCTAACAGTCTTACTTATGACGACAAAAGTATGGCACACCTGAAACCATCTTGGTTGGAATAAAGTGGTAACACTTAAAACATTTAATTTGCAAAGGAACAAAATGAGGGGGATCATTTTGCCATAGAAATTATGAATTAGTGCTGCAGAAAGAAAAATTAGGGCACATTTTGACTTCTCAAATCCTCTTCTATTTCATTAAAACATTCTGACATGCAGACTGAAACATTTTGAATACCAGTAGCTTTACTACAGTGATCTAATGAACAACTAGAGTGCTACCATTCAGAATTTATGGCAAATGTGTGACACGTCTGAATTAAGGGTGGGCGTAGTTCGCGAAGTAGCACTTCGCGAAGCTACGCAAAGTGAAGTTCGCACTACGCGAGCTACGCGTAGCACTTCGCGAACTGCGTAGTAACATGTTCACACTGTGCAAGATGTTGTTTTCAATGATTGCACAGTGCGGACAAGCAACCGGCACTGTGCAATCATTGAAAATGGCATCTTGCACAGTGCGAGCTGTAGTTTTCTGCTGCTCGAGTAGATTTTTACTCGAGCGGCAGCTTTCTCAACGCGAACTGGTAGTTTCTCATCGCGAGCGGTCGCGAGCATACGCGAGCCCTCGCAATGAGAAACCTGACCTCCTCGCGTTGGGAATCTCGCCGGGAGGTTTATTTTCCATGCTCGCGATCGCGAACAAGGAAAAAGTCTCGCCGGGATGTCATTTTGCTTGCTCGCGGTCGCCAACTTGACGTTGAGGACCGCGAGCAAGCAAAAAATGACCGCAGCACTACGCAACACTACGCTACGCGTGTTCGCACTGTGCTACGTGCAGTTCGCGTAGTGCGAAGTAGCGCGAACTTCGCAAACTACGCGAGCGTAGCGTAGTGCTTCGCCCAGGCCTAGTCTGAATGCCTTCTTGATGGAACCAAAGTAAACAAGCATTGAAAATGCAATAGGTCTCGCCCTCGTTTAAGTTAAAGCAATTCTGTTTGTAATTAGGTGGCTTTGTACCTTTGCTTGTATTAGTGTTTTTCAAACTTTCATGTACATAACATGCATATGTATGCATTTTTGTATATGTATATGTATGCATGCATTTATATTTGTATTTGTATAGATATGCAGATTATATATATGTTTATATGTGTATGTATACATGTATATACACATACATATATAAATGCATGTGCATATATATGCATATATATATGTGCATATGTGTGCGTGGAGAGAGAGGTAGAGAGAGTTGTAGAGGTGTAGAGGTAGAGGTGTAGAGGTAGAGAGGTAGAGGTAGAGAGGTAGGGAGTAGTAGAGAGAGAGGTAGAGAGAGGAAGAGAGGTAGAGAGTATAGAGTGAGTAATAGAGAGTAGAGAGTGAGTAGTAGAGAGTAGTAGAGAGTAGTAGAGAGAGTAACAGAGAGTGAGTAGTAGAGAGTAGTACAGTGAGTAGTAGAGAGTGAGTAGTAGAGAGTAGTAGAGTGAGTAGTAGAGAGAGTAGTAGAGACTGAGAAGTAGAGAGAGTAAGAGAGTAGTAGAGTAGTAGAGAATGAGTAGTAGAGTGAGTAGTAGAGAGTAGTTGGGAGCGAGTAGTAGAGAGTGAGTAGTGGAGAGTGAGCAGTATGGAGTAGTAGAGAGAGTAGTAAGAGAGAGTAGTAGAGAGTAGTAGAGTGAATAGTAGAGAGTGAGTAGTAGGGAGAGAGTAGTAGAGAGGGAGTAGTAGAGTAGTAGAGAGTGAGTGGTGGTAGAGAGTAGTAGAGAGTAGTAGAGTAAGTAGTAGAGAATAGTAGAGAGTGAGTAGTAGAGAGATTAGTAGAGAGTAGTAGAGTAGTAGAGAGTGAGTAGTAGAGAGTGAGAAGTAGAGAGTAGTAGAGAGCAAGTAGTAGAGAGTGAGCAGTAGAGAGTGAGTAGTAACGAGTAGTAGAGAGCGAGTAGTAGAGAGTCAATAGTATAGTGAGTAGTAGAGACAGAGTAGTAGAGAGAGAGTAGTAGAGAGTAGTAGAGAGTGAGTAGTAAAGTAGTAGTTAGTGAGTGGTAGAAAATAGTAGAGAGTAGTAGTAGAGAGTAGTAGAGAGAGAGTAGTAGAGAGCAGTAGAGAGTGAGTAGTAGAGAGTAGTTGCGAGTGAGTAGTAGAGAGTGAGTAGTAGAGAGAGAGTAGTAGAGAGTGAGTAGTAGAGAGTAGTAGAGAGAGAGTAGTATAGAGAGAGTAGTAGAGAGTAGTAGAGTGAGTAGTAGACAATGAGTAGTAGAGAGAGAGTGGTAGAGAGTGAGTAGTAGAGTAGTAGAGAGTGAGTGGTAGAGAGTAGTAGAGAGTAGTGGAGTGAGTAGTAGAGAATAGTAGAGAGTGAGTAGTAGAGAGAGTAGTAGAGAATTGTAGAATAGTAGAGAGTGAGTAGTAGAGAGTGTGTAGTGGAGAGTGATTAGTAGAGAGTAGTAGAGAATCAGAAGTAGAGAGAGTAAGAGAGAGTAGTAGAGTAGTAGAGAGTAGTTGAGAGCGAGTAGTAGAGAGTGAGTAGTGGAGAGTGAGCAGTAGAGAGTAGTAGAGAGTGAGTAGTAGAGAGTGAGTAGTAGAGAGTAGTAGAGAGTGAGTAGTAGAGAGTGAGTGGTAGAGAGAGAGTAGTAGAGAGTGAGTTGTAGAGAGTAGTAGCGAGTGAGTAGTAGAACGTGAGTAGTAGAGAGAGAATAGTAGAGAGTAGTAGAGAGTGAGTAGTAGAGAGTGAGTAGTAGAGAGTAGTGGAGTAGTAGAGAGTAAGTAGTAGAGAGTAGTAAATAGTGAGTAGTAGAGTAAGTAGTAGAGTAGTAGAGAGTGAGTAGTAGAAAGTGAGTAGTAGAGAGTGAGTAGTAGAGAGTAGTAGAGAGTAGTAGAGAGTGAGTAGTAGAGTGAGTAGTAGAGAGTAGTAGAGAGTAGTAGAGAGTGATTAGTAGAGCATAGTAGAGAGTGAGTAGTAGACAGTGAGTAGTAGAGAATAGTAGAGAGTGAGTAGCAGAGAGTGGGTATTAGATAGTGAGTAGTAGAGAGTGAGTAGTAGAGAGTAGTAGAGAGTGAGAAGTAGAGAGAGAATAGTAGAGAGTGAGTAGTAGAGAGTAGTAGAGAGTGAGTAGTAGAGATGAGTAGTAGAGAGAGAGCAGTAGAGAGTAGTAGAGTAGGAGAGAGTGAGTAGTAGAGAGTAGTGGAGTAGTAGAGAGTGAGTAGTGGAGAGAAGTAGAGAGTGAGTAGTAGAGTGAGCAGTAGAGAGTAGTAGAGAGTGAGTAGTAGAGTGAGTACTGGAGAGTAGTAGAGAGCGAGTAGTAGAGAGCAAGTAGTAGAGAGTGTGTAGTGGAGAGTTAGTAGTATAGAGTAGTAGAGTGAGTATTAGAGAGAGTAGTAGAGAGTGAGAAGTAGAGAGAGTAAGAGAGAGTAGTAGAGTAGTAGAGCGTAGTTGAGAGCGAGTAGTAGAGAGTGAGCAGTGGAGAGTGAGCAGTAGAGAGTAGTAAAGAGTGAGTAGTAGAGAGTGAGTAGTAGAGAGTAGTAGAGAGTGAGTAGTAGAGAGAGAGTAGTAGAGAGTGAGTACTCGAGAGTAGTAGAGAGTGAGTAGTAGAGAGTAGTAGAGAGTGAGTAGTAGAGAGTGAGTAGTAGAGAGAGAATAGTAGAGAGTGAGTAGTAGAGAGTAGTAGAGAGTGAGTAGTAGAAAGTGAGTAGTAGAGAGAGAGTAGTAGAGAGTAGTAGAGAGTGAGTAGTAGAGAGTGAGTAGTAGAGAGTAGTAGAGTAGTAGAGAGTAAGTAGTAGAGAGTAGTAAAGAGTGAGTAGTAGAGTAAGTAGTAGAGAGTAGTAGAGAGTGAGTAGTAGAAAGTGAGTAGTAGAGAGAGAGTAGTAGGGAGTAGTAGAGAGTGAGTAGTAGAGTGAGTAGTAGAGAGTAGTAGAGAGTAGTAGAGAGTGAGTAGTAGAGCATAGTAGAGAGTGAGTAGTAGACAGTGAGTAGTAGAGAATAGTAGAGAGTGAGTAGCAGAGAGTGGGTATTAGATAGTGAGTAGTAGAGAGTGAGTAGTAGAGAGTAGTAGAGAGTGAGAAGTAGAGAGAGAATAGTAGAGAGTGAGTAGTAGAGAGTAGTAGAGAGTGAGTAGTAGAGATGAGTAGTAGAGAGAGAGCAGTAGAGAGTAGTAGAGTAGGAAAGAGTGAATAGTAGAGAGTAGTGGAGTAGTAGAGAGTGAGTAGTGGAGAGAAGTAGAGAGTGAGTGGTAGAGTGAGCAGTAGAGAGTAGTAGAGAGTGAGTAGTAGAGTGAGTACTGGAGAGTAGTAGAGAGCGAGTAGTAGAGAGCAAGTAGTAGAGAGTGTGTAGTGGAGAGTTAGTAGTAGAGAGTAGTAGAGTGAGTATTAGAGAGAGTAGTAGAGAGTGAGAAGTAGAGAGAGTAAGAGAGAGTAGTAGAGTAGTAGAGCGTAGTTGAGAGCGAGTAGTAGAGAGTGAGCAGTGGAGAGTGAGCAGTAGAGAGTAGTAGAGAGTGAGTAGTAGAGAGTGAGTAGTAGAGAGTAGTAGAGAGTGAGTAGTAGAGAGAGAGTAGTAGAGAGTGAGTACTCGAGAGTAGTAGAGAATGAGTAGTAGAGAGTAGTAGAGAGTGAGTAGTAGAGAGTGAGTAGTAGAGAGAGAGTAGTAGAGAGTGAGTAGTAGAGAGTAGTAGAGAGTGAGTAGTAGAAAGTGAGTCGTAGAGAGAGAGTAGTAGAGAGTAGTAGAGAGTGAGTAGTAGACAGTGAGTAGTAGAGAGTAGTGGAGTAGTAGAGAGTAAGTAGTAGAGAGTAGTAAAGAGTGAGTAGTAGAGTAAGTAGTAGAGAGTAGCAGAGAGTGAGTAGTAGAGTGAGTACTAGAGAGTAGTAGAGAGCGAGTAGTAGAGAGCAAGTAGTAGAGAGTGTGTAGTAGAGAGTGAGTAGTAGAGAGTAGTAAAGTGAGTAGTAGAGTGAATAGTAGAGAGTGAGTAGTAGAGAGAGAGTAGTAGAGAGTGAGTAGTAGAGTAGTAGAGAGTGAGTGATAGAGAGTGGTAGAGAGTAGTAGAGTGAGTAGTAGAGAATAGTAGAGAGTGAGTAGTAGAGAGGTTAGTAGAGAGTAGTAGAGTAGTAGAGAGTGAGTAGTAGAGAGCGAGTAGTAGAAAGTGAGTAGTGGAGAGTGAGTTGTAAAGAGTAGTAGAGAGCGAGTAGTGGAGAGTGGATAGAATAGTGAATAGTAGAGAGTGAATAGTAGAGAGTGAGTAGTAGAGAGAGAGTAGTAGAGAGAGAGTAGTAGAGAGTAGTAGAGAGTGAGTAGTAAAGTAGTAGAGAGTGAGTGGTAGAGAGTAGTAGAGAGTAGTAGTAGAGAGTAGTAGAGAGAGAGTAGTAGAGAGCAGTAGAGAGTGCGTAGTAGAGAGTGAGTAGTAGAGAGTTGTAGCGAGTGAGTAGTAGAGAGTGAGTAGTAGAGAGTAGTAGAGAGAGAGTAGTAGAGAGTGAGTAGTAGAGAGTAGTAGAGAGTGAGTAGTATAGAGAGAGTAGTATAGAGTAGTAGAGTGAGTAGTAGAGAATGAGTAGTAGAGAGAGAGTGGTAGAGAGTGAGTAGGCAAAAGTGAGTGGCAGAGAGTAGTAGAGAGTAGTAGAGTGAGTAGTAGAGAATAGTAGAGAGTGAGTAGTAAAGAGAGTAGTAGAGAGTAGTTGAGTAGTTGAGAGTGAGTAGTAGAGAGTGAGTAGTAGAGAGTAGTAGAGAGCGAGTAGTAGAGAGTGAGTAGTGGAGAGTGAGTAGTAAAAAGTAGTAGAGAGCGAGTAATAGAGAGTGAATAGTAGAGAGTGAATAGTAGAGAGTGAATAGTAGAGAGTGAGTAGTAGAGAGAGAATAGTAGAGAGTGAGTAGTAGAGAGAGAGTAGTAGAGAGAGAGTAGTAGAGAATTGTAGAGTAGTAGAGAGTGAGTAGTAGAGAGTGTGTAGTGGAGAGTGATTAGTAGAGAGTAGTAGAGAATGAGAAGTAGAGAGAGTAAGAGAGAGTAGTAGAGTAGTAGAGAGTAGTTGAGAGCAAATGGTAGAGAGTGAGTAGTGGAGAGTGAGCAGTAGAGAGTAGTAGAGAGTGAGTAGTAGAGAGTGAGTAGTAGAGAGTAGTAAAGAGTGAGTAGTAGAGAGAGAGTAGTAGAGAGTAGTAGAGAGTGAGTAGTAGAGAGTGAGTAGTGGAGAGTAGTGGAGTTGTAGAGAGTAAGTAGTAGAGAGTAGTAAAGAGTGAGTAGTAGAGTAAGTAGTAGAGAGTAGTAGAGAGTGAGTAGTAGAAAGTGAGTAGTAGAGAGTGAGTAGTAGAGAGTAGTAGAGAGTAGTAGAGAGTGAGTAGTAGAGTGAGTAGTAGAGAGTAGTAGAGAGTAGTAGAGAGTGAGTAGTAGAGCATAGTAGAGAGTGAGTAGTAGACAGTGAGTAGTAGAGAATAGTAGAGAGTGAGTAGCAGAGAGTGGGTATTAGATAGTGAGTAGTAGAGAGTGAGTAGTAGAGAGTAGTAGAGAGTGAGAAGTAGAGAGAGAATAGTAGAGAGTGAGTAGTAGAGAGTAGTAGAGAGTGAGTAGTAGAGATGAGTAGTAGAGAGAGAGCAGTAGAGAGTAGTAGAGTAGGAGAGAGTGAGTAGTAGAGAGTAGTGGAGTAGTAGAGAGTGAGTAGTGGAGAGAAGTAGAGAGTGAGTGGTAGAGTGAGCAGTAGAGAGTAGTAGAGAGTGAGTAGTAGAGTGAGTACTGGAGAGTAGTAGAGAGCGAGTAGTAGAGAGCAAGTAGTAGAGAGTGTGTAGTGGAGAGTTAGTAGTAGAGAGTAGTAGAGTGAGTATTAGAGAGAGTAGTAGAGAGTGAGAAGTAGAGAGAGTAAGAGAGAGTAGTAGAGTAGTAGAGCGTAGTTGAGAGCGAGTAGTAGAGAGTGAGCAGTGGAGAGTGAGCAGTAGAGAGTAGTAGAGAGTGAGTAGTAGAGAGTGAGTAGTAGAGAGTAGTAGAGAGTGAGTAGTAGAGAGAGAGTAGTAGAGAGTGAGTACTCGAGAGTAGTAGAGAATGAGTAGTAGAGAGTAGTAGAGAGTGAGTAGTAGAGAGTGAGTAGTAGAGAGAGAGTAGTAGAGAGTGAGTAGTAGAGAGTAGTAGAGAGTGAGTAGTAGAAAGTGAGTCGTAGAGAGAGAGTAGTAGAGAGTAGTAGACAGTGAGTAGTAGACAGTGAGTAGTAGAGAGTAGTGGAGTAGTAGAGAGTAAGTAGTAGAGAGTAGTAAAGAGTGAGTAGTAGAGTAAGTAGTAGAGAGTAGCAGAGAGTGAGTAGTAGAGTGAGTACTAGAGAGTAGTAGAGAGCGAGTAGTAGAGAGCAAGTAGTAGAGAGTGTGTAGTAGAGAGTGAGTAGTAGAGAGTAGTAAAGTGAGTAGTAGAGTGAATAGTAGAGAGTGAGTAGTAGAGAGAGAGTAGTAGAGAGTGAGTAGTAGAGTAGTAGAGAGTGAGTGATAGAGAGTGGTAGAGAGTAGTAGAGTGAGTAGTAGAGAATAGTAGAGAGTGAGTAGTAGAGAGGTTAGTAGAGAGTAGTAGAGAGTGAGTAGTAGAGAGCGAGTAGTAGAAAGTGAGTAGTGGAGAGTGAGTTGTAAAGAGTAGTAGAGAGCGAGTAGTGGAGAGTGGATAGAATAGTGAATAGTAGAGAGTGAATAGTAGAGAGTGAGTAGTAGAGAGAGAGTAGTAGAGAGAGAGTAGTAGAGAGTAGTAGAGAGTGAGTAGTAAAGTAGTAGAGAGTGAGTGGTAGAGAGTAGTAGAGAGTAGTAGTAGAGAGTAGTAGAGAGAGAGTAGTAGAGAGCAGTAGAGAGTGCGTAGTAGAGAGTGAGTAGTAGAGAGTTGTAGCGAGTGAGTAGCAGAGAGTGAGTAGTAGAGAGTAGTAGAGAGAGAGTAGTAGAGAGTGAGTAGTAGAGAGTAGTAGAGAGAGAGTAGTATAGAGAGAGTAGTAGAGAGTAGTAGAGTGAGTAGTAGAGAATGAGTAGTAGAGAGAGAGTGGTAGAGAGTGAGTAGGCAAAAGTGAGTGGCAGAGAGTAGTAGAGAGTAGTAGAGTGAGTAGTAGAGAATAGTAGAGAGTGAGTAGTAAAGAGAGTAGTAGAGAGTAGTTGAGTAGTTGAGAGTGAGTAGTAGAGAGTGAGTAGTAGAGAGTAGTAGAGAGCGAGTAGTAGAGAGTGAGTAGTGGAGAGTGAGTAGTAAAAAGTAGTAGAGAGCGAGTAATATAGAGTGAATAGTAGAGAGTGAATAGTAGAGAGTGAATAGTAGAGAGTGAGTTGTAGAGAGAGAATAGTAGAGAGTGAGTAGTAGAGAGAGAGTAGTAGAGAGAGAGTAGTAGAGAATTGTAGAGTAGTAGAGAGTGAGTAGTAGAGAGTGTGTAGTGGAGAGTGATTAGTAGAGAGTAGTAGAGAATGAGAAGTAGAGAGAGTAAGAGAGAGTAGTAGAGTAGTAGAGAGTAGTTGAGAGCGAGAGGTAGAGAGTGAGTAGTGGAGAGTGAGCAGTAGAGAGTAGTAGAGAGTGAGTAGTAGAGAGTGAGTAGTAGAGAGTAGTAGAGAGTGAGTAGTAGAGAGAGAGTAGTAGAGAGTAGTAGAGAGTGAGTAGTAGAGAGTGAGTAGTGGAGAGTAGTGGAGTAGTAGAGAGTAAGTAGTAGAGAGTAGTAAAGAGTGAGTAGTAGAGTTAGTAGTAGAGAGTAGTAGAGAGTGAGTAGTAGAAAGTGAGTAGTAGAGAGTGAGTAGTAGAGAGTAGTAGAGAGTGAGTAGTAGAGTGAGTAGTGGAGAGTAGTAGAGAGTAGTAGAGAGTGAGTAGTAGAGCATAGTAGAGAGTGAGTAGTAGACAGTGAGTAGTAGAGAATAGTAGAGAGTGAGTAGCAGAGAGTGGGTATTACATAGTGAGTAGTAGAGAGTGAGTAGTAGAGAGTAGTAGAGAGTGAGAAGTAGAGAGAGAATAGTAGAGAGTGAGTAGTAGAGAGTAGTAGAGAGTGAGTAGTAGAGATGAGTAGTAGAGAGAGAGCAGTAGAGAGTAGTAGAGTAGGAGAGAGTGAGTAGTAGAGAGTAGTGGAGTAGTAGAGAGTGAATAGTGGAGAGAAGTAGAGAGTGAGTAGTAGAGTGAGCAGTAGAGAGTAGTAGAGAGTGAGTAGTAGAGTGAGTACTGGAGAGTAGTAGAGAGCGAGTAGTAGAGAGCAAGTAGTAGAGAGTGTGTAGTGGAGAGTTAGTAGTAGAGAGTAGTAGAGTGAGTATTAGAGAGAGTAGTAGAGAGTGAGAAGTAGAGAGAGTAAGAGAGAGTAGTAGAGTAGTAGAGCGTAGTTGAGAGCGAGTAGTAGAGAGTGAGCAGTGGAGAGTGAGCAGTAGAGAGTAGTAGAGAGTGAGTAGTAGAGAGTGAGTAGTAGAGAGTAGTAGAGAGTGAGTAGTAGAGAGAGAGTAGTAGAGAGTGAGTACTCGAGAGTAGTAGAGAGTGAGTAGTAGAGAGTAGTAGAGAGTGAGTAGTAGAGAGTGAGTAGTAGAGAGAGAGTAGTAGAGAGTGAGTAGTAGAGAGTAGTAGAGAGTGAGTAGTAGAAAGTCAGTAGTAGAGAGAGAGTAGTAGAGAGTAGTAGAGAGTGAGTAGTAGAGAGTGAGTAGTAGAGAGTAGTGGAGTATTAGAGAGTAAGTAGTAGAGAGTAGTAAAGAGTGAGTAGTAGAGTAAGTAGTAGAGAGTAGCAGAGAGTGAGTAGTAGAGTGAGTACTAGAGAGTAGTGGAGAGCGAGTAGTAGAGAGCAAGTAGTAGAGAGTGTGTAGTAGAGAGTGAGTAGTAGAGAGTAGTAAAGTGAGTAGTAGAGTGAATAGTAGAGAGTGAGTAGTAGAGAGAGAGTAGTAGAGAGTGAGTAGTAGAGTAGTAGAGAGTGAGTGATAGAGAGTAGTAGAGAGTAGTAGAGTGAGTAGTAGAGAATAGTAGAGAGTGAGTAGTAGAGAGATTAGTAGAGAGCAGTAGAGTAGTAGAGAGTGAGTAGTAGAGAGTGAGTAGTAGAAAGTGAGTAGTGGAGAGTGAGTTGTAAAGAGTAGTAGAGAGCGAGTAGTGGAGAGTGGATAGAATAGTGAATAGTAGAGAGTGAATAGTAGAGAGTGAGTAGTAGAGAGAGAGTAGTAGAGAGAGAGTAGTAGAGAGTAGTAGAGAGTGAGTAGTAAAGTAGTAGAGAGTGAGTGGTAGAGAGTAGTAGAGAGTAGTAGTAGAGAGTAGTAGAGAGAGAGTAGTAGAGAGCAGTAGAGAGTGCGTAGTAGAGAGTGAGTAGTAGAGAGTAGTAGAGAGTGAGTAGTAGAGTGAGTACTGGAGAGTAGTAGAGAGCGAGTAGTAGAGAGCAAGTAGTAGAGAGTGTGTAGTGGAGAGTTAGTAGTAGAGAGTAGTAGAGTGAGTATTAGAGAGAGTAGTAGAGAGTGAGAAGTAGAGAGAGTAAGAGAGAGTAGTAGAGTAGTAGAGCGTAGTTGAGAGCGAGTAGTACAGAGTGAGCAGTGGAGAGTGAGCAGTAGAGAGTAGTAGAGAGTGAGTAGTAGAGAGTGAGTAGTAGAGAGTAGTAGAGAGTGAGTAGTAGAGAGAGAGTAGTAGAGAGTGAGTACTCGAGAGTAGTAGAGAGTGAGTAGTAGAGAGTAGTAGAGAGTGAGTAGTAGAGAGTGAGTAGTAGAGAGAGAGTAGTAGAGAGTGAGTAGTAGAGAGTAGTAGAGAGTGAATAGTAGAAAGTCAGTAGTAGAGAGAGAGTAGTACAGAGTAGTAGAGAGTGAGTAGTAGAGAGTGAGTAGTAGAGAGTAGTGGAGTAGTAGAGAGTAAGTAGTAGAGAGTAGTAAAGAGTGAGTAGTAGAGTAAGTAGTAGAGAGTAGCAGAGAGTGAGTAGTAGAGTGAGTACTAGAGAGTAGTAGAGAATGTGTAGTAGAGAGTGAGTAGTAGAGAGTAGTAAAGTGAGTAGTAGAGTGAATAGTAGAGAGTGAGTAGTAGAGAGAGAGTAGTAGAGAGTGAGTAGTAGAGTAGTAGAGAGTGAGTGATAGAGAGTAGTAGAGAGTAGTAGAGTGAGTAGTAGAGAATAGTAGAGAGTGAGTAGTAGAGAGATTAGTAGAGAGCAGTAGAGTAGTAGAGAGTGAGTAGTAGAAAGTGAGTAGTGGAGAGTGAGTTGTAAAGAGTAGTAGAGAGCGAGTAGTGGAGAGTGGATAGAATAGTGAATAGTAGAGAGTGAGTAGTAGAGAGAGAGTAGTAGAGAGAGAGTAGAAGAGAGTAGTAGAGAGTGAGTAGTAAAGTAGTAGAGAGTGAGTGGTAGAGAGTAGTAGAGAGTAGTAGTAGAGAGTAGTAGAGAGAGAGTAGTAGAGAGCAGTAGAGAGTACGTAGTAGAGAGTGAGTAGTAGAGAGTTGTAGCGAGTGAGTAGTAGAGAGTGAGTAGTAGAGAGTAGTAGAGAGAAAGTAGTAGAGAGTGAGTAGTAGAGAGTAGTAGAGAGAGAGTAGTATTGAGAGAGTAGTAGAGAGTAGTAGAGTGAGTAGTAGAGAATGAGTAGTAGAGAGAGAGTGGTAGAGAGTGAGTAGGCAAAAGTGAGTGGCAGAGAGTAGTAGAGAGTAGTAGAGTGAGTAGTAGAGAATAGTAGAGAGTGAGTAGTAAAGAAAATAGTGGAGAGTAGTTGAGTAGTAGAGAGTGAGTAGTAGAGAGTGAGTAGTAGAGAGTAGTAGAGAGCGAGTAGTAGAGAGTGAGTAGTGGAGAGTGAGTAGTAAAAAGTAGTAGAGAGCGAGTAGTAGAGAGTGAATAGTAGAGAGTGAATAGTAGAGAGTGAGTAGTAGAGAGAGAATAGTAGAGAGTGAGTAGTAGAGAGAGAGTAGTAGAGAGAGAGTAGTAGAGAGCAGTAGAGAGTGCGTAGTAGAGAGTGAGTAGTAGAGAGTAGTAGAGAGTGAGTAGTAGAGTGAGTACTTGAGAGTAGTAGAGAGCGAGTAGTAGAGAGCAAGTAGTAGAGAGTGTGTAGTGGAGAGTTAGTAGTAGAGAGTAGTAGAGTGAGTATTAGAGAGAGTAGTAGAGAGTGAGAAGTAGAGAGAGTAAGAGAGAGTAGTAGAGTAGTAGAGCGTAGTTGAGAGCGAGTAGTAGAGAGTGAGCAGTGGAGAGTGAGCAGTAGAGAGTAGTAGAGAGTGAGTAGTAGAGAGTGAGTAGTAGAGAGTAGTAGAGAGTGAGTAGTAGAGAGAGAGTAGTAGAGAGTGAGTACTCGAGAGTAGTAGAGAGTGAGTAGTAGAGAGTAGTAGAGAGTGAGTAGTAGAGAGTGAGTAGTAGAGAGAGAGTAGTAGAGAGTGAGTAGTAGAGAGTAGTAGAGAGTGAGTAGTAGAAAGTCAGTAGTAGAGAGAGAGTAGTAGAGAGTAGTAGAGAGTGAGTAGTAGAGAGTGAGTAGTAGAGAGTAGTGGAGTAGTAGAGAGTAAGTAGTAGAGAGTAGTAAAGAGTGAGTAGTAGAGTAAGTAGTAGAGAGTAGCAGAGAGTGAGTAGTAGAGTGAGTACTAGAGAGTAGTAGAGAGCGAGTAGTAGACAGTGAGTAGTAGAGAGTAGTGGAGTAGTAGAGAGTAAGTAGTAGAGAGTAGTAAAGAGTGAGTAGTAGAGTAAGTAGTAGAGAGTAGCAGAGAGTGAGTAGTAGAGTGAGTAGTAGAGAGTAGTAGACAGTGAGTAGTAGACAGTGAGTAGTAGAGAGTAGTGGAGTAGTAGAGAGTAAGTAGTAGAGAGTAGTAAAGAGTGAGTAGTAGAGTAAGTAGTAGAGAGTAGCAGAGAGTGAGTAGTAGAGTGAGTACTAGAGAGTAGTAGAGAGCGAGTAGTAGAGAGCAAGTAGTAGAGAATGTGTAGTAGAGAGTGAGTAGTAGAGAGTATTAAAGTGAGTAGTAGAGTGAATAGTAGAGAGTGAGTAGTAGAGAGAGAGTAGTAGAGAGTGAGTAGTAGAGTAGTAGAGAGTGAGTGATAGAGAGTAGTAGAGAGTAATAGAGTGAGTAGTAGAGAATAGTAGAGAGTGAGTAGTAGAGAGATTAGTAGAGAGCAGTAGAGTAGTAGAGAGCGAGTAGTAGAGAGTGAGTAGTAGAAAGTGAGTAGTGGAGAGTGAGTTGTAAAGAGTAGTAGAGAGCGAGTAGTGGAGAGTGGATAGAATAGTGAATAGTAGAGAGTGAATAGTAGAGAGTGAGTAGTAGAGAGAGAGTAGTAGAGAGAGAGTAGAAGAGAGTAGTAGAGAGTGAGTAGTAAAGTAGTAGAGAGTGAGTGGTAGAGAGTAGTAGAGAGTAGTAGTAGAGAGTAGTAGAGAGAGAGTAGTAGAGAGCAGTAGAGAGTGCGTAGTAGAGAGTGAGTAGTAGAGAGTTGTAGCGAGTGAGTAGTAGAGAGTGAGTAGTAGAGAGTAGTAGAGAGAGAGTAGTAGAGAGTGAGTAGTAGAGAGTAGTAGAGAGAGAGTAGTATTGAGAGAGTAGTAGAGAGTAGTAGAGTGAGTAGTAGAGAATGAGTAGTAGAGAGAGAGTGGTAGAGAGTGAGTAGGCAAAAGTGAGTGGCAGAGAGTAGTAGAGAGTAGTAGAGTGAGTAGTAGAGAATAGTAGAGAGTGAGTAGTAAAGAGAGTAGTGGAGAGTAGTTGAGTAGTATAGAGTGAGTAGTAGAGAGTGAGTAGTAGAGAGTAGTAGAGAGCGAGTAGTAGAGAGTGAGTAGTGGAGAGTGAGTAGTAAAAAGTAGTAGAGAGCGAGTAGTAGAGAGTGAATAGTAGAGAGTGAATAGTAGAGAGTGAGTAGTAGAGAGAGAATAGTAGAGAGTGAGAAGTAGAGAGAGAGTAGTAGAGAGAGAGTAGTAGAGAATTGTAGAGTAGTAGAGAGTGAGTAGTAGAGAGTGTGTAGTGGAGAGTGATTAGTAGAGAGTAGTAGAGAATGAGAAGTAGAGAGAGTAAGAGAGAGTAGTAGAGTAGTAGAGAGTAGTTGAGAGCGAGTAGTAGAGAGTGAGTAGTGGAGAGTGAGCAGTAGAGAGTTGTAGAGAGTGAGTAGTAGAGAGTGAGTAGTAGAGAGTAGTAGAGAGTGAGTAGTAGAGAGAGAGTAGTAGAGAGTGAGTACTCGAGAGTAGCAGAGTGAGTAGTAGAGAGTAGTAGAGAGTGAGTAGTAGAGAGTGAGTGGTAGAGAGAGAGTAGTAGAGAGTGAGTTGTAGAGAGTAGTAGAGAGTGAGTAGTAGACAGTGAGTAGTAGAGAGAGAGTAGTAGAGAGTGAGTAGTAGAGAGTGAGTAGTAGAGAGTAGTGGAGTAGTAGAGAGTAAGTAGTAGAGAGTAGTAAAGAGTGAGTAGTAGAGTAAGTAGTAGAGAGTAGTAGAGAGGGAGTAGTAGAAAGTGAGTAGTAGAGAGTGAGTAGTAGAGAGTAGTAGAGAGTAGTAGAGAGTGAGTAGTAGAGCATAGTAGAGAGTGAGTAGTAGACAGTGAGTAGTAGAGAATAGTAGAGAGTGAGTAGCAGAGAGTGGGTATTAGATAGTGAGTAGTAGAGAGTGAGTAGTAGAGAGTAGTAGAGAGTGAGAAGTAGAGAGAGAATAGTAGAGAGTGAGTAGTAGAGAGTAGTAGAGAGTGAGTAGTAGAGATGAGTAGTAGAGAGAGATCACTAGAGAGTAGTAGAGTAGGAGAGAGTGAGTAGTAGAGAGTAGTGGAGTAGTAGAGAGTGAGCAGTGGAGAGAAGTAGAGAGTGAGAAGTAGAGAGTAGTAGAGAGAGTAGTATAGAGAGAGTAGTAGAGAGTGGTAGAGTGAATAGTAGAGAGTGAGTAGTAGAGAGAGAGTAGTAGAGAGTGAGTAGTAGAGTAGTAGAGAGTGAGTGATAGAGAGTAGTAGAGAGTAGTAGAGTGAGTAGTAGAGAATAGTAGAGAGTGAGTAGTAGAGAGATTAGTAGAGAGTAGTAGAGTAGTAGAGAGTGAGTAGTAGAGAGCGAGTAGTAGAAAGTGAGTAGTGGAGAGTGAGTTGTAAAGAGTAGTAGAGAGCGATTAGTGGAGAGTGGATAGAATAGTGAATAGTAGAGAGTGAAAAGTAGAGAGTGAGTAGTAGAGAGAGAGTAGTAGAGAGAGAGTAGTAGAGAGTAGTAGAGAGTGAGTAGTAAAGTAGTAGAGAGTGAGTGGTAGAGAGTAGTAGAGAGTAGTAGTAGAGAGTAGTAGAGAGAGAGTAGTAGAGAGCAGTAGAGAGTGCGGAGTAGAGAGTGAGTAGTAGAGAGTTGTAGCGAGTGAGTAGTAGAGAGTGAGTAGTAGAGAGTAGTAGAGAGAGAGTAGTAGAGAGTGAGTAGTAGAGAGTAGTAGAGAGAGAGTAGTATAGAGAGAGTAGTAGAGAGTAGTAGAGTGAGTGGTAGAGAATGAGTAGTAGAGAGAGAGTGGTAGAGAGTGAGTAGGCAAAAGTGAGTGGCAGAGAGTAGTAGAGAGTAGTAGAGTGAGTAGTAGAGAATAGTAGAGAGTGAGTAGTAAAGAGAGTAGTAGAGAGTAGTTGAGTAGTAGAGAGTGAGTAGTAAAGAGTGAGTAGTAGACAGTAGTAGAGAGTGAGTAGTAGAGAGTGAGTAGTGGAGAGTGAGTAGTAAAAAGTAGTAGAGAGCGAGTAATAGAGAGTGAATAGTAGAGAGTGAATAGTAGAGAGTGAGTAGTAGAGAGAGAATAGTAGAGAGTGAGTAGTAGAGAGAGAGTAGTAGAGAGAGAGTAGTAGAGAATTGTAGAGTAGTAGAGAGTGAGTAGTAGAGAGTGTGTAGTGGAGAGTGATTAGTAGAGAGTAGTAGAGAATGAGAAGTAGAGAGAGTAAGAGAGAGTAGTAGAGTAGTAGAGAGTAGTTGAGAGCGAGTAGTAGAGAGTGAGTAGTGGAGAGTGAGCAGTAGAGAGTAGTAGAGAGTGAGTAGTAGAGAGTGAGTAGTAGAGAGTAGTAGAGAGTAGTAGAGTGAGAAGTAGAGAATAGTAGAGAGTGAGTAGTAGAGAGATTAGTAGAGAGTAGTAGAGTAGTAGAGAGTGAGTAGTAGAGAGCGAGTAGTAGAGAGTGAGTAGTGGAGAGTGAGTAGTAAAGAGTAGCAGATAGCGAGTAGTGGAGAGTGGATAGAATAGTGAATAGTAGAGAGTAAATAGTAGAGAGTGAGTAGTAGAGAGAGAGTAGTAGAGAGAGAGTAGTAGAGAGTAGTAGAGATTGAGTAGTAAAGTAGTAGAGAGTGAGTGGCAGAGAGTAGTAGTAGATAGTAGTAGAGATAGAGTGGTAGAGAGCAGTAGAGAGTGAGTAGTAGAGAGTGAGTAGTAGAGAGTAGTAGCGAGTGAGTAGTAGAGAGTGAGTAGTAGAGAGTAGTAGAGAGAGAGTAGTAGAGAGCAGTAGAGAGTGCGTAGTAGAGAGTGAGTAGTAGAGAGTTGTAGCGAGTGAGTAGTAGAGAGTGAGTAGTAGAGAGTAGTAGAGAGAGAGTAGTAGAGAGTGAGTAGTAGAGAGTAGTAGAGAGAGAGTAGTATAGAGAGAGTAGTAGAGAGTAGTAGAGTGAGTAGTAGAGAATGAGTAGTAGAGAGAGAGTGGTAGAGAGTGAGTAGGCAAAAGTGAGTGGCAGAGAGTAGTAGAGAGTAGTAGAGTGAGTAGTAGAGAATAGTAGAGAGTGAGTAGTAAAGAGAGTAGTGGAGAGTAGTTGAGTAGTAGAGAGTGAGTAGTAGAGAGTGAGTAGTAGAGAGTAGTAGAGAGCGAGTAGTAGAGAGTGAGTAGTGGAGAGTGAGTAGTAAAAAGTAGTAGAGAGCGAGTAGTAGAGAGTGAATAGTAGAGAGTGAATAGTAGAGAGTGAGTAGTAGAGAGAGAATAGTAGAGAGTGAGTAGTAGAGAGAGAGTAGTAGAGAGAGAGTAGTAGAGAATTGTAGAGTAGTAGAGAGTGAGTAGTAGAAAGTGTGTAGTGGAGAGTGATTAGTAGAGAGTAGTAGAGAATGAGAAGTAGAGAGAGTAAGAGAGAGTAGTAGAGTAGTAGAGAGTAGTTGAGAGCGAGTAGTAGAGAGTGAGTAGTGGAGAGTGAGCAGTAGAGAGTAGTAGAGAGTGAGTAGTAGAGAGTGAGTAGTAGAGAGTGAGTGGTAAAGAGAGAGTAGTAGAGAGTGAGTTGTAGAGAGTAGTAGAGAGTGAGTAGTAGAAAGTGAGTAGTAGAGAGAGAGTAGTAGAGAGTAGTAGAGAGTGAGTAGTAGAGAGTGAGTAGTAGAGAGTAGTGGAGTAGTAGAGAGTAAGTAGTAGAGAGTAGTAAAGAGTGAGTAGTAGAGTAAGTAGTAGAGAGTAGTAGAGAGGGAGTAGTAGAAAGTGAGTAGTAGAGAGTGAGTAGTAGAGAGTAGTAGAGAGTAGTAGAGAGTGAGTAGTAGAGCATAGTAGAGAGTGAGTAGTAGACAGTGAGTAGTCGAGAATAGTAGAGAGTGAGTAGCAGAGAGTGGGTATTAGATAATGAGTAGTAGAGAGTGAGTAGTAGAGAGTAGTAGAGAGTGAGAAGTAGAGAGAGAATAGTAGAGAGTGAGTAGTAGAGAGTAGTAGAGAGTGAGTAGTAGAGATGAGTAGTAGAGAGAGATCACTAGAGAGTAGTAGAGTAGGAGAGAGTGAGTAGTAGAGAGTAGTGGAGTAGTAGAGAGTGAGCAGTGGAGAGAAGTAGAGAGTGAGAAGTAGAGAATAGTAGAGAGAGTGGTATAGAGAGAGTAGTAGAGATTAGTAGAGTGAATAGTAGAGAGTGAGTAGTAGAGAGAGAGTAGTAGAGAGTGAGTAGTAGAGTAGTAGAGAGTGAGTGATAGAGAGTAGTAGAGAGAAGTAGAGTGAGTAGTAGAGAATAGTAGAGAGTGAGTAGTAGAGAGATTAGTAGAGAGTAGTAGAGTAGTAGAGAGTGAGTAGTAGAGAGCGAGTAGTAGAAAGTGAGTAGTGGAGAGTGAGTTGTAAAGAGTAGTAGAGAGCGATAAGTGGAGAGTGGATAGAATAGTGAATAGTAGAGAGTGAATAGTAGAGAGTGAGTAGTAGAGAGAGAGTAGTAGAGAGAGAGTAGTAGAGAGTAGTAGAGAGTGAGTAGTAAAGTAGTAGAGAGTGAGTGGTAGAGAGTAGTAGAGAGTAGTAGTAGAGAGTAGTAGAGAGAGAGTAGTAGAGAGCAGTAAATAGTGTGGAGTAGAGAGTGAGTAGTAGAGAGTTGTAGCGAGTGAGTAGTAGAGAGTGAGTAGTAGAGAGTAGTAGAGAGAGAGTAGTAGAGAGTGAGTAGTAGAGAGTAGTAGAGAGAGAGTAGTATAGAGAGAGTAGTAGAGAGTAGTAGAGTGAGTGGTAGAGAATGAGTAGTAGAGAGAGAGTGGTAGAGAGTGAGTAGGCAAAAGTGAGTGGCAGAGAGTAGTAGAGAGTAGTAGAGTGAGTAGTAGAGAATAGTAGATAGTGAGTAGTAAAGAGAGTAGTAGAGAGTAGTTGAGTAGTAGAGAGTGAGTAGTAAAGTGTGAGTAGTAGAGAGTAGTAGAGAGCGAGTAGTAGAGAGTGAGTAGTGGAGAGTGAGTAGTAAAAAGTAGTAGAGAGCGAGTAATAGAGAGTGAATAGTAGAGAGTGAATAGTAGAGAGTGAATAGTAGAGAGTGAGTAGTAGAGAGAGAATAGTAGAGAGTGAGTAGTAGAGAGAGAGTAGTCGAGAGAGAGTAGTAGAGAATTGTAGAGTAGTAGAGAGTGAGTAGTAGAGAGTGTGTAGTGGAGAGTAATTAGTAGAGAGTAGTAGAGAATGAGAAGTAGAGAGAGTAAGAGAGAGTAGTAGAGTAGTAGAGAGTAGTTGAGAGCGAGTAGTAGAGAGTGAGTAGTGGAGAGTGAGCAGCAGAGAGTAGTAGAGAGTGAGTAGTAGAGAGTGAGTAGTAGAGAGTAGTAGAGAGTGAGTAGTAGAGAGAGAGTAGTAGAGAGTGAGTACTCGAGAGTAGTAGAGAGTAGTAGAGAGTGAGTAGTAGAGTGTAGTAGAGAGTGAGTGGTTGAGAGAGTAGTAGTAGAGAGTGAGTAGTAGAGAGTAGTAGAGAGCGAGTAGTAGAGAGTGAGTAGTGGAGAGTGAGTAGTAAAAAGTAGTAGAGAGCGAGTAATAGAGAGTGAATAGTAGAGAGTGAATAGTAGAGAGTGAACAGTAGAGAGTGAGTAGTAGAGAGAGAATAGTAGAGAGTGAGTAGTAGAGAGAGAGTAGTAGAGAGAGAGTAGTACAGAGTAGTAGAGAGTGAGTAGTGAAGTAATAGAGTGAGTGGTAGAGAGCAGTAGAGAGTAGTAGAGTGAGTAGTAGAGAGTAGTAGAGAGTGAGTAGTAGAGAGTGAATAGTAGAGAGTAGTAGTAAAGAGTAGTAGAGAGAGAGTAGTAGAGAGCAGTAGAGAGTGAGTAGTAGAGACTGAGTAGTAGAGAGTAGTAGTGAGTGAGTAGTAGAGATTGAGTAGTAGAGAGTAGTAGAGAGTGAGTAGTAGAGAGTAGTAGAGCAGTAGAGAGTGAGTAGTAGAGAGAGATTAGAGAGTAGTAGAGTGAGTAGTAGAGAGTAGTAGAGAGTGAGTAGTAGAGAGTGAATAGTAGAGAGTAGTGGAGAGTGAGTAGTAGAGAGAGGGCAGTAGAGAGTGAGAAGTAGAGAGTAGTAGAGTAGTAGAGAGTGAGTAGTAGATAGTAGTAGATAGTGAGTAGTAGGGAGTAGTAGAGTAGTAGAGAGTGAGTAGTAGAGAGTATTAGAGAGTGAGTAGTAGAGTAGTAGAGAGTAGTCAGTCAGTGTCAGTCAGTGTCATCACTGTCAGTGTCAGTCAATCAGTGTCCGTCAGTGTCAATCAGTCAGTGTCAGTGAGTCAGTGTCAGTCAGTCAGCTAGAGCAGCTCTGCTGACCTGGTTCTCTGGCTCAAGAGCAGATCTGCTGACCTGGTTCTCTGGCTCTAAAGCAGCTCTGCTGACCTGGTTCTCTCCCTCTAAATCAGCTCTACTGACCTTGTTCTCTTCCTCTATAGCAGCTCTGCTGACCTGGTACTATGGCTCTAAAGCAGCTCTGCTGACCTGGTTCTCTGGCTCTAGAGCAGCTCTGCTGACCTGGTTCTCTGGCTCTAAAGCAGTGCTGCTGACCTGGTTCTCTCCCTCTAAAGCAGCTCTGCTGACCTGGTTTCTTTGACTCTAGAGCAACTCTGCTGACCTGTTTCTCTGGCTCTAAAGCAACTCTGCTGACCTGGTTCTCTCCCTCTAAAGCGGCTCTGCTGACCTGGTTCTCTGCCTCTAGAGCAGCTCTGATTACCTGGTTCTCTGGTTCTAAAGCAGCTCTGCTGACCTGGTTCTATGGCTCTAAAGCAGCTCTGCTGACCTGGTTCTCTGGCTCTAGAGCAGCTCTGCTGACCTGGTTCTCTGGCTCTAAAGCAGCTCTGCTGACCTGGTTCTCTCCCTCAATGAGATCTGCTGACCTGGTTCTCTGCCTCTAGAGCAGCTCTGCTGACCTGGTTCTCTGCCTCTAAAGCAGCTCTGCTGACCTGGTTCTATGGCTCTAAAGTAGCTCTGCTGACCTGGTTCTCTTGCTCTAGAGCAGCTCTGCTGACCTGGTTCTCTGGCTCTAAAGCAGTTCTGCTGACCTGGTTCTCTCCCTCTAAAGAGCTCTGCTGACCTGGTTCTCTGGCTCTAAAGCAGTTCTGCTGACCTCGTTCTCTGCCTCTAGAGCAGCTCTGCTGACCTAGTTCTATGGCTCTACAGCAGCTCTGCTGACCTGGTTCTCTGGCTCTAGAGCAGCTCTGCTGGCCTAGTCCTTAGGCTCTAGAGCAGCTCTGCTGACCTGGTACTCTGGCTCTAAAGCAGCTCTGCTGACCTGGTTCTATGGCTCTAAAGCAGTACTGCTGACATGGTTCTCTGGCTCTAGAGCAGTTCTGCTGACCTGGTTCTCTCCCTCTAGAGAAGCTCTGCTGACCTGGTTCTCTCCCTCTAAAGCAGCTCTACTGATCTGGTTTCTCTGGCTCTACAGCAGCTCTGCTGACCTGGTTCTCTGGCTCTAGAGCAGCTCTGCTGGCCTAGTTCTTAGGCTCTAGAGCAGCTCTGCTGACCTGGTTCTCTGGCTCTAAAGCAGCTCTGCTGACTTGGTTCTCTGTCTCTAAAGCAGCTCTGCTGACCTGCTTCTCTGGCTCTATAGCAGTTCTGCTGACCTGGTTCTCTCCCTCTAAAGCAACTCTGCTGACCTGATTTCTCTGGCTCTACAGCAGCTCTGCTGACCTTGTTCTCGGCCTCTAGAGCAGCTCTGCTGACCTGGGTCTCTGGCTCTAGAGCAGCTCTGCTGACCTGGGTCTCTGGTTCTAGAGCAGCTCTGCTGACCTGCTTCTTAGGCTCTAGAGCAGCCCTGCTGACCTAGTTCTTAGGTTACAGAGCAGCTCTGTTGATCTGGTTCTCTGGCTCTACAACAGTGCTGCTGACCTGGTACTCTGGCTCTAAACAGCTCTGCTGACCCGGTTCTATGGCTCTAAAGCAGTTCTGCTGACATGGTTCTCTGGCTCTAGAGCAGTTCTGCTGACCTGGTTCTCTCCCTCTAGAGAAGCTCTGCTGACCTGGTTCTCTCCCTCTAAAGCAGCTCTACTGATCTGGTTTCTCTGGCTCTACAGCAGCTCTGCTGACCTGGTTCTCTGGCTCTAGAGCAGCTCTGCTGGCCTAGTTCTTAGGTTCTAGAGCAGCTCTGCTGACCTGGTACTCTGGCTCTAAAGCAGCTCTGCTGACCCGGTTCTATGGCTCTAAAGCAGTTCTGCTGACATGGTTCTCTGGCTCTAGAGCAGTTCTGCTGACCTGGTTCTCTCCCTCTAGAGAAGCCCTGCTGACCTGGTTCTCTCCCTCTAAAGCAGCTCTACCGATCTGGTTTCTCTGGCTCCACAGCAGCTCTGCTGACCTGGTTCTCTGGCTCTAGAGCAGCTCTGCTGGCCTAGTTCTTAGGCTCTAGAGCAGCTTTGCTGACCTGGTTCTCTGGCTCTAAAGCAGCTCTGCTGACTTGGTTCTCTGGCTCTAAAGCAGCTCTGCTGACCTGGTTCTCTGGCTCTAAAGCAGCTCTGCTGACCTGGTTCTCTGGCTCTAAAGCAGCTCTACTGACTTGGTTCTCTCCCTCTAAAGCAGCTCTTCTGACCTGGTTTCTCTGGCTCTACAGCAGCTCTGCTGGCCTGGTTCTCTGGCTCTAGAGCAGCTCTGCTGACCTAGTTCTTAGGCTCTAGAGCAGCTCTGCTGACCTGGTTCTCTGGCTCTCCCACAGCTCTGCTTACCTGGTTCTCTGGCTTTAAAGCAGCTCTGCTGACCCGGTTCTATGGCTCTACAGCAGTTCTGCTGACCTGGTTCTCTGGCTCTAGAGCATCTCTGCTGACCTGGTCCCTTGTCTCTAAAGCAGCTCTGCTGACCTGGTCCTCTTCCTCTAAAGCAGCTCTGCTGACCTGGTTCTCTCACTCTAAAGCAGCTCTACAGACATGGTTTCTCTGGCTCTACAGCAGCTCAGCTGACCTGGTTGTCAGGCTCTAGAGCAGATCTGCTGACCGGGTTCTTGACCTCTATCGCAGGTCTGCTGACTTGGTTCTCTGGCTCTAAAGCAGCTCTGCTGACCTGGTTCTATGACTCTAATGCAGCTCTGCTGACCTGGTTCTCTGGCTCTAGAGCAGCTCTGCTGACCTGGTTCTCTGGCTCTAAAGCAGCTCTGCTGACCTGGTTCTCTCCCTCTAAAGCAGCTCTACTGACCTGGTTCTTTTCCTCTAGAGAAGCTCTGCTGACCTGGTACTATGGCTCTAAAGCAGCTCTGCTGACCTGGTTCTCTGGCTCTAGAGCAGCTCTGCTGACGTGGTTTTCTGGCTCTAAAGCAGCTCTGCTGACCTGGTTCTCTCCCTCTAAAGCAGTTCTGCTGACCTGGTTTCTTTGGCTCTAGAGCACCTCTGGGGACCTGTTTCTCTGGCTCTAAAGCAGCTCTGCTGACCTGGTTCTTTCCCTCTAAAGCAGCTCTGCTGACCTGGTTCTCTGCCTCTAGAGCAGGTTTGCTGACCTGGTTCCCTGGCTCTAAAGCAGCTCTGCTGACCTGGTTCTATGGCTCTAAAGCAGCTCTGCTGACCTGGTTCTCTGGCTCTAGAGCAGCTCTGCTGACCTGGTTCTCTGGCTCTAAAGCAGTTCTGCTGACCTGGTTCTCTGCCTCTAGAGCAGCTCTGCATTCCTGGTTCTATGGCTCTAAAGCAGCTCTGCTGACCTGGTTCTCTGGCTCTAGAGCAGCTCTACTGACCTGCTTCTCTGGCTCTAAAGCAGTTCTGCTGACCTGGTTCTCTCCCTCTAAAGCAACTCTGCTGACCTGGTTTTTCTGGCTCTACAGCAGCTCTGCTGACCTTGTTTTCGGCCTCTAGAGCAGCTCTGCTGACCTGGGTCTCTGGCTCTAGAGCAGCTCTGCTGACCTGGGTCTCTGGTTCTAGAGCAGCTCTGCTGACCTGCTTCTTAGGCTCTAGAGCAGCTCTGCTGACCTGGTTCTCTGGCTCTACAACAGCGCTGCTGACCTGGTTTCTCTGGCTCTACAACAGCTCTGCTGACCTGGTTCTCTGCACTCACGATGCCTGCACCCGACTTCGCGAAATAATATAAGTTTATTATAAGTACAAATATATTATTTTTATGAATATCTTAGATAATCTCTTGCCCTAATATGTATATTAAAGACACATACATATCATTTTGGAACATCCTTTTTTTTGCGGGAGTTGCGCACCCTGCTCGCCCCAGCACATGTATGACGTCACGCGGGACCCGCAACTGCGCAAGCATCTTGTACCGTAATGCACATGTGTCGCGAATGCACGGGAGCAGGAGTCGCGGACTGGTCGCATACCAATCGCGCAAATCACGTAATATTAAATGAATATGATGTAACTGAAAAACACGCAGCTGTCGCACACCGTATGCGGATCCTTCACGAGTTTTCTAAAATGGCAGCTAGAATGCGCGCACCCACCGCGATGTGTACGCTTTGAGTGCGCGACTCCGAAAAAAAATTGGAATTAAAAAAAAAAGAAAATAATATAAATATATTATAATAAAAAATGAAAACATGAAAATTAATCAATATTTCAGTTTGAATTTTTTTGTAATTTTTTTGCAATTTTCAAAAAAATATATGTTATTTAATTAATAAAATATTTATAAATAAACAGTTAAAAAACTGTAGAAAATCAGTAAAAAAAAATAGGTATAACTACTATCACACTTAAAAATAAGCATCTAAAAAACCTTTGGAATTCACAGAAAAAAAACATAGGTTTTAGAGACGTTATAGTTAGAAATTAGCATTTAAAAAACCTTAGAAACCATAGGTTTCAGGGGTGTTATAGTTAGCTGGCTATTTCACTCGTACAAAACCATAGAAATTCCTCCGTTATAGTTAGTTCTGCTAACTATATCTCGTGCGCCCGCAATGCACTGCTGATGATGTCACATATTGCATCATTCATGACATGGTCAGTGACATCACTGATGACATCACTGATGACATCTCAAATGACATCAATGATGACATCATCCACGTGACAATCTGATACACTTCATCATACACTAGTATAACCTTTCATCAATCACTGTAAAATACCATATTTGAAACCATTGACACACCAATACCAGTTACTACATACCCACTCCCTGATTCCTAAGTCTACAAACTACCCAATCAACAACAGAATCATTTATACATGCAGTCACTAATTAATAGAACACTATCAAATGCACTTATACACATATATAGACATTGACACATCAGCAGTCATCTTAGTCGGTTATGCAATCATCCTGCTCACTCATGAAAAAAATGAATCACACTTACATTTAATCACTTACCCAATTATCCAACAACATCTCATGTATTCAAACACATAGTAACTCATAGTTAATATGTTAAGAAATCACCATTACAATTATTCACTCATTCATATAGTTGCTCTCACAATCACTGACTCTTACACATACTTATTTATATACACCAACTCTCACATACAATGCCTTTTATTTTTTTACTTTGTTGAATATGTACAACTAAAACATATATTCGCTCACCAACAAACAAATAAATACACTCAGTCACCCTAACAACTGTTTCCACATGCACTCTTAAACCTATATACCTAGTCAATCAACCATTCACACATCTATGCATAGTTACACACACCCCATCCAACCACACACAAACTCAGTGTCCCATACAAATACTCACCCGACTAATCAATAACTTATATACACACTCATGTAGTTAGTCACCAACTGATGCAGCATGTTATACAACAACAGACACAGTGCTGCACACATTTACATAGTTTAGTTACTAATCCATGTATTAAGTGAGACACTTTTAATTACTTACTTAAACAGTCAGACAGCTGCTAAATCCTCCATCCAGACAGTTATATATCCACTCAATCTTCAATACAGTGATGTCACTGACCATGTCATGAATGATGCAATATGTGACATCAACAGCAGTGCATTGCGGGCGCGTGGGTTATAGTTAGCAGAACTAAATATAACGGAGACATTTCTATGGTTTTGTACGAGTGAAATAGCAAGCTAACTATAACACCCCTGAAAGGTATGTTTTTTTCTGTGAATTTCTAAGGTTTTTTAAATGCTATTTTCTAACTATAACGTCTTTGAAACCTATGGTTTTATATATATATATATATATATATATATATATATATGTATATATATATATATATATATATATATATATATATATATATATTACCTACTGGCGGTCGCCAGTAGGTAGTTATAGTTAGGACCCTCTTACCATAGGAAATCCGCAACATTCTATTTTGAATAACTTTGGCGCCGGTCGACGAATCCTCGCGAAATTTTTAAAATAGGTGGGGCATTGAGCTCCGCTCCTACCCTGAAAGTCTCGGGGGGATTTGTCAAGCGGGGGCTGAGATATAAGGGGGGTCCCAAAATGCGTTTTTCCCATGCATTTTTCCATAGGACCTTTAGACAGAGCTACAGCCCGAACGGCTGAACAGAATTAAATGAAATTTGGCAGAGAGGTAGTCCTCAGGTCAAGGAAGTGCCTTTTGTAGGTTTGGTGTAAATCTGTTCAGTAGATTCTGAGAAAATAGCCTTTAAATCAATATATATATCTGAGCCAGCTTACGGTGCGCTTACGGTGCGCTTACCGTACGCGTACGGTGACGTGCGCGAGCGCGATTCTGATTGGCTCTTAGATCTTAGTAAACATTCGAATCGGTCGAAACCAGGAAGCGCCGGCCGCCATTTTCTCTCTCGCTCTCTGAGTTGGGCAGCAAAAATGAAGCCAAAAAATGTCTAAAGGGGCAGTATATTTAGATCCTAACCACCCAGCATTGATATAGGGGTCCCCAAACAACCCCCAAGCCCAAAAAAAATGTATTTTTTTTTTTCGGAAAATCGCCGATTACGCTTACCGTACGCGTACGGTAAAATTAAAAAAAAAAAAAAAATTATCCACACTCTCCCCACCCCGTGTGCAAATGGTGCCCGAAGTGCACCATTTGTGCATGGCATATGTATGTTCTAAAAGTAATAAAGAATACATTTCACAACGATGCGCATAATATGTCCCCCATGTGCGCACGGTGCACGAAGGGCATCGTGCGAACATGGCCCATCCCGCATAACGTGGGTACGCGGTGCACGCAGCGCACCGCGTGACCACCGTGCGTGCACGGCACTAACTGCGTAAAGTGGGTGCGCGAAGCGGACAGAACGAACTGCGTTTACTGGGCGCGCACGCCACGAATGGCGTAAAGTAACTTAGCATTTAAAAAAACGTACAAATTCACTGAGAAAACCATAGGTTTCACACACGTTATAGTTAGGAATTAGCATTTAAAAAACCTTGCAAATTCACTGAAAAAACCATAGGTTTCACACATGTTATAGTTAGCTGTACATTTCACTCGTAAAAAACCAATGAAATTCCCCCGTTATAGTTAGTGCAGGCAACTATAACTCACGTGACCGCAATCTTCTGCTGATGACATATGTGTCGTTATGAAAAAAAAATATTTGTAATATATGTATAGCTAAAATTTAATGGAAGAAGACATGGGCAAATAAGTGTCTAAATACAGTATTAGCATCAGCGATTGCGGTCGCGTGAGTTATAGTTGCCTGCACTAACTATAACGGGGGAATTTCATTGTTTTTTTACGAGTGAAATGTACAGCTAACTATAACATGTGTGAAACCTGGATTTTCAGTGAATATATATATATATATATATATATATATATATATATATATATATATATATTATCTACTGGCGGTTGCCAGTAGATAGTTATAGTTAGGACCGTGTTTCCATAGGAAATCCGCAACATTCTATTTGGAATAACTTTGGCGCCGGTTGACGAATCCTCGCGAAATTTTCCAAATAGGTGGGGCGCTCCGCTCCACTCCTACCCTCAAAGTCTCGGGGGGATTCGTCAAGCGGGGGCTGAGAAAAAAGGGGGGTCGCAAAACGCATTTTCCCATGCAATTTTCCATAGGACCTTTAGTCCAAGGTACAGCCCAAACGGCTGAACAGAATTACTTGAAATTTGGCAGAGAGGTAGTCCTCAGCTCAGAGAAGTGCCTTTTGCTGGTCTGGTGTCAATCTGTTCAGTAGTTCCTGAGAAAATCAAAAGTAAAATTATATATATATGTGGGCGGAGCCTAACCACACATCTCATCCTGAGATCTGATTGGCTGTCAGCACTTCATCCAAGAAGTGTTGGCAGCCATCTTGGGACCAATATACATGATAGCACCTCATTGAAAAGCATTGCAGTTAATAGAAGGTTTTAAGACTTTAGTTACATTATAAATCATTTGTTGATGGTACCATACTCATTTTAGGAATTGTGGTATGTTCTAAGGTGATTTCACCATGTGAAAACGCCTTCTGCTGGGATATCATGATTGAGAGAAAAATATTTTCTCAGGCTTTTCCCACAGAGGTTTGGAAGGTGATCTATAAGCTAAACTGAGAGCTTATTTTCTGTAAATTCACATTATCTTTCTCAGTCATGTGATAATGAAGTCTGACATTCTCAGTAAAACATGTACATCCAACAAGAGCAGAGACTGTCAGTTGATTCCTTTGTGTTCTACTGCAGCTTCCCAGAGTGTTCCAAGGAACAACTAGAGCGCTAACAGTCCTACTTATGATAAACGTATGGTACACCTGAAGCCATCTTGCTTGGATTAAAGTGGTAACTCTTAAAACATTTACTTTAAAAAGGAACAAAATGAGGGGGTTCATTTTTCCATAACAAGTATGATTAGTGCTGCAGAAAGAAAAACTAGGGCACATTTTGAATTCTGAAATCCTCTTTTATTTCATTAAAAAATTCTGACATGCAGACTGAAACACGCACTTTCAATACCAGCAGCAGTTTTCCCTGGTGAGCAGTAGCTCTACTACAGTGATCTAATGAGCAAAAAGAGTGCTAACATTCTGAATTCATGGCAAATGTGTGACACATCTGAATGCCTTCTTGATGGAATCAAAGTAAAAAACTGAAAGTATTTCCTACTGAGGAGACTGCAGTAAATGAGGAAATTAGGAAACTTCCTAACAAATAAGTGTCCCAAGATGGCCACCAGAGACAAAAGAGCCCAAATGTAGCCCAAATATCACCCAGATGTAGCCCAAGTATAGCCCAATGACAGAATGTCCCAGAGTGTTCTTAAAAACAACTAGAGCGCTTACTGTCTTCATTATGACAAAAGTATGGCACACCTGAAGCCATCTTGATTGGAATAAACTGGTAACACTTAAAACATTTAAGTTAAAAAGGAACACAATGAGGGGGTTCATTTTGCCATAGAAATCATGATTAATGCTGAAGAAAGAAAATGAGGGCACATTTTGAGTGACTTCTCAAATCCTCTTCTATTTCATTAAAAAATTCTGACATGCAGACTGAAACATGCACTTTTAATACCAGGAGCAGACTTCCATGGTGAACAGTAGTTTTACTACAGTGATCTAATGAGCAACTAGAGTGCTAACCTTCAGAATTTATGGCAAATGTGTGACATATCTGAATACCTTCATGATGGAATCAAAGTAAAAAACTGAAAGCATTTCCTACTGAGGAGACTGCAGTACATGAGGAAATTAGGAAACTTCATAACAAATAAATCTCCCAAGATGGCCACCGGAGACAAAAGAGCCCAAATGTAGCCCAAAATCACCCAGATGTAGCCCAAATATAGCCCAATGACAGAAGTGTGCAAAACACTTATTATTTTGTGTTTTTGCAGTGTTATATAGTGCAGACTTGTCAGGTATTGGAGTGCTTTACATGAGCATTGGTTACATCACACAAGAACAAATTCATTTTAGTTGTAGACATGGGGAGACTAAGTGATTTGACCAGAATCACAGAATGTCAAGCTGAAGCAGAAACTCCAACCTGGTTCCCCAGTTGCAAAGTCTGTAGTTCTGGAAGTAACACCACATCCTCTCCCCTAAGTACAACATTTAATCAAGTGGTCAACTGGATAAAAAAACATAAAGATAACAAATAATTTAGCCTCTTCAGTGCCCATGACGAGATAGTCTCGTCACGAACCCCGCCCGCTAATGTAACGCCCGGCACAGGGCGGGGAAAGGGCGTGGCACTGAAGGGGTTAAAAGTGCTTTGTCGCTATTTGAAAACTCAGAAAATATGTCCTTATTCTAGTCTTTTAGAGCACTAACCATAATTTTGATGCCAATAAGACCCTCTCATATATGTAATTTCTAAAGGAAATGCTCTAGGTATCACAGTTTTGATTACATCAATATGACGTCAGGCGTTCCACACTTTTGTAATAAATATAGAATGTTAGCAATCTAGTTGTTCATTAGGATACTGTTGAGAGGCAGAGGCCAGGGGCACGGACTCTGAAAATTGAAGGCAGGTAGGAGGGTGCAAAGGCAACAATTTAACCACACTGAGCAGGCAGGAAGGGCCGTGGCAGCACAACAGACTATGGAGGGCAGTGGAAAGGGGGGCAGGGGCAACAAACCAACAATACAGGACTTGCAAGAGAGGCTGTGGCAATGTAATAGACCATTGTGGGCAGAAGGAAGAGGCAATGGTAGTACAACCATACATGCCAACAGACCCGATTCAGCCAGGAAACGTCCAATGTTTTTAAGCTCAAATGGGCTTTATTTGATCTGTCTCCTGTCTACAATCTCCTCTTTTTCAATGTAACTCAAAGGGGAAAATCAATACCCCAGTTTTTTTCAAAATCTCCCTCTTACCAAGTTCAAAATGTTTGCAAGTATGGTACATTGGATCATGGAAGGAAATGGGGTAGGGATATGGACTTGGATAACAGAGGACAAGAGAGACATGGAGAGGTGCACCAAACTGACCCTGCAGGGCAGGCATCAGGGTTTGCAGCAGCACAATACACCACAAAGGGCATGCGGGACGGGAGTGCAGCACAACAATCCATAGAAAGCAAGAGGGAGGGGACAGGACCATGCACATGGACAACAGAGAACAGAGGGGCAAGAGGCAATGGTAGCTAGCTGACCATAATGGACAGACAGGAGAGACAGCTGCAGCATAACAGACCATAAAGGGCAGGAGGGACGGATCAGGGGCATTACAATGGAACAGACAAGCCAGGAGGGAGGGAGTAGGGGTCTGCACATGTAAACAGAGGGCTGGGGGCAAGGGGGCAGGGCAGGAGCAGCAAGATAGCCATGGAGGTCAGGCAGGATGGGCACTAGAAGCAAGACACACCATGAAGAGCAACAGTGAGACTGTGATGGCATACACACAGACCATGGAGGGAAGGTGGGAGGGGGTCAGGGGCAGCTAACTGACCACACAGGGAAGGTGGGAGGGGCCATGGCAGCACAGAAGACCATGCATGGCAAGTGGGAGGGTTAGTGGCAGCACAATGGCTATGATGGGCAAGAAGGAGGGTGCAGGGGCATGCACAAAGGACGATGGAGGATAGAAGGGAGGGTCAGGACCTGTGCACAGACAAGAAAGTTCAGGGGAAGGGGCCTCACGGGGCAGGCAGGAGGAGCAGTTGCTGCACAACAGACCAGGGAGGGCAGAAGGGTGTGGCAGTACAATGGACCATGTAGGACAGGAGGAAGAGGATAGGGGCATGGCATGTGGACAGGCAGGGTGGAGGTGGCAGGGACAGGTTACAGTCATCTGACAATGCTAGGCAGGTAGGAGGGGAGTGGCAGCTCAACAGAACACTCAGAGTAGATAGGAGTGGCAGGTCCATGGAACATGGTGGGCAAAAAGGATGGAGCAGGGGCATGCACAAAGACATCGGAGGGCAGGGGGAAGGAGAATAGGGGCAGCAAGCTAAGCACAGAGTTTAAGCAGGAGGTCAATGATGGGGCATAGAATTGGGCAATGGAGGGCAGGAGGAGGGGACTGGTACATCATACTAAATTGAGGGCAGTGGCAGCACATCAGACCATGCATGGCAGGAGGGAGGAGGCTAGTCCATGGATTCACACAACAAAGAATAGGGAGGAGGGGGATGGGGCAGCAAGCTAACTGTTCAGAGAAGGCGGGTATTAGGAACTTTATTGTTTTTAAAACGTGTGTCTGTGCGAACTACTTAAAATATGAACAAGTATGCAGCATAATCTCACTTTTATTCAGGAAGAAGAGGACGTTTGTGACTGTGACTCCGGGCTCACTTGGCAGAAACACCCCCTTACCCTCCACCCCCTATCGCAAAATGTAATGCCCGTGAAAAGGGTAGGTGAACACAGTGTTATATAGAACATAGTCCTGAGAGCACGATTGAAAATGAAAACTAGATATAGTGTATGGTATAAACTATGCACCAAAAAGTGTGATATAAGATGAACCAGGCGTGAAATATAATATGCAATACATTGTGCGCAATGACAGATTCATTGGAGAGCGCGAGATTTTTTATTTTTTATTTTAGCGATTTCTAGAGCGCCTGGTGACCCAAGGGCATCCCCGCGCTATGTGACTTGAAGTCCTGTAGAGGAGAAGGAGAGGGGGGGGAGAGCAACATAAGGAATTTATTTAGGAAATAGGTAAGTCTTTAGTTTCTTGCGGAAGACCAGATAGTTGGGTTCTAGTCTGAGGGAGCGGGGGAGTGCGTTCCAGCCCTTCGCCGCTTGAACGGAGAATTGTCGACCTCCTGTACGGGTTCTTTTGAATCTAGGGGTGCTGGCAAGGTTCTCATTCTGCGATCGTAGGGATCTGGTTGCTATGTAGGGAGTGATCATTTTGCTAAGGATCGCTGGACCAGATCCGTTGAACAGCTTGTATGTTGTGCACATCGCTTTGAATTGCACCCTCTGGCGCACCGGGAGCCAGTGAAGGGCTTTGAGGGCCGGCTTGGTGGACGTTCTGGAGGGGGTGTTAGTGAGCATGCGTGCCGCCGCGTTCTGTGTCCGCTGGAGTTTCGTGATGGTGGACTCGGGGGCTCCCAGATAAACCAGGTTGCTGTAGTCCAGGCGGGACAGCACTAGTCCCTGGATGAGTAGCTTCCTGGAAGTAGGTGGCAGTAAGGGCAGGATTTTGCGGGTCGTGCGCATGAGCCCGAAGCAGGTGCCAGAGATTTTAGTGGCTTGAGTTTTCATCGTGAGCTGTGGTTCGAGCCACACCCCGAGTGTCTTGATTTCACGTTTTGGGTGGGGGGTTTCTCCGAACACATCGGGCCAGAGTGTTGGAGGGATGGTCGTCCATTGCTTTCCTAGCAGCATCACTTCTGTCTTTGTCCCGTTCAGTTTTAGTGATGAGTTATTCATCCAGTTATGAATTCCTATGAGGCAGTTAGTCAGATTTTCTGGATGGTCAGTCAACTGGGACAAGGAGACGACTAGTTGGGTATCGTCAGCGTAGCTCACCATTTTTATATTAAATGGGGTTACCACGTCCTCGAGTGGGGCCATATAGACGTTAAAAAGCGTCGGGCTAAGGGAGGAGCCCTGGGGGACGCCGCTTGTGAGTGGGAGGGTAGATGAATGATGATTGTCATCCCACACTTGGAAAGTGCGCCCTGAAAGGAAGGATTCAACCCATTTGATTGCTGTCTCGGTAAGTCCTGCAACGGCCAGTCTATGCAGAAGGATACGGTGGTTGACCGTATCAAAGGCTGCGCTCAGGTCCAGGAGGATCACTGCCACTGATCCTCCTGAATCCAGTATGCCCCTTGCCTCCTCGATGCCTGCGAGGAGTGCAGTGTCTGTTCCATGGCCCGGGCGAAATCCGGTTTGGGATTGTCGAAGCAGGTGGTTGGTTTCAAGGAACTGGGAAAGTTGGGTGTTTACCAGTTTCTCAGTGACTTTGCTGATACCAGGGAGTAGAGATATTGGTCTGTAGTTAGACAGGTCCGATGGGTCTAGCTGAGGTTTTTTTAAGAGAGCTTTAACCACAGCACTCTTCCAGCTGTCGGGAACGGTTCCGTGGGCGAACGAGCTGTTGATGAGATCCGTGACAGTGGGTACGATTACTGATGCAATGGTCTTAAGGAACCTTATTGGTGCTGGGTCCAAGGGAGACCCACTTTTCATTTTCATGAGGGTTTGCTCAACCTCTAGGGGGGTGACTGGTCGGAATGTTGGTAAAGTGGGGCGTAGGTTACTTTCAGCCTGGTTGAAGAGTGTACGGCTTTCCGTATGACTGGGGGGTCCGGGGGGTGGGAGGGAGACCAGGATGCGGGTGATTTTATCGTTGAAGAAGTTCGCTAGCTCATTGCTTCTATCAACTTTGGGGGTGTTCGAGGGGGAGGTGATGGGGACCTTGGTCAGCTCCTTTACGATTAAAAAGGATTCTCGGGCTGAGTTAGATGCTTCTTGTATCCTCGTATCAAAGTATGAAGCTTTAGCTAGTTTGATGGCCTTTTTATAGAGTTTGACCGTAGACTGGTAGGCCTCTTTGTTGGCATTTTGCCAGTTTTTTCTCCATAGGCGTTCGGCTATTTTACAATTTTTACGGTGTATTCTGAGATCCGCTGTATACCATGGAGCTGAGCCAGGTTTGCCGTTTTTGTCTTCCCTAGTTCTAAGTGGGAGTACTAAGTCTAGGGAGGAGGTGATCCAGTCCCTGAATCTTCTATCCGCCGTGTCCGGGTCCTCTGCGTGTGCAGGGATAGTGCTTTCAAGGGTTTTGGCCCATTCTTCCGTGGGGAGTCTGGACCAGGTCCTGTCCTTGCTGTAGGTGGGGGGTATTCGGTGTTTCCTGAAGATACCAGGTAATTGGAAGGGGACAAGGAAGTGGTCTGTCCAAGGGAGGGGAAGGGCCTCCTTCGCTAGCATCGAGGGAGAGCTGGTAAATACCGGGTCCAATAGATGGCCCTTGATGTGGGTGGTTCCGGAATTTAGTAGGCGGATGTCGAGGGCCGCTAGGTCTTGGATCAGATCATTGGCTACCGAGTTTGTCGGGTCTTCTAGATGGATGTTCAGGTCCCCGACTATCATAAAATTTGATAGGGAATGGGCCTGGGTTGTAACTAAGTCTAGAAGGGAACAGGTGAAGGGACCTGGGAGGCCGGGAGGGCGGTAAGCAAGGAGTCCTGTTAGTGAATTGGTTGGGTTGAGTTTAAAGGCGAAATGCATACTTTCTGCGTCGATAATCTGCGCATCGTTGGTTTTGCAGAGGAGATGTTCTCGGTGGATAATGGCTACACCGCCACCTCTGCCTAGAGGGCGGGGTAGGGACTGAATGCAGTAGCCCCGTGGTGTTGCTAGAACCATGTCTGATTGAGAGTGTGGGCCGAGCCACGTTTCCGTGAGGAAGAGTATATCTATCTCCTGATCTTCTAGGAGATGGGTAATCTGTGACGCGTGTTTCGGAAGTGAGCGACAGTTCAATAAGGCGAGTTTAAGGGTGGCAGGTTTGATGGGTTTTGTATGGAGCGTGAGCTGGGCTGGCTTGCATAGCGAGCAGTGAGTGAAAGGTCCATTAAAGTCATGGATGTAATCACAGGAAGGGGTGGGGGGTCTGAGGCTTAGAAGTTCTCTACGAGAGTAGCTTGCATAAGGGTGGGATGTTACAGGCAGGGGTTCTGGCCCTGTGCCCGGTCGTGCACGGACGGGCGCAGACGGGCTTGGCTTTGGCGCGGCTTCGGCGCGCAAACGGCGCTCCCGCTGCGCTCGTCCGCTGCGCTGGTATGGCCGGCCCATTTGTAGTCTCTGTGATTCGCGTATTTTATAGTCTCTGTGGGTGGGCGTGGCCTCGCAGTGGGCGTGGCTACCGCCTTTGGGCGTTTCCTGAGTCAGCGCTGGTCGCTGTGTCAGGTGTGGTCGGGGAGGGCTGTGAGAGCGCGTTACAGGTCGGCGCTTCCAAGCAGGTGAGCTCTAAGTTATATTTTTTAAAATAAACACAAGTGAAACAGTGCAGTTTTAAAAAATCAGTGGGAACACAGTCCTCCGGCTTCCGCCTCAGAGGATACACAAGTCAGAAGATAGCACAGGCACTAGCGCGTGCTATGCGATGTGCGCCTTGGAGTGTAATATGCACAGGGCAGTGTTGTGTAACCTAACTAGTCTCTAAAGTTGTAATATAAAATATGTGCTGGGGAGTGTAATGTTGCATATGCACTGTGACAAAGATATGGATCCCAGATTGTAATATGTATGGCATAGCACTGTGCGTTGTAACATAGGCATCGAGGAAGGCACGTTAGATGGGGCAATATAACCCGTGCGAAGACAAGTGTGGCATGACATATTCACGGGGTGGTGTTACAGTGCACATGGGCTAGAGAGTGTCATAGCATATGCACTAGCTGGTGGAATACAACACAGAGATGTGTGGCACTCGGCAGGCAATGGTGGGTGTAACACAGCATTGGGCTCTGCCAGGAGCGCGCTGTGACTCTCAAGTGATGTTCGTCCCCTTTCCAGAGAGTAAAATAAAAAGTATTACACATCCGGCAGTGGATGAGTGTTTTATTAACCGTGAGGGGGGTTTCTTACATAGTTTTGGTCGAATTTTTGTCGAATCCCCTTTGAATGGCTTGGTGTGCATGTGTATTAAATGTGCCCGTCAATAGCTACCCATGTTTGTATAAATAAACGACAAGGGTGTCTACCGGGATTAGGCACGGTAGGGCATCAGACATGTCAGAGCTTCACTCGTGGTGTAAATACATTCCATGTGGATTCATTGTATGCATAGTCGCCTTTTAATGAATATCACTCAAATCGTCATGGTGATAGGTACGTACGGTTTGTCCAGCATGTCCTAGGTGTGTCTATAAATATATATTTTTTTTAAATAATAAAAAACAGTGGCCAGCCCTGGGGATTGGGGTCAAAAAAATATAATTAGGAGACAGGCCCTGGGGGATGGGGTCATCAGGGCCCATAAATTAGAATAAGAAGGGGAACCACACAGCCTCCCTTCTTAAAAAATTAAAATAAATAAAAGACTGGCGTCTTGCCGGAGGCCACGCCCCCTCCTTGCAGCACTCTGCAAACGCGCCCCCTGGCGAGTTGTAAGTTGGGGAATTAATACCTCTTCAATACTGAGGGTCCCTGAGGGCCAACTAGCCAAACAGGCATCTCCAGTATGCGCCAGGGAGCTGCGCTGCAGACAGGTGTCCTGAGGCCAAGCCCCTTTTTACACCTCTCTGCAACGCAGCTCTGTGGCGCTTACTGGAGGTACCTAGTGGTCTAGTTTGACCCTAGGGACCCTTAGGATTCAAGGGGACTTAATCTCTTAACTTAGAACAGCCACAGGGCGCGTTTACACAGTGGTGAAGGGAGGGGACGGGGCCTGAGGTGACGTGTGCAAACACGCACTATGGCACGTTTTAAATTGGGAATATAATTTCCCTTCAATACTGAGGGCCCCTGGGGGCTAACTAGCCCACCAAGTGCTTCCAGTAAGCGCCACTGAGCTGCATTGCAGAGAGGTGGTCCAGACTGTGCCACTTTTTACACCTCTCTGCAACGCAGCTCTGTGACACTTACTGCAGGTACCTAGTGGGCTAGTTGGACCCTAGGGACCCTCAGGATTCAAATGAACTTAATCTCCCAACTAAAAACGGACACAGGGCGTGTTTACACAGTGGTGAAGGAAGGGGACGGGGCCTGAGTTAACGTGTGCAAAAACGCCCTGTGGCCTGTTTTAAGAGGTAGTTTTAATCCCCCTGCCCTATTGTATACTAGGGGCTTACAGAGGAGGTCATGCTAATCACAGGGGGACCCCAACGCATAATGTTCCCTAGTGTATGTAGGTGTTTTCACTGTATTCTAAGTGTCTGTTAACATAGCACTGGCTCTAGGACTGGTTAGTCAGACTCAGTTACCACCAGTATCCATCTGAAAAAGTTGAGGGTACAGGATGATTTTGCAACAAGGATTCTTTCTGCTCTTCTTTTTGTTCTTTCTGCACGTTATCCTTCTTCCTGCACTTTTCTTCATCTTTGAGGACTTCTGTTGCTTCTTGCTGCACTTCTTTTTTTTCTTTCTGTGCATTTTTTCTTCTTTCTTCACATGTCCTATCTCTGTATGCATAGTTAGAAATTAGCATTTAAAAAACCTTTGAAATTCACAGAAAAAAACATAGGTTTCAGGCACGTTATAGTTAGGAATTAGCATTTAAAAAACCTCAGAAATTCACTGAAAAAACCATAGGTTTCAGGGGTGTTATAGTTAGCTGGACTTTTCACTTGTACAAAACCATTGAAATTCCCCCGTTATAGTTAGTTCAGCTAACTATAACTCGCGCGCCCGCAATGCACTGCTGATGACGTCACATATTACATCACTCATGATATGGTCAGTGACATCACTCATGACATCACTGATGACATCTCAAATGACATCACTGATGACATCACTGATGACATCATCCTTGTGATAGAGTGGCAGACCTCCTCTCACCCTAATATAACCTTTGATACACACATTCAAAAATAGAGACTAACATTTTCAAAACAATGGACATACCAATACCAGTTACAACAACCTCTTCAGTAATTCTAAGATCCACATACACATCCACTCATTCACCAACAGTCCTATACAGTCACTCATACATGTACTCATTCATCATATGTACTCATACACCTATACATCCTGTTACACAATGCCACTCATCCATAGAGTTACTCACACACATAGTCACTCATGCTAATAAAGAATCAAACATACATTTACTTGCATATACAGTTATACACACACCACCACACTTACTTCTACGGAAACTTACACATACTTAGTCTTTTAAACAATCACTTATAGAAACACATACTTATTCATACAGGAACTCTTTCAATCTCTCACTCTCACATATACTCACTTATATACACCAATAGTCACATATACTAGTTTAAAACATATGTAGTTACTCATAAAGACACTATTGAGACAGTCATTCACTCACTAACACACCCATACACACACTCATCCACCCATACAGTCCTGCACACATACTGTCTTCAACACATACAAACAGTGAGTCACTCATTCATGCACCTATGCACTACATAATACCCCCACCCAACCATGCAGACACTCAGACTGATACTCAAAAAACCAACTAATAACCTATATAAGCACCCATGTAGCTACTCACCAACCCATGCAGCCACTTATACACAAAGTGAGAGACTGATACAGATATTTACATATTTAAACATTACTCACTAAGCCATGTATTCACTATGATACACTTAATCAGTCAGTTACACAATCAATTTTTCAAAAACAAATCATCCATTTAGACACTTATATACCCATTTATTCTTCCATCGACCTTGAGATATACATATATAAAACATATTGAATTTTCAGAAAAACAGACATTCACTGGATGATGTCATCAGTGATGTCATCAGTGATGTCATTTGAGATGTCATCAGTGATGTAATGAGTGATGTCACTGACCATGTCATGAGTGATGTAATATGCGACGTCATCAGCAGTGCATTGCGGGCGCGCGAGTTATAGTTAGCTGAACTAACTATAACGGGGGAATTTCAATGGTTTTGTACAAGTGAAAAGTCCAGCTAACTATAACACCCCTGAAACCTATGGTTTTTTCAGTGAATATATATATATATATATATATATATATATATATCCAAAACTCTTATTCCACTACGGAATAATTGGCACGCACTCACAGGCTCTGTGATTTAATTCTCCAAAGTTCTTTTATTCAGCTTAATTTCTGCTTCAGTATTGAGGGACAAACCAACGCGTTTCGCTATCAGCCGATAGCTTGATCACGGTTAGTATTCTTCCTTCAAACCAACCAATAAAAACAAAGTAATGTGAGGTCATGTGATTAATGATGTCAATCATCTTGTTATCTTAACCCACTGACTTATGGTCCCTGTAGTTCATATCAAAAAACTTTATCGTAATTATTGACTGTTGTTTGCATTGCTTGTTACAGTATAATTCATTTTTTGTATGTGTCTAAGCATATATCCTGGACCATGATTGCACAAATTCTTTTCTGCATGTTTTCCAAACTAACGATAAAGTTAATAAACCCCATAAGTCTACAATGCTTATGTCGCTAAACATTTACAACCCTGCTAGGTTTCACCAATGCATTGAAAAACATGAACAAATTTAGGCGTCATGCACTGCTTACAACAATTTGAATTTTCTCTTTTTGGTATACGCTTATAATAAATTAACAAAACTATATGCCCTCCAGTGGGCATATACTACTCTTATTGATTATGACCGCGACGGTTTTGGTTAATACCGCACGGATAGATAAGAGAGACAGGGATTTTAACGTAGCAAGTCAAGTGGGCAACATCACCACCAATGTTTGGCATAATAGAAAATGCCACTGTGTATCCTTCTCCAAACCAGAAAAACATCGCAGAGAAAACCACCACCTTAATGAAAATTCTTACAGGTGAACATATAGTTCCTCACTTTGGTTTAACCCCCACGGGGTATAAGTCCTGAAGTTCAATATTTGACGTGATTCACGACGTCTCAGGTTTTTTTCCCGGTCTCCTCCTCTTATGTGTGCAGGGATTGTCTCCAAAGCATAAAAACACAGTAATTTCCAGTCACTTCCATGGTGGATTTCCATGTGTTTTGCAACGGCGTTGCTCCTGTCTTTGTTCACCGTCGCTCTCACGTGTTCAAGTATTCTCTTTTTGAGTTCACACTTGGTGCTCCCGATATACTTGAGTGGACATGGACATTCAATTACGTACACCACAAACTGGCTTTTACAGGTAATCAATTCCTTTATTTGCCATTTTCTGTTGTGTCCTTCCTGAATTGTGACTTCTGTGATATTTTTGGCAATTTGGCACACTTTGCAAGAGTGGCACTTTTTGAAACCCTTGGTTGTAAGCCATTGTGTTCCTTTCTTTTTGGTGTTATCCTGGTGGTGACTGTGTACTAGTTTGTCCCGTAGGTTCTTTGCGCGTCGATATGTGATGTTAGGGTGCTTCCCCATAATTTCGCTTACTACTGGGTCTAGTTGTAGGAGCTTCCAATTCCTACATAAAATGTCATTGATTTGTTTGGCTTCGTTTGAATGATCCATGATGAGTCTTATAGGCGCTGATTGATTCATCTCAGTGCTTTTTTCCTTGTTTTTGGTGTGTAGGATGGTTGATCTCTTTTTTTCATTGGCACGCTTCCAGCATCTTAGGATAGTCCCTTTTTGGTATCCTCGGTGTTTGAATCTCATCGCTGAGTTTTTGCTGTGTTGTTCCCACTCATGTTGTTCCGAGCAGATGCGGCGTAGCCTTAGAAACTCCCCGTACGGAATATTGTCCTTTACTGTTGATTGGTGAAAGTTGTTAGCATGTAGGGTTGAATTGGTGGATGTTTCTTTTCTATGTAGTGTGGTCTCAAGTTTGTTATTGGCAACATAGATCTCTGTGTCCAGAAAGACAATTCTGTCATTACTGATGTTATATGTAAATTTGATGTTTGCATCCGTGGAATTTAGGATTTTAAAATATTCCTCGAATTCTTGTGCTGTGCCATCCCACACTATGAGTAAGTCGTCGATATATCGCAACCACTTCATGATCTTATCCACATATTTGTCATTATTAGGGTGCCATGCTATCTGTTGCTCCCACCAACCCATAGTCAAGCATGCGTATCCCGGGCTGAAAGAGAAACCCATCGCACATCCCTTGGTTTGTAGGTAAATTTCTTCTCCAAAAAGGAACACATTTTGGGTTAGGCACATCTGGATCATATCCATCAGCATCTGGTTGTGGTGTTTGAATTTGATCTCCCTGTCTTTCAAAAAGAAACCACATGCAGTCAGGCCGATGTCGTTGTCAATGTTCGTATATAACGATATCACATCCATAGTTATTAGCAGGTATGATCCTTGCCAAGGAAGTTCCTGCAGATGTCTCAGGAGGTCAGTTGTATCCTGTATGTATGAGTTGAGATTGAGTACAAAGGGCATCAAGAAATGGTCAATGTACCTGGCTATTGGTTCCATCAATGATCCTTTGGCTGACACTATAGGGCGGCCCGGGGGTTTCTGAGGATCCTTATGCACCTTGGGTAGGAAATATATGGTTGCCATAATTGGATGTTCCGTGATCAGGAATTTTTTCTCATCTTCATCTATTAGGTTTTGTTTTTGCCATTGGACTATATTTTTGTCCAACTTCTCTTTGAAGATTTTTGATGGATTCCTGTCCAATTTAGTGTAGTATTCTTTGTTATCCAATTGGCGATGTGCTTCCCTTACATAATCTTCCGTGTTTAGGATAACAATATTTCCTCCCTTGTCCGCCCTTTTTATGGTAATGGTTTTATCCTCCATTAGTTGTCTTAAGAGCCATTCTTTCTTCTTTCTTCAAGTTGTCCTTATATTTTAATCCTTTGATGTTATAAATTTCCTGAACTACAGCCTCTTGAAAGATGTCGATTTTATTGCCCGGTGGTAATTGCGGGTAAAAGCGTGAGGATGGTTTTTTCCCACTAAGCCCCGCTCCCCGTTGTGGACAGGCTGTAGATTCATTGATCATCTCTGGTTCTTCCATTACATCTAAGTTGATCAGAGTTAGGAGTGCCGGCATGTCTGTGGTTTGCAAGAGTGATGTTTTAGTACTTAAGTCAATTTTCTTCTGCTTTTGTTGTTCAATGAATTTTGACATTTCCTGATTTTCTTTGAAAATCTTGGCCAATTTGATCTTTCTAACGTATTTGTAAATGTCAATCCTGGTCTGTGCAAGGTCCATCGTTTGTATAGGGCAGAAATTAATGCCATGTTTAAGTAGTGATAGGGTATCATTTGTTAAGACATGGTTGGATAAGTTCAGTATTACCAATTCTTCCTTGTCCTCCGGGGCAGCCATCCAGTCTATTTCGAGGTCTTCTGTCGCATGCTCCTGGTTTTGGTTCCTGTCTCCTCTGACCCACTTTTTTCTTTTTCCTATCCTTGTTGCTTTCTTGTTTCTGATGTTGGAGTCCGTTGTACCCATTTTCGCCCTCTGCCTCTGCCTCTTGCACCGTGGAATTGGTGTTGGTTCTGCTCCCACAGCCTCTGTTGTAAGACCAGTCTCATATCCCCTAAAAAATTCCTCGTTGTTTGATCCTCACTTAATTCACCTTCCGCGTCACTTGCCCCTGTAGATGTCAATGATGTTAAACTTGCGGAGCTCTCTGCACCTAATTCTCCTTGTCCTCGATTTTTGAAAATGTCGAACTTTCTGGCATATGTGAAGATACGTCCTTGCGCATAGTCTTCCTTATCCCTCTGGAATTTGGACTGTTTTCTAGACTTGACCACCTCTTCATGTTTGTCCACATATTTATCAAGATCTTCTTTTAATTTGGACATTTCGGGGTTCATTTCTGTTGTCGCCAGTTCTTTTTCCAAGGTTGCCAATTCTTCCTTTATTTTCATAAGTGCTATTTCAATATGTTTAACCAGAATGGCTATCAAGCCTAAGGATGAATTTAACACATAATCCCCCCATTCTTGTAAAAGTTCATTACTGGCATCTTGTTGACTGGGCATAAGGGATATACGGAGTCCTCTTGGGACTCGTCGGACTTCCAGGTATTTTTTTAGGGTTGTAAGCTCCCACCACTTGTTATCGGGAGCACCAAGTGTGAACTCAAAAAGAGAATACTTGAACACGTGAGAGCGACGGTGAACAAAGACAGGAGCAACGCCGTTGCAAAACACATGGAAATCCACCATGGAAGTGACTGGAAATTACTGTGTTTTTATGCTTTGGAGACAATCCCTGCACACATAAGAGGAGGAGACCGGGAAAAAAACCTGAGACGTCGTGAATCACGTCAAATATTGAACTTCAGGACTTATACCCCGTGGGGGTTAAACCAAAGTGAGGAACCATATGTTCACCTGTAAGAATTTTCATTAAGGTGGTGGTTTTCTCTGCGATGTTTTTCTGGTTTGGAGAAGGATACACAGTGGCATTTTCTATTATGCCAAACATTGGTGGTGATGTTGCCCACTTGACTTGCTACGTTAAAATCCCTGTCTCTCTTATCTATCCGTGCGGTATTAACCAAAACCGTCGCGGTCATAATCAATAAGAGTAGTATATGCCCACTGGAGGGCATATAGTTTTGTTAATTTATTATAAGCGTATACCAAAAAGAGAAAATTCAAATTGTTGTAAGCAGTGCATGACGCCTAAATTTGTTCATGTTTTTCAATGCATTGGTGAAACCTAGCAGGGTTGTAAATGTTTAGCGACATAAGCATTGTAGACTTATGGGGTTTATTAACTTTATCGTTAGTTTGGAAAACATGCAGAAAAGAATTTGTGCAATCATGGTCCAGGATATATGCTTAGACACATACAAAAAATGAATTATACTGTAACATGCAATGCAAACAACAGTCAATAATTACGATAAAGTTTTTTGATATGAACTACAGGGACCATAAGTCAGTGGGTTAAGATAACAAGATGATTGACATCATTAATCACATGACCTCACATTACTTTGTTTTTATTGGTTGGTTTGAAGGAAGAATACTAACCGTGATCAAGCTATCGGCTGATAGCGAAACGCGTTGGTTTGTCCCTCAATACTGAAGCAGAAATTAAGCTGAATAAAAGAACTTTGGAGAATTAAATCACAGAGCCTGTGAGTGCGTGCCAATTATTCCGTCGTGGAATACGAGTTTTGGAATTGCTACAGCGTGGTTCTGCTGTGGCATTGCACCGGATGAGAGAAGCGCCAGGGGCCCATAACACGGAGCCAGCTTGTGGAGATATATATATATATATATATATCTATTAGCTACTGGCGGTCGCCAGTAGGTAGTTATAGTTAGGACCAAGTTTCCATAGGAAGAGTATTTTTTGTGTTGTTCATAACTTTGGCGTTGTTTGGTGAATCTTCATGAAATTTTCCAAGCCCATTCTCTGTTCGTATCAACTCCTATGTTGAAACTTTTGGGGTGATTCGTCAAGTGGGGGCTGAGAAAAAAGAGGGGTCTCAAAACGTGTTTTCTCCATGTTAATTTCCGTAGGAAACTTTAGACAAGGCTACAGGTCGAATGGGTGAAGGGAATTACCCAAAATTTGGCAGGGAGAAAGGTCTTGGTCTAGAAAGCACGCTTTTGTATATTTGGTGTATATCCATTCACTAGTTTTGGGGAAATATCGAAATTTACAAATATTGATATTTAGGAATTCTGCCTTCTGATTGGCTGAGGAGTTACGAGCACGAGCTTGCTGCTTATTGGCTGCGAGCAGTGCAAGCGGTTGCAACTAGGAAGTGTTGGCAGCCATTTTGTTATTCTGTTGAAGCGAATAAGGGGAAAAAAGGGCGAAAAGAGTAGGAAAGAGGAGGGTAGGAGCGCCGTGAGGTCTGTGGGGTGGTTAGAGTGTGCTACATGGGAAGTGTAAAGTGATGTAACATGGATGAAACCGTGAGCTGAATGCTGTAAACTGATCTGCTCTGGGCGCTGTAGGATACTGGCCGCTGTAGCATAGCTGTGCAAGTGGTGTTAGTATGGGTTTAGAGTATAGCGGTGTGAGCTCAGTGGGGTGGTTAGGGTGTGCTATACAGGGAGTGTGAAGTGAAGTATTCACCCCTTGCAGTGTGAAAGTGCTGTTTTGACCAGAGTGAGATGGTGCTGAGGTGAGGTGCAAGTATACTCTGGATGAAACCATGAGCTGATTGCTCTAAACTGATGTGCTCTGGGCGCTGTAGCATACTGGCCGCTGTAACATAGTTGTGCAAGTGGTGTTAGTATGGGTTTACACTATAGCAGGAGTGAGAAGCAAACTACTCACCACTACCGGTCTGAAGACTCGAATGGAGTCTTTTAGCAAGCAGGAATAAAGAAACAATCATGAAGAATATAATGCAGAATGTTGCAATGCCACAGAAGACAAATGGTGAAATCAGGTGTGTTTAAGAAAATGGCTGTGTGGGATAAAGCGATGGAGTCTGCAAGTTATATAAAAAGTGTCTTTATGTAAGTGCCATAAATGGAACCACTGGTGCAAGAGCTAAGGCATCCAGCTGAGGCAAACTCCAACCACTTCTGCTGTATTCAAAGCTAAGCTTCTGCATCAGTCAATTCCACATTACATGTTACAGTTCCATGTGACATAAAAAATACCTATTAGACATGAATGACTGTAAATTGTAGAATAAATATAAAGGTAGGATACAATTGCCACACTGTGCCAACCAGTTCCTAAACAATGCTGTGTTTTTTTATCTTGATTGCCAGTTTGTGAGCAGAGGCTGAGGATGAGCTAATTTGTGTGAAAGGGCTTTGTGGATAAGAGGCAGACAGAGAGACATGTGTACAAAGAATAGATATGGTTTCAAAATGGATGTCGGGTTGAGGCTAATTTAGCAAGTAAATAGCGTATTTGCATAGGCCATACATCATCATCCCTGGTTAGTGTGGAGACGTAAGGGCCAATAATGAAAACAGAGTTCAAATACCTAAGCATACTTAGAAAGTTATTATATGAAAATAGTTTAATTGTATTAAAAAATTTAATAGGAAAAAGTAAAAAACGTTGGAAAAATATTAATCGAAGAATAAAGTGAATTTCTTACAAATCTTGGAGATTGCAGTCCGGAAGTTCTTCAGTGGCTTGAGATGCGTAATTTTCCAAGAGTCGATTGTTGCCATCGTGTGAGAAAAGCAAAGCGATCCAATTCATATCCTCGAAGGGACAGTAATGTTCCTCGAATGTAAGAGCGGCAATTTGATTTGGCAGGCAATCTGCGATGTTGTCAAAGGTCGCACGTTGCAGGAGAACTTGCCCGTACCCACTTCCTCTATCTATCTGTGTCCGTGTGTTCATTATCTATGCATGATACTGCCCCTGGGCCATACCACATTACATTGTGCTGTGGACTGCGTATGCAACCATGTTACCTCTGGCAGTGGGGAAAAGTTCTGTTATGTAGATATGTGTACATAGCAAAAAGTTTGCCAAAAAGCTCTGTATGCAGAAGAGGAGTCTCTCATCAAACGCTGTAGAGAGAATGGCTAAAATGGGTGGGGTCCTCCAACTGTTACAATGGGAAATGTTATGAACCAATCAAATGCTTTTCTTTAAGGTCACAAGGCAATCGCGTACCGAGCGCGTAAGGAGACCACACCTGACATGATTTTGAGAAAATATTACCATAATATAAGTTTATTACTGTTAGAAACATATAAATGTTTAAAATATTTTAGATTATCGCTTGTTCTCATATACACTTTAAACTTATTTAGATATAGTTTTGAGACGGAAAAAAAAATGAGGGAATGGCATTCCCAACGTGACACCATAAGTCTATGACGTAACACAGGGCCTGGCAGCGGGCACTCAGTGCATACGCAACGTGCAGCAGGTGTGACCCCACACGTACATGATCTAAGGTGCCGTTTGGTACTGCGTACCCATCGCATACCAAAGTAGCAGCTGGCGCGACCACATATGTATATGATGTTACGTGGGACGCGGTGACACGAACCCATTGGTTACGAAATGCGCATCTTTTACGAGTTTAGCAATATGGCGAATAGGATTCGCATGCTGATGGAGCTTGGTACACTACCGGTACGGAACTTCAGTTTTCTCAACAACAACAAAAAAGATATACATACTTTTTTTTTAAGATATAAAACATTACATATTTTTCAAATAAAAAAAGATAATAGAGTTCCAAAATATAGGTTTTATAAATATTAAAATATGAAATTAACATTTTAAAAACTTTGAAATTCACTGAAAAAAACATAGGTTTTACAGACGTTATAGTTAGGAATTAGCATTTAAAAAACCCTAGAAATTCACTGAAAAAAATGTAGGTTTCAGGGACGTTATAGTTAGTTGGACATTTGACTCATATAAAACCAGAGAAATTTGCCCGTTATAGTTAGTTGAGCTAACTATAACTCGCGCGCCCGCAATGCCTGGTGATGACGTTGCATATTACATCACTCAGGACATGGTCAGTGACATCATATTTAATGATTTTGATTGGATTTCTATATCTTTCAAATTCAGTGTGTCAATTTCATTAATGACATTTTTTTTTAAATACTTTTTTATCACCATTTTTTAAACGTATTTTTTCAATTAATTCTTTTAAAAATTAAAAAATATTATTTGAACTTAATGGGTATTTCAAACATATTTTTTTATATTTTTGAAAATATTTTTCTAACTATATGTGCAAAACTTTATTTTATATATTATTTTTCCATGTTTTTGGATCTGCGCACCCTACGTGCACCGTTCTCGATCCCTACGTGATAGCATCCGCGCATGGTATGTGTTGGGTACGTGTTTAGTGCGCGATTGCAATGCGACCGGTGCGCGACTCCCAGCCTATACGCGACACGTTCGATGTATGTAACGCGACGTTTATGCGCTTCCGCGATGCGTCATCTGCGTCTATGACGCGGTAGGTACACGGATCCCGCGAAATATTTAACATTTAAAAAAACATATATATATGTATTTCATGTGAATATTAATTAAAGACTAACTCTAAACTAGTCTTAAAACTGATATATTTTTACATCTAATCCTATAATTTGTTTTTATTCGATTTCGCGGATGCGCGCTGGGTGCCTGCTGCGTAAGCGCAGGGTGCGTGGATCCCATGTGACCTGCAAAAAAAGAGATTTGATTGGTTCATTACACTTCCTGTTCTAACTACTGAAATACCCCACCCATTTCAATCATTCTTCTTTGAGCTTCTTTGGAGAACCATCTCTTTGGAGAGAAGAAGATTTTTTAGACTAAGTTTACACTTAGCTCTAACTTTTTTCAACCAAAAATGGCTTCAGGGCAGCAGGCATCACCTGCATCACATCAATAGTTCTGGGGATGAATTTTTGCCGGAGGCACCACTCAAAAAACGTTTATCTTCAGTGGTGTGGACATTTTTTACTTTTCCCGAGGGGCAGAATAAGACCAATGCCACCTTGGTCACATGCAAGATTTGGAAAAGAGTCCTATCAAGAGGGGATCCTAACAAGAAATACTCTTGCGGCACGGCAAGTATGATGGAGCACATGAGGACACTTCATCCAAACAATCTTGCAAAAGAAGAGTGCCAACGGATGAGAAACACTCCTGCTCCTGCGCCATCCACCTCATTGCAGCCGAGCACATCAAGAGTGCATCCATCAGCCCAAACCTTGGACATCCGTCCTCAATTTCAATTTTTAAAAGTGCTCTGCACTAAGTGCAATGCGACTTTGTGCTATGGTGAGCAGTCGATCGATCTGATCTGCCGCCGCCAAGAAAGTCACATTTGCTAGGTTTTTTTTTTTTTATTGTTCCCAGAAGTTCATTGTTTGGTTTCTCCTGTTTTGTTTTTTGTTTTGTTTTTTGCAGAAAAATCAAAAAAAATTAAAAATTGTTTAGAAAACCCCCAAAAAATTATAAAAGAAGAAAGAAGAAAAAAAAAGTTCTTGTAAGAACTAACTTTCCTGGTTTAAAAAAAGAGCTACATTTCTTTGTTAGTGTGTGAAAGTTTAGATGAATGTATGTGTAGTACGTAATTGACTGAATGAATGCATTAGTAGCGTATGGTGAATGTATAAGTGCAGAACTATAAGGAAGTGCTGCAGCATCACACAGTAACCTCTTTAACTGCAGTGTGCTGTAGTACTTCCGAAGCACAGGGATGCAACATATATACATAAATATGTTGCAAATCTATGCTTCTCTCTGCATGGCTGCTTAAATTGCAGCCATGTGGTGACACAGGCACCCTTGCACCATAGTGCAAGGATATCTGTGTCATGTGCTGTTTGTTTTTCTGCAGGAAGACACACCTTCCTGCACAAAAACAATGAGAAAATGCATTTTTCTCCTTCAATGTATGCTGAACATTTTAACATGCATTGAAGATCTAAAAATGTGGAGAAATGAAAACAATTCTCCTTGTTGTGCTTTCCTACACCAATTTAAGAATGGTACCGCAATCACACACATATCGAGATTTATGATTTACGATAAATCTAGACATGTGTCTTGTTCTATGAGTATTCAGTGCAATCATGCACAACAACACTTATAGAACACCCTATCAACGCAAAGTGGTCTGCCTGCATGATGAGGTTGTATTTACATGGAGTATAAAAAGTGCACAGAGTGCCTTTTCCTCTCTTTCTAAATATGAAACAGTATCTTACACAATAACTATGTTACAAAAAGTGACATATTTCAGTTTTTAAAATTCCTTGCGAATGATAAAAGTAAGCATAGAGTTTTGTCTGCAAACCTGTTCAAAGAAGAATGATTGAAATGATTGCAGTCCTTCAACAGCTAAAAAGGTGAAATATTATGAACCCCTCAAATCTCTTTTTTTGCAGGTCACATGATATCTGATTATGGTCAGATTTCAAAATTACATAAACAGAGTGTTTTTAGAAACGTGTTTCAACTTTGTAGATTCTTGCAGGCCTCTTCATTCTGCATATTGAGACTTAGTTAAACTTACCTTCACAGTAATATGAATAAAAAATGGCATACATTTTTTTCTGTTTTTCATTCAAATATAAATTCTTAAACATTGCTTATTTTAAAATTTGGATCTGTGAAAGAAAAGAAAAAAAAATTATAACATATAATAATAAATTTTTTACAATACAACATCATTTCCACAAAGTAATTTGTTTGCCTTTTTTGCTGTTCTCAGAATATATTGGATTTCACAAGAAATAGTGATTTCAATGGTACTCATCACTTAACAGCGGGCAAAAAAAAAAAACAATCAGAAGGATTGTTAAAAAAAAACCAACATACTATTCTCAGTAAAATACCAGAAAATACAAATCATACATATATGAAATGCTTACAGATTACACAATTTTATAACTTTAACTTATAAAAACTGTAAATGTTGCCGCATTAAAATAATCACCGAATAAATGACGACCAAAAAGTCCATAATTCTAAATTATACCTTTCCTTGAGGCCAAATGGTATTTTTGCACTTCTTCTTTATGTAAATTGTCCAATGGTAGTCCTCTTAAAATATAATAATAAATTCCTCAGAGAGTGAATTATCTTCCTAAAACTTTGGCTTTCAAAATATTAGGTAGGAATTTGGTAATTCACTAGGCAAACGTTGTTTGAAAACCAACTGGGCATCATTACAAAGTGTCCAGCCTTTGTCACATTTTAGACAGGCAGTGTAATGTCCAGATGTGGTGGAAGGACCATCATGGAAAATTATTGCAATTGATACAAAAGTCCTTCCTGATATTGATAGTTGTGCTGCTACAAATTGTTTTATTAAAGTATCCAATTTTCTTCAGTCAGCTGTACAACGTTGCATCATTAAAATTATGTATTTTCCATATTTTGTTAAGAATAATGTGGATAACATTTCTGATTTACATTGGCTACACTCCATGTTTTGAATTGCACCTTTCACTAATTTATTGAAAGACACTGATTTACAGTCTGGTAATGTTAAATACAGAAATCTCTCAGTGTCTACATTGGTGCTACATGTATACATGCAATTTTCACAATAATGTTCCCATTTGTAAGAAAGGCCAAAAATATTTTCTATTTCTACACATTCATTTTCAAAAATGGTAAGCATATACATTAATCATTCCTGAGCATCTTGTTGGCTATTTTGTGTAAATTGTGTAGAACCAGAACACACATCCAAAAGACTACGAACATCTGAAACAGATTGAATATTACTTCGATCTGTTGTCAATTTTTCATCAACAGAATGCAACAGAGAACAACATCTTTTTTCCCGATTCTGCATAATTTGTGCTTGCAAGCTTTCCAGATAAAAAACAACATTGACCACTACATTAGCATAGCAGTTGACACCAGAACTATTTTCAAACTGATAACCAACAATCTCTTCAACAGTGTCCAATTTCTTTTTACCTGCAATCACAACATTATCTTGTTCTTTTCTTTTCTTGATACCTTCAGAACAGATATTCTCTAACCTTCTTTTTCGACCAACTATACGCTTTTCAAATACAGGATATTGACCTAAATTTGGAGCATACACCCTTCTTAACCTAGTATACTCTTTTACACAGTTTGCATGTGCAGTAACCTTTGTCTCATCAAAATCAATCAAAAACAAACCAGATAATGTTCTGACTCGCGACAAAGCAACATAGGGCATACTCTCTTTAAATACAGTAGATCCAATGTTCACCAATGCACTGTCTACACTTAATGCTTGAGATTTATGAATAGTCACTGCATATGCCAGAGAAAATGGAAATTGTTTCCTACGGACATATAAATCTTTAACAAGCAAAAAACTAACTGAACAACAACCAATTTCTTTAACTTCATCAATCTGATCAAATTTAATTTAAAAAAATTCAATTCCTTCTTCCTTCAAAAATCCACCACTTTGCCCATTGCACCATTAACTAAACCTTTCTCTACATCCAAATTATGCCTTAAAATTACCCAACAGTTTACACACGCATACAGTGTCTTTTCCAAACCAGCAGCTTTAGATATTTTTTTTCTAAACAATCTAGTTTTGATCTCAACTTACTCATCAAAATAATACTGATTCCTTCATGTAGTATTTTATCGATGGCTTCCATTTTTACAATTTCTTCATTTTCCACTTTTAATAATTCTTCGTTGAATATTGAACACTCACGCAGTGTCGGCATTTTGCAAATCAATGACTTATTTTTAGCAATTTCCATGTACACTTTTGCAGGAACTGCATTTTCATTTGGAAAGACATTGCAAAGTAATCGACTCTCCAAAGCTTCTTCCCCTTTTTTTGAAAGAATTCCAATTCTTATATCTTGAAGAATACTTCCATATTCAGCATCATTTGCCTGTCGCATATTTGTTTTCAGTTCTTTGTATTCAAAATTACTCCAAATGTTCACATTACCAACACTGCCAAGAGACTTTCTGGTATCTTCATGGGCAAGTGTTTTAAATACCGGTTGTCCTTTTACCGGTGTCAGTTGCAGTAGATCTCCAAAAACTATGACGTGTTTTCCTCCAAATAACACGTCATACTGTGTTTTAAGAATTTGCTGCATTCTTAAATGCACAAAGGCAAGCATCAAGTTTGAAACCATGCTCACCTCATCAATAATGAGAAGTTTCATTTTCTTCAGCACTCTTGAAACTTCACAACAAGCTTCTCCAGATAGCTTGTGGTATTCCAATTTGTTCTCATGCTCTACTGGCAGCATTAGTAAACGATGTAAAGTAATTCCTTTAATGTTATGTGCTGCCAACCCAGTTGGAGCAGTAACAACACAAGACAAATGCGACTCAGTTGTTTTTTGCAGATTACTTGTAATTACTTTAATTAAGAAACTCTTTCCTGTTCCAGCATGACCACTCACATACATTCGGATAGGTTGAAATGATGTACATGAGCACACTCTCTTTTCATGAAGTAATCCATGGTCAATCTGCTCTTTCACTTGCTGAGATATTTGTTTCAACATTTAGTTGCTCTTCCAAGTTTCCTAACTGTATTGCATCTTCTTGTGCTTGATACATTATTGTTTCCACCTCATTCATTGCAATCGCTGCTTCATTTTCAACAATTGGTTGTCCTAGTGGATCTTGACTCAGTGCAGGAGAACTTTGACTGTCTTGAGAACTGTCTCTAGCAATATCAGCTGCAATTGTAGCTTCTTGATCAATTTCATCATTCAACATTTTGACATAATTTGCGAAAGCACTGCATTGTATGCTATCTTTACAAGCATTAAATGAATCTTCATAGCTGGAAAAATCTCCAAGTAATTCCAGTTCAGAACGCCATGGTTTGAACATTTGCAAAAGGGCTAAATAGTAAAATTCCCTTTTGTCACCAGTGTCGCAACTCAGTTTTCTGTGATTAATTACATTTCTTTTCCTTTGTTTCACCAGACATTCATCAGAACCAATCACTCCATATTTCCATCGTTGATGTTCTCTGTAATATTCCGTTTAAAAGTGTAGTTTTGCAGCACTTCATAGAGACGCATGTTCCCAAGATGATGACTTCTCTTTGGATAGTATGTGTCCAACATATTGGTTTTCAAAATATCTGTACTTTCATGGTCATTTTCTGCTAAATATTCAATTTCTTGAACATATTTCAGTACCCGATTTTGCATTCCTGCAAGACCTAGACTCACCCAAATGATTCTTCTACTTTTGGAATATAGACTTGCAGATGATAACCGATCTGAACATTCATATGCTCCAATTTCACGATGCAATAACATCTTCAAACTGAAACTGTATAATTTCTTACTTAGAGTCTTCTCGTGAGAAATCTCTTGCCACATTTCTTTCAATTCAGTCTTTTCTGATTTAGTAATGTAAGACGTTACATATCGAGCAACAGCAATGGAATTGTCCGCAACATACTGAATATCCATGTTAGCGTTCCACATGTATAAAATAACTGGATTATAGTCATTTATTATTTTGATTCTTCGCTTCTTCTTAAGTTGTAGGTGTTTTTCTGAGACTTTCTTGTGATGGTATGTCGTACAGCTGACATAAAACTGTTCACTCTTCCTTTGGCTAATACAGGACATGGAAATCCAAAACGACATTTGGTATAGAACTTATCCTTTGACTGGTACTTTCGTCGACAGTATTTTCCACACCTGTGGCTTTGAAATCGTAAGACTTGTTGTTTTAAGTTTTTTGTTTCTCTGCTATTTGGAAGAGCACATGTAGCATAATTTTCAATGAAAGACAAAACAGTTTCATCTGAATCTATTCCAAATTTGGGGGCATCCTTGACCCATAACAACATATGTATGTGAGGAGCACCTCTTGCTTGATACTCCTTGCTCCAAAAGAAATCCACAACTTCTCCAAGAGGAGGATTCTTTTTATTGCAGATGAAAGACATCATAGCTTCAAATCTATGATTGAAATATCTGCATACATTGACAGGATCCAAAGAGCACAATTCTCCAGATGTCTTGTATTCAATATTTTTTATATTGGAATTCAAGTAAATCATCCCAAGCATATTCAGCACAGCTTAGTGTAACAAACCATGTAGGAGTTCCCAAGTTCCGTAGCATACATTTCAGTTCTCCATGTCAACTGTACCAATATTCATTAGTCCCACGCTGACATGCCATCAGAGTAATCAACTGAGATTCTAAATGATCATCTCTCTGATGCACTTTATCCATAAAATCCTTTGCAGTTACATTTTGCAGATGCATTCCAATTTTTAAAATGTGATTTACTGCATATGAAAGTCCAGACAAGTCACTTTCAAACAGAAGAAGAAACATATAAGGAATACATTGTCGAAATATTGGATCTTCTGCATATAATCTTGTTGTCCAATATTCAGATGCAGGAATCTGCACAGGACGTTCATCATATCGTCTACCTTTTCCTGTTGGAAACAACTGTGGGAAACAACGTGCTTCCAAGCTCTCTTCCTATACACTCATGGGACTTCCTGTTGCTTTTTTCATTTGAAACAACTCAATTGTATTCCCCATCACCTCTTTGGAATGAAGTGGATGTACACTGTAATGTTCATATATCTCTCCACATCTGGACATGTCCACTTTTTCAATTTGTCCACTTAATGTTTCACTATCTTCTGCTAAATCTATTTCTTCTTCTCCAACAAACACATTTCTATAGTACTCATTATTTTTTAACAGATACAATGATGCCTTTTGCACTTTTCTAACATCCACTAACTCTTGCCAGATTTTCTTATTCGTAGTAGGAACACCATTAACTAGAATGACTAGTCGCTCATTTTCTGCATGATCTACACCAATAGTTTCAAAAATTTTCCTTAAATCTAATGGTAAATACACAACTCTTCCTTTCAATCCTCTTTGCAACTCTGATGGAGGTAATTTACTTGTTTTGGGCTCCTTATGAATAATAGCCTGAAACGGGTGAACACATTGTATCAGAAAAGACTCATAGGTATTTAAATCTATCAGCTCTGGAGGAATAGCAACCAACTCTAGATTATTATGAACAGCTCTAGCAGGCATTTTATTCTCATCTAATTTGTTATAACAATATTTGCAAATACGCTGCTCACATCCCAAATCAAAACAATCCTCTACCAACAAATAAATTGCAAATTCCATCCACTTATCATTATCTTCTATTTCACTTTTTAAATACAGATTGACACCCCTAGTCTGATTTTTATAGTGACTTCGCCGAAAACAAATACAAGAAACATTTGGTCTTTCACCTGAAATTACCTTAAACTTTGTGATTTAATCGTCAAATTGTTCTGTAATTACAGGTTCTACATTGTCTTCAACATTTTGTTCTACTAATGTGTCAGTTTCTTCACTCTCTTGCTGAGGCCCAAAGTAACAAAACTCAATATCCTCACAGACCTGCTTCACATCTGATACTGACCCACGCAAAAGAGCACTGTTCAACTCACTTAACTTTAGTGCTGGACTTTTTGCATAATAAAACCTTCTCACTAACTTCCGCATTTGAGTATGATGTACTGCCAGCATTCTGAAATGGTGAAAAACACTTTCACAAACTTTCCTAGAAAGACAAGCCAGAGAATGACCTTGCAAACCAGTATGTTTTCTCACTCTGCAAGGGTCTAGTCCTTGCAACAGCTTAATCTTTTGTTTTACACTTTTTTTAGTATAGACTCGTAAAAAACTACATAATTTTTCAATAGATTCCTGTCATACACTACAAACACTACTGCAATCCCAAGTGTACACAGGGTTTTTAGTACGTCTCCCTAAACTTCATCAGCTATCACTTCTTCTGCATTTCTTTCAACCTTTTTCTCTTTCTCCATTGGACAACCATCACTAACCTCATAACCTCTACCACTGGTGTCAACTGGATACAATAATTTTTCACGTAGTGAATAACTCTCTTCATTAAAAAAAGGCTCTGAACTAGAACTGTGTTTCCATTCTCCCAAAAAAACATCACAACATTTTTTTTTATTAATAACTCTTTTCCTCCTACTTTTGGCCTTCATTACATATATTCGTTTATCTAGTGATCGTATTCTGTTTAACACTAAAATAAACAGTTTCCTTTATACTTCAAAAGCCTTTTCCCCAATGCTTTCAATATGCTTCTTCTTTTTTATAAAATAAAGCTCTCTTTTTATATTTCTTCACATCTTTCAGCAAATTATGCACTACTCTCTTGTAAAATATTTTTTGTGTAATTCCTTATACTGATTTTGTCTTTTTTTACCATACTTTATCCCCTTTGACTGAACATTTGCTTTTTTACTTTTCCTCTTATTTAGATTTTTTTTCTTACTTAAAAAATTCTCTGAAGTTGCAGCATTATCTACATTATGTTTGCTCCTACAAACATTTTTAATAAATTGCTTCGTGATCTTACCAGAAGATTTTTTCCTTTTAGCCACATTATCTTGTTCATTCAATACTTGTGCTTGATGTTTCTTCAAATAATCCTCCTGTCTCTGTTCTTTTCTTTTTCTTTTTTTTCTGGCATAATTTCTCTACTTTAACGTTGAAAAACAGTATCTGCAAAAAAGAATCAGAAATAAATGTATATTAATAACTTTCAAATTTACAGTATTCCATTACTGTACAAACACATTTTATATAAAAACTGACTAAGAAACTATAGCCCTGAACCACAAGTGTGACGATGATTAAAACACTACATACATAGTGCATACTACTTTGAAGCAGTTCAAGCCCTAAAGCCTACCTCACTAAAAGACTACATGCTAACTGACTGAATGATTACAGTACTAAAAGGAGACACACTGGGTGAGTAACAGGGTGTTTGCTAGAAGTGTATGAATACTAACTGGGGAATTGAAGTTGTGAAAGACAATTGTGTAGCTGATTAGAGGACTGAATGCATACTGGATAGGCATTTAAAGCAGTCCATGTGCTAAGGCCTGGCTCACTGCATGAGTACTTGGGTACTGACTGAATAATTAGACTACAGCAAGGAGACTGCCTGGATGAATTTATAAGTGGTAGGCTTTTCGCACAGGGAATGGATTAGTACTTGGTACCGAATGGGTCACTAGAAGAGTGCAAAGGGAGTGACAGGATGTTTGCTGGACTATATGGATACTGACTAGGAAATTGAAAGTGTAAAAGACAAGTGCCTAGGTGGTTAGAAGACTGCATGCATAGTGCATAGGGGTTTGAAGCAGTCCATGTGCTAAAGCCTGGCTCAGTGCATGAATACTTAGGCAGTGACTGAATCATTAGAGTACTGGAAAATCAGTGTCTTGGTGAGCTTATAAGTGTTTGGGTTTTGGCGCAGTGAATGGATTACTACATGCTGCTGAATGGGTCACTAGAAGACTGCAAAGGGAGTGACAGGGTGTTTCCTGGAAGTGTATAGATACTGACTAGGGAATTGAAGGTGTGAAAAACAGCTTTGTAGGTGGTTAGAGAACTACATGCATACTGCATAGACATTTGAAGCAGTCTATTTGGTAATGAATGGTTCACAACATAAGTACTTAGAAACTGACTAAATCATCAGACTACTTCTAGGACAGTGCCTGGGTAACATTTTTAAATTTACAGTTCTGGTGCAGTGAGGACAATACTACATGGTACTGCACTTTAGTGTCAAAGCATGGCTCATTTTATCAATGCATAAGCAAACACTGGCTTCTAATGCTACTAAAACTTGACAAAACAGAGATAGTGCCAATGCTGCACTTCACTTTAGAAGGAGTTTTAACCATGAACTGAATAAAACAAGTTCACTCTTAACCACTTTTTTGTTGAATTTAATCAAAATTATTTTCATGCAATAAATTAACTTATTGTTTTGCACGGTTTCACTGAAACAATTAAAGCATTTCACAAATAATTGAACAATAAATCATTGATATTTACATTACATAGACACATATAAGCGACACCAACACTAGCGTACTCCAATCACTCGGACAACAACACTCAAACTTCACAAACACACTAACTTCACACTGTTAGAAAAACGATTTACACTTGAATGTACAAAATACATCAGGCCATCAGCAAATATCATTTGCAGTACTTATAATAAATTGCATGTAGTTGTTTACCTGTTTAGCAGATGATTGGCCAAAAGCGAAGATAGGTCTACGCGTTTCGAATCCCTTCGCCTATGGGGATTCTCATCAGGACCAACACTATCTACAGCTTGAAAGTGCACAATACAGGCTTTATATATGAAACATAAATCCGTCAGGATCCTTGTCAGGCTAATGTGATGTCTCAAAAAATGCTTCTGTCATCTGGCATCCCGGTATAAATTGACTGTGCTCACGATTTAATTTTTCGGCATACTTTTTGTAGAAAAAGTCCTTCTTAGACTGTGTACTCTGTTCAGCAGTTTTCACATAGCCATCGGAGCATTCCCAATCCGTGCAAGAAACGCCATTGTATCCCTAGGAGTTTACCAAAACCTTATTTACTACTATGGAAGTGGTAAGGGAACTGCACACAATGTGCCTATTTCAAAAGTGCACTTCTGTGTCAAAGCCTGACTCATTTAATCAACGCATAAGCAAAGACTGGCTTCTAATGCTACTAAAACTTGACAACATGACAGGTTTTAAAACACTTATCTGCCACCAAATACACAATGTTACCGAATGCTTCTCTCACAGTGTTTCCCAAATGCACACAAACTCACAGTGTGATTCTAGACAAGCACCACTATCCCTAGGAGTTTACCAAAACGCATTCACTACAGGGCAAGTGGTGAAGGAACTGCACACAATCTACATATTTCACGACTACACTTTACTGTCAATACCTGACTCATTTAATGAAAGCATAAGCCATAACCGTCTTCTAATGCTACTAAAACTTGAAAACATGACATGTTTTAAAACAGTTATCTGTCAGCAAATACACAATGTTACCAAACGCTTCTCTCACAGTGGTTCTCAAATGCACACAGACTCACAGTGTGATTCTAGTCAAGCACCACTATCCCTAGGAGTTTACCAAAACTCATTCACTACAGTGGAAGTGGTAAGGGAACTGCACACAATCTACATATTTCACAACTGCACTTTACTGTCAATGCCTGACTCATTTAATGAAAGCATAAGCCATAACTGTCTTCTAATGCTACTAAAACTTGACAACATGACATGTTTTAAAACAGTTATCTGTCAGCAAATACACAATGTTACCAAACGCTTTACTCACAGTGGTTCCCAAATGTACACAGACTCACAGTGTGATTCTAGACAAGCACCACTATCCCTAGGAGTTTACTAAAACTCATTCACTACAGTGGAAGAGGTAAGGGAACTGCACACAATCTACATATTTCACGACTACACTTCACTGTCAATACCTGACTCATTTAATGAAAGCATAAGCCATAACTGTCTTCTAATGCAACTAAAACTTGAGAACATGACATGTTTTAAAACAGTTATCTGTCAGCAAATACACGATGTTACCAAACGCTTCTCTCACAGTGGTTCCCAAATGCACACAGACTCACAGTGTGATTCTAGACAAGCACCACTATCCCTAGGAGTTTACCAAAACTCATTCACTACAGTGGAAGTGGTAAGGGAACTGCACACAATCTACATATTTCACAACTGCACTTTACTGTCAATGCCTGACTCATTTAATGAAACCATAAGCCATAACTGTCTTCTAATGCTACTAAAACTTGACAACATGACATGTTTTAAAACAGTTATCTGTCAGCAAATACACGATGTTACCAAACGCTTCTCTCACAGTGGTTCCCAAATGCACACAGACTCACAGTGTGATTCTAGACAAGCACCACTATCCCTAGGAGTTTACCAAAACTCATTCACTACAGTGGAAGTGGTAAGGGAACTGCACACAATCTACATACTTCACGACTGCACTTTAGTGTCAATGCCTGACTCATTTAATCAACGCATAAGCAAAGACTGGCTTCTAATGCTACTAAAACTTGAAAACATGACATGTTTTAAAACTGTTATTTGTCAGCAAATACACGATGTTACCAAACGCTTCTCTCACAGTTGTTCCCAAATGTACACAGACTCACAGTGTGATTCTAGACAAGCACCGCTATCCCTAGGAGTTTACCAAAACTCATTCACTACAGTGGAAGAGGTAAGGGAACTGCACACAATCTACATATTTCACGACTTCACTTTAGTGTCAATGCCTGACTCATTTAATGAACGCATAAGCAAAGACTGGCTTCTAATGCTACTAAAACTTGGCAACATGACAGGTTTTAAAACAGTTATCTGTCAGCAAACACACGATGTTACCAAACGCTTCTCTCACAGTGGTTCCCAAATGCACACAGACTCACAGTGTGATTCTAGACAAGCACCACTATCCCTAGGAGTTTACCAAAACTCATTCACTACAGTGGAAGTGGTAAGGGAACTGCACACAATCTACATATTTCACGATTGCCCTTTAGTGTCAATGCCTGACTCATTTAATGAAAGCATAAGCAATGACTGGCTTCTAATGCTACTAAAACTTGACAACATGACAGGATTTAAAATAGTTATCTGTCAGCAAATACACAATGTTACCAGATGCTTCTCTCACATTGGTTCCCAAATGCACACAGACTCACAGTGTGATTCTAGACAACAACCTCTATCCCTACGAGTTTACCAAACCCTATTTACTACTATGGCAGTGGTAAGGTAACTGCACACAATCTACATATGTCTTGACTGCACTTTAGTGTCAATGCCTGACTCATTTAATCAAGCATAAGCAAAGACTGGCTTCTAATGCGACTAAAACTTGACAACATGACAGGTTTTAAAACAGCTAGCTGTCAGCAAATACACAATGTTACCAAACGCTTCTCTCACAGTGGTTCCCAAATGCACACAGACTCACAGTGTGATTTTAGACAAACACCACTATCCCTAGGAGTTTACCAAAACTCATTCACTACAGTGAAAGTGGTAAGGGAACTGCACACAATCTACATATTTCACGACTGCACTTTAATGTCAATGCCTGACTCATTTAATCAACGCATAAGCAATGACTGGCTTCTAATGCTACTAACACTTGACAACATGACAGGATTTAAAATAGTTATCTGTCAGCAAATACACAATGTTACCAAATGCTTCTCTCACATTGGTTCCCAAATGCACACAGACTCACAGTGTGATTCTAGACAACAACCACTATCCCTACGAGTTTACCAAACCTTATTTACTACTATGGAAGTGGTAAGGGAACTGCACACAATCTACATGTTTCACGACTGCACTTTAGTGTCAATGCCTGACTCATTTAATCAACGCATAAGCAAAGACTGTCTTCTAATGCAACTAAAACTTGACAACATGACAGGTTTTAAAACAGTTATCTGTCAGCAAATACACAATGTTACCAAACGCTTTTCTCACAGTGGTTCCCAAATGCACACAGACTCACAGTGTGATTCTAGACAAGCACCACTATCCCTAGGAGTTTACCAAAACCTTATTTACTACTATGGAAGTGGTAAGGGAACTGCACACAATGTGTCTATTTCAAAAGTGCACTTCTGTGTCAAAGCCTGACTCATTTAATCAACGCATAAGCAAAGACTGGCTTCTAATGCTACTAAAACTTGACAACATGACAGGTTTTAAAAGAGTTATCTGTCAGCAAATACAAGATGTTACTAAATGCTTCTCTCACAGTGGTTCCCAAATGCGCACAGGCTCTCTGTGTGATTCTAGACAAACAACACGATCCCTTGCACTATACCATAACACATTTCTTCATCTACAAGGAGTACTACGTTTTACTGCAGAAACATAACTCATTTCACAAATTCATAAACAATGACTGGTTTCTAATTCTACCAAAATATAAAAACTGCATAGTTATCTGTCTACAAACACATGAAAAAAACAAATCCTTATCACAAAATGGTTTCTACATGCACACACACTGTAAATAAGATTGTAGAGAAAAAAAAGTACTCCCTCCACTTTAGCAGAAGAAATACATTAGTCTGATTAAAATAAAAATAGTGTACATACATCCCCTCACAATTAAATATCTCACATTTCAAGATGTTTTGTAGATTAAGAAGTATATCAGTCACACACCAGATATCAGTCACACACCAGATTTTTCTTATACAGAATCTCTGCACTGTGCACCTGTCAGCAGAACCAAAGAATGGCAAAATTTCCCTCTCATTTTCTACACATATACATGTAAACATCAAATCACATTCCTTCCTGTTGGAAGGCGGACCTCGGGGGAGTCAGAGAGACCACCCAGAGGGGCCCCCACACTGCACGAAGTAGCCGAGCGCTGCTGAGAAGCCTCCTAGGAGAGGTCCTTCTCCTATAACGTACTAGCACAGTAACACCACCACACAGGACTCGAGGATGTTTATCAAGACGAGCAGTTCTTTATCAGCATCTAAGAAGTTACGGTTATCGATATGTACAAGGGGGATCGAGGGATCCACAAGAGTCTCAAAGTCTTGGGTAGGGACGGGGTAGCGGGACTGTCTTTAGTAGCAGCTTGGTACGAGGGTACCTTGGGCCCAGTTCTTGATCCTCAAGCTGGTGGGACTCCGGATCTCGGAGTGGTCGAGCCGCGACGGCGTTAGCAGGGCTCTGGCGATCAGTTCGGGGAGTTCGAGCCGCGACCAGGTCAGCAGGGCTCTTAAGGTGTTTCAGTTCAACTCGAGCCGCGACGACGTCAGCAGGGCTCCGAGGGAGGTTTCAGCGAGGTTGGGCCGCGACAGCGTCAGCAGGGCCCCGATGTTCCGTGAGGTTCCTTGTCTCAATAAGGTGGAGCCGTGACGCAGTCAGCAGGGCTCGTGGTAGTCTCAGGCAAGAGTTCTTCTCCGTAGGGTCAGCCGCAATTCCATCAGCAGGGCTCTTGACTCCGGGATACAACTACTGTCCCATTGCGGGGTTGCCCCAGATATAGGTCTGGAGCCCTTTGATGTCCGGACCCTTGCGCCTGGGGGGGCGGAGAGGCCGGGCTGGGAGAGGCCAGACGCCCAGCGGGAGAGGCGCCAGGCCCGGGGAGGCCGGAGGACGATCGCACCTAGGTGTTGAGGGATGGTGGGGGTCCCATCGAAACTCCCCTCCTCCGGGAGTGGTGAAGTGGCCATGTGGTGCCCCCTGGCCAGATCTTGGTGCCTCGATGTCGGGGCTTCGCTGGGGCCGAGGCCGGAGGGAGCCGGGCTGCGTGGGCTGGTGCGCGGAGCAAGCATGATCCAAGAGGGTTAAGACCACGCCACGAGGCCGGGTCCAACAGGCGTCCCCCCAGCCGAAGGCAGGGAGAGTCACCTATCTCCTTGGGGATTCTCCTCGTCAAGGCGGAAGAAGCGGGACAGGCCGTCGGCGTTGGCGTGGTCATTGCCGGGCCGGTGTTCAACGGAAAAGTCCATCCCTTGCAGCGAGATGGACCATCGCAGCAGCTTGGGGTTCTCGCCTCTCATTTGCATTAACCACCGCAAGGGCCGGTGGTCGGTCTGGACCCGCAAGTGGGTGCCGAAGAGATAGGGCCGGAGCTTTTTGAGGGCCCACACTACAGCGAAGGCCTCCCGCTCGATAGTGCTCCACCGCTGCTCCCGGGGCAGCAGCCGTCGGCTGATGAAGGCCACGGGTCTGTCGAGTCCCTCCGAATGCACCTGGGACAGGACGGCCCCAATTCCATATTCGGAGGCGTCTGTCTGCACCACGAACTCCTTGCTGTAGTCAGGGGCCTGTAGCACGGGGGCAGTGCACATCGCCGTTTTGAGAGTCTCAAAGGCCGTCTGGCAGCGGGGGGTCCAGTGCACCTTCTTGGGCTGCTTTTTTGACATGAGCTCTGTGAGGGGGCCGACAATGCTCCCATAGTCCTTGATGAATCGCCGGTAGTACCCGGTGAGGCCCAGGAAGGCCCGGACAGCTGTCTGGGTGGTGGGGGGTTCCCATGCCTGGATGGCATCAACTTTCGGTTGGAGGGGAGCCACCTGACCGCTCCCTACTTGATGGCCCAGATAGGTCACTGATCCTTGGCCTATCTGGCATTTGCTGGCCTTGATCGTGAGCCCGGCCCTTTGGAGGGCGGCCAGGACTGCCTTGAGGTGCCCCAGGTGCTCAGCCCAGTGGATGCTGTATACGGCAATGTCATCTAAATAAGCCGCGCTGAAGGCCTCTAGCCCGGCCAGGACCTTGTTCACCAGTCTCTGGAAGGTGGCCGGGGCGTTCTTCATGCCGAAGGGCATCACCCGAAAGTGGTAGTGGGTGGAGAAAGCGGATCTCTCTTGGGCGCCGGGGGTGAGCTGGATCTGCCAGTACCCGGCGGTGAGGTCAAAAGTACTCAGGTAGCGGGCTGCTCCTAAGCGGTCGATGAGCTCGTCGGCCCGGGTAAGGGGATGGGCATCGGTCTTGGTAACAGCATTCAGGCCCCGGTAGTCCACACAAAATCGTAGCTCCGGGGGGTGCCTGGTGCGGCGGCCTTTGGCACCAGGATGACGGGACTGGCCCACGGGCTGTCGGAGGGCTTGATGACCCCGAGGGCCAGCATCTTCGCCACCTCGGCCTGGATGCAGGCCCGCACCCGGTCGAGTACTCGGTAGGCTCTGTGTCACACGGGGGGGACTGTCCCCAGTGTCGGCGTCGTGGACACACCATGGAGTCACCCCCGGAGTGAGGGAGAAGAGGGCCGCAAAGGGCTGCAACAGTTGCCGACAGTGGTGGCGCTGTCCTGGGGTCAGGGGGGGGGCCAGTTGGACGCCTTCGATGGAACCGTCGTGGTCGCTGATCCGCAGGAGGTCGGGTAGGGGCTCGGAGTCGCCTTCGCCCCCATCGTCGGTCGCTAGCAGTAGGCTTAGTTCGGTCCGGGCAAAGTGGGGTTTGAGCCGGTTAGCGTGTAGAACCCGGAGGGGGTTCCGGGGAGACTCCATGTCGATCAGGTAGGTGACGGGGCTCTTCTTTTCCACCACCTTGAAGGGCCCGGTCCATTTGTCCTGGAGGGCGCAGGGGTCAACCGGTGACATGACCCAGACTAGCTGGCCTGGCTCAAACTCAATGGTAGAGGCGTTTTGATCATACCATCGTTTCATGTCCTCTTGGCTGGCCTCGAGGTTGGCTTCGGCCAGGGCTCGGAACCTTCGTGTCTGGTTTCGTAGGGTCAGGAGGTATCTGTAGACGTCGGGAGGGGCATCTCGGGGCTTCGTCTCCCAGCCCTCATTGACCAGGCTGAGGGGTCCTCGGACCGGATGCCCGTACAACAATTCGAAAGGGCTGAACCCCAGGGACTTCTGCGGGACCTCCCGATAGGCAAACAGGAGGCACGGCAGCAGGACATCCCATCTCCGCCTTAGGGGTTCTTCCAGGCCCTTGATCATTCCTTTTAAGGTTCTGTTGAACCGCTCGACCAGTCCGTTCCCCTGAGGGTGGTATGGGGTGGTAAATTTGTACGTGACCCCGCACTGCTGCCACATGGACCGCATGTATTTAGAGATGAAGTTCGTACCTCGGTCGCTCACCACTTCTCAGGGGAACCCCACTCTCGAGAAGATCCCCATTAAGGCCCGGCCCACTACGGGGGCCGTCACAGTTCGAAGCGGGATGGCCTCAGGGTATCTGGTTGTGTGGTCTACGAGGACCAGGATGAAGCGGTGACCCAGGGCGGTCCGGGGGTCCAGGGGCCCTACGATGTCTATCCCGACCCGTTCAAACGGGGTGTTGACTGCTGGGAAGGGCTGGAGAGGGGCTTTGACCCGTCCCCCCGTCTTCCCGCTGGCTTGGCAGGTCCGGCAGGACCGGCAGTGGTTGTCCACGTCCCTCCGCATCCGGGGCCAGTAGAAGTGGGTCACTAGGCGGCTGTAGGTTTTGTCCTGCCCCCAGTGCCCGGCGAGGGGCACATCATGTGCCAGGTTAAGGAGGAACTCCCGGAATCGGAGGGGGACCACCAGCACTCGACTGGCCCCCAGTTCCGCAATCTTCTGCTCGCTGTACAGTAGTCCCTCGGCCCAATAGACCCATGTGTTCCGGCCTGGTCACCGTTGGCCTGCGAGGCCGCCTGCTGTCGGACCCCTTCGAGGGAGGGGGAGGTCTTCTGTTCCTGCTGGAACTGTTCTCTGGTGGGGCCCCCGTCGTGGCGCCTTTGGGCAAGCTCCGGGAGGGCGCCGAGAGAGGCGATCTCGCCCGGGGAGGGTTCCGTGGGCCTGGCATCGGTGCCCGCTTCTTCCTCGCTGGAGGCAGGTGGTGGAACGGGCCCCTCGGGCTCGACGGTGTCGGCTGTCATGGACGAGCGGGGGGCCTGGGCGGCCATGGACCGGGTGGTGGCGCAGGCCCATTCGGGTAGTCCCAACATTCGGAGATGCTCTCGCCGCTCCACTTGAGCCCAGGGGGAACTCTCTAGGTCGTTCTCCAGGAGGCAGTCCACTGGAGCGTCGTTGCCGACAGTCACCTTCAGCATGCCCGTCACCCCTCCCCATTCGAAGGGGATCTGGGCCATCTGGCACATGCTTTCGCTGTTGTCGGCCGTCCGGACGGGGCATAGCACATTTGGCAGGATCTGTTCGGGGGTCACCAGGTGTCAGCGGACAGCGGTGACACTGGCTCCGGTGTCACGGAGGGCTTCGGCCCGTCGTCCATTGATAGTGACCCACTGTTGGTACTTCTGGGTGTTGCTCGGGATGGGTGTTCGGGGCACCATTTCTCGGCTGGCCAGGCAGACCAGGGACATGGCCGCCGGCTCCCACTCAGTGGACCCCCCGTCGAGGGGTTCTTCCTCTTCCTCCCCTTCTCCCAGGGCGGCAGCCGCCAGTTGTCGGGCGGGGGCCCGCTGGTCCCACCTCGTCGGTTCATGGGGCAGGCGGGGTCGCTGGCATAGTGTCCTGTTTGTTGGCAGCCGTAGCAGGTTATCGGGGGCCGGGGGCCGGTTTTGGCTGGCATCGTCCCTCTTCGGGCTAGGCTCGGAGAGGGGTGTTGCTGAGGCGGTCCCCGAGGCGGACTCCGGTGCGCGCCTGGCTGGGATGTCCCGATTCCGGTTCGACCCTCCTCCTCCGCCGCGCAGGCGGGGGGGGGCGGCGGGGGTTTCGCTGGTACTCCCCCATCGGGTTCCGGGGGACTCGGTTGTTGACCCATCGATCGGCCTCGGCGGCGAGCTTCCGCGGCTCGGTCAGCTTGCTGTCGAGGAGGTGTTGTCTTAGCTCCATGAAGCAGTTGTTGGAGAGGTGTTCCCAAATAATGAGGTCGACCAGCTGCCCGTAGGTGGTGATCTTGCTACCCTTGATCCAACCTTCTAGGGCCCTGCTGAAGAAGTCAACATACTCTACGCACGTGGTACCGGGGATTTTCTTGCAGTCTCTGAAATGCTGGCGGTACATTTTCACGGTTAGTCCGTAGCGGGTGAGCAGGGCCTCCTTCATATGGTCGTACGAGGTCATCACCTCTTCCGGGAGCTGGAGCAGGGTGTCTCGGCCCTCGCTAAGGAACCGACCCCATAGGCCGGCACCCCAATCCTTCCGGGGTACCCGATGGGAGGTCATGGCCACCTCGTACGCCTTGAACCACTGCTGGATGTCGTCGTTTTTATAGTACATCTTGACGACATCCTTGGGAATATGGACCTTGGCTTCGGTGGGCGGCAGAGCGTCTCTATTGCTGGGGGTGCCGGTCTCCCCCTTCTGGGCTTTGAGTTCGAGTTCTTTGAGGCCCCGCTCGTGTTCGAGGGTCAGCCTTTTTTCCTCCAGTTCTCGATGCCGCTTCTTCTCCTCTATCTCCTCCTGTAGCCGTAGCTGTTCTATGGCCAATTTCTTTTCGGCCCAACAAACAAATGATGGACGGAATGCTGACAATGCAGACATTCTCACCCAGTCAAGAGATCTGGGTTAAATCCATCGTTCTTTTGCCCACTACGCCACCCCAGTTTAGACATGGCCATATGCAAATCAGTCTTGACCCTGTGCCTCATGGGAACAGTCCAGCCCGAACTGCCAAGCCATGTCTTCCCTGGACCGGAATCAAGCATCCTAGAACCGGTTTCTGGCTATTAGCCATCATCAGCCAGGATAGCTTGACTCCAGTGGCGTAGTGAGCACGGGTCCCACGTCTGGGAATACCCATCCCACTTAGGACGAAAAGCGTTACAACAAACAAATGATGGACGGAATGCTGACAATGCAGACATTCTCCCCCAGTCAAGAGATCTGGGTTAAATCCATCGTTCTTTTGCCCACTACGCCACGCCAGTTTAGACATGGCCATATGCAAATCAGTCTTGACCCTGTGCCTCATGGGAACAGTCCAGTCCGAACTGCCAAGCCATGTCTTCCCTGGACCGGAATCAAGCATCCTAGGACCGGTTTCTGGCTATTAGCCGTCATCAGCCAGGATAGCTTGACTCCAGTGGCGTAGTGAGCACGGGTCCCACGTCTGGGAATACCCATCCCACTTAGGGCGAAAAGCGTTACAACAAACAAATGATGGACGGAATGCTGACAATGCAGACATTCTCCCCCAGTCAAGAGGTCTGGGTTAAATCCATCGTTCTTTTGCCCACTACGCCACCCCAGTTTAGACATGGCCATATGCAAATCAGTCTTGACCCTGTGCCTCATGGGAACAGTCCAGCCCGAACTGCCAAGCCATATCTTCCCTGGACCGGAATCAAGCATCCTAGGACCGGTTTCTGGCTATTAGCCGTCATCAGCCAGGATAGCTTGACTCCAGTGGCGTAGTGAGCAGGGGTCCCACGTCTGGGAATACCCATCCCACTTAGGGCGAAAAGCGTTACAACAAACAAATGATGGACGGAATGCTGACAATGCAGACATTCTCCCCCAGTCAAGAGATCTGGGTTAAATCCATCGTTCTTTTGCCCACTACGCCATCCCAGTTTAGACATGGCCATATGCAAATCAGTCTTGACCCTGTGCCTCATGGGAACAGTCCAGTCCGAACTGCCAAGCCATGTCTTCCCTGGACCGGAATCAAGCATCCTAGGACCGGTTTCTGGCTATTAGCCGTCATCAGCCAGGATAGCTTGACTCCAGTGGCGTAGTGAGCACGGGTCCCACGTCTGGGAATACCCATCCCACTTAGGGCGAAAAGCGTTACAACAAACAAATGATGGACGGAATGCTGACAATGCAGACATTCTCCCCCAGTCAAGAGGTCTGGGTTAAATCCATCGTTCTTTTGCCCACTACGCCACCCCAGTTTAGACATGGCCATATGCAAATCAGTCTTGACCCTGTGCCTCATGGGAACAGTCCAGCCCGAACTGCCAAGCCATGTCTTCCCTGGACCGGAATCAAGCATCCTAGGACCGGTTTCTGGCTATTAGCCGTCATCAGCCAGGATAGCTTGACTCCAGTGGCGTAGTGAGCAGGGGTCCCACGTCTGGGAATACCCATCCCACTTAGGGCGAAAAGCGTTACAACAAACAAATGATGGACGGAATGCTGACAATGCAAACATTCTCCCCCAGTCAAGAGATCTGGGTTCAATCCATCGTTCTTTTGCCCACTACGCCAGCCCAGTTTAGACATGGCCATATGCAAATCAGTCTTGACCCTGTGCCTCATGGGAACAGTCCAGCCCGAACTGCCAAGTCATGTCTTCCCTGGACCGGAATCAAGCATCCTAGGACCGGTTTCTGGCTATTAGCCGTCATCAGCCAGGATAGCTTGACTCCAGTGGCATAGTGAGCACGGGTCCCACGTCTGGGAATACCCATCCCACTTAGGGCGAAAAGCGTTACAACAAACAAATGATGGACGGAATGATGACAATGCAGACATTCTCCCCCAGTCAAGAGATCTGGGTTAAATCCATCGTTCTTTTGCCCACTACGCCACCCCAGTTTAGACATGGCCATATGCAAATCAGTCTTGACCCTGTGCCTCATGGGAACAGTCCAGCCCGAACTGCCAAGCCACGTCTTCCCTGGACCGGAATCAAGCATCCTAGGACCGGTTTCTGGCTATTAGCCGTCATCAGCCAGGATAGCTTGACTCCAGTGGCGTAGTGAGCACGGGTCCCACGTCTGGGAATACCCATCCCACTTAGGGCGAAAAGCGTTACAACAAACAAATGATGGACGGAATGCTGACTATGCAGACATTCTCCCCCAGTCAAGAGATCTGGGTTAAATCCATCGTTCTTTTGCCCACTACGCCACCCCAGTTTAGACATGGCAATATGCAAATCAGTCTTGACCCTGTGCCTCATGGGAACAGTCCAGCCCGAACTGCCAAGCCATGTCTTCCCTGGACCGGAATCAAGCATTCTTAGGACCAGTTTCTGGCTATTAGCCGTCATCAGCCAGGATAGCTTGACTCCAGTGGCGTAGTGAGCACGGGTCCCACGTCTGGGAATACCCATCCCACTTAGGCCGAAAAGCGTTACAACAAACAAATGATGGACGGAATGCTGACAATGCAGACATTCTCCCCCAGTCAAGAGATCTGGGTTAAATCCATCGTTCTTTTGCCCACTACGCCACGCCAGTTTAGACATGGCCATATGCAAATCAGTCTTGACCCTGTGCCTCATGGGAACAGTCCAGCCCGAACTGCCAAGCCATGTCTTCCCTGGACCGGAATCAAGCATCCTAGAACCGGTTTCTGGCTATTAGCCGTCATCAGCCAGGATAGCTTGACTCCAGTGGCGTAGTGAGCACGGGTCCCACGTCTGGGAATACCCATCCCACTTAGGGTGAAAAGCGTTACAACAAACAAATGATGGACGGAATGCTGACAATGAAGACATTCTCCCCCAGTCAAGAGATCAGGGTTAAATCCATCGTTCTTTTGCCCACTACGCCACCCCAGTTTAGACATGGCCATATGCAAATCAGTCTTGACCCTGTGCCTCATGGGAACAGTCCAGCCCGAACTGCCAAGCCATGTCCTCCCTGGACCGGAATCAAGCATCCTAGGACCGGTTTCTGGCTATTAGCCGTCATCAGCCAGGATAGCTTGACTCCAGTGGCGTAGTGAGCACGGGTCCCACGTCTGGGAATACCCATCCCACTTAGGGCGAAAAGCGTTACAACAAACAAATGATGGACGGAATGCTGACAATGCAGACATTCTCCCCCAGTCAAGAGATCTGGTTTAAATCCATCGTTCTTTTGCCCACTACGCCACCCCAGTTTAGACATGGCCATATGCAAATCAGTCTTGACCCTGTGCCTCATGGGAACAGTCCAGCCCGAACTGATAAGCCATGTCTTCCCTGGACCGGAATCAAGCATCCTAGGACCAGTTTCTGGCTATTAGCCGTCATCAGCCAGGATAGCTTGACTCCAGTGGCGTAGTGAGCACGGGTCCCACGTCTGGGAATACCCATCCCACTTAGGGCGAAAAGCGTTACAACAAACAAATGATGGACGGAATGCTGACAATGCAGACATTCTCCCCCAGTCAAGAGATCAGGGTTAAATCCATCGTTCTTTTGCCCACTACGCCACCCCAGTTTAGACATGGCCATATGCAAATCAGTCTTGACCCTGTGCCTCATGGGAACAGTCCAGCCCGAACTGCCAAGCCATGTCTTCCCTGGACCAGAATCAAGCATCCTAGGATCGGTTTCTGGCTATTAGCCGTCATCAGCCATGATAGCTTGACTCCAGTGGCGTAGTGAGCACGGGTCCCACGTCTGGGAATACCCATCCCACTTAGGGCGAAAAGCGTTACAACAAACAAATGATGGACGGAATGCTGACAATGCAGACATTCTCCCCCAGTCAAGAGATCTGGGTTAAATCCATCGTTCTTTTGCCCACTACGCCACCCCAGTTTAGACATGGCCATATGCAAATCAGTCTTGACCCTGTGCCTCATGGGAACAGTCCAGCCCGAACTGCCAATCCATGTCTTCCCCGGACCGGAATCAAGCATCCTAGGACCGGTTTCTGGCTATTAGCCGTCCTCAGCCAGGATAGCTTGACTCCAGTGGCGTAGTGAGCACGGGTCCCACGTCTGGGAATACCCATCCCACTTAGGGCGAAAAGCGTTACAACAAACAAATGATGGACGGAATGCTGACAATGCAGACATTCTCCCCCAGTCAAGAGATCTGGGTTAAATCCATCGTTCTTTTGCCCACTATGCCACCCCAGTTTAGACATGGCCATATGCAAATCAGTGTTGACCCTGTGCCTCATGGGAACAGTCCAGCCCGAACTGCCAAGCCATGTCTTCCCTGGACCGGAATCAAGCATCATAGGACCGGTTTCTGGCTATTAGCCGTCATCAGCCAGGATAGCTTGACTCCAGTGGCGTAGTGGCAGTTCGGGTATGTATTATATATATCGTTTAAGAAAAGAAATAAAGAAAAAAGAAATTGCAAAATGTAGTCATCAAACTTTTTATGTACCTTGGCAGTGCTTTTTTGTAACAGAAAATTAACAACAGTAGAATAGTTAGCAATCTGTTGTACAGTAGATTCAATGTGGTGTGTGTCAGAATTTGTACTAGTTCTACCCACATTGGAACTTTGAGGATGAATACAAACATTTTGCTTCTGAGAAGCACATTCGGTACCTTTGTAGTCAAACCGTACATTATTGTCTTCAGCTGTTTCAAAAAAACATTCTTGTGTAGAGAGCTAAGGCATCGAGCTTAGACAAACTCCAGTTGCTTATGCTGTAGTCAAATTGAAGGTCCTGCATCAGTGAATTGCACATTATATGTTACAGTTCTATGTGACCTACAGAATAGCTATTAGGAATGAATAAATACATTGTATAATGAAAATAAAGGTAGTTTATGATTACCACACTGTGCCAACCAGTTCCTAAACAAACTCGTCTTTTTACATTTTTATCGTGAGGTTCTGTGCAGAGGCTGACTTTGAGTAAAATTGTGTGAAAGGGCTTTGTGAATAACAGGCAGGCAGAGAGGTGTGTGCAAAAAGAATAGATGTGTTTTCTAAATGGGTGTCGGGTTTAGGTTAATTTTGGAAGTAAATAGCGTATTTGAATAGGCCATACATCACCGATTCCTGGTTAGACTGGAGACGTAAGGGGGAATAATGAGGATAGAGTTCAAATGTCTGAGCATACTTAGAAAGTTATTATATCAAAGTAGTAGGATTGAAGTATATTATAAAAAATGTAAAGGAAAAAGTCAAAAAAGTTGGAAAAAAATCCATTCAAGAATAATGTTCTTCAGCTGCTTGAGATGCGTAATGTTCCAAGAGGCTATTGTTGCCATGGTGTGAAAAAAGAGAAGCGATCCAATTCATATCCTCGAAGGGACAGTAATGTTCCTCGAATGTTGGAGCGGTAATTTGAATGGGCAGGCAATCTGCCATGTTGTGAAAGGTTGCACGTTGCAGGAGATCTTTCATGGCTGCACAGAAATCCCATTGTGCTGCGATTCCTTTTTGCATTGCATTTACCATTGCTCCGCTGCCAGAACAATCACGTTCATGGTTTTCAAGATACTCCATTACCTGCTGGATATCTGGAGCGATAGTTGAGATGTTGGCAAGGCATACATCCATTCGCCATTCGAATGGGCATGTTTTGCAATCAAACAATGGTTGTACGCATATTGCATAAGTGTAGATAAATGTTATGTTGTAGCTAGCTCCAATAATAGATAGAGGCAAGCAGCCGAAAAGTTTTTTCTGTTTTTTTACAGTATTGATGTAGCTTGGCGTAGAGGCGTATTCTGTCGGACATAGTTGTTACCATAAAGAGCGTAGCCATTTCTAGAAGTAGAATTAGTAATAGGGGCACTGTTCCTGTTATTCCAGAGATGATCGAAAGAATGTCTGAATGTAGTATAGTATTAAAAGAAGAACAGTTTGAAAGCGTGTTAGAAAGCTGTAGAAGACCATGTTAAAAAAGTGTGCCAGACCTTGAGTGTGACATGTGTTGAAAATTGTGTAACAATTCACAAAGTGTAATTGGCGGTTCGCATTTAAAAGGGAGTGTATTTTATTTGAAGTTCGTGGTATCTGCAGTCGATACATTTATTTTGCAGAGGTGAGGGAGACTTCTGTTCTGAATAAAGGTGCTTTTAGTTTGGTTTGTTTCTTGAAATGTGTTTTCAAACTAGGAATTGAAGGCCAAGTTGGAGTTTTGGAGTTAGTTTGTGTGGGTGGGAATAGATATTGCCACAGGAAGTTACTGTGTTTGAAACAGTAAGCACCGATTCCTTAAATGCAATGTAAGAAGCACATTAAAGAGTGCTTTTGAGCCTTAAGAAATCGTAATTACCACCAACTTCAAGTTGGTGGTAATTACCGATTTCCTTTAAAAAATCACTTTTTTGTTTTTTGTTAAGTGCCATGTGGCACACATTCATGCCCTTAGGGCATGTATGTGCACCACATGTGCACACATGCACATTTCAGGGGTGCAAAAGGGTGTCCTTTTGATACCCTGGCACCCTTGAAAGCGCTCCCGCTATTAGCGATTCGGTAATACCGAATCGCTAATAGTGAATGTCTTCACATTCATTGCTATGGGCCTCCAAGCCCATAGAAATGAATGGGCAGGTGTTCCTTATTACCGAATCTCAATTACCGATTCGGTAATAAGGAATATTAAGGATTCGGTATTTTTTACCGAATCTTTACCTACATAGGAAATACCGATTTCTTAATAGCGAATCGGTAAAATTCGCTATTAAGAAATCGGTATTTCAGATTTACCTACACCTGGACCTAAGTGAATAATAGCTATAATATTGACGCAAATATTAACATCCATCGCATTAATAAGCATTTCAGGTTTTACTGTGACTGTTGTTTGAATGACATTGAAGTTTGTGACATGGCACTTGCTGAGCCAAGGGATGCCCTGGGCTTGTTAGCTAACTTTCCTAAAGTTAAGTCAATGTTGAAAGTGCGTTGAAATAAATATACAGTTGACTTAAAAAAGAATAATTCATTTAGTAATTTGTGGTTTGTGCACTCACAGACAAATTGAAATAAGCTAACCTATACAATGAACACAATGGCGCAGAGAGCTAATCTGTAACAATATGACACATAGGTCATGCTTAGAAGCAAAAGTTCTAAAAGTGCTAAACTTGAAAAGGCACTATTACAACAGTTTAGTGGTCCTCCATCACATTGTCATGCATCAACCTGTAATGCATATGCCAAAAATGTGCATCAATATGGTTAAAATTGTCAGCACCCACACTGTGTCATGACCAAATGAAGACTTAAATAAACTGTTCAAAAGTATAGAAGCAGTTTATGTTTTGCCTTAAATTTTAGGTTGTCATTGAATTAACTTACAAAGTAAAGGATATCATACTAACTGTATACAATACGAAATTGGACATCATGTACTTATACTAAAGTGAAATGCCTTTCTGCCATGTATTGATGCAATAACACATAAGGCAAAATGTCATTCAACAACATTCATCTTTCATAGATTATACTTTGTTAGAAACAGGGGTCTCTAGTTGGCAGTGGTATGAACCTTATCCAAATAGGGACCCTTTCTTCTAGTCAGGGTGAGGGAGTTACACACCCAAGATAAACCTTGCTCACCCCTTTGGTAGCTTGCGCACGAGCAGTCAGGCTTATCTCAGAGACAATGTGTAAAGTATGTGTACATAATATTGTACCTTGACTCCCATGTTATGCTTGCCTTCTCTGTGGAATCTTGATGTGATGTCATCTTACAGAATGTTGGGAGTCAAATAGACACAGTTGGCTGGGCTGAGCAGCATGCTGGCTGCTCCTCGTGGGGTTTTGATCTGATCTACTTATGGTCTCCCTGTGATCTTGTACCATCTTCTAATAAACCTCCTTAAATCATTTCAACTGTGTGGGCTTGATCACTACACATAACAACCACAGTAACACAGTGAAAACACTCCAAATTGACACCACACCAGTTTGGAAAAATATAAACTCTTTGTCGAACCCAAACAAGACCAAAACAACAAAAATTCACAATACATAACTAGAAATGTTACTTTTTAAAAGGTTTAGCCAGATCTGTCCATAGAACTCTATGCAGTGGCGGCTCCTCCTCTAAGGCGGAGGAGCGTCACACCAATCACTGCTTTGCATCAGTGAAACAAAGGAAAAATAAAATGATCATAACTTGATGTTATTATCATTTTATTTTTTGGTGCTGTGATAGTCTGAGGGCGGGATTGCTCTGCTCAGAGAGCAGGGCAGGGGAGGAGTGGTGATCACACTGAAGTGCGCATGACACTTTTGCCAGCCCTCTCAGGCCAGCTAAGCAGTTCAACTGTGAAACTGTAGGTGACTACTGAAGACAGAAGAAGGACTGAACTTGGCACTGAGCAACAAACCGTCTGACATGGCGGGATTTATTCACCGCAACTGGTGTATAGAGGAGAACTAATGCCAACTGGTGACTCAAAGATAGAGTAACCTCCCAGTCCTAGACTGAAAGAAACCACACCCGGCAGGAGTTGAACGTATACGTTTCCACCGACGTGCCGTCTGATTACTGTACAAAACAACGGATAGCATACCGAAAAGTGTATGCCCTTGACACCCCACTGATTATAGGTTTGTCCGTTAGGAGGCTCAGAGAACAGTAGGCTTTGCTATGATAGATTAAGATATTCTGGTCCTGAAGAGAACCCTTGTAACGATTGGGTTCGAAATGCGTTGAGCTAGCGTTTTTTTGTGCCAAACAAACCTGGTGTAATAATTTTGGCTTTTGTGCACTGTAAATATTTCTTGTCACTGTGTGATTTTATGATTTATATTGTTCCATTTTGCACTAAAAAGACTGTGGTAGAATTTCTTTTGTTGTTTGGTTGTGTGGTTCCCCTCCTGATTTGCCCTGAATAGAAAAGTAAGGTGGTGAAATCAGATAGGGCCCTGTGTGTATGTTTGAAGTATAGTATGGGTTATAAATGAGTTTGAATGGGGTGGTTATGGTGGCAAAAGTAATTGAAGCGTGAGTATGGTGTAATTTTAGTCGTGTTTGAATGCATAGGTTTTTTGTACATTATTGTTTATTCTGATTGAAATATATAAAGTTTTTCATCCATTGAAAGAAAACTGAAAAAAGATTTTCACAAATAAAATTGAGAATTAAAAATATGACTATCGGGTATCATAGATTTCTATGGCCCTGTTAAGCAATTTTTGAAGTGTTTATCAGTATTGGCATTGTTGTTTGGTTTGTTGTATATGGGCTCAGCCTTACTGATTAGAGCCAAGACCCTTTGGTGTTTTTTCTCAGAGTTTAAGGCAGGCAGTAGACAGTCCTTTCAGGTGCAGCAAAGTATCCTTCTAAAGTAGACAGTAGGCCACAGTAGGAGGCAGTTCTCTAAGAGTCCTTCTGCAGGTCTAGGAAGTGTACTGAAGAGTGGGTCTTAGGGTCTTATTTTTATGTGATGCACCTTCTTTGAAGTAAGAGATTTGTCTAGCAAATTCCCATTAAAGTGCTTGGAGACCCCTCTTTCCCTTCCCTGTCTCCAGCCTCCATGCCTGAACAATGAAGTCGTGTGAAGTCCTTTGTATCAAGGCAGGGTACAGCCTATTGACTTGTAAGTGGGCCTGTGCCCAGCTCTACCGCCGCATCCTGCCAGTGATGGCCCACCCAGGCACACTATAATCCCTTTACTGTGTTGCTGTCTGGGATGGATGAACAAAGTCCAACTGCCAAATACATCTAGTCATGTGACCTAGGAACAGGCTGCAAGCACAAAATAAGCAGGACAGGAAAACGACAACCTTCTAAAAGTAATATTTTCAAAATTGTAACTAAAAATCCAATCTTTCCACCAGAGAGGATTTTAAATTACAATTTTGCAGACACCAAACATTTAATTGGTTCCCAATAAAATGTTATTACTTGCTAAATGTAATAATGTATCCCAATGTTATCCCATAGCAGAAGTAGGTCTAACAATAGACAAAAAAATTATTAAGGTTTTTTTCACTACCAGTACATGTATAATCTACAAATACATGCCTGCCCTTTCAGTTACATTGCACCCCACCCTATGGGCTATCTAGGGCCTACCTTAGGGGTGACATATGCAAAAAAAGGAGAGTTTAGGAAATAGCAAGAGGGTCATTATGCCAAGTCGAACTGCCAATTTAAAACTGCATTAAGGCTGCAAAGGGCCATGTTTTAAGGGGCTACTTATGTTGATAGCACACTAAATGCTGCAGGTCCACTGGTAGTATTTAATTTATGTGCCCTGGGTGTATGGTATACTACTTGACTAGGGAGTCATATGTAAATTGAATATGCCAATCAGGTGTAAGCCAATTTGGCATGTTTTAGGAATTGGGCACAAGCAATTTAGAACTGGTCCTAAGACAAATTCAGAAATATAGGAGGGTGAAGGCTAATATTTGGGAGGATGAGCACTCTAAGGCTAGCAGGGCTAGCAATGTATGCTTTATTAAGTATATTACGGTACACTACACTTGTAATTATGCAGGTGGATTACACATCCCATTGTGATGGTGTAACCTATCTGCAAAATTCAAATTTAGGGCATGAAGCAGGCCCTTTATTTCTGCTGGACATATGTCCCATCCAAAAGATAACAAATATGCCATCAATCTTATAACATGTGAATGTAGACATAAGGCACTCATAAATGAAATAAGGCAAACAGGGTATATGTCACATTTGATTCTCAGTAGGTCTTGAGATACAATTTACACAATATATTAGCAAATACCAGCTGAGAATGCATAACCTCCAAATGTTTTGTGATGGACCGCACCATGTTGGCCCTTACAGAGAACTTCTTTGAATTTGAGAGAAGAATATTCCATCAGGTACAAGTTAATCCTGTGGGCAATACATTTGCCCCGAAAGTTGTCTGCCTATAAGAACACGTTCGAGCACAACTTTATCTACTAGGGTATGAGCTCATAAAAATCTAAAATAAAATGATGGTGATGGTGATGGTACATTGATGGCATTCCCTTCAGTTGGCCAGGGGTTCACATCCAGGCTCTCAACTACATAGAATGGCTGAAAAACAGAAATACGTTTTTAAGCTTCCCTCACATATTGAGTTATTTTGATCTGTCATTCCTGGGGCTTAGAATAGGGGCCACCAGCAGCTGATTGGCCACTAAGGTGTATCATAAGACCACAGGCAAGAATGGTCTCCTTAGATTTTACTATACATGAACACTGAGAGCAAATCTACTGTTTGAACAATGTTTTTAGATTAAGACGGAATTGCAAAAAAAATCTCCAGGTTTAATTAACAATATTTAGAGTTGCCGATAAAATTGAAAACCTGTGATTACTCCAAACAAATCACAGGAAAAGCCTAAAAGGAGCAAGCAGCAGCAATCATGAGGCATTTCTTGAGACCTATACCAAACCTCAAAATGACAAAATGACACGTGTTTCAACCTTCACACCCCTTCCCAATAATTTTAGGAAAGTAATCATAAAACATTGGAAAATTATTAACATAAGTGGTGTAGGATGGTAGCGTCCTCTGTTTTCTTTTAAATGCAGAAAATAATTGAAGGACTAGCTGGAGCACACTAGAGCTCCTATATGATATAGATGACGATGGGTTGCATTGGAATTACATTCTGAATCACATGGTCTTACACACACTCACTGAGACAGTGACAGCAGCAGTAGCGCGCTGCTACTGGATTCCGGAGACGAGGCAGCAATACAGGGGGGAACGAGGGACGACAAAGAAGATAAAATAAAATAAAAACACTTACCTCAAATGGATGGCTGCCGCCTCTCCTCCATTCTTCGTCCTCTTCATCTTCCTGCAGCCCCAGCCAGCAGCAGGAAGCACCCTCCCAGGCTCCCCTAAGCCAATCACAACACTGCAATGCAGTGTTGTGATTGGTCTGAGTGCCGTGGCTCGCAGTGATGTAATGAAAGCTGAGGGGGCCCCCTGCAAGGTACACAGAGGGCCCCCCACTCCAGATTTAATTAGGAGCTCTAAGGCCTGAGTACTGGGCTGAGGGGGCCCTCAGCAGCTCGGGGCACCCCCGCACCGCAGGGGATGCGGGGGCCTGTGTTACGCCCCTGGTGGCTGAGCACTCCCAAGGGGCTTGTAGGCTTTGCATGTTCCTTACCAGCTTGAGTAATGCAGCTTGGTGGGGAATATGCAAAGTGTGCAATAATGTATGGCCTGCCCAAGAGGGCCGGTCAAGCAGTCATGCCCACTTAAGGAGAGCAAAGCACTCCTCTTCCCTGCTGTGCCAAGCCCCGCCCGCAGCAACTGACTGCAAAGGAAAACAAAAATGATAATAACAATAGTTATTATCTTTTTTAGATTTCCTTTTGTTTAGTGGGATGACGCTTCTCCACCATAGCGGAGGAGCCGCCACTGGACAGCAGATCTGTGCATCACACAAACTTTCCAGGTTCACATAAGCAGACACTGCATGGCTATTGGGGACAGTCTCTGGCAAAAAGCGCACAATGGATGCCTTCTTTTTTTTTTTTTTTTAAATAGCCCTCACTGAAGAATCCACTTGCATGTACACATGCGGCAGACTCTCTTGAAGTAAGGCAAACCATAAATGTACTTAAAAATACAACTTTTTTCTGTATGACTGCGACCTTGAAAGTCCCCACCTCTTTCTTTTTCTCTCTGATACTTCAACATCAGTGACTACAGAGGGCTCCAGTGGTCGGTCTCTATGGGGCCACAATAAAAAACCTTAGTTGGGATGAAAATTCAAATCTACTTTAATCAAAAGTTCACAAGTGTGCCACAACTACCGGGGGTAAATACATTGCTTGTGTTTGTTTGGGGTGGGTTTGAGTGTTTTTGTGTACATGGATTTCTACCAAAGATGTTTGACTGGAAATACTGAAATAACTATTTCATTTACAACTGGTATGTGCCTCACACCATTTGGCATGTATATGTTCTATGTTATTAAATGACAAGGACTTCACATAGAGATTGATGCATGTATAACCATGTTATGCATGATTGTGTTTACTTGTGAATGGTTGTGAGTAGGCCACCGACACCTAAGTAAACCTATATAATCTTTGCTAGACAAGAAGTGTTAAGACCATCTAAAAAGAGGACTTGGATCCAGGTCCTGAGGAGCGTTGTGAAGCTGGTAAAATACTGCTGAAACGTGTCTACCAGAGGGATGAAGTATGACAAATCTACTTCATAATCCCTAGCTGTGATGTTTTTAACATTAACATAGATTTCCTTAAACAAATAGCACTGAATCATCTATAGGCGGTGTTATGCTTTACTTTTGGATTCTGATATCACCATGAAAATACCTCCTCCTAAGTGTTCTTTTCATCCAGAGCCCATCCGCTCCACCAAAAATGTTCTATAAATGTGGAGCATCCTAATAATGAAGCTTTTCACCTAGACTGGTGGGTGATGTGTCACTTCCATTTTTTCGAGAAATTTCTCAGAGATTATTTCCAGTTTTACAAGTAATATTGAGAGACAAGAAAAACATATTCCTGTGTTCTGATTGTTCACTTTGTGCTCTGGTTGTCCCTATATGGAATAATACAATTTTCGCACAGCCCACCCCTCTTGTTCCCTTTTTTATTTGAAAGGTTCAGCAGTAGTGCTTCTTTACTCTGTTTCAGGAAGATCAAGATTTTTGTCCCTTGCTGTAATCACGGTGTAATGCATGTCATTTGCGTATCCTATTACACTAGTAGCTCTTGGATGCAGAGATTTAAGAAAATTTAGAAAGGTGCACAGGAATATAGAAAAGTTCGAACTGTTCTGCATGTTTGGACATATTCCAAGCTGTTGCACCTTTTTTTTTAAACGGACTTGTATTGAAAGAATTCTAATATCTTTTTGCAACAAATTTCAACCAGCTTTTTGGATGTGTTTAATTTTGCACTATTTGTATTCTTCATGTTTGCAACATTCTCTCTTTTCCAAATTAAAAGCTACGCCCCAAGGAGTTAAGCTACATACCAAGAATTTAAGTGGTTTGTGGAAAAGGGGATGGTGCGACCATGTATTATAAAGAATAAAGTACCCCTTAATGTACATAATAATGATATTGCAAGTCACCGAAGACTTCCATGGAGGCCTTCATGTTTGTAAACATGCCCTCTCTTTCATATTAATAAGCAACGCAACACAGATTAAAGTGGTTGGTAAGAAATATGATTGTATAACCATGTGATATAAGGAATAATGTACCATTTTCTGTATATGACAAGGATATTTAAAGTCAAATTGGAGTTTCATAACTATATACAGGAACTCAGGTTTCTGCCTTGTTCCTCTATGTGGTTATTGAACTCCTCATTCACTTACAATATTCTTATAATGTACAGCAGAGGGCACTTTAGCCCATATCTACACCGACCACTTTCTCAATGACCCCTCCATCCCAACTAAGGCTTTCCCTTCCCATCTCACAAAGAGGAAGTATGTGACAGAGATGAGGCATCTATTAGGCTGGAGTTGGTTTTCCCTTGTTTCTTCTATCACTTAGCTGACACAACCATGTCAGCATTCTGATTATCTCTTTTATTCAAGAGGAATTCTCACTACTAGTCTCCAGACAAATGGCTGCCACCTCACTGTTGGATAGATGAGGCCATTTTAATTTTTAACATCACAATTTGTGTGCTGTTTATGTTGCTGTGTTGCTGTTCCCTGAAGTACTCCTCATTCCTCTGATTTCCCTGCTGAAAATGTTCCCAGATCCCAACAATTGTGATGATCTCTATGCTGGCGAGTGAATGCAAATGCTGTGTCAGCCTAGATTATATGGTTTCACCATAGGGGTCCAGATGGTGCACTGTGGGCTAGCAGAGATACAGTCCAATGTACCCTGAGAGTGTGCGCGAAATCAGTCTGGCACAATCCTGACATAGGTTTATGTTGTCCAACAAGCGCACAGTTTTACCAGAGAGGTAAAAGCCATACAACAATTTCAGACCATCATTTGTTCCATTATGCTACTCTAGACAGAGAACAGCCATATGCTAATCAGTCTTGTTCCATTAGAAACAGTTTAGCCCTTCAAGTAGGAAGAAAAGCAGCCCCTGACCAGTTTCAGCCTATTTAGGTATCATCAGTGAGGCATTGCTTAACTCCTATGGTATAGGAAGTTTGGGACCCATGTCCCAGGCATACCCATTGCTCTTAGTGAATCATATTGAGCACACAAAATAGATGATGGGTGGAATGTTTGAATTAGAGTCGGCCCTGGTTACTCTGGTAAAATTCCTGTCCATCAGTTTTTGTCCGCCATTGACACCAGCGGTAAAACAGTCAGATCGTAACTCCAAAGTGAAAGTTGAAGATCTACCTATATATTTTATGAAATGTCCATTTACATACTTTAGATGTCTAGGATCTTTTCCTGTAAGTACGGCATGTGTGAGATACAATTTCTTGCATACAAAAGTCAAAGTTACATCAGCAGTAATAAGGGACTCAGAGGCAGGTCTGCATTAAGGGAAATTTGGAGAAGTTGACGTTTGAAGACTGTTTTTACAAATGCCACCTGTAAAACATATTAAAGAACCTTCTTACAGTTCAATGACTCCCTAGTTAGCTGTAAATGTGTTTCATTCTTCGATCTCTTGGAATGTCAGATTTCATCTTAATTATGTCTATTGTGGTTACTTAAGTATTACAATTCCACTTATGGAACTAAGCTTCCATCTATTATAGTCTACTTAAACAAATAGACTTCATGCGTCCTCTGTAAGTGTGATTTGTCATTTTCCTAGATGCACACATCTCATTCAGGAAGTTGTGTCTAAAGCAAAACGTCATCCCATTCCATATCAAATAATATCGTTGCCTGGTAAATTAATTGTACTTATCGCCTGTTATTTCAGTATATTTACGTTGTAATATGCATCTGAGTCCTTGAAGGTGGCCATATTCACATTGTATGCCACGTCTGGCATGTTTGTTATAAAATACCTTTGAAATGGAAAGAATAATGGCAGCATGCTGATTGATGCTCAAGTTAAAAGAGAAAATATTAATAATGCAATATCCCCTTTCCTGTTTCTTTCTACTTTATGATGTGATAGATCAAATTAAGAATCGCATTTTGTAACAAATGTTAATGTATATTACTTTACTCTGAATTGCATTAAAGAGAATATTAAGAGGCCTTCAACGTTTTATGATTAAATACATTTATACTTGGCGAGGAGAGAGCATAAAACTCTATTCAATGACAGGTGTACTGTGTCTTTACTAAATAAAAAAGTACACTTCTTCTCTTGCAACTGGGGAGCCTGCTTCCAGACTTGGTGCAATATAAACATTTATATGTACGAGAACTTCTTTTAGACCAGATTTCCAGTATTACCAGGTGAAAAATGGAAGGCTAAATCACAACAATATATTGTAGAATTACTGGAATCATTTAGGCATGATTGTCTTTGAAGCATGACTAAAGCCTTTACAAATGGAATGAAATATAGTTTCTTGATATACTATTCCACTTTCGTCAGCTAATTTTGACAAGAGAGGTACTTTTTAATTCGGCTGATTTAGATGATACATATGTGGAAAACATATTACTGTCTCATAATTCTGAGACCACCTTGATTCGATGAGTTCATTCATATAGAAACTTTCTCTTTAATGTGGAGTGAGAAGAGACCAGCCAACCTGTTCAAATAAAGCATAAGAAACATGTGTGCATGTTAAGCAAAGTATTTTCTTCTTCAGAAAACTTACGTTGATTCCTCGCATCAAAACTACTATTTTGCACTGCAAGCTAGTGGGCTAAATTGGCGACTGGACAAATAAATAAAAAGAAACGCCCAACTGCCTCAAAAACAACCGTGTGTTGCTTGCATGCAGTGCAGGGTTTTCTCCTAGGAGATCCATAGATGGGGCATTTCCAGGCAGAGAAGCAAAGAGCATGAGGCTGGCCCTTGTTTCTGCAGGCCTCCAGAGGTCTTTCAAACAGGCCTCAGCCCAGTGTGCTCTATATGAAGTATTCATTGATCGCTTAAAGACAGACAAAGCCCTGCTACAAAGCTGTCCCTGACACTTGTTGAAATATTAATTCCTCAAGCGAGTTGACGTAATGAAAATAGTGATCCATTAAGCGCGTGCCTTTCAGTCAGGCTCATATGGTGCTGAGCAGCTTGCAAAACAGTTAGTAATTCCCTTGCGAAGTTTAGGAACACACTAAGGTGAAAATGTGATGATAAACCCCATTCCTATGAGGACCGAGATGAAGGATCAAATATACCCAGGTCATTTTTCGGAAGATCATGTATCATGATTTGTTGCAAACACTTACTGCATACATGTAAGTGTCATACATAACACACACCATGTAAAAATGCCATCAAATAAATCTGTTAACAAACACCACCTTTAAACGCAAATGTGCAGTGATTTTGAGAATAAACCTAATTATTCCTCAACATTTTGATTGTGTGGTACAATGAATGTAGAGGATCATCATCAGCAATACAAAGTATACATGACTTCCATTCAATTTCTTTCACTCAAACCTTGGGAACCTCAACAAAAATGATTAGAGTAAATCTTCATAGGTTATAACGTAATTACAAATTCTTCAATTTAATTCCATAAAAAATGGATACATTTATCAGACAAAAAAGATACATCATACACATGAAAACATCTAATATCTAACCAAGCAGACCCAACATTCATCCTTAAACATTAAAAAACCTGGAAGAGAGAGTCATCTGCAATGTGTGGGGTACATTTTTCCAAATTTTAACAAAACTTTAACAAAATACAAAAGGATTGTATCTCCCCAGACTCTTCTCTTATAGCTTCTTCTTTTCTAGTTACACATCGACCAGGAGTCCGTGGTTCGACCGAGATCACTTTAGGCCTTCATGAGGGTGGTGAACATTTTGGCTATAAACATGTTGTAACATCATGTGTGAGCTTATCTAAAATATAAACATATTTCTTACATACTTATGTTAAAAATTAATCACAAGCAGTTCATGAGGATTCCCAATAATTCATTCTCAATTAGAAGTTCACATGATTACTCTGTCTAAGAACCTTTAGAAATATTCATATATAGTCTGCCACTTACAGTTCAGAAAACATTCAGTAATCCACCTCTATATTCTATTTTTTAATCTTGCAGTATTCCTAGCTCACATTATATATACTGAGATAAAAAGAGTCCTTAATCACTGCAGCAGTCATTAAGCTCTCACTCTAATCAATTATAATTCATTGATTGCTTTTATGGATCGTTTATATAAGTGTTTCACGTATGTACAGTTTTCTAGCAGATTATGAATCTACTCTCACCACAATCATTATACTTCACACACTTTTTATTTTTATTTCTTCTTACATCATTGTAATAGGTACTTCTCTCCTTTCTATGCATTTACTCGCCTCTCTCTTTTATATTCATTCTGGTGACTCCCACATTACATTTTATTCTGTGGTATGTCGTGAGTAATCTAATCCGGTTGAATGAAAATCACATCTATCACACAGGGGTTATATCTAGGGATATCGAAGTATTGAAAATACGATGCCCCATCTTACTCGATATGACAAATCAACTCTGACCTCCTTTGGATGCAAATCTAAAATGAGGGACAATACTCTCCCCTTTATTCATTGTGAAGGAGGGTATCCTTTCGCTTATCTCTTGGATGTGGCTGGGGGAGTCCCTCTCTTCTTTGGGGGGAATATTACTCTATAACTAAACATCATATGCATCAGATTTGTATTTTACAAAGCTCCTTTGCATTCTCTATTGCTCCAAATCTATCTCAAATTCCTCATTCTCCATTCTCACATCGCTAAGCTCCAGAAATGTCCAACTAGTTCATTTAATTGAGGCAAGTGCATATTTCCAGTGGATATATCAATCCCTCTTTTTTTCTTGGTCAGAAAGTAATCTATGACCAAGCATACTAGAAGTCAGTTTTATAGCTCACAACTATATTCCTGACCCCTCTATAGCCTTCGCCACTGATCTAATCCACCCAGCGTGTCTGTCTATTCTACTTCACTTCGTATGAGGAAAAGGAAGCCATGCTTTATCTATTCCTTTCAATAATCAGCATTGCAGAAGTCACTAATCCTCCCACTTCTGTCAGCGTGGCTTAAATAACCCAGTGTGCATGGGCTCACTTGAGATGCTATTCCATTGTATGAATGAATAAGCTCTTTTCATAGTCAGCAGCAGTCCACCTGACACTCCATAAAAACAAAGTGGTATATCCTCCGTATAGTTAGTACATTCCCCATAAATACTTCTTTTTCAGTGGACAGTGAAACCTTTAACAGGGTAGTTTCTAGTGCATTGAGGATTGAGACCTTGGTTAGTTTTTTATTACCTTTCCTATGTAATAAAATGTAATGATTACATAGTTGCTAATGTCATCCAGTCTATTTTCTCCACTTCGTGTTCTCTTGTACGCCGATAATTCATTGCTAATGTGTAGGACCGCTGTCGGCCTGCATAGGTTAATGGATACCTGTGCTAAATTAGAAGAGACATTTACGTCTCGTGGGAAAATTATTAAAAATGTCAGGACTTTTTGGGGGGATTGAACACCCATTACCTCCCGTCCCTTCCTCGCCTTCCTTCAGCACAATTGAGGCCCTCCCAGACCTACCCCCAGCCCATAAAAACTCTGCCCACCCCCACCTCCACCTGTTTTTTTCTGTCTCCCTATGTGACACTTACCTTTGGCAGTTCCTCCCTGTGGTGGTCCTCCTGTTGCTGGGGCTGTTTTGGGTCTGGCTTTCGAGGCAGGCTCTACTCCTGTGTACAACAATAAGGAGCTGTAGAGGGAACAAAACCTAGGTCGCCCTCCTCTCAATCAATATGTTTCTCTACAGACCTAGGTCTTTAGAAGGTATACTGGTCAAACACAATGTGGTTCAAAACCCTATCAATTAGGTTATTCTATGCTCCCTATATTTTCAAATTTTGAGGTAGTCACCAAAAGATTCACCACCTTCAATTTCAATTAATAAAAACTTTACTTAAAGCAGTCTCCCCAATGAGCCTCATGGTGTAAAAGCTCGTGTAAAATACACCGGATGTTTCTCTAATCAGTTGATTAATGAAAGAAACGTGGAGAAAAAATGTGAAAAGAGACGAGATGGCACCTCACGTGCGCAACACCAATTGAGCCTGCTGACTGGTACTCATCAGCTCTGCCCACTCTTATCATCATCGGTAACCATCACGCTCCAAAATAAAAGTAAATAAAGTGTCCACACTATAAACCCAAAAGAAACTGTTGCAGGTAAGTGGTGCGACTAAATAGTGAAGATTAAAAAATGAAAGGGATGCACCCTCTGTAGGTTCCAACTTTATTCTTCCTTAGAAGTGCACCCAATCCAAAGCTTAAAAAAGGTTGCTAAATATGCATACCGTTATCATGTGCCAACATGTTTCATCGCCAAGTATATTTGTGGCGATTTCATCAGGGCAACTACAGTCGCTAGGCACACGTCAAGGACACTTCTTAGAGATTCATCAGGGGACTGCCAAAAGTAAAAAACAAAGATACACACAACTTAACCATTACCACAACTCGTTGTATATGGAGAAAGAAATATCTCTCATTTAAATACATCAGTTACCCTTGTGGAGCCATGGTCTCTCGTACCGGCTCATTCATGGAGGTCACCCAAAGGCTCCTCCTGTTGCTGGGGCTGTTTTGGGTCTGGCTTTCGAAGCAGGCTCTACTCCTGTGCCTGCACACATCGAGGAGACCTGGTAAGATGGGTTTGTATCTGGTCTTTTATTTTCTTATTGGATATTGTTTGTTGTTTTTGGTTTGATGTTGTTTTCAGGGCAGTTTTTTAAATTGGTTTTCGGCTGGGTTGGTTTTCGTTCTTAAAGGTGGGTACTGGAGGGTAGCTTCTCCATTCTTCTACAAACATGGGGCACAAGATGTTGTTTAAATTGATTGTATGACATAATTTCGAAAGACAAAAATTCGACCTACAAAAATATCGCAACAAAAATATCGTGGTCAAGAATATCGACATCCTATCTACAACATGGTAAGTACAAAAATATCGATAATTTAATATCGATGTCAAAAATATCGTAATTCAAAAATATTGTTTTTTTTTTAGTTTAAAAATATATGTAAAATAAACCAAATAATACTTATAAATCAAAGAAACATAATTAAATATATTGTATAATATGTAAAATGTATAATAAATATATATAATTAAATGAAACTTTAATGAAACATATATATATGATATATAATATATACACTTACTTAATAATTACTTTTAATAATAATTTCTGTAACATATAAATTATTAAATATTTATTTAAATTACCAATACATCTATACACATAAAACAATAACATTAATAAATATTAAATAATTACATATAGCAAATAATAATCAATAATTTTAATTTGAATAATTTTTATTATTAATTATATATTACAATAGCTAAAATATTACAAAACATATTTAATATCAGACACAATAAAACTACTAGTCCAACTTCAACAAAAACAACAGTAAGGAAAATGTTGGATAGCGTAGGGTTAAAAATAACTATTCCAACTCCCGAGAGTGCAACAGTAGGGAAAACATTGGATAGCGTAGGGGTAAAAATTACTATTCCAACTCCAAAGAGTGCAACAGTAGGGAAAGCGTTGGATAGCGTAGGGGTAAAAATTACTATTCCAACTCCAGAGAGTGCAATAGTAGGGAAAGTGTTGGATAGCGTAATGGTAAAAATTACTATTCCCACTCCAGAGAGTGCAATAGTAGGGAAAGTGTTGGATAGCGTAAGGGTAAAAATTACTATTCCCACTCCAGACAGAGCAACAGTAGGGAAAACGTTGGATAGCGTAGGGGTACAAATAACTATTCCAACTCCAAAGAGTGCAACAGTAGGGAAAACGTTGGATAGCGTAGGGGTAAAAATTACTATTCCAACTCCAGAGAGTGCAATAGTAGGGAAAGTGTTGGATAGCGTAAGGGTAAAATCTACTATTCCCACTCCAGAGAGTGCAATAGTAGGGAAAGTGTTGGATAGCGTAAGGGTAAAATTTACTATTCCCACTCCAGAGAGTGCAACAGTATAGAAAACGTTGGATAGCGTAGTGGTAAAAATAACTATTCCAACTCCAAAGAGTGCAACAGTAGGGAAAACGTTGGATAGCGTAGGGGTAAAAATTACTATTCCAACTCCAGAGAGTGCAATAGTAGGGAAAGTGTTGGATAGCGTAAGGGTAAACTTACTATTCCCACTCCATAGAATGCAATAGTAGGGAAAGTGTTGGATAGCGTAAGGGTAAAAATTACTATTCCAACTCCAGAGAGTGCAATAGTAGGGAAAGTGTTGGATAGCGTAGGGGTGAAAATTACTATTCCAACTCCAGAGAGTGCAACAGTAGGGAAAGCGCTGGATAGCGTAGGGGTAAAAATTACTATTCCAACTCCAAAGAGTGCAACAGTAGGGAAAGCGCTGGATAGCGTAGGGGTAAAAATTACTATTCCCACTCCAGATAGTTAAACAGTTGGGAAAGCACTAGATAGCATAGTGATTCTATGAACATTATAACCAATTCAATAATTTGTTATAAAAAAATTGCATGTTAACAATGTTTTAAAAAAATAATTATTATTAAATACCAATTATGTAAAATAAATATTTAAATAAATAAATTTAAATTACATCCCACACTATTCCCCCTTTAACACACAACACACTACACATACAAAATACACAATAGATTTAAATATCAATTTATCTCTTATTTACAATTAATAATACATTCTTTATAATTAATATAGTTATTAATTCACTAATTAATACATATTAACTACGAAATTACAAATATTCACCTATTAATTATTAATTAACAATACATTAATTAGCAATAACAACAAATAAAATACAATAATCAATTATTTATATTTACTATATTTAACTAACTAATAACAATTAATTAATAATAATTACAAATAAATAAAATATATCATTATTTATTTTATTTTAATTACATCCAACCCTATTCCCCTATAAACCCACAACCCACTACACATAAAAATTCACATAATTAATTTTAATTATCAATTAATCACTTAATAAAATTGAATCACCAATTAATTACTAATTAACAATTAATTAATTAACTATAACAATAAATAAATATTATTAATAAACTAATTATAATTTATATAATTAACCACATAATAAATTATTTTTACAGTTAATAATTAATTAAAAATTATTTAATCTATTAATCAAATTAATTACCAATTATTAATTGATTACCAATTAATTAATCATAAATACCAATTAAACAATACATATTAATTCATTAATTATAATTACATTACTTCCCACCCTATTCCCCTATAAACCCACAACCCACTACACATAAAAATTCACATAATTAATTTAATTATCAATTAATCACTTAATAAACTTAAATCACCAATTAATTACTAATTAACAATTAATTAATTAACAATAACAATAAATAAATATTAATAATAAAGTAATTATAATGTATATAATTAACCAATTAATAAAATAATTTTACAATTAATAATTAATTAACAATTAATTAATCAATTAATTACCAATTATTAATTAATTACCAATTAATTAATCATAAATACCAATTAAACAATACATATTAATTCATTAATTATAATTAAATTACTTCCCACCCTATTCCCCTATAAACCCACAACCTGCTCTGATACTAAAACGCTAAATTAAATGTAAAATAATTATAAATCTCTAAACATTTATTTTTAAATGTATTAAAATACATTACAATAATCTTTAACATACAAATAAAATACATATTAAATGACATTACACTAAATAAATATCGATATTATTGACATCGAAATTTTTACTTTCGATATTACTTACATCGATATTAAGTACTTCGATATTATTAACTTCGATATTACTTACCTTGGGATCGATATTCTGTCCATCGATATTCTTGACTTCGATATTCTGTACCTACGATATTAAAAACACGATATTATTGTAGGTCGAAATTTAAAACTCGATATTTTGGCTAAACACCGTTTAAATTAAAAGGAACAACCTGGTGTCTTCTTCTTCCTCTTCATCTCCTGATGAAGAGGACGTCCACCCTGGAAAGGGGTGATGTGCCTCTCCTTAGACAGGGGTGACGTGACTCTCATGTCTAAGGAGGAGGTGCAGGACATCATTGAGGCTGCTGTGACTAGAGCTCTGTAGGCTAGTCCAGTGCCTTCTGGTCTGTCTCATCCTCGTGCTTTGGATCCTGTGGGCGATTTATACCTGTTGGATAGTGAGGGTCCTTCTAACTCCTCTGGCAGCAAATATATCTCCAGGGAGGAGATGTGGGATGTTCTGGCTCATGTACAGGACAATTTGGGGTTCCTGCCGTTCCACCTAAGAGATGCCAGTGGGACTCTTTTTTCTCAGTATACTACACCCTCCCGGTTAGTCATGCCCTTTCAGGGCCTGGTGAAATAGATGGTGCTATGGGAACGGTGTGAGGTGGACAAGTTGTTGGTTCTTCGCCTACTCCAGAATCTTTTCTTATTGGAAGGGGAGGACCTATTGCCTCACAATGTGAAGTTGGACTCTATCCTGGCCACGCTGATTGGCAAAACAGCCATTCCACCTGAGGATTGTACCCCGACTGATGCTACTGATAAAAAGGTGGACTTTGGCCTTGAGAGGTCTTTTGATGCTGGGAACCTGGCACTGAGGACTGGCCTTTTCTCTGCTTATTCTCCTCAGTCTTTGGTGCAGGATTTCGAGAAGTTGGCGGCGGCTGTACATGAGGGCTCTGAGTTCTCTGTCCTTCTGTCTGCAATGGATCAGCAGGCTAAGCTGTTGGCTGATGTTATTAAGTCATCGGCAATGTCCTCTGGGGCCTTGTTGCGGCACGTCGTTCACTTTGCCTCTGAAACTGGAAGGCTGATCCTGGGGAGAAGGCGGCTTTATTAAAGTTGCCATTTGATGGCCGGGCTCTCTTTGGGAACCAATTGCCAGCCATGATGTCTAAGGCTTTCAAAGTATGGAAGCATGCTTTGCCCTATAAAGGGGGGTCAGCTCCAAGCAGTAGGTCTTGGAATAGGGCCCCTCGGTCTTCCCCGAAGCATTTTCAGACCCGCTTTTCTCCCAAAAACACTGCCTCCTTGCCTAAGGGCTCTGCCAAGAAGGGTCCCTAACAACTACTGGTTGGAGGTTGACTCTGGCATTTTCTTTCACTGTGGCAGCAGGTCATTTTGAATGACTGGGTCCCGAGTAATTTTACTCATAGTTACATGATCAACTTTTGGCAGTTTCCTCCGGAAACTGGGGTTAAGCTGACTCCAGTGCCTTATCTCCTGTCTACGCAGAGTGGCTCTGCTGGATGGGGTGTCCAGTATGCTTGCCAAAAGGGCCAGCTGCAGGGTTCCTGTTGCAGACATCGGTACAGGAGCCTACTCCATTCACTTCCTGCTGCAGAAGGTGTCTGGTGGTTTTCGGTCCATTCTAGATCTCAAGTGGGTCAACTCCTGGGTTCGGACAGTTCACTTCCGTATGTTGATCCATCAGGCGATTATTTTACTGGTTCGGCCAGGTGAGTTTTTGGCATCTGTAGATTTTGAGGACGCCTATCTCCACGTCCCTGTCGCCACTTCTTCTCAGCATTATCTTAGGTTCGCTGTGGGGGATGCCCATTTTCAGTTTTGCATTCTTCCCTTTGTCCTCAAACCCTTGGCCATGATCTTCATGAATGTCCTGGTGCCCCTCTTGGCTCTCCTCCAGGCAGATGGGGTTTTTATTCATCCTTATCTGGATGACCTCTTACTGCATGCTGCCTGGGAGTCTCTTTTGATCGCTCAGGTCAGGAGGGCCTTAGAGGTTCTTCAGGAACACGTTTTTTTGGTGAACTGGCGAAAATCTTCTTTGGCCCCCTTTCTGGACATGATGTTCATTCGACCTCGTTTTAAGACTTGCTCGGCCATGTTACTCTCTCCGACAGGCGTCTGGTTTCTCTTCAGTTGCAGGTTTGGGCCTTGATGTCCCGGGAGGCTCCTCCGGTGGTGCAGTGGCTGATGGCACAGTGGCATTTGGCTTCTGTGGTGTTTCTGGTTCCCTGGGCTCGTTTTCACCTTCTTCGTCTGGCCAACTGGATCCTGTTGAGTTGGTCTCCCAGGTCTCAGAGTCTGTTGTCTCTGCTGCCCATGACGGTCCAAGTGGAGCTCTCCTGGTGGGTCTGCCGGCATCATCATCTGGCAGGGATTTCCTTGGCTCCTCCAGCTCCGCTTGTGGTGACTGCAGACGCCAGCCAGTCCAGGTGGGGGGTTTGGCTGGGGTCGGATCAGGATCAGGGGTACTGGTCTCTGCTGGACTCCCAGAGGTCTTCAAACTGGCGGGAGTTGATGGCAATTTGGCTGGCCCTGGTTCACTTTCAAGACTCTCTGCAGGGCCATTGGGTGTCGGTTCAGATGGACAATCTGGTGGCGAAGTCCTATGTCAATCGTCAAGGAGGGTCCAGGTCATTGAACTTGATTGCCAGTGACATATTTCTGTGGGCTCATGTCTGGGTGCTGGGTCTGTCTGCTCTCTATATTCAAGGGGTGGACAATATGTAGGCAGATCATTTGAGTAGGTACTTTCCCTCGTCTAAGAACTTCTCCCTCCTTCCTAGTTTGTTCAACCAGTTGGTGGGTGGCGGGTCCTCCCTGTGGTGGACCTGTTTGCTGACCTAGACAATGCCAAGGTGGGCCTGTTTTGTTCTCTTGGCCAGAGTCCTGGGGTTCTGGGAGTTGACGGCTTGACCTCTCCTTGACCTCAGGGTCTTCTGTATGCCTTCCCCTCCTTTCCACTGCTCCGGGCCTTTCTGGTTCGGGTTTGGAGGGACCGTGATCATCAGGTGTTGGTTGTGCCCCGTTGGCCTTTGGCAAATTGGTTTCCTCTCCTGACCGGGTTGTGTTGCGACTGGGAGTGGGTCCTTCCTGTGGTTCTGTCTCCTTTGGTGCTTCTGGCCCTTCCCCTAAGCTCCTTGCAGAGGTTACACCTGAAGGCCTGGCAGTTGAGTGGCAAGGCTTAGCTGTTTTGGTGCTCCCTGGCCATCTGGTTGTTACTTTACAGGCTTCTCTGAGGTCCTCCACCCTTCTAGCCTATTCTAGGCATTGGCGTGCCTTTTCGGCCTGGAGTCCTGATAAGGAGTTTGATCCCACGGTGGCTGACCTCTTTTTGGTGATGCAGTTCCTTCAAGATGGGGCTCATCTGGGGTTGTCGGTGGCTTCTCTGTGGGTCCAGTCTTTTAGGGGCTCCTGGCGCAATTTGAGGGATGACGGGGGCCTGATGCCTCGTTCTTTTTCAGGGTCTGTTGAATTTGTTCCCTCGCCTTATCTGGTCCTTTTCTTCTTGGTATTTGCAGCTGGTGTTGGATGTCCTGTCCGGTCCTCCCTTTGAGCCCCTTGAGGGTCTCGAGTTAAAACTCTTGACTTTTAAAACTTGTTTTTGGTGGCCATCACCTCGGCACGACACTTGGGTGAGTTGGGGGCTTTGTCTTGTAAGTATCCCTTCTGAAAGATCTTTTCAGATCAGGTGGTTTCGGTGCTGGTACCATCCTTTGTCCCTAAGGTCAATTCGGCATTTCATCACAGTCAGGAGGAGATTTTACCTGAATTCTGTCCTGTTCTTTCCTCGGCTGAGGAATCTCATTTGCAATGTCTGGATGTGCGATGTGCTTTGCTGTGGTACCTGGGAGGTTGTGGAGTCCTTCCGGAAAGGGGACACTTTGTTTGTTAATTTCGGTCCTGATAAGAAAGGTGTGAAGCCTTCCACAGCTATGATGAGTCGTTGGATTCGGTCCACGGTTTTGCTGGCTTACAAGCTGCGTGGTGTGGATACCCCCGGTTGGGGCTCATGACCGTTCTACTCGCAGTATGGCTGCTACGGTTTCTGAGTTGCAGGGTACCTCTGTGGTGGAGATCTCTAGGGCTGCAACCTGATCTTCCCCTTCTATGTTTGTCAGTCACTATCAGATTGCTGGTCTGGAACGTTTGGATATTGTTCTTGGCCACAGGGTCTTGTCCTCTATGAGGGACTAGAGATGTTGGTCTGCTGTGTTTGGGGCACCGTATTACATTTTGGTGTTCTTTATCACTCAGCTGTCTGTCTCTGTTTTCTTCTGCTTGCTATGTCCTCAATTGTGCCGATGGAAGGAGAGGGAGGGACAGGAGGTAATACGTCAATTACTATTGATAATGGCATTACTCCTAGTCCTTCTCCCTCGCCTTCCTTCTAGGACCCTTCCACCCTCCCGGTGTGGTACATCTGATTGCTAGCTCGGCTTGTTTACATAGTGGTGGAGGTGGGGGGTGGGCAGAGTTTTTATGGGCTAGGGCTCGGTCTGGGGAGGTGGGGCCTCAATTGTGCTGAAGGAAGGTGAGGGAGTAGGACTAGGAGCAATGCCATTATCAATAGTTTTGGATGCAATACAAGGGTCAACTCCTTTTGTTACCTGAGAATTATTTTTTCTAGCAATGGGTCATGGGCCCTACATATACAAAATGCCCAGCTTTAAATGAATAGAGTGTATGAGGGTGTGTGTAGGCTCTCTCACAAATTCAGGTGCAGGCCAGTCAGGGAAATGATTACCATCTAAAAAGCGAGAGAACTGTCAGTTGCAGTATTTGGCGGGGGTATGTGAGGCTATATGTCTAGAAGCCATTTACAGGTTGAGGACAACTCCATTTTGAAGTGTTTTTGATGTACTCCTTCTTCATCATCATCCTTTATTATTCACGAGGAAGTGAGGTTAACTCACCTGGAAGATCTGTTGTCACTCGTACATTTCTTATTGTGGCGTTCAATATGGGTTAAACTTGAGACAGAATTTACAAAGGCAATTATTCCTGACCGCCTAGTGCAAGATCAAGATTTTAATATCCAGTTTCTATCCTACATCAAAGACCCCCTTAAATATATGTCTGGTTACTCGGGGCTACAGAAGCCTTCCAGAATTCTTGTGCCTCAGAAGTCTGAGGGTTATGTATTTTTACTAGGTATCAGGACAGAAAAAGACATATAGGTTGTATGCTCACACCGAGGGATTTTAACCACACCTGTCTCCGGGGACAAATACCCGGCACCCATTCACAAGATTGCAACAGGGCATAGTACACTTTCCCTAGCATTGATCAATGTTTTAAAGTGCCCATGCGATGGTACCTCAAAAGAGCACTGAGCACATTATGCTTTTCTGCCAATTTTATATTGACCTCAGGAAGTACTTTTTAAAACCAAATTTTATGGCGCATAATATCACGGATAATAATACACAATGCTTTCCTGTGTATCATGGAGGCCCCTGCATTATGTTTTAGTGTTGCTTCTTATATTTCAGCAGCAATATGTATTAGGATAAGCATTCTTTATCAGTAGTATTGTCTTTTTTGTCTGTATGATGTTAAGCTTTACATGAATATTTTATATTTTTTTACTTGTTTTATGATTTACTGTATTTTAAATATTTGCTTGTTAATGGCCTATGTTGATAGTGCAGGCTAAAGATTTAAATATAGTGCTCTGAAAAGCAGTATGCGTACCACATTAAAAAAACAACTACCTAGTAGAAATACCATGAGCATTGTCAAGAAACTGTAAATGATGAGAAGCCCTGTCAAGTTATAAGACAGAAAAGCTTACCCACCCCGCCTTCTACAGAAGTGAACTGATTATACAGCAAAGATCTCTGGTATTAGCAGCGGTCTCCATACCTGAGTTCATTCAGATGTATGTTCTACATCTCAGGTACAGCTGTGATCTTCTCTCAGGGATATCTGCCTCTCTCTGTGAGTTACAATGCTTTGCGTACCTATATGACAAGGTTCACATGTTTATGTACAACAGCTGCTTTTCTGTGTTGTGTCTAGGTGCGAGTGCCTGACCAGAACAAAATAACAAGGGACATTGGCCCTCATTACGATGTCGGTCGGAGGCACCATTGCGGATCGGGAACTGACTGACCTCAGCTTGGCAGTTCCAACTGCATTACTTGGATGCGAAAGCGCATGGTGCGGGTGCAATACTTCCATTTCTCAAAATGGGAGCTTGTGCGGCAGGCTGAAACCCACCCACAGGACAAGCTTCCATTAAAAATTGAAGTTTTTAAACATCTATGCACCATGTGGCAGGCCACATGGATTGGCTGATATGGATTGGCTGTCGGAAGCCGGCATCTTAATCCCGACTGCAGAAATGCTGTCCTTAAGGGATTATGAGGGCTTTACAAATGACTGAGCCCGTCAGAACCACATCAGATTCCCAGGCCGGTTTAAACTCAGACTGCCATCATCAAATTATGGCGCTCGTACTTTAAACCTACAATGTTGGTCGGTAATCCTTCAACCTGAGGTCGGAGGCTTTCCGACCGACATTGTAATTAGGCTCATTGTTATTTGACCTTGTTTAATGTTCAAACTAAATACAAGCAAAGAACAGAATGAGAAAACAACTGCAGGTTCTGTGTGAATTATAATGTGGCACAGGAGCAAACATGATGATGTAGTAACATGTACAAAGCTAATGAGGCCTGTGTCGTGCACAGTTACATTGACATAGAGAAAACTACAATAGACCCTGTATGGAACAACCGGATACTAATAATCCAACAATTTTTTCTAAGCATAGTATAAATGCAGCAAAGGTTTAATTGATAAAAAACATTCCATAATTCATTTTTGTCAGTGATGTAGTTGAACAATATGAGAACTAATTGACCTGGGTCTAAAGAACAAAGAGAAGCATATTATGTGGTTCAACATTGCGAAAGGGAACCCTATCTGAAAAGCAAGCTCACACGTCCTGAAGACAATAACTATAAACAGTCATAAACACATATGGAAGATCTTTTATGAAACAATGACAAATTAAGATAGGGGAAAACTGCCCTTGTTCTCAGAGCTTGTAATGTCCAGAGGGAGCCAGGTATTAAGTTTAGATGAATGGCTAGCAGTAGGCTAAGGGTTAGATCCACCAGCAAGAAAGACATTCTGAGTGACTGCCATTATCTCGGCATCGTTTGATTGTACTCTCTGTAAATGATCACTGGCCAGTTGGGAATGAATATTTTCTACTTTTTGGGATAAAAAGAGGGCAAGATCCTTACATTAGTGTGGGAATTCCTTCGCTACCTTAAAAACTGTTTTTGCACAGTTTTGGTAGCCTAAGATTTTATTGGAGTAAAAGTCAGCTTGAGCAGATTTAAAAAGCCCATGATATTTTTTTGTTCTTCCTTGTAGTTAATTTGGAGTCATCCATATAGGATTTTCTCCAAAGCCTTACAAGGACATTATATTGTTCTTTCTCAGATGTTAATGTTTCATTAAACCAAGCGGCAAGAGGCAATGACCGGCCAAAACATTTTAAAGTGGCTGATTTATCCACAACCCCCATTAGCCAATGATGGATGTGATCATGATCTGGAATTAACAGTTTTTTAAAGTCATGTCTGATATTTGTGTAGCACATCATTGAAAGCTGGGACATGCAGCTTAGAACAGCTCATGGTTTTTGCCTTAGAAGCCAGAAACGAGGGAGTGAAGGAGTATAGAATTTTCAATGTGAAAGCCACTGTAAAGTGGTCAGATCAAAGTAGGGGGCAAGGGGAAGCGATATCCAAGTCGGACAGCTTAGAGAAGATTGGATCCAACAAAATACCTGCAACATGCGTGGGACTGTGATTATACAATTTCAAGTTGAAAGCCCCGAATTCCTCAATAAAGGAGGCACTTTTGGAGCATTTGGGATCATCCAAGGGAGGTTGATATCACCCTAGATCGTAAAGTTGGCAGATTTTAGAATATGAGAAGCAACTAAATAAGGGAAGGTGAGACACCAATTCCCAGCATGGCCAGGGGCCGATACACCAAAACATGAGAGAGCATGAATTTAGGTATTAACGAGAGGGCAAGAAGTAATGCTTCACTAGTGGGGGCAGGAAAATCTTCAATTTTACATTAACGTTTGTTTTTTAATACAATGGTCAGGCCAGCACCTATCTTGTGCTGCTTATCCATCCTGACTATGGAATAATTGGGCAGAAGAGCCACCACTAGATCCAGCACCGATCCATCATGTAGCCAGGTTTCTGTAAGGAACACAGCGTCTGGTTGCATGTCCTCTAAAAAGTTTAAACCCCATTACAGTTGTAAACGAAATTGAGGACACACTAGATTTGTCAGCCAATATTTATTTATGAAAGTCTGACAAACTACAATGTTCATGACCATTAACCTATTCTATGTGAGTAAAGGAAGGACCCTCCTAAGTAGTCAAATATTGAAAACAATGCACCTTTTATTAGATTAGAAGTCTCCTTTCACCCTTCTGTGCTTGATCTTGTGGCTTGTAGTCTCTCTTAAATAATCTGTTGCAATAATGTCCCTTGCTTCTCTTCTGATTTCACTGGCACAAATACATCTGTATCTATCTACTTGCTACCTCAATTAGAGACCAATACAATTTTTTATATTTATTCACTTGGGTGCCTATCACGATCCGGCAAAAACCGGGTACGAACCGTCGGGCGGAGATTATGCTCCGTCCGGTCGACAATTTTTACAAACAAGGAATTACGATTCGCACGGGTACACCATTACCGTACGATTCGTAAAAAAGCCCGACCGAACAAAAAACACCTACCAATGCGATCCGGGAAAGCGCCGACCTGACGTCGGGACGCTCGCAGCCAGCCATTCACGACCCAGGAATCACGATTCGCACCGACGTCACCCCGCACGGTGAATATTTTGCGGCAGCCAAAAACTGCCGGGAAATCAGGACGACGCGAACAAGGACCACCAGTACGCGACGGACAGACGACGACGCGAACAAGGAGGACCAGTACGCGACGGACAGACATGGACCCGAACCTACGAGTCATCCCTGCCCTCATAGCAGTACACCTCCTCTACAGGTTACGACGCAGACGCCGCAGAAGGTCAGAATAACTAAGGGAGGGGGGAAAGTGGGGTGGGGTGGGGGTGGCACGACCAGGGCAGGCCACAAAACAACCACATAAGTCACACACCACACATGGCCTGGACATACCTGACTCCCATGCCCTGGTCACCACGAGGGGGTGGGGGCGTGTCCTGATAAGCCAGCGACCGCCACAACGGAAGTCCGTCACCACGCGAACCGGCAACACAACCAGACAGGTACGTCCCGTACCCACGCCTGAAGAGCGTGGGTACGAGTCGGACCACGCCCACACACGTCACCCCAACAATGGCGGGACGGATCGCACCCACGTGGCAAAGGCCTGGGTACGGGCCGCACAAACATCACATAGCGTGGGGACGGATATGTACGGACCCTACCCCCACCCCGTATGCAAGGAGCGTACCCCCCAGCCCAACAGTGCAAGTACGACCCGTACCCCCACCCGCGTATGCATGGAGCGTACCCCCACCCCAACAGTGTAAGTTTGACCCGTACCCTCACCCGCGTATGCATGCAGCGTACCCCCCATGCCAACAGTGTAAGTACGACTCGAACCCCCACCCACGAATGCAAGGAGCGTACCCCCACCCCAACAGTGTAAGTTCGACCCGTACCCTCACCCGCGTATGCATGCAGCGTACCCCCCATGCCAACAGTGTAAGTACGACTCGAACCCCCACCCACGAATGCAAGGAGCGTACCCCCCAGCCCAACAGTGTAAGTATGACCCGTACCCCCACCCGCAAATGCAAGGAGCGTACCCCCCAGCCCAACAGTGTAAGTACGACCCGTACCCCCACCCGCGAATGCAAGGAGCGTACCCCCCAGCCCAACAGTGTAAGTACGACCCGTACCCCCACCCACGAATGCAAGGAGCGTACCCCCCAGCCCAACAGTGTAAGTACGACCCGTACCCCCACCCGCGTATGCATGGAGCGTACCCCCACCCCAACAGTGTAAGTTCGACTCGTACCCTCACCCGCGTATGCATGCAGCGTACCCCCCATGCCAACAGTGTAAGTACGACTCGAACCCCCACCCACGAATGCAAGGAGCGTACCCCCCAGCCCAACAGTGTAAGTACGACCCGTACCCCCACCGCAAATGCAAGGAGCGTACCCCCCAGCCCAACAGTGTAAGTACGACCCGTACCCCCACCCGCGAATGCAAGGAGCGTACCCCCCAGCCCAACAGTGTAAGTACGACCCGTACCCCCACCCGCGAATGCAAGGAGCGTACCCCCCAGCCCAACAGTGTCAGTACGACCCGTACCCCCACCCGCGGACGTACGGAGCGTACCCCCACCCCAACAGTGTAAGTTCGACCCGTACCCCCACCCGCAAATGCAAGGAGCGTACCCCCCAGCCCAACAGTGTAAGTACGACCCGTACCCCCACCCGCGAATGCAAGGAGCGTACCCCCCAGCCCAACAGTGTAAGTACCACCCGTACCCACACCCGCGGACGTACGGAGCGTACCCCCACCACACCAGTGTCAGTAGACTCGTACCCTCACCTCGAATGCATTGTGCGTACCCCCACCGTGTATGTGCCAAGCGCACATATCCTGAAATCGGAGGTGTGTGTGCAGAGTCCACCCAGCAGTGCCCTGAGACAGGAGGGGTGGGTGTGGAGTCCTCCCAGCAGTGCCCTGAGACAGGAGGGGTGGGTGTGGAGTCCTCCCAGCAGTGCCCTGAGACAGGAGGGGTGGGTGTGGAGTCCTCCCAGCAGTGCCCTGAGACAGGAGGGGTGGGTGCCTATCACTCCCAGCAGTGCCCTGAGACAGGAGGGGTGGGTGTGGAGTCCTCCCAGCAGTGCCCTGACACAGGAGGGGTGGGTGCAGAGTCCTCCCAGCAGTGCCCTGAGACAGGAGGGGTGGGTGTGGAGTCCTCCCAGCAGTGCCCTGACACAGGAGGGGTGGGTGTGGAGTCCTCCCAGCAGTGCCCTGAGACAGGAGGGGTGGGTGCAGAGTCCTCCCAGCAGTGCCCTGAGACAGGAGGGGTGGGTGCCCATCACTCCCAGCAGTGCCCTGAGACAGGAGGGGTGTAACACATGTGTGTGAGGCCAGAATTATCCACATGCATACTGGCTACAAGGGAACATGTCCCCATGAACTCATGTCAACAGACTCCACACACAAGTACAGTGATCACCAAGGATGCCACGATTGTCGCAGGTGGAGACATGGCCCTGCATGCATGGCCAAAGTAGAAGGGCTCCGTCACACACACAGCTCATGTAGACACAGCTCTGCGCTAAACATTGGGAACACCCTGCAGGGAAGAAAGCTGGGTACACAGAGGAAGGAATACACCCTGGGACAAGTGCACCATGCAGTAACTGCTTACATGAACAAAGAAAGTTAGCCAACACCTTGTGATGGCACACAGATCACAGGGTCCCACCAATGAGCAGTACACTACTACATATCCCACACACCCAAACCCTTACACACCACCCAAAACCATGTAGCAGCCCCACCAACACCAATACCAGCATAGCAGTAGTGTGATAATGAAAACAAAATTAAGCTTTATTCAGCATGAGCACAATTTCCGTGGATCGCAGGCAGTTCAATCTTCACAAAGCCCATAGGGCAGTCAATGATTCTCAGCTGGATGGGGGACACAGTGGGATGCGTGTCCCCTACATTGCCTGCACAGTCAAATGGCATCGTCTTCCACACTGGTGAGGGCATCAGGGGGGGGGGAAGCAACAGGCACCGCAGGGACATCAGGGCAAAGGGGCGGCGTTGTGGGTGCAGGGATGGAGGACTCCACCACAGGGGGTGGGTCAGTGCCAAAGGCGGAGGCCAGGATGGCACTACACACCTTTGCAAGGTCCTCCAGGGAGTCCCCTGCACCCGAAGGGACCTCAGGCCCCAAGGAGGGGGGGGGTCAGAGGGATGGGTCGCAGCGCCACCGGGGGAGGGTGGAGACAGGGGGGGAGACTCAACCACCCTGACCGGGGACCTCCTTGACCGCTTGCGTGGTGGTGTAACTGTGGGGCTCAGGGACAGAGCGGCCATGAAGGAGTCCTTGGGGGAGATGTGGCCAGGAGAGCTGAGGGGAGGGGATTTGGAGGGAGTGGACTGGGTGGAATGCGGACTCCCACTATGGCTGCGTGTCACACGTTTGCCCCCCGACCCAGTGGGTGTGCCTACCTCACCCTGTGTGTGCGTGTCAGGAGGAGTGCGGTGGACCTTCCCTGCTGGTGTGGTGCCCGTGTCCGTTGATGTGGGTGCATGCCGACGTCTGGGTGTACGTGTGACAGGCATGGGAGTGGGAAGTGTGGATAGGGCAGGGGTAGGTGGGGGGAGGTCGCGCTGCAGGAGACCCACTGCTGCAGTCAGTGTGGAGTCGATGGACCTCAGCAAGTTGCGTTGGTCAGCCTGCGATGAATGAATGCCCTCCAAGAAAGCCTCGATGTTGGTGAGGGTTTTGCCGTGGGCATGGAGGACATTAAGGATCGCAGCCGGACCAACCTGCAGTTGCCGCTGGATGTCCACAGACTCTGCATTGGCGGCAGCAGTGGAGACAGGGGCAGGGGGTGCGGTGCCTGGCAGGAAGGAGACATGTTGTGACCGGGCACGCTGGGAAGGGACACGAGCAAGTGGGAGGCGGCTGGTGGAAACTGAGGGGGCGGTGCGAGGTGTTGTTCCGCTGTCAGCTGCTGGTGCAGCCTCCGCCCACTCGGAGACATCGTCCCCGGACCTGTCAGCTTCGTAGTCTGATGTGCCAGTCGACAGGTCCTCGGCCACACTCTCCTCCGCCTCTGTACCACTCGATGTGCCAGACCCGATGTCACGGCTGGCACTGGTGCTCGGTCCCTCCGCCTGGTCTGTGTCCATGTCTCCCTCTGTGTCCCCCGACGATGCTGTGGGCAGGGTGGAGAGACAGAAATAATCAGACATCTGTACACATCTGTCACATGAGTCCAATCTACATAGGTAACATTGCATGGCCTGAAAAGGAAGATCCCTAACATCTACTGAACAGGGTACCGATGTAGGGCATGAAACACACAGTTGGTTGAGCAACCATGCCACTGAAATACCATGGAGAGAATGAGACAATAGCTAAACACAGGAAAAGGAGTCTGACATAGCACCCAGGCCCTGGGGACAATCCAGCACTGCATCTGCACCACACAGCGTTGGCGAAAATACCGATGACCAGGGACCATATCCATGAACTTGAGACACATGCTGCATAGGTAATGCTGAAAACATGCACAACATGACTCTGTCACTGCACATTGCGTGTGTGTCCAGACACATCACACACTGCCCAGACCCAGCAAGTGGTAATCAGGATTTAACACATAGGCATTGGCCGCCCCAACAAGACCCTACACGAGGCAAATTGTTGAGACACAGGTGGCACCAACATCTCATAGTCTGGGTGATACACACAGGGGCAGGCAAAAAGCAAGATTGGACGCCAAACAGCCAAGGTGCGCCTGTACAAATAATGAGGTACCAGTGCCCATCCTCAGATGAGTATAGCAAGACACACAGGCACTGGCAACTGTGAGTATGAAGAAGGACAATCAGGTCAGGCTGCACAGTGGACACCTGTACAAAATAGCACGTCTATATACATGGTGACAGGGGACAATGGCAGAGAGCACAACTTACGCTGTAGACACTGACAGTGGCCACGTTTATGATGACACATACACCACTGAGGAAAAGGTGCCCCAGGGGACAGTAGTGAGCACGCAACTACATGCTACTGAATGGTAATGACTGCAACACACGTCACCATCCCTGCACTATGTGTATCGCACACTCATGCACATCATGTCACAGGCCACTACATGGGACATGCGCGCTGTAAGGCATGACACATGAGAGACCAACTCCCATGTCTGGAGTCAGCATCAGTGCCAACTGATATGGAACCCACATGCAGTGAACTTGACAGTGCACAGGCAATGTCCCACAACCTGTTACACACCACCCCCACACATGATGCTACAGACATTGTTCCCGTGGACAAAGCGCCAGCCTACATTACCCTGTGAAGGAGTGACTACACACAGACCAGGGAACACATTGCAAGGAGGGGAAGGGTGGCAGGGGCACAGCGCTATACTGGGGCAAACAGGATCTGCACAGCACCTTTAAACCCTGCCAGTGAATTCATGCTACTGTGCCCTTACAAATGCCGGTGACACACAACAAACACACATGTACCTACCCCCTTCCGGCTGCTGCATCGCCTGTAAGCGCCTCTCCAGGTCTGGAAAGACCACCGGCAGCACACGCCTGTGGAGGTGGCTCAGACGGCGGCGGCCGCGGTTCTTGTGGCTCTCAGGTGAGTCCCCCAGCAGGAGCCGTGCAATCCTCCGCGTCCAGCACCGGATATCCTGCCAGCGTTTCCTCACCTGGGACAGGCTCCGCCTCTGACCATCCACACGCCTCACGGCACTGACGGCGGTCAGCCAGATCTGCTCCTTGGCAGTGGCGCCTACCTGTGAGGAAGAACAAGTGACACCACATCAATACACCAGCCACATGTCACAGAGAGACATATGGGTACAAATTAGCTGGTTACAACAAGGCATGTCATGCAGCCAACGCATTGCACCTTTGTCATAGGGACATCATCCCCTGGTGAGGGAAAAAGCACTACGTGCCACAGTGGGTACACAGGTGGAATGATGGCAATGTCACAATCAATGATCAAGGCTCACACTGTGCATCACACCCACCCCTCCTGTCTCAGGGCACTGCTGTGAGTGATAGGCCCCCACCCCTCCTGTCTCAGGGCACTGCTGTGAGTGATAGGCCCCCACCCCTCCTGTCTCAGGGCACTGCTGGGAGACATCAGGCACCCCCCCCCCGGGACCCCCCCGACAGTACATGGCATGTGTGTTACACCTGGACGCAATGGCAGAAGTCACAGTCACAACATAGGGACAGTCTGTGGCAGTGGCCTATGCACTCACCTGATACCCTGGTCGCCCATACAGCATGGAGTACTGTGGGAGGATCACATCCAGCAGAGCCATGTTCTCCTCCAGGGTGAATGGCTGTGTCCTCTCCACAGCCCTTGACATGGTTCCAGGGAATCAGTAGCAGCAGCTGGGTCGACGAATGCAAAGATGTGCAGGCAAGTGCTCCCTCATGGGACCTGGCTGCCTTATATGTGCCCTTCTGCTCAGTCTCATGCACAGGAGTACAGAGAGATTGGTCACTCACATTTGCATCCTATGTTTCCACCAATCCCTACAAACCTAGCAGTCTGTGGGTTCTCTATCGGTTTCATTCTCCTGCATGATGTCAGCCCCACAAACACATTGCAACAAAGTAGACAAATTCCAACTGACTTCTGCTGTGCACCTTCCAGAACAATTTCGAATTTTGAACTTGGTCTCCATGACAACCAGCATGCATGTAGGCCTTAATACTTGTCCCCTATGTAATTTGGAGCATCACACACAGGTACGGTGCGTGTGGGGGCCCTAGGGCACCCCAAATGCATGGCAACGGCCCGTACATGCATGCCTACCCTCTCCATCACTATGGGTCTGCACGCGTATGCGTACCCGTAGTGGCACGGACCGTACACTCGCATCTACGCTCGCCATCACGATGGGTACACATACGGCAGCACTCCCACAGTGATTTGGGAACATGCACAGGCCCTCTCAGCAGCAGTACGGCGGATTTTACACATCACTGTGGTGATAGGCGACACACATGTAGGAATAGGGCGGACATACTTGTCCATGGATGGACATACTTGTCCAGGAATGGACATCAAGGCATCGTCTGTGCATTACCACATGTGTGGGGCACAGGTGTCACAGGCTGTGATGTGGAACATGCCTCCTGAGTGGAGAAGGCACCAGATGTATGATGAGATGTGTACATGTGTACTGTGTGAGGGTGCAATGTGTGCCAGGCATGCCCTTGACTCCTTTGACATGTGTGCATGTGGGACTGCGCACTTGGGGTGAGCGTCACTGGCATGGCACGGACACCAACACACGGAAGTGTCCCATGATGCCCGGTACAGGGGTCATGACACATGACTTAGCACTACCCACAGTGCACAATGTGACTATGCCATATATGTGTCCGGGATTTACATCAGGTTGATGTTGTAGCACCCTCAAAAGCTGCAGCCGTTGCAGCAACCAACATGTGGCTGTGTGTAGATTGTCATTGCACACTGTTCCCAACACCATGCCACATGTGTTCTTGGATGTGAGGTGCACATGTATGCAAGGGACACGGAGTAGCGTGACAAGGCCATGTCAGCAAACTCACAAGGAATGTGTGGTGAGTCATGACATGTGCTCCTTCATGGCAAGGTGTGTGGGCTGGACTAGTGTAATGTCATGTGACCTGTGGCTCAAGTGTTCCGCTGCCAGTCTCTGCAATCGGCATCACACTTCTGCTGATGTGTGGCTGTATGTCACTCCTGTCTTGCGTCGGGCAGTGCACTTGCACTGGGACACAGCTATTTCCATGGCGTGGCATGGGGAGGTTCTCAATCACCGTGTGTAGCTGGGTCTTGGAAGGAGTGTCACCTTGCATCCATACGTGTCCTGGGCATGTAGCACATGCCTGACCCCCTATGTGGCATGTGTGTATTGCCAGATTTACATGTGCTCAGTAGACATGAGTTGTTCTCGTAGTGCACTCACTCTTCCTTGTCACTTCCAAATTACTGCAGAGCGCCTCCTGTTGCCCGAAGAATTCCAGACTTGGCCACCATGCAGGAGAATGACAGGATCCGGCTCTACCGCTTCACCCAACCGTTGATTCTGGAGCTGACGGCGAGACTGGCACCACACCTGCAACCGCAGCACAGGTATCCTACGGCACTGACACCCCAGCTGAAGGTAATGGCTGCCCTACATTTCCTTGCCACGGGTACCTTCCAAAATACCATAGCTCATGTTGGTGGCATGTCCCAGAGCATGTTCAGCGGTGTGCTGCATGATTTCTTGGAGGCCATGTTGATTCACCTGGATGACTTCATCAAGTTCCCAACCCCTGAACAGATGACTGAGGTCAAGCGTGGTTTCTATGCCCTGGGAGGGATGCCCCATGTCATTGGGTCCATAGATGGGACACATGTAGGTTTGGTACCACCACACGCACGGGAGGTGGCGTACCGCAATCGGAAGCACTACCACTCCATCAATGCCCTTGTGGTGTGTCTGTCCAACATGGTGATTTCACATGTCTGTGCTCGTTTCCCAGGATCAGCACACGATGCCTACATCATGAGGCGTAGCGGGATGCCTGATATGATGATGCAGCTGCGCAACGAACGAGCATGTGTTGTTGGTGGGTACAGTCTGTCTGTCCTGTATTCTGTTTGGCCGAGCAGCACTACCGCTTCGCCAGTTCTAACGATATCAATGTGCTTTCCATTTAGGGGACGCTGGCTATCCCAACATGCCTTGGCTGCTGACACCTCTCCGCAACCCCATCACGCCGGCCCAGCTCCCCTACAACACCTCCCATGGCCGGACAAGGCGAGTGATAGAGAGGACGTTTGGCATGCTGAAGAGCCGATTCCGGTGCCTCCACAAGACCGGCGGCGCACTCCCATATGCCCCGGCAAAGGTTTGCAAGATCTTCATGGTCTGCTGCATGCTGCACAACATGGCAGTTGAAAGAGCTGTGCCACTCATCCTGAATCAACATGACGAGGACCATCCACCCATGGAGGACGAAGGGCTTGGCAATGGGGCTAGTGATGTGGAGGATGTGGAGCCGCAAGAGGACATCCGGACTCGGCTCATACGCGACTTCTTTGCTTAGTGGTGAGTACCAGTGTCTGAGTGTGCACGCCTTGGTCCCCGTGTGGCATGTGTTGTGATGCGTGTCTCCACCTGCATGTATGGCACGTGAGTCAGAGGTGTGCGTGGGTGTGTCACTGGAGTGATGGTGGCAGTGATGGTAGTATTTCCCCACTCATAATTGTGACCTAGCATTTTTTCATCCATACATGTGTCGAGTCAATGCACATGCAAGTGGCTGTGCTTTTTGTGGCTGACTTCTTGTGTGTCTCTCTTCCCCAGGTACCTGCGCATGCCGTCTTCTGGTTGCATTGTTGTGGCACTGCTATTCCTCATGGACATGGCATCGTGGGCTGACTCAGCGTTACAGGCACGGACACGTTTGGAAGTCTCCATGGGGTAAGGGATGCATCTGGGGTGTATTGGGTGTGGCAGTTGTTCACGATGTGTGCACACTGGCCCGGTCGGGGTTTGGTTCCTCTGCAGACATGTGGCATCCCCATGGGACACAACATGCAGCTGGGTACACCTGAATAGATGGGCTGCCTGGTTGTCAGTCATCAGTGATGGGATAGTGGATTGTGATGAAGGCATCAATGTGTGTGACACTGCCCTCGGACACATACGGTTAACATTGTCTTGACATGGCGTGGGACTTCCACATCAGCGGATGTATGGTGTATGGCAGTCTCTCCGTGAGCAGCTGTGGGTATTTAGCTGTTAGCCGACACTTGTGTGCCAGTTCCATGGCTATCACGCATTTGTGCTGCAGAAGGGGGGTGCCAGTGTTTGAGCCACATGTTACTCCACATGATGTGTTCATGTGTACTTCAAGTTGCCTCTGCAATCCCAAAAACATGACTATTAAAGGTGTCCCTATGCCTCCAAGGTGCCTCTTCTCAGTCAATGCTGGTGTGTTGGCACGGTGCATCCTGCATGTCTGGCATGGTATTCCCTGATTGTGGCTATGTGTCAATGTGTCGAGTGGCAAGATGCAAGCTGTGTGTGTGTGCTGAGACTGTGTATTGGGCATGATGTCCATGACTGTGTGGGTATTGTGACATGTGCCATCCCCATGCATCCAACGTTGGCCAGGCCCCCATTCTCTGCATCCACCTGACTCAAGCTTGCAGGACATGGTTCTGCCACCTGTCTACACATACCTGGGTGCCCCCCAGGACACGGGCCAGGATCCCTGACCTCTGCGCATGACTGTTGCTGTACTCAATGTGTCTGTCAGCACGGTTGTTCGGCCACCCCCTCAGCTGGTTCTGACCATCACGGGTGTGTATGGTGCTCCATGTCTGTCTTGCCTAATAAACTGTGACCCATGTGTCCTGTGCCAGACTCAGGCCCCAGGGTGTGGATGGTTGAAGTGAACAGATGACTCAGGCATGTTTAGACTGTACAAGACACATGTTAGGTAATAATGCTACCAGCAGGCATCTACTCTTAATAGTGTGATTTATTATTGGGGGGGGGGGGACAAAGTGAGGGGCTTTCCGGGATTAGGGAATCCAAAGTTCAGTAGGGGAGTTGGTGTCCTTGCCATTGGAAATCCTCAGAGTCCATGCCACAGTCTTTGTCAACATTGGTCAGCCAGTGACCAGCAGGGCCATGTGGCAGAGAATGTCTCTTGATGCTGTGATGCTGTTGCTCCAGTGGGCCAGGTGCCAGGCCAGGTGTCCTGGGAGATGGTGATGTAGCAGCCACCCTCACGGTCCTTTCCGTGGACGACCCGGCTTCCTGCGGGGAACCTCAGCAGCAGGCCGTGACGACGTCTGGGATGCTCCGTCGGATGTTTCCTCCTCCTCCTCATGATCCCTCCCTGTGGGTGGTGATGTTCTCCGCCTTCTGGCACAGGGAGGGTCGGCCATGGTGTCGGCCATCCGACGGAGTTCAGCGTGAATCCCCTGGGACGCCGTCACTTGCTCAGCCTGTCTGTCCTCCATCCTCCGTTGGTGTAGCTGTAGACAGGCTATTAGCTCCGCATGTTGCTGGGCCTGCTGGACCTTGATCCCCTCGAGGACGGACACAACCTGGGCCATGCCCGTGGTGTCCTGCCGGTATGAGTCCAGGATGTTACGGACATGGGAAAATACCGGATCCCCAGCCAACTGGTCAGGCTCGCGCCTCCGCCGTCCTCCACTCCCACCACCCCTGCCCACTTGCGTCTGGCCTGCACTTGTGGGCACATCGGGTCTCCGGGACCCCTGAGGGGTGGCATTGGCGTTGTCGCCTGCCTCCTCCTGGGTGCCCGGGACACCGTGTCCCTCCTGGCGAGCCTGGCTGCATTGTGGTGTTGGGGCAGGGATCCTGTTTGTCTCCTGGGATGTGGCAGGAGTGGGGGTGGTGGTTGGCACGGTTGTACCTGACGCAGGTGCTGCAGGTGGTTGGACACCAGAGGGGCCAGGTCGGTCGGGGTCGTCCGCAGAGTGGTGAGAGTGGTCGCTGCCGGTGGGATCGGTCTCCTGCAGATCCGGGTCCTGTGAGTGTTCCCCCCCAGTGTTGGGGGGTGCAGCATGACGTTGACCTGTGTGTGAGAGAGAAAATGTTAATTTTGATCCATGCAACATCCATGTTTCATCCGTTACAAAGTTGGCACATTTCCTCTTGGAATTAGGATCTGTCTTGCATTCCACTCACAGTGCACTTGTGCATGTGTGTGTCCCTTGGGCACCAATTTGGCCCCTTTAACTATGTGTGGCACAGTCTTACTTGCTGCGTCAAGTGTGACTGCAGTCAGCAGTGGAGTGTGCATGTGTGCCGAGCTATGCATTTGCGCCTTCCTTGTAGCACTGTACATGTGCACATGGAGTGGATCCACACACTTATATGATGCAGGTGGCTGTCCTTGTGCTCGTGTACAGGTTGTGACATGGCCCTGCGTTTTGCCATGATGAAGAGGGGGGGTTCTGGCACTGGCCACCCTTGTCTACATGCACGCAGTCCACCTGCTGACGAGCAGACATTCCCACACACCACAGGACTGATTTGCTCTCCCTGTGTCTCCCTCCTTCTCTGTCCCCCTCTCCCTCCCTCTCTGTCCCCCTCTCCCTCCCTCTGTGTGTCAGCCTCCTCCCTCTGTCCATCTTCCTGTGTCTCCCTCCCTCTCTGTCCCCCTCTCCCTCCCTCTCTGTCCCCCTCTCCCTCCCTCTGTGTGTCAGCCTCCTCCCTCTGTCCATCTTCCTGTGTCTCCCTCCCTCTCTGTCCCCCTCTCCCTCCCTCTCTGTCCCCCTCTCCCTCCCTCTGTGTGTCAGCCTCCTCCCTCTGTCCATCTTCCTGTGTCTCCCTCCCTCTCTGTCCCCCTCTCCCACCTTCTCTGTCCCCCTCTCCCTCCCTCTCTGTCCCCCTCTCCCTCCCTCTGTGTGTCAGCCTCCTCCCTCTGTCCATCTTCCTGTGTCTCCCTCCCTCTCTGTCCCCCTCTCCCACCTTCTCTGTCCCCCTCTCCCTCCCTCTCTGTCCCCCTCTCCCTCCCTCTGTGTGTCAGCCTCCTCCCTCTGTCCATCTTCCTGTGTCTCCCTCCCTCTCTGTCCCCCTCTCCCTCCCTCTCTGTCCCCCTCTCCCTCCCTCTGTGTGTCAGCCTCCTCCCTCTGTCCATCTTCCTGTGTCTCCCTCCCTCTCTGTCCCCCTCTCCCTCCCTCTGTGTCCCCCTCTCCCTCCCTCCGTGTGTCACCCTCTGTCACCTTGGCCCAGCTTCCTGGGCACACACTGTTAGCAGATCTTTGAGTGGCCCTTGGCCTGTTGATGTGAGTTTGTTTCTGATCTCCAGGCACCCATTTTGTCTGCTGTGTGTCTGTGCGCTGCTGCTGTGGTGGTGTGTGCTGCCACTCTTTCACACTGTTGGCTGTTCATTAGCTGCTGGCATGTGCAAAACAGTGCCTTCCCCCCCATGTGTTGATGCAAGGCGTCCGCCATTTGCTGGCAAGTCATTCCTGTGTTGGGACACAGTGTTTGTCTGCCTGTGACCTAGGCCATATGGGCAGAGGGCATTGTTGTCTGCTTTGGAGTCGCACTATGTGATTCTTGGTGCCCAGCCTCCCGCCATCCGGGTTACCGTGTCATGTGTTGTTGTCTTCTGTGGCCTGTGACTTGACATTGTCCAGCTGGGTGCATGGGGCATGGTGGCAGCAGTGGCATGTGCCTGCTCATGGAGTGTGGTTGAGTAATGCGATGGCTTGTGGTGGTTGCGTGCCTGTTATTAATTTTGGTTGTGGTTGCAGTTCCCCCCATGTGAGGTGCGTTGTTTGTGTACTCACCCGGGTCTCGGAGTCCTTCTACTCCTTCAACTGCCTCCACCGGCAGTATGGCCATCACCCTCTCCTCCCAGGGATGGTACTGTACGGCTCTGCGGGAGGGCCCTCCTCCGGTGGCGTTGGCCTGGTCGTGTTCCTCCTGTCTCTTGGCTCTGACCCTCCTCCGCAGATCGTACCACCTGTTCTGGCAATCCTGCTTGGTCCTCCTGGTGTCCGCAACAGCATTCACAGCATCGACGATGGTCTGCCACATGGCTGTTTTGGCTGCCTGGCTGGTGCTTCTGACCAATGTTCCAAAGATCTGTGGCTCGACTCTGAGGATTTGATCAACAAGGACCTCCAACTCTCGGTGACTGAACTTTGGATTCTTGGTAGTGGGCATGGTGAGGGGTGTGGGTGGGGATGGTGTGGGTGTGTGGATGTTGGGGGGGGGGGTGTGGATGGTTGTGTGTGTGTGTGAATGTGATGAGAGGGTGTTTGTGAGGGTGGTCGTGTGAAGGTGTGCAAGTGTAAGATGTGGTGTCGCTTGTAGTCTGGTTCTGTGGTGTCTGGCAGCAGTGGGTCTGTTGCAAAGGCTCATGGTTTGTGTGTGTGGGCCCTTTTCATTGGTCCATGGGTGGGTGTGGCAGTGTTTGAATTTTGGGTGGGTGTGTTATAAGGAGTGGTGGTGTATTGGGCCTCTGTTTGTTTTTGACAGTTGCAGGTCAGTGATTGTGTTATTTTAGTGGTTGTTGGCCATGTTTAGTGGCTGTGTGCCTTTCGAATGGTGTATTGTTGAGTTGTTTTGTTTTGTCCTTGTTGTGTACGTGCGTTTTGAGCGTGTGTACGGTGTGTACATGGGCCATTTGGTTGTACGATTTGGTCCTTGTGTGTGGCTTTGTACGACTCGTACATGCGGTTGTGATGTTGGGGCATGGGGTGCGCTCCGTACTTAGGAGGTTGTGTTGGGGGTGCGCCAGGAACGTACTGGGGTGGGGGTACGACTGGAACGTACTGGGGTGGGGGTACGACTGGAACGTACTGGGGTGTGGGTGGACGGGGCTATGACACGTCCTGGGGTGGGGGTGTGGCTCGCACGTAATGGGGTGTAGGTACACGGGGGGTACGACACGTACAGGGGGGGGGTGTACATGGACGGTGGTACGACACGTACTGGGGTGGGGGGGTGTACATTGACGGTGGTACGACACGTACTGGGGTGGGGGTACAACTGGAACGTACTGGGGTGTGGGTAGACGGGGCTATGACACGTCCTGGGGTGGGGGTGTGGCTCGCACGTACTGGGGTGTAGGTACACGGGGGGTACGACACGTACTGGGGTGGGGGTACGACTGGAACGTACTGGGGTGTGGGTGGACGGGGCTATGACACGTCCTGGGGTGGGGGTGTGGCTCGCACGTACTGGGGTGTAGGTACACGGGGGGTACGACACGTACAGGGGTGGGGGGGTGTCCATGGATGATGGTACGACACGTACTGGGGTGGGGGGGTGTACATTGACGGTGGTACGACACGTACTGGGGTGGGGGTACAACTGGAACGTACTGGGGTGTGGGTAGACGGGGCTATGACATGTCCTGGGGTGGGGGTGTGGCTCGCACGTACTGGGGTGTAGGTACACGGGGGGTACGACACGTACTGGGGTGGGGGTACGACTGGAACGTACTGGGGTGTGGGTGGACGGGGCTATGACACGTCCTGGGGTGGGGGTGTGGCTCGCACGTACTGGGGTGTAGGTACACGGGGGGTACGACACGTACAGGGGGGGGGGTGTACATGGACGGTGGTACGACACGTACTGGGGTGGGGGGGTGTACATTGACGGTGGTACGACACGTACTGGGGTGGGGGTACGACTGGAACGTACTGGGGTGTGGGTGGACGGGGCTATGACACGTCCTGGGGTGGGGGTGTGGCTCGCACGTACTGGGGTGTAGGTACACGGGGGGTACGACACGTACAGGGGGGGGGTGTACATGGACGGTGGTACGACACGTACTGGGGTGGGGGGGTGTACATTGACGGTGGTACGACACGTACTGGGGTGGGGGTACGACTGGAACGTACTGGGGTGTGGGTGGACGGGGCTATGACACGTCCTGGGGTGGGGGTGTGGCTCGCACGTACTGGGGTGTAGGTACACGGGGGGTACGACACGTACAGGGGGGGGTGTACATGGACGGTGGTACGACACGTACTGGGGTGGGGGGGTGTACATTGACGGTGGTACGACACGTACTGGGGTGGGGGTACGACTGGAACGTACTGGGGTGTGGGTGGACGGGGCTATGACACGTCCTGGGGTGGGGGTGTGGCTCGCACGTACTGGGGTGTAGGTACACGGGGGGTACGACACGTACAGGGGGGGGTGTACATGGACGGTGGTACGACACGTACTGGGGTGGGGGGGTGTACATTGACGGTGGTACAACACGTACTGGGGTGGGGGTACGACTGGAACGTACTGGGGTGTGGGTAGACGGGGCTATGACACGTCCTGGGGTGGGGGTGTGGCTCGCACGTACTGGGGTGTAGGTACACGGGGGGTACGACACGTACAGGGGTGGGGGGGTGTCCATGGACGATGGTACGACACGTACTGGGGTGGGGGGGTGTACATTGACGGTGGTACGACACGTACTGGGGTGGGGGTACAACTGGAACGTACTGGGGTGTGGGTAGACGGGGCTATGACACGTCCTGGGGTGGGGGTGTGGCTCGCACGTACTGGGGTGTAGGTACACGGGGGGTACGACACGTACTGGGGTGGGGGTACGACTGGAACGTACTGGGGTGTGGGTGGACGGGGCTATGACACGTCCTGGGGTGGGGGTACGGCTCGCACGTACTGGGGTGTAGGTACACGGGGGGTACGACACGTACAGGGGGGGGGGGTGTACATGGACGGTGGTACGACACGTACTGGGGTGGGGGGGTGTACATTGACGGTGGTACGACACGTACTGGGGTGGGGGTTCGACTGGAACGTACTGGGGTGTACCTAGACGGGTGGGGGTATACATATACGGGGGTACGTGTCGGACGTACGGGGGCTGGGGGGAGTGTTGGGCGCGTATGCGGGCACATGTCTCCATGGTTGCTGTAGGAGTTCAGTGCGGACGGTGTTTTTTCCATACGGTTGTAACCTCGGACGCACGGGATGGATCGTGATTCCTAGGTCGGACTTGGTTTTTCACGTTTGTAAGGTAAATCGTCCGAGGACGTGTCGGACACATTTTCCGACCCGGGGACGTGTGGGGAATGATTCCCAGTGCGGTTCGTATGGACTTTTTACCATGCGAATCGTGATTGCCAGTTCGTACGGCACTTGTACGATTCGTACGGTAAAAAGACCCGAGACGAGTCGCACGGGGGAATTTTTTACCGGATCGTGATCGGCACCTAACTTGGGTCCTCTGTAATATGGTGTTGATAATCGTTATCTGAACATTGTCCACAATTTGATATATATCTTTAAGGACATTTTTAGCCCTGTCAGCCTTACGTAGGTCTTTTCTTAAACCTTTTGTCTATTTCCTTTCATTTTTTCTGAAATGCATTATTTTTGCCCTTAGGACTGACATATTTAATTTACTTATATGTCCCTTGAAGAGTTGTATAACCAGGGACTACATGAAATGCTATAAGTGGCCATGCACCACTCATTTTGTCACCCACTCAAGTAGCCTCTTCAAACTTATCCAAATCCTGTCAGCCTGTTATTATAGCCTGAATGCAATTTTAAACTGCTAATTTGTCTTGATAATATAGCTCTCTTAACCAGTCATAAAATCCATTTTAATGCTTATAAATCATCCCTAAGGTAGGCCCTAGGTAGCCCATAGGTCAGGGTGCATTCTAATGAAAGGGTTGGACGTGTTCTCTTACGTTTTATATGTTGCGGTAGTGAAAAACTCCTTAATTCATGTTTTTTCTAATCTGAGGCCTATTTCTCCCTACAGGATTACATTGGGTTGCCTTTTGTAATGAGACACTAATTCCTGTTTCATGTACTACTGTTAATTAAGGTAAACTAACTATGGGAAGAGTAAGGCATTTGTTTTCACCAGTCTTCTGTTTTCTCTTTATTTTATGGTTGACTTCCACGTAGACAACAAACAACATTTTCCAGAGGCCTGGGTTGATCCACAGGAAATACCAGGGCCAAAACAAGGTTGTGACTGCTGTTTCCTGCTTAGTATTGTGAGGAATTAATCATGGCAGACCTGTTGCCAAGAGGCTCAATGAAGAATGAATCCCCAGTGTTTATAGGGACCTATTCTTCACTGAACATCATTGTAGAGGTTGAAACTCCCTCAATCTATTCTTTTGTTACCTCCCAGTTCGGTGTATTCAGTAATTTTTGGCTGCAGTCAGGGACGGCTTCATGGGGAGTTTCAGCTAGCATCTCTGGTAGCCGTTGGGGGATCCATGCAGGCTTGTGAATGTGCTCTTGTTTTCTTTGATTCATTGTTCTTGATTTTGATTAAGGGCTATGGAAGGCACACACTGGAGTGACTTTTATCTTTATATTAGTTTGGGATCTTCATAATGCTCGTACTGCCTAACAAGCAGGAAACATGAATATTACAGACACAATTGCGTGACCTACATTTGCCCTGGCATGAAAAACAATGTCATTACTTGTTCTGAAGTGCTTATCTGTAAAATTGGCTTCTGCATATTTTGGGAAAGGAAATATATCATCTGTGAATGATAGAGAGTTTGTCCTTAACTGAATAACCAGGTAAACTATCTTTGGGGGTGGTTCAGTGAATAGCAGGGTTAGGTACACATATTTTGTATTAATTGATTTCCCGCATTCTTGTCTTTTCAGACTTTACTCACAGCTGTTCCTATCCCCATTACCCTTCCCCTCACCTAGCCATTCTGACACCCTATATCCTTGGAACAACCATCAGGGGATTGGACCTGCCTGGTGATGGGCCCTTTAGTGCATTCCAGCTTTCTTGAGGATACATGCAAAAAGAACTATTCATGGACAGAATGCAGAACAATGTCATACATTCACCCCAGTACAGAGATCCGTGCCTAAATCCATCGTTTTTTTGCTCGCCATTCCAGTTTGGACCCAGCCATATGCAAATCAGTCTTGACCCTGTGCCCAATGGGAACAGTCCAGCCCGAACTGCAGGCTAGGTCCTCCCTGGACAGGAAACAAGCATCATAGGACCGGTTTCGGGGTTTCACCCCTCTTCAGCCAGGATAGCTTGATTCCAGTGGCATGGAGAGTACGGGACTCACGTCTGAGCATACCCGTCCCACTCGGGGTGACAAATGCAAAAAGAACTATTGATGGACAGAATGCAGAACAATGTCATACATTCACCCCAGAACAGAGATCTGGGCCTAAATCCATCGCTTTTTGCTCACCATGCCTTTCCAGTTTGGACCCAGCCATATGCAAATCAGTCTTGACCCTGTGCCCAATGGGAACAGTCCAGCCCGAACTGCAGGCCAGTTTCTCCCTGGACTGGAAACAAGCATTATAGGACCGGTTTCGGGGTTTCACCCCTCTTCAGCCAGGATAGCTTGATTACAGTGGCATGGCGAGCACAGGACTCACGTCTGAGCATACCTGTCCCACTCGGGGTGACAAATGCAAAAAGAACTATTGATGGACAGAATGCAGAACAATGTCATACATTCACCCCAATACAGAGATCTGGGCCTCAATCCATCGTTTTTTTGCTCACCATGTCATTCCAGTTTGGACCCAGGCATATGCAAATCAGTCTTGACCCTGTGCCCAATAGGAACAGCCCAGCCCGAACTGCAGGCCAGGTCCTCTCTGGACTGGAAACAAGCATCATAGGACCGGTTTCGGGGTTTCACCCCTCTTCAGCCAGCCGTGGGTCCTGTGCTCTCCATGCCACTGGAATCAATCTATCCTGGCTGAAGAGGGGTGAAACCCCGAAACCGGTCCAGAGATGAGTTGAGATCCATATGTGGAAACGTGATCTAAAATTACCTCCTATCTAGAGAGAACGCTTTAATAAAAACCTAGATAAGGGTATGGTTTAAAATGAAAAGTGGATGTGAATTTGGGATATACAATGTGCCCCTCACATCGCATAGTGAAAACTGGTCGTAGTGAAGAATGGTATACCTGTTTCAGCCCACCTGCACCCTCTCGCGGTCCTTGGCTTTCGTCAGGACAAGTTGTTCCCTTTTTCTGGTTTCCCAAGTCTGGTGGAACACTGTCCCCTGGTTTTTCACTATATTCCAGTTTAACTCTCTCTGGAGAGATAGAGAACAATTTTCTCTGCGTTATGTTGTAATAAAGAGACCCCTATATGTCCCGGGGGAGACAGAGTTGGCATCCTTTGTCAGTGTGGGACATCCTCTTCAGTCTGGTCCCTACTGTCCCACAGAAATTTTCCTATTGAGATCCCTCTGGTAGAATGGTCCCACTCCCTGTTTTGATTTTTTATCACAATTTACCTGAAAGCTGAGTAGGATTATAAACATTTGAGGCTTCTATTTTCCTTTGTTGATCATTTTTGGCATAAATATTTTACACATTGCCTTTAAGGTAAACATGACTGCTTTCCCTGCCAGGGTTAAGCACAGGTCAAGTCAGTGACTTTTTGTGGCTCACTCTTTCAGGGATTGTGGCTATTGCTTGTCCAGGGCTCACACCCAAGTCAACCAACAACCCAGTTCTTCACAGTGAATGTAAGTGGCAAAATTGTAATGATTGAGTACTGTAAAATGCAACTAATCAAAAAAACATTGAATCCTGGGAAGTATCTTTATATAATTACCTTGTCAAAAGCACTTCATTAAATATAACCAAAGACAGAATAGAACTTTCCTAAAACAAAGTCAAAGAATGGAAATTCTTGCTCATCTAGCTTCTCTTAGCAACTGTCAGGCCTTACCTTATTGAGACCCAGTGAGTGAGCTCACAAGAATAGGACGTCTCATTTCACCATTAGCAGCAGATTCATGTCTCACTTCGGGCTTTAGGGCAAAACTTAAATTGGCCTCTCAGAACATTTTATTGTTTGTGACAATGGTGGCTCCCAGTGATTAATATTGTGTCCATCCTCACTCGAGAGAATTACACCATCTGTTTTAGAGGAGCTGCTAGGAGATGTGTTGCGCCATATCGGTTCTTCCCAAAGGACCACAGCTGGAATGGCATAGCACCTTCAAGCCCACTTCCAAGGGTCCAGTATTGAGGTGGTACTACTTGGGGGGTAGGATCACAGCGCACATAGTCCAGGTGCTAGTTTCAAGGTGTTTGGAGCCTTTTCTGTCCATGAGGTCCTGATCAGGAGGCCGCACAACTAGCCCATGTTGTCAGGTTGGCCATCCTGGGATCAAGATGCAAGTCCGGTCCTTTCATTCAGGCAGCAGGATAGCAGCGTAGTAGTCCTTCTTGCAGATCAGCACAGCAGTCCTCCATAGTCTTGCACAGGTCCAGGGGTGTACTTAAGACTTGGGTCTGACGGTACATTCTTTACACCAGATACCCACTTTGAAGTAGGAGAAGGCTCTGGAGGTTTCCACCCCGGAGGTGTTTCTAGTTTAATGCCTCACGCCCTGACCCCAGCTTGTCTGGAGTCATAAAAGACTAGTGCAAACCCTTTGTGATTGCTCAGGCAGAGGCTTTGTGAATTGTGGTAGGTGACAGCTCCTTCCCTTCATCAACTAAGGGATGGCCTACATGGCCAACACCTATTTCCCCTTTGTCTCACTGTCTTCGAGCATTTCACAAAGACAAACTGCCAGCAAATCCTAATAATGTGTCCCAGGATACAGGCAGCAACCACCAAATGGTTGGGACACGAAGAAGGCCAACTTTCTCAAGTTGGCATTTTCAGAGTTGCGACTTAAAATTAACCCCGGGCGTAGTGGGCATTGCTGGGCTACGCAGAGGTCCACGGAGTTGCAAACAAACTCTGTGGAACTCCGCTACCCCACATGCCACCACCCCCTATTAAGAAGTAAGTTAACATTAATTAAAAATAAACCTAAAACCACTTACCTGTGTACTGCAGCATCCCCGTGCTGCCCTCCTCCTCTTCCTCCCCATACCAATAATGCTTGAGGAAACTGTGAATGTGTGTGCACCGGCCCGCGCATGCGCATTCCTTGCGAGAAATGCGTGGACGCACATGCATGCGCAGTTTTCTCAAGCATTATCTGTACAGCGAGGAAGAGGAGGAGTGCAGCCCGGGGACACCACAGTACACAGGTAAGTGGTTTTAAGTTTATTTTTAATTAATCTTAACTTACTTCTTAACCCCTTCGACGCGCATGACGGAGCGGTTCCGTCATGCACGTCGGTTGTGCTGAGCGCATGACGGAACCGCTCCGTCATTGCCCCGCCCGCGCACGGAACCTTCAGCGTGGCGCGGATATCCGCGCCGCGCTGAAGGGGTTAATGGGAGGGTGGAGGCGAGTGCTGGCCAACTCCGCTCCGCTGCGGAGTGTGCGGAGATTTGCCTTCTCCACGTTCTCTGCGGAATGCAGAGAAGGCAAATCCCTGCACACTCTGAAGGGGAGGATACTTAAAATCCAATTTTACCATTAAAGAGAATGTTAGATTACAATTCGTTATACACCAAACTCGATATACCTATTTAAGTGTAATAAGGAAACACAATGTTATCCTATGGGAGAGGTAGGCCTTGCAGTAATTAAAAAAGTATTTAATCTTTTTTCACTACCAGGACAGGTAAAAGTTGAAAGTACATGTCCAACGTTTTGAGTACACTGCATCCTGCCCTCTACGAGTGGCTTTTATGCATTAAAAATGTAGATTTGGGCCTGGCAAAAGGTTTATTTGGCCAGGCTGAAATGGCATTTTAAAATAGCACACACAGGCTACAATGGCAGGCCTGAGACATTTTTTAAATGTTTACTTACGTGGTTGGCACAATCAGTGCTGGAGGCCCACTAGTTCCATTTAATTTACAGGCTCTGCGTACATGTAGTGTTATGCACTCACCAGGTCCAACTGCGAAAAAAAATTCAGAACTGATGATGGTCACGCTCGGCCAACAGTAAAAACACATGCTGGGCTCGACATCCAGCGGGTGCATTCGGTAGGTAAAGCCCTTAGAGGTGGTGTCGGCTTAAGAGTAGGCGGCATCCACTGGGTTACAATGTTAATAACAATGTAAGGATTCGTGTTTTTAGACAAATAATTTTTAGCTTGACGCTGCTCACACGCATTGTATTTATTTTAATCAGTCCATGCAGATCTTAACTCACTTAATGCTAAGTGCTGTTCTTAACTTAATTGGTGCACAGGTCTGCTCCCCGGTCCGCCCCAGCTTTGTTGTTTGTGCGGAGGGTAGCAGTCCCTCCCCTTTCCTAATCACTTCTGGTGGGGGCTTGCAGTTCGCACTCGGCTAGCAATAAAAACACTTGCTGGCCCGGATGCGCAGCGGGTGCAGTTGGTAGGCAAAGTCCTTAGATGTGGTGTTTCGTCTGAGGATTAAGCGGCATGCACTGTGTTACGGTGTAATAACAATGTAAGGATTCATGTTTTTAAAGACAAATACTTTTTAGCTTGACTCTGAGCACACACATTTTATTTATTTTAATCAGTCCATGCTGAGCTTGTAACTCACTTAGGGCCTCATGTAGGTAGCCCAATACCGGTCGGTAACGGCCGATTTTCGGTAAATATACCGTTACCGACCGGTATTTAGGCTTTTGATATGTAGGGGGATCATTTCTGTATTCGGTAATTTACCGAATCGGTAAAATTACCGAATCGGTAATTTCACCGATTTGGTAAATACCGAATACAGAAATGAGATGTAGGGGGAGTGTGTGTTGGGTGTGGGGATTCGTTATTTACCACCAACTAAAAGTTGGTGGTAAATGACGAATGTCTCAGTTAAGGCATTATTTGGCCCTTAGATGTGTGCAATGTGGCAGACACACATGCCCTCAGGGCATGTATGTGTGCCACATGTGCACACATGCAGGTATCAGGGGTGCAACAGGGTGTCAATGTGACACCCTGCCACCCTTGATTGAGCTCCCCCTATTACCGATTTGGTATTTACCGATTCGGTAATGGTAACTGGCTTCCCATTGATTCCTATGGGCCTCCTGGCCCATAGGAATCAATGAGATACAGGTTACCATTACCGAATCGGTAAATACCGATTCTAAAATACCGACACTTACCGAATCGGTATTTTTTTACCTACATTACATTTACCGATTCATAAATACCGAATCGGTAAAATTCGGTATTTAAGAATCGGTAAATGTAATTTACCTACATATGGCCCTTAGTGCTTAGTGATGCTCTTAACTTACATAGAGTGCAGGTTTTCTTCCCTGGGCCTCTGGGCTCAGCCGTTCGTGCGGAGGGTAGCATTCTCTCCCCTTTCCTAATCACTTTCGGTGGGGCTTGTAGGTCATGCTCAGCCAACAAAAAAAAAACACATGCTAGGCCAGACGTGCAGCAGGCGTACCGCTGGCCGACAAGGCAAGCACGTCTGCACCATGCCAAGATCACGCAGAACACCAGAGACGCTGCCCTTTTTCCTCCAGAAAAGGAAGTTAGGATTACATGGTCAGGCAAGGATCTTCATTTACTTAATCTAACAGATCATGCCTGTCTTCAGTTTAATCCTAGTCAGAATGCCCCCAGTTTTAAATGCAACAACTGTGGATTTATCGAGAGTCAACAACTAGATGTCCTCTTTGTCACAGAAACATAGGCAACTAATCACTCCTACACTGATTTAATAATTGCAATCCCTCCACGGTACACTGATAGATTGATAAAAAAAGATGGAGGCTTAGGATTAATTTATATAAGTAATTTTGAATGTAAAATTGAGTCCTCACCTAGTTCAAACTGCAAATCTCTTAACGTCAGTCTTGAACAAGCAACTATGCCTTCGAAGTCATGCTTATCTATTCTGACCCAGGCCCAAAAAGCGATTTTCTACACTCTATTTCAACTTTGGTCGAAGGAGGGGCTTGCAACAGGCTACTTATAGTACTCAGGGATTTTAACTTTAATTTAGATTCTACTTAGGATAAAGATACAGAGGTTATTTTTAACATAATGAAGGCCTTCAACCAACCCCAACTCCTATATCAACCCACACATAGCGCTGGTCATACTTAGATGCTATTTTTACCAATAATCATTCCATTTCAGTGAAGGACTTTCTTCCTCTTACATGGTCTGACCATAAAACCATCACTTTCAATTTAACTGTTCTCCACCCTGCATTAAGTACGAAAACAGATCACAATCCTACATCACATTTTCTTTGGTCCGAAACCAATTTTAATATTTTGCAAACAACACCTTCCTCAGGAGTATCATACCCAACTAGCCGACCCTACCAGGGCCACAGAGAATTACACACGCGGGTTAAACTTCGCCATTCCAAAAGCTGTGCCCCAAAATTGTTGGGGACATAAAAAAATTAAACAATCTGCAGCCTGGTTCACTGAAACTCTCCGTCGTGAAAAACAAAAGTGTGGAAGACAAGAAAGAAAATGGCAATCAAAATATAAATCCTCTGATAAAGCAATTTACAAACAGACTCTGGCTAACTATAAAGCAATCATTATCAGGGAAAAATCAGAGTGATGCGAAGAAGTGCTGCTGCCGGGAAGATGAAAATTGCGTGGTGGAATTCAAGCCTGGACCTGAGGTGAGAAGAACCTGAAAGCAGAGGGAACAGAGTCTGGGTCACTTCAGGGTGACCAGGGGCTCGGTAGATGAATGCCCACCGATGTCGGGTTCTTCAGGTGTGAAGATAGGATGCTTGACTCTGCAGCCACGGGGACCAGGAGACGTCGATGACAACCAAAGCCCAAAGGTGAGCTGTTCCATGAAGGATGTCGAGTGCTGAGGGGTCAGTGTCCGGATTGTCCGGATTGAACACCAACAAGGTTTGGCAGATGCAACCCATGCTAGCAGAGGAAACAAGTTACGGTGAGGACCAGCAAGGTCCAGGAGACTCTCCAAGCTATGGGGAGTCAGGGCACGTCTGGAGCAATCAGGGAAGCCCACGGGAAATAAAAGTTACCTTCACAGGGACCCACAGGCCAACGGACCAGGGATCGCGAGGAAACCTTGAGCTGAATCACGAAGTACCAGTCCACGGAGCACTCGTGGAGTGGAGGCCGGAAATCTTCAGTTGAAATTCTGCTTGGGGTCAGGACTACGCAAAGCCCAAAGCACAGCCTTAGGAATCGCCAAAAAGCATATGCTGCTGCAAAAGTACACGGTGTACAGGGGTTCGGGTTGCACGGTCCCCACGAGGGATACTGGTCTTAGGATTACTGAGAGAGCAGATCAACCTCAGAGTCACTCGGGAACCCACCTCCTATGTTGCAGAAATCTTCGGAGTCCTCAGGAGCTCGGGAGATGCAAACCGGTCAGATGCGTTAAGGCGCCTGCTGCTGCAGGGGGAAAACTCCTTTACTCCAAGGGAGATTCTTCTGTCGTCCAGCGAAGTGTAGACCATTGAAGTACGTGGTTTCTGCTTGCAGAGATTAGTCCAGGTAAAATCTAAAGTCCTGTAGTCAGGTTTCCTACTATACACCCAAGGAAGGGGTTGGACAAACTCTGGGGACCCACCTATGGGAGGATCAGGACAGAGGGGTGGCTACACCCATGTTCTTTGTCCAGTTTCACGCCAGAGCAGGAGCAAATGGCTCCTGCAACTGGTTTGAGCTGGACTATGCATAGGGACACCAAATGTGCCCCCAGTGCAGACTTTCTGGCACTCTCAGAGTGCACCCACTCAGCCTCAATACACTAAAGCCTGTCTGGGAGGTGGTCACACCTCCCTGTGACAGGAAACCTATTGTCAGGTCTACCTCTACTTGAGCTTGGCTCAGCAGCAGGAGGGCAGGCTCATGTCTGTGTCTGGCAGCATCCATTTTGTGATGCCCAGGTCGAGAAAGCTGGTACCAGGTGTACCGGTGTTTCACATAAGTCCCTCTAGAAGGGTGGAATCATACCTCCCCCACCAGTTACTGGCGGGGAGGTATGATTCCAAGGTGTTTGACACCAAAAACAACATGTGTCTAAGCAGCTGTTTTAGGTTAGCATTTACCGCAAGGTTATAATGCACTTAAATATATATGGTTGGCTGCATAACAGACAACCCTGGAAAATAGGTTCCGAGGGCTGCAGAGGGGCTCTGCTCATGCAGGGGCACCCTCTCACATAAAACCCAGCACCCTGCCTTCAGGATAGATAAGGCCTGCCATAGGGGTGACTGTAGCAGACCTGTGGTGTCATTTTGAATGGCCTATCAGGGGTGGCACTATACATGCTTCATCCCCTTGGAGGCCTCTGCGGTACCTATGCCCTGGGTACATGGTGTACCATATACAGTATCCAATCTGGACTGTACCTAAAGTACATGCAAACAATTTACAGGAGAAAGCAGATACACTGGGGTCCTGAATAGCAGGATCCCCGTCAGTCTAAGTCGAAAACCGTGATACATCAGCAAAAAGTGGGGGTAACTTTAAGAATCTGATCCTACTCTCCTACACTTAACCTAATCAGGTCCACTAAATCAGGATCACGGCTTGATCCCTGTCCTCTCGAAATATTAAAAAAGATTCCAACCCCAAGTGCCTTGTATCTCACTAATATCTTTAATGGGATGTTCAGTTCCAGGACCTTTTCCAAATTATGGAAAAGGGTATCCATGCTGCCACTCCTCAAGAAACTTAATCCAGACCCTGATAACCCAGCTAACTATTGCCCTATCTCCAGGCTGACTGTTCCAGCAAAGATAGTGGAAATACTCATCAACTTGCAAATGACTCAGTTCATTTGGGACAATCAGCTATTGGACCCCGCCCAATTCGGTTCCAGGGCTGAACATAGCACAGAAACAGCCATTTTCGATAAAGGAGGTTCTGCAGCTCATGTCCTCCTTGACTTGTCAGTGGCGTTTGACACAGTCGATCATGCTTCTCTCATTGATCGCCTCAATAAACTGGGCATCACAGACAAAGTGCACAACCTACTTCACTCATTCTTAACCGACAGGGTGCAGTCTGTTATGATGGAGAATTCTACATCCAAATCTTTCTCTCTGCCTTTCGGGGTCCCTCAAGGATCTTCCCTGAGTCCCCTACTTTTTAATATATATGTGGTTGAACTCTCCTCCCTGATCAGATCCTTTGGGATCTCCTCCACTTTAGATGCGGATGACATGCAGATTGTCGTGTCAGCCGCAAATAATGTGGATGCTACCATCTCCCAATTTCATGACTGTATGAGAGCAGTCAGCATCTGGGTAGGTAAACATTGCCTTAAACTTAACTAAGAAAAAAATGAAGTCATTCTTTTTGGCAAAAGCACATTTTTGGAACCCAGCTTGCTGGCCTAAAAAGTTAGGAATTCTCCCCATCCAGCTCCAAAAAGCAAAACATCTGGGAGTAATCATTGATGACAAACTGAACTTTAACAAGCAAATCTGTTCCATGGTCTCTTCCAGTTTCAACTTGTTGAGAATTTTTTTGAAGATTCTCCCTTTCATCCCTTTGACCTCCAGAAAAACAGTCATTTCTTTACTGGTCCTTTCAAAATTGCACTACTGTAACGGACTGTATGTCAAGCTCCAGAAGCAGTACAAATGGAAAATACAAAGTGTTCAAAACGCAGCGGCACGACTTTTTCTTGATCTGCCCAAGTTTCATCCTGTCTCAGCATCCACCAAGATGCTCCATTGGCTCTCAATAGATAACCCCATCAAATTCAAGGCACTGTGCCTTGCCTACAAGGCCTTACACTACTTGGGGCCCAGCTAACTTAGACATACCTTCTCCTGGTACATACCCAATCAAGATTTACGAGCAAAAAATACATTGATGATTTCTCGTCCCAAATTCAAGAGAGTTAAATGGGGGGAAGCTCTTTCTCTTCTGAAAGGGTTTGGGATAAAATAATAAAAGGAAGACTTTCAGTGCTGGGTTTGCTCAGCAGCTGTGCGACACTGTGTAACAGGATTTTGACACTTAATGGAGTGTGAAGTTATCATGCATCCATCTTCACCAATTTCTACCTGTGAAATCAATTTATGACACCCTTTTTCTTGTATGAGACAAAGCACTGATATGTTTGCCTACTGAGAGAAATTCCAACTGCACACTCCTGTTTTGGATACTGCATCATAAAAGCAAGCATAATGTTAGAATGCATGATATCTGTAGTAATGAGAAACTATGTTAAGAAATGATAAACTTATGCTGAAGCATTTACGTATTTTAGAAGAAAAGATGAAAAACCAAACAGTAACCTTTAGAACTTATATTGACGAACAATAATGTGCATTGAAAAATGTATTCCATATTAACTACAGTAGAATCTCGTGTATGGACACTAATGGAGTATAGAGAATGCATTTAACTACGAAACTGACAGAGTGTTGTAGGGCAATTGTAACGTAATATATATATATTTACACCCATTGAAAAGTGAAATGCAAAAATTCAAACTTGCCTGGTAACGTACAAATAATGACTAGAGAGCGAGATTTTTTTCCAGTAGTGCTTAATACTGACATGTATTTCATGAGAGACTCTTATTTGGATTAATAAGAAAAGTCTAAATGCATTTATAAATGTGGGAATTGTAATAACATAAATATTTTGTGATTTATCTTTTTTCTGCTTAGGCATATAGAAACTGTCACACAAGCCTTATGAGAACTTTCTGTAAAGTTTCCATTTGTATTCTCGTTTACAATGGAGTCATTTCTCACATGTAGCACACTATATTGTAATTATAACAACTTTGTTGCATCCCAGCGAAATTTGCCTGGGAACGGACTGATGACAGATGTCTTAATGTTCTGCCTACTTCTGAGAATGTTACTACACCCTCACTAAATGGAATATAATGATCCTAAAGAAAAATGTGAAAAAAGGATTAATTAATACTTCCTGATTTGTATATTTTACTGATCACCAAATAACAGCCCATCGTGAGCGACCAATAAAACCCCATGGACTGATGGAATCGATACTTTAAGGGGTGTAAACTTGGATGTATTGGAGTATAATTGGCCAAATTAAGGAGGAGTTGAGGGCTGGTTGTCTGACTTGTCTTGGATTCCCTGTTTGGCATGCTGTTGGTTTTTTCCTTGATCCACGCATGTTTACCTGCTGTGACTTTTCTTTCCTTGCCCCTAATCACTCGTTCTGAGTGGAATAGACTCTAACAAACTAAACCTTAAGGGAAATGAGACCTTTCCTGTGCTATTGCCGGCTGGCAAGCAGGCGCAGGTAAGCAACCGTTCTCGGCTGAGGGGTTATTCTGACTCCTGAATTGGTAAATGGTGCTACATAACGGACACAAACTGATTTCTTGAGGACAGAACCCAAAATGACATTTATTGGTTTGTATGAGCATCACTGAACCTGTAATTCCATGTACTGTGTGGTTTTCTTTAGCTATTACATCTCTTGTTATTAAATCTGATCTTTATTTATTTTTAATTTTTTTATTTTTTTCTGATCTGATCTTTAAATGTATTTCTGTCATTCTAGAGGCATTAGATAATTGTTCTTACTAAATTACCTTTCTCGATTCTGTCTCATTCTTTTGCTGATATTCTTTATCTCTGGAAATCTAGATTCATGGCTGATAAAGGTGTTAAGGTATGTTGAAGCATTAGTCTTAGTTAACAATTATCTATTTCAGGACCTCATAGGATAATAGTTCATTCCCCGAATATTCTAGTCCCCTATAGCTCAACGCAAGATCCTTCCGAGGATCTAAGCAGTGATGTTAGCAGTTGGTAGTAGAAGCTAACTGTTGAGAGTTAGTGATGAAAAATGGGCCTGATAAATCAAGTTTAAACTATACTACAAAAGATAAAGTAAGTTTTCCAGCCCACTTCTGCTGGATCACATTCCTGAGACCTTCGGTATTTGTTAGGTAGATATGCATTCAACCAGGACATCGGTTTTTCTAAAGATGCAATACACTGGAAATAACAAGGGGAGGCAGTGTTCTGCTCGATTTTCCCGGTCTTCTTGTATTAACAGGTGATTGAATGTGACTTCAGTCTCTTACCATTCAAGCCTAAGGGTTAGAGTAGTGGATGGAGCCTATTTACTAGGCACTTCGACATGATTCTGTGCTCTTCCCCATAGATCAGGGCTTGCACATATAGCCTAGGGGATAGATTCGTTAGTATTAGGGATAACCTGTCCTGTAGTGAGGGTATTTCATGGAGCCGTGCTGAATGCAGGCCTGGTAGGCCTCAAACGGGAGAGACTCCATCTTTCTTTCTGCTCCGGCAGCTTGGGATTCTTCTAGGTCAAACGTAATGTTTTAGTTATGAGGTGTTATTCGCTTGGAGAGAACCGGTTCAGGCCGGCCCTTATCGAAGGATTGTATTTTTCTTCATGCCGAAGACACTACATCAGGCCGGCCGGCTGGGAACGTGTCCTTGGTACGGGGAGGTACAAGAATTTGGTGGCCGGCAGGTTACGGGCCGGAATTTTCCATGAGGAAATGCACCTCTATATTAGTGAAAGTCTGAGGCAGTTACAAGAGCAGTCCGTAGGCGGCATCTAGCCGTTAGCAGTAAATCTACTACTTATTCCAGGGAAGACAGACGCCATCTTGAAGGCGGAGAAGAACTGAGAGACAGATGCTTTCCTAACAGAATAACCAGAGAGGAGAAAGTAGCCGATAAGGAAGAGGTCCCAGTGACTCGGAGAAGGGTGCCAGGCGAGACGAGGCACAGACGAGAAGGGAGCCTAGATGACCACTGAGTGCAGGCTACATACTACTAAGGTGATGTCGACCCTTTCTTATTAGAGTGTACAACTTAATCTTTCACTTTTCTTTGCAGGTTATGTGGTATATCGTAATGTTATGTGATTGTATGTGCAATGAGTAATAAAGTATCCAGTTTGTAGTGAACCAACATGTGCTGTGTGTTCTTGTATAAGAGGGTAGCCTATTCTTCTAGTCAGCTGCGGCTACATGAACAGATGTTAACCCTGATCAGGTAAGTGGTAACTGAATAAGGGAAAGAGGAGCCCCTCAAACCTGAGAACAGGCTATGCCCGAACTGGCAATCCTTGTGTGATCTGATGAATAGTGAGACAGATTCCCTTTTTGTATGTTATGGTGATCATAGGATGAACTGTCGTATGAGACTGCCATCTGGGTAGAGAGGTCTTGGTTCGTATGGGACCGCGAGGCCGCCATTTGTGATACTGTCATATGGGCAGAGAGGTCTGGGTTCGTATGGGACCGCGAGGCCGCCATTTGTGATACTGTCGTATGGGCAGAGAGGTCTGGGTTCGTATGGGACCGCGAGGCCGCCACTTGTGATACTGTCGTATGGGCAGAGAGGTCTGGGTTCGTATAGGACCGCGAGGCCGCCACTTGTGATACTGTCGTATGGGCAGAGAGGTCTGGATTCGTAGGGGATCGCGAGGCCGCCGATTGTGCTGATACTGTCGTATGGGCAGAGAGGTCTGGGTTCGTATGGGACCGCGAGGCCGCCATTTGTGATACTGTCGTATGGGCAGAGAGGTCTGGGTTCGTATGGGACCGCGAGGCCGCCACTTGTGATACTGTCGTATGGGCAGAGAGGTCTGGGTTCGTATGGGACCGCGAGGCCGCCACTTGTGATACTGTCGTATGGGCAGAGAGGTCTGGATTCGTAGGGGATCGCGAGGCCGCCGATTGTACTGATACTGTCGTATGGGCAGAGAGGTCTGGGTTCGTATGGGACCGCGAGGCCGCCACTTATGAGATCTTGGTATGCATAGTAGGAATCCCCTGTCCTTAGGTGATAGATATATGTGGTTGTAGGATTGTAAATAGGTTCTAGGGAGGGGGTAACGTTCTGGCTGGGTTAGTGAGGCTCTGATGAGCGGGTTCTATCTGATCCGAAAACCCAAGCAGAACATTTGGCGTCACGAACCGTTTACGAAACCTGTGTGCGTTGTGGTTGTATTGTGTTTGTCTTCGGCGTGTGCGTGGTTTTGTTTCTATATTATTTATATATACCTGCGTGTAGTTTTCTTTTCTCTTTTTTTTTTTTTCTCTTTCTCTATTTTCTCTTTTTCTTTCTTTTCAAAGATGTTTTCTAGAAAGTCGAAATCTACTTTTAAGTTGCCCGTTGATATTCCCGGCTGGGATTCAACGCCTTATGAAGCCTTAGCCCGTGAGTGGGCTGATTCTACTGGTTTGAGTGAGAATTGGAATTCTTTTTTGGAGCTGGCGGAGCCGGCTAATGTGATTACTTGCTTACAGAAGGCGCCGGTATCTAAGGGTGATGAGCTTCCCGTTTTAGGGCGCAGAGGTTGGATTGTTCTGTCTGCGTACAGGATTCTCCATGAGAGGTTGATGAAGTTGCAGAACTTGCATAAGGATTTGGAAGCAAACTTTGTTGAAATTCAGAATGCTCATACTTTGTTGCGGTGTCAAAATAAGTTGCTTGCTGACAAACTTGAGACGTACCAAACTATTGCCGAGAGAGCGGCTGTGCGAATTGCTCGTTATAAATACAAGAATCGGCGTGGTCGAGTTTCGACGCGGAAGGTGCGTCTGGTCGTGGCGAAAGCCGGACTGGATTGGAATCCTGATGAATGGGATGGTAATATCTGGAACTCGAGTGATTCTCCTTCCTCGGGTGAGGAGTCTGCCAAGCGCGAATCCTCTCGCTCCGGCCGTGCTTGTAAATCTGCTTCTTGCGCCTCTGATGGTGCACCCCGTGATTGCGCTCGTCCTTCGAGCGGAGTCGATGCTTCTTCCACTGATTGTTCCTCTACGTGTACTGGTCGTGCTCCTTGTGATGCTCATCCCGCGGTCTCGGCGCATCCAGTTTTTCGACGGAAGGTGCAGCAGGCTCCCGGTGCTCCGAATGGTATTGCTTTAGACTCTTTGGAGGATTTTACTCAACAAGAAATTAGTGATATTTTGCAGCGATTTCGGCAGCGAGTTGGTGAGCCCTTGCTCACATGGATGGTGCGCCTTTATGAACTGGGCGCTGCTGGCATTATGTTGGATGCTGGCGATTGTTTGAAGTTTTGTTCCTTGAGTTCGGATTCTACTGTACAGGATCATTTTCGTAACTTTAATGGTGGTGGTCAAATTTCTTTGCTTCAATTGGCGACTGAGGGTTGTAATCAAAAATATCCTACTGAGTCTGACTGGCCTGTGAATGACAAACCGTGGTATACTTTGCGCGATGCTGCGCAACGCCTCAAAGAGGAGGTGTTGAAAACGGCAATTTTTCTGAATACTGCTGACCGGTTGCTTGATGCTTTCTTGACGTCTTCTGTGCGGAATCGTATTATTCGTTCTTCCCCTGTTGCTTATAAGCAGGTCATGATGACTTTATTGATTAATCAGACTGGTAACATGTTGTCTGTGGTGCTGGAATCGGTACGCCAACTCGGTGAGTTGGGTGAGTGGTTTAAACCTGAACGGCAGTCCCGGCCTGACTTTCGTACTCCTGGTGAAAATAAATTTACTAGACGTGATATGTTTCTTGCTCTTCTGACTGATGGTGTGCGTAAGGAGGACATTGATGGTGAGACTACTTCTCGTTTGTGGGAAATGTTTCGCAAACGTGGCTTGGATCGTAAGGAGGGTGCCCGGCGTGTTCGGACAACTGAGTGTGATCGTGGTTTTTCTGACGGTAGCGGTGATGACGACCGCCGTGGGCGCTCTGATCGTCGTGATGATCGCCGTTATGCGCGTGATTTGTCCCCCCGTCGTGAGAGAGACAGGGAGAGAGAGGGGGAAAGAGAGAGGGGGAGAGATGATTATGTTAACAGCAGACGTAGAGATGATAGGGATCAATCCCCTGAGTTGAGAAGGAGAGAGGATCGACACATATTGGCCGATCGAAACCCGCAGTACAATGCAGGGAACAGTAATCCATTTCGTAATGGAGATGGATATGAACAGGAGGTATCGATAACTAGGAACCGTGAGAGTCTTTATCCTGATTTATCCTGGTACACAGAACACAATAAAAAGGACTAGGAAATAGGTCAAGCTCCAGTACACAGATGGGCTCACAGAGATAATAGACCCTATGTAGATATTGATATTTATTGGAGACATCGTAATATCCAAAGGGCCCGAGCATTGGTAGATACAGGAGCGGAGGCCACTCTTATTCATGGAAAATCAAAGAAGTTTAAAGGTCAGCCTTTTACAATTACCGGATTAGGTGGAAAGGAAACTCCCGCAGTTCAAACCTTACTTGAAATGAGAATAGGTAGAATTCCTAGAAAAGAATACTCTGTATTAGTGGTGCCACTCTTAGAATTCATAATTGGAATTGATATTTTGAAAGGAATGACTTTGCACTTAGATGATGGATGTTACCAATTTGGAACTAAACATTATATATCGTCCAGGCCTGTACGGGTTGGTCGTTTAAGAATGCCCCCCATAAAAGTTCCTCAGGCGACAAAAGTGGTTCGTCAGAAGCAGTATCGTATTCCAGGTGGTCATGAAGAGATTAGTACCACTATTCAGGAGTTGGTGGATGCAGGAGTTATAACCCCAGTTACTTCTGCTTGGAATAATCCTGTTTGGCCTGTACGTAAGAGTGATAATTCTTGGCTCATGACTGTTGATTATCGAGAATTGAATAGACACACACCCTCTTTGACTGTTGCAGTACCGGATGTTATTACCCTAATTGAAAGAATCCAGAAACATCCAGGTACATGGTATGCATCCATTGATATTGCTAATGCTTTCTTTTCGATTCCGATTGCCCCTGAGTGTCAGGAACAATTCAGTTTTACGTGGAACGGGCGTCAGATGACGTTTAGAAGTCTTCCTCAGGGCTATGTGCATAGTCCTACGATATGTCACCGGCTGGTGGCAGAGCATCTGGCTGAGGTACCAGTTCATCCACAAATTCAGATATGTCACTATATTGATGATATTTTGATCCAAGGTGAATCACAAGAAGAAGTTCAGACCCAATTGGATAGAGTCATTGAGTGCTTGCGTGAGAAAGGTTGGGAAATCAACCCGGATAAATTACAAGGTCCATCCCAGGCTGTGAAATTTTTGGGTATTAATTGGCAGGAAGGGCACCGAGAAGTGATCCCTCAGGTTAAACAGAAAATTCTTGATTTTGCAGTTCCGAGAAATAGGAAAGAAGCCCAAAGCTTCATTGGTTTGTTTGGATTTTGGCGCCAGCATATTCCTCATTTGAGTCAAATATTGGCCCCTTTGTACCAGGTCACTCGTAAAAAGAATGCATTTGAATGGGGTAAACCACAGCAAGATGCGTTCAGTCTGGCAAAAGAAGCAATTCAGCATGCTCTGGATTTATGGCCTGTATGTGATGGTGATGTGGATTTGAATATGTCTGTACAAGGCCTTTATGCGAATTGGAGTTTGTGGCAGAAACAAGGTAAGAGTAGAGTACCGTTAGGTTTCTGGACCAAAAAGTTACCTGATGCTGGTGAGCGTTATACACCTTTTGAGAAACAGCTACTTGCATGTTATTGGGCTCTGGTGGATACCGAGCAATTGACTTTGGGACATGATATAGTTTTGCGACCTGAAATTCCTATCATGCAGTGGGTTATGAGTTCGCCGAAAACTCACCGAATTGGACACGCTCAAGAGGCGAGTGTGATTAAATGGAAATGGTATATACAAGACAAGCCACTTGTGGGACAAAAAGGAGTTGCATCTTTGCATGAGCAGGTGGCACGGGCGCCATCAACTGAAACTGAGAGTGAATGTTCCGTACCCTTAGTACAGGAGTCTCCTGTTAAGTGGGGTAAACCTTTTGATGATTTGTCTGCAGAGGACAGAAACCATGTCTGGTTTACGGATGGTTCAGCAAGGTTCATAGGGACGAAACGGCATTGGAAGGCAGTGTCCTATAATCCGATCACACAAAAATTGCTGAGTACAACTGGTGAGGGTAAGAGCAGTCAATTTGCTGAACTCTATGCTGTTTATCAAGTTCTGAAACAAGAGTTACCTGGCACATGTCATATTTTTACCGATTCTTGGTCTACTGCCAATGGACTGGCAGTTTGGTTACCGACTTGGCATTCCCATAGTTGGAAAATCCATTCCAAGGAATTGTGGGGAAAAGAATTATGGCAGGAGATTTGGGAAATGCTCCCACAGAGTACTGTTACAATCTTCCATGTGGATGCTCATACCCCGATAGACTCTCTTGACAAATTCTTTCATAATATTGCAGATGAGAAATCTAAAATTGCTGAGGCAGTGGTGGACACGCAAGATTCTGATATTGCGGGATTGGCGAAATGGGCCCACCAGAAAGCAGGACACTTTGGAGAGAAAGCCACTAGCAGGTGGGCTGCTGATCGAGGAATTTATATTCCCCTAGATTTAATTAAAAATGTTATTCTACATTGTCCCATTTGTCAGCATATCAGGCAGCGCAAAGTGCCCCAAATTGTTAAAGGTCATTTACATCGCGGGAAATTGCCCGCTCAAATTTGGCAGATTGATTACATTGGTCCACTTCCTATGAGTAGGAATTGTCAATATGTTTGCACCATTGTTGATACATACAGTGGCCTGTTGGTGGCCCTTCCCTGTAAGCAAGCTACCCAATTGAATACTATTAAAACATTGGAATTGATTATGATGTATTATGGTGTGCCATTCCAAATTCAATCTGATAATGCATCCCATTTTCGTGGAAGATTGGTACAGGAATTCTGTGTGGAAAACAATATTGAATGGGTATTTCATATACCATATTATCCACAGGCCTCGGGTCTTGTGGAGAGATTGAATGGCCTGCTAAAAGACCAACTTCGCAAATTAACAGATGACAAGTATAAGAATTGGCGAGATTTTTTGCCTCAAGCGCTATTGATTTTGAATAACCGTCCTTTTCTAAATGCTGAATCCCCACTTATGCGTTTGTTTCCTCCGAATGTTGATGCTAAACCTAACGAGATCAGAGAGACTGTGATGTACTGGGAGATTACTCCCGGAGATTTGGCTCCATGTAGAGCGACCCCAGGGTCGGCAGGTTTAGACTTGCATGCCGTGGATGACACCATTATAAAAAGTAAAGATCGAGTCATCATTGAGACAGGTGTTGGTGTTCAGATACCACCTGGAAATTTCGGATTAATTGCCCCTAGATCGGGGCTGGCTGTAAAAGGCATTCAGGTGCTTGGAGGAATCATTGATAGTGATTATCAGGGAGAGATTAAGGTGCTCCTGCTGAATAGCAGTGAGGTTGACTTACTGATACATAAAACTGACCGAGTGGCTCAATTGCTAATAATGCCTTTCTTCAGTGGTGAGATGGTAAAAGGCACTGCCCCAACGTTGCTAACTGTACGAGGCCAGAAAGGTTTTGGCTCTACCGATAATCCTGGGGCCAGAGTTTGGGTGCAGTCGCCTAAGAATCCCCCTGAACAAGCAGAGGTCATTGCAACCGGTCAAGATAACACCATTTTAGTTATGAGACCAGGGAAAGATAGCTGGGAAGCAGTCCCGGCTGACAAATGTTATTTACGAGAATGAATAATGCCTGTATTTGATTCTCTTTCAGATCATTCTTTGGACTGTTGCTGCAGGATGTGTCGGCGTCGGACTGTTTTCGGGCTGGTGCGACGAGAAAGGAGGGATCCCATCAACCCGGGATGAGTTGAAAACCCGAGTGTCGCGTTCCTTCGCTGCGTGGGATTCGTCGCCAAACTTTTGGGTTACATTGGCCAAGCAAGTGACGAAGACCCCTCATTTCTGCTTGACACCGATGAGATCAGTAACTGATATATTAGCAACCTGTTTGGTTGCTGTCCCTGCTTCATTGGAGACCCTGACTCATATTTTTAATATAACAAATGCTCGTCCCAATGTTCTTCTGGGCGATTTCGCTGCCCATGAGTATTGCCCCTTGTGTACTGTACTGTCAGACCCGATACCGCCTGTCCAGTCCCAAATAGTTACCTATAATATTACACAAGGCGATTTATGTTTTTTCCTTACTTGTGATCCTAGTGCGATTTCTGAATGTATGCGTTTAAAATTGAAAGGTGCCACCTCATTCACCGCTCATGAACGAACTTTGTGCTTTCAAAGGACACCGAAAACATGTACTTCTGTTCAGAACAACATGACTTGTAAGAGTATGGTAGTTACCCCCAGTCACTATCGCACGATGTTACTACCTGCCGGATGGCTTTTCTCATGTGGTAATACTTCCTGGCCATATATCCCCGCAAATATTTCTGGAGGCCCTTGTGCCATTACTAGACTGAGCCTACTCATGTTTTCTTCACATCCGAATGCCAACTCTCGTGTGATCCGAGATACAGTGAGGTTACAGGAGGATTGTGACTCATCTTTGCATTTATATTCCAAGTCTGAATACCTTAGCCTGGCTGTTTCAATTATTGGTGTTCCTGCTTTGGCAGTTTATAATGCCAAATCTATTGGGAAAATGGCCTGCTGGATGGTAAAATCCATCAATCATACTTCTACAGTCCTGTCTGACATGCTATTAGACGCCCAGGGTGAACGAAGGGCTATCTTACAAAATAGAGCGGCTATTGATTATCTTTTGCTTAAACATGGACACGATTGTTCTGATTTTGAGGGTCTTTGTTGTTTTAACCTATCGGATCATACAAAATCCATTCAGGTTCACATTGACAAATTACATGACTTGACAGAAGAAGTTAGAAAACACATAGACCAGGGCTGGTTTGACTGGCTCTTTAATTGGTTACCTGATTTGCATATGTTACGTCAAATATTTGGAGGTATTCTGATTGCTATCGGCATTTTGATTTCTATCTGTTGCTTTATTCAGTGTATTCCTTCATTACTTCAATTCTGCATACCTGGTACTAGACATAGATCAGTTAGTCTTGTTTCATATTATTCTTCCACAGATGTTAGTTCTGTTTAATGAATGTATAATAGACTGAAGTCAAGGGTGAAATGTTCTGCTCGATTTTCCCGGTCTTCTTGTATTAACAGGTGATTGAATGTGACTTCAGTCTCTTACCATTCAAGCCTAAGGGTTAGAGTAGTGGATGGAGCCTATTTACTAGGCACTTCGACATGATTCTGTGCTCTTCCCCATAGATCAGGGCTTGCACATATAGCCTAGGGGATAGATTTGTTACTATTAGGGATAACCTGTCCTGTAGTGAGGGTATTTCATGGAGCCGTGCTGAATGCAGGCCTGGTAGGCCTCAAACGGGAGAGACTCCATCTTTCTTTCTGCTCCGGCAGCTTGGGATTCTTCTAGGTCAAACGTAATGTTTTAGTTATGAGGTGTTATTCGCTTGGAGAGAACCGGTTCAGGCCGGCCCTTATCGAAGGATTGTATTTTTCTTCATGCCGAAGACACTACATCAGGCCGGCCGGCTGGGAACGTGTCCTTGGTACGGGGAGGTACAAGAATTTGGTGGGCGGCAGGTTACGGGCCGGAATTTTCCATGAGGAAATGCACCTCTATATTAGTGAAAGTCTGAGGCAGTTACAAGAGCAGTCCGTAGGCGGCATCTAGCCGTTAGCAGTAAAGCTACTACTTATTCGAGGGAAGACAGACGCCATCTTGAAGGCGGAGAAGAACTGAGAGACAGATGCTTTCCTAACAGAATAACCAGAGAGGAGAGAGTAGCCGATAAGGAAGAGGTCCCAGTGACTCGGAGAAGGGTGCCAGGCGAGCCGAGGCACAGACGAGAAGGGAGCCTAGATGACCACTGAGTGCAGGCTACATACTACTAAGGTGATGTCGACCCTTTCTTATTAGAGCGTACAACTTAATCTTTCACTTTTCTTTGCAGGTTATGTGGTATATCGTAATGTTATGTGATTGTATGTGCAATGAGTAATAAAGTATTCAGTTTGTAGTGAACCAACATGTGCTGTGTGTTCTTGTATAAGAGGGTAGCCTATTCTTCTAGTCAGCTGCGGCTACATGAACAGATGTTAACCCTGATCAGGTAAGTGGTAACTGAATAAGGGAAAGAGGAGCCCCTCAAACCTGAGAACAGGCTATGCCCGAACTGGCAATCCTTGTGTGATCTGATGAATAGTGAGACTGATTCCCTTTTTGTATGTTATGGTGATCATAGGATGAACTGTCGTATGAGACTGCCGTCTGGGTAGAGAGGTCTGGGTTCGTATGGGACCGCGAGGCCGCCATTTGTGATACTGTCGTATGGGCAGAGAGGTCTGGGTTCGTATGGGACCGCGAGGCCGCCATTTGTGATACTGTCGTATGGGCAGAGAGGTCTGGGTTCGTATGGGACCGTGAGGCCGCCACTTGTGATACTGTCGTATGGGCAGAGAGGTCTGGGTTCGTATGGGACCGTGAGTCCGCCACTTGTGATACTGTCGTATGGGCAGAGAGGTCTGGATTCGTAGGGGATCGCGAGGCCGCCGATTGTGCTGATACGTTCGTATGGGCAGAGAGGTCTGTGTTCGTATGGGACCGCGAGGCCGCCATTTGTGATACTGTCGTATGGGCAGAGAGGTCTGGGTTCGTATGGGACCGCGAGGCCGCCACTTGTGATACTGTCGTATGGGCAGAGAGGTCTGGGTTCGTATGGGACCGCGAGGCCGCCACTTGTGATACTGTCGTATGGGCAGAGAGGTCTGGATTCGTAGGGGATCGCGAGGCCGCCGATTGTGCTGATACTGTCGTATGGGCAGAGAGGTCTGGGTTCGTATGGGACCGCGAGGCCGCCATTTGTGATACTGTCGTATGGGCAGAGAGGTCTGGGTTCGTATGGGACCGCGAGGCCGCCACTTGTGATACTGTCGTATGGGCAGAGAGGTCTGGATTCGTAGGGGATCGCGAGGCCGCCGATTGTGCTGATACTGTCGTATGGGCAGAGAGGTCTGGGTTCGTATGGGACCGCGAGGCCGCCATTTGTGATACTGTCGTATGGGCAGAGAGGTCTGGGTTCGCATGGGACCGCGAGGCCGCCACTTGTGATACTGTCGTATGGGCAGAGAGGTCTGGGTTCGTATGGGACCGCGAGGCCGCCACTTGTGATACTGTCGTATGGGCAGAGAGGTCTGGATTCGTAGGGGATCGCGAGGCCGCCGATTGTGCTGATACTGTCATATGGGCAGAGAGGTCTGGGTTCGTATGGGACCGCGAGGCCGCCATTTGTGATACTGTCATATGGGCAGAGAGGTCTGGGTTCGTATGGGACCGCGAGGCCGCCACTTGTGATACTGTCGTATGGGCAGAGAGGTCTGGGTTCGTATGGGACCGCGAGGCCGCCACTTGTGATACTGTCGTATGGGCAGAGAGGTCTGGATTCGTAGGGGATCGCGAGGCCGCCGATTGTACTGATACTGTCGTATGGGCAGAGAGGTCTGGGTTCGTATGGGACCGCGAGGCCGCCACTTATGAGATCTTGGTATGCATAGTAGGAATCCCCTGTCCTTAGGTGATAGATATATGTGGTTGTAGGATTGTAAATAGGTTCTAGGGAGGGGGTAACGTTCTGGCTGGGTTAGTGAGGCTCTGATGAGCGGGTTCTATCTGATCCGAAAACCCAAGCAGAACAGGCAGTTACTCTCAGTGAACTAACAAACCTCATAATACAAAGACCATACTTGACTTCAGTAACATACACTTACAGCCTCCATTCAAAAACAGCATGAGAGCAGAATAATCAAATTCATAGACTGAAGTTTCTGGCACTCCCTAGAAATCATTTCGAATCCAGATTGGAGTTTCTGGAACTCACAAGGATCAACTTGAAAATACATATATCAAGCACTGTTATGTGCCTTTTCTTGTCGCTACTGTTCATCAGAGAAAGAACAGCATAGGGTCTTAAATTCTTGCCCTACTACAGATCAAGCACCAAGTTCACAAGAAGCATCTGGAGTGTCAAAAAACCCAAAGCGCTGAAGAAATTACAGGGATAGCCTGGAGATAATGTCTAAAGTCTTGAGGGAACTGATCACTCATTCTTGCCTACAGTATAAGAGGATTACTGTGGACTAACCTGATATCAAGTACTTGGCCTTGTCTTCCAATTTGTGAAAAGTTCAAAGATTGTCTTGAGGCCTTGACGTAGGGAATCGCAGGGGAACAAGAGTCATGGTGCAGGAAGCGGAGATGATGAAGCGTTGGTAGAGCTGGGACAACAGCAACCACCAGTTCAACTGGGACTTAAGAAGACTAGAGTGCTGCTCAATTCTGGCTGATTCTGCAGGTGAGTGGGCAGGGTGAAATGTGTTCAAACAGGTAACAAGGCCATGCCATGATTCAGGTTTGGGCGCAGCTTATATACCATGTGAGAATACCAATGGATATAACTGGCTCATGTGAAGCTCTTAGAGAATGGGGTAGACTGGATTGTTCTCAACAACTCCTGAAGGGGGAGGGTGGGAGAGGTACGCCATTTGCCACGGGGTATTTCGGACCACTCCCCGCTCCTACTGCACTTTGATGTCTTTCCGAGGGGTGAGGGTAGGGTGGTCCCAATCAATCCTTGGTACCTGCGCGACCCCTCCATTCGCGCTGCATTGATTAAATCCCTTCAGCGATATTTTGATGAGAATGTGGGGTCTGTGCCTTCGGCCATACCGCTATGGGAGGCCTTCATGACAGTACTCCGAGGAGAGGCCCTATCCCTCATTTCCCATGCCCGGAGGCGCGAGCGGGAGGAGGTGACCCGGATGGAGGCTGAAATAGCCGAGTTGGAGGGGAATCTAGAAGGTGGGGTGACGGATGCTGCATTACATGTCCTCCAACTCAAGCAGGCGGCCTACAGGGCCCTCGTCACGGAGGCGGCCAGGGGCCTCAGTAGAGAGCAACAGGGGCGTTTGTATGATGTGGGTGATAAGGCTGGTAAGCTTATAGCGTGGTTGGACAAAAAAGAGAGAGCGAATCGTGTGGTCCCGCAGATTGAGAAAACGGATGGTGTGTGTGTGACCGAGCCAGAAGAAATTGTCTCCTGCTTTGCGGATTATTTCCATGGGGTGTATTCCCCGGTGTCTTCCTGCTCGGAAGAGGATTCCCTCGCCCTGCTCAGTGATATCGCGCTGCCCTCCCTTTCTGGGGAGGACAGGGTGTCGTTGGACGCCGCTCCCACCTCCGACGAGATCGCCCTCGCCATACGCTCGGTCGCTTCCGGCAAGGCCATGGGTCCGAATGGTCTCCCTGTCGAGTTGTACAAGTTACGACCGGATACGCTGGCACCCCACCTCCGGGCTATGTTCCTGGCGGCACACTCGGTGGGCTCCCTCCCGCCGGACCAGCGTCTGGCTACAATCGTGGTCATCCACAAGGAGGGGAGACCTCGGAACCGGGTTACATCCTATCGGCCCATCTCGCTGCTGAATGCGGAGCCCAAGATTCTCGCTAAGGTACTGGCCAATCGGCTGGTCGGCGTGGTGGGCGATTTGGTTCATCAGGACCAGTCTGGCTTTATTCCTCATCGCAACACGGCCCTTAATCGGCGGCGTTTGCACGGTGTGCTCGCACGTGCCCCGTTTATACGGGAGCCGGCCATTTTGGCGTCCTTAGACGCCACCATGGCGTTTGACACGCTTGAATGGCCATATATCTGGGCGATGCTTGCGAAGTTTGGATTTGGCCCAGGGTTCATCAGTTGGGTCAAATTGCTGTATTCGGGCCCATTGGCGCAGGTGGTGGTGAACGGAAGAGTATCGGCTCCGTTTGAGCTGGGCCGAGGCACTCGACAGGGCTGCCCCTTATCGCCGTTCCTTTTTGCACTTGCCTTGGAGCCCCTGGCGGAGTGGCTGCGGTGGGAGCCTTCCATCCGTGGTCTCCGCTGGACCCCCGAGTATGAGGACCGTGTATCCTTATACGCTGATGACATCCTCTTGTACCTAGCTTCCCCACGTAAATCACTCATAGTACTAGTTGATGTTCTGCATTCATTCGGTCGTAACTCCGGTCTGGTCATCAACTGGGCTAAATCGTGTGTGTACGTTCTCTCTGGGGAGGCTCCTATCCTCCCGCGGGGCTGTCCGATCCAGGTCGCCCCGCAGGGATTTAGGTACCTGGGTGTCTTCATTACTCTGGACCCGGAGGCTCGGTATGATCGGAACTTGCTTCCCCCCCTCCAGCGTCTGAAATAGGATGTCGCGCGCTGGCGGCGTTTGCCGCTTTCGCCGCTCGGCTGGGCGGCATTTTTTAAAATGATGTCGTTGCCGCGCTTCCTATACGCGTTACAGAACACGATGGACCTTGTCCCGGCGCGCTACTTCCGAGAAGTGGAGAGTTTGCAGCGCCGCCTGTTCTGGGACGGGAGGCCACGTATTGCCCTGTCTAAGCTGACGCTCCCCTGGTATGATGGGGGGATTGCCCTCCCGGATATTAAACGGTATTATTGGGCCTCCCAGCTAGCCGCAATTAATCAGGGCCTATATGGGCCAGCCTTAAACCCTGCGTTTGAAATGGATAGGATGCTACTTCCAGGTGGTGACTATAATCGAGCGCTCTACTCTAGCGCGCCCGACGCTCGCCTGACGGGCCCCACGCGTGTCATGGTGCAAGTGTGGCACACGGCTAATGCTGCAATGGGGTGGAAGGACCGTTTGACCCGGGAGTCACCACTATACGCATCTGAGCGGTTGGGCTCCTTGTGGACCTCGAAGGGCTTTGAGAAATGGGATTTAATAGGCATCAGCAGAGTGGGGGATCTCTGGACGAGGGGAGGATTTAAAACGTTCGAGATGCTGCAGACGGAATTTCAGTTGCAGGGCAGCGAGTACTTTCGGTACTTGCAGGTCCGGCATGCGCTGGGCTCCGTCTTTCCGGACGTCGCCTCCATCCCGGAGTGCTCCCCCCTGGAGGATAGAGTGCTGGACGGACACGTCCCTGACAGCACGATCTCACTGATCTATAAAAAACTAATCAACGATCGCTCAGACTTGCTGACTGCCCTTCGTGAGGCTTGGGTAGCCGATGGGCTGGAGCTGGACGACGAGGACTGGATCTCCGCGGTGGCCTCCCCGAAAGAGGTGGCCATACCGGCTCGCCTTCGTTTCGTCCAGCTCAAGATACTCCACAGGGTCTATATGACGGGGCCAAAGCTCCTGCGTATGGGCTATGCTGAGGATGGTTTGTGTAAGCGTGGGTGTGGTGCGCTGGGGACCTTTTTGCATATCCTTTGGGAGTGCCCGCAGGTGGAGGGATTCTGGCGAGGTGTGCATGAGGTGCTGCGAGTGGTCACGCATGTGGCGCTGTTGCCCGAAGCGAGGAGATGCCTGTTGAATGTGTGGGAGCCTACCGACTACTCGGTGCCGCAGACGTGGTGGGTGACTCTGGGATATATGGTTGCCAAGCGTGATATTGCCCAGCTGTGGGGATCCCAGAGCACCCCGACAGTCTCGGCCTGGAAGGAGCATATGGACTGGTGCATATTTCGGGAAAAGGTGGTGTATGTGGCGAGAGGTAAGCCTGCGACATGAGTGAAAGTGTGGGGCCCCTGGAGCGCCTACCGCGGGGGAATCTGTGCTCCACCCCTACTGCCTGATCCATCGCCGGCCCCGTCCCCTTAGCCAACTCATCCCCCCGGTACCTGGGCATCGGGTGCCCCCAATACTAGTTCTGATCTCTCCCCCCCCTCTTGAGACTCCTATAGATGGCTAGATTCCCCCTCTAGGGGAGCATGTGTTGCTATTTCGATTGAGGATTGCCTTGTGGGTTTGTTTGTGTTTGCTGTGCTTTAAATTTAAAATGGAACCGTAGGATGGGGTCTGCATAATGTGACACGCAACGATGTTATCTCCTGTAAATGCTCGGCAGCGGCACCATGTGTTTTACAAATGTATACCGTATGCTCCTTATATTGCTAGCGGCCGGCCGGAAGGTTGTAGGCCCATACTTGTACAATTTTTTTGAGTCCTGTAATAAACGGTTTCAAAAAAAAAAAAAAAAAAAAACAACTCCTGAAGGAAACATGTGGTAGTACAATAGTTTGATCCATCAGGAAGGGCAGCTGCACCTTGGCGGATTAAACTAATTAAGAAGGAAATAGATGTATCTCTTTCGCTCAAATGTGTACAATGGTAAACCACACCACGACCCTAGCAAAAGCAGGTGCAAGGTACTCTATTGGTTCACATGTTCAAGAGAAATGATTTTTAGACTCAAGTGCAATGGAACCTACGGCTCTGGGGAATATCCGCCATGGTATCATAGCAAGCCATTAAACCCCACAGGGGTAATGCACCATGGGCCCTGTGTGCTAGACCCATGACAAAGAGGGCACGGGAGGGGCGATGGAAGGGGGTTTTGACAACTAGCGACTTACAAAATAAACTGAATGTCCCAATTTTGTCAAACCAAGTTTACTATGTTAAAAGGAGAGAGTACACACAGTTTGGTGCTGGTTAGCAGTAGTCAAGTGCACAGAGTCATAAGGCCAAAACAAACAAGATGAGCATACGTGGAGAAGTAGGGCAAACATTTCATTGAAGACCAGCATAAAACTGGCAGATAGGAGGCCAGCCCATGACCCTTGGAGTTGGCCTCTTTGCCCTTGGTATCAGAGGAACCAGGTTCAGGTCCTTTAGAGCCAGCAGCGACTCCTCCATAATGGCATAGGTGCGTCACCCCGCTGCTCAGAACCAGGAGTTGCAAACTAAAATGATGATAAAACAATTTTATTATCATTGAATTTTTCAGTGACTGACTGAGCCATGGGAGTGTAGGGCGGGGCCGGACCGAGTCATGGCAGGGAGGAGGAGTGGTGAGTCCTGTGAGTGTGCATGTTGGTTTGGCCGGCCGTCTTAGGATGGCCAAACTAACAAGCAAACTTATATTTCTTCAACCTAGCTGTATTGCACATCTGGGTGGAGAAAAGTCTAAGGTGCCAATAACGATCCGGTAAAAAAATGGCCCGTACGACTCGTATCCGGTCTTTTTACCGTACGAATCGTACAAGTGCCGTACAAACTGCCAATTACGATTCGCATGGGAAAAAGACCATACGAATCGCATTGGGAATAATTCCCCACACGTCCTCGGGTCGGAAAACGTGTCCGACACGTCCCTGGACGATTTACCGTACAAATGTGAAAAGTGAAGTCCAACCGCGGAATCACGATCCATCTCGTGCGTCCTATGTTACAACCGTATGGAAAAAACACCGTCCGCACCGAACTCCCATAGCAACCATGCCGACATGTGCCCGCATACGCGCCCAACAACCCCCCAGCCCCCGTACGTTCGAGTCCTACCCCCACCTGTGTATGTACACCCGTGTACGTGTCGAACCCCCCGTGTATGTACACCCGTGTACGTTCGTGTCGTACCCCCACCCGTGTATGTACACCCGTGTACGTGTCGTACCCCCACCCGTGTATGTACACCCGTGTACGTGTCGAACCCCCCGTGTATGTACACCCGTGTACGTTCTAGTCGTACCCCCACCCGTGTATGTACACCCGTGTACGTGTCGTACCCCCACCCGTGTATGTACACCCGTGTACGTGTCGTACCCCCACCCGTGTATGTACACCCATGTACGTGTCGAACCCCCCGTGTATGTACACCCGTGTACGTTCGAGTCGTACCCCCACCCGTGTATGTACACCCGTGTACATGTCGTACCCCCACCCGTGTATGTACACCCATGTACATGTCGAACCCCCCGTGTATGTACACCCGTGTACGTTTGAGTTGTACCCCCACCCGTGTATGTACACCCGTGTACGTGTCGTACCCCCACCCGTGTATGTACACCCGTGTACGTGTCGTACCCCCACCCGTGCATGTACACCCGTGTACGTGTTGTACCCCCCGTGTATGTACGCCCATGTACGTTCGAGTCGTACCACACCCGTGTACGTGTCGTACCCCCACCCGTGTATGTACACCCGTGTACGTGTCGTACCCCCACCCGTGCATGTACACCCGTGTACGTGTCGTACCCCCACCCGTGTATGTACACCCGTGTACGTGTCGTACCCCCGTGTATGTACAAACCGTACCCTCACCCGCGGACGTATGGAGCGTACCCCAGGCCCCAACACCAGCACCTTCACACAACCTCGCGCATGTACGAGTCGTACCAAGCCAGACACAAGGACAGCACTGTACAACAAAATGCCCAAAGTACACATCGTACACACGTTAAAAACGCACGTACACAACCAGGACAAAGCAAAACAACACAAGAATACACCATTCGAATGGCACAAAGCCACTAAACATGTCCAACAAGCTCAAAAACAACACAATCACTGACCTGCAACTGCCAAAATCCAAAACAGAGGCCCAAAACACAACCACTCCTTATAACACACCCACCCAAAGTTCAAACACAGCCACTCCCACCAATGGACCAATAAAAAGGGACCACACACACAAACTATGAGCCTTTGCAACAGACTCACTGCTGCCAGACCCCACAGACAACCTACAGCACCATACTAGAAGCTTTACCACACCTTACACTTGCACACCTTCACACACGCACCTTCACAAACACCCCCACATCACATTCACACACACACCCAAACAACCACACCCACACACCCACAACCATCCACACCACCCCCCCACCATCCACACCCACACCCCTCACCATGCCCACTAACAAGAATCCAAAGTTCAGTAGCCGAGAGTTGGAGGTCCTTGTCGATGAAATCCTCAGAGTTGAGCCACACCTCTTTGGAACATTGGTCAGACAGACCAGCATTTCAGAAAAAACAGCCATGTGGCAGACGATCGTCGATGCTGTGAATGCTGTTGCGGACACCAGAAGGACCAGGCATGAATGCCAAGCCAGGTGGTACGATCTGCGGAGGAGGGTCCGAGCCAAAATGACCGACGACCACAACCAGGCCAACGTCACTGGAGGAGGGCTGCCCCGCAGACGCGTAGAATACCATACCTGGGAGGAGAGGGTGATGGCCATACTGCCGGTGGTGGCAGTGGACGGATTAGAAGGACTCCGAGACCCGGGTGAGTACACAAACAACTCACCTCACATGGGGGGAACGTCATCCACAACCAAACTCACAAACAGGCACGCAACCACCCCAAGCTATCGCATGACTCAACCACATTCCATGAACAAGCACATGCCACTGGCGCCACCATGCCCCATGCACCCAGCTGGACAATGTCAAGTCACAGGCCACAGAAAACACCAACACATGACACGGTAAGCCAGATGGCGGGAGTGTGGGCCCAAAAAATCACATAGTGCAAATCAGAAGCAGACAACAATGCCCTCTGCCCATATGGCCTAGGTCACAGCCAGACAAACAGTGTGTCCCCACACAGGAAAGACTCGCCAGCAAATGGCGGACGCCTTGCATCAACACATGGGGGTGACGGCACGTTCTTGCACATGACAGCAGCCAATGAACAGCCAACACTGTGAAAGAGTGGCAGCACACACCACCACAGCAGCAGTGCAGACACACACACTACACCCAATGGGTGCCTGGAGATCAGAAACAAACTCACATCAACAATCCAAGGGCCATTCAAAGATCTGCTAACAGTGTGTGCCCAGGAAGCTGGGCTGAGGTGACAGAGGGTGACACACAGAGGGAGGGAGAGGGGGACAGAGAGGGAGGGAGACAGAGGTGGACACAGGGAGACAGACAGAGGGAGGGAGGAGGGTGACAGAGGGAGGGAGAAAGGGAGACAGAGGGAGACGGACAGGGGGAGGAGGTTGACAGAGGGAGACGGACAGAGGGAGGAGGCTGACACACGGAGGGAGGGAGAGGGGGACAGAGAGGGAGGGAGACAGAGGGAGACGGACAGAGGGAGGAGGCTGCCACACAGAGGGAGGGAGAGGGGGACAGAGAGGGAGGGAGACACAGGGAGACGGACAGAGGGAGGAGGCCGACACACAGAGGGAGGGAGAGGGGGACAGAGAGGGAGGGAGACAGAGGTGGACACAGGGAGACAGACAGAGGGAGGGAGGAGGGTGACAGAGGGAGGGAGAAAGGGAGACAGAGGGAGACGGACAGAGGGAGGAGGTTGACAGAGGGAGACGGACAGAGGGAAGAGGCCGACACACAGAGGGAGGGAGAGGGGGACAGAGAGGGAGGGAGACAGAGGTGGACACAGGGAGACAGACAGAGGGAGGGAGGAGGGTGACAGAGGGAGGGAGAAAGGGAGACAGAGGGAGACGGACAGAGGGAGGAGGTTGACAGAGGGAGACGGACAGAGGGAGGAGGCTGACAGAGGGAGGGAGAAAGGGAGACAGAGGGAGACAGACAGAGGGAGGAGGTTGACAGAGGGAGGGAGAAAGGGAGACAGAGGGAGACGGACAGAGGGAGGAAGTTGACAGAGGGAGGGAGAAAGGGAGACAGAGGGAGACGGACAGAGGGAGGAGGCTGACACACAGAGGGAGGGAGAGGGGGACAGAGAGGGAGGGAGACACAGGGAAACGGACAGAGGGAGGAGGCCGACACACAGAGGGAGGGAGAGGGGGACAGAGAGGGAGCGAGAAAGGGACACACAGGGAGAGCAAATCAGCCTTGTGGGGTGTGGGAATGTCTGCTAATCAGCAGGTAGACTGCGTGCATGTAGACAAGGGTGGCTAGTTCCAGAACCCCCCCTCTTCTCCATGGCAAAACACAGGGCCATGTCACAACCTGTGCACGAGCACAATGACAGCTACCTGCATTATCCAAGTGTGTGAAACCACTCCATGTGCCCACGTACAGTGCAACAGGGAAGGCGCCAATGCATGGCTCGCCACACCTGCCCACTCCACTGCTGACTGCAATCACAATTGACGCAGCAAGTAAGACTGTGCCACACATAGGTAAAGTCGCAAAAGCTGTGGCCAAGGGACCTACCCATGTACAAGTGCACTGTGAGTGGAATGCAAGACATATCCAAATTCCCAGAGGAAATGTGCCAACTTAGAAACCAATGAAACATGGATGTTGCATGGAACAAAATTAACATTGTCTCTCTCACACACAGGTCAACGTCGTGGATCACCCCCCAACACTGGGGGGAAAGACTCACAGGACACGGCTCGGCGGGATGACGGAGCCACCGCCAGCGACGACTCTCACCACTCTGTGGACGAACCCGCCCCCGACCAACCTGGCCCCTCTGGTGTCCAACGACCTGCAGCACCTGCGTCAGGTACAACTGGGCCAACCACCACCCCCACTCCTGCCACATCCCAGGAGACACCCAGGATCCCTGCCCCAACACCACAATGCAGCCAGGCTGGCCAGGAGGGACACGGTGTCCCGGGCACCCAGGAGGAGGCAGGCGACAACACCAATGCCACCCCTCAGGGGTCCCGGAGACCCGATGTGCCCACAAGGGCAGGCCAGGTGCAAGTGGGCAGGGGTGGTGGGAGTGGAGGATGGCGGAGGCGCGAGCCTGACCTGTTCACTGGGGAACCGGTATATTCCCATGTCCGTAACATCCTGGACACATACCAGCAGGAGACCACGGGCATGGCCCAGGTTGTGTCCACCCTCAATGAGATGAAGGGGACCCTTGATGAGATCAAGACCCAGCAGGCCCAGCAACATGCGGAGCAACATGCCTGTCTACTGCAAAACCAACGGAGGATGGAGGACAGACAGGCTGAGCTCGTGACGGTGTTCACGGGAATTCACAGTACACTCCATCGGATGGCCGACAACATGGGCAACCCTCCCTGTGCCAGCAGGCGTAGAACATCACCACCCACAGGGAGGGATCAGGAGGAGGAGGAGGAGACATCCGACAGAGCATCCCAAACATCGTCACGGCCTGCCTCTGAGGGTCCCCACAGGAGGGCGGGTCGTCCACGGAAAAGACCGTGATTGTCGGCGCAACAGCACCATCTCCCAGGACACCTGGCCTGGCACCTGTCCCACTGGAGCAACAGCAGCACAGTAGCAAAAGACATTCTCTGCCACATGGACTTGCTGGTCACTGTCTGACCAATGTTGACATAGACTGTGGCATGGACTCTGAGGATTCACAATGGCAAGGACACCAACTCCCCTAGTGAACTTTGGATTCCACACACCCGGAAAGCCCCTCATGTCAAACCCCTCCCCCCCCACCCCAATCAAAATAAAAAGTCACACAATAAAGAGAAGATGCCTACTGAGTGCATTATTACCTTACATGTGTCTTGTAAAGTCTAACTATGCCTGAGTTCTCATTTGACTTCAACCATCCACACCCTGGGGCCTGAGTCTGGCACAGGACACACATGGGTCACATTGTATTAGGCAAGACAGACAAGGAGCACCATACACACCCGTGATGGGCCCAACCAGCTGAGGGGGTGGCCGCACAACCGTGCCGACAGACATATTGAGTACAGCAACAGCCATGCGCAGAGGTCAGGGATCATGTGGAGTGTCCTGGGGGCACCCAGGTATGTGTGGACAGGTGGCAGAACCATGTCCTGCAAGCTTGAGTCAGGAGGATGCAGAGAATGGTGGCCTGGCCAACGTTGGATGCATGGGGATGGCACATGTCACAATACCCACACAGTCATTGACTACATGCACAATACACAGTCTAATCCCACACAAACAGCTTGCATCTTGCTACTCTACACATAGACACATAGCCACTCTCACACAAAACCATGCCAGACATGCCGGATGCACCGTGGCAACACACCAGCATTGACTGAGAAGAGGCACCTTGGAGGCATAGGGACACCTTTATTAGTCATGTATTCGGGATTGCAGAGGCAAATCGGAGTACACATGAAGGGGTCATGTGGAGTAACATGTGGGTCCAACACTGGAACCCCCCTTCTGCAGCACAAATGCGTGATAGCCATGGAACTGGCACACAAGTGTCGGCTAACAGCTAAATACCCCCTGCTGCTCACGGAGAGACTGCCATACACCATTGAGCCGCTGATGTGGAAGTCACACAGCATGTCAAGCCAAGGCAAACCATATGTGTCCGAGGGCAGTGTAACACACATTGATGCCATCATCACATTCCACAATCCCATCACTGATGACTGTCAACAAGTCTGACCATCTATTCAGGTGTACCCAGCTGCATGTAATGTGTTCCATGGTGATGCGACATGTCTGCAGAGGAACCAAACATCGACAGGGGCAGTGTGCATACATCGTGAACAACTGCCACACCCAATACACCCCTGATGCATCCCTTACCCTAAGGAGACTTCCAAACTTGTCCGTGCGTGTAACGCTGAGTCAGCACACGATGACCTGTCCATGAGGAATAGCAGTGCCACAACAATGCAACCACCAGACGGCATGCGCAAGAACCTGGGGATGAGAGACACACAAGAAGTCAGCCACAAAAAGCACAGCCACTTACATGTGCATGTACTCGACACATGTAAGGATGACAACATGCCAGGTCACAATTATGACTGGGGAAATACACATCACTGCCACCATCACTCCAGTGACACATCCACACACACCTCTGACTCACGTGGCATACATGCAGATGGACACACACATCGCAACACATGCCACACGGGGGCCAATGCGTGCACACACAGACACTGGTACTCACCACTAAGCAAAGAAGTCGCGTATGAGCCGAGTCCGGATGTCCTCTTGCGGAACCACGTCCTCCACATCACTAGCCCCATTGCCAAGCCCTTCGTCCTCCACGGGTGGATGGTCCTGATCATCTTGATCCAGGATGAGTGGCACAGCTTTCTCAACTGCCATGTTGTGCAGCATGCAGCAGACCATGAAGATTTTGCAGACCTTCGCCGGGGCATATGGGAGCGCGCCGCCGGTCTTGTGGAGGCATCGGAATCAGCTCTTCAGGAGGCCAAACGTCCTCTCTATCACTCGCCTTGTCCGGCCATGGGCGGTGTTGTAGCGGAGCTGGGCCGGTGTGATGGGGTTGCGGAGAGGTGTGATCAGCCATGGCATGTTGGGATAGCCAGCGTCCCCTACATGGAAACCACATGGACATAAGTAGAACAGCAGAAGCGGTCGTGCTGGAAGTCTACGCAAAATACAGGACAGACAGACTGTACCCACCAACAACACATGCTCGTTCGTTGCGCAGCTGCGTCATCATTTCAGGCATCCTGCTACGCCTCATGATGTAGGCATCATGTGCTGATCCTGGAAAACGAGCACAGACATGTGAAATCACCATGTTGGACAGACACACCACAAGGGCATTGATGGAGTGGTAGTGCTTGCGATTCCTGTACGCTACCTCCTGTGCCTGTGGTGGTACCAAAGCCACATGTGTCTTATCTATGGACCCAATGACATGGGGCATCCCTCCCAGGGCATAGAATCCACGCTTGACCCCAGTCAACGTTGCAGGGGTTGGGAAATGGATGAAGTCATCCAGGTGAATCAACATGGCCTCTAAGAAATCATGCAGCACACGGCAGGACATGCTCTGGGACATGCAACCAACATGAGCTATGGGATTTTGAAAAGGTACCCGTGGCAAGAAAATGTAGGGCTGCCATTACCTTCAGCTTGGGTGTCAGTGCCGTAGGATACCTGTGCAGCGGTTGCAGGTGTGGTGCCAGTCTCGCCGTCAACTCCAGAATCAACGGTTGGGGGAAGCGGTAGCACCGGATACAGTCATTCTCCCGCATGGCAGCTAAGTCCGGAATTGCTCGGGGAAGAGGCGGCGCTCTGCAGTAATTTGGAATTGACAAGGAAGAGTGAGTGCACCACAACAACAATTTATTTGTACTGAGCACATGTTAATCCGTCAATACACATATGCTACATATGGAGTCAGGTATGTGCCACATGCCCTGGACACGTATGGCTGCCAGGTGACACCCCTACCAAGACCCAGCTACACACGGAGATTGTGAAGCTCCACATGCCATGGCATGGGATTAGCTGTGTCCCAGTGTAAGTGAGCAGCCAGACGCAAGACAGGAGTGACATACATCCACACATCAGCAGAAGTAGGATGTCGATTGCAGAGACTGGTAGCGGAACACTAGAGCCACAGGTCACATGACATTACACTAGGACCGCCCACACACCTTGCCATGAATGTGTACATGTGATGACTCACCACACATTCATAGAGAGGATGCAGACATGTCCTTGTTACGCTACTCCGTGTCCCATGCATACATACGCACCTCACATCCAATACCACATGTGGCATGGTGTGCGGAACAGTGTGCCATGTCAATCTACACACAGACACATGTTGGTTTCTGCAACAGCTGATGCTTTTGAGGGAGCTCCAACATCAAGCTAATGGGAACCCCCCACACATACATGACATAGTCACATCGTGCACCGTGGGTAGTGACATGTCAGGTGTGGTAACCCCTGTACCGGGCCTCAGGGGACGCTTGCGTGTGTTGTTGTCCGTGCCATGCCAGTGACGCTCAACCCGAGTGTGCAGTACGACATGCACACATGTCAAAGGAGCCAAGGGCATGCCTGGCACACATTGCACCGTCACACATTACATGTGTACACATCTCATCATACATCTGGTGCGTTCTCGACTCAGGAGTAATGTGCCACATCACAGCCTTTCACACCTGTGCCCCACACATGTAGTACTGCCCAGACAATGCCTTGCTGTCCATCCATGGACAAGTATGTCAGCCCTATTCCTTCCTGTGTGCTGCCTGTCACCACTGTGATGTGTGAAAAGCACCGCACTTTCGCAACAAGGGCCTGTGTACGTTCCCGTATCACTATGGGAGTGCTGCCGTATGTGTACCCCTAGGGATAGTGAGTGTACGCACGCGTGTATGCTCCGTCTCACTATGGGTGTTCTCGCGTATGCGTACTCATAGTGATAGTGAGCGTACACACGTGTGTACGGTCCGTACCACCATGAGGACGCATACGCGAGAACACCCATAGTGAGACGGGCCGTACAGGCGTGTGTACGCTCCATACCACTATGGGTGTTCTCGCGTATGCGTACTCATAGTGATAGTGAGTGTACACGCGTGTGTACGGTCCGTACCACCATGAGGATGCATACGCGAGAACACCCATAGTGAGACGGGCCTTACAGGCGTGTGTACGCCCCGTACCACTATGGGTGTTCTCGCGTATGCGTACTCATAGTGATAGTGAGCGTACACGCGTATGTACGGTCCGTACCACCATGAGGACGCATACGCGAAAACACCCATAGTGAGACGGGCCGTAAACGCGTGTGTACGCTCCGTACCACTATGGGTGTTCTCGCGTATGCGTACTCATAGTGATAGTGAGCGTACACGCGTGTGTACGGTCTGTACCACCATGAGGACGCATACGTGAGAACACCCATAGTGAGACGGAGCATAAACACGCCTGTACGGGCCGTTGCTATGCATTTGGGGTGCCCTATGGCCCCGGAACGCACCGTACCTGTGTGTGAAGCTCCAAATTACATAGGGGACACATGAGGGACAAGTATAAAGGCCTACATGCATGCTGGTTGTCATGGAGACCAAGTTTAAAGTTTGAAATTTTTCCGGAAGGTGCACAGCAGAAGTCAGTTGGGATGAATCTACTTTGTTGCAATGTGGTTCTGGGGTTGACATCATGCTCAAGAAAAAAACACATTAAGAACCCACTGACTGCTAGGTTTGAAGGGATTGGAGGAAACATAGGATGCAAATGTGAGTGACCAATCACTCTGTACTCCTCTGCATGAAATAGGCCAGCAAGGCAGATATAAGGCAGCCAGGTCCCATGAGGGAGCACTTGCCTGCACATCTTTGTATTCCACGACCCAGCTGCTGCTACTGATTCCCTGCAACCATGTCAAGGGCTGTGGAGAGGTCACAGCCATTCACCCTGGAGGAGAACCTGGCTTTGCTGGATGTGATCCTCCCACAGTACCCCATGCTGTATGGGCGAGCAGGTTATCAGGTGAGTGCAGAGTCCACTAGCACAGACTGTGTCCCTTTTTTGTGACTGTGACTTCTGCCATTGTGTCCAGGTGTAACACACATGCTATGTACTGTAGGGGGGGTCCCAGGGGGGTGAATGCCTGATGTCTCCCAGCAGTGCCCAGAGACAGGAGGAGTGTGTGCAGAGTCCTCCCAGCAGTGCCCAGAGACAGGAGGGGTGGGTGCAGAGTCCTCCCAGCAGTGCCCAGACATGAGAGGGGTGTGTGCAGAGTCCTCCCAGCAGTGCCCAGAGACAGGAGGGGTGTGTGCAGAGTCCTCCCAGCATTCCATGGGCACTGCTGGGAGTGTTAGGCACCCACCCCTCCTGTCTCTGGGCACTGCTGGGAGTGTTAGGCACACACCCCTCCTGTGTCTGGGCACTGCTGGGAGTGTTAGGCACCCACCCCTCCTGTCTCTGGGCACTGCTGGGAGTGTTAGGCACACACCCCTCCTGTGTCTGGGCACTGCTGGGAGTGTTAGGCACACACCTCTCCTGTCTCTGGGCACTGCTGTGAAGACTCTGCACTCACCCCTCCTGTCTCTGGGCACTGCTGGGAGGACTCTGCACACACCCCCCTGTCTCTGGGCACTGCTGGGAGTCTTAGGCACACACCCCTCCTGTCTCTGGGCACTGCTGGGAAGACTCTGCACCCACCCCTCCTGTCTCTGGGCACTGCTGGGAAGACTCTGCACACACCCCTCCTGTCTCTGGGCACTGCTGGGAGTGTTAGGCACACACCCCTCCTGTCTCTGGGCACTGCTGGGAGGACTCTGCACACACCCCTCCTGTCTCTGGGCACTGCTGGGAGTGTTAGGCACACACCCCTCCTGTCTCTGGGCACTGCTGGGAGGACTCTGCACACACCCCTCCTGTCTCTGGGCACTGCTGGGAGTGTTAGGCACACACCCCTCCTGTTATGTTATGTTATGTTACAGCGTTCTTTTATAGCGCACGGCTACTCGAAAAGAGTGTCCCGGCGCTTTCCACCTGCATCTCAGAATAAAAATAACACAACACAGCAAAAGAATGAGAAAAAGAACTGAAACTGAAGCAATGAGAACAGTCTAAAGATTAAAAAGCCAGGTCTTCAGGCTTTTCCTGAACTGGAACAAATTAACAGTGCTGCGCAGCGAAAGAGGAAGCGAGTTCCACAGCTGTGGGGCTTTGCAGCTGAAAGAGCGCCCTCCCGTGCGGGCCTTCCTCACCCGAGGGACCACCGCTTTGTAAAGGGATTCCGAGCGCAAGGAGCGGACTGGTCGATAGAAGGCTAGTCTCCGCCGCAGGTATCCAGCCCCTGATCCAAACAGGGCTTTGTGCATCAGAGTCAGGGATTTAAACTGGATCCGCTTCCGGACAGGCAGCCAATGTAGCGCCTGAAGCAGCCTGGAAGCTCGGGCTCGTCTACGCAGGCCAAAGATAGCCCGGGCGGCAGAGTTCTGTACCACCTGTAGGCGCTGAACTAGGTAATCAGGGAGGCCAAGGAAGAGGGCATTAGCATAATCAAGCCTCGAACCGACGAGAGCCTGCACAGTAATACGCCTGTGCTCCTCAGACAGCAGGGGCAGGAATTTACGGAGCATTTTCAAAATTCCATAACAGGTGCCAGCCAGACCCAGAATGTGTGTTCGCAGCGATAGCTGGTTGTCCAGCTTGACACCCAGGTTTTTAGCCACCAAGGAAGACTGTGCAGGAGGGCTCATGTCGGACGGCCACCAATGCTGCCACTCCGGATCGACACCGCAACCAAAAAACAGAACCTCGGACTTGCTCGAGTTGGCCCTTAGACTGTTCCGTTGGAACCAGTCAAAGACCAATGTAAGACAGTCCCGAATTCTCCCTCCATCAAACTCCTGGTCTTTCCCGCATGTGAAGAGGAGTTGCGTGTCGTCGGCGTAAGAGATGATCTGGGCCCCATATGCTTCCACCAAGGCCGCCAAAGGGGACATAAAGATGTTAAACAACGTGGGGCTCAACACAGATCCCTGTGGAACCCCAACTCCCAATGGCGGCATCTCGGCAGAGCTCTGGGAAACCCAGACCGTCTGGCGGCGGCCTTCAAGGAAGGATGTAAACCACCTGAGCGCCGTCCCCCTAAGGCCGATGTCATAAAGCCTCGCTAAGAGCGCCCTGTGGGGGACGGTGTCGAAGGCCGCCGATAGATCTAACATGACCAGCATCGCCCTCCCGCCGACATCAAGAGTCTCCCTGATGATCTCAGTGACCTCTAGCAATGCCGTTTCCGTACTAAAATTAGGACGGAAACCGGATTGAGATGGATGGAACAGATTGTTAGCTTCCAGAAAGCGCGACAGGACACCGTGGACGTGTTTTTCCGTGATCTTCGTGAGGGCCGGAAGAAGTGAAATTGGCCTATAATTGGCCAGAACCTCGACGTCGAGACCCGGTTTCTTTAGGAGGGGGATCACCATCGCTCTCTTCCAAGAGCTGGGGACCCTCCCCTCCCTCAGCGAGGCGTTGAGGATGGGATTAACCAGCGGATTCACCACCTCCGCCATCCCAGCCAAAAATTTGGCGGGGCAAGGGTCAAGTGGCGAGCCAGATTTCAAATTGGCCAACAGCTGCCTGGACACATCGCTGGAAACAGCAGGAAAATCAGACAGCACCGCCGTCGGTGTGTGCGGAAATCCGCACCCAGCCCCGGTGACGCCGCTTCCATCCTCCGGTCCTTCCACAAAGGAGGCCTGAATCGCCTTGATCTTATTAGTGAAGAAGCCGGCCAGATCACCTGCCCACGTATCTGAAGAAACTAGAGGGGGCGATTGGGAACTAGGGGTCGTGAACTCCTTCACAATGGTGAAGATCTCCTTACAGGAGTTCGCGGATGCCTCGATCCTCCTAGCCAAATAGTCCCTCTTAGCTCCCAGAATGTCCCGATGGTAGGCCTTCACCACCGCCTTGTAGGCGAGTTTAGCCTCCCCATCATACAAACGTCGCCAGGCCCTCTCGGCCACCTTACATTGGCTGCGAGCCACACGAAGAGCCTCCGTAAACCATGGTGCAGATTGCCGTGCCACCGTGGATCGGAGGGCTACCTTGGGGGCCAGATCGTCCAGCCTATCAATGAGCCACCGCTGCAGAGCCTCAGTGTCGCTATCCAGATCGCCCGAAAGATGGCATGGGTGATCCAGAAGCGCCTGTTCCAGCATGTCAGGTGTCACTCTGTGCAGCGCTCTCGAGGTCGGTCTAGACAAGACTGAGGCACTGTTATCCGGCCGCGCACTCTCCAGCACCGAAAATCTGATCAGCCTGTGATCGGACCAGAGCACCGGCAGGGTGTCAACCTCCGTAAGAGGGACAGATGAAAACACCTGATCCAGGGTATGCCCCTTCTCATGGGTTGGCCCCGACACGAACGGTAACAATCCCAGTGGAGATGTAATATCCAACAGTTTGACCGCATCCGAGTCATCCGCTACGTCAAGGTGGAGGTTGAAATCACCAGCCATGACGCAGTGCTGTGAGGTCAGCACCAACTCAGAGACAGCTGTCTGCAGATCTTCCAGGAAGGAACCCAAAGGGCCTGGTGGCCTGTAGACCAACAACCCCTTCAGGGCCTGGCCCGGGGACAGTCTGAGCATGAAGGCGAGCGACTCAGCGCTCCCGATGGAATTAAGAGGAAGAACTGAGCAGGAAACGCTCTTTTTCACCACTACCGCCACTCCCCCGCCTCTACCCTTCACTCTATCCTGCCGGAAGATATTGTACGCCGGAGGAATGGCTGAGAAGACATCCGGATTGGAAGCCTCTCCCAACCAGGTTTCGGTAAGTAGCAGGCAAAGGGGATTTTCCCTAACAAGGAGATCGTAAATATGCAGGGCATGGCAGCCTACCGACCTTGTATTCAGCAGCAAACAAAGATGCTGTGCGCCAGCCGTTGCAGGGCGAGGAACACTGTCTCTGGGCACTGCTGGGAAGACTCTGCACCCACCCCTCCTGTCTCTGGGCACTTCTGGTAGTGTTAGCCACCCACCCCTCCTGTCTCTGGGCACTGCTGGGAAGACTCTGCACCCACCCCTCCTGTCTCTGGGCACTTCTGGTAGTGTTAGGCACCCACCCCTCCTGTCTCTGGGCACTGCTGTGAGTGATAGGCATACACCCCTCTCATGTCTGGGCACTGGTGGGGGGACTCTGCACCCACCCCTCCTGTCTCTGGGCACTGCTGGGAGGACTCTGCACCCACCCCTCCTGTGTCTGGGCACTGCTGGGAGGACTCTGCACACACCCCTCCTGTCTCTGGGCACTGCTGGGAGTGTTAGGCACACACCCCTCCTGTCTCTGGGCACTGCTGGGAGGACTCTGCACACACCCCTCCTGTCTCTGGGCACTGCTGGGAGTGTTAGGCACACACCCCTCCTGTCTCTGGGCACTGCTGGGAGGACTCTGCACACACCCCTCCTGTCTCTGGGCACTGCTGGGAGTGTTAGGCACACACCCCTCCTGTCTCTGGGCACTACTGGGAAGACTCTGCACCCACCCCTTCTGTCTCTGGGCACTGCTGGGAGTGTTAGGCACCCACCCCTCCTGTCTCTGGGCACTGCTGGGAAGACTCTGCACCCACCCCTCCTGTCTCTGGGCACTGCTGGGAGGACTCTGCACACACCCCTCCTGTCTCTGGGCACTGCTGGGAGTGTTAGGCACACACCCCTCCTGTCTCTGGGCACTGCTGGGAGTGATAGGCACACACCCCTCTCATGTCTGGGCACTGCTGGGGGGACTCTGCACCCACCCTTCCTGTCTCTGGGCACTGCCGGGAGGACTCTGCACCCACCCCTCCTGTGTCTGGGCACTACTGGGAGGACTCTGCACCCACCCCTCCTGTCTCTGGGCACTGCTGGGAGGACTCTGCACACACCCCTCCTGTCTCTGGGCACTGCTGTGAAGACTCTGCACCCACCCCTCCTGTCTCTGGGCACTGCTGGGAGGACTCTGCAAACACCCCTCCTGTCTCTGGGCACTGCTGGGAGGACTCTGCACACACCCCTCCTGTCTCTGGGCACTGCTGGGAGTGTTAGGCACACACCCCTCCTGTCTCTGGGCACTGCTGGGAAGACTCTGCACCCACCCCTCCTGTCTCTGGGCACTGCTGGGAGGACTCTGCACACACCCCTCCTGTGTCTGGGCACTGCTGGGGGGACTCTGCACACACCCCTCCTGTCTCTGGGCACTGCTGGGAGGACTCTGCACACACCCCTCCTGTTTCACAATATGTACGCTTAGAACATACACGTGTGTGGGTTCGCTCCATGCATACGAGGTGGGGGTACGTGTCGTACTTACACTTTTGGGGTGGGGGGTACGCTCCATGCATACGCGGGTGGGGGTACGTGTCGTACTTACACTGTTGGGGTGGGGGGTACGCTCCATGCATACGCGGGTGGGGGTATGTGTCGTACTTACACTGTTGGCATGAGGGGTACGCTCCATGCATACGCGGGTGAGGGTACGGGTCGTACTTACACTGTTGGGGGGGGTACCCTCCATATGTACGCGGGTGTGGGTACGTGTCATACGTACACTGTTGGCATGGGGGGTACGCTCCATGCATATGCGGGTGAGAGTACGGGTCGTACTTACACTGTTGGGGTGGGGGGTACGCTCCATGCATACGCGGGTGGGGTTACGGTCCGTACGTACTCTGTAGGCATGGGGGGTACACTCCATGCATACGCGGGTGAGGGTACGGGTCGTACTTACACTGTTGGGGTGGGGGGTATGCTCCATACGTATGCGGGTGGGGTACGGGTTGTACTTACACTGTTGGGGTGGGGGGTACGCTCCATGCATACGCGGGTGAGGGTACGGGTCGTACTTACACTGTTGGGGTTGCGGGTATGCTCCATACGTATGCGGGTGGGGGTACGGGTCGTACTTACACTGTTGGGGTGGGGGGTACGCTCCATGCATACGTGGGTGGGGTTACGGTCCGTACGGACACTGTTGGCATGGGGGTACGCTCCATGTATACGCGGGTGGGGGTACGTGTCGTACTTACACTGTTAGGGTGGGGGGTACGCTCCATGCATACGCGGCTGAGGGTACGGGTCGTACTTACACTGTTGGGGTGGGGGGTACTCTCCATGCATACGCGGGTGGGGGTACGGTCCGTACATATCCGTACCCACGCTGTGGAATGCTTGTGCGGGCCGTCCCCAGGCCTTTGCCACGTGGGTACGAGCCGTCCCGCCATTGTTGGGGTGACGTAGGTGTGGGCGTGTTACGACTCGTACCCACGCTCTTAAGGCGTGGGTACGGGATGTACCTGTATTGTTGTGTTGCCGGTTCGCGTTGTCAAGAACTTCCGTTGTGGCGGTCGCTGGCTTAGCTGGACACGCCCCCACCCCCTCGTAGTGACCAGGGCCTGAGGGTCAGGTATGTCCAGGGCATGTGTGCTGTGTGACTTTGGTGGGGGTTTTGTGGCCTGCCCTGGTCCTGCCACCCCCCCCTTTCCCCCCTCCCTTTGTTGTTCTGACCTTCTGCGGCGTCTGCGTCGTAACCTGTAGAGGAGGTCGACTGCTATGAGGGCCGGGATGAAACGTAGGTTCGGGTCCATGTCTGTCCGTCACGTACAGGTACTCCTTGTTCGCGTCGTCCTGTCTGTCCGTCGCGTACCGGTACTCCTTGTTCGCGTCGTCCTGATTTCCCGGCAGTTTTTGGCAGCCAGAAAATATTCACCGTGCGGGAGGACGTCGGTGCGAATCGTAATTCCTGGTTAGTGAATGGCAGGCGGCATGCGTCCCGACGTCACATCGGCGCTTTCACGGATCGCATTTGTACGTTTATTTTCGTCGGTCGGGGTTTTGTACGATTCGTACGGAAATGGTGTTTCCGTGCGAATCGTACTTCCATGTTTGTATATTTTTACGACCGGGTACGCGTCGGACGGAGAATATGCTCCGTCCGACGGTTCGTACCCGGTTTTTACAGGATCGTGATCGGCACCTAAGTGTCAAACCAGCCCGCTCAGGCCAATCCCGGTCCTTCTCTCATAATAATAGCATGAGAGCAAAGTCTGGATTGGGTGGGGAGTTGATGTTACCCATGTGACAGGCCAGTACTACTCACCTGAAATCTAAGGGTCCACAGGAGTGAAGCTTGTATGCCCACATCCCATGAGCTAGTCCTCCAGACCTGGAGGAAAAAGGATGTAAGCAATTAACCCCAGGGGAAAAAGCGATAGGGGACAGGTATTGGGAGTTAAAGAAAATAACCAATCACTGGTCAGTAGCTTCAGTGACTGGTGATTCGGTTGGATGGTGACTCTCCAGGTTATAATTCGATTGAGTAGACGGTTGTGGTCTACAATGTATTTCCTGTTGCGTTTTAAACCGACTTGGACGATAAAAGAAGCCTAAATGGAGAACATTTATACGAGTTTCAGTGATGGTCATTTCCTCTGCCCTAATCAGTAATTCCCTAACCAAAGATGGCGAACCAAGGGATAGGACAACACAATCACCACTAAAATATTTCTTACTGTTTCCTACCCAAGGTACATGCCTTACCATTTTAAAAGTCCTAAACAATTCCGCCAACAAACCTACTCTATTTCCCAAGAAATGTATGACTTTGTTTTTCAATGTGATCCATGTTTTGGGTTCTCCTGGCTTAAGGACTGAAACATTTGCCAGGACCACTGTGAGGGGGTCTGCTGCCAGTGGGAGATCAAGGTTATGTACCGCTCTTGGGTAGTCATAGGATTTAGGAGTGGCTATAGTTGGTCTAGATTGTGTATCGTGTGCAGGCCTGCCTCCCTGTCTTTTGACTGATGTGCTCATCCCTAAAGTGCGTGTCTTGACTGCATTTCTTACATCGCTATCTTGTGTTTCTGTGGTAGAAGTCTTTTGAGTACCATCCCTACATCCTAATTTACTAGCCATTTCTACCTGTTTGTTGGAAGTGTTTTGGGTTCGAAAGCTGGTTGTAGTGTCTGAGTGGTTAATAATACCCAAGCCATGTGGGCTCTCATTCGGTATGGTTGGGATCTGATTTTCCATTAACTTTTCTAGTGTTTTTTCAATCTGAGCTAGTCTGGCTTCTAGGCTATCTGTATGTAGTTTAATGTAGCGTGTTAGCTCTGTAAGCAGGTTTTCCATTTTGTTACTATTGATTGAAGATTGTACACTACTTTTAATTTTAGGTGGGGAGAATGATCTTTTTCTTTTTGTTTCTGGCAATTTCCTTTTTTCCCCTGTTTTTTAATCGGGCGTTTTTAGGAAGACCTTTGTCAATGGGGGCTTGATGGAGTTCTACCTGAGGTTTATCAGTTGTCATAGGCAGCTTTGGGTTACACTGCCTTTTTGGTGGTGGTAAAGTGTCGACATCCTGATCACTGGCTGAAGCGTCGTCGATATCATTGTTTGCACTTGAATACAACCATTTCTGTTAAGCCCAGTGCTCTGGATTTCTAGGGGGCGTATCTCATCTGTCCCTTTTGGAGAGAAACTTTTTTCATGGGTTTTTACTTGGTTATTAGCTTTTAACTAGGGGTGGGCGGAATGTGCGAAATTAACTTTCGCAAATTATCGCGGAAATGCTGAAAATCTCTGCAAACACGCCGGAAATATCGCGAAGACGCGGACATTTTTTTCCCGCCTGTTCGCGGTATTTTTTGCGTGATCGCGGGTCGCCAACTTACCCATGCGGTTGCTCAAGGGCGCAGCCATCTTGTTTTCACTTGTCCCGCCCTCTCGCGATGCTTAATTCCTGTTCCGGGTCGCGCAGTGCATGTTTGCGCCCGTTCGCGGTCGATATTTCCTGTTCGCGACTGGTTTTACTTGATCGCGTTGCTTTTTGCTTGCTCGGGGAGAAAATATCGCGCAAACTTGCGCACGTGGTCGCAATGGGCGCGGCCATCTTGTTTTTCACTCTATTGCATGGTTCTGGGGCCTGATTTTCAATCCTCCCAAAATCTTTTCAATCCTTTGTTTATAGCCACTTTTTTTGGATCTTTATTACTTATTATTTCTCTAACTATTTTCCTGCTTCTATATTTTTAGTTTTTGTCTACTTTTTTTTTGTTTTTTAGCTACTTTTTCTCTTTCTATTGCCTGCTATTTATTTCCATTACTCTTTATTTATTTTACCTTTTCTTTCCCGCCCCGTCCCCAGAACCATGTCCAAGGGTAGGGCTGATCGCCGGCGCAGCCAGAGCCGCGACCTCCTTCCTTGCGGAAGGCGGCGACCACAAGGGGTGCAGGCACGGGCCTTATTTGGGGAGGAGGAGTTGGCTGCACTAATTTTCTTTGTGCAGCGCCACCTCCCCTCAACCCTGGCAGCAGGTGGCAGGCCTGGGTCCGGGTATGGCCTACGGGAGCGTCGGCAGCGGTGGGGGAAGGTGCGCCGGGCAGTGTCGCGCATCTCTGGGGTCCGGCACACCCAGGCACAGCTGACGCACCGGTGGTCCGACATCCTGGACCGTGAGCAGGACCTGCTGGACCTGCTAGGAGTGGAGGTCCCGGGGCTTGGTGAGTACATATTTAATTACTACAACTTTGTGTCTGTTCTTCTGCTCTGTGTTATATATTGCGAATATTTTTTTTCCTTCCAACCAGCTAGAATGTTGCTGCTTACAATACATTTCAGGTTAATAACGTTTAAAAGTCTTCTGTGATTATGGTGCTCTTCTGCGCTACTACTAATCTTACTTGTTTGCAGCTTTGCGTTTGCGCTTGCTTAGCGTGATTCTTTACGAGTTTATTTTAGAGAAATTAAGTTACATAATGGTACAGTGACTCTAGTCCACTCCTTACTTTGTCCCGTCACTAATAGATAGGGGCGGATTGATGTTTAGGTACACTACTTTGTATGAGCTTCTAATTTGTTAGTGGTATGCGTGATGCCCCCTCACTCAGTTACGTGACGTGCTGCTAGTACGGCAGTCTTTAGAACCTTTTCTAGTTTGTTCAATGAGTGGTGGTAGGCTTAGCAGTTACTTAGCAGTAGCAGATCGGCATCAATCAAACCAAAATTTGGTGTATACAAAAAATGTAGTCATGTTCATGTGTCCTCCATGATTTGACCATACGCATTGTTGAGGAATACAGTGGAAATGCATACTTAATGTACAATTGGCATGCCTGGAATAGGTGGGCTAGGTTGGGTGGTACGTTGTACTTAGGCTTAGTTGTAACTTAGTTTTCTGGAATCAGAATGGAAGACTGGATTACTGTTGATAAACTGCGAATCCCCCGATATTACATGTTGACCAGATGAGATCGGTCAATGTAGTTATTGCAATTGTTGTTTACATAAGTGTTTTTTGACCGTTGTTGAAAAATATTGTATTTGTTTGACACCATCCATCAATGTTTGTCTCTTTCTTATATCTTTCCTGTTCATCAGCACCCAGGGGCAGACCGACAGGGACTGGGCAGTCGGCGGGACAGGAACAACACCACCAGGAGGACACCGCTGAGGGCTCCTCTGCTGGCCCCAGTAAGTCTTCTTGTTTTTAATAATATTTCTTATTCCATAACTTTTACTGCCCCATATTTTTCCCGAACTATTGTTTGTTTCCAAATGCTATTTTATTACCACCAATTATCCTTCGATCTGTACGGTTTCAAAAATCTTATCCCTGCCTCCGCTATGATGACTCTGAGTACTACTACTACTACATACTATCAGTCTGTCTGTACTGTAGTAGCTAGTCTTGCCCAGTGGCCAGTCCCAACAACATCAGAAAGGCCACCCCCAAAAAGCACACTTCCCCAACTCAATCCAATGCCATCCATGCCCTAAATGAAGTCTAAATTCAACAGACCACACAGAAAACAGTAGATTAATAAAGCTGTGGCTACCTGCTCTGGTCCTAGTGGATGAAAGCAGGCCTGTTGCCGGACAAGGCCAGGCAAGCTTGCAGGCCTAGGCTTCAAAATGGCCACCAGCCACATGGCCAGGCCCAACAACATCAGAAAGGCCACCCCCAAAAAGCACACTTCCCCAACTCAATCCAATGCCATCCATGCCCTAAATGTGCTTGAAATTGAAATACATTCAAAAAACTACAAAAGGAACAGTTGCTTCATCATGCACACACCCATGAGGCCATGCCCATGGCTAGCTCCGGCCTACTACTACTACCCACAAAATAAAAAAATAAAAAAAAGGAATGATGATAATAATTATCAAAAATAAATTGTAGTTACAACAACTGCAATGCCCACAATCAAACAGACACAACAACCACTTACTTGTAAAATATCCTATTAAAAAAATCCTCAAATCCAATTGTAATGTTGCAGCAGACAAAAAGAGTGATCTTTCCAGCTCCAAATCCAAAGGCAGAATGAGCAGGAGATGGACAAAGCACTGGGAGGAGCCTGCTGGACAGGAACAGGCAGTTGGAGATTTTGTGTCACTTCCTCCCTCTCTCCACCTTTTAAAAAAAGGACTCCTTGTACAAAAAAGGACAGCCAAATGTCAATGTAAGGAGTTGTTTTCATCCAAAATCAGCATTTGCAGAAGGTTTCATGCTGCTAGAGCTGATATTCCTCTCCAAATTGAAAATTTTACATGTTCGAAATCGCGAGCTTCACATTACTTCCGCCGGCGTGTCGAAAATGACATGATCGCGTTCTCTTTGTCCCTGTCGCGTTGGATATGACGTGTTCGGGGTCTCTTTCTCCTGTTCGCGTTCGATTAGACGTGCCCGCGTCCTCACCTTCTCGCTCGCGATGTAGAATGACGTGTTCGAGATCTCAATCTTCTCATACTCGCGCGGTGCAAGATCGCGAGAAGAAAGACGTGATCGCGCGATAAATGACGTGATCGCGCGACAAATGACGTTAATGCTGCCGCGAACTGTCGCGAGACAGCGCAAAATGGCTACCAACAATCCAACATCTCGTGGAGAACGCGACCGGGTCTGGAAAACTTGTCGGCGAACGCGGGGATTCAGGTAAGGCGATCGCGCGCACGCAAGAATGTATTTTTTTACAGCGCGAGCAAGAAACAAATTATCGCTAAGCTGCGGAATGCGGAAATTTTGACATTTTCACGCTTTCCGCGGAACGCGAAAATGCCAAAATATCGCAATTTCCGCGAACGGAACGGAATTTTGGCCCAGGCCTACTTTTAACCCCTGCGCTTCTATATTTAATGACTCTTCTACAGAAGATATCTGCATATCTATGGCGCCCACTGCACCTGTCAGATAATTTATCAAAGAATTTTTTGCTTCTTTAGGATTAATACCCTGTTTATCAGGTATAGTACAGGGTAATTTTCTTTTCCCCATTTTTGATATACAAACTACACTTTACAAAAGGTGATGTCCATAGAACCATCGGTTAAAAATATGTGCGAAAGTCAAGTAAATCCGAGGTGACACCTCCCCTTGCTGAATACCAATGTCTTTTTCCAAGAGTCAGAGCCTTAGTAGGTTAAAGGAGACAAATTGCACAGTACCTTAATTAATTGCAGTTAGTTATACACGACAGTTTCAAGGATGGATGAAAGGGGGATTGCCCAGCCCATTCCGGTCTTGGACAGGCCTGCCCTTGGCCCGGGCTTTGCCCGGGCAGCGCCCGGGTACGCCTTCGCATGTCCCGCACTGCGGGAGGGCCACGCTGGATTTACCGTGCCTCCTGGCGCCCTGTGATGACAACCTCAGCAGGTGTCTGGCAATGCCTGCTGGGGCTTGTAGTTCTTTCGTGGCCGTTCCCCTCACGGCGGGACCTTCAGGAAAGTGGAAAAAGGACAGGTCAGCGTGCCGTTTCCCTCACGGTTGTTGACAGAGGAGGTAGGTGGAAAGAGCCGTTCCCCTCACTTTGAGCCTGCTGCAGGTGAGCGCGTCCCACGCTGTGGGAGGGCCACGCTGGATTTACCGCACCTCCTGGCGCCCTGCGATGATGCCCTCAGCAGGCGTCTGGCAATGCCTGCTGGGGCTTGTAGTTCTTCCGTGGCCGTTCCCCTCACGGCGGGACCTGGAGGACAGAGTGGCAATAGGACAGGTCCGCGTGCCGTTTCCCTCACAGCTGTTGACAAAGGAGGTAGGTGGAAAGAGCCATTCCCCGCACAGCGAGCCTGCTGCAGGTGAGCGCATATTAAGGTCATATATAAAACGATTTTAGGTGTGCAGTCCATTGAGCCTCGTCTCTCCATAGCCCCTCTCTTGCATGCATTTGTTTTATAGTGCTACTCTTACTAGTGTAGGTGGTCAGAGAACTTTATATCACAAACACATTATACAGAGAGAATAAATCATACGTTTGTAAATCATTCAATGGGAAATGTTACATAAGACAATGAGAACTACAAGGTGTAGGGATTACATTGCATCCATACTACTAGTCAGTATATTTTTAGAGTGTTGGGGCTGGAGCAGCACAAACTTAGGGCCTCATCTACAAGAAAATGACTCAGAGCTGTGTCGCAAGCCATGTAGCTGTCCTGTGCTGCGCATTTTCAAAGCACAGGGATGCTTTACATTAACAACAATACAACGCATCGCTGTGCTATTCCTTGGGTTAGCACACAATTGGCTTCCATGCACCAGCACAGGGACCCTTGCGTCATTTTGTATTATTGGCTGTGCAGCGGAGAAGGGTTTTTGTGCAGGAAGGAGCACCTTCCTGCACACATCAATCATTAATGGCATTTTTTCCTGCAGCACGCACAGAAATAGGAAAAATTGAGGAGAAATAAAATATATATTTTCTTTGTGCCATTCCCATTCTGATGCATTCCCAGTTTTACAAAATGTTGTAAATCTGGGAATGAGTCAAGCTCCATGGATGTTGCATGAGAACACCCACAGCAACACCCATGGAATGCCCCTTTCACGCAGCATAATGCGTGAAAGGGGCCCATAATAACAAGGCCATCGAAAATCACGCAAGGTGACTTTACGTGGCCTTGTAAAAATGGGCAAGACCATTGCACCACCGATGCATTAAAAAAGAGTGATGCACAGGCAGCGCAATGCCCTTGTAAATAAGCCCCATAGGATTTAAAATGTAACACAGTGGGAGGGGTTGTGTTTACTAATAAGAATATCTTCCTATCCAAACCAAAACTTTTAAGTAACATTAAGATAATGAAAGAATGGGACAAAAAACGAAATGTTGTAACCTGTACTATGCAGTTTGCATTCAGCTCTTTGATGACAGCTAATAGGTCAATGAGTAGGCTTGTAACTTAAGAACAAGTAACACATTGACCTTGCACATTAATTCAGTTCTGTGATATTCATGGTACATGGTCTTGACAGCATGCATATTTGCCCGTGTCTTACTTTATGACCAATCAAAACTGCCCCTTGACAAGGCTCTGATCTCTCTCCGGCAGGAACATTAATCACCAGATTGTCTTGAAACTGCTGGACTCACAAGGAGCTCTGTAGCAGTTGCTTTTAAACCCATTAGTTATTTCTCAGCACAGCGCCTCTGTACCATCAGCTGGACTGGCCACACTGCCCTAAAGCCGGCCCTGTTAAATCATCTAATCTAAAATCACAGGCTCTGTTTTAAACGTAGTTAGATCAATACATCACTCACACACATAAATCTGACTTCAATGCAAAAGTGATGGGCTTCGGCACATAAGCAGCTGCTTTATCAGAGGAACGATTATTGAATTTTGAAAGCAAAATGCCTAAACCTTTAAACCAAGTATGCAATTGGGCATATTTAGCAGCCCATTCCAGGAGTCAAAAAGCAGATGTCTTATTTCCTTTGCCTAATACCTGTATTCTCCCAGTAGTTAGTCTCTGCCACTGACAAAAACACATGCTTAAGTGTCACCGTGTTCCCTCATGACTGTTGTGTAAGCGAAAATATTAATGCAAAAAACATCTTCATTGGCAAGGCAACTCGTATGTTTACCATAAAATAATCCTAAAAGCACTAGTCATGTTTCTAGGAGAAGATGCTTGAACTTGGCTTTCTCCTGAAAAAATGATCCGCATTAATTCCTGGCCACGCCCTTATGCTCCATTATTGAGGTCTTTGAATATGGTGGGAGTGTTTCAAGGGAATACAACTTCTCAGAGAAAGAATGAGGTAGTATGTGTTGAGGTGGTCATTGGTAAGAATGCCTGAGTGAGAGTCTCTAGGTACTTGGGAAGGGACGTGATCGAGTCGATCTGGTACTTTCTATGAAAACTAAATATGTTCTAGTCTGCGCCTAAGCATTTGGCAAAGAAATGTGTGATTTTGTGTAAATCACTTGCTCTTAATATGTCTAAAGGGTCGTGAATGTTTAAAATGCAATGTAGTTGTGTAATGCATATCTGTAACCCCACGTAATGAATACAATCTTTAATTGCCTCCCAACATGGAGTGCACGATTTAGTGTTTGACTGGACACGTTCTAGTGTTTCACCCTGTCAAACACACACTAACACCCACACATCACAGGCCTCACCAGTCAGGTGACCCTGTTAATAAAAGGGGCCAGGCACACGTGTCCTGGGCCAGTTCAAGTACCCAAGTATGCTGTGAAGCCCCAGGGGATGTCTGACTACACCGCATGTCAGAAGGAAGAGCAAGCGCACCACAAGAGTGCGCCCAAGAAGAGGACAGAGCTCACCAAACCAGAGGTGCGCAGAAGGCCATGCTGGAGAACTTGACAGCACAGGGCAGGCGCCTGGGAGATAGAGACATCTCCACAGTGATGAAGCACTGCTGACCGCAGCAAGGAGAGCATCCATATCTCCACCACATCAGCGAAGTCCCGCAATGGGCAGAAGACAGCACAGAGTGTCCTCCCTCACACTGCCACAAGACACCAGAGGCCCAGGACAGGCAAGAGAGAGTCGAACACCCCACGTGACAAGCCGCCACCACAACATGCATTACGAACGGACGACACAGCCGCATCACAAGCAGGGAGCACGTCACTCGAAGTGACCAACTCCGCCAAGCATGCCCGAATGGAGGCAGGATCAAGTGCCACTACAGCGCAGGCTCGAGGGGCAAGCACGACACCCTCGAGTGAAGAGTAGAGGAGCACCGCAAAATTCTGGAGGAAGGAAGAACAGTGGCACAACCCCACAGAGCAGACAACCACCACAGGAGGCCAGGAGAAAAAGGAGCAGAGTGACAGAACAGAGGACTCGTACAACCACAAGATGAGCGCACCCGGAGACACCAGACAGTCATCAAGCCGGACCGACATCCCTGGAGACAGCCCAATGGGAGAACCAAATGTAAGCCGCAGCCAGCGCGAACCGTGTCTCTCTCCAATGCTTCAAAGCTCAACCGTCCAGTCCCAAGCATCGGCAGTCCAAGTCAGATGGCATCTCTGCTCCTCACTGCAGATGCCACGGGTAAAGAACAGCCTCAGCAAGTAGAAGACACAGGCTGCAAAGTCCCTCTAGTCCTCCTCACTCTGCAAGTTCACCCAAGACAATAGATCGCCGCCTGTTTGCCCAACTGAAGGAAAATTGTTGTTTTTTCATCGTCATCCAGGTGCATCATCACCCAGGAGCATCGCACCACCAGAGTGCTTCCCCACACACAAGACAACCGGAGTTCAATGAGGTGAGCAACCCAGGAACCTTCTGTGTGCCCTTATCAACCTGAAGCCTGTTGAAGTAGAGCATACCTGACCATTGGAATATCCACCTTTGGGGTTACACAAGACTTGGCCGTGGCCCTGTTGGGAGTTCCACAGCGACCTCTCAGCGTGGCCTACGAAAAGGCCCGCACAGCCCATGTGGTCAAGTGGCAATCCAGGGGCAAGGGCCTCGACGGAGTTCCTGTGAGAGGGGAATCCGAATAGGAGAGATGCCTCGGCAGCAGCTCCACGATGGGCACAGGAAGCATGGAGGTCAGAGTTGAAGACTGGTCAATCAAAGACCACCGGAGGAAGGCACAGAACCTGAGTCCTGATGGCCAGAACATCCAGACAGAGACACCACTCTCTGCGGCTACATGAGCGACTTGGCTGTGAGTCCTGTTGGCAGTTCCTCAGCAGCGCCTTTGCGTAGCTTACACGAAGCCCGCACAGTCCACACGGTCCCATGGCAGCCTGGCAGGAAGGCCCTCCAGGAGGCTCCAGTGAGAGAGAAATCCAGTCAAGAGAGGCACGTCTGAAGTTGCTTGGATGTCAGGAGCTAGACGGACAATCAACATGTCGCCTCCAAGGGAAGGCCTCATAAACCGAGATCATCCCCAACAGCTGTAAGTTTGTCGTCCACCGGTACCTCTGTGCCGGCGAGAACTCCAGAGTGGACTCCACCACTGCTCCAGATGCACGATGCTTCAACTTTGTAAATAGACTTCACCACCGAGAGACCAGGCTGGTCTGAAGTACATCGCCAAGGCGGACCAAAGCATCTTGACCATGAGGTCCGAAGCTCCAGAGTTACCTGGCTGATGGCCTCAAGAGACTCATTTGGTGCTATGTATTGTCTATTTGTTTTTTCCAGGTTGGACTTTTGTTTGTTTCTTTTCATGAAAGTTTGGGAGAGATGTAGTGTCCGGCTGGACACGTTCTAGAGTTTCACCCTGTCAAAGAAAAACTAACTCTTGATTTTGGATGTGTGTTAACTACAGTTTGTTTGTTGAAATATTTAAGAAATATAGAGCACTTGGGACCATATTACTAACAAACTGCGATAAACATCGCAGAGCGCGCTTAGCGCGAATAGTTTTATCGCCGGCTATCGCTAGAATATTTAGCCACGCTAATGCTGTATTAGCAACGAATAGAGCTATGGCGTTAAATATTCCAGCGATAGCATGAAAAACAGCCAGACATCGCTGTAAAACCAGCGAACATCCTGGCAACACGGCGAAATGCTTGCTGATGTGACCGTAACCCCATAATCCACCTCCCATTATATGCATGCCTAAGTAGGGATTTTAGCAGGTGTAAATTTCAGGCAATATTCACGGTTAGCGCGAGTTATTGTTTCACTCTGTGGGACTTGGTAATAGAGGGAATGTGAGTTACCAACTGTTTTCAGTCGCTTTGATGTTGGGAACGCCCACTTTTCATGTCATTAGCGATGAATATCACTGAGATGCAAAGCAGCACCCAAACCCGTCGCTTTCATCAGAAAGCTGTCACTAACTGCTGTTAGAGACAGCTTGCTGATAGGGCGATAAAATAATCGCTGCTTTAGCGGCAAAAATTGCTGCTAAAGCGGCGATGAGGCCCTTGGTAATATGCCCCCTGGTGCTTTCAGAGATAATTTTGGTAGATTTTATTTTTTAAGACATCTGAAGCCTATAGAGGCTTTCAAGATATGTCAAAGTTCATTTCTGCGGTATTGGAGTGAGAGTTTTAGACACTGCGTCGATTGGGAGGGGCTTGGGGGGAGTGGCGCAGTAGATATCGGACCAGTTTCAATAGGTAATATATATATCTCTATATATATATATATACATGTTTTTTTTCAGAACAACAGGGTGCCATAAATTCGGCAGTTTTCCATGCTCATGAGTGGGCCACTTTGTTCAGTGTCAAAAGAAACGGGTAGCAACAGGTCCTTTGTCTCCGCTCGCGCACATATGCTTTATGTTTATGTGTGGACAGCCCTCTTATCTTTAGGTGTAGCAGTTGTGGCTTGGTGCTACTGGAGTTTTCATTTTAAATACATCAAGTTTAGGAATTATGGATCACTAAATGAGACATTGGGGGATTAATCTTACCTGCATTAGGAGTGCAGTTTTAGCTCTGAACGTCTTTGAACTTTCATTGTTGCCATACAAGGGTAAGGTGATTGGCAGCCTTTTTGAATTGAGCTGTTCTTCGGGAATATAATGGTATGCAGCACAGCCATATTTTTGGCAGTTATGTTTGGTTTTTTGTGAGCAGTGTTGCCAGATTGGGCTATTTCCCGCACAAATGGGTGAAATTTTTCCCATTTGTGCGGGAAATAACTCTCCTGGTGGGGGACAGAAACTAGGGCTTTACTTAGCCCTGTGTGCAAAAATTTTCGGAGGGGGTGGCGCAGCCAATCAAACTCCTGCAGAGCTCCCAGATTCCGCAGAGCAGGGCTGTCTATCTTTATAGTGCAAAAGCGCTACCTATCACGGCCCTGCTAAATGCTTCTGGCCTGCCCCCAGAGTGAAAGGACCAATGTGGTCTCTAGGGGCAGGTCTTTATTGTTAAGATTTCCGCATGGTAATTGCCTCTTGGCTAGGCCTGGGCGGTAAATTTCGTTCCACTCGCGGAATTTGCAATATTTTGACATTTTCACATTTTGCGGAGAGCGCGAAAATGTCAAAACTTTTGCAATCTGCAGCGAAACTGAAGTAGTTTTTCTTGTATGCGCTTTAAAAATGCGTTCTCACGCACAAGATCGCGACTTACCGGGTCCCTGCGTTCGCCGATGAGTTTTCCTATCCGTTCGCATGCGCCACGAGATGTTGGTTTGTTGGTAGCCGGTCGCGCTATTCCGCGAGAGTTTTCACAGGAAATAAGCAGCGCGAGCAAGATGGCCGTGCCCATTAGCGACCGCATGGGCAAGTTGGAGATATATTTCCCCACGAGCATGCAAAAACACATTGCGAACCGGCGGGAAAATCAATCTCCGCATATTCGCGAAAGATTCGCGTGCTCGGGGAGATTTTGTGCAATTTCGCGATAATTTGCAAAAGTCAATTTTGCAAATTCCGCCCACCCCTACTCTTGGCGCGGGCGCGCGGCGAACTCTGAGTGCTGTGGAGCTGAGAGGAGGAGTCAGGAGCAGCAAGTACTGGTTGGCCGATCGTCAGCCTGCTTCTGTTTACGGTGGTTCTTTAGGTGGCAGTGTATTACGGTAGGATTAATTTAGTGGTCGAAATGTCTACTTTTTCTGCTCTGCCGCTGTCAGCTGTCCCCTCAATTTTGGTCTCTCTCTCTCGCTGAAAACGTGCTTCAATAAACGTCTCTCACCGTATGTTTCTTCTACTTTCCTTCATTCGTTCCCTTGTGAAATGGATCCAAAAAAGAAAGAAACACTTTTGTTGAAAGTGTTTCTGACATTTTTCTGTTCCAAAGTGCAGTCTCAGGACAAAGAGAAAAAACAGGTTCAAAATACGATAAATAAATACCTAAAGCATTACAGAGCTTTCACAAAGTGGCCAGATTTTATTAACACCCAAAAACACTTTACAGAGTTTGCCAGCGAAGCGCCACTTTTGTTTTTTCCTCTTTCTTTGAACAGCATTGTTTTCCCCCGGTGGGGAAATGCACCTTTCCTGGAGGTACTGTAATACCTGGTTGATGGGTAGAGTGAAAACCGATTAATGTGATCCTTATCCGCTTTTTTCCTTATTTTAGTTTATAAAATGCGTACCCATGGCACTGTGCTCAGTGATGTAGTCTTTTTAAACCATACTGCTCACGGTTCATAAGGGTATAAACAATGGACAGTGATACTGGTCCCTCCCAGAATCTGTAGTGGTGCTTAAAGTTTCAGGCAAAAACACTCTTGATTTCTGAATAATGAGTGTAAAAGTGTTAAGATAACCATGTTGTTCTACTTACATTTCCCATGTTTTACTTAATCTTGTATTCCATATGAGGGTCTGCTTTCTCCAGGAAGTAACGTTTTTTTTTCAGGCAGCATATTACTCTTGTGAATAAATGTAATTGAGTCGCATCCATGTGGGACAGTATGGTGTTCATTGGTGAAAGGATGTGGCACCACGCCAGAGCTGCCGAATTTGGTACCGGGGAATCAGGTTCAGACCACTCTCCTGAGGGAGCACATTCCCATGCTAGACCTAAGAAGGCCTTGCAAGACCTTAGAAGCCCAGGTGTCTTACCACCTTGAAGGCCGGTCCACCACAATTGATACTGAAGTTCACCTCCAGTCTTCTTGCAGGTAGGCCTACAAAGCAGCACACCCTAGAGCAACAGTAACTCAGTCACTGAGGTCAGAGGACTCTTGAGGCCAGTCCGCCTCACCCATTGATACCTCCATTGGCCCTGATTTAGCAGGAGTAGTGCAACTCACCAGGGATCGGCAATGCAGGATTTGCACGCACACTAAGCTAAGGGGCATATTAACAAGGGAATGGCAAATCGTGGCATTAAGCAAACATTGCTAATGCCGCGTTCCGCCATTCTGATAATGCAGGAATGCGCCGCATTTACAATGGTACGGCACATCCCTGCGTTTTTCCTAGCACTGACCCTAAACTCAGCTGCCTAGCGCCAATTCAGGCACCCTTGCACCATAGTGCAAGGGAGCTAGCGTGGAGGGAAGGATTGTTTATGTTCAGGAAGCTTTTCCTTCCTGCACATAAACAATCCAGAATGGCAAATTTGTCCTGCATCGTGCAGCACACAACGAAGTTGCAAATGATCTGTTTTTAAATGATTCTTTATGGAAGGGACACATTCCTGCACATGAACAATCATTCATAACAATTTACTGTTTTTATGTGTGCTGCAAAGTGCAGCACACATAGAAACAGCAAAAACAAGGAGAAATTAGGCATTTCTCCTTGTTTCACCATGTAAAGTCCAGGTTTCCCCTGGTCTTAATTTTGGCACTGCCTCCTATTTACGTCACCCTTGCAAATAGGGGCAGCCCCAAAATCAATGGGTGTTGGGGCAGAACAAAGGCCAGCCTTACAGACCCTCTTCTTGTTCAGTTCAGACAGGCAGGAGCTGGAAATGCACTAAATGCGCAGACTCCTGGCTGCCTGAGCTGAACTTTGTCAGGCTGAGCATTTTCACAGCCCTCTGTGCCTGACCTCAGCCTGGCAAAAGTATCTTGATGGCCTCCTCCTTGTGATGAAGGTGAACGCCACTGATTGACTCGTACCTGGGCGCTTCAGTTTTAAACCCTGAAGTACCCAGGGCAGAGTGTCAATCAGTGGCACCTAGTCACAGAGTGGGGTGGGGTCAGAAGTCTCACTGACCCCATCCCACTCTGTGACAAGGTTGGGACTGCTGCCTTCCAATCAACCAATGGGGAAAGGCAGCAGTCCCAACCCTTGTGGGACCTCTGAGGCTTCCCTCTCTGTGTGCTGTAGTTTTGTGCGTTTTTTAAGTTTTATGCGTGGATGTATTTATGTATGTATATTTAGCAAGAGGTAATTCATGAATGCCAGGTTCAGGTTTGGTTCTGTGGCTGACAGAACTACAAGATGAAAAGTCAAAGTGGTGACTGGTCTTGAAAATGAGTAGTTATTAACACAGGTGCCCAGTTCACCTCCTCCCACTATCTGTACATTGAAAAGAATTAAGAGTCGTCCTTAAAATGTTTTCTGAAGACTATTCTAGCAAAATTTGAGAGTTTCGACTTTGGGCTGGTTTTTGGGCTGAATTTGGCCTTATACTTGAGGGTCTTTCGGCTTGGGACGGGTCTCAAAATTTGGCAACACTGTTTGTGAGACACTTCCAGTCAATTTATCACAATGTCATGAGGGAGGAGAGACATTGAGGGATTGTGGTTGGTGGTGTTATTTGTCAGGAAAGTGGAATTTTGCTATTCTTGTTTATATTAAAGGTGAATTGGGAAATTTTAGAAGGTGATGATAGACATTTAATTAGGGAAATAAGTAAGATATTTCTGGTGGATTATGTTGATTAATATTTTGGATATAGAGATGGAACCAAACAATGTACCTGAGCAGCTTGGCAAGAAACTGGATGATTGCATACAGGAGCAGGATGGAAAGTTTGGAATTAAGGTGGAGGACAAACAGTTATGGTCCATAAAGGAGGCCACTTTGGCAAGTAGAGTAAAGGAAGGACGTAATGTATCGCATCTGCAGAAAGAGAACTTTTTTAAAGCCATAGGAAAATTCGGTCCGAAGGAAAGTCAAAGGGCAACTCAGATAGAGTTGAGTGGAAAGGCTATAAAGGCCGGTAAAATGGATTACAAAACGGTGGCCTTTGATGAATCCCCCAGTAGAGGGGATATAATAATATTGTGTTCTTCTGGTCTAGAAGACACAATGAAGAAGAGGTGAAAAGAAAGAGGGCAACAAAAGAGGATGAGGTAAAGGATGAGATTGTCCAAGTGAAAGACCCTTTGGGAGAAATATATATATTTTTTTTAATAAACTTTTTATTGGTTTTCTCAGAACATACAGTAAAATATGTGACATTGCATACCTCGAGAAACAGTACATCCGCAACTGTAGTGTCATTACACATCAAAAACGACAGCACAAACGTTATCAGGTACTGTAGAGCAAAAACATGTAGCATTACGCTGGCTAAGAGCCCAGCTGCACCCGCCCACCCCTCCACCCGTCCCCCAGATTGCCTAATCACTAAGCTCCTGATCAGAGTTCTCCCTCGGGGGCCCACAGATGTCTCCTCGGTAACTGTTCCATTTCCCCCATATCTGTGTCCATTTCATGGGGCACCCCCTATGTATATACACTGCCTTTTCAGCAACCATGATGGAGTCCATGTCCCTACACCATTGGGGGAGGGTAGGGGACTGACTGGACCCCCACTTCTGCGCTATGTTTCGTTTCGCCACCAGCATGCCTATTGTTCCCCATGTTTGCGTTGCGCGGTTGAGGTCGTTGGGTTCCCAAATATTGAGGAGACACCTCCTGGGTTCCGGAAGCAGCGTGATGTGTGTCGCCTGAGATAGTGTACACATGACCGTGAGAAATATATTTTTGACCCTCATACCATTCAGCACCCTTTGTCACCGTAGTTGGGTTCCCGGCATGGCATGCGGCAGCGTATGTAGAATATTCGATTAGTAGAGAGATGCCTCTAGAAGTAAGAACTAGACTTCGATCTGAGTGCCCCATGCCATCTTTATCCAGTAAGGGGGATGTTACTCCAGAATTGGATGCAAAGATGTTGTCTTTTTTAAAAAGTCAGAAAGAGATCCTAGAAGAGGTTTGGATAAAGGCCTGAAGGGTTGTCAGGACCATTTGCTTTTGTTCCTATAAAAGATGTTGCTACGAGCGAAGAGGCATATCTACAGGAGACTGCGGTTGACGTTTTAGAGCTACGACAGTGGTTGCAGTGAGTGGTGTGTTTAATGGGAAACACAAATGCAGCTTTGTGTAATGAAGGTAGAAAGTCTTCTTATGAAAATAGAACCAAAACTAGCCGAGCTTTCAAATAAGGTATCAAGTCATGAGGCGAAAGGTCTACTTTTTGGGGAGTAATTCGCCAAGGATATGGCTGGAGCATTCAATTCAATTCGAAAAGTTCAAAAATATATCCAGAAGGTTTTTGGTGATGCCAGGAGGATGAGGGGTCAATTCCCCAGCCATGGTTTTGGAATCATGCGGGCATTGTTCTTGCGAGGACATGGCCCATCAGGACATCAGACATCAATTGTCTACCTCCAGAGAAGGGGGGAAGAGGAAAATCGAGAGGATACAGAAGAGCAAGAGGTCAGCAATGTATGTTTGGCAGCAGACCATTTGCGTATCCCAGTAAAATTGGGTGAAAAGATGGAAGGAGATTGCAGTCGATCCTTGGGTTTTGCAAACTGTGGCGGATTATCGGATAGATTTTGTCGAGGAACCGGTTCAAGAAGATTGGCCAAGGGCCCTAAGATTTTTAGAGATGGAAGAAAGGATGGTAGATCAGGAAGTTGGAGATTTGGTGAGGAAAGGAGCAATAGAAGAGTAAAGGGTGTGAAGAACGTTTTTGTGAATTTATTTTTGTGAAAAAAAACACGAAAGAATGAGGACAGTTATAAACACTTCAAGATGGAAGGTGTCCATTTGTTGAGAGATATTTTAATGAAAGGGGGTGTGCTTGGCACATCCAGATTTGCAGGACACGTATTTGATGGCTCAGGTTTGCTAGGATGTAGGAAAGTAGGATCTGCTTTTAAGGTGATCCCCCACTTTTTGCCTGGTGCTTTGCTGTTTCTGACTAGTCTGACTGGGATCCTGCTAATCATGATTTCAGTCTCTCTGCTTTCTACCCTAAATTGTTATTTTAAGTACTTAGGTACATCCCAGATTGGATACTGGGGTCCCCTTATAAGTAGGCCTGGGCTAAATTTCCGTTCCGCTTGCGGAAATTGCGATAATTTGACATTTTCGTGTTCCGCGGAGAGCGCGAAAATGTCAAAATTTCCGCATTCCACAGCTTAGGAATAATTTGTTTCTTGCTCGCACTGTAAAATAATACATTCTCGCGCATGTGCGATCGCCTTACCTGAATCCCCGTGTTCACCGACAAGTTTTCCCGATCCGGTCACGTTCTCCACGAGAAGTTGGATTGTTGGTAGCCATTTGCGCTGTCTCGCGACAGTTCGCGCCCGCAGTAATGTAATTGGTCGCGCGATCACGTCTTTCTTCTCGCGATCATGCACCGCGAGAAGAGTGAAAACAAGATGGCCGCGCCCGCGAGCAACCGCATGGGTAAGTTGGCGAGCCGCGACCACGCAGAAAATACCGCGAACGGGCGGGAAAAAAACTTCCGCATCTTCGCGATATTTCCGCGTGTTTGCGGAGATTTTTAACATTTTCGCGATAATTTGCGAAAGTCACTTTCGCAAATTCCGCCCACCCCTACTTATAAGTCCCTACTACATGGTAATAAGGTACCCAGGGAATAGGAACCCCAGGGGTTCCCCATGGGCTGGAGCATTCAAATTGTCACTATGGGCCTGCTATTGCAGCCTCTGTAAACTGGGGTTATCCCCACTTATGAAAGATAGATTCCCTATATCTAGGGCACTGCACTTAAAAACTATAAGTCACCCCTACAGCAGGCCTATCCAATCTTGAAGGCAGGGTGCTTGGTTCTAAGTATGAGTGTGTCCCTGCATGAGCAGGACAGCCCTACAGCCTTCGGAGTCCATTCTCCTGGGTTGTAAGTGAGACAGCCATATAACATATAGAGGTGCACCACATCATTACGTGATGCCCATCTCAAAACTGGCTGTAACAAACCCTATCATGTTTGGTATCAAGCATGTTGTAACCATACCCCCCACACTGTAAACAGTATGGTAGGTATGATCGCAAGCAGTATAAAGGCCCTTCGTTAGGCCCTCAGTACTCCTGGTACCAGACTTCTAGACCTAGACAGCACAACATGGCCGCTGCCGACCAGAGACACGATTCTGCCCTCCTGCTGCTGACCCAAGCTTGAGCAGGGGAAGGCAGAACAATAAGTATCCTGTCACAGGGAGGTCTGACCACCTCCCAGTCAGGATTTAGTGTACTGTTGCCGGGTGGGAGTGTTTGCCAGCACCATTCAGTCTTCTTGAAGGGCGCATTTGGTGCCCTCCTTGAATAGTCCAGTTCAAACCAGCTCAGAGAGCCGTAGGCTCCCACTCTGGCATGAAACTGGACAAAGGATATGGGAGTATCCTCCCCACTGTCCAACCCCTCCCCTGGGAGGGAACCCTAAATCATCCTAACCCTTTCCTTAGGGTATTTAAGGGCTTACCCGAGGGTGGTTCCTAGATTTGTTGTGGAACACAAATGAATTCAGACATCATTTCAACTTCAACTGTCTGGGTACTCTGGACTTCACTCTGGGCATTAAGGCTGCAACCAGGAAGGCTGCTGCTGCTCCTGATCTCTTTGCCCTGCAACGTCTGTGCCTGTGCTCCATACTAGAAACCTTCCAAGGCCTGTGGGCATCCAAGACACCTGAAGGAATCTCCCTTGAAGTGAAGGAGTCACTTCCTTGCATCTGCAAGCACCACAACTAAGCTGACCAGTCTGCTGATCCTGGGCTCCCACGGACTCCGAAAGGCTCAGCAGTACAGGTGGTGGTTCTCTACATTCCTCAAGGCCTGCCCTGTCCTCTCAATAGGTTTGGGGCCAGTATCCCTCGTCGGAGACACAGTAACCAAACCCTGTGCACTGCATCGACTTGCCATTCCAAATGCTTGTTGGCTTCCTTCCATCAAGATCTTTGGGCTCCAAGTAGCCTCAACCTCAAGCATCTCCAGTGACCAGCATCTTCGACGGCACCATATTGCTTGCACCATGGGCCTGCTTCTTTTGTAAGCTGCTCGAGGTCCTCTTGCGACTCCAGTGCCTCTGGCATGTGAATCCTGATGAGGGTCACCTTTGAATTCCTTGGACTCCCCTGCTTGTGGTGAGTCTCCTGTGCCTTGCTGGCCCTAACATTGCACCTTTTTCAACTTCCACATTGGTTACAGTTGCCAAGGCATGTTTGTACTCCTGCTGGACACCGACCCCTCAACTCTCATCATCCTAAGTGGCACAGCTTGTGTACAGCTCCTGGTCTTCCACAACGTCGCTTGGTCCACACAGCGGCAGTTCCAAGGTCACCGTCAGCTCTCCTGCAACACTCAACAACAGTGGGCATTCCTCTTCTTTGCCTCCTGGTCACTCCTGAATAGCATAGACTCTGTCCCCTCAGCTTGCAGGTTCTTCACATCTCGAATCGACCTTTGGGTTTCACCCGACATTTTCACTTTCTCAAGTAGCAGCATCTTTCTGAAGTCTCCCATTGAGTTTGATGACCATTTCCGACCCCACTTCACACCTATGCACCCGGCTCCCCTGGTGCAGGTATCCTGGCTCCAAGGAAATCCATGGGTGGGGTAGCTCTCCAACCTCTTGTCTTCCACAGGGTTTCTTCAGCGTCCACTGGGAAGGGTCCTCTTTCTTTAAAAATTACAACTGGGACTTACATGTTGATTTGTATGGAGAATGTGGTTGTGTTCCTACACTGCACACAATCTCTGTGGAGCTGCTAGATACTCACCTTGGGTGGGTCCTTAGGTCCACGCCACTTCTACATCCTCTGACTATTGTGTTGACTCGAGTCATGATTTGCATACCACTATGTCAGTAGATGGTTTGGTCTCCCCTGGGAACCACTGTGTATATTGTGCTACATACAAGACTGCCAAACAGCTGCCTCGTCCCCCCCGCAGCTCCCAGCTCCTAGCACCCGGCCCTTCAGCTGCCGGCTCCTGACTTCCAGCGCTGCCCGAGGTGCTTGAGGTGCTGAGGTGCTGTGCAGCGCTGTTGCCAGGGGTAGGTTCACGACAAGCCGAGAGGAGCGGAGCATATGGAGCAGAGCAGAGCAGGCTGTGAGGCACGCAGGCAGGGGTGCCAAACCGGTGGTGCATCAAGTTGCATCAAGTTGGCGCTGCACCAGCGTGAGTTAGCGCCTCACCCTTAGCGCTCCTTGTGCCTTGGGACTTGGCCTCACTACAGCCTTTTACTACTACAGACTACCACGGCCTCGGCAGACAGACATTCAGCACCGCACAGCACAGCTGGAGCACAACGGGAGAAGGAAACCTTCACGGCGGGGGAGTAAAGCGGTGAGAACTAGCTGAGTAACTGAGCAAGCGGAGGTGGCTGAAATTAAGAGGAGATTTGATGCTCGCTGTGGATCGGCTGCCAACTGGCCAAGAGTGAAAAGTAAAGGGGAGCCAAAGGTGAGAGTGAGAGCGAGTGAAGAGTAAGCAGGCTACAGGTGGTATGTATCAGAACCAGACCAGAACCCGACTACTGCACGTTTTTGCACGCCTCTGCCAGTCTCCTCAGCCTCGATCATCCTCAATCAAACCAAATTAAACCAAAATTAAAAACACGAGAACCTGAAGCTTCAGTGTCATTACACTCGGAGCCAAGCGGCGCAAAGCTAAGCAGCATTGAGCCAGATTGGAACCACGGCATAGAGCTGAGCAGGAAGAGAAGGGGAAGAAGAAGAAAAGAACAAAAGGAAAAAATCAGAGTGATGAGGTCAGGGAAGTCAAGGGACCATATGGCATCTGCTAACCTCCCCAAAAGAACGAGGAGAGCTAATAAAAAACCTCAAGAAGGACCTAATGAAGGTCAGCGAAGAGGGCATGGGGAAAAAAGAGGGAAGGAAGGAGGTCGAGGAAGGAGGACCTCTTTTGATTTCCCCTCTGTTTACAAGCCCCAGACGTTCGCCAGTTACTGAAGCGAGAGGGATCGCAAACGCATTCCCAGTGAATAAATCCAGCTCTCAACCTAAAATCTACAAAACATTTTCATTTATTAAAGACGCGGGCTCTGCCCTTTGCTTTAACAGTCTCAACACAAGCAATCTCCCAACCCCACTACAACCAAGTAGGGCAAACCCCCTGAAGCAACAACTACAGGTGGGGCCAGAGAGGATCCCAGCTTATCCCAGAGAAGGGGGGAGCTGTGTGGAAGAGGTTGCATACGCAAGTAAAGAAGAGCCAAACATGAAACTAGAAAGGATCGTCCCATGGAGTCATATTGCGCGAGAGCAGGGACGCAGACAGGAGCAGGTAGACTCAAATCTAAAGACAAACCCAAAGGGCTGTGGGTATGGAGGCATAAAGGAGAATGAAAGAGAGGGTCAAGATGCGAACACAAGTTTCAACTTTGCTTCAACAAGTCTTTACACGAAACCGCGCCGGAATATCTCCGATCTGGAAAACGGGAGAAAGCAGAAAAGGAAGGGACAAAACCAAAAGAGAAGAACAGCGGTGATAGCTTGGGGCAAGTGCAACACTAGTGTGAACAAGGCACCTGATCTAACACAAGATAGGCAGGTCCGGATGAGAGACGATATAGAAATGGAATACAAGCTACAAGAAACAGGAAACCAGGAATGGAGGAAAAAACCCAAAAGAAAAATGCTACAAAAGAGAAAGCCTGCCTCCAGTCCCTCACAAATAAGGAAGACAGATGCCCTCGAGGTGACCCTCAAGGGGCCACAACTGCTGCAAGCTCTACCGGACCTGAATCAACGCATGTGAATGAAATGAGCGCTCAAAGACACGCAGCACTAACTGAGGAATACCATGGCTTAGGAGAGGATCTTACTATTGCACAGAATAGCCCAACACAATAGTAGGGGCAAGTAGGCTCCGCCACAATAGTGTTTCACCTGGAGTACAAATCAAAGGGCGCGACAGATATCTTAAATGGGGGTAACATATTACGCCTACTGAATGCCATCGACAGTCTTAAAAACATATCCTCCAGTGACCTAGAGACAGTAGAATTTATAGAACTGCTGGGGCACTCAGGGGTAGAAGCAACAAAAACAGTATGGGCTACATCAGAATTACCCGAGAGACTGCTAAGAGAACAAGCAAAGTTCAACTCATGGGGAATAAAACTTAGACCATTCTTAAAACCAAGATAACCAGATCCCTTGAGCCTTAATTGCCAGCAAAAGAAAGAGAACGGACAGACCAACTCGAATTCAGTACTGCGAGGGGCGCGGAGTAACACCCCAGAGAATTTAGCCCATCAAGAGCAGTTTAATAAGCGACCACCTGCCATGAACAGCCCAACACCGCTAGACTGGAGTTGGCTTTCCAGGACCATAAACGCCAAAGTCAAAGATCAATGACAAAGTAAAGCCAAAACCGGGAACATGCTAAACGCCTTCATCCTGTGCTCCTGGAACTTCAATGGCCTAGGAGACAAGCTTATGGACTCGGAATTAAACATCTATTTGCAAAGATTTGACATCATTACACTGCAAGAAACATGGTCCGACACCCCACCTGCGTTGTCGGGCTACAACTTGAATTTTCTGCCGCCTACACAGAGCTCATTGTTTGGCCCCAAGAAAGGAGGCCTTGCCCCATACAGCTCGCTAAAGAGCATTGTTGCAGTAGTGCCCTTCACTTACAAGCTAGTCCCGCCGAGCGTACTGCAAGCACTGCGAATGTCTTCTTGTGAGCGGAATAAACAGGAGGATATAGTTCTAATAAACCTCTATCTACACCCCCGGGAAAAAACCAAGGGAGCACAGTAGTTGAAGGAAGAACTTATAAAACTACTAAAAACCGAGAATACCAACAGCCTAATCATCAGTGGGGACTTTAATCTAAATATGCTCACCAACCTATCCTCAGATACCACTGAAGAGGAGGACCCCTTTGTATGGGAGCTAAGTCACCAAGACAACTCCTCGGGAGGCAGAAGCTCGAAAACAGCTTGGAGACTCCTGGCAACATTAGAAGAGCTGGGCTTCCGAGCACTCAACGGTAGATTCTCAGGGAATCGCCCCCAAGCAGCTACATTTCACAGTACTACGGCTAGCTCTACAATTGACTTTACATTCCTCTCATGCGGCTTAAACCAAAGGGTAAGAGATTTCCACATTGGCTCAATGGATCACAGTGACCACCTCCCCCAGGAAACCTTGATTGAGGCTCCCACAATATTATGTCCCCCCACTTCCAACACATTAGGCTCAGAATATTCAACAAATGAAAGGCGGATAAAGTGCAGAATTAATGATCCTCATAGTCTACTATCCCAAGCTAAACGGGCATCAGGAGAGGCACAAACAGCAACTGCAGACTTAATCGGGAGCTGGGAGCTGTTCACAAAAACATTATGAGACAATTTCGGAATAAAAAAAGGAAATGTAAGGACTGAAGGAACGGTCAAAGTCTCGAAACATAAGAACCATCAAAATTTTTGAAACAACACTCAGCTAAAAAAGTTAAAGACCTTGATTAACCAAACTCTCCGAAGAGCCAGGACAGACCCCGTCACATGCCAAGTGTTGAGACAGTTAAAAGACACTCGCAGGAAGCTGATCTAGCGACCTAAAAAAGAAGCCGACGAGGCCTTTTGGGCAACACTTCTACAAGATGCCAAAACAAATAGCAGCACACAGTTTTGTCAAAAAATCAACAGTCTGACTAGCGAGTGAAGTCAGGGGATTGAATCCCACGCCACTGAAGAAGCATGGACAATTTATCTTGGCACACATTTGAATGAAGCCCAAGAATTTTGGAAAGGATCATATAACCCCACATATGCTCCCGAAGCTCGGCCTCCTCAACTTAAAGAAGCTCTTGCACAAAATCAGGAATTTCCAATCACGAATGCACAGATCTGCAAAAGAATCTCAAAAGGGAGACGCAAGGGTGTTCCAGGCCCAAATGGTATTCCTCCAATTTTGTACAAACAAGAGCCAGAATACTGAGCTGACGTTCTCAGACCACTGTTTGAGAAAATTCTGCAGACCTCAACAATTCCATCATCCTGGAGGGGAGGTATTATCTCCCCAATCTTCATAAAAGGAGATAGGAATGACCCAAGAAGCTATCGTTTCATAGACCTACTCGATATCGAGGCCAAACACTATGCGGTCCTCTTATTCCAGGAGCTAACAACTTGGGTGGAAGATACAACAGCAATTCCATATAATCAAACTAGTTTCTATAAAAACATGGGGACGACCACCAACATATTAGCCCTATCTCTTTTGATTGACACTTGCAGCAAAACAACCACTATACCAGTGCTATATTGATTATAGCTCTGCCTTTGACCACGTAAATAGAAACCTGTTGTTTCTATTGCAAAGTATTGTGTGCATTGTGTATATTTCCAGCTAGGAGATATCTGTATGTGTTAGTGAGTGTCAGATAATAAATACATATTTTTATAAATACACTGTGTGGTTCTTTTTTACTTAAGCTATACCTATAAGATTATGTTCTGGTAAAACAAACTACTTTACACTCCTTCTGGACTACGGCTGAAGGCTGCTGTCCATAACTACCACTTAGAGAGCTTTCTAATGTTGTCTAAGACCACTGAAATCACCATAAGGGTTGTCTGGATCAGTGCAAGGTTTTCACTTACATAACAGATGCTAGGGGCATGGGTACAAATCAGTGCGCTGCACTACAGAGAAGAAATAACTCGCTAAATGCAGCATTTTTCACACTCCAGAATAACTTAAAAGGGCTTTCCCTTAATCCATTATTACAAATTATGTCCGTTAAACATGTTCCAACTCTCGCATATGGAGTAGAGACCTTAAGAGGATGTGCTGACAACACCATAGATAAACTAGTGACAGGGACCTACCCACGCCTGTTTAATCTTCCTCGGCAAACTTCCCCAGCGCAAATCCGACTTGAGTTCGGACTTAAACGACAGAACCTAAACAGCTTAAGAGCATATTTAAAATTCTGCCATAAAATTAGAAGGGATAATAACTCCCCGCTTATGACAGTGGTTTGGGAGGCGATATGTGATAATAAACATAAGCAGGCTCATGAATATTTTAAACTGGCAATAGACACTTTCAAGGTGGAACAACTATGGGCCTTACCCCTCTTACAGGAGGCTTTTAATAAAGTTATAAATGGGTGCAGTCAAAAACTGTCGTCTTTATGGGATAAAGCAGAATTGCCAAAGAGATCCCATGCGTGGACAGGTATTGCTTTGTACGGTATGTTAAAACCTCAGAGACATCTAGGAGACTCAAATAGCCAAAGGGCCAACCTGAAGTTTATGAATCTCCGATTTGGAAATAGCCAATTTCTTGGAGATGCCCCTGGATGGAAAATGATGAGTAGTGAGAGGATGTGTTGCCTCGGTAACCACAAGAGAGAAGATATTTGCCATATCATTTGTAGCTGCCCTGCTCAAATAGGTGAATGTAGGAGGCTGTTAAGGTCGGACTTTAATAGTCAAATGATACGAACATGTTGACAAGCAGTCATAGCCAGTTTACAAGGAGAAAGTTTGCAATTCACGGGCAGACTTTTGAAGTTTCGAGAAATAGTGGAGAAGAAACTGCTTAACTATGGACAATGAGGATTGTTTTATATATTCTTGGTTTTTATGAATTGATGAAAAGTACCTTTTAATTACGTGGTTTTAATATAAGGATATGGAATTGATTATTCATGAAATGTAAGAAGAATTTTACAAAGGTGATTTAATTGTAAGTTTTTATTAACTGAACAATAAAATGTTCACTACAATTTGATACGACAACAGCCCCTTGGTGTTTCACCAGAGTAATGAGGCCTATTGTGACCTGGTTAAGGACAAGAGGTACCAGGCTAATAGTGTATTTAGACAACATTTTGACAATGGCAGAAATAAAAGAATGTCATAGGAGCAAACAGAACTCACTGTGCAGGTTCTGGAAGATCTTGGGTTTGTAGTGAACAGGAAGAAATGCTGTCTGAAGTTGGCTCAGGAACTGATATTTAAGATAAAGAAAACTTGTAGGGAGATAAAGAGAATGTTGTTGAACAAAAAGGTGACATCAAGTCAGTTTGTCAGAAAGCTGGGTTTACTATTGGCATCGATACAGGTGGTTTATCCAGTCCGGTTACAATATCGGGCCATGCAGAGGCTGAAAGCCAGGTATTTATGCAGGGGAATTAGGTATTCTCAGAAGGTGCAGTTAGATACAGACGCAGCAGAGTAATTGAAGTAGTGACAGGAGAATTTAAAGGCCTGGAATGGAAGGGCAATTTTCGGCGACATGCCGGATGTGGCCATAGAGTTGGATGCCAGCCTTCAGGGCTGGGTGGCAAGGTGTGGTCCCCTTGCAACAAGGGGAAAACGGGTGAGGAAAGAGAAGGAGATGCATATCAGCTTTCTGGAGTTGTTGGCAGTATTGTTCACTAGAAGAGTTTTGTCAGAGAGGAAATTATGTGCTGTGTTTTATTAAGAATCGACAATGTGTCTGGTGTGAGTTATGTCAACAAGTTGGGAGGTCCTCGGTCGAAAGCGTTAGCCGATCTAGCAAAGGAGTTCTAGCATTTCTGTTTCAACAAAGACATTATGGCACAAGTACAGTATATTCCAAGACTCACCAATCAAGTGGCAGATAGGAATTCAAGGAAGTTGAAGGATTTCAGCAATTCGATGTTGAACAGGGATGCGCTCAGGGTGTTGAACAGCAGATGGGGGCCATTGAGTATGGACCTGTTTGCTAACAGGGTGAATGCTCAAATGACAAGGTTGTACAGTTGGAGACCAGATCCGGAGGCAGTGGGAGTGTTTCTGAAGCATTGGGGTGTCTGTGCAGTTTTGATTTCCCTCCGTCTGCTTTGATTCAGAGAGTATTGCTGAAGGTGAAGAGAGAAGTGGCATTGGTAGCTCTATTTTGGCCATCGCAGGTATTATTTCCAGATGTCATGGAGTTACTATTAGATGATCCAGGGGCATATCATCAAGCCCCGGAGATAAAATTATCACCGCTTTAGCGTCCATTTTCGGACGGAGTGCGGAGATAATTTATCGCCTAATCAGCAAGGTCACACTATCGCGTGATTCCTTGCATTATCACCATTTCCTCCAATGCCCATCTTTTCATCTCTAATGCCCAGACATAACTGGAGAAATGCCACTAATCAGTGGAAGAAAACAAGGACCCCCTGAACAGCAAATAGTTGTATTCCTAGGACAGGGTAATATTCGTATAGTGAAGTAAACTCCTAGGCAATCTCCAAATCATAAATGAACATCTATCGTATTTAAGTTATAGGAAAACGAGAAAAAAGCTAAAGCATGCATTCAGTACAGGTATTATGAGTTTTATTTCTTCATGTTATTCATATGGTAAATAAGAAATATCATATCATATTTTACATACATGTAGGTTAAAAGTAATGGATCAACAATAATAAAAAAATGCATATACAATACAATATAAAATAGGTGGCAGCTTGTAATGAATAATCGCAATCGACGTGCGTTTCGGCGTTCACAACGCCTTCATCAGGAGTAGCCACTTAAGTATTTAAAATATTATAGATCGGTCATTTAGAAGAACTCCGCATTTCGGATGTAGTCTATCCGGTATAGATAATCGTTTCACAGGTAAAAGGATTAGAAAGTTCATCTAGAGAGCAATCCTATTTGGGTGCGAAATTGATAGAGAATCTTTTGTATCCCTTCTGGTTCGGAGAAAAAATGATGGTCCGAACTGAACATTAGTCCGCGTATTAGTCTAATTTAATTATCTCGATAAAATCGGTTGAAGTAGGGTATCATGGCTCAAATCGCCATAAGGATAAACGTTGTTGTTGCGATGCCGCTAAGTTTATAAATAAGTTCCACGAATGGTTTTTCTGGAACCTTGTAAAGTTCTGGTCAGGCTGAAATGCCGCTAAGCGACATTTCTCCAATTATCAATGGGCACGCTAACCTGCAGAGCGACAAGCAAAGTAGCGATAACCTCTGTTATCGCTACTTTCCTTGCGCCTGCTTCAAGACTGACTTAGCCATGATATCCTATGTAAGGTGGATATCATGGCCTAGTATGCCTTGCCCTACCAACAAGCTATTGCCAAACTTTGTGAGATTATCGCTGGATTTCCAGCGATAAACTCACATTTGGCAGTTAGCACTTGGAATTTTATCGCTTTTGAGATAAGCGTTGCTAATAGCACGCTATCTCAGCGATACAATTCCACGTTACCCAGCGATAATTATCCTAGCGCTAAGTGCGCTTCGCGATAATTATCGCCGCCCCCCAGTGCTTCTTCTAGAAGTTAAGGATCTGCCAGTGAACACGATGAGGGGGAAACATGACTTGGGTTTACAGGGGCAATTAAAACTGATGGGGGGCTAATTTCAGGAGAGCCTGGCAGGTGTCCGGTTTATCATTAAAGACTTCAAGGCTCATCAAGGAGTCCTGGGCCACAGGAACTTTGAAGGCATACAGGTGGGCATGGAATAGATAGTTTTGTTAGTGTATGGCAAGGGATTTGAAACCCATTTTAGCTCCTGTGGTAGAAGTGGTCAATTATTTGATAGAGTTTTTTTTCTTCAAAGGAATTTCCACAGTTCTGTTAACATTTGTAGATCAGCAATTTCGGCGGGCCACGAATTGGTGAATAGTTTACCAGTGGGCCTGCATGATGTGGTGAAGAGGTTATTATGAAGCGTGCGGATGCACCTTCCACAGGGTCCAAAATATTAATCCTTGTGGGATGTAGATTTGGTTTTAAGGGAAATAAATATTTGGATGGAAAATGAGTTTTAGATTTTAAGAGGCTTTCATTTAAATTGGTCGTACTTTTTTGTTTGATATCTTTTTGAAGGGTAGCAGATAGTAAGGCTTTGGAGGTGACTTTATGATCTTATTTAACAATGGGGGTCTGTTTTAATATTAGGAAGAGGACAAAAACTATGGTTAGATATTATCCCTCCTTGAGTTTTCCTACCCAATAATGTTTCCTTTTTTTCCAGGAAGAGGAGACTCAGAAGATAATTAAGAAAAAAACTGGAATAAGGAAGCTTTTGGGAAATAAGTTGTGTCCACAGAAGAGGTAGGTCAAGGTAATATTGGACCTTTTGTCCTTTCAAGACCAGCAAAAACAAGGAAGATGGCTGCCTCTCAGGGGTTCATGTTAGATTGGAGTGTTCTACATTCTTATTCTAATTTCTATAGTTTTGTTGAAGTTACTTCTGTGAGTTGACAATAAATATGATTTGCATAATATCAGCCTCCGTGTCTTTAATAAAAACATGATTTTCTACCCTCTCCTGCTGTTGAAAATCTGAATTATTGGTGTCAGAGATAACTGTCTTAACTATCCAATGACTACAAGGTTTCCAACAGTCTGAGGCAGGCATCTGAAAAAAGGAGCTTTCAACTAAAATAGTGCCACTGAAAAAAGTTAGAGTACTCTTTTTATGAAGGCCTAAAATATTCTTACCCCGGTCTAGTGCTTAATTTGAACCGATGGCTTCCGTTGCGAGGCACCTGCACTTAATTCTCAACAGGGGCGCTTTTTGACCCGAAACCTGACAAGACACCAAGAACCCAGGAGCACCTCCAGCCTTCAGGACATTGCCAAGAAGCTCCCTTGGAGGGAAAGTATCACTCCCCTGCATAATGCTGGCACCGATACCATGAAGTTTGATTTGTCGAAATTGTTGCTCCCTGACAACCTTGACGCATTACCAAATCAAGAGAAGGTACAGCAGCACCAGAGGGTCAGATCTGTCTCCACACCAAGTTTGTAGACACCAGGGTTTATTGGAGCTGCGGCATGCCAATACTCGGGGTACCCGACCCCCAATAGCAGATACCAAGAAGAAGAGTCCTGTCTGGACTCCCAAAATACCAGAAGCAAGCACCCATCATGAGGCATCCTGACACCCAAGTCCTACTTCCTAAGTGGCCCAGCTATCCCAAGATTGCCTCTCCAATTTGCCTGCTCCTGACCGCATGGACCGCAAGATGTACGGCACCCGCCTGACCTGTTCACTCTGCATCCTGCTCTTCTGGCCCCAGCACCGACATAACAGCTTTGCTCCTGTGGTCCACATGTCCTTGCGACCTCTTTCTTCTAAGGAGACCCATTATACTAACTTGTATTACACCCTGAGCCCATGGCACAAATATGTATCTTCACATTGCATGCGAATACATTGCATGCCAATACAACGTGGTTGTTACAACAACCGCATTGTAACAACGCGAACCAGTACATCGCAAGTCGTTACAACGACTTGCTGTAGGGGGTGTGCTGGACTTAGGAATAATATTATTTACTATTCCTACTCCAGTTTGTGCAACAGCAGGGAAGGTGTTGGATTCTATATCCAAAACCAGCGCGCCCCCTACGGCAAGTTATTGAAACGACTTGCGATGTAATGGTACGCATGGTAAAAACGCTGTTATGTTATGTTATTCGCACTTATACAGCGCCCGGTTACCCTGGGGTCTCCTGGCGCTAAGCACTGGTTGCTGGGAAGGCGGGTGCATGTTACTGGGAGAAGAGCCAGGTCTTCAGACCCCTTCTGAAAGTAAGGAGATCCGGAGCGTTTCTAAGATGGGGGCGGAGCTCGTTTCATGCCCTGGCGGCACAATTGATAAAACTCCTTCCTCCCCAATTGACTCTTTTGAAAGGGGAGACTTGAACTAGTTTAGCTCCAATAGAACGTAGCATTCTTCCCGGGACATACCACTGGAATTTACGTTTAATGAAATCGGGACCTGCTCCATTGATGGCCTTAAAACGGTGCAGAGTGCTTTAATACAAACTCTTTGCTTCACTGGGAGCCAATGGAATTTCTTCAGCTCCTCTCTTACTGAGTCAAATTTTGGAATACCAGACAGCAGTCTTGCTGCTGCGTTTTGAACCAGCTGGAGCTGATTGATGTGCAGCTTTTGGGTATTAAGGTATAGGCCATTGCAATAGTCCACGCGTGACATTATGAGGGCCGTTATCACTGTCTTAAGGCCATTTTCAGGCAGGGAGAACTTAATTTTCCTTTCAATTAAAAAGCAGGATGATGTCACCATACTTATTTGATCACCCATGGTAAGCTTATTGCTGAACAACACCCCAAGGTTTTTTGCTTTCCTAGCAGGTGGAGGGCAGACACCAAGGTCCTCTGGCCACCAATCGGGTGTCCACACACAAGGGTTATTTCCAAACTTTAGGACCTCTGTCTTACTGGAGTTCAGTTAAAGACAGTTGGAGGACATCCAACGTGAAATTGGCCCACATACAGTCATGGAAAACTGCCCCAGTTTCCTTTTCCCACCCGTCCCTCAGTGACAACACTATTTAAGTGTCGTCAGCATAGGAAGTGAGTTGGAAGCCAAATGATCTTATGACTCCAGACAGGGGTGCCCCACATGGAAAGAAAAAAGGTTTGGACTTGTTGCCCTCCATATCCACGGTTTGTGATCTGTCGGGTAAAAAAGATTGTGGAGTTCCCATACTCACCCACCTACACCTATATCGGACAAACGGTCCATCAGCGCTTGGTGATGGACCGTGTCAAAGGCCGCCGACAAATCCAACAGGATCAGGACGGCATTGCCACCTCTATCCAGGGCCTCTCTAATTTCCTTCCTGGATTTTAAGAGGGCCAACTCAGTGCTGTGCTCTGCTCTGAACCCATACTGAGATGGGTAGAGAGAGTTGCTGAGCTGGAGAATCGCACTGAGTTGGGTGTTCATGGCTTTTTCCAATATTTTAGCAGGGAAAGGGAGCCAAGAAATCGGCCTGTACCTATTGGGATCTGTGGGATTCAGGGTCTGTTTTTTCAGCAAAGGAAGGACAGAGGCCTTTTTCCATAGTTTGGGGAATGTGCCTGATCCAAATATGGCATTCAGCAAGGGAGTAAGAGCTGTTCCAATGACCTCAGTAATTTGCTTGATAATCCGCACTGGGCAAGGATCAGTAGGGGCTCCCGAGCGGATACAATTCAAAATATTATTAGTTTCATGAGTCCCTAGGGGTTTAAATTGTTGTAACACCTGTGAAAGACAGGGGTTATACAGTCCGTCAGTACTCGGACGAGCATGTACTTTTTTATTGGCTTGTGTAAATGAGTTAAAGATGATTTCAACTTTTTGTTTAAAGAAATCAGCTAATTTATCACAAAATTCAGGGTTGCTCTGACTCTTTGGGAGATTCAGAGTTGCAAGCGTTTTAATGGTTTTGAAAAGTTCCTTCGAATTCGATTATGCCAATGCTATCTGTGTAGTGAAAAACCTTTTTTTTCTTCTAGAAGTAGCTGTTTGTAAGTGGAGACACTAAGCTTGTACCTTACTTTATCCATGTCTCTGTACCTTTTGCGCCAGGCCCGTATCCAGTTGCTTGCAGGCCAGTTTTTTAGCGCGGAGTTCCTCACAGTACCAGGGCACTGATGGTTGAGCCCTTTTGGGGATCCACTTTTTTCCGAGGCTAAGTGGTTGCATGTTGTACCTAGCCATTGTGTATAGGCTAGAGTGGTCTCTTCCACTTCCAAGGGGAGGGGGCATATTGAGCTCCTCAGGGCTCCCCCAAAATTGGTTAATATCCACTTTTCCTCAGGCCCTGTTTGCAATCTCCTGAGTTAACTTTATGTTAGCCAAGTGGTCTTTATGACAGCTCAGTTCAAATAGGATGGTGCAATGATCGGACCACACGAGAGGGATAACTGTAGAGCCGACTAGGTCGTGGTTGTTAGAAAAAATCCAGTCCAAAGTGTGTCCTTTCTCGTGAGTAGGGCCTTTCACCAGTTGCTTGAGATCCCCTGCCCCCATAATTTGCTCTAGACTGGCAGTATCTGGGTCCTGGGGGATCTCCATAGAGAAATTGAAATCTCCCAGCACAGTGAAGGAGTCTAGGCATAACCCTTCCTCCAGCAGGGAGCCTAATGGGTCCAAAAAGCCGCTTCGAGGGCCAGGCAGACGGTAGAGCAGTACGCCTTTGTAGGTCCTAAAGTGTGCCATTCGAATGATAAAAGCTAAGGCCTCACAAGAGGTGTTGGAGGCAGAGTGAAAAATTGCTTGAATTGAGTCATGATAAATAACTGCCAATCCACCCCCCTTTCCTGTGAGGTCTATCCAGAGTATAGCAATTGAAGCCTAGAGGAGTGGCCTTTACTAGGTCTGGACCAGATGCACTATCTGTCCATGACTCTGTAACAAAGGCCAACTTTATCTCCAGTTCCTCCAGTAGTAATGCACATTCTGAGCTATGTTTAATTAGTGATCTGGCATTAAATAAAATACATGTTAATGGTCCTGCATTGGCTGTATTGGCCTTTCTCGCTGGTTTAACAGCTGGCCTTTTAGCTGGTAGATCTCGGACTTGGGGAAGGTATCGCCAGCAGCTGGGGCAGGCACTTTCCATACCTTTGTTGTCAGCTTCAATAGAAATTGAGGGACATCTTTGCATCACATTGCCAGGATTCAGCCTGCATAGCTCTTCTTTGGTATAAGTTGTTCTGTTTGCTGATAAACGGACAGGGGAGGCTGGTCCTAAGCCCGGTCCGAGCACGGATGGGCACAGACGGGCTTGCCTTTGGCACACCTACGGCGCGCCAGCGGCGCATCCGCAGCACTTCCGCCTCAGCATGTGGCTTAAATAGCCTAGTGTCCAGCCACTAGACCGCTAGCCTTCAAGATGGCGGCCCGCCAGTTCTATCCTCCTCCCTCCCTTCCTTTCCTCGTGCAAAATGGCAAGTTAGCAGCAAGCATTAGCAGCAGCAAACAACAATAAAAAGCAACACTAACATTTTTAAAATTGAATCAGGTATCAAAATCTGGTCTTCTCCTGGCGAGCATTGAACACAGCTCTGCCCAGGCAACCGGCGCTGCGCGTCCGCGTCAGGATGTGGCTTAAATAGCCTAGTGTCCAGCCACTAGACCATTAACTTCAAGATGGCGGCCCGCCGGATCTATTCTCCTTCCTCCCTTCCTTTCCCACGTGCAAAATGGCAAGTTAGCAGCAAGTATTAGCAGCAGCAAACAACAATATGCTGTGGTTGTAATGACTGCATTGTAAAGGTACCGCGTTGCGGCGACAGCGTTGTAAACGCTGTTTCCCCTATGGCACACATGTGGGGGCAGGGACCAATAGTATTTTCAAACTCATACAGTATGTACTGCAGTGCTCCCTTGGGACCCAGCACAGCATATTGTGAAGTACTGTGGTACTGCCCTGGTAGCAGTACCACATGACCGTGGTGGCTTTCCTGGGAGAGTTTTGCACGTCCCACTGTACCATGAAGGTGGCACTTGGGCACTGTTACTGAGTGAGTACCTTGTTAATACAATTAAAACAGAGAAAATAAATAAATATAATCGTGGGTGGATGCCAAGCCCCCCACGTGTGAAGTCTGTGCGCAGCTGGGAGCTCATGCCCATGTCCAGGTGTGCACCTGCAGGGGTTGGGCATAGCCAGGTCCTGCCGTCAACCCCATGTTACATACAGAAATTGTCTGAGTGACATGTTGAGTGACATGATTGATGGCATCACTGATGTTATCTCAAATGACCTGTAATATGTGTGGTCATACGCAGTGCACGGCAGGGGTTGCAAGGTACAGTTATCTGAGTGAACTGTACCTGGTAAACTTAGGTGCTTTTTTGGGTGTTTAAACATTGTTTTTTTTGTTATTTCAGCAACTTCTAACATTACTAAAGTTAAAATCGTATTACCATAGCTAACTACAACATTATTTAATCTTCGAGATTTCTTCAGTAAAATCTATACCTAGATTTAAGTTGTCACTCGAAAATGGTGAAATGTACATCTGATTTATATATATATATCTATATATCTATATATCTATATCTATATCTATATCTATATCTATATATATATATATATATATATATCACTGAAAAAACCATAGGTTTCACACACGTTATAGTTAGGAATTAGCATTTAAAAAACCTTGCAAATTCACTGAAAAAACCATAGGTTTCCCACAAGTTATAGTTAGCTGTACATTTCACTCGTAAAAAACCAATGAAATTCCCCCGTTATAGTTAGTGCAGGCAACTATAACTCACGCGACCGCAATCCTCTGCTGATGCTAATACTGTATTTAGACACTTATTTGCCCATGTCTTCTTCCATTAAATTTGAGCTATACATATATTACAAATATTTTTTTTTCATAAAAACACATATGTCATCAGCAGAGGATTGCGGTTGCGTGAGTTATAGTTGCCTGCACTAACTATAACGGGGGAATTTCATTGGTTTTTTACGAGTGAAATGTACAGCTAACTATAACTTGTGTGAAACCTATGGTTTTTTCAGTGAATTTGCAAGGTTTTTTAAATGCTAATTCCTAACTATAACGTGTGTGAAATCTATGGTTTTTTCAGTGAATTTGTACGTTTTTTTAAATGCTAAGTTACTTTACGCCATTCGTGGCGTGCGCGCCCAGTTAACGCAGTTCGTTCCGCGCGCGCACGGTGCGCTTCGCACACCGTGCGCGCTCAGTGAGCACGCGGTGCGCTTCGCGCGCCGCGCGCCCCCTTTACGCAGTTAGTGCCGTGCACGCACGGTGGTCACGCGGTGCGCTGCGCGCACCGCGTGCCCACGTTATGCGGGATGGGCCATGTACGCGCGCCCACTTTACGCAGTTAGTGCCGTGTACACACGGTGGTCACGCGGTGCCCACGTTATGCGGGATGGGCCATGTACGCACGATGCGCTTCGCGCACCGTGCGCACATGGGGGACATATTATGCGCATCGTTGTGAAATGTATTCTTTATTAATTTCACACGGGGAAATATGCCATTCACAAATGGTGCCCTTCGGGCACCATTTGCACATGGGGTGGGGAGAGTGTGGATAATTTTTTTTTATTAAAAATTTTTACTGTACGCGTACGATAAGCGTAATCGCCGATTTTTCGAAAAAAAAATAAAAAAAATGTTTTGGCCTTGGGGGTTGTTTGGGGACCCCTATATCAATGCTGGGTGGTTATGATCTCAATATACTGCCCCTTTAGACATTTTTTGGCTTTATTTTTGCTGCCCCACTCAGAGTGCGAGAGAGAAAATGGCGGCCGCCGCTTCCTGGTTTCGACCGATTCGAATGTTTACTTAGATCTAACAGCCAATCAGAATCGCGCTCGAGCACGTCACCGTACGCGTACGGTAAGCGCACGGTAAGCGCACCGTAAGCTGGCTCAGATATATATATTGATTTAAAGGCTATTTTCTCAGAATCTACTGAACAGATTTACACCAAACCTACAAAAGGCACTTCCTTGACCTGTAGACTACCTCTCTGCCAAATTTCAAGGAACTCTGTTCAGCCGTTCGGGCTGTAGCTGTGTCTAAAGGTCCTATAGAAAAATGCATGGGAAAAACGCGTTTTGGGACCCCCCTTTTATCTCAGCCCCCACTTGACGAATCCCCCCGAGACTTTCAGGGTAGGAGCGGAGCACAGCGCCCCACCTATTTTGAAAATTTTGCGAGGATTCGTCGACCGGCGCCAAAGTTATTCAAAATAGAATGTTGCGGTTTTCCTATGGTAAGAGGGTCCTAACTATAACTACCTACTGGCGACCGCCAGTAGGTAATATATATATATATATATATATATATATATATATATATATATATATATATATATATATATATATATATATATATAAAGAATTCCCCAACCTCCATGTGATTGAAGATTCAGCACTCGTTTTCATGGGGTTTCTTGTAATGTTCGAGTGTATGATGTAACAGAGGCAATAAACGGGAGAAACCCCATAAAAACGAGTGCTGAATCTTCAATCACATGGAGGTTGGGGAATTCTTTATATATATATATATATATATATATATATATATATATATATATATATATTACCTACTGGCGGTCGCCAGTAGGTAGTTATAGTTAGGACCCTCTTACCGCGTTGGTGTGGCGTGACCTTGCCCATTAAAACTTGCTGAGTACACTCCTGCGTGTCCTGGTATTCTTTTGGATTAGCAAAAGGTGCGAACGAATTTACTGGTTTACGGAGCCCATCCAGGACCGCCGCGTCAGAAGCACCGGACTTCCGTAATCTTTGGCTGTGGATATATATATATATATATATATATATATATATATATATATATATATATATATAAAGAATTCCCCAACCTCCATGTGATTGAAGATTCAGCACTCGTTTTCATGGGGTTTCTTGTAATGTTCGAGTGTATGATGTAACAGAGGCAATAAACGGGAGAAACCCCATAAAAACGAGTGCTGAATCTTCAATCACATGGAGGTTGGGGAATTATTTTTGTACATAACTGGCGCTAGCGGAAGCGCCATTTTTTAAGCACCACCAGCGTTCTGACAGCACGCCAGTTTAACGCAAATTGGATTTTTGATATATATATATATTTTATATATTTGTGAATAGGCCTCTGGGCATTTCGAACTTTGATGTTAAATTACAGGATAAGTTAGAAACTATTTTTCATGAACCTTTTCAAAACGGGAACCCACATTTTAGAATAAAATGATATTAAGCACATTATGCAAATGTTAAGGACTGTCCGATTCATAATGTTAGCATTAAATACCACTCTACACCGTGTTTTAAAATATGCAGAATACTAGTAATAAGACATGGATATCTTCTGCCCACCTTTAGGATATCTCATTTTGAACGCCTAATTAGTGTATTAAATTGGTTTGTGGTTGTCGTTTGCAAAATGAGAAAATATTATAACTTGATATGTATAGAAAGTAGTATCGTATCCAAAGAGAAAATCTGCAAGAAGACCACTTAAAAATACATCATCTGAAGAGCTACTTCTAAATTACCATGCAAATTACTTTGTACTTCTAGAGGGAAAGTAATGAAAACATGTGGTAAATTAAAGTTATAAAACTAAACAGCCCAAATGTGATTAATGAAAGAAGGCTTGAATAGTAAGTTGTTGAAGATAAGAAAGGCGATTTTGGATGGAGTCTTAAGCTGCACGCATAAGCCACGAATCATTGGCTTCTAAAAATATGCGCAGAAAAACTAGTACAATTCTGGAGACTGATTGTAAGTAGGGCAAAACTGCTATTAGAATAGGGGTCTGTATGTCCATAAAAAACGATGCTAATGGGATTTTATGGCCTGTGACAGTAACATAGACCACCTGGGAATACATTAAATGCTGAACTTATCAAGCTTCTGACACCTACGCAAAAGCCACTGAACGTCTCCACAATGAGTGTACCAGTTGTCGAAATAGCTGTTTTGATTTAAATGGTAAAATTATGTATGCATGGATGAGAGAAAGGGATCTACTTGAGCCCTTATGTAGTAAAAACAATGGGGTAGATTTACAAGGAACTGACGTATCTGCGTAGATGCATCAGTTTCCTTGCTTCAGCTCCATATGTCCTTGCTCCACTATGAATGCACTGTATGTACAATGCAGTGCACCATGGCGCAAGGAATTACAGATGTGACGCATCTGTTGAGCAAAAGTGATGCATTGTTGGAGTTGGTCACAAAAGTGACGGAACTCCAGCAATGCACCAGAAAACATAGGTAGGTCCCATGTAAAAAGCCCTGCGTCAATCCTTACGCCTGGTCTGAGCAGGTGTAGGGATTTTGACGCAGTGAAGGCATAGAATGACGCAGTGAATTCTTGTAGATTTCACTGCGCCATTTGTACAGGGCTTTTTGCATGGGAACGCCTACCCTGCATACATTATACCTGGTGCAGGTATAATGTTGCGCAGAGCTTTACATTGTGACGCATCTCCCTTGATGTGTCACATTGTATATTGGCCGCATTTTTTACGCTGCTGCTGGGTCCGATAAAGTGGCGCAAAAGTGTTGCAAGGGGCTGGTAAATCTGCCCCAATTAATCTTTGAACTAGGGCAATATGGTGGCAACTGCGAGAGTGGCGCAGGGAACTCCTGACTGGGGAGACTCTCTTCTCAGTTTCCCATTAATGTGAGTGCCTGCAATGCATGGAAAGTTGGACCCAATCAGCACTCATTCTGGCTTCCTGTGTCCCCATCGCTATGTTCTACTCCAAATGTTAGCCTGGCAGATGACACCGGATGGTAGGGGCACTGCCTGGGATGCAGCAGCTTGGCCGAAAGTTTTGTATGGTGCGGTTCAACAATTCTACAGTGCTGCTTTAGCCATTGTGGTTTGCTGTACTACAGGGAGGTGCAGGATACTGGGGATGCTGCCGACTTCATGGGAGGAGATTAGTTTAGTGTGTGGTCACGAGCATAACATGAGCCCCAGTGTTTTTGAGGCACGATGTTTCACTCTTATTCAGTTGTCTTAGAGGTATGAATCCTCTTAGTTTCCGTCCTTTTGCTATTATTGGCCTTCTTTGTGCCCTCAGAAAACACTTTATTATACAAACGTGTTTCAATCTTCTCTGTGGGCCTGATAGTTAATTAGAACATTTCTTCCGCGGGGCTTTACTAATTCTCGTGCAGGACCCATATGTAAGTGTAGTTATGGGCCAAGGCTCAACAGGTATCTCTCTGAAGGACATACTAGTTGTAAGTAGTTTGCAAGAAGGTAGTTGGGGTACTCCTCCTGGAGGGGTTAGCTTTTGTATGAAGAAGGTTTGTGTCCTCCTTAATAATGATGGGTCCTGTTACGGAGACTTTGCAGTTACATTTTGCATTAATGAGGTCTCTTTTTGTTTAGTATGTGACCGGTGCTTTTCAATATGGCGGATCACTGTGCTGTGTTTTGAGGCTTTATTTGGTGTCATTTTCAACTGCATGTGTTTTCCCTCTTAGACAGCCACACGCAATAGGGAGCCAGGGTGTTTCTGGATGGGCCATCACTAGCAAGATGAAAAGGAGGAGGTGGGCCCAGACACACTCAGACTTGGGTAGGATGTGTCCTTCTTCCACACAAAGGACTGCATACCCCTTGTAGTTAGTCTAGGTCCAGGTGGGCAGGTCACCTGTGCACTTCAAAGGCATGCCTCTAGAAGCTTCTCCTCACTTCAAAGGCACAACTGACTATAAATACTGGGCATCAGACACCAAATATTCAGTTCACTACTGAACCTTCTCTGTCGGAAAGGACTGCTGTGTTGCTAAGTTGACTGCCAGTCTTCTGGACTGCTGATCTGAAGGACTTCTGCCCTGCTGTGCTGACCTGCTGCCCTCTTGCCTGGGTGAGAAGGACTGGACCTGCATTTCTTTAATCTAGAAACTCAGAGTGACTCCAAGGGCTAGTTGGATGGCCTCCTGATCTAAATCCTAAGGGACATCACAGGCATCCAAAAAACCTGCACCTGCACCTGGACTCTGTCATCTGTGAGTCTGCCCTGCCAAGTGGTGCCACCTCAGTCCTGGACCCTTGCAAGTAGGCCTAAGGTGCGCTGCCAGCCTATGTGGATATAGCAGAACCAAAGCATCTCTTCTGCTGTATGGCGCAACACAGAGCAGAACTGACACATCTTCACTGCTGCAGGATTGGACCCCTTGCACAGACCTGCAGTCTCATCAGAACCACCACTTTGTGATGAATTCTTGTCACAGGTCCTTGCATCCTTTGTCGATGGCAGCCTTGATGATGATGCCTGACTCAGCATCGCAGCCTTGCAGCTCCTTATAACCAACGTATTACTCCAAATGTGTGCTGCATCCTCAAATCGTTCTTCGCATTGCAAACTCCATCAATGGAATCCTCAACTACAAAGCGCCCCATCACATCTCCGCATTGCCACATCTTAGATCTGATGCCTTAGTTCAGCTCTGTGGCGCATCTTTAGCATGGATCATCGCAACTCTCCGCAAATCAGGACTTAAGGTACTCTACTCAGAGGACTTAACTGGGCCCTGTACAGTTTTGACTGCTACTGAATACTACGGTTGGGGCAGGGGGTGGGGTGGTGTAGGATTTTTTTTTTAACTCGCATGCCACATTTCCCCCATACGTCTTCATTTCACAACACATGGAAGCAGAAAGCACGCAGGCTCCGAGATTCCCCTAGCCAATCATAATGCTGCTGTCACCAGCATGACAGCAGCATTGTGATTGGTTTGAGCGGCCTGGTCTGTAGCTCAGACAGGGACTGTGAGCCTGGGACAGTTCTCCACTTGGCTGTACAACACAGCTGGGTGGAAAATGCTAAAGTGTGCATGACGGTTTAGCCCACCCAAGACTGTGGGCCAAACCATCATTTGCACTTACGGTGCATCAACCACTTCTCCCCGCACACAGCCAAGCCCTGCCCCACCCAGTACTAAAAAACAAACTGGCACAGTGCGGAAAAATTAAATGATAGCATAATTTTGTTATTATCATTCTAATTTCCCTTTCTGCAAGTGGGGCACACTCCTCCATCTTAGGGGAGAAGCAACAGCTGCCCATGTCACTGGATATCGGTCCCTGTCAGGCAAGGACAGTTATCCACCAAAACCTTTAAAATTGCATATCTTCGGTGCTGCTGATTAGAATTTTTTCATGTTGATCTTGTATTTATTAAAGAACACTCAAATTTTCTAATGGGGTTTGGGATCCATGTGGGTGGTGTTTTTCACTTTATTCGTGTTTGAAGTATTCCGCAAATATATTACACATTGTCTCTAAGTGAAGCCTTACTGCTCTGTACCAAGCTACCAGAGGATTGAGACAGGTAAAATTTGGGTTGGCTTGTGCCTCACCATGACAAGGATTATGGTTGCTGCTTGACCAGGGCTCAAACCCCAGTCAACCAACAGAACAATTTCTGCACCTCTTAAACACCAAGGATCTTTTTTTGTCGTGCCAAAAAATAGAAACTTAGTGGGGCGCATGAGTGTTTCTTGAACCTCTAGCTACCATTTGCACATGCCTAGCCTGGCAGAGCAGATGGTTGTGCTGTTGCTTCAGTACATCATTGTTTATGAAAGAAAGAAATTGAATAGGGTGCAAGTCATCATGAAACACAAAATGTCTTTATCTGGCCTCCAAACACCACTCACACTTAGGTCTTCTGGGGAGAACAAGTTAGATGTTTAGATCTGTATCCTCCTCCCTTGGAGTAACTGAAATGTATTCTGTACACCTGGGATACATTTTTTTCAAGTAAAGAACTGAAAATAGAGAGCTGGACATTGTAACAAAATCTGTCTCTATCTTCGATCTGTCCTCTGCCCACCGTTTGAATTTAAGCTCTCCTGGGAAGATCAAGGTAATTGTCTCCCATCTTGCACCTCATGGGATCTGAAGGCCCTATCTGCAAGGGATACTGTACTTTTAATAAGCGGGAAATTTACAGGACTGGTCTAATATCTACCCTTTTGTGTCCCTCCTTCTAACGATTGCTACCTTTACTCCAGCAAAATAATATATCTTGAGGGAACAAACACAACATGTTACAGCAGACCAGACAAAAATGCTACAATGTGTTAAAAATGTAGAATCAATAGTATGTAAATGAGATTTGAAAAGCAGTTTGTCTGATTCTATTTTCTCAGTTTTATATAGTGGAACTCACCCCAGAGGTATTGGAATACACTACAGGAGCACCGGTTACATTGACAAAGGTCACATTTTTCTTTTCTTTTAGGCATGTGGAGATTAAGTGATTTGCCCACAATCACAGAATGTTGAGCTGAAGCAGAGATTTGATCCTTGTTCCCCAGTTCCAAAGTTGACAGCTCTGGCTGTAACTCTACATCCTTTTTGGGGCCCAAATCCTCCTGTAACCCATGTACATTTACCAATCACAAGCACGTTCTAAGAAATTAGAGCTAAGAAAGCATTCAGCAAGGCATGTCTTGTGTATTCCCATGCATACCAACCTATTATGAGTTTATGCCACATTGATTCCATTGATTCCACTGCAGCCACACATAGGACTATCAGGTGACTTATAGTTTGATGGACATTTCTCTGATATGATTGATTGTAGATATTTAGCACCCAGACACATAAGTGATAGGTTACACCTTGGCATTAAATTTGTCATACATCATTTTCCAATTGCCACCCTGGGTAATTATTCATCCCTTGGTATGCTTTTTTCAGGAACTTCAATATGCATCTCAATTTTTCATATGTTTATGCAATTTGATTTGACCACTGCCATTGAAATTATATCTGATTATTCAATTTTATCTGACTTCAAAAAACCTGACCCAGGTGCACCTTAATTGCAAATTATGGACCATGTATTTGTCTGATGTGTAAAATGTATAAGTAAGTGACTGTGTGAGTAGCTGTATGGGTGGGTGAGTGTGAGTGACTGTATGGGTTTGTGAGTGGGTGTCTGATTGGTGTATGAGTGAGTGACCGGGTATGTAAGTGGCTGTATGAGTGAGTGAGTGGCTTTTTTAGTGGGTGTTTGGTTAAGTGAGTGGCTGTATTGGAGAGTGTTTCTCTGTGTAAATTGGCGTATGGGTGAGTGAGCAGATGTGCTAGTACTTCTATGAATCTGTGTCTGGGTATATATGTGGTTGTGTGGTTGTGTGAGTGGCTGTGTGAGTGGTTGTATGGGTGAGTGAGTGGCTTTGTTAAGTGGGTGAGTGGGTGTGTGAGTAGCTGTATAAGTATATGAGTGGGTGTGTGAGTAGCTATATAAGTAGGAGCATAAGGGAATGAGTAGTTATGTGAGTGTCTGAGTGAGTTAGTGAGTGGGTGGGTGTGCGAGTGGTTCTACGGGTGAGTGAGGGACTGTGTAAGTACTTGTGTGGGCCTGTGGATGGGTATGTGAGTGGTTGTGTCAGTGTATGAGTGTGTGTATGAGAGGTTATATAGGGGTATCAGTGGGTGTGTTATTAGTTCTATGGATGATGTCATCAGTAATGTCATCAGTAATGTCACTGACCATGTCATGAATGATGTAATGTGTGGGTTCATGAGCAGTGCATTTAGGGGCATAAGTTATAGTTAGTTTTGTATGAGTACAAAGGGAGCCTAAAAATAAAACCCCTGTAACCTTGTTTAAATTTGGAAGGGTTTTTTATATTTTATTTCCTAACTATAACATCTTTGTAACCTTTGGTTTTTTAATTGAATTTCTATGTTTTTTAATGTTATTTCATAACTGTGATTCCTAACCTTTGAATGTGTGGGTGATTATATGAGTGTCTCAGTGGGTGCATTAGTGTTTGAGTTGGATAGTAAGTGGGTATGAGAGAGTGGTCTGTAAGTGGGTGTTTGACTCTGAGTGGGTCTGTAACTGGGTGCATGAATCTCTGAGTGGGTATATGACTGGGTGCATGAATGTTTGAGTGGGTATACAAGTGGCTGCTTGAGACTTTGAGTGGGTAGGTCAGAGGCCTCATGAATCTCGGAGGGGCTCTGTGAATGTGTGTATAAGTGTCTGCATGAGTATGTAAGTGGGTGCATGAGTCTAGATGTGGGTATGTCAGTGGGTGCATGAGTTTCTGAATTGGTATATGAGTAGATGCATGAGTCTCTGAATGAGTCTATGAGTGGGTGGATGAGTGTCTGAGTGAGTTCATGAGTGGATGCTTAAGTCTGTGAGCAGGTATATAAATGTTTGAATGGAGAGGTGATTCAGTGCAATGAATTTCTGAGTAGGCATGTCAGTGGACGCAAGATTGTTTGAGTGGGTCTGTGAGTGGGTATATGAGTGCCTGAGTGGATACGTTATTTTGTAAAATGTGCATAAAGGTTATTACTGAATCTCACATACTTGTTTATTGAAGACCAGTGTATAAGTTGGAAGAGTATTATCTGTGAGCTGGTTTGTGTGCTTGTGAGGTGTGTGCAGTAAAATATAATGTTTTTTAATTACTATTAGATGTTTTAATTTGGGGCTCATGCACCCATTGTGACCCGTTGCAAAGGTGTCGCAATTTAGAAATGGTTTTCATAGAACTGAAGCAGATATATGGACACTTTTAATGTTTTGTTTGAGATATGTGCGATACTAACAAACTAATAAAAGTACAATGATGGCAAAGAAAACACAATTTAAAGAGTGTTTTAGTGCTTTTAGGGGATTGTGACTACTCCGCTCTCTTCACCTGCATGTACTTCCGGATTCATGATGGGTGCACTACTCCAGCGTATTTTATTTTTTGTAGTAAAAACTTGTACCTTTACTATTTTAGTTAAAGTAAGAGGTTTTATAATACAACACTTAACCTACTGTAATTATAGTGGAAATGCATTTTAATCTTAGTTTTACAGTATTTGGCTGCTTTTCGATGGCAGCGAAACATGAGTGCAAAGGCGTTGAGCACTCCATGTGACTCAGAAACAAATGGATTTTATTGGTTAAAAGGTATTGTATAGAGGATGTAGTGTGCCACACCTGTTTTACAGAGATCTCTTCCAGCTCTTAATTTTGGTTTGGTTTTGTGTTTTTTTAAGAGCAAAATGGCATCTGCTCCACTACCAACACCTGAGGGCAACAACAGCAGTTCTTCAGAAGAAGAGGAGCCAAAACCTCCCAGGAAGCAGAGCATTGTCTAGGAATTTTTTACCAGCCCTTGTAAGGGGACTTGAAAACTGTGCAACAAAGTCTTGTCTCAAGGGTCAGACCAAAAATACTCTTGTGGAACCGCAAGTATTGGCTTTGGGAATTCGTGATGGGTCCACAAATCCGGGAAATATTTGGAAAGAGTATATATGTGAAAAAATATATATCTTTCACTGTTGGGTTATAAATCTAACAAGAGCTGTTGTGTTCAGTATGACTTTTTTGCAGGTACCCGTAAGTCTGGATGCTCAGCTTAAGGTTGTTAAGAAACACCTTCAGTTCTGTAGATGTAATGCATGTCAAAACATAGTTTGTTGTTGTAGGGAGAGCCCATGTTATGGTCTCTAAGGTAAGCAGAAACAGCTTTATTAACATGCTTCCTAGCTTTGTCAATCTGTGGACAGAATTGATTTGACCACTTCCATTTCTGTCTTTGGCATATATTAGAGTATACAAAGACAGTGTGAGGGAAAAGCAACATCAGTTGGGCAATGGTTTCCTTCATTAGAATATCCAGCCCTACCCCAGTCAATGTGACTAGGTCATTGCCACCACAGTGCACAATCATGAGGTCAGGGGGTTGGAGATGCTAAAAGGATTAAACCAAATGCATCAATTGGTGACACTTTAATCCTCTCTGTGCTAACCATTTAACATCCACATTTTGCAAACCTAGGTCTTTGTCAATACCTCTGTGTTCAGCATACCTTGTGCCCCAGAAAACATGGTTGTGCCCTTAAAACCATACCGTAAGCATTTTGAAGGTATGTGTTGAAGGAATCAAAATATGTCTGTAGCTAAGTAAGTCAGTTGGTAGAATGAGAGGTATCTAAAATGGTGGAAAAGATGCTGCTTTAGAAAAAGTAGATAATTGATTGGTTGTTCATAACCATTGTGTACTAAAAAAACAGGATGCAAGGGGCATGGCCACGCAAGATGGCCGATCGGATGTGATCCGCATTGGCTCCATCACCACGAGGCTGTCGAGGGCATTTCTAAAGCCACAATGTAGCCCCAACTCATCAAAATAAGCCAATTTTGCATCAATCGCAAAGCTGCGCTCAGCGGAGCAGGCGAGAAAAAAGCCACAACCGCAGAGGAGCACGAACTGTGGAGACAGATGCCTAAGAAAGCAGCGAGCAGCAGCTATGGCCGACCCGGAGCCTCCACACGAGTCGGAGACTGTGAAGAAGAATCAGCACCATTGGGCGACCACCGGCACCTCTGTCCGACACAGAAGTGATCAAATGGGTGAGAAGTCACCCACGAATCCGCATCCGCATTGGTGCAAGGGGCAGGAAGCAGTGCAGAGGTACGAAGGGCTGAGTGATTCCTGAGGGCTCTGGGGGGGTTAGAGGGGGCCCCTGCTTCCTATAGCTGGCCCCAGTCACACGTGAGAGGCAGGTGGCAACCTTGGGGGCCACAGAGGATGGCAGCGACACGATGAGGGAGCTCTCACTCTATACTGCCTGACCCTGACATGGCGTCATCAAGTCTACAATCGCGATCCCCTCATGCTGAGAGCCCCATGTCAGTCTGAAAAGTGTGGGACATCCAGCAAGTGCATGAACACATAAATATATCAGAGGCCAAGATGCAATGTGCCATTAATTCTAGGCTAGAAATGCACGAGGGACGCCTGACCCTAAGATGGCTGTCGAAGCCTGACCTTCTCCATTGGCCCTTGTGCCCACCGCGTGGGTGAAGGATCCAGTTCTTATTTTATCAGGGGCCTCTCTGAAAGTGATCATAACGGCAAAGGAGGAGAGTACAGAAAAGGCCTGAGAAACTGTGGTAGTTCTTGTTTGCAACAGTGACCGCATCTATGCCACCTAAGAAATCAACCTCCAAGGTGTCTAGTTACTTTGCGCCTGCGGAGAAGACACAAGCACAGGAGAAAGAGATCCCCGATTCAGCCATGACCTTGAACAAGGAATTCCTGCTCAGTTCCCTGAAGGACTTTAAAGCTGAACTACCCTCTGAATTAAAGGGGGACCTGCAAGCCTCCATGGCCCAACTAAAAACGGATCTGTCATAAAAAATAACTTCACTGCAACAAATGTAGACTCCGTCGGAACAAGACTGCTGGATACAGAGACACATATCCAGGAACTCGACAAATGTACGAAGGACAAGAATGACAAGGTACTACTCTTACACGTGCAACTCCAATCGGCCCTATTGAAGAATGAAGACCTCGAAAACAGGTCTAGGCGAGAAAATATTCGCATTCTAGAGGGGGCGGAGGGCCAGGATTTGGAGGCATTTGTGGAAGGCCTCTTCGCAGAGATCCTTGGACCCAAACAACTTAAGATTAAAATCGACAGAGCACATAGAGCGGGGCCTGTGGAAACGGGGAAGAGACGATGCACCCGAGACATTCTTGTTAAACTCCATTCATATAAAGTAAAAGAAGCTATCCTGCAAGAATCCAGAAAAACTCTATCACCTTTCAAGGATACTACTGTGTCCTCTTCCAGGATCTGGCTCAGATGACCTTTCAGAGGAGACAATCCTTTAAACATCTCACAGAGAAGCTCCGTAAAGAACAAATAAGATACCGATGAACGTATCCTTTTGGGCTGGCTTTTAAATATAAAAATAGACATTGTCACGTTACGGAGCTCAAAGAAGGCATGGAGCTCCTCGAGATCCCTATACCAGAAGGGGAGGCTTCCAGCTCCCAGTCCAGACGCAGTGGCCAGTCTCGGTCCAACGCCACACAGTGGGAAACGATTACTAAAGGTCACGAATCTAAGGCCTGAAGCGAGGTTGACAGATGAAAAGCACGACTCAACTGGAAAGGACATACATGAAAGGTCTTAATGCTTTTACAAATGCACAGAAGGATTTACATAAAGTACGGCGGACATTGTACAGGAGATCAGATGTGTTGTCGGAGTAAGCCTCAGCAAGGCCTACCAGTGTAAGGGGTTCGCCCTTCTCTGCACAGAGTCCTCAGACCAATAGGAAGAAGTTGGCACAGAAACTGGAATAGAAAATACAAAGTTTAATAAACCTCATGAGGTAGAACTACATTCACACAGCACCCTTCGGTAATGCATGAAGTAGCACACCGAACAGAAGGAACATGGTTCTTTATACCCACACTGGGGCTCAAAAGAAGGCGGTACAAGTGCAGAAGAAGGTTTTATGTACATATAAGGTCATATAGAAATGCACAGTCAAAAAGTAGGAGGAGTTAACAGTTTGACAATGCTAGTAAACACATCCTGACAGTTACATACTAATAACAGCTGCAAGGACAGCTGCAAACTCAACTGGGCATGTGCGAAGGTGGAAGATGCTTAATATAGTTAGTTTCTAGGCAGATTACAAGAGCAGTCAACACTGAGGGAGGACAGAGCACATGCTGAGCACGTGGCAACACATGGCAAACAAAATGGCTGCCAGAAATACAAAATGGATTCCACAAAATGGACAAGATAGCCTCTAAATACAAGATGGCTTCCGCTAATGCTAACCCAATTGCTGCTAATTTACAACAGTGTGATCTAAACCCAACCCGCATCAGCCTACGGCTTAAAGTGATTACGGGGGAATTAAACAGTTTCTTGACTACAAGAGGCCTAAGGAGGCCTGTACGACAACGAGAAAAGTTCGGAACTTTTATGATGTAGTCCTCGGAAAAGGCTGGGGATTTGCAGACAGTAAACATAAAACTGCTCTTTGACCAAGGCCGACGAGAGAACCGAAGGTTCGAAGTAAGACACTCTCTGTTTCATTTGGAACAGGTGGGGCCAGGAAATGAGCAGACGAGGGTCAAGCTGTAACGATTATGCAGCTACATTGGATACTGAAACAGAGACAGCAACGTGATGGGCGAGGGCTGAGACCCCGGCTTGATGCTCTTAACGAGAACTGTTGCAACAGCAGGGCATGTAAGGATCCTGCAACCACTCTATGTTATTCTTCATGGTTTTGTTTTAATTTCAGGGGGAGGGTTCGTGGAGAAGCAGAGGGAGAGGGTGGGGTGGGACGATGCTACGCCCAAGGGGGATCTTTGGGGTTGGTGGGGACAAGACGTTGGCGAGAGGTAACTGGCAGGGAGGTGTGACAAGAAAGATTCCAATCGAGACACGCAGCTTTGGGACGGGGGTACCAAATAAAATGATATCAGTCACAACATGGAATGTGAAAGGCCTAAACTTGCCGATTAAGTGGCAAAACATTTGGAAATATTTAGACGATCACCAATTTGATGTAGTGGTGCTCCAAGAGACACATCTTAAGAGGACGGAGGAGTTGAGGCTATACAGGTCATCCGCTAAAACGAAACACACTGCGGTTGCATTAATGTTTCACAACAGCACTAAATTTTAAATGAAAGGTATTCAGACAGACAAAGACAGACGGATGGTAATGGTGAAGGGAAAGCTCAAGGGTAGAATTGTGACACTGGTCTCGGCTTATGTCCCCAACTCCGGGCAAGCGGCATTTGTGAGCACACTAGTAACAATGGTGAATGGTTTTGCGGAGGGACATATAATCGTGATGGGGGATTTTAATCTCACCAGGCACCCTACGGGACAATAGTTCACAGCCACATAGGTCCATGGGAGGCAGATTCCCCAAAAACCCTACAACAAACATTTTAAAATCTGAGGCTCTTCGACGCATCGAGATCTCTTCATCCCACCACCAAAGATTACATGTACTATTCACATGCTCACCAAACATATTCCAGGCTGGATTACATCTTTATGTCCCAGGAATTACAGGGCTCACTCCAGGGGGCTAAGATTATTCCCATCTCTTTCTCTGATCACAGTCCGGTAACGGCTGGTCTAAACTGGGGAGGGAAAGAGCAGGGGTTCTCAAAATCGTATTTTTCTGCCTCATTGACGCGAGACAAGACACTACGTGTCGGACTGCGACTCGCAATTAGAGAGATCTTTCAAACGAATAACCCGGGTGACACCTCCTCCCAGAACTATTGGGACTCTTTTAAGGCGGTCATTAGGGGAAAGGGTATGGCGATGATATTGGCGCTAAACAAGGAAAGGGCTAAATAGCAGGAGGGCCTGGAGGCAGCCTTGTCACAAGTGTAACAGGAATTCAAACAGAATCCTACCCTAGTCTATAGCGCCAACTGGGTACTCTCAAAGGGAAACTGGGGGCAATCTATCAAAACACAGCTGAATTCACACTGCTCAGGCTTCAACAGAGTGCTTACGCTCAGGGGAATAAGGTAGGCATTCATCTGGCACGACAGCTCAGGGAAACAAGGACAAAGGAGTATATTGGAGGAATACGCAATGAAGGTGGCGAATTAGAACTAGACCATAGGGGTAAGGCCTCCCCGTTTGGCGCTTTCTATCAAGAGCTCTATAAAGCAGCGCCCCCTGACAGAATGGCACAGAAGGCTTATTCCTTCACAAATTCCCGGGGACGGATGGTCTAACGGCCCTCTTTTACAAAACATACACATCCGAACTATTACCCCATTTAACATCCTTATTTAATGACATAGCAACAAGGCATGCGTTTACCCCCACCATGGCGGAAGCACTCATCACAGTAATCCCAAAACCGGGTAAAAACACACAGCACTGCGCCTTATATAGACCGATAGCTCTCCTTAATTTAGATGCCAAGCTCTATTCGGCTATCTTAGCAACCCGTCTAGAAAACCTACTGCCCGACATTATTATTATTATTATTATCAAAGGGAGAGAGACGCACGACAATATTCGCAGAATGCTTCACCTTATAGAAAAGGCTAACCAGTTCAAACTCCCAGCGATAGTGCTGGGCTTAGATGCGGAAAAAGCCTTTGACAGGGTAGACTGGCACTTCCTATTCCTCACCCTTGAGAGGTTTGGCTTTGGGGCTAGATTTTTACTAATGATAAGAGCCAATTATCTGAGCCCGCACTCTAGAGTTCTGGTTAATGGGGAAAATAAATGAATAAGCTCGGCGTTCTTCGAGTTGGGACGAGGAACACAGCAGGGGTGCCCTTTGTCCCATTGCTGTTCCCTCTGAGTAAGCCGATGGCGGCCTGACTTAGGGCGAATGCTGAAATTCAAGGAATCAGATTTGGAGGAGATGAACATAAAGTATCATTATTCACGGACAGCATTTTGTTAACTCTCCCACATCCTAGAACATCCCTCTGAGCACTACAGCCTGAACTATCAACATTTGAGAACACAGCAGGCTGTCGGGTCAACCTCTCTAAATCTTCCATACTGAACCTCACTCTATCAGAGGGGGAGAAGCTATCACTTCAAGAGAAATCCTCATTTTCGTGGGCTAAGCACAGTTTAACATACTTGGGTATACAGATTACACCACGTATCGAAAGTCTGTTTCGGTCGAATTTCCCACCCTTGCTCGAACAAGTAAAACAGAAACTGCAGCTATGGAAAGCCCTGTTTATCTCTTGGCTGGGCAGGATCAATGCAGTCAAATTGACCCTCCTACCTAAGCTGCTCTATCTATTCCAGGCAGTCCCAATAGAATTAGGCAAGGATTACTTAAGAGAAGTATGATCTTTAATACTTCGCTACATTTGGCAGGATGGCAGAGCACGATTACCCTTCCACGTACTAAGACGACCCAGAGAGGATGGAGGGGTGACTCTCCCAGACATAGAGCTTTATTATAAGGCAGCTCAGCTAAGGGTTATCACTGAGTGGTCTATGCGAGAATCATACAAGCACTTGCTCCACATGGACCGGGCCATCGTGGGCAGGACAATTTGGGACGTGCTGTGGAAACCCAAAAAGGATAGACCAGCAAATGCATATTTAGGCACCCCTACCAAGACCACGCTTAGGACTTGGGATGAGGTCAATAGGAACCTGGGTTGGACCTCTTTCCCGTCCCCTTATACGCCTATACACATTAATCCGGAATTCCCGACCGCGCTAAAAGATTGGCCATTTGATGCATGGCGAGAGGGAGGGTGCAGAATGCTCTCATATCTATTCCACAACTATGACATTTTTTTTTGGAGAACTGTCAACGGGATTTTGGGGTTCCATCCTCAGAGCACTTTCACTATCTGCAACTTAAACATTGGCACTCCTGCTGCAGGTTAGGGAGGCGGGGACTAGGGATCTGACCCAGATAGAAACTCTTGTGCGGAAGTACGACCAAGGGCACAATCTCCTTCTTATACAAGCTACTGGTCTCCACTAGGACCACGCCACAACCCCGATACAGAGCTACCTGGGACCAGGCACTGGGAAGGGAAACAATGGAAGGGGAATGTAAAAGCCTATGGTCAGACATCACTAAATTTAACCACTCACTGGACCTGAGGGAGGCGCACTACAACATTTCATTCGACTGGTACCTAGTACGTGCAAAACTTAGACAGATCTTTCCCCTCACCTCAGATCTATGCTGGAGTGGTCGCGGTATCCTTGGGGATTTCTGACACATTTGGTGGGACTGCCCAAAGATTAAACCGTTTTGGGAGGAGATCCTAGTGCAAATGAAGGACATGCTCCTGGGCCTAAGGATACCACACTAGAACACCAAACAAAGGCAGATAAAGCCATCATGTGGGCATGTTTGGGGGTGGAGAAAAAGGCAATAGGTGCTGACTGGAAGAAAAAAGAAGCCCCAATACCGGCGCAATGGCACTCTCACCTATGGAAAATACTCACGATGGAATGTCTGTCGGACATTTTTAGAGACGATTATAATTTTTTTTAATATAAGTGAGGTCCTCTGGTGTTGTATCTTACAAAAGGGCTCCCGGTTGCAGCATGTCAACCTACACTGAGAGGGCTACACTTGTTCCAATTTTAGCTCTGCCAACAGGGGTACCTCAGATGCCAGTTAGCGTATAACAGAATGACACTCATCAGATACCAAGTAGAATGAATACACTCCACCAGTCAGCCCTGAATAGTAGCTGGGGGGGGGGTAGCTTCGCCACCATAGGGAGGTGGAAAGGGGGAGGAGGGGAGGGGTGGGGTTTTTGTGGTTTAGTTACTGGTTGTTATCTTTTTGGTTCATGCCACTGCATTAAGGACCAATGTTGAGCTTTACAAGAAGTTCATTCCTGTCTGAACTGTGGGGAAACTTCTCAGATGTAGCACCAAGATGTAATTTAGCACTAGACGACAAAACAGAGGAGTTAGACAATTCAGAATTCAAACAAATACTTTCCTTAACTGCACTTTGAGACATGGTACTATGGCTATTCTGAGTGGAATCTGAGTGATCAGCCATGGTATTATTCACATATTTACTGTACCAGCTCTGAGGGTTCCGCAAAAGAGCGCACAAGATTTCATTCTCCATTTCTAAGGGGGCTAACATAGAAGCAGAAAAGTAGTCTTGTACCAGGGTTTCAGATTCCCACTGCAACTCTGGGTTATAGTTTTTTAACAGAGTCTGAAACATTTTATTCTCTTGTAATTCCAAAATTCAAATATATTCTGTGAAGATTGTAGATCTTTTTCTACAAGGATAGCAGTAGACTTTGAAACTTCAAAACAAGCAGCAGAACTAAACCTTGGATATTGTAAAAACCTGCCTGTGTTTTAATAGGTATTCTCTCTTTTTTGGCAAACTGATCACACTTTACTTTGAAAGTAGTATTTAGATACTAGTTCCCTCTAGTATCTGGGGCTGTGATCTTTACTGGACTACAGGTTATGAAATGTATCTGCTCTTTCTTTGGTTGTCTGGTTGAACATTGTATTTTATAACCACTTACAGCAGACATGCAATAATCAGAATTCTTGTTCAGCAAACTGAATATGGTATCATTATCCTTTTGCCAAGCTGACACAGACAATGAATCTGGATCAGAACAGAAGATTAAGATCTGGCAAAGTGGTGTTTGAGAGCCAATGAGTAAAATATTCAGACTGTAAATGTCCATTTCTCATAAGAGGATTCATAGTTTCAGGACTAGGGTGAACAGTCTCAAATTGTAAAATAGACACTAAATGCCTCTCATTGGTGGGCACTGGTGAACTGTCCTGCACACACTTAAATGATTCATTGGTTTGTTTCTTTCCTAAACCTCTCATTATGACACACCTTCAAGAAGTTCAAACAGAAATGTAACAGAAAAATGATAGCTAACTGAACGCAAAGAAACCTCGCAAGTGACCCTGGAAATGTAGGTTGGTCATTCTGTCAGGGACTATCCGGGACTATGTCGGGAACACAGTCAGGGACTTGAGCAAGGACTGGGGACTGGGTAGAAAATGTACCGTGCACAGAAAAAGTAGTACATCACTGCCCAGGATCACACAAGGAGTCAGAGGAGAAAAGGGATCCAAGGGGAAAGCCTGTACAAGATGGTTAAGACTCAGAAAGGAAGGGAACTCAGAAGGCAACTTCACATTCAGACTAACTACACACAGGACGGAGGTGCAAGACATGTATATAATACAACATTAACAATAAAGGGAATGTGGGGTAAAGCACTCAGGAGCTCCATATGGTAATACTGAAGCTCAGTAAGTTCCTCACCCACAATTGCTGTTACAGATACTGACTGAAAATACCCACATATAGGATATGTATACAAAGGCAGGGTCTGTGGAGCTTATACCTATGGTGATGTTATAACTGTACCTCAAAGACAATACTCACAGTGAACAAGAAACACCACCCAGGTGGTCAGCTGTGCCCACAGATCCTGGCGATCAAACAGGAACACGCAAAGCTGTAACAGCAAAGGGGTAGAACTAAACACAAGCACAATAGACAAGGAGCTAGCAAGGAGGAGTGCTTAACAGGAAAGGAAGGAAATCACAGGGCACATTTGGCAGAAAGCAGGTAACAAACATACAATGTAACAGAAGCAAGACAGCAGAATAGAAAGACAGCAAACTAGAACTGGAACCAAGGAAATTGGAAGAAAGGCAGGGACTTGAAAAGGATATACAGAAGGGGAGGCTACAAGGGTATACTAGAATAGTGCATGTTCAAGAATCAAGGAAACAAAGTAGCATAGAAGGCAGTCCTGGTGCAGGAACACAAATTGAGCTAAGGCTCAGGAGTCAAGGTAGGACTGCGGGCAGTACTGGTTCAGGAACAGGGGAACAGGGAATTACTTAAGCTTCAGGAGTCAAGGTAGCACTGCAGGCATTGCTAGTTCAGGAACAGGTAATTACTAAGCTTCAGGAGTCAAGGTATGATGCAGAGGGTAGAAGCCACCCGGAAGTGTCAAATTGAGGAGTGGAATGCAACAGCCTCATTTTCACCAATAAAAAAGTGTCACCGACATGATGATGAAGACAACCCCCAGTCCATAGAATCAGTCACCACCAAAGTTCAACCAGAAAGGGTCCATGGCTGTCGGGGAACAGACTTAGTGGCACCCAAGCTGAAGGGGTATACAGTCTGCAATGAGGCCAGTACAATGATATAAAACCTGCCATATATAAATCAAGACTGTGTTCCCAATGTGTGTCCTACTCGACCGCAGTGTAGGCCCGAGGCAGCGGTCAGCAGGGGCCCACAGCAACGTGTCGTTGGCTCACGATACACATAGTTAGTGACACCAGAGCAGTTGTAGCAGTGATCAATCACCTTCGTAACGGGGATCCTTTTTTCCTCAGGACTGCACCACGTCTTCCCCATACTCCTCTCCATGCGTTCAATGATATGAACTCTGCCATACACAAATCAAGACTCAGTTCCAACTGTGTGACCGACCTGGCAGCTGTGTAGGCCAGTGGAGTATGTCAACGCGAAAGGAGTCCTCGGGCCTGTGTCGCGGAGGTCGTGATGGTCTGAGGAGCCTGCTAAGCTTGCGGGCCTTGGGCGTGGGCCTTGCGCCGGCACGTGGTGGGCCCTCCTTGACACACGCCGGTGTCGGCAGGTGAGTAGTGAGGCCTGGCTGCACAGGGGCGGGCATGACGGTTCGGGAACCAGCAGCCCGGGGTGCAGCACACAGGCAACACCGTTCACGGCAACGGCTACAGCCTCATGGCGGGCTGGGAGGCGCTGTCCTGGCAAAGACGTTGGGCATTCCAGAAGAGAACCACACCCAGAGCTACGTGCTTTTTATTCACACCCCTACGCTGGCCTGGCGTATGCCTGTTCCAGTCCACTCCGTACACGCTTAGAAGGGGGACATCACAAGCTACATTTCCGGGGCCTTCCCCACTGGCTGAGGTGACATGGCTGCGTCCACTACACTACATACACCAGCACTGCATGTGGACATGGATATGTCTGTGGTCTGCATGCTGCAGTCTAACCAGCACAACTCCGCCACACGTGGCATTGTGTACCTTTTCATTCATGGGTCACTTGCCTCCTTCGCACATGCCTGTTTCCCACCTCTCTCCACATTCCGCCATTGTGTGGCTGAGGTGCCATGCCATTGATGGCACATGTACATGGCTAGCCCAGGTTGCCGCATTAAGTTATGCTCTTGTGTCTGGTGGGTGGGAATGTTGAATGTGAGTCTGTGACGTGTGCATTCCCAGAGTTGTAATTTGCATGACTGTGTAGTTGGGGGGTGTGGTGTGTTTATTTGGTACTTGCCAACGAGCAGTGCATTTCCATGGGTGCCATCCTGTTAGCGCTGTTTGATGATGGACTGACGGTAGAAGTAGGAATCATGCATACTGCCTGGGTATTTGGCGACGATGTTCGTGGCGATTCCCAGGTGGTCCACTGTTGCCTGCCCATTGATGGAATGTGTGTGCTTTCTTTTGAGGTAATTGTGTGCAGCGTCACCAGGGGGCACAGGTAGGACATGTGTGCACTCAATTGCCCCCTAACACGTGCGGGAAGCCAGCTATGGCGTAGACGCCCTTGCTTGGTCTCCAGCTGTTCATGTGCAGTGTGGGGGGAGTATGGGGCTGGGGTATTAAGCTGATGATGGCATCCAGGACAGGTTTGAGGAACTTGGATAGGGCTGGCTGTGAGACTCCTCCGACTCTGGCAATTGTTGGTTGGAAGGTCCCAGAGGCCAACAGGTGCAGCACAGCCAGTAGCTTTGTCTGTGGAGGGATGTTGTTTGTCTTCTGTGTTGGTACCATCAGCCTGTTGGTAATGGTGGTCAGGATGCATAGTATGGTTGTCCTTTTGAGCCTGTAGTGGGCAATGACATTCTCTGGTGTTGGGTCTCTGAGGTCGGTGCGAGTTCTGAAGGTCCGATGTCTTGGTCTGCGCTGCCTCTGTGGTGGTCCGGGGGGAGATAGGGGGGTACGTGAGGTTGGCGGTCCTGGGGGTGGTGGCTGTGGGGGTTGTGGCCCTGTTGGGGCTCCGTGCAGCATGATCAGTGGCTCCATGGCATCTGTTGTCCTTCAGGTGTGGCTGTGGTCTGGGCCCCCTTGTCTTGTGTCAGTTGTCGTCCGACTTTGCATCAGGTCAGAGCAGGTGTTAATTTCCTGCTGCTAACGCACCTTATCGCATGTTTTGTGTTCTTATCGCAGATCTGGCTGTTCGTTGAGAGTGTTGCTGAATGGTGTTGTCGCGGAATGCCTACTCTGTGTCTCATTAGTGATAGTTGCCTGGGTCATCCGTGGCAAACTGGTGATATCGGCTGTTTGCACCAGCTTGTTGAATGGGGCGATAAAATTATCGCAACTTTGGCTGCGCTAAAGTACCAATAACTCGGCGATAACTCCTTAAGAATATGCCCCAAGCTCTTTTACTTTTTTATATTAAATTGTGCAATTATTTTCTTCTTGCACCAACCCTTGTCAGTCTTTTACCATGTGTAGTCATTCAGACTGACAGCCCTTGCTGCCATACTCCCAGGACGTCCTTCATTTTTTTTGGATTTCCCTGAGCCTGCTCACAATTTTTATTGGATAGTTAACCCATGCTGTGTTGTGATCTGTGGCTACGACCCAACACAACCCTGTATATGTTACCATGAGGACTTCCAAGTAGCGACTACCACGTATACGTTTTTTTCATAGCCTGATGCAGAATTATTTCCCTTTATGCCAGATATTGCACTAGTAACTCATGGTATTATTTTGCATTTTATGTAGAGCAGCACCTTCTGCTTTTTCCAGTGAAGACCCAGACCCATTTTAGGTTTGTGGGACTCTAGACATGGTAAGCACAGTTTTGCTTATAATATCTTCTGCTTTAACTGCACCAGTCAACCTTTTTCATACCTTTTCCATGGTTGGATTACATATGCACTGGGGCTATCGATGCACTCAGGCACTCATCCAAAGTTTCTGATCTCTTCACCCTTCTTTTATTGCTTTCAAGACATGGAGTTGAGTCAGTCACTTGTTTTTTTTATTTTTATTTTCTTTTTAAATCATTTTTCAATTTGCTGTATCACATTAAATAAATAGTGTGACACCTAGACAAGTCACTCTTTGCCAGAATGCGACTGGGACATAGGGGTCAGCATGTGCAGAGAGCACACACACCACATTTTTGCACTTACTCCTTTAAAACTGAAAGAGACATGTATATTTGTTAACTGATGGATATGTCTTAATGGATTCCAAAGGAATAGTGCTCTTTTCTGTATTGCCCTTAAGAGGCCTGAAAGTGTAAGGCTGAAACACATCAACCCTCTTTATCCAGGATTTTTGCCAATCAAGAAATTCAAAAGAAAGTATAAATTCCACTATGCACCATTGCCAAAATTTATCATTTTCAATTAATTTGTATGTCAGACAAGCAGGTCTGTTGTATTTAAGTGTTCTTACCTGTTGACGGAAACCACTTTCAGTTCAGTAACGGTTTTTGTCCATCATTAGGTGTATATATAATTCACCAGCAAAAAACTGGATCCTCTAAAATAGCATACATTTACAGTTCCTATAATAGTTTGTTGATTATTCAACATAACTTGTATGAATGAGGTTGTTTGTTATAAGTTCAGGGTTGAAACCCTAAGAAGTAAATACATTTTGTGAACTATTTATGTTGTCAGTTGCCTCCTTGACTGCCTGATATTGATGCCCTGATAGAAATCCAGCATAGCTCCTTTCTAGAATTACGGTTTAATTCCCCACTTCAATTTACAAAACGTTGAGAAAATAAAACGTTTTCTGCATTGATACTCATTTAAATCAACCGTTGTATAGCTTTTCTTTTGTATATTCTGCTTTTGGTGCAGCTAAGGATATAGAGGGTTATATGGCCCTCCCCAATTTGTATTCCCCACTGTTCTAAGCAACGGGGTCATAACATGTTTCATTTACATTGAAGCAGTATGGCGCAGATTACCATCAACTCGGATACAGTCCAACACACTAGGGGGCATATTAGGGCATATTATCAAGAAACGGCTTTAAATTATCACCTCTTTAGCGGCAGTAAACTGCCGCTAAAGCTGCGATAATGGGCTTGATAATATGCCGCAGAGAATTCCCATTGAAGCCCATGTTCTGGTGTCAACATGGGCTCTATTGGAATTCTCTGCGGCATATTATCAAGCCCATTATCGCCGCATTAGCGGCAGTTTTCTGCCGCTAAAGCTGCGATAATTTTAACGCCGTGCTTGATAATATGCCCCTTAGACCGCGAAGCATCTCATTGCAAGGCCTCGCAATCCCAAGCGTCTTCCATGAATCCAACGCAGAACATTGCATCACTTTGTCAATGGCACATCCACCCGTCGCTGTGCGATGCTGCTCCTCAATGAGAGCTGATCAACCTGCCACCGTGCAACACAGCTCAATGCCTGGACCTCACATTGCAGCTCTTTGATACTGGCCGGCGCTGACAAGGACTTTAAATCTTGACAACCAGGCCTTAAGGTACTTTCTCAGAGGACTGAACTCAGTCCTGTATCCGGCCCATGCTTCATCGCGGTTGGCCTGAACTTGTGCCTTGGACACAGTCAACCGTGACCAGTTATCCACAGTTGGTGCTTTTTGTTCCATAGCGCTTGATTTTCACTAATCCCTTAAAATTGCATATCTCTGGTTCTACTAATTGGATTTTGGTTGTTTAACTCTCAAAAAATTTATTAAAATTCTCTATTTTTCTTGTGTTGTGTTTTCACTTTTTACTGCTTGTATGATGCATAAATACTTTAAACATTGCCTCTAGGTTAAGCCTTACTGTTTTTGTGCCAAGTTCTCAGCAGATTGAGCGCTGGTTAATTTAGGGTTGCTTTTGACGTCACCCCGACAGGAATTGTGATAGCTGCTTGAGTAGGCTTTCACCCCCCTCAACCAGTAACCCACTTTCCTACAGAACTCAATGGGACAAGTCAGCAGGCTGTGGCTGGGATGGGTGCCGCAAGTCCCAGTGAAGCTGTTGACGTTTGGAGGAACAGCTCCCAGGTAGAGAACATCAAAATTCTAAATTCCATCACCAGCCCGATACTTTTGGTGCCATTGCCTTGGGAAGGTTTCTACGTTCAAACTTAGTTGCTTTTTCAAGAGCTCAGATTCATCCAGTGGGGCAAGACTGTAAACTATAGCCAAGCGGGACTCCTCAAGGCCGGATACCTTGTCTGCATTGTCCTGCTGAAATGAACTTGCTGCTGAAGAAAATCTCCAAGCAAGAGCAGCATGAATCTGTGGCCCAGTTGCAACTCACCTTCATCTGACTTACTTTTTAGGTTTGTTCTGGTCTTTTGTGAGAACCCCAGGCAGAAATCCCGGAAAAGGTGTCCAAGTCGTTTACGGTTAGGCAGGAGGAGAACACTCTGATACGTGTCAAGGGGCCCCAAGTCCTTAGAAACACCACTTAGGTGTCAGCACTCACTACAGTACAAACTACCATTATGGAAAGGGGCAGGTTCAGCTGCGCTCTTCATGAAATTGTGTTTCTTACATGTATTGTGTCCCTGTAGCTTAACAGGAGGTCAGTCAACTGAGCACCGGTGTCAACTTTTTGCTGCTGGGTACAAGTAGCAGCCCTTAGGTTTCTCTTCACAGGTCACAACAGCAGGCACAATCATTCTTATGTCTTCCACAGGTTCAGCGATGTTCGGTATAGGGTATTGAGTGTACCACATTTATGCCCAGTGCCACTGCGTGGGTGTGGGAAACTGCTGGCAACACCCTAATCAATGAGGTAAAAGTTCCCAGGGGTGACCCTACTCACTTATGCATCACATCCTGTGTGTTTAGCTGCAAACTACACCCCAGTGAACCTCTCTACCTGAAACCAACATTACGAAACCTTTATTCCCCTGTGCAGGTCTCCCCTGTGCTCTCCTAGAGGTATTGTGATAATTGGCAAACCTGTCCTTGTGGTCACCCAAAACTGGCTGTGGGGCAGCTCCTCTCCCAGTAGAAGTGGTCCCTGGATGACTAGCAAAATATAGAGTTTAGAGACAGTCGATTTTTAAACATTTCCGAAATTGTGAGTACCCATACTAGGATGAGACTTGTAGGTCATTTTTCAAAATGACTTCTTTTTTACACATTGTCTTTCATTTGGAAGGTAGAAATGCATCGAAAGTCAATAGGTAATAAACGTTTCTCTACAATTCTGTGTTACCCTATGTCCCACCATAAAAATAGTACCTCACTTGTGTGGGTAGGCCTATTGCCTGCGACAGGAAACGGTCCAAAACGCAACGTGGACACACTTTATTTTTACAGTGAAAACTGACTCTTTTTTTGCAAAGTGCCTAGCTGTAGATTTTGAACCCTATCTCTGCCAGCACCTAGGGAAACCTAGCAAACCTATACATTTTTGAAAAGTAGACACACAGGGGAATCCAGGATGGGGTGACTTGTGTGGTTCTCACCAGGTTCAATTATCCAGAATCCCTTGCAAACCTCAAAATGTGTCCCATAAAACACACATTTCCCTCACATTTCTGCGGTGGAAAGTTCTGGAATCAGCATGAATCCACAAAATTCCACCCACCCCGTGTTTCCCAAAGTCTTCAGAGAGAAATGGTACCCCACTAGTGTGGGTAGGCCTAGTACCCGCAACAGGAAATGGCCCAAAACACAACATGGACACACCCCATTTTTACAGTGAAAACTGACCCTTTTTTTTGCAAACTGCCTAGCTGTAGATTTTGATACCTAGCTCTAACGGCACCTAGGGAAACCTAGCAAACCTATACACTTTTGAAAACTACACTCCCATGGCAATCCAGGGTGGGGTGACTTGACTGGCTCTCACCAGGTTCTGTTACCCTGAATCCCTTGCAAACCTCAAAATGTGTCCAAATAAACACATTTTCCTTACATTTCTGTGGTGGAAAGTTCTGGAATCTGCGTGGATCCACGCAATTCCACTCACCACGTGTTTCCCAAAGTTTTCCCAAAAAATTGTACCTCACTTGTGTGGGTAGGCCTAGTGCCTGCGACAGGAAACGGCCCAAAACGCAATGTGGACACACCACATTTTCACAGGGAAAACTGACCCTTTTTTGCAAAGTGCCTAGCTGCAGATTTTGAACCCTAGCTCTGCCAGCACCTAGGGAAACCAAGCAAACCTATGCATTTTTTAAAGTTAGACACCCAGGGGAATCCATGATGGGGTGAATTGACTGGCTTTCACCATGTTCGGTTACCCAGAGTCCCTTGCAAACCTCAAAATTTGTCAAAAAAATGCACATGTTCCTCACATTTCTGTGGTGGAAAGTTCTGGAATCTGCGTGGATCCACAAAATTCCACCCACTTCCCCAAAGTCTTCAGAGAAAAATGGTACCTCACTTGTGTGGGTGGGCCTAGTGCCCGTGACAGGAAATGGCCCAAAATGCAACGTGGACACACCACATTTTCACAGTGAAAACTGTCCCTTTTTGTGGGTGTGGCAGGTTTCCCTAGCTGGTTGCTGAGCACGGGGCCAAAAACCCAGATGACCCCCTTGCACAACCAGGTCGTTTTGTGATAGGCAATATTGATGTTGCCTCGATACGTTTTGGGCCCTTGTGAGGCACCATGTTTATCGGGAGACCTGGGGGAACAATGGGTGGTAGGAAATTTGTGTCAGCCCAGTGATGCCACAACGTTCCCACAAAACAATATGTGGAAAAAGTGCTGTTTTCAGTAAATTTGAGGTTTGCATAGGATTCTGGGTAAGAAAGCATTGGGGATCCACGCAAGCCATACCTCCCTGTAATCCCCCGGGTGTCTAGCTTTCAGAAATGTGGGGGTTTGGTAGGTTTCCCTAGTTGGACGCCGTGCACAGGGCCAAATACCCAGATGACACCCCTTGCAAAAGGCAGTCTTTTTGTGATAGGCAATTTTGCCTCAATGCGTTTTGGGCTCTTACTTGGGTCTCCCACCCGAGTGAGGCACCATTTTTATCGGGAGACCTGGGGTAACACTGGATGGTAGGAAATTTGTGTCAGCCCAGTGATGCCACAATTTTCCCACAAAACAATATGTGGAAAAAGTGATGTTTTCAGCTAAATTTGAGGTTTGCAGAGTATTCTGGGTAAGAAAACATTGGGAGATCCATGCAAGCCATACCTCCCTATCATCCCCCGGGTGTCTAGTTTTCAGAAATGTGTGGGTTTTGTAGGTTTCCCTAGCTGGCCGCTGAGCACGGGGCCAAAAATCCATGGTGACCCTCCCTTGCAAAACCAGGTTGTTTTGTGATAGGCAATTTTGATGTCGCCTCAATACGTTTTGGGCCCTCACCTGTCACAGGTACTTCGGCCTCCCACACAAGTGAGGCACCATTTTTATCAGGACACCTGGGGGAATGCTGGAGGGTAGGAAATTTGTGTCAGTCCAGTGATGCCACAACTTTCCCACACAAAAATGTGTTGAAAAAGTGATTTTTTCAGCTAAATTTGAGGTTTGCAGGGGATTCTGGGTAATAACACTTTGGGGGATCCATACAAGCTCCCTGGAATCCCCCGGGTGTCTAGTTTTCAGAAATGTGTGGGTTTGATAGGTTTTCCTAGATGGCCGCCGAGCCCGGGGCCAAACACTCATGGGACCCCCTTGTAAACCAGGTGGGTTTGTGATAGGTAATTTTGATGTCGCCTCACTAGGTTTTGGGCCCTTGCCTTTCGGGGGTGAGGTATCATTTTTATCGGGAGACCTAAATGAATACTGTGTATAAGGAAATTTGTGGATCCACGCAGATTCCAGAACTTTCCCACAACAGAATTGTGAGGAAAATGTGATTTTGTTTTACAAAGTTTGAGATTTGCAAGGGATTCTGGGGAACAGAACCAGGTGAGAGGCACACAAGTCACCCCATCCTGGATTCCCCATGGTGTCTAGTTTTAAAAAATGTACAGGTTTGCTAGGTTTCCCCATGGCCTGGCTGTGATAGGGCCCAAAATACACATAAAGGGACATTGCTAAAAATAAGTCTGTGCCTTGTGGCCTTTCTGCCACCCTGGGGGTGAATCTGGGGGGGGGGAGGTTTGCCCTGATATGGCCCCAACGGGGGCAGAAAGACTGTGGCTATTTTTGGGGAGGGTCGGAGCATTGGTATGCCCATTCTGGGCAGCCCCCACCCCCATGAATAAAAAATGCCAGCGTAATCACTGGCACCTAGTGGGCTTTCTGCCCCCCAGGGGGCAGATCAGGTACCACTGCCCCATCTGCCCCCCCGGGGGGTCAGAAAGGCTGGAATTTCTCTGGGGAGGGGGTGTGGGAGTATTGTGGCAGCCCCCACCCCTACATGAATACAAAAAAATCTCTGGTTTCTAGTGGTCTTTCTACACCCGGGGGCAAATTGAGAGCTGATGCCCCCATCTGCCCCCAGGGGGCAGAAAGACTGTAATTTTTGGGGGCGGTGGGGGCATTGACATGCCCGTTTTGGGCAGCCCCACCCTAATTTCAATTGCCCAAAACAAATCCCTGGTGTCTAGTGGACTTTTTGCCCCCCCGGTGGGGCAGATTGGGGACTACTGCCCCATCTGCCCCCCAGGGGGGCAGAAAGACAGTAAAAATAAATTTGGGGTGGGGGCATTGGCATGCCTGTTTTGGGCAGCCCCCACTTTAATTTCATTTGCCCCAAATAAATCCCTGGCGTCTAGTGGGCTTTTTGCCCCCCCGGGGGTAAATTCGGGGCTACTGCCTCATTTACCCCCCAGGGGGGGCAGAAAGACTGGTGTGCCCAAAACGCAATGGGGGGAGCAAAGACCCTTGCCCAAGGGGCCACTCCCCCCTCACTGGTGCTAGTGGGGGATCCCTGCTTGGGGATCGCCCTCCTGGGGTGATCCCCAAGCAGAGAGCCACTAGGGAAGTGTACCATTGGAAAGGGGAGATTCTTGCCTTTCCAACGATACCACTCCCATCTTTTTCGGTGCTCGGGGGTTGAGATAGTCCCACAAGCACCGAAACTAAGAAACTGAAACTAATTTTCAGTCTTGATTTTGTTGTAACGACGATCACGCGCCATGCACGCGATCCTCGTTACTGTGAAATACAAAAATAGGCCTGGGGAGGTTGGGGAAGCTCTTCCTCACCTGCCCAGGCAAGAAAAAAATGCTGTCTGCAGCAGAGGGATTTCCTGAGCATGTGCTCTTGACGGAATGGTTCCATCATGAGCACACTAGAACTTGTGCTCATGGTGGAACCATTCCGTCATGAGCATAGAAGGGGTTAAAGGTAATTAGGTACCTGGGCACAGTCCAGGTGACCATCCTGTCAGGGGAAGGTGAACACCTTTGTCTCCACTCTGCGAGCCACTTCGCACCTAATCAAGGAACCATTCAGCTCCTGGAGACTGTTGGAAGCTCATAAAAATGGGCTACTAGAGGCTTTAGTACTATTTGAAAAATATTTATTTCAAACCCGACTTTACCAGTGAATTGAGCTCATAATAAATATTTTAAAAAGCCCAAGAATAAACTTTGTACCTTGTTCCTAACCCTGCTACAGCGAAAATAGTTTTTACAGCATTGCCACTGTAAGGACCTTTGTTCCTTTAAACCTTTATGTGTCCTGTTTTAAAATATGATACACCCTGTTTTACATCATTTAAGGGCTTTTACAGGATTAACATTATTTAAAAGCAGGGTTTTGGCTTGTCTAAAGGGTTTATTTATAAAGGTTACATTTTCATTTTAAAACTGCACAGCCTGGTTAGTAGTGGCATAAAAATATGCTGAATGGACATAAACATAATGGGCATATTTACATTATCCTAATACATAACACAAAGTGTACCTAAGGCCTGTATGTTAAATGTTACTAGTGGACCGCAGCACATATTTTGCCTTCACTAAGTTGACAATGAAAAAAATGACTGCAGTCATGTCAACTTAGTGAAGGCAAAATATGTGTTGCACTCCACTAGTAACATTCAACTTACAGGCTTTAGGTACACTTTATTTTTTCGATCCTATTATGGTCGCTCTAGCAGCATCTTGTTTTTGTTAGGCACGGAGAGATTAAACGATTTACCCAGAATCACAGGATGTCGCGCGTCCTTGCGGAGATTCGAGCCCGGTTCCCCCGACTTGACTTTAGGCCAACTTCTCTCCCCTCAGAGCAAACATTCATAGTCTGTCATCTGGTGACAGTATTTATTGAACTCATGATTGGCACTGAATGTTGTATCCCCTAGGGTGGAGATGGCGTCACTCACTATAGTGTCAGACTGCACATCTCCCATCCCGCCGCTTCCCCGTTCTGCACTGTGCTTTAGGTTTCACCTTGGTGATGTGACGGAAATGATAAATGAATAGGGGCGCGAGCTTTGCCACTTAAGATTTTATTACTGGGTGTTTATGTCTGTGCAAGGTAAATTAAACGCATTAGCAGAAGGTAAAATAACACCATGAGTCAATGTACCAAATTTGAAATGGCGCCGGCACCAAAGAGCAAGCCAGTGAATGAATGTGCGACACCTGATTGGCTGTTTGTTCACCAAGCTTGAAGTGACATGCAATGGAACTGTGCAACAATCCCCCGTGCTCAATTTTTATGAGAATAAGTGCCGGGGCCCAACGTTTTCCTCAGAAGCCCGTGGCAGGCGCTATCAAATGTCAAGGGTGCCAAACACAGAGGCTGTGTAGTGTTAAAGCCACCGTATGCCTCTTTCATCCACCACCATCCACCCCCTCCATTAGCTCCCTCTTTCAGATTCTTTTTCATCTCTGCTTTCTTTCTTTGTCACTGTTTTTCTGTCATTCATAGCCTACTTCTTCCCCTCTTTTGTGTTTTCTCCCTCCTGCTCTGGGCATATGTCTGATGAGGAAAAATAAGGGCAACTACCAGATCAAATTAAGCACTGAACTAACCCTGATAAAAACAAGCATTTGCAATGCAATAGTTCTCGCATTTAGGCGAGTTTGAGCTACTGGCATTGTAAATGACAATGCCTTTTATTTAGGTTTTAAAAACGAAAATAAAAATAAAAGGCAATGTCATTTACAATGTTAATAGCTCAAACTTGTGTAAATGCGAGACCTATTGCATTGCAAATGCTTGTTTTATCTGTGGCTCATTTCCATCAAGCTGCATCCTTTTGCACAGTGATTTTGTTTTCCCGAGGAAGAACATTTGCATGATTTACTCTGTTCGTTTTCTTCAAGGTGATGAGACATGAGAGGAAGTTGGCTGCGTATAAACAGGTGGACTAGTTTTATGCAGATTTGAGTTTCAAATGATTCTTGGCTAACCCGCCTCTGCAGGCTCGTCCTTTATATTTTCTACTGCAATTGCCTCCTCTGTACTAGTTCCTCATGTTCTAGGAAGGTTTCAACGATTTGCCAAGAACTAGAAAGTTGTTTTGTGGCATGCATTGCTCCTATACATCTATATCTGTGGTGTTGTATGTTGGAGGGTCACAGAGTCCATATGAAGTGAGATTTCAACTCCTCATTCATCCCTCTTACTTTACATGTGGTCAGAACATTCTATTATAGGCATGGAGGGCATCCAGGGATTGACCCTGAACTGGCATGGTTAGCTGAATAGACAGCACTCATAATCAATGTTTGTCAGAGGTTAGAAATTAGAGTTGAGTATGTTAACTGCGACTATGAGTTGTCTCTCTGATCCAGTAATCGAATATATCCGGAATATCTGGTGAGCCTACTCCACACAATGAATTTGCATTACATCACTGTGTGGTGTGAGTTTCATAACTTTCAGGGTATTGTGCCATGCCAGACTGTGAAATAAAGATGCTGCAGTGGGGCACAGGAGCAGAAATATCATAGACAGGCCACCCCAGGACGTGAAGCTGAATTATGATGGCCATCTGCTGACATTACTTTGAGGGCACATTCATACTAAAACTCTCTCCTTTAGCTTGCAAAATATAATTAATGGAGTGAAATTCAAATCAACATTGTGAAGACGGATGTGAAATGTCTCTGTGGCAATGGTAAATAAGAAATGCTCCTTAATGCATATCATACCTCTTGCAATTCGAGATCTAATAATGCTACCCTAATACAGTCAACATTAGAAACAGACAAAAAAATGCTATTCTAATGTGATAGTGCATTAACTATAATATTCTTGAATTGGGCCTATTGCTAGAATCAATGAGTCACTGTTCTCAAAAACATATGTAAGGGTCATCAAGACGCATTCAGCAGATATAATAACAGACATTAGAAATCTATAGACGTGATGGCTTTACAATAGACGTCATTTCCCATAATCTAACCTCCTTAAAAAGTGATCCTTTTGCGAGTTTGAATTGTACTTATTCTGCAATAATGCTGAGTGTATATGGAAAGTACTTCACTGGTTGGAACAGTGTGTGACTACAAAATTACAGGTCTCAATACAATAAAGGGAAACTGCAAGCCATGAATCCGACTCTCAAAGTGCTCTTTGCTACCCATAACGATTCACAAAATAACTACAGCATGTAATGGGCATGCCACTTTTCTTTGTGATTCCCTTTGCAATGTATTTATGCATGTAATAGCAATATATCATTACATCAGCTCGAAAGCTCTGGTTGCTGGGATATGTAGGGTTTGTAGGTTGTCCATGAACCCAGGGTACCCGGAGCCAACACCTTACTTGAACCTTACAAAGGTTTTTCACTCTGAACCGGGTATGGAGCAGCACATATGGTAAAATATAAAGCATGAAAAATAGGTATCAAGGAAGCCTATGTATTTTTGAAATTGATACCAGATATGGAGTTTAGTAGCAGTGGTTATTTGTAGGGGTGGGCTGAACTCATGGAGTTTCACTTTGGGGAATTTGGGGGAGTTACCTAAAATCTCCCTGAGGTTGCACGACCGGTGAAGTTCAGTAAATCAGACTGAATTTTGGCTCCAGGAGCTTGCCCCATGCTGTAAAAATCAGCGTGAACCACCCCAAGCAGTATTATTCTAGAGGTCGCTGCTTCTTTCTGCCTCTAGATTAGATTTTCTCCTCGAGCAGCAGCTATCTCGAAATCTCGGCGGGGGGTGGTCTATTGCTCGATTGTCTCACGCCCCCACTCCATCTACACGTTGGCGAGCCGCACCTGAGGAAAAACTCCACCACGTAGCGGCTGGTGTAGCATTTCTGCTGGCAAATTCCCCTAACTCCGTTGGAGGAGTGGAGTTTGCCACCCAACCTTAGCTATTTGCACATCTCTGAATTTGTGAGTACCCTTACTAGCATGTGATTAAGAGAGTATTTTTCAAAATGCCTTTTTTCTTCCACACTGGCTTGCATTTGGAAGGCACAGATGCAGAGAAACAAAATTCCCTGGCAACCTTGTTTTATATATCACAGCTCATTAGTCTCACATCCATACATGAATGTGCTGCTCAACAAGTTCTGTTTTTATCATTTGTTTAACATTTTATTATTTTATGGATTCATCTGTGCATATAACGCATTCATATTAGCATTGACCTTTTCCTTATGTAGTCACAATTCAGGTCAACATGAAAAACGTTTTAATGCTGTTTACTGTTAAAAAACTGCATCCAATCAGCATTCATACCTCGTCCTTTATGCATTCATACTACTATTTATTTATACATGCACCCACCAAAATAATTATTAAAAACATTAATGTCACAAAGCTATAATAGCATAAGTCTTGAGCGTTTGTTCCATGTTTCAACATTTCACAATTCTTCTTTCCTTTAACTTTTGATATAATGAAAAAAGCATACATTTATATATCCTATCATGGCTTATTTACAATCACTAGTACACTGGTTTGTTATAAAATCAATCACCTCTATAAAGTGTGCTAGAGAAACACCACCTGCAATCATTCCTTCATCAAAGCATGATTTTTTCCATATTATGGGGAAATAAAAGTGCTACCTTATGTCCCAAACGAAAACACCTATGTTCACTATTGAAAAATATATCATTGTAAATGAAGCCCAGGTCTGTGCTGTGGCTTCAGTGAGATCCTGCTTACATACTTCTTCAAAGGTGTTGGCTACTATGGACCTACCACAGGAGATGCAGGAACCAAGCAAATGGATGGCCAGTGGAAGGTTCATAGAAAGGCTCCACAGCATGATATGAATACTAAAGATTGGCAAGAAATGAGGTTACCTTCACATATGCGGGTATGCCTAGGTTGTGCGAAACGAAAGGCCCAAAACACAACATGAACACATCACAATTTTCCACTCAATACTGACAATTTTTTTTGGGTGGCTGTGGATATTGGCCCTAGTTTAGCCAGCACCTAGAAAAACCTGCACATTTTTTTAAACAAGATACTTGTGGGAATTCAATGTATTTTCTTAACCAGAAGCTCTTGCAAACTGCAAACATTGACTAAAAAACAAATTTTACTGATATTTCTAGTTCTGTATTCTGAGTGAAACCACACATTTCCTACCACTTATTGTCCCCCCCCCAGTCTCCCGATAAAAAGCCCCCAAAATGCACCATGGGCAAATCACATTATTCCTCTCTAAACTGACCCTATTTTTGCAATATAGGTAGATGTGGATTGTGAACCTAGCTCAGCCAACTCTTTAGGAGACCTACCAAACCTGTACATTATTTAAAACTAGAAATCTTAAGAAATCCAGTGTGGGGTGGATTTCATGGCTCTCACTGGGTTCTCTTACCCAGAAGCCCATGCAAACCTCAAACTTTAACAGAAAAACACATTTGCCTCACATTTCTGTGATAGACAGTTCTGGAATCTGAGGAGAGCCACACATTTCTTACTGTCTAGTATTCCCCCACGTCTTCCAATAAAAATTGTGCCTCTGTTGTGTTGGTAGGCCTAGTGGCAGCGACAAGAAAGCCCCCAAAATGCAACATGGACACACAACATTTTTCCACTGAAAAATATCCCTTGTTTTGTAATGTGGATAGCTGTGGATTTCAGGATCCAACTCTTCCGGTACCAAGGGAAACCAATCAAACCTGAACATTTTTTAAATCTAGTCACCTGGTGAAATCCAGGGTGGGGTGACTTGCATGGCTCTCACCAGGTTTTCTTACCCAGAAGCTGTTGCAAACCTTCAACTTTAATTAAATTAACATGTTTTCTCACAGTTTTATGATGAAATGTTCTTGAATTTGTGGGCAGCCACAAATGTTCTACCACCTGGCATGCTCCCTAGTCTTTCAGTACAAAAACCGATCTCACTTGTGTGAGTAGTCTTAGCGCCCACAATGAAATATCCAAAAATACAATGATGAGACATCAACATTTCCTGTAACACAAATGATCTAATTTGGCAATGGGGTTAGCAACCTTCTTTTTGGTGAGGGTTCGACAGCCAAAGAAAGAAACCTACCAAATCCAAACATTTGTAAAAGCTAGACACCCAGATTAGTCCAGGGTAGTGTGCCTCGTGTGTATCCCACAAAGGTTTTCTTACCCACAATGACCTGCAAACCTTATCATTGCCTTAAATTGTGCATTTTCCTTGCATTTCTGTGACGTAAGCTTCCGGAATCAGCAGGACTCCAGAAAATGTCTAGCATTTCCCCACCTGTTATGATAAAAATTCTGCCCCACTTGTGTGGCTGGATTTAATGGCTGCAACAGGAACAGATCAAACCAAGGTCAATGAGAGTCGTCATTTGACGACTCCCATTGACCTTAGTCACCTGGGGCCTCATGTAGGTGGCATACACTTTACCGATTCTAAAATACCGAATCATACCGATTCGGTATTTAAGAATCGGTAAAGTGTATGTAGGTAAAAATTCGGTAAATGTTACCGAATCGGAGTGAGTCGGTAATTACCGAATCGGTATTTACCGATTCGGTAATGAGGCATACCTTCCCATTGAGGGGAAGGTATGCCTCATTACCGAATCGGTAAATACCGATTCGGTAATGGGGGAGCACATGCAAGGGTGGCAGGGTGTCACATTGACACCCTGTTGCACCCCTGATTCGGCCATGTGTGCACATGTGGCACACATACATGCCCTAAGGGCATGTATGTCTGCCACATGTGCACACTTCTAAGCGCTTTTAAATGCTTTTACTCATCCATACTTTATTTACCACCAACTATTAGTTGGTGGTAAATACCGACTCGAAACAACACCCACACAGTCCCCCTACATCTGATTTCTGTATTCGGAATTTACCGAATCGGTAAAATTACCGAATCGGTAATTTTACCGATTCGGTAAATTCCGAATACAGAAATTCACCCCCTACATACCAAAAGCCAAAATACCGGTCGGTAACGGTATAATTACTGAAAATCGGCCGTTACCGACCGGTATTTGGCTACCTACATGAGGCCCCTGGTGTCTACTTTACAAAAATACCTGGGGTTACTTGGGTTTCCCTAGAGACAATGAACACACTGACAGTCAGAAATAACAAATGTCACTGCACAAACATCTACTACTCAATTACACACACATACTGATTAGATTTGGCTTGAGGGAGAGAGAAAAGTAAAAAATATAAATTGTGTTAACAAAAGATTTCAGGAAAATGAAAATGTAGAAATCACTGTTAATTAGATCAATTAAACTTTGTAAGACTGAACCATTTACACACCTTTCATGTGCCACACACAGAAAAACGTGGATACTACCAGACACAAGCCAAACACATTACAACACCCAATCAACAAACTACACCATTCAAGGGCCCATTACTTTCATATGCACACATGACTGCCACAGTCATCATACCACCTGGTGGCCAGCAGAGATTGTGAACTGGAATTTGACTGGCAGTATGTGTGGACTGGGGTTTGGCTGCCAGTGTGTGTAGTGACAAGCAACATGTCACGACACACACATGCCACCTGCCAAATGCCAGTTCACACAAACCACCAGTCACACAAACCGCCAGCCACACGCTGCCAGCCAGACAGAGCAATCGCCCACCTGGCGGCTGGCAGAGTATGTTTACTGGTGGTGTGTGTGAACGGGTGTTTGGCTGCCAGTGTGTGTAGTGACCTGCAGCAAGTCACTGCACACAAACACACCCGCACACTGCATGCCATCCACCTATTCACACACACCCCCAGCAACTTCCATGGCCTTCCACACACACTACCAGCCAGATACCATTACAGACTCAGCAATCACACCACCTGCCAGCTGGCAGAGTGTGTGGACTGACATTTGGCTTGCGGTGTGTGTGGACTGGCATTTGTCCGACATTGTGTATGTAGTGACCAGCAGAAAGTCACTACACACACACACACACACCACCAGCCTAACGCCAGTTCTGACACACTGCCAGCCACACAAACTGCCACAGCAACCACACCACCAGGTGGAGTGTGTGGACTGACGTTTGGCTGCCAGTTTGTGTGTTGTGACTAGCAACAAGTCACTACACACACACACCACCAGACAAACACCAGGTAAACACACTACCAGCTAAACACCAGTCCACACATACAGTCAGCCAAATGCCATTCAGACATCACAATGAAGCTCCACGGCACTTTCATTTTAAAACACTCCAACATTTAATAGATTACACACACAAAGCACAGAAAAAATAAAACACTAAACCAAACACATCTATTTTTTTTCAAATAGGGACAAACTCTTAGTAGAAGATGCAATATCAACTATGACCATACACATAACAGGTATAACTAAGCACATAAAACTACTGCCAATGGGGTATCTAAACAGAAAACATATGGCAATACAGACCAACTCAGTTTTCTTTTATTCTCATGGTTGCACCCAATACTTGAGTTGAATATGTCACGATTTAAAACCAGGATTAGAAGGACATCTCTAACAAGGAAAGGCTTTTTTGGGTGCTGGAGGAATATATTCAGGAAATCGACAATCTTTCAATCTAGCCACGTGCTCCATTAGTCCAATTCTGGGAATACTTGCCTGCTCAACTACAACAACACTGCCTACTACAGATTGCTGAAAATGGATGAAACTCATCTTGAAATCTGGAGAACAATGTTTGAAAACAACATAAACATTGAAGGATGACAAATGAAAGAAATGAACGGGCAATTTCTTGTACCAGATATGACTTTTAAGCAGCATTTAAGACTCCAACCTTTGTTCTGCTCTATCTACACATCCTATGTAATTGTTGTTATCTAAAATGCCCACATGTTTGCACACTTTTGCTACCTGACCCTAAGCAATCACAGGTAAAGTACTTTCATAGTGAATAGTTGTGAGCATGTGGACCTCTCTTATGTCTGTAAATTTCATAGACAAAAGTTCATTAGTACACAATGCACTGGGCACTGCTCTGTCCCCTTTCAGGTTTTTACACACACGCTCTTTAGTGTACCCTTTACGGTTATAGATGATTGTGCCTGATTGTCCATGAATAAATGGTGACCTTTAATAAAAAGTTCTCTGGCAGGTACCCACACAATTTCTTCTCTGACTCTAAAAGTAGAAGGGCAACCGGGGTGGGGTGCGGGGGCGGGGGGTAAATTAAAGAATTCCTACCAGTGTATACCCTAAAATTATGCATATATACAGTTACACTTTTGCACAGCCTATATAGCTTTACACCATAACAAGCACTCTTGCTGGGAATCTATTGCCTGAAAATCAAACACCCCTTGAACAGGACGAGAAACTCTTCCACAGATATCTCCCTTGCTTGAACATAGATCTTTGAGAGATGATCTACCTAATGGTCAAGGACAGGTGGAATCTTGAAGAGCCACAATCAGGGTGATCTTGTGGCAGTGCAATATCATTATCGACAAAACACAGCATCTGCTGCAGAACCAAATATTGATTTTGACTCACAGTTGCTGGAAATATAGCAGTTATCATTAAGAGACTCGTAGACCTATAAAAATACATGTATGCCTTCCTTATCAATTCTCTCAGCAAAGCTAAACCAGAGCACTGCTTAATCTCATGGAGATTTGTTTGAGTCCACCTGGTAGCCCTAGAGTGGTTCCTAAGTTTGAGACTGTTCATTCAAAAACACATCATCAAAAAACAGTTAGAAGAAATTGATAGCCAAAAAGTTCTCTGTATTGACTCTATACCCGGCAACACCACTAAATTCAGGCAGAACAGGCTGCACCATGTTAGCGGCAACCCATGGTTTAGCACTTCCCAAGGAAAACCTTGCAGTCCCTGGCTCCAATCAAGCTTGCTACTTCTGCACTACCAGCATATCACTTCATGAGCTTTAATACTTGATTCATCATTGGATGATTCCTCTCAGACAGTAAATTCACTGCCACAACCTTCATCATGGTCCTCTGCTTCAAATGCCGAGTTGGTCTTAGAGCCATGTTCAGAGGTATATTCAAAAACAAATCTGACAAATTGCTTGATGTTCAGCCTGCGTGCAGCCATAATACTATTAGAAATGGGGGTCTCTAGTTGGAAGTGGCTTCCACCCTGTCAAGTAGGGACCCTTCCTTCTAGTCAGGATAAGGAGATTAAACACCCAAGATAACCCCTGCTCACCCCCTTGGTAGCTTGGCAATAGCAGTTAGGCCTATCTCAGTGGCAATGTGTAAAGTATTTTGACTTCACACCAGGTTAGAAAAATAAAGTATATTTATCTAAACCACACAAGACCAAAACAACAAAAATCCAAAATACACAACTCAAAATACGACTTTTAACAGGTTTGAAGCAATTCTGTCAATAGAACTCTATAGATCCATGATTTTACACAAAGTACATCAAATGCTTCAAACTCCACAAGGCTAATTAGCCGAAGAGGATGGAACAGCCGGAAAACACAGTGATGCTTTGGTTCCAGAATCCATGGGGAGATGATGCGTCAGTTCTGCTGCACTTAGCAGAAGTGTTGCATTGAATCCAGACCTTGGAGGGAAGTGATGCATTAGAATCTAAGACAGTTCTGGGCTGCTGGTGATGCATTGGAAAAACTTGTTGCACAGGTGAGATGCGTGGATATCTGGATGCACTGGAGATCAATGCAGCAGTGACAAACAGGCGTTACGTCGATTTCTCCAGCCGAGGTTTCACGATGCGTTGATTCTTTCAGCCAGACAGCAGAGACTATGTCGGATTCAGTGCTGGGTCTCGGACATCGGAGACACGGTGCTCTGAACTAGGGCTGCAGCAGTTTCTTCAGCCGCTGACAGGTGCTGCACCAATTTCTTTGGCCACATGGCAGCGGTGTGTGGAAATTTATCCTGCACAGCGGTGTTGTATCAGAAGAAACAGACACTGGAATGACGATGCATCAATTTTGATGGTTTCAAGCAGATCTTTGCAGCAGAAACAAACTCCACAGCCCAGAACTGGATTTGGCACCATAATGCAAGTCAGAACTCCCAGAAGTGGAGTTCAGGAATGCTGCAGATGAAGTCTCTGATGGCCCTGAGGGTTCTTAACAGGAGGCAAGAACACATAAGCTCTTAGTGAAACATCAGAGACAGCACAGCAAAGAGGCAGTACTCCAGTTTGCTATCGTAGGGTCCCTGGGTGCCTTTCAGTTCATAGTTATTTCATGTCTTTCAAGTACCAAAGCCAAATCAATAAATCCTGCAGTATTTTTACACTTGGTAGTCGTGGAACTCCCCACCAGCAGAAATGCCATAGAAGTACACTCAATTGATCTCTTTGTTGCCTCATTTACACAGAAAAATACTTCCCTCCAGTATTGCACTAATAATACGTATTACCATACCATATACAACATTTCTGCACCCTGTTCACCACATTTTTGACATGCCACATTTGTCTGATGAATCTGAGCTATTATTCTTGGAGTTGGATACACTCTATGAAAGTAGAAGAAATTTATAATTTTAAATCTCACATTACTAGATACAATGTTTGAATTTCCAAGAATTTTAGATCATTCCAACTCTGGTATTGGATAAGGGTGGGCGTAGTTCGCGAAGTAGCACTTCGCGAAGCTACGCAAAGTGAAGTTCGCACTACGCGAGCTACGCGTAGCACTTCGCGAACTGCGAAGTAACATGTTCGCACTGTGCAAGATGTTGTTTTCAATGATTGCACAGTGCGGACAAGCAACCGGCACTGTGCAATCATTGAAAATGGCATCTTGCACAGTGCGAGCTGTAGTTTTCTGCTGCTCGAGTAGATTTTTACTCGAGCAGCAGCTTTCTCAACGCGAACTGGTAGTTTCTCATCGCGAGCGGTCGCGAGCATACGCGACCCCTCGCAATGAGAAACCTGACCTTCTCGCGTTGGGAATCTCGCCGGGAGGTTTATTTTCCATGCTCGCGATCGCGAACAAGGAAAAAGTCTCGCCAGGATGTCATTTTGCTTGCTCGCGGTCGCCAACTTGACGTTGAGGACCGCGAGCAAGCAAAAAATGACCGCAGCACTACGCAACACTACGCTACGCGTGTTCGCACTGTGCTACGTGCAGTTCGCGTAGTGCGAAGTAGCGCGAACTTCGCAAACTACGCGAGCGTAGCGTAGTGCTTCTTCCAGGCCTAGTATTGGATGTGCTAAATTCTCCTCCCACTTTTCTCTCAGACCAACAAGAGGCGTTATGATTTCACTTCTTATTGCCTGATAAAGGCAAGTCACCGCCTCCATATGACCCATCGTTGTACACAATATTTGAAAAGCACTATGTACTTGAAGCCCTACTAAACACATACCCCCAAAAAAAACATTCAAGCAGGGCAACAATACTCATTTGAAGTAAACATTACAAAAGGTTTCTTTACCAAACAAGTGCAACTTCAAGGAAAGCTGATCTACCAATGCCAAAACCGCAAGCAGGAGTCGCCACCAAGGAAATCAAAATCTTTACACTACAATTAAAAAAAGAAATAAGATAATAAGTTGACAAATGCAAGTGATGACAAGAAATAAAACAGCTAACATTATAAAACACAATTAATTCTGCCCCTAAGAGCAGATAAGCATCACACACATCTGATCTGCCCCTTAGGGAGGCACAAAGCAAAGGCAAAAATATGTGCCCCCCAGGAGTGGGGTGAACCTTATACAAGCTGCATGCCAATCCTCACACACTGCCAGACAAATGCCAAGCAAACGCACTACCCGCCAGATTCTAGTCCACAGAGATCTTCAGCCAAACATCAGCCACACACATTTCCAGCCACATGCCTGTCCACACACACTGCCAGCTAAATGCCACTTCTCACTCATGCCAGCCACACCCACTGAAAGCCAAACACAAGTCCACACACACCGCAAGCCAAACACCAGTTCACACACATAAACTTATTCCCTGGCTTCTAGTGGTTTTCTGCCCTTCTGGGGGCAAACCACCTATACAATTGCCTATCTGCCCCCCGGGGTTGGAAAATTAATTTGAAATGGGGGAGGGATCTTTGCCCAAGGGTCCCCAAACCCAATATATACAGATAAATATTTCCCTGGTGTCTAGTGGTTTTGCGCCCACCCGTGGGGGTAGATCGGACTAGAAAATGGTTGCTCTACCCCAGTGAAGGATATGCCAGTTTCAAAATGGGGAGAGAACGTTGCGCAAGGGGCCACTCCCCAAAATGTATACATTTCAATTCTCCTGTGTCTAGTGTGTATTCACTTCCCGGGGAGCCGATGGGCCTAAACAATGCCACCCAGACCCTTGAACAGGAGTGACCCATGCCCAAAGGGTCTCTCCCCATAACATTTACAGAATAATCCCTAGCGGCCAATCTGCAATGGGGGGGGGGGTGGAAATGGCCCAAATATCTGTCCATACATTTTGTCTAGTGGATGGATTTCAGCTGCATGATGATGGTCCCTGCTTCAGTCGTGAAGCAGAAATGCACTGAAGAGAGGCACTCGGAGAGATGGAAATCTTTTCAATCCCAGTTTCTTGCCCAGCAACCGGATCTATTGAAACAATGTCCTGGAACCACAACTCTCTGAAAGCAAATGCCTTCCAGTGTGTCCTGGCTCTTTATGATGACAAGCAAAAAAATCAAAAGGAGGAAGTGGAGATGTGTAAGAGTAGAATCATCCTCCTATATAACTTCAATTAAACAAAGAAATTCTACCAATATTCAATATATCCTTGTGTAGAAAAATTATAATGAAGGTGGTGGATAGTTGGTGTTTGACCCAAAAGGTTATCATGGGAAACACTACGTGTTTTTAAAATACCCCTCACACACTAAGAGTCCCTTAGTGTCATGCTTTATCATGGGGGTCTTCCCGTCCCTCTACGGGGCGGGACGTACTGCAACCTACAGAGATATGGGAGAACTTAAAAGAGCGAAAAAGGCTATGTGTAGTGCAGGAGTATGAGTGATAGGGTCAAAAGAAAATAGTGGTGCAAGGTTAAAAGTTGCCTGGCTAGTGGAAAAATAGACTTTATTCACTTCCCTAGCTGGAAACGTTGAAATACTGGGGAGACATAGGTGGTCTACTGCTATGAGTAGCCTCCTACTTGGTCAACATGTTTCAAAAGCCATCCCCTTGGCTTTCTCTTCAGGACCGTGCGTGATCCCTAGTCACAAGTTTGTCACTTGCTCTATCACTGTCCATGCAATTTTGTCGTGCGTGTGTCCTTTTTCCCAAAAATGTGAGGCCATTTTTCTGGTACTCTTTTTGCACTTGACGTTACTCTTGTGCTCTCCGATCCTGGTCTTCACCGGCCATGTGGTCAGAAGGGGTGGTAGCAGAAGTGCTTCTGCTTCAATCCCTGGTTGGGTCATGTGGCCGGTGGGCTCCAGCACATCCTTAGCACCCAAATAATTAAAGGAGAGAGCAGAATCACTTCAGCATTGGTTAGTAGCGGTAAAGTGATCAGCATTTTAAATACCAGCAAAAATGAATTCAGAAAAATAGTGATGCAGAAAAACAGTTTTGGGGTGATCCTGCAAATAGGGCCACGTCCAATAATGAGGCACAGCTTCCATCTTGTGAATTTTTTCTTCAGGCCTTTATGTTAGCACACAGCAGTTCAGGAACCTGCTGCATGCTCCCCATGATGCTATCCATTGAATTGCAATTTTATTTTTGAATGTGACGCTTCACATTTCAGGGACACAGACTGCTTTTTATTAGGTCTGGCAATGCACATGCACTGTCTGCAGTCGTGTTGTATTCAATAAAGGACTTTGCTCCCACCTGCTGCTTACCATAGGCTGAGTCCAGTGTCAGTCTTTTTTGCAGCCTCCTAATTGGTTCTGCAGCTGATCCGTCACTTCCCTTTTTTTTCCAGGTGCACCAACAAAGTACAATATGCTTCCACTCTTATTGCTTTTGTGCTGGTTGGGAAAACTCTTTTTCAACATGCATGATGGTGCTTTGTACAATTGGCTATGTCCTGTGTGGTCTTGGATTGATTGTTGCAGCGTGACATGCTGAGATTTATCTTTATTTGTAATTGTTGCAGTGCTTTATTTTTGAGTATGCAGCTTCAACGCTGCATCTCTTGTAATTGTTGCATCGCAGCACACACCGCTTTGGGGCAGATTTACAAGCCCCTTGCGACACTTTTACGCTGCCGTTGCATCACTTTTGTGACGCAGCGGTGGCATAAACCATGCGCCACGTTGCGACTTATTTACAACATGACGCCTCTCGGCAGATGCGTCACGTTGTAAAGCCCTGCCCACATGAAACCTGCGTCAGGTTTCATGTGGGCGTTCTGTCGCAGGGTGGGCGTTCCCTCGCAGGAAAGCCCCATAAAACTGACGCGGTGAAATCTACAAGATTTCACTGAGTCAGTTTTACAACGCTGCTGCGACAAATCCTTACGCCTGCTTTAAGCAGGCGTAAGGACTGATGCACCACGTTAAGTATGGGCGGCCCCTGTGCATTGCAGGAGCTGCGTCACGCTTGCGATGCAACTCCAGCAATGCGTCGCCCAAATGCCACAAGATGCGTCACGCATCTTCACCTCCTTGCACCATGGTGTGCCGCATTATAAATGCGACGCATCTGTGGTGGTTCAAGGGAAGGATTACGTGACGCATCTGTTCTGCCGCATCCCTACTGATTTGCAGAGATGCGCCAGAAGTTGTAAATCTGCCCCACTATCTTTAGGTACATAGCTTCAGCGATGGATCTCCCTATCGGGTACCCTCCCTGTCCCCTTCACTTCCCACTCATTTTAATAGCATTCATTTTTGTGTTGAAGCAATATTTACAATGCCTCTCATAGCTCTTAATATCTGGCTGTTCGGGTAAAAGTCACCGAAAAGCGACAACTGTTTGGTAATGACCCCTTGCGACCCAAAAGGTTTCGGGTCTAGCAAAACCAGCATGCCTAAAATTTGTTTCCGTTGTATTCAGTGAGCATCTCTAATAACTTTATGCCACTTCTTTTATGGATCTGGCTACAAACAATGAAGCTGTCACATTTTTTAAAAACTGCCTCCCTCAACTAAGCTCCTTATGCTATACATGTCTGGAGCAGTGAAGATAGATAGATCATGTTTTAAAAGTGAAAGGCAATGTTCTGTACATCATAACAGTAGGCTTCAATAGGGAGATTTTTACACGCTCTGGCTCCACCCCCACCCTTTCCGGCCTCCTCTCCCTGAAGCAATAAAATGCCCCACCTTTACCACAGCCCCTGCAAAGGCATCTTTGTCTACATCTTCAGGTGTGTTCTGCCATTCACAGCCACCCACCAGCCTCACAAAGAGCACTTTCCGCAAATACGGGCCTGCAGTTGTTTATCCCCCGGGCCTGCAGGAAGTACCCTTCCAGGTCCATCAAAAGACTGCAGCAGGCACAGGGCTTTTTCGGGCCTCCTTCCACCACTGGAGACTGGCTGCAATCTGAAGAAGGAGGCTGTGCCGTGGATGCGGTGAGTGTGGCCCAACATGTCTTCACTGCCAGGGTAGCTCAAAGTATGCCTTCATGCCTCTGTGGTTTGTTGTGCTGAGAAGGTGTTCTGTAACATCAGAAGTGCGATGGAGAAGGTAGTGCTGATACTCGGACTGCCTGGTCTCAGGATGTAACATAGTTTTGAAGTAACTTGAATAGCTGCTTAGATACTTCACAGATATTCCATTGAAGGGGGTTTCACTTTTTTAATAGCCTGTCTCTGTCTAATAACTGACTCATTTATGCATACCTGGGCCCAGCCAACGAGCAATGGTATATGTTCAGCGTGGTTTAGGATTTTGAATGAAATGTGTCTAGCGCCGCTCTGAAACAACGCGTACCCTCTCTTTCCTCTTCTTTCCTTTATTTGTTAACCTGTGAAATGGATCAAAAAAATAAGGAAACACTTTGGCTGCAAATGTCGTCTTTTTAGAACATTTTTCTATTCCAAAGTGCAGCCTCAGAACGGAGGGGGAAAAAAGGTGCAAAATACAAAAAATTGCCTTTTTTTAAAATTCACAACCACACACATTATCGCCACTTGACAGAGTTTGGGGCATATCAACAACAACCGGCGATAATTATCGCTGAGCGCACTTAGCGCTCGGATAATTATCGCCGGCTAGTGCCGATTTTTATCGCTGAGATAGCATGCTATTAGCAACGCTTATCTCAATAGCGATAAAAATCCTGGTGCTAAGTGGCTAACGTGAGATTATCGCTGGAAACCCAGCGATAATCTCACGTTAGCTTGTTGATAGGGACAGACAAACTTAGCCATGATATCCTCCTTCCATAGGATATCATGGCTAAGTCAGAAAAATACCAGACGTAAAAAAGCAGCGTTAACCGCGGTTAGCGCTGCTTTTTTTGTCTCTAACAGGGTTAGCGATATTCTTGATAATAGGAGAAATGTCGCTTAGCGACATTTCTCCTATTATATTACTCTGGAACGCCCCCTTTGCATCTCATTAGAGATGCAAGGGGAAGCATAGAGTAAAAGGGTGCTAACATGCGAATTTGCATGTTAGCACCCTGTTGTTGATAGGGTGCTAATTTTGTGTCTGCTTTTTTGGCTTTTAAAGCCAAAAAAGCAGAGATAAAGCCCTTGTTGATATGCCCCTTTGTCTCTTCCTTCTGCGTTCGGGCCACACGGGGCCCCTCTGTCCTCTAGGACCTCCTCGATGCTTTGCAGATGGCCGGTAATCTCCCTTCCGCCTACTCTTCGCTCAAGGGCATTGCTCTCATGACGTTGGATATTGCTTTGTTCTCCGGATGCTTGGCAGGATTGGTAACTCCTTGTGCAACTCTTTCAGACAGTACTGGGGGCAGCTGGCTGGCACACATTCCTCCATGTAGCCATGCACTGTCCATGAAGGTGCTGGTTCTCAGACACGTCATCCTTTCTTGTGCTGGAAGAAGGGCATCCGTGGTGCAGCTGGGCATATTGTTCCTCGTGAACCTGATTCAGATGTGGGAGTAGAACAAACCACTCTCGTCACCTGCCTTAACAATTCGTGTTCAGGTCTGTCTGTAGGGTGACTGTTTTGCTGTGCATTCACTGTGGCTCGAGTTTATGAGTTTACTGATTGGTGCAGTGCTGTGTTTTATTTTCCCTCTTTAGTGGGTGTGGTACTGCAAAATGGCCACTAGGTGGCAGGGCTGGTGCACTCATCAGATGAGCTGCATTGCCGCTTTAACTGCCAATGCCCAGGCATTGGCGCTTTTAACATTTAATCCCCAGTCAACTTGTCAACGCTGCTGACCTCCTTGCCGGAGATTCCTTTGCCCCAGTGAAAAACCCTCCAGCCGGCTTCCCGCAGTCAGGAGATAGATGCATGCACAGCCTGGACTCACCACTTAACAGAGACGCTTCCTTCTTCACCTCAGGGAAAACATGCTGGCTGCCGGCCTCCGTAGGACTTCCTTCTTCACCGTTTCATGGTTGTCGATGCCCTAGATTCATCACTCTCGCAGCGCAGGCACTCCAAGCACGGTATGTGCTAAACCTATTTTCACTTGTGATGGCTTTGGGCAGCCACTGGTAGTGCGTGCTCTGCACCAGTCTTTCTTGTGTCTCCCTGGGGCTTGGCTGCTCTTGGTCCCATCGCCTTTTCTGGACATTGCTTTGCTACTTGATACTGCTCTTGGCCGGGGCAGCTTGGGGCTTCTTGGTGCCCTGGGTGGGTGTGCGTAGCATCCTGTGCCCTTTTACTTTTAGTGGGCCTTCTTGATTCCCTCTGTTTGGGGAAAAGTACACAGTCTCACTGCCCTCCTGCTGCGTGGGCAGACACGCAGGGGGCAGGGGGCGCTCTGCTGTCATCACCCCTTCAGAATACCTGCTGGAGGACCGACTCTTCATCTCTTCAACAAATGGCTCCTCCTAGGTGTTTGCCAGTACATCAGTATCGCAGTGGATCGCTAGGTGGCACTGCATATACTCCTTTCTTCATTCACACTCAGGCTCAGAGTCCTCTCTTCCCTTTTGTGCTTACTAGTTGGCCTTCTCTGGTGTGCTTCACTGTGTGCTGTCTACTGCTTCACCACTAGGTGGCTCTGGGGCCAACTCTCTGTGCAGGCCCCGGCAGCTCTTCAGATGCTGCGGGCCTTGCGAGATGCTGGTAAGACAAAATGGCCACAAGGTGTCTCTCACAGTCTTTGGGCACTTAAAACTCCCAACCACACCTGTGGCCTGCTGCATGCCGGGTGCGCTGTGACTGCACGTGGCGTAGTGGTCATCCTTTCCCTCAGGTCACTAGGGTTGGGGCCCTTCAGTTCCATGCAGGCACGGGGCGGGAGTTATGCTTGGGCAGAGGACACCTGAGGGACAAACAGCGCTAGTACGGTAAGGCTGTTCCTCTTGCTCAATTTACCGCTGTACCATTATTTTTTTTCTAGGCTGCCTCTAGTATGACAATGCTGCCTCTTCAGGCGACCGGTAGGTGGTGCTGTGCTCATTCTCGGCTGGTCACGGCATTCATACCTTCTGCTGCTGGCCTTGGGTGTAGCTGAACCCGGCGGTTCAGGACTCTTGAGGCTGGCGTCTTCGTGCCTGCACAGGGCTCTTACACTGTTGTTGAGAGCAGACCTGCCACGGCGCTGCAGGCGTTGGGGTTGCCCATGCAAGGCTATAATCTGCGCAAATTACAGCCTTTCTTGCAGGCCCGGTGCACACCACGCTGGCCCGGTGCACACCACGCTGGCCCGGTGCACACCACGCTGGCGGGTGGCAGCCTTCTAGTTACGGTAAACTGCTGATGCCGGATGACTCCTCCCACCAGTGTGGTTGGACCGCTCGTCCTCTGCCCACCTTACTTCCTGTCCACTTCGGTAAGTGTCTCTTCTTTCACTTCGACTCGTGTGGTGCGGTGCGGGGTTATGCTTTCCCCCTTTGTTACCGGAGTGCCGCCTTCCTTTATCCTTCCCAGACGTTGTGGTAGGGCTTCGCCAGCATTTCACACAGCCTCACTGTGTGTCATTGGAAGCGCTCCTTATGCCGGCACAACTGATGTGCAGCGTGGGCTGCTTACTGACACCACAGCATAGTACCCCCAGGGGCACCCCGCTGTCCCCCCTCCCCCAAATTAGGTTACCCAATGAAACACACGAAACAGTTGTAGGTGGGTAACAATTGCTGCAGGTTTATTACATAATTCCAAGATATGTAATGGGTGGGTTATCTTACGGGCGATCCAAGGGCAGGCAACCATCTGGGTCGCCTGCCCGCCTGATGAGCCGGGCAGCGCGGGAGCGATGCCCGCCGGTGCTGCCCTCCAGGTGATTCTTTCTACGATCACGTGCCGTTGGTAATTCTACTCACGCCCCCCCTCTCGGGGCGGAGCGTCGCATAGCAAGCCCCCGGTTGTTCAGGCCCACAACCGCCCGCAGGACTAGCGGGGCGCCGACACGGCTTCCGGGACCTCTCTGGAGGCTCCTCGTTTTGGCTCAGGCACCCCCTTTGGTGCCGCGCAGAGGTACTCTTTGTACCGGCCTGCTTCCAGATCGCCCTGTAACTCTGCCTGCAACGAAAAAGAAAACATTACAACGCTCAGAACAACCCCCCCACCCATGCCTACGCCGGGTAAGCGGTAGGGAGGGAAAAGGCGAGGTGGGCGACAAAAGAGGTCACCAGTGAGGGTGGGGGAAGGCTAAATAGCCTCCCCCACACACCTGGGCCAGGAAGTGACACGCATTGCACGTCACTTCCGGCCCTGCCAACGGAGGGGGGCTCCAGTCTGTGTCCCCGCCCCCCCCCCCTTAGGGAGGGGGTGGGGAGGGGTGACCGGGGCCCCGGGGCCACTAAGGCGCCGACCGCCGAGTGGCCCCCTGCGGGGGCCGCGGTCAGCGGCATAGTACCCCCAGGGGCACCCCACTGTCCCCCCTCCCCCAAATTAGGTTACCCAATGAAACACACGAAACAGTTGTAGGTGGGTAACAATTGCTGCAGGTTTATTACATAATTCCAAGATATGTAATGGGTGGGTTATCTTACGGGCGATCCAAGGGCAGGCAACCATCTGGGTCGCCTGCCCGCCTGATGAGCAGGGCAGCGCGGGAGCGATGCCCGCCGGTGCTGCCCTCCAGGTGATTCTTTCTACGATCACGTGCCGTTGGTAATTCTACTCACGCCCCCCCTCTCGGGGCGGAGCGTCGCATAGCAAGCCCCCGGTTGTTCAGGCCCACAACCGCCCGCAGGACTAGCGGGGCGCCGACACGGCTTCCGGGACCTCTCTGGAGGCTCCTCGTTTTGGCTCAGGCACCCCCTTTGGTGCTGCGCAGAGGTACTCTTTGTACCGGCCTGCTTCCAGATCGCCCTGTAACTCCGCCACAGCCCTGGAGGCGGCTAACCGTCGCAGCCAGGGCCCCCCACCAACCCGCTATAGTCTTACCTGCACCTCTCCTATCTAGGGCTTCCTGCAACTAGCTGGAAGGGAACCATCCCTGCAGACAGAAGAGATTTACATTCTGCCACCTCATGACAGTTTGACAGTGCTAGCGGGACTCGAACCCTGTGAGATCCCTTATAACCACAGGCCCAAGACTTACCAGTGAGCTATAGCTCCTGGAGTTGTAGATGGCCCCATCTATGTCCCCAATCCCTAGACGCTATCCTAATCGGATAGGGTCTGTTGAAATAAAGGGGGCCTGTGAAGATGTGCAATAACTTGGCCCCCCAGCTGGAAGGTTACACCTATTCACAATCCTGGGCCTGCCCGCTTTGGCTATTATGACGAGAAGGGTTTTACTTAACATTTGAACAGTCCCCTCAGATAGTTAACCTGGGGCACGGGAGTGCACCTAACTGCCAGCGCGTGACCATGGGCAAGGGGCGACTCTTGCCCCTGCCCACCATCCCTTATACCTTATAGGAATTATGCCCCTACGGATCCCTCAGTGATGATCCCTTAGGCATACCAGCTTCGGGAATCTGTTTGGCTTAAGCATTGCGCGCTGTCATAATGTCCCCTTGTGTTTGCCCCGCTGACACCCCAGTTATTGGGATAGCAGCACCCATAGCGCGGTAAAAGTGTCCGTAAACCAGGATCCCAGTCTCCTGCAGCTGCAGAACGCGACCAGTGATTCCGGTGGGGAGTGCCACCAACCGCAATGGTCCTCCAAGCATTGCGGAAAACCCATTTTTACCTGGGCCTATCTCCAATTGATGTTGATTACACCCAGCTGAAGGCCAGAGGCCCGCCTAAGGAGCCTATTCACTTGTTTTGCTACCCGGCTCCCTTCTGGGTGAGCCTCAGAGTTAGGGCAACGTGTGTGCTCCCAGGGCACGGTGCTGCTGGAAAGCAGATATCTGATACCAACACACTGGTACCTTATCTGTTGCTAAATGCCCTACTGCAGGAAGTTTCCCAAGAACCGTAGACTTCGCGGTCCCACCTAACTTGATCCCATCACCTGGGGGGAACCCAGTGGTGGCAGGACCTGCATGGTAAATCCATCCCAGCGTAGCTATCGCTTATTCGCGTCGCCGAAGCAGGAAATGCCCCCTTAGTCTCAAGTTCTACCCCTAGAGGATAACCTTGGGGGCAGACAAATCTGTGAGACCCAACCGGTAACCTAGTGCCGTGATTTAGGCCCTAGTGATGCGCTATGTGGTGACCACTTATTCTTTTGCCGCTATGTCAGTGCGTCCCCGTATTCAAAGCGATTGGGGCCTGAGCTGCACCCATATCTACACCCATCCAGTGGCTCAAACCAGACTTCCTTTAGCATTAGATAATAACACCATTCTATCTCGGTTGCGTTGCCCTGCCCGACTGGCACACACCCGGGTGTCTAGGTTACAGTTAGATATGTGTGAGTTTCCTATATCAGTGACCGTTGAAGGCGGCCCACATAAGCATGTTGGCGGGGCCGAGTTGCGGGCTTAAGCATACCTCTTTTAGACTGTCGGCAGCGACCCGTGTTTAACTGTCACTAACATGGCAATGACCGTTCTACGTTAGGACTATCCCCACACTGGTCCGCCTTGCCCAAGGACTGATGCACTTGGGAGCGCGAAGCCATAAGCAATGGGGGTGGGTGTCAAGACAACAACAGCGACAAACGACCCCAGCCCCCTTCCAGCAAAAGTACGGAGACGAGCGACACGTGGTCACGTGTGATCAGGATCGGACTGCGCGACCCTTCCTGTAATTAGCACTTTGAGGTCGCCAGTGAGGGTGGGGGAAGGCTAAATAGCCTCCCCCTCACACCTGGGCCAGGAAGTGACACGCATTGCGCGTCACTTCCGGCCCTGCCAACGGAGGGGGGCTCCAGTCTGTGTCCCCGCCCCCCCCCCCTTAGGGAGGGGGTGGGGAAGGGTGACCGGGGCCCCGGGGCCACTAAGGCGCCGACCGCCGAGAGGCCCCCTGCGGGGGCCGCGGTCAGCGGCAAATGTGGCATGGCATGGTGGGCGCCTAGTTATGCGTGAGGGGTAGATCGCGTTTTGTCAGAGCTGGTGCTGTGTTTCACCAGTCCCTTTATCTAAGCTGCCTTCTTCACCAAACCCTCAGCAGGCGAACAGGAATTAGGGGTCTGGAGGACCTCGATTACCTCCTCCAGGCAAGCGACAGCGACGCTGGTCTCGTAGAGTGCCCTTTCCCTTATTGTACGACAGATGGGCGCCGATACCACGGTACATGGGGTAGGGTAGAGACAGGCTAAACCTTCTGCAGGAAAAACATTAGAGTCTCTGCCCGCACGCAGACGGGGTCAGATCCGCCTCGTCGCCATTGTTAGATTCTGGGCCCTAGGCCCACATGATGTAGGAAGGACGACACAGACACTGAAATGTGGTACTGGGAATTAGCCCAAATCATGTGCATTCAGGCTCTTTTATTTGCGGGGTCACCTGACTGCTGATGCCCGTGTTGGATGGGTGAGGGGTTGTGTGTATGGGCCAGCCCTCGGTGGAGTGGCTGGCAGAAACACTAGACTGTGTCCAGCAGGACACAACAGCTTCCTTGATAAAGTGAATACACTTGTTCCTCTCTGGGTGACCGCTTCTCTCATTCCTTTGTTTAGTCAGGTCACATTAAAATCCACTGCAAGTTTTCCTAAACTGAAAAAAGCATATTTATTTCAAATGCTGTTTGTCTTATTATATTATTTCTTAACGTTATTGTCTCGGTATTAAATAGAACATATGGAGAAAAATGCTTTGAACAGTAATATGTTTATGCTCCAAACATTATATTTATCGTTTAGCTAAATTTAAATTGTATTTCCTGAACCGAAATCACATTTCATAATCTCGCAATACAGAAATATGTCATTAAGATTTGTCGTTTTCTACCAAAACGCTGTTTAAAAAAAAACCACATAATTTGTGTGTCCTAATATTAAATTGGTATCGCTTATGCCATCACTTACAATGGTTTGCTAATTCGCCCTTTAAATTTAAGCATTTATGTGTGTTTGATTTTTCATTCACACACGGTATTGTATAAATGACAGTAGCTTTAGGCAAGCCCTGAGTGTTCATCACACACTGACAAGCCTACTTCTGCTCCTCAAATGCAAAACCCACAAGCTGTGTTTTGAAAGTGATTTTATGTCACTCTAATTTGTCCACCTTCTCTTCTTTCGGCAAGGCAGTTATCCAACATGTTCATCCATCATTCCGTAAAAAGATTACCATATAGTTATGTCAATCTGTGTCATGAAACTTGACAAAATAAATTTCAGGATCGGGGCTGTCGAATATTTTTGAAGGGTAAAATGATATGAAGAAATTTGCATATATAGGCCTTTTCAACTGATATATCTAATCTAAATCGCCATAAACACTTATTTCGAACAATTTTTCGAAGTTTATGGTTCTTTTACATGTTTTATTCACCTTCATAATACGATCTAAAAATTCAGCATTGAAGCTCAAAATTAGCAAAATATAAATAGCAGTCGAACATTCTGGAACTGCGGGACACATTTTGTTCCGTGTCTCATTTTCACATTTTTAAATTAACTTCAAATTCGAATACTAATTAGATGCAATATTTTCAATACATGTGCAGCTACATCTGCCAAACTGAAAAAAGCATGCTTAATTGGCAGTGATTTTTTGTCATTTGTAAGCGCAGTGGTACTTGGGCCTTGTGTAGCATATTTTGAGCGCCAGTAGGCAAAAAGTGGTATCCTGCGAAGTACAGCTAATAAGTTTATATTAAGTGTAAGCAAAAACATTTTGTTCAGTAATACAAATGGTAGCACATAAAACTGTATAGGATTTGACAAAGCAGACACTCCACGCGCACTGTTTTAAGGTTAGTATAATAATCAGGTTGTGCCATCAGCACATTCTGGCTTGCTTTAGACCACGGTTATGATTGGAACAGTATTTTCATTTCAGTAGCAAACGCCCTAGTGTGCCCTACACTGGCAGGGATGTCGACTGATGAGGGGATCCGCCTATAGGATTTAAGAAGTTCAAACATGCTGCAAATTGTGTGCATTTATGGTTTGCACACCCACCAATGGATCAATCACGTGCAAATTGTGCATTATTTTCCATTCTGGGGGTGCAAATCAGAATTGGGTGCAAGCTTTGACCATGCCTACTACCGCAAATCTTGGTCGCAGGATCAGGGAAGTGATAATTTGAACCTCCAGTTGCAAACGCCATTAGTTAGGGCCTCCGAGCGTGCTTCAGAGCACGTTGTTTCCGTATACATACACAGCTGCAGAGGAGGCAGACATCTACATCACACACATAATCATAGAATCAAGAAGTCCTAGATAGAAGTGTAGCTTGAAGTGTCCATGGCATCGTCAGGGCATTCGTCCAGAAATGATGAAGACGATTCAGGTTATCATAAGTATCTCTTTTATTTTTATGCTTCACTCTAAGCCTTCAAGTCTGAATTATTCAGAATCTTGTATTAGAGGGTTAAGCGTAGGATGTGAATCCAAAAACCTTTTATTATGATCCGCAGTGGTTTTTCTACATCCGGTGAAAAGAAATGTTTGTTACCGGGAAATAGAATTTGTTTCTTAGTTTTAACCACAATTATAAGTCGTAAGAAGTCAGTAAATTTGAAAAAAAGGATAGTTACACCTTTTTGTTTTAGAGAAGGTGAAACAGAGTTAGGTTTATGACCAATTCTTTGAGCTCTCTGTATGCTTAAGTGATAAGTGAGCCATGTCAGGCACATCCAGAACCTTAAGAATAAGAACTTGAAAGAATTAAATAATATTTTCTTCTGGATTTTCTGGTATGCCATTAATCTGCATATACCATTACTCTGCACGTTATTGTGTCAATATACATTTTCGAGATCCTCTGCATTCTTCTGACAACCAGAAATTCCTTCTGAAGTGAGTCTGTGTTAGCAAATGAATCCTGGAGATTGTAGACGCGTTGCTCAGCTTCGGATACTCTTTTTTTCCTTGAATGGTCTCCAAGCCCTTAATTCCACCAAAAGCAGCTCTAAAGAAACAGGAGAGGAAATTGTAACTAGAGGTGATGTATCCTTGTTGGGTCGCTTATTAGCTAATGTGTTAGCATCTGCCCACATTTTAGAAATGGGATCTTCTGTCAGTTTAGACAAAGAAATAAAAGGGGGTGGCTCTGATTTGCCCTCCATATTTAACTGCATTGGAAAGCAAGAATGTCAAGATGAGAATTTGTGAGACACAGCACGTATTTTCTCAACCTTCCCAAATATGCAGAAGTCCAAAGGAACAAGTAAAAGTACTTTTGAAGGGCTGATCAAGGAAAGACCGGATCTTCATGCTACAGCTGTGACAGTCTGCAACGTCAGGTCTGCTCTTTGCACTACAGCGATGACCATTCACAATGCTCTTCCAGCTCCATGCAGTCTCCTCTACTGCAAACCGAACTCTTTGCGTCAGACTTTGAGAAGGTAACTTTTTCAGTGGGACTAACCTTGTCCCTGAATCCGGTCCATGCTCCGTCGAGGTCAGCCTGCACCTATGACTTTGCCCAGGTCTAGCATGACCAGATGACCGCAAGTGGCACTTGGTGCTTTTAGGCTCTATGTTACGTAAATCTTTGAAATTGGATATCTCCTGTTTTACTGATTGCATTTTTGTTGTTATTGTATCATTTTATTCATTAACATTTACTTTATTGTTCTGAATTGATTTGGGATTTCGCTGTGTTTCCACTCTTTCGCTCCTTGTGTGTTGCATTAATACTTTACACTTTCCCACTAAAATAAGCCTGACTGCTTTGTGATTCTACAAAAGAGTTAAGAAAAGGTTAATTTTGTGACTTTTGTGGTAGACCCTGACAAATGTGTTGCCTGAGTGAAGCTTCCACCACTGTCAACCAATAACCCCGTTTCTTACACTGGGGTTTAATGCAGACATTTCTGACTGTATCTGAGCTGGCAGCAAAGGCCTGCAGAGTAACTTTTATGGGGAGTGTTATGGGAGGGGGAGAATAAAGGGACGCTTTTTTAGGTGTTGGGTGGAGCTTTATATGCTCTTTGTGCTGTGCCTTAGTGCCACAATGGGGGTTTGGACAACGACTGGGCTGCAGTAAAACCAATTTCCAATGCACTTTTAATATCAAGATTTTCAGGCCGGTAAAACTGGGTCCTGTGTTTGGGCATGCAGGAAGTCTGGTTTGGAAATACCAGCCACTTAAAGTTGAGCGGAATAGAATTCCACCCAAGAATTGCACTCAGATCAACATATACTAGTGGCCTGGGAAGTATGGCAGAAAAAGTACAAAGTTTAAGTGAAGCCTAACCCATAATTTAGTTCAGTGTGGTACAATGCTTATCTCAAGTGCACGACAATCAGCCCAAAAGGAAAAATGACAGAGCCGTATCATAGAAAGGTGCTGGATTCTAACTGTGTCATAATTTTCCACACAAATATGCTAGAATTGCCTGATCAAAATGGCACTTTGACACAGAAGAGCTCTTAACCAGTCTTTGAGATATTATAGAGACCACACAGGAACCAACCATAAATATAAAGATCTGGAATACTATACCAGATCAATGCTTCCTTTTTCATACTCACTATGCACAGTCTTATGAGAAACACAATATAACACATCTCAGAAAAGGCTCAGCACAATTAAAAAAGCATACTCTAGGATGGGTGTGGGTGGGGGCCTGGAAAAAAAGCTTCATACAAAGGTACTTCCATGTTGGTAAAACACTACCTTGGAAGTTAGCCACCCAGGAATGTCACATGTATGTATGAACTGACATGCAGATTATGCTCTTTATGAAATAGTAAGAAAACTTGCAGCTATAGTGGCAGTGATAAATGTGCGGTGGATAATACCTAGATTTCATAAACACTATTGCAAGCTCTTCAAATAAAAACCCCCCAAAGACTTCCCACAGTCATTGAAACAGAACGGAGCACTGTTATAACATAGAAAAGGATGCAACAGAACACAACATATAAGCACATGTGAACCTTGACCGATACTTCTCACACCAAACATTTTTTACCGTGGGCAATAGACATATAGGCACCCATGGACACAGAAAAAGAAACATATATGCATTGATGCTTACTTACATACTTTCTTTATCCGGTTTCGTAAAAACTAACTATAAAAGCACATACACTTAAACATATTTTAAAAACCTTTTAAAAGAATTGTTAAAAACAGGTAAATATTACAAATGACAAGTTAACATCAGAAAGATTCACATTACAATCAGATTCGAAGCCTAAGAGCCAAAGTCATCAAACAAAGCGCAGAGTGAAATCAAAATAATAATGAATCATACATCTCATTAACTAGATCAGCCAGGTTAACACCACATTTGTTATATGACAATCAAAAGAGGGCACATGCACAGACCAAAACACTGTAGAATTTACACTAAAATAAAATCAGGTGAACTGCAGCAGGAGAGATTGTCTCTGCTGGGGGGCACAAACAAAAAATAAATCATCATTAAATATAATTCCAGGGAAGGGGGCCTCTGTAGAAATAAAAGGGGCACAACATGCTTAGTAATCGAGGCACATATGAGATGACAAATTAAAAACCTTTTGGTAAAACAGCAATAAAATCTACAAAAGAATACAAAGTTCGCCAAGGTTTGCGAAGAATGTTCAGTGCAAGTGCATACCAAAATAAAATTCAGGTCATATTGGCTGGCAGGGAACAAGAGCTGACTCCGTATCAGTCCCAGCCTAAATCTGGTCAATAGAGATAAACCCAAGATTTGGGCACCAGATCCAGATATGGTTTCAACCCAAGTGTGGTTTGGACTGACGGCTATTCCTTATTAGCCGGTTTCTTTAGATCCAACAACGGTTCCTGACCCTGGACCTAACTAAGGCTTTATCAGTACTGCAGATGTTAGCTGGCTGAAGAAATGTATTGGGTTTGCCTAGCTTATTACAGGTGGCCTTAATATACAAAAAACATGGGATACAAGGAGCCCTTTTCAGAAGATACTCAGTCTGACATAATCATCTTGTTCAAACAGGCTTCAGGATTATTCGAAATTGAACCCCATAACATCAAATATGCCAGATTGATTTCATCAGCAACATATGGCATACCAAGCTCCTCATGAACAGAGTATGATCCTGGTGAAATGCCAAGGGTATGCCTCTTATGCTGTTCTCCTTGCTCTGTAGGAACCTGGTTCCCTTGAAGCCCCACAGGCCAGCGCCGAAGGTTAAGACAGGCAAGCACTTCCGTTTCTACATCTCCATCAGGGTGCAATGCGCTTTTTACCAATTTTAGAGGCAAGACTAAAAAGAAAGCCAAATGAGCTGCAAAACGTAAGCTTTGCCTGTTTCATGCACTGGCCTCAGGTCCCCTGGGAGACAAATGTTACCCGCAAGTAAGAAAATTAATGCGTTCTGGGCATTGGAACCCCCTGCAGCACAAGAGTTCACAGCTTCAATTTTGTTTGGGCTACATGCCTGGCTTGGCAGAGTTTGTAACCTGGCCTAATCTGTCCATAATATTTACAAAAATATACAAAATAAGCCAAAGGTTATTAGGTGTTGTAGACAATAGGACAGCATCATCTACGTACAGGGGGACAGGCATACTCCACCCGTTCACAGCTGGCAAGTCCTTTCCCTTATTAGCTATATCAGAATCCAGGACATTAATATATAATAGAAATATGGGGAGTGAATGTGGCCTAACGGCTAGGGTGGTCGACCTCGGAGCTGGGGAACCGGGTTCGAGTCTCAGCAGGGATTCTCCTCATTCTGTGATTCCGGACAAATCACTTAATCTCCCCGTGCCTAACAAACATGCATGTGTCCGTCTGTAACGTAACTGGTGCTCATGTAAAGCGCTCTGATAACTCTGGGTCTAGTTTGCGCTATATATATAAAACTCTAGAAAAAATAATTATAATATATAATTGGTGCTAAAATACAGCCTTGCCAAATACCTTGGACCAGGCCAGAAATTAACCCTCCCTTCACCGTTTGGACCAAATCTGACCATAGCATTTAGTCAATGTGGAGGGCTCTTAAAAAGAAAACCAGGCCAGAATCCAACCCCTTAGATTTAAGCACCTCCCATAGTTTGGACCTGACCATGCTGTCCAAGGCGCAGGCCAGATCCATAAATGCAAGACAGAAATGGCCTTTCTTCATTAAGGTTTATTTGGTAATTAGCAGAAATAGGTTGAGGCACTGCTCTTGGGTGCACAAGCCAGGTCTAAAACCACATTGAACATCAGAGATAATACGGTTCTCGGTAGATTAGGACATAAGTCTGTCAAGGACAACCCAACCAATAATGTTTACCATAGAATCAAGAGAAATAGGCCTGTAAGAACTGGGGAAGGTCCTGTTACCTTTTTTAAAGATGGTCACAATCAGAGCTGAGCGCCATGACTCTGGAATGCTACTTTTACATGCAGCATTGGCAAAATTGGTAATAATAGGTTCCCATACATCCACATCCAGATTATAGAGGTCCATAGAAACCCCTTCAGGACCGAGGGCTTCAGACATAGGACGCTTGCGAATTGTCTCCGCGACTTTGTCAATGCTAAATTCAATATCCACAGGATATATAGACAGGTAAGGGACAGATTTCCCGGTAGCTGGATCAGCTATGTGATACACTTTGGTAAAGTATTCAACAAAAGAATTTGCGCCGATATTAGTGCAAATCAGGTTACAATCAGTTTTCAATATTTAATTATTGTTATCAATATTTCAGAAAGAGCTGGAGTCTCTTGCTCTACAGGAACTAACCAAGGTCTTATAGGATTCATCCCTCAAATTTGCCTTTCTCTTTGTAAATTGCCAACTTATAGCAACTCCTATTGTCGGAAATGGCCACCCTATTCCTGGGGGTTACCCTTGGGTGCAGTGAAGGAGCCTTTGTACCCCCTACATTGCCTATCGAACCAAGAATAATTAGGAATTCTGTTGCATACTATACGTTTCAATGGATAGGATCTAATGGTGTGTTCTAAAGTAACAAAAATGTCTACACTGCAGGTCACTTATGAAACAGAGTCAGGTGATTGGTACCAAGCTGGATTTCATTCAGATTTGCTGACTTCCAAGCAACCCTCAATTCCTCGTTTCTCAGGATTTTGTTGAAACCTCCCACAGCAATGGCTGAGGCTGGCACTGGGCATAGCTATGTAATAGAAAGGGGGATATGATCACTTCAGGGGCTAGGGATGGCCACCCCATCCTTAATATGATCTGACTGATTCCTACTATTAAATATATAATCAATAATAGACAATCCGGCCCCTGCAAAAAAAAGTGGGGGTCATAAGACTCCCATGTGCAGCTTATTCAAATGTGTTGCAGAGGTCATACTTGAGCAAGTAAGGAAGCAGCATCAAAACTCTGCGATCCCTTGTGCCATTAGGGGTGGTCATTTGTTGGTAATTGAGAGACTGAAAGCCTTGGCCAGATGATCCTACCACCTTAGTATCAAATTTGGCTTTAAAATACCCTGCTAGGATAATATTCAGGCCAGAATCTGAATAGGTAGGATTATCCCCCCAATAAAATGAAAAAAAGAGCTAAAAAAAAAATAGGGTTAACATTAGTAGAAACATTGTCATTATAAAAATGAATTTAAAGAAGTCTAGGAAAATTGGGCCACTTTATAGTGAACTCCGGAATCAACCTTCTATTGGTGGAGATGGGCGAGATGAGACAATCAGACAGCTAGTGCAGCTCTAGCCCTTCCCATCACTAATGGAGTAGCCGGAATAGAAAAACATGTGAAACCATCACAAAACAATTCCCTAGGGGCCCAGGTCGCCTGTAAAATAACAATATCAAATGAAGATATAAAATCGACCGAGTTTGGACATTTGGACTTTGGCTGCAATCCCAGCAATGGTCCAGCTCAGCAGCTTAACCTTATTGTCATAACACAGAGAGTCAGCCATTGACCAGGTCTGAGCCCTATCAGAGCCTTCTGAGATTAAATCATTAATAGGTGTCACAATGGCCTCCCTAATAGGCATGTTACATTCAGTGACATGTTCATTGGGTAATGACAAAGAAGAAATAATAAGTCAATCGATGTCACGCATGATTATTGGTGGGGACCGAACAGGATACGCTTAGCACAGGCAAAAGAGCACACTTATCCCTCAGTTTACCAGCCCTAAATCCTAAATATCTATTGAAATATCCCAGTGGCACTGTCCATGCTTCACATGGACTAACCACACCCTTATAAGAATTAAGGAGTTTACCTGCATCAAAGAGGTTAGTAAAATTAACAATCACACAGCCTCCCTCGATCTCCAGTGATGCAGAGTCCAACAGCCATATATAAAACTGCACAGCAGGTGTCACAGGACTATGTGCATCAACATTACCCAGGATGATGAGCATCAGGGGAGCAGAGAGTAATGTACAGTGAAAAAACAAAGGGTGATTTGCACCTGAGCAGAACTAGTGATGGATATCAGGGAAGCTCTTGATGATGCATGTTTTTGGATCTCTACTTAACCAGGCGATATTCCTCAGGGAAGCACTAAATGATGTCCCTCACACGACTAAATGTGATGTGTTTCATGAGAGAACCGAGTTCTATAGTTGAGCAGAGCACTGAGCATTATGTATCTGGGGTTCCCAGGATGATATACTTTCTAGAAACATAGGATTGTACAAGGTGATGTGCAACTTTGACATATGTTGATGTACAATGGGGCACTTGCCAATATACAAATGAAGGCAAAGAAGGGTCCTCAGTAGGGGGCACAGAGTAACCTTCCAGATGTTTTAAGTTTTCTTGTGTGAAATGTGAGCATCTAGTTCTGTTTTATTTCTTAGCATTCTGTGTTACTTCTGTCAAACGTACCTTTTTTAAATTGACAATAATTTGTAGTGACATGGTGCATCTTATTAAACTATAGTTTACCAGTAGTTGACCTATGGAATTTCTAGCTAAGCACAGCACTCTGATTTAAGCAATGTGTGTGTTCCTTTTAAATTAGGTTCATTGACCAGGTTATCCTGATAGTATGAAACACTAAGGGAAGGATACTTGATATTTCTACTTTTTTAAGAAATAATAACAATTGAATATCTCATAGAACCTTGCTATGAGCAAACAATGTAGACGTTTGATTTGGTCAACATTCTAGCACAATATGAGTGCAAACATTTCCAAGGTGTTTGCCATGGTAATTTTTGGTGCACTGCAAATCTATATGGATTTCATGCCCAAGGAAACATTCTCATTGTTTTATCTGACACTGATGACCAGATTGCAAGTTTGTAGACACTGAAATTATCAGAACTCACCCAGTTGTAATGTACGTATACACTTGGTCAGGTGCCATTTTTGGATGACAACTTTGGAAAAAATGTTATTCATTTTAAAATATGGCTCAAACATTAATTTTGAAATTATATATCACAACCAGCACTACTCTCGTATCCTTGCAAACAAGCTCACTATCTTTTGTGAATCTCAGCACAAAAACAGCCATCAGACAGCTTTGGGAGAAAAATAAAGACAGTAGATCTTTTCCATGTATGCATCCAGGATGTGGAACAACATTCCCATATCCATCAGGACTGCCCAAATGTTGCTTCAATTTAGGGAAAAGTGAAGATTTGCCTCTTTAAAGAACAGTACATCATTCACTTTATGCTTGACTGTGACCATGCACAGGGCTCCTCTGCGTTTTGTTTGGCAAGGTTAGCACTATAGAAACATCATATGCATACATCCACACATACAAACATCCATACTTTGCCTCTAGGATACAATTTCATCTTTTATCATAGTCTTATAGTATGTGCTTCCTTTATATCACCATGTGTTCTGGCATGTTTTTACTCCATACCTTGGTAAGATGCCATATATCTCTAAATGTGTCTGGTTTAAATGCTGAAATGTTGTAGTGAAGGAAGTAACCCAACTAGTTACTGTGTCACTCTTGACCTCCTCTAGCCTTCCAAGAATGAAGAGTCGATGATGCAGTAGAGAATACAAGCAAACTAGTTTATTCGCAAAGTACACTGCAGTTGAGTCCAGTCTGACTAGCCCCCTATGATGGCTGACTAGGGACTGACTCTAACAAGCATAAAGTTACATTATGTATGTTGTGGAGCCCACAAAGACCCTCCTACCATGGAAAAATACTAGTGGCTATCGTAATACAATGTGGGTACAGAACATAAGTTTCGATTCCACAGCCTGGCACATGCTATCTACTGCCAAAGGTCGTCTAGTTTATCCTCCCCTCTAGGCAGGTGGGAGAAGGCCTCTATGTAACAGAAAAGGCAAGCGCTAATGAGCAAGATTCAGTATTTGAGAAACAAAACTTATCAAGGACCATTTCTCATAAATGCTCAAGTAACAATTATAAGAGAAAATGGCATCTTCGAGGATAGAAAATGGCGGCAGAGTATAAGTATATACTATGAGATAGCTAGAATAATGCTAACATAATCATACGAAATATGAGAAATATGTCGGTAATATGTTTCACCTCTTACAGACCCTCCTTTTTACATTATTTTGCTAATAAGGACACTTTTATTTTGCTATCAGGTTAGGTTCTTTACAATTCTAAAGATAAAAACGGTATAAAAATTCAGGCAAAAACATATCCGATACAGATATATACATATATGGATGTATGCATAGTACATATATAGAGAAATTGACACTTAACATTACTAGTACAAATAACATCTGAAACAGAACCTGCGAGAGAAGTTGGTGATCCAACAACTCCCTCCTCAATTTTCATGATAGTATAAATCCCCTTTTTGAAGCATAATTGTTGTACTGGTGTCATGAATGGAAACCCTTTTGGGAGAGAGGAGAGTACTACAGTATCAGGAATACAATGAAATATACCACTTTTTCGACAATCCAATCGCAGCCTCCAAATAGAGACCAAGTTACCTTGCCGCTTTTCATTCCTCTGACGTTTTCCAGAGTATCTACAATATGCTGAATGATATTCCTTTCCATATTTGTGATACCGACCATACACTGCTCTCCTAATATTGCGCACGCACCACCATTCTTAGCTAAAATAAAGTCAACTACATATCTCGTTCGGAGTGTATGCACCTACTTTCCAACTGAGTGGTGATGTCCTGTAAAGCTGCCGCTGTCGAATTAGATAAAATTTGCAACTTACATCCAAAATACTCTCTAGCTTGTTCACCCCTGGCCATGGGGGTACCACCAAATGCAATAATAGAGCAAAAGATATATCCAAAAGTGATACCATTACTATAATTATTAATTTCCAAGTCAGTAACGCCCTCACAAAATTCCTTGGTCAATGTTCTTTTCACCCATCTTATATTTCGTTTACTATACCCACAAGGCAAACCAAGAGGTAGCACCATTACCAAAGCCACGTCTTTTGTACCGTTGTACATATTAGAATACGTACCATTTTATAAAAAATAAAAACCTGGATGTGAATGAAGTGGACCTTGATAATGTACTGGAGCATATCTAGTATTCATTCTTTTCATACTGGGATCATTCTTTCTTCCTAAACGCATTACATATTTGTACACTACTTCCCCAGAACAATTGAGATACAAATAAGCATCAGTACTATTGATTTCAGGGCAACAAGCAGGATAAATACCTGCCTCTTGAGTGACAGTCAGATCTTGGCAGTGCTAACCTGTCAGGGTAATATTCCTTTTTCCAAGGTAGAGATAACCACAATACATTTTGGGCATGCCCTCTGGGTACCCTGTCCCCCTCGGTTTTCTATAGTATAAGCAAGATCCAGGATATCCGAACCCAAATTCACCTTTTGCCTCTACGAAATGAGGAGGACGAACATATGTATAATGTACCAATGACAATGGATAAGCGGTCCATAAACTTGTAGCAGAATCAGTGGGATAACAAGCTGTGTTATCCCCAAAGAATTTCCGGTGGGTGTCCAAGAAAACATTGATATGCATAAATCTTTTACTACGATCTGAGGAAACAGCCTGATATAAAACACATGACGAGGTAACTCCAGAGCACTCTAATGTCCAGAACTGCCCCCCTCCCACAAATGAGAACAACAATACAACTACAACCCAAAATATTTTCTTCCTGATTAACCATTCGAAACTAATCTGCCTCGGGCGCAGGGCAGCAAAAAACTGTTCATCTTCTGCAAGAGGACGACCAAACAGATATATGTTAACTATATATTTAGAAATAGAATCACCAGAGAAAGAGACGTCTTATAATGGGACCAATGATGGAAAGGGCACAAAACAAGGGAAAAAATGAAAATGTTAAAAAGATCAGGGTCCGTACTAGCAGGCTTCTATTGTTAAATCCTCGGTGGTGCTATTGAGTACTTCACGGTGGAGCCACACTGTTGCAGCCGATCAGCAAATGTTCACTGTTCTCAGGATAAGGCACACTACCTCCTTGGAAAATACCCTCAGCTGATCCTGTCCTGCGTTACAGGCAGTGCACCAATCTTCTGATCCCTAGTCTAGAAGGAAAAAAATCAGAAACAAGGGGCATTTTCACTAATCTTATCCACAAAGTCCATCCCTGCTACACTCTCTTCTCCTTTTGTCGAGGACGCAAATTGTACCTTACTACTCCAGGCACTGTCTCATCACCGATAAAAATCTGAAATTCAGGGGTTATCAAAGATTGAGACTCAGGCTCCAGTGGATCAGAGGAAGAAGAAGCCTGGGCAGCCCTAATTTCTGGGGGAAATGCCGCATTCAGAACTGCCTCACTTTCCTCCTCCGTCTGCGCCAAAGTCAGTTGGGCATCGGAAAGGGGAACAAATCGTGGAACCTTCTCTGTCTCGTGGTCCCCTATCCCCTCGCGAACCTAAGCATCATAGGAGAGATGAAGCGGTACTCGCCAACAATAAGAGATAGGGATCCAGTGCTTCCGGCTGTCCACTTTCACTGCAGTCCTTGTTGTGATGAGGACCAAATATGGTCCTTTCCATCTGGGTTCCAAGCTGTCTCGCTTCTGGAAGTTCCTAACAAGCACATAATCACCGGGATGTATGGTATGCCTGGGCCCCTCTGGTGCTGTAGGCAAAGCCTCGTGAATCTGTGGATGAATAGAACGTAAACGTTTCATAAGATCATATAAATAATTGACCAACAGTGGATAATCAATTTCAGAAAACCTTTTCGGTCTAGGGATGCCCGAAATATTTGTGGGATGGCCAAAGACCACTTCATAAGGTGATAATCCAGTTCTAGAATAGACTGTCATTCTGGTGAACAATAGAGCAAGGTGTAATGCATCTGGCCATTGCAACCCAGTACTTTTTTTAATTTTTGCTAACTTTAGCTTGAGAGTGCCATTGTACTTCTCAACTAAACCTGCTGACTGAGGATGATTTGCTGCTTGAATTTTTGCATAATGTGCAGACCATCACACACCAATGGGATCACTTTTGTATTAAAGTGACTTCCGTTGTCACTCCAAATCAAATGGGGAAAGCCATAGCACGGGAAATACTCTTTAATAAGAGCCTTTGCCGTCACCATGGATGTGTTTTCTTTCGTTGGGTAAGTCTCAATCCATTTACTGAATGCACAAACAACCACTAGCACATATTCCAAATTATTAACTCATTGCATTTCTATGTAAACCATCTGTCGTACCTTGAAAGGGAGGGAAGGTGGTGAAAAATTACCAGATGGCGTATGGGTACCTTTTCCAGGATTGTACTTCAAACAGATCATACAGTGTTTCACTAAATGGGCAGCAACCTCTCGGATTTTGCCATTTTGCCACTCAGGATCCAAGAGCCTACAAATTCCCCTCGCACTAATATGAGCTGGACCATATGTCATTGTAACTACAGGAAACACATATGCATAGGTTAACATCCATCTCTGCTTCTCTGACTTGTCAGTCCAGCACCTTTCATCATCTAAACGCCCTGTGCTCTCCTGCCACACTGCCAGCTCCTCAACTGTTGCCTCACTCTGTATTTCTGTAACACCTTCCAACAAATTTTCAAACATAGTAACATCTTGCACCCATCTAGCTGGTCCTGCCACAAACATTTTCGTGATTTTCGACCTGGCTGTCACTTTTGCTGTCTGATCTACAAAATCATTTCCCCTCCCCACGTCAACAGTAATTGCTTTATGGGCACTACAGTTTACTATTGCCAATCGCTTGGGAAGGGTCAAGGCTGTCAAAAGCCTCTCTATCAATGGACCGTTCTGAATTTTGGTGCCATGTGAAGTCAAGAATCCTCTCTCTGCCCAGAGGCACCCAAAATTATGGGCCATCCCGAAGGCATACTGACCGTCAATGTAATCATTGACAGTCAGTCCTTCACTTAACTCACATGCTCGCAAAAGAGCTATCAGCTCCACAGCCTGCGCTGATTGGTAAGGAACACGTAATATCTCATCTACAGTGCTCAGTCTGGTAATAGCGTACGCTGCTGTAGTAGTGCCATCTGACAATTTGAAACAAGAACCATCGACATATAGTTTCCCGTGTGGATCAGATAAGGGAACATCAGTCAAGTCTACCCATCCCTTTGTTTCTTCTTCAGTGTGGGACAAACAATCATGGACATCTGTGTCCTCATCTTCCGTAGGGAGGGGTAGTAACGTGGCTGGGTTCAGAGTGGCACATCTTTTGATAGTAATGTGAGGTGCAACTAGAGTTAATTAATAACCAGTCAGACGAGCACTGGTAAGGTAAGGTCAAAATTACAGTAATATCTGGGACCACTGGGAACTAGGGCACTACTATTTTATTAATTTCCCACAGGTCAATCACAAAATGATAGACATTAGAATGTGCAACAGGTGAGCCCAAAGGTGCCTTCTTAAGAATAGGAAGAATGGGGCTATTGCATACATTTGCAACTGTCTCCTCAACCACCCCTGATTTGATCAAATCCTGTATAATTTTTATCAAAGCCTGTTCCCCCGCTTGTGATATTTCATACTGGGGAATACGAGGGAGTACAGCATTATCCTTAATTCTTATAGAAACTGGTGGAATCTGCAACAACCCCACATCCGTGTCCCTTGTGGCACATAATGACGACGGCACATCTTTAAATTCAACAGTGGCGCATCCTTCACAAAACACTGTTTTGCACTAACCACATTTGGTCCAAAAGTCAGCAAACACCACCGGCAGAACAATAAATGATAGCATGTAGCTTTTTCAACAAATCCAATCCTTATAAATTTTCCCCACTATTCGCCATCAAATGTATCTGTTTCACGGAGAGGTTAGTTCGATAAATGCAGGCAATTCCACCCCCGGTTTTGGCCTGTCGATCCCTTCTAATGATCTCATAGTCAGAGGGAACTAGATTGAAGTAGAGGTTTCCTTGAGCCAAGTTTCAGTTAAGCTCAAGATGTCAAATGGTACGAGAGTATTAGGTGTGCAATGTTAGCTGCATATCTTACCGCTGATCTGCAATTGATAAGCATCAATTTGATGCAAGATTTGGTCACTACAGTTTCAAGGTGTGTTGTTTGGATAGTTTGTTATTTTTCTTTGTTCATTGATCGGAGGTTGCCACAGGGTTCCCTAAGCAGATTTGAGGGAACATTTTGGATATTGAATGTGGTGGGCAGATTAAGTAAGATCTGAATTGTAGGAAAGTAATAGGGAATGAATGTCCACCCCAGTCAGGTGATTGGTAGCCCTCTTTGGTCTTGAGTGATTATTAATGTATGGTCGGGAATTCCAATGAAGATTCCCTGAAATATCCCTGGCTAATATTACCCTTCGGAAGTATTTGATAATTGTGGAGAGGCTAGGTTGGTTAATGATCGAAGTTGTACTGAGCTCCCCATATTCTCCGATTTTAAAGAGAGGTGTACATCTGTAGGCCTTCTTCAACTAGTTTAAGATAATAACAGCCTAGCACCAACACATTCTGCGTTGGCAAATGGCGTTCTTTTTGAAGCATTGTAGGGGTGTGCACAAGGGTGACATATATTCCAGTAAATGTTGCCCATCCATGCATTTGTCCAATGATGCAGCTCAGCAATGCAGATTAGTTAGCATCAACACCCTGTGCCTTTTCACTTTAAATATGGCCCATGGTCCCCTGGAGTATATAACTTGCATTCACCCCCACACCCAGTTACATATATGTAGATGAGAGGAGTTCAGGTGGTCCCTATCATAGCAGCTACCACCTGTGTGGTCTGAGCCTGCATGCCAGGACAACTGTGTACCATGCGGTTTACTTTAGGAGAATAGGGACGTGACTCTTGAAATGTCCCTACATTTAGGTACTACCCATGGCCCACATATTCCCACCCCTCAGGTGTATTGTTTCTCCTGTGAAATACCATTTATATGCTAGAAATTTGGAGGCTAGGCAAATGTGCACGGGCCCAGGTGAGACAGAGGGGCTGCTTTCATTGACATGCAGTGCAGTGCAATAAACCATTTTGCTGTGGCAAGTTGTGTGAATAGGAAAGTGCAGGGGCATACTGTGTTTATGACAATACAGCACATCCCTGTGCTTTCCTTTCTCCTGGTGCACATTAAGCTGGCTAGAACCTATACAGCTACCATTGAACCATGGAGCAGGGTTGTCCACTTTGGTATGCATCTGCTGTTTGTGCATCAGCACAAGCCGTTAAGACAGGAATGTGCCTTATTTTGCAGAAATGGCACAACATTGCTGCCCTTTTATTTTGAGGTAGGATAGCACATCAATGCTGCCCTATGCCAACATATGGTCAAAATATCAATGAGCCTTATATTGATGTCATGTCTAAGCATTGATGAGCAGGTGCCTACTGTTTGTCCTGCAGACAGTGTGGCAGTGTTCTGGGACATAGCTACCAGGACTGGAAAACACTACATAGTTCCCGATTTGGGCCCTTAATGGGACTTACCCTGTTGCTGTTGTAGTTTATCATAGTCAGCACTGTCCTGTCCCAAAGATCCAACCACCGATTCCTCAGAGATGACAGCGAACAGCTGCTCCTCCAAGGGATCCAGCACTTCCTGGGGTGTTGGACTATCACCGCTGGTCTCCAATGCTGCCTGTGGATTGGTTGCCAGTTTCTCCTTAGTTTCGCTCTTTGCATCATGCCAGCCCTTCTTATAGACCATCACTGTCCTCTTGACTTTAGCAACACTGTTCACCTTGTTCACTATGGTCTGCCATATGGTATTTTACTTCCCCAATAACTTTTTGGAGCTGACGAAGAGCTGGTTTTGGAGCTATGTCACCTCCGCGATCAAGATCTCATTCTCCTCCTGACTGAACTTGCACTTCCTCTTCTACTGAGATTCTGCCTAGTCATCCTGGCTGGTAGTGGGGTTGGTAGCGTTGTTGTCCTGTGCTGTGCTAACTCCTGGCTGCTCCATAGCTGCTTTCAGGTAAGTGTTGCCTTTTTTTTCGCTTAGTGGTGGGTATTTTACCTGCCACTAGCACAAAAGTGACTTTTTGTACCGTAGCATGAAATTCTTAGCAACTTGACGCTCACTTCAGTGTGAGTTTTCTCAGTCCCTTAATCTTCCTAACACAATGTAGCACCGTATTGTAAATAAGATGCTAACATGGCATTAAGAAGTGTCGTACAACAGCTGTCACATTTTTGACACTCTGCTGCAGCAAAACAGCGATGTGCCATTTCTTATAATTATACCCTATGTACTTAATTCTAGCTTTTGCTTAAATTGCTCAGAAAAATATTTATTTCCTGTTTAACAATAAATTCTTTAAGTAAGTTTAGGGCACTGCTTGGGGGTGTTCCTTTGCTCTAGAGACAGACATACTTTTAATGGCTCAACTCGAGGAAAGATTTGTATACAGGAACAACCCATTGCTTGATCATCTGACCCCTTGGGTAAGACATATTGTTGAAATATTTTGCATTTGGATGTGTTATGGTTCTACCCTAAATCAATTATTTGAATGGTTAAACCACAGAACACCGGACATCAAGTTCAGCATGTCAAAAGGAGCAGCATTTATCAATTTTCTGGACACCAATATTTTGTACATGACAATGTTATGTGTGCATCCTTATACAGAAAACCTAAAAACAAAAGTAATACTCTGAGTTACAATAGCTTCCATCCAAGAAGTCAACTGGATTATTAGCTGTATGGGATATGTCTGCGCATTTGTTGTAAATATCCCTCCAAAGGGAACCTTTTTCTCTATGCAGATATTTTGTCAAAAAAATGATTGGAGTAAGTTTCTAAAATAAAACACATAAAAAATGCCATAAAGAGAGCTTGTTTTACTCAAAAAGTATTTCTCCGATGAAGGTGAGAGAAGAAAGATTCCAACAAAATTATCTGCATGTTTACTTTCTGCCTGAGAACAAACCATTTTAAATGAAATATTTAAAGCTGGCACGTTTGATCAAAAGATAGCATGCAAATCAGAGAGACCTCTCTTTGCACTGAAAAATAATTGAAGTATTGGAAATCACATTGTCAAACTAGCCCATGTGACTACATTATGTGAGAGGACTGATTTTTTGTCTTCACATTATACAGCATGTCCATGTCTGGGCAGCCTCCATTTTTTTGTAGGAGTCATAAAGACAACTATATGAGGCCCACTCGCCTGTTGAATAATGTGTGGGCCCGTAGGTCATTGGATTCGGACCCACGTGCCTCTAATCACAAATGGAGGAATCAAACTCAAAGATGAATTATGTTATGCCTTTCATATTTCATTACTGGTTATCACTTTCATCTGGCATACTCCCACATTGTATTTAGTTGCACACATTCTTACTGAATCTTCATATTTTCTACTGCTGGAAACATATAGATGTTTTTTTTATTTGTAGCATTGATCGAGGCATGTCTGTTCTTAGATGACAGAATCAGAATAAAAAATGTTCAATACTTGTGTTATAACTAATACAACAATGAATGTAGCATTCAATGTAAGGTCGTAGGGCCACTTATGATTCTGATTCTTGAATCTGTTACTTCTATCCTATAGCTATCTTAGAATGGTTGAGTACCTTAATTGCAAAATACTGCCTTGAAATAATTTCAGCTACTCATCTGTTTTCTTGTTGGTGCCTATTTTGGTCACTATATTTTCTCCACTATTTTTCTGATCAATATATTACCGCCAACACATCATGCGTACATCATGGGCCTGATAAATACATTGTCTAAAGAAAGTAAGATAAACATTTTGGGGTCAGGAGTATTAATGAAAATTAATTTATATTAATTTATAATTTACTAATTCATTTGTAGTCAGTGCTATTAATGAAAACTAAAATACATTTATTTAAAAATTAGAAATTAAAGTACTTTTAACAAATAGAGATGATTTAGGGAAAGAATAGAGTAACAATATCAGATTAAAATTTGTTCCCAAATTCAAATCTCACCAAAGTTTGAAACCTACAGTCCATTTCATTCTGTCAAAAACCTGTTCACCATCCAGTGTTACACCTGATGAAAGATATTCATAATTTTTTTATTTGCTGATTATATAAAAAAATTATCTTGTATAATCTGATATTGATCTACCTTTCACAAAGCCAGACTGCTTTTTTATCCAAGTAATTTAGGTAATTATGGTTCTATATGTAAAGGAATAGTTGTTTGTATATAGTTGATATCATATATTTAAGTTCTATGAAGTTTGCATAATTTGGGAACTCTACCTTCGTCTGGTTTAGGGCACGTTAATGCATCTTGAAATGAACCTTTGTTTGAGTTAGTATCTAAAATATGTTTAAACTATTTAGGAAAAAGAGTTTCAGTAAAATGTATCAAATTAGAACTAAATACCCATCTGAGCTAAAAGTTTTGTTCTTTTTCATTAAACTGACTGCCTTGACATTTTTTTCAAAATAAGTCTTCAAAAGAAGAGAAGACGGTATCTGTGCTGCAAATTATGTTTTATTTGTTGATAAATAAGTTAATGTACTCTGTTCTTGAGAGACAATCTCAGGAGTATGAAGGATGTTGTAGAAATCCACTAATGTTTATACAGTTCTATAATATTTGAAGGAAGGTGAGAGTTTTATGGTTGTTGAAGATAGAATTCCCTTTTCTACAATCCTCTTTTAGGTGAAAAACATAACCCTGACCTGTTTTGCCCTTTATTGTTTTTTGTACTCGATTTGAGAAACAACTATGCATTCTCTGTACACTATTTACAAAATTGTAATTTCACATTTAATAATGTATCAATGGCATATTTTTGTTTGATAAATAATATGAAGCTTCCATTTTTAAATATCTCAGGTAAATCATTTCAATCGTTTTTTGTCAGTTTCTCTTTCCTTGGGCTAGAAATAACAATATAGAGGCCCATTAGGATGGTGGCAGACTCTAGTCCGCCCGCCACCCTAGCGGTGCTGGGACCGGCCACCAGTGGTGCGATGGTCCAGCACCACCAATTAGGATGCAACCACCACCCTGGCGGTCGCATTCCACATCTTTGACATTGCGGCGGGTGCTGCTGTAAGCAGCATCCACCGCAGTGCCAAAGAGGCATGTTGTGCATTACCATGCACAACGTGGCAGGCATCGCGCGGTGCCTGCCACCTTGTGCATGGCAATGAAGGGGGGTACAATAGGTACCCCCAAAGAGCAGCCCCCCACCCCCTGGGGGCCCACAACAGGCCCCCAAAGCAATGCCCCGCCAGCCTTTTCGAGGCAAAGCTGCCATGGAAAGGCCTGTGAAACCCTGCATCAAGGCACCGCCACCTTATTATGCCCTATCTCCGCCAGGCTGGCAATCAGAACGATTGCCAACCGGCGTAAAAGCCTCGGACGAACTTTGCGTCTGCCGCCATACACCCCGCCATACACCCCGCCATAATAATATGGCGGGGGTTAATCTAGTTGGGATGACGGACGGATTGCCACCACTGAGCCGGCAGTGGCGATCCGCCCGCCATCTTAATGGCCCCCATAGTGTCTAGTTAATCTGTCACATAAAAAACATTTTATTTGGACAGGTATTTCTTCAGTGATTTTTAAGGCAAAGAATTCTTCAGCAAACGTTTACCCTCATGTGAAAAAAGGATCATTTACAATTGCATTATTACATGGGCATCTTCTGCTTCATCTTGGAACAGGGTATGGTAATGATAAAAGATAAATGGTCTGATATCAAAATAGCACCTAGTTAATTGCTGAGCTATTTTTTTTACTTTGGACTAAGAAATTAATGTGGAGCACTGGTAAAAAGAAGGTATATTTTCCTGTGTCCAGATTACAGTCATCAAGCATCTACAGGTAACCTTTGATTTACAGGAGATTTAAATTGCTTTGCATTTTGGTTGGTATATAGGTGACCGTAGAATTTCTATCTAAAAGGGCTCAAATATTATATTCGATTCCCTCTAAAACCCATATACGTCTATAAACACTCACACGTTAATTTGCCTGTAAAATCATGCCAAAATTAATTGTCTTTGTGTTAATCTATAAACTTCAAGCACCATTGTTAATATTCTGTTAATTGATAGTTTATAAGTATCCATGTTTAGCCATCATCGTATTCCTCAGAAAGAAATGTACTGGCACATGCATCAAGGCGGTAGGGAGACGGTGGCAGCTTCTCCTGACCTCGCTTGGCGCCCATTATTGCAACTAACGCGGCCACGCTGTGTTCATTTTAATATTGAAGGCAGCTTCGAGATAGAATTTTAAAATTGAAACTGTCACCATTTTGCTTTCTATTTTAATTGCAGCTCATGATATGTTGTTCTAAATTTAGTGGCACGCTGTGAATTTTAGCACATACTCGCAAACACTGAGGTTGCTAGGTGTTGTATTAGACTCACTGTCTCCTGAGCCCTGAACCGTGCCTGCACGCTCGGCAGCCAATCCCGGTGTGCGGAGGGTGGGGCAGAGACAGGCCACACAGGAAGACGAGCGGTTAGCGCTCTAGCCCTTCTTCATTTCAGGGCTATTTAGGTGACGAGGAGGCACCGACTTTTGCGGTAGGGAGACGGTGGCAGCTTCTCCTGACCCTGCTTGGCGCCCATTATTGCAACTAACGCGGCTACGCTGTGTTCATTTTAATATTGAAGGCAGCTTCGAGATAGAATTTTAAAATTGAAACTGTCACCATTTTGCTTTCTATTTTAATTGCAGCTCATGATATGTTGTTCTAAATTTAGTGGCACGCTGTGAATTTTACCACATACTCGCAAACACTGAGGTTGCTAGCTGTTGTATTAGACTCACTGTCTCCTGAGCCCCTGAACCGTGCCTGCACACTCGGCAGCCAATCCCGGTGTGCGGAGGGCGGGGCAGAGACAGGCCACACAGGAAGACGAGCGGTTAGCGCTCTAGCCCTTCTTCATTTCAGGGCTATTTAGGCGACGAGGAGGCACCGACTTTTGCGGTAGGGAGACGGTGGCAGCTTCTCGTGACCCCGCTTGGCGCCCATTATTGCAACTAACGCGGCTACGCTGTGTTCATTTTAATATTGAAGGCAGCTTCGAGATAGAATTTTAAAATTTAAACTGTCACCATTTTGCTTTCTATTTTAATTGCAGCTCATGATATGTTGTTCTAAATTTAGTGGCACGCTGTGAATTTTACCACATACTCGCAAACACTGAGGTTGCTAGCTGTTGTATTAGACTCACTGTCTCCTGAGCCCTGAACCGTGCCTGCACGCTCGGCAGCCAATCCCGGTGTGCGGAGGGCGGGGCAGAGACAGGCCACACAGGAAGACGAGCGGTTAGCGCTCTAGCACTTCTTCATTTCAGGGCTATTTAGGCAACGAAGAGGCACCGACTTTTGCGGTAGGGAGACGGTGGCAGCTTCTCCTGACCCCGCTTGGCACCCATTATTGCAACTAACGCGGCTACGCTGTGTTCATTTTAATATTGAAGGCAGCTTCGAGATAGAAATTTAAAATTGAAACTGTCACCATTTTGCTTTCTATTTTAATTGCAGCTCATGATATGTTGTTCTAAATTTAGTGGCACGCTGTGAATTTTAGCACATACTCGCAAATACTGAGGTTGCTAGGTGTTGTATTAGACTCACTGTCTCCTGAGCCCTGAACCGTGCCTGCACGCTCGGCAGCCAATCCCGGTGTGCGGAGGGCAGGGCAGAGACAGGCCACACAGGAAGACGAGCGGTTAGCGCTCTAGCCCTTCTTCATTTCAGGGCTATTTAGGTGACGAGGAGGCACCGACTTTTGCGGTAGGGAGACGGTGGCAGCTTCTCCTGACCCCGCTTGGCGCCCATTATTGCAACTAACGCGGCTACGCTGTGTTCATTTTAATATTGAAGGCAGCTTCGAGATAGAATTTTAAAATTGAAACTGTCACCATTTTGCTTTCTATTTTAACTGCAGCTCATGATATGTTGTTCTAAATTTAGTGGCACGCTGTGAATTTTACCACATGCTCGCAAACACTGAGGTTGCTAGGTGTTGTATTAGACTCACTGTCTCCTGAGCCCTGAACCGTGCCTGCACCCTCGGCAGCCAATCCCGGTGTGCGGAGGGCGGGGCAGAGACAGGCCACACAGGAAGACGAGCGGTTAGCGCTCTAGCCCTTCTTCATTTCAGGGCTATTTAGGTGACGAGGAGGCACCGACTTTTGCGGTAGGGAGACGGTGGCAGCTTCTCCTGTCCCCGCTTGGCGCCCATTATTGCAACTAACGCGGCTACGCTGTGTTCATTTTAATATTGAAGGCAGCTTCGAGATAGAATTTTAAAATTTAAACTGTCACCATTTTGCTTTCTATTCTAATTGCAGCTCATGATATGTTGTTCTAAATTTAGTGGCACGCTGTGAATTTTACCACATACTCGCAAACAATGAGGTTGCTAGCTGTTGTATTAGACTCACTGTCTCCTGAGCCCTCAACCGTGCCTGCACGCTCGGCAGCCAATCCCGGTGTGCGGAGGGCGGGGCAGAGACAGGCCACACAGGAAGACGAGCGGTTAGCGCTCTAGCCCTTCTTCATTTCAGGGCTATTTAGGCGACGAGGAGGCACCGACTTTTGCGGTAGGGAGACGGTGGCAGCTTCTCCTGACCCCGCTTGGTGCCCATTATAGCAACTAACGCGGCTACGCTGTGTTCATTTTAATATTGAAGGCAGCTTCGAGATAGAATTTTAAAATTGAAACTGTCACCATTTTGCTTTCTATTTTAATTGCAGCTCATGATATGTTGTTCTAAATTTCGTGACACGCTGTGAATTTTACCACATACTCGCAAACACTGAGGTTGCTAGGTGTTGTATTAGACTCACTGTCTCCTGAGCCCTGAACCGTGCCTGCACGCTCGGCAGCCAATCACGGTGTGCGGAGGGTGAGGCAGAGACAGGCCACACAGGAAGACGAGCGGTTAGCGCTCTAGCCCTTCTTCATTTCAGGGCTATTTAGCCCCTCGTCGGCTCCAGCACGCAGCGTTGGCGCGCAGTGTGGCGCCTACTCCTGCACCTAAGACGAGCCGAAGACCAGCCCGTCTGCGCCTGTCCGCGACAGGACGGGGCTAGGGGCAGGGGGCTATGGCGATTCTCACAAATACCCCAGAGACCCCTTCCAGCAACCGGAGAACATACACCTCACAGGTATTGTTAGAGATACACAACCACCTCCCGATTTGCATCCGATAAAAATATAGGAACTACCTTAGAAGGCCCGTTTACTTGTCAGGCATGCCATACACAGTTCCACCTCTCTGCAGAGGAAAGAAACCAATTGAGGGATCCAGTTGCCCTTCAACTTAAAGCGCAAGATACTGTCCCGACAAATAATACAATGGATAGTCTCCCCCTGGGGAGCAAATACCTGCTTTATAATACTCGCTCACTAGCGAAGCATGCCACCCAGGTTTGGGATCTTATATCAACTGAGGAACCCGACCTTTTTTTCTTAACAGAAACATGGCTTAAGCCTCACTCAGTCCCAGCCATTACATTGGGTATTCCTTTGGGATACAAAATAGTCAGGCTGGACCGTCCCAATAAAATAGGAGGGGGGGTGGCAATCGTCTATGAGGAGGAATTGAATATCATCATTCTCGAGGAAATATGTACACCCCAGATGGAATTATTAATTTTTAAAATAAACTCAACATCTAGGGTACAAAGGAAGGGAGCATTGGTGTATCGTCCACCGGGCCCAAGTGGGAACTTCCTTGTTGTACTCATAGAGGCCTTAGCACCGTATGTGCAAGAAAATCGGGACTTCCTCTTGGTGGGGGATTTTAATGTCCATAGTGAGTCAGAGAAGTGCATGGAGGCAAGAACTCTCCTAATGGATCTGGACTCTCTGGGACTCAAAAAGATCAATTATGGACCCACTCATGAGGCAGGCCATACCTTGGATCTAGTTCTGTCCAACTCATCCTCAATCAAATGCATGGCACCTACTCAGGTAGAATGGACAGATCCTTTTATCCTAAAATTCCATACTGCTGCCATTGATAAGCCACGAATACAGATCGCCTTGGCTAGTAAAGGAGACCTTGGCATAAACTTACCACGGAAGCCTTCAGAGAGAAGTATAAAGCTCCCCTGTCTAAGAACTCTACAGATGATGTAATAACTGCTCTTAATAGGTTTGAAGAAAAGGTTAGAGAAGCAATAAACACCATTATCCCGCAGAAAATATATAAACCTTGCCCGTCAAATAGGCAAGAAGTCTGGTTCTCTGAGGATCTAAGATCTCTGAAACAAATAACCAGAAAACTGGAAAAGTTATGGACACAGTCTCAGAGGCCTGAAGATAAAGAACATCATAGAACCTCCCTTAAGATGTATTATAAGGCCATTAGGGCGGCACGAAAAAATCATATTGCAGCACAATTAACAGCGGCTGGGAAAGATTCAAAAGTACTGTATAAAATATTACAAACTTTTACCAAGCCAGTAGCTTGTGAGACTGCAGAGGCTGCATGCCAGGATCTTTGTGATGAGATCTCCCTATTCTTCATGAAGAAGATAGATGGGATCTATGACAAGATTATGGTCTCAAACGCAACTGCTGCAGGAGAAAATAACACTTCTCAGAATACTGCACAGCAAGTGCAAAATACTCAGTTCCTTACAAGCTTTCCCCCCATTTCCTTAGAGGGAGTAACCTCATTAATCACTCAAATCAAGAGTGGTAGCCCTTTGGACACCATCCCTGCACGTATCATGCCTATGTTGGCAGATGTTCTGGGGCCAGGAATTCAGAATTTAGTCAACCTCTCCCTTAGCACAGGGGAGGTTCCACTAGACTGGAAAAGGGCGCTGGTAAGACCACTGAGGAAAAATACTGCTATCCCCTGGACGGAATTGTCTAACCTAAGACCCATCTCACTTCTCCCCTTTTTGGGTAAAATAACTGAGAAATTTGTAAATCGGCACCTGTCGAATCACATCGAAAAGGCAGGTGGGCTGGATTCTTCCCAGTCAGGTTTTAGGCCAAGACACAGTACCGAGACCACCTTGTTGTCAGTCGCAGACGATCTACACATGTTCCAGGATAAAGGTCACTCTGTTATCCTGGTTCTGTTGGATCTGTCTGCGGCATTTGATACCGTGTCACACAACATCATGACCACCAGGCTAGTTAACATCGGCCTGGAAGACAAGGCTTTGGCTTGGTTGAGGAGCTTCCTAACAGACTGCACCCAAAGGGTCACCATATCGGTCAGAGGAGTTGGGGATCTCTAAGGGGGTGCCACAGGGCTCCTGTTTGAGCCCTACTCTTTTCAACATCTATGTGGCCCCCCTAGCTAACATCATGAGGTTCCATGGTTTCATCCCAGTGTCATATGCGGATGACACCCAACTCCTCTTTCCTTTTAAAATCCTCACTGCTGAGGCTAGGAACTCCTTTGCCCAGGGGATGAAAGCAGTGGCTCACTGGATGGCATCTAACTTCCTGCAATGTAATGTTGCCAAGACGGAAGTGATGCTGTTCGGTGAGGCCAAACTCCTGTGGACTCCTGACTGGTGGCCTCAAGATCTTGGCCCAGTCCCTGAGCCCAAGCAGGTAGTGAAATATCTAGGGGTCCGACTGGACCAGGAGCTTTCCCTAAAACATCATGGAAACCAAGTGGTGGGCTCTTGTTTTCACATCATCGGTTTGTTGCGGAAAGTGTTTCCTTTGCTGCCAGACTCTACTAGAAAAACCTTGGTGCAGGCTCTAGTATTGAGTCGACTGGATTACTGTAATGGACTATTACTGTCGGCAAATGAAGGAGTAATTTCCAGACTCCAGGTGGTCCAGAATACCGCTGCTCGTCTTGTCTTAAACCGGCCCCCTCGCACTCCCTCCAAACCTCTGCTGACCAAGCTTCATTGGCTATCCATCAAACAGAGGGTGAAGTTTAAAACCTGTTGTATTATACACAAATGTTTACATGGGAGAGGCCCTGCTTACCTGTCCAACAAATTCTCCCCCTATGTACCCACGCGCTCTCTGAGATCCAGTGAACAGGCCTTGCTGTGTGTACCCAGAGCAAAAAAAGCAAGACAGGGAGCTAGAGCCCTTTCAGTTGCTGGCCCAATTCTATGGAATAGCCTCCCAATATCTCTGAGACTCTGTGATGATCACCTCCCTTTCAGGAAACAATTAAAAACTTACCTATTTCAAAATTAACATGATATACTGCTTGGACTCTTTTCTTGTATTATGGTTGGCCAAAGGCGCGGAGATACTCCTTTGGGAGTCGATTCCAGCGCGGTATAAACTCGCAAATAAATAAATAAAATAAATAAATAAGGTAGGCTTTTGCGATTCCTTAATTGCGATTATTAAGGAATTGCAAAAGCCTATGCATGTAGGAACCGCTATAAAAATAGCGATTCCTACACATTCCTTAATTGCGACTCGCAATTAAGGAATGCCGTCACATTCATTCCTATGGGCCTCCAGGCCCATAGGAATAAACTGGAGATTGCATGAGCAATTTGCGAGTACCAGTAGGTACTCGCAAATTGCACATGCAATTTCAAGGGTGCAAGGGTGTCAAAATGACACCCTTTTGCACCCCTGAAATTGCTCTATGCACATATGTTGCACACACACATGCCCTAAGGGCATGTGTGTGCACAACATGAAACTTTGAAAAATGCACAAAAGTGCATTTTCCAAAGTTTTTGCAAATTACCATGAAGTTCAACTTCATGGTAATTTGCTCCCACTATTAGCGAAATCGCAATTTTTTTTACTTTAATGCATTGCATTTAAGGAATCTCAATTTGGGATTCCTTAAATGCAATCGCAATTTAAGTAATCGCAATTTAGAGATTCCTTAAATTGCGATTTTTGCATTTGGGATGATGCATCCCAAATGCAAAAATACCAGTCGCAAAGGAGCAGATTCTGAGAATCTGCCCGTTTGCGACCGGTTTTTCCTTTGATGCATGTGTCTGGTAATGTGTAAATATTTACACTTGCAGCTTGTCATAATATTGTAAAAAATACGTTGATGCACACACTCTGCAATTAAATACAATGGCAACTCCTTAAGATTTCAGCAGAAAAATGAGTAGGGCTCCTTCTCTTTTGTTTTCTTCATTTATTCTTATTTAGTTCTCCAATCCCCAACACGTTTCGTCGCTTGGGTAGTCAAACCGTGCGACTTCCTCAGGGCTGGAAGTAATAAATAACCTCTATTGTGATACATACAACTTACAACGTAATAAGTCAACGTAAATTACAATCAGTTCCAAATGAGCCTCTTTGAAAAACTCATGCTTAAGGACACATAATATCATTTGTAATTAACTAATAAAGATAATTCAAAAGATATATATCTGAATTCAATTCATTAGATATGCATTAATTTTTATATAATTTATCTCTAAGTGGGCAATATCCTGCACATACAGCGCTATAAGTGTCAAAAGAAAAATTTAATTACGCACCCAATTCGTGGTGAGAATCAATCTGATCGGTTCAATACACCCTACTACCACCATAGTGTGTCAGACTAAGTCATCAGATAATAATAATTATAAAGTACCTCGTGCTTCCTTTGTCGATATATAATCTAAAAGTAATGAACAGCGAATAATTCCAGGGTAAGTTTTGGGATACATGAGGCAAGGTATCACAATAAGTCGCTTTACTGGCTTAGTCAAAGGCAAATAATTGTTTGTCATACTTTCTATTGATTTCCCAGAATCAATTAATTTACACAGCGAAAGTCTTCGATCTGAAGTGATGTATCATTAAATTATCTATCAGCCGATTATGCCTCACGTTTAATACTTCCTGCAGAGACAAGACATAATCTATAATGTAAATTTCGCTCCGTTATGCGGATTTATCTAACCTATATTCAGATTTAGAAATTATTATTGGCTGCTATTTATTCGAGGCATAGCATCTCCCAGAGCTCTTACCTCGTATCCATGATAGATCTGTGTACTATTGGCCGCAAAGTGTTTCTGTATATCAGTGGTAGCGTTATGAAGGTCAAGTCCCTGCAGTACGGGATTCTCTAAGTAAAAAATCGTAATAATAGTAAGAAGCCGTCCCATGGAGTGAAATAGTTCAAAGCTAAGTGTATTGTAACAAGTATTTAAGACGTACCAAGTAAGTAACAGCAGTCGTCCCTCAGCGATGCAGCGGTGGTATAACTTTGCGCATGCTGACATTATATAGAAGCTTAGAAATCAACGATGTCTTCCCCGTATCGGCGTACTACGTAGACGCCATTTTGGATTGGAAACGTTCAATGAGTTATGATATAAATTAAGAGTGTTGAGTCCGAATATCCGTTGTGTTCTATATTTATATATGACGGCGGTATAACTTTGCAAATACTAACATTATATAAAAGCTTAAAGATCAACATATCAACCCCGAATCGGCGTGCTATGTAGGCGCCATTTTAGATTGGGAACATTCTCTATGTTATGATATGGACTATGAATATTAAAACCGAATATCAGTTGTGTTTCATATTTGTATATATCTAAGGTATATTAAATAATTATATACCATCTAATATTAAATATCGAGAGACGCCATTCCCTTAACTCATATATTTCCTGAACGCCATCTTAGAGTGGGCAAGTCTCTCGATATATAGTATCTTTCAACACTCAGAATGTTGAACTTATACGTTCTACAAATAAGATCGTCATCTGTGTTAACATTTAAGATATTCTAACGTCCTCATTGAGTTGAGGGATATCAGTATACTTATCACCTGAACTTGTCTCTTTTGTACGCTGCTCCGTTCAACGTAGGAACATTTCTAAAACGTACTTGCACCAAATCTATTTCTAATGTACATATGCAAATCTCTTCATGGGTTGGTTGGAAGAAATATTAATATGGGGCCCCAACAGTAGTCAATGGAATGAACATATTTTATACTGGGGGCGTTACATAGACGATTGCCTGATGATATGGACGGGTACAGAGGGGTGTCTTGAGGAATTTTTTACATACCTGAATACTAATGACATGAACATTAGATTTACTACATGTTCCAGTAAAACTAAAGTGATATTTTTAGATGTTGAGCTGTATGTTCAAGATAACCGGATTCAGAGCAACATGTATAGAAAGCCAACATCTTGCAATGCAATATTGCATGCTAGCAGTGCTCACCCTCGTCATCAAATTAGAGCTATTCCCTATGGGGAGATGATAAGGGCGAGAAGAAACTGCAGTAATGATACTCATTTTAAGATTTGTATTGATGATATGGAAAGGAGGTTTATACAGAGGGGTTATTCGCGATATGATATTAGAGCATCTAAAGCTAAGGCCCTAAAGACTGAACGTCTGACCACCTTGCAATCTAAGACAGATACTGCAACAATCACACAACCCATACGGATGATAACCGATTATACACCGCTCAACATGTCTCTACGGAAAAGTCTTAACAAGCATTGGCATATTTTACAAGCAGATACCACATTAAAAGAATATCTGACCGAGATCCCTCAAATCACATATCGTAGGGGCAAAACGTTAGGCACACTTTTAAGCCCTAGCTATGCCCGTGTAAAGCAACAAGTAAATTGGTTGACTGCACGGATGCAAGGATTCTTTAAATGTGGCCATTGTGGCATGTGCAGATATGCAAAGGACCAAACAACAAACTTCACAGATAGCAATGGTAAAATATATAATATCATGACGAATATCAACTGTAGTACAAAATATGTTATATATGTTATTGTCTGTAAATGTAATAAGATATATGTGGGAAGCACGATTAGGGCTTTGAAAGATCGAATCAGTGAACATATGAGAGCAGTGAAAAATAACGACATTAGATACCCAATTGCGGAGCATATACATAATTGCAAAGTACAAAGTCACACCAAATGTTTTGAATTTTTTGGTATTCAACATATTTGTCTAGACCAACGTGGAGGGAGTAGGGAATTACAGTTGCGAAGACAAGAGGCAAGGTGGATCATGCGCTTGCGGGCCGTGGAGGACGGACTAAATTATGACCATGAGCTTCAATATTTCCTAGGGGATTAAGATATGGAGATCTGTCAAATCCTCAGGCTGTTATCCTTCGGAAATTTATTGTTACTTGGAAACTGAACTATGAATGTGGATAATTATGATCAAAAGACGAATATTCCGGGGCAGTTATGTGAATACATTTAAGTAGATGCATCCCTTGGAGGAGATATATTTTGATTGTTATGGATAATTATGATATATATTTAAGATAGAATTTTATACGTTACAGCAAGTCTAGTTTTGACTATCTATCCTATCTAAGTACATTAGAAATAGATTTGGTGCAAGTACGTTTTAGAAATGTTCCTACATTGAACGGAGCAGCGTACAAAAGAGACAAGTTCAGGTGATAAGTATACTGATATCCCTCAACTCAATGAGGACGTTAGAATATCTTAAATGTTGACACAGATGACGATCTTATTTGTAGAACGTATAAGTTCAACATTCTGAGTGTTGAAAGATACTATATATCGAGAGACTTGCCCACTCTAAGATGGCGTTCAGGAAATATATGAGTTAAGGGAAGGGCGTCTCTCGATATTTAATATCAGATGGTATATAATTAATTTAATATACCTTAGATATATACAAATATGAAACACAACTGATATTCGATTTTAATATTCATAGTCCATATCATAACATAGAGAACGTTCCCAATCTAAAAGGGCGCCTACATAGCACGCCGATTCGGGGTTGATATGTTGATCTTTAAGCTTTTATATAATGTCAGTATTTGCAAAATTATACCGCCGTCATATATAAATATAGAACACAACGGATATTCGGACTCAACACTCTTAATTTATATCATAACCCATTGAACGTTTCCAATCCAAAATGGCGTCTACGTAGTACGCCGATACGGGGAAGACATCGTTGATTTCTAAGCTTCTATATAATGTCAGCATGCGCAAAGTTATACCGCCGCTGCATCGCTGAGGGACGACTGCTGTTACTTACTTGGTACATGTTAAATACTTGTTACAATACACTTAGCTTTGAACTATTTCACTCCATGGGACGGCTTCTTACTATTATTACGATTTTTTACTTAGAGAATCCCGTACTGCAGGGACTTGACCTCCATAACGCTACCACTGATATACAGAAACACTTTGCGGCCAAAAGTACACAGATCTATCATGGATACGAGGTAAGAGCTCTGGGAGATGTTATGCCTCGAATAAATAGCAGCCAATAATAATTTCTAAATCTGAATATAGGTTAGATAAATCCGCATAACGGAGCGAAATTTACATTATAGTTTATGTCTTGTCTCTGCAGGAAGTATTAAACGTGAGGCATAATCGGCTGATAGATAATTTAATGATACATCACTTCAGATCGAAGACTTTCGCTGTGTAAATTAATTGATTCTGGGAAATCAATAGAAGGTATGACAAACAATTATTTGCCTTTGACTAAGCCAGTAAAGCGACTTATTGTTATACCTTCCCTCATGTATCCCAAAACGTACCCTGGAATTATTCGCTGTTCATTACTTTTAGAATATATATCGACAAAGGAAGCACGAGGTACTTTATAATTATTATTATCTGATGACTGACACACTATGGTGGTAGTAGGGTGTATTGAACCGATCAGATTGATTCTCACCACGAATTGGGTGCGTAATTAAATTTTTCTTTTGGCACTTATAGCGCTGTATGTGCAGGATATTGCCCACTTAGAGATAAATTATATAAAAATTAATGCATATCTAATGAATTGAATTCAGATATATATCTTTTGAATTATCTTTATTAGTTAATTACAAATGATATTATGTGTCCTTAAGCATGAGGTTTTCAAAGAGGCTCATTTGGAACTGATTGTAATTTACGTTGACTTATTACGTTGTAAGTTGTATGTATCACAATAGAGGTTATTTATTATTTCCAGCCCTGAGGAAGTCGCACGGTTTGACTACCCAAGCGACGAAACGCATTGGGGATTGGAGAACTAAATAAGAATAAATGAAGAAAACAAAAGAGAAGGAGCCCTACTCATTTTTCTGCTGAAATCTTAAGGAGTTGCTATTGTATTTAATTGCAGAGTGTGTGCATCAACGTATTTTGTATATTGCTTTTCAATAGGGAATTGGGTGTTTCCCACTGTCTGATGCACCACAAAAAGTGATTTTGTAATCTGAAAAGAAGTGTTACTGTGTAGTAGCGCCTGTATCTACTATACACCCTCCCTTATTGTGTTGTCATAATATTGGCCTTTTCCTACAGTCCACAGTAGTTTTGGGCTGATGAGGTGAGAGCAGGAATACTCAGGATTTGTTTCAGTTGACACTCAGCCCACACACATGCCGAAATGCACGAGGGCTTGCACTATGTTGGGATGGTAGGATCAGACATGCCAAAGAAAGAGCAGCATGTTGTCTGTGTAAAGGGAAACAGTATGCAGCCATCTACCAAGCGGATACCGCAGGCCTCCCCCTTTTAGTTCAGTCTGACGGCTAGGTGCTCCATCGCTGAAGAGAAAATGAGAGAGAGGTTCAAACCCTGCCTAGTGCCATACTGAAAAGCACTGGGGGCATTGTTGAGACATCCTATCAGGACCCTCACAGATAAGGATGTACAGAGCAGTCAAAAACAATGCAGTTGATGGTTCTTCAAGCCAAATCTATGAAGCACTTTGAACAGATACTGCCAGTCAAGAGAGTCAAACGCCTTCTCAAGGTCTAAGGCCAGGCAGGCTGCTTGAGTGTAAAGTTGAAGCAAAAATTCAAGAATCCTGTAGACCCTATGAAGATTTACTGATATGCTTCTGCCTGAAAGTAAGCAAGTTTGGTACAGATGGATTTGTTGTGGAAGGAAGGGGAGGAGCTTCTCCTCAAAGGTCTTGCTGAGAATTTTATACTCGGTTTTTAGAATGATGGAGGGGTATATGTGAAGAAAGGTCAGTAAGATCCTAATCAAGTTTGGAAATGGACACATGTGGTGCAACTATGGTGGAAGAGTGCCCTACCTTGAAAAGTGTTTGTATAGTTGGTCCCGTTTCAGAAAATGAAGCTTCGATCGAGGCTGATAAAACATTGGAGGCAGGCCACTTGAACCCGGCACCTTACCCACCGACAATGAGAACAAGGCCTCTTGCATCTCCCCTTGTGTTCTTGAACCATCAAGTTCAAGTTATCGCTCTTAATAGATACAAGGCAGGATGAGGTTGAACGGAAAGATCTCAAATGTCCCAGGGGGTGCATGGTTAGGGGGTGTATAATGCATAGCAAAGGGCAATAAAGGCCTAATGAATCTCATTCTGGGTGTAGACAAAGATATTAGGAGCAGAACAAATGGAGGTAATAGGGTCACATGTGTCAACCATCAGGGCATCAGGGCAGAACCCTGATTGCATATGAGCCATCAGTTTTCTCTGTTTATCTTGTTCAGAGTGAGTTTCGTGCCATGTGCAGCGTAATTGATGCAATGCAGCCTTGCATTACTTTGGGTTACAACCCAATGAAAGATTGTAAATTCCACCACACCACTTTGCATTGTATTTGTATTAAAAAAGTAACAGAAATCAGATGTAAACTGTTTATAAATCTGCGCCCTTATCTCACTCCAAAAAGTTGATGGGTGCAGAAGAAGAATCTCTTTTATAAATCAAACTACATATAACGAAGGACTTAAATAAACATTCAAGGAACTGATTCTCTTCTGTGTGCATTCTATCAGAGATTTTTGTAATTTGGAGGGTTCTTCCATATGACAAATGTATCCTCAGATCAGTCTGGGCTCCAATCCACCTCGTCCCCTCCAGAGGCAAACATTTGCTGTTTCTGTCTCCTGCCATCACAAATACTCATGACACAGCAGAGCCATTCTAGAAAGTGCCCATTTTCTTCATTGTAATGGAGGATTGAGTTTTTAATTTAAATTTGTGAAAAATAATTACCAATATAAAAAATTAAGAATGTATATGTGAATATGTGAAATAAGTTAATAGTCACCTTAATCTAGCATCAGGAGGCAATCTCACAAAAGGAACAAAAAGCACCATGGCAAATTGTAGATCCAGATTGAAGCTCAGCATTAGTGAAGGAGGAATCAGAAAGGCACCAAACTCTTCCTGCCATCAGGAAGGAAAATATAGCCACGGTGGATGCAGGTTCAGATGATTCAGAAGAATGACAATAAATAGTAACAAGACGCAAAAAACACATGGACAAATGTGTTGTGATGCACCCATCACCTGGGAATGTAGTTTTCACAGGATCTGAGATTACAGTAATGAGTATTGGAAGACTCTTTTAACATTGTATGGCAATTCACAATCCTTCAGACTGTTGGTGATAAGTAGGTCAAGGTAAAATTGTAATTATGCTAGAGTTATTTGTGTAATTTCTTTAATTTAGTGTTATTCTTAAAATTGAAATGATGCTATTAAGTCATTTTGTGCAATTATGCAGTCATTTTATGGCTAAAAGATAACACAGGAACAACATGAACAACTAGAGCATGAGTGTCTGTTGTTCTTGGCAATTGTGCTTTTCTCGCTACTTTTTAAGCATGAAATGCATATTGCATCACACATTAATACTGATTAATTAAACTCCCTTTACATAACTGTAATTGATTTTTTTTTCCAAATTCATTTTTAATTCCAATGTTTGTACCTTATGGTTTTGGGAAGTATGAAGATGGAGTTGGACATCATGGAGAGCATTAAAATTGGAGACCTGATGACCTTGTGTAAGTAGAGAGGGTTCAAACTTCCCAAGATCCAAAGAAGGAGGATTTCCACAAAGCCCTCAGGGATAGGGAATATGTGCACCAGCCACAGACCATTTCTCAGAAGTATGAAGAAGAGCAGTAGGATGATTACCTGTCACAAGATGGGCTGTCCATTGCAACTTCCACGGCTATGAGTGAGGGTCCCCAGAGCCTGACCCCCGGAGAGCTGGCAGTCTGGCATCTGGAGTTCATTGCCAAGCAGTCAGAAAAAGGAGGCTAAGCTGGCATTAACTGATCTGGGGGAAAATAAGTTGCCAGTGGATTTTTTGCTTGTCTGTTCTCCATGACACCTGGACTGACCTAGTGTTGTGTCCATGACATTGAAACTTGTTACAGCCTACCCATCAAAAACAACATCTGCAGGCTGTTAGATTAAGCGAGGGCCAACATCAAGGAGGACCTTGATAGGGAACTTTATACATCCAGTAGCCCTTGATACATCTCTGTGGTATTGGTACCAAAAGCCACCGCTTGAGGGGGGGACCCCAGAACTCAGATTCTGTGTGGATTACAGAAGGCTAATGCTGTCATTATCATCATCATCATCATAATCTTTATTCAACTATAAATAGCCATTAAAGCAAAGTTAAAACACACGTTAAATACAACAATCCAACAGCAACTCATACACACAAAATAAGTCAATAAAAGCAAGACTTCTGATAAATGTCCTCAGGACCAGATCCAATAGGTCTTTCTAATTGCCAAGTAACATCTTATAAAATTAACAACAGCATAGAATAATTGAGCAGAACCAAGTTGTTAGAAGAAATCACAAGCTGGTTTATAATATCATTTTTCGTTTTCTCGAAGGGTGGGAAGTAAAAAGCTAGACTGTGCGCATGTATGCAGAGAGCAAAAACGCATTAAGTGCACTGTTTAGAAAATATTGTCAGAAGGACAACTTGTGAGTAATGGAAACAATGATCCTGTATTGGAAAGGCCACTAAAAGGTGAATGGTGTGGTGCTAAAACAGAATCTAGGCAAATACAATCTGTACTCAGTGTTTGTAAAAATACATAAATAAAAGTCAGGACCTGGAGATGATTTTGTAGAGAAAATTCTGCACTGCATTGCAATATTTGAAAGTCCCTAAGATGTAATTGAGCTCACCAATTAAAAAATAAAGCTTTACCATTTCTTTTAGAGTCTTCAATGATGCTATCAGAATTAAAGAAAGGTTCTGGTCTCCCCAGAGTATTAAAAAAATATTTAACATATCTGAGCCAAGTGACAGCCATAACATTATCAATTGCAAGACAATCAGATAAAATATCCTGGTAAAACTTGTTTCTGACAAACTCCAGACCCTTAGCCATTGTCACAAAGGGGTTAAGCTTATGATATCTGTTAAAATGACCTCCCTATTTCAGAGTGATTTGAAAAGAATACTGGAGTTGATTTAGGAACTACCAATAATCTGTCTAAGAACTTATTCTGCACCTTCTGTAACAGCTTTGCTCCTTTGTACTCCCAGACCTCTGCTCCATAACACCCTATCGCCACACGTTTACTTTTATCAATTTTAATGACCTCCTTCACTGGGTTCTGACCCAATTTCCTGGTAAAGTTGAAAACAGATTCTATTGGTTTCTGAAACTGATGACTCTTGTTTTAAGTTAAAACTCCAATTCATATTAGAGACCGAAATAATTTCCAAATCTGAAATGTTTTCAATCTTTACTATGTCATCCCTTCTCAGTTGAAAGTTCTTGGTTTTAGTAGTTTTTGTTCTCAATGTCATTATAAAGGACATAGATACATTTATTTTCAGACCCAGATAATCATAGAAGAGTTAAATAGTCTAAAATAATTTGGAGACCATTAGCAGTTCTAAATATTAGGACCTCATCATCCGCATTCAGCACAACTAGGACAGGACAATTCCTCATTTGAGACGTATCTTTCCCAGACTGATGGAGATGCTTGTCCAATGAATGAACTTCCCTACTCCATTAGAACACTTCCAACCCTGAAAACTTGGCTGTTTAATAAATAGAAACCTGTGCCTTACATGAACTTGCCTACTCCAGACCTTATCGCCAAGACACCTCTGGGTATTTGTGCGCTTAATAAATATGATAACATAACATCAAACCCATTTCTAATGCTCGCTGTACTGCCTTAGTGCATTCGGATGTAACAGATCTATAATGGGTGGATCTGGCCCTTCCTTTTACAAGATGGCTTATGTTTGGAAAGAATGTCCAAGTCAAAGGCACAGGAGAGGTCCATAAATGCTAAAGAAACCGATCCACTCCTGGACTTGACATACTTTCCTAAAATGAATTGACCATTTATGGATTTTTGCACTGTGCCTACTCCAGAACGATAGCCAAACTGCAACCTAGAACAAATCTGGTTATCATCCACATATGATTCCAATTTGAAAACTAAAATTCTACCTAAAGTCTTAAATGAACTATCTAAAAGAGAAATACGGTGAAAGCAACTAGGAAGATTCCTATTCAATTTTTAAAAACTGGGACAACTACTGCCTTTTTCCAGGACAGAACTGAATGCCCTACAATAACTGTTTTAATAACAAGTGTTAACACTGGGGCCCAGAAAGAACTATCGTCCGTGTATATTTCCAAAGGGACTCCATCTGGACCTGAGGGGCTTATTTTAATTGTTTAAATAACATTGTGCATTCCTATGGACTGAATGAATTGGATAAAAGCCTCTGGATCACAGCATGGTTCCACAGGGATGGAAATATTAGATACAGACCTGGGCATATCAATGAGGTTCCATCTCAGGCATCATCTTCTGATCTGATTTTCCAAAACTGCACTTGAGATTTATCCTAGTAAGTTTGAGTTCAAACGTATTGGTGGCTGACTTAGATTTTTGCTTGTCTTTCTTTTCTTTCTCCCCTATATCCAAAGTTACTGTTGTACGGTGTTGTTTTCTTTTTTGTGTGCAAAGGTGGACTTTGAATATCACGGTTCCTTACAATTAAGTGTAGCCCCGGTTCTGAGCATACACACTGGTTCCTCTTTTGCTTAGATTTGTTACAGACCTGTGAAACATTACCCTTGTCGCTTGAATACTCTGTAGATTCTGTAACTTCATCATTTAACTTTGATATATCCCTTTGGGCACATGGGCCTAAAATGTACAGCTGGGGTGAATGATTGCCTTCTGGCAGAGTCTATTTGACCTTCAACCAAAATAATTTCGCAGTCAATTGTCCCCATAACTGTAGTCAAATAGTTTCTAATGGACCCCAAACCAATATCATGCAGCCTCCTTTTTCCAAGGGAGGATTTGTTTTCCACTTACCCATCTCACTTTTGGGCAGAGCAGGACACTGTTAGCTCCTAAACACTATCTATGATATTCCTGTTATTAGCAGCATCTCACGTCATTTCAGTTAAGTGATTTATACCCTGCAGCAAACAGACTTGACTATCAAATCAGAAAATGCCAGATAGGCAGATATCTGTGATATATCTGGTATCTGGCCAACAAGATAGCAGGAGACATGTACAGCCGCTCCACCCTAAATTCAGATCACTATGGCCTGGGAGTCTTTAAAACCCAGACTCAGGTGAGGGCTTTCCTGGATCTGATTGAGTATTACTGGAGGTTGTCAAAGGATATGGCACCATTGTGACTCTAATGACAGAGTATGCTTGCAAGAAGGAGCCATAGAAACTGATCTGGACAGAGTACAGCGGCAGGTGAAGCCAGAGCTCCAGAGCATCCCCAAGTGTCTGGTCAGGATACACTATGGTGGAGTTAGGAGGCTTCCCCAGGAGTTTGAGCAGGCTCCTCTGTCTTGGAGCCAGGAAGTGAGTTCCAAAGTCTTGACAAAGGGGCTTTGCTTGATGCTAGGGATTTACGCTTTAGGTGATCCCAGGGGATCTTCTTCTTGAGCAGCCATCATGTAGCATCAGCACCAGTGGTGGTCCTTTCCCATTAATTTCTCACTGCATAGGCTTCACCCCAGTCTTTGGTAGTCAGGGAATTGTTTCTTTCTGACAGAAGCTGCGTGGGTCGCTCCTGGCACGAGAGCAACGTTTTTGACTAGAAATATCACAAACTGAACTTTTAAAATCGTTTTTACTCTGCTAGTTTTTAAATGTGTACTATTGCACTGATTGCTGATTTGCACTGTGTGGGAATTGAGGGGGGATCATTTGCCCGCATAATTTGTCCACCATCTTTGTAGGTCAGCTTTCTAGTCGCTGAGCCTACCAGGGCTCTATTAAGCCCAATGAAGCGACCGCGCAGGGGACGCGCACAGCGGGTGCGCCGCTGGCAAGCCAAAGGCACGCCACTGGCAAGCCGGTCTGCGCCCGTACTTGCCCATTCGGGACCAGGGGCCAGAACCCCTGCCCATCTCACACTGGAAATACTTCGGTACAGCGCAAACCAACTCAAACAACTGAACTTAACCCCAGGTCCCGCCTGTCTTCACTCTATCGCTCCTGACTTCTGGAACTACAATTGTAAGTATTGCTCTTATAGTCTTAAACTCCCCACTCACATTAGTCCATGCTGCTATACCACACCAAGTTTTCAAGCTATATTTATTAAACTGTTGTTCTTTACCAAAACATGCTGAGGAAGTGTCCCTGCTGCTTATGGAGGAAAGCCCTGATGCTCTATTCCTCACGGAAACCTGGCGAAGCACAGCCTCTAATCCTGACATAGTTCAAGCTCTTCCTCCTGGCTACATAATCCAGAGGCTAGATCGAATTAATGGTAAAGGGGGTGGAATTGCTATCATTCTAAAGAACTACCTCATTTGTAGAACCTTTGGAAGCCCTATTCTAGACTGTGAAAACCTTCATTTTTCAATAGGATTCACAACTACGCTAGCTCTGTCTGGGATCCTGATTTATCGCCCCCCCCAGGATCTATAGGCCAACTGTAACTCACTTGCAGAAACGGTTCCCAAACTAGCAAGCTCCACTACTAACTTCACCATTCTTGGAGATTTCAATATTCACTTCGATGACTTAACCTCTAAAACTGCAACCAAATTTATCTCAGACTAGCGGCCTTACAGCTCACTCAAAAAGTACTGTCTGCAACACACTCAAAAGGACACCTCCTAGACCCCATTGTCTTGGGTCTGAAGGAGCTATCCTGTCAAGCCCCAATACCCATTCCTTGGTCAGATCACTTTCTCATCCCCTTTTCCTGGTCTGGTTGTTTACCCAGGACACTCCCCCAACGCGACTTGTACAAACTAAGTCCCGCTGCTGGTCAAAACTTCCACTGGACACCTGGATATCAACCCTGGAGAGATCTAGGCCTGCTCTAGTCTCCGATCCGATAGCGGCCAAGGAGAAATTTGGCAACTGGATTAACAGCTCACTAGACTCAGTCCTTCCCAAAACAATAATCCAGAATTAAAACAAATCTGTAAAAGGACAGAGAGAGGCTGGAGAAGGAATTTTTCCCCAGACAAGAAGAAGGAATATGAGAATGCTATCAAAACTTATAAAATTGAAATTAGAAATACCCAAGCTCTCTACTACGAGAAGATCATAGCTTCTTCTGCCAACTCCCCCGGTGAAACATTCCAAATTGTCAAGAAATTAATGAATGTTCCCTCTCTCCCCGACTCCCCCACTATTTCAGACCAATGCTGTAATGAAATGGCGGAATTTTTCCACAACTAAATCAAGACTATCTACGGATCCTTCTCTTCCACTAAAGAACCCAATCTCACCCACTGCGATAAGCCCTACATAAGGACAAGGATACATGCTTAGTAGCTTTTCTTACAATGGACTATAATTGTCTGCTAGCCACTGCTGATCGAGTAAAAAGCGGGTCACCTAACAACCCTACTCCACTTAGGATTCTCAAACAAGTAACAGAGACAGTTGGCCCGGTCATTTTAGACCTGATTAACTCATCCATCTCATCCGCAGTAGTCCCCTCCTCCTGGAAAAAAGCCATGGTCAAAGCTCTCCTGAAGAAATCTACCTTAGACCCTGACTGCGCGTCCAACTATCGTCCTATCTCCCTCCTCCCCGGAATTGGAAAAAATCTAGAGAAATATGTAAATATCACACTCTCTGCCTACTTAGAATCCAACCACCTCCTCCACCCAACCCAAACAGGATTCCGTCCTGGTCACGGCACAGAGACAGCTCTCCTAGCTGTCATGGAAGAATCAAGAAAAATTCTCGATTCAGGAGGATCATCTGCCGTGATCCTTTTGGACCTGAAAGCGGCCTTCGATGCGGTTAATCACCGTATCTTGATTGACCGACTCAGAAATCTGGGTTTGTCTGGAATAGCCCTAACCTGGCTGATGTCATTCCTGGAAGGGCGATCCTTCCAGGTATTTGAGGGTGGAACCACCTCCAAACCTTGGCCCCTTTTTTGTGGAGTCCCACAGGGCTCCTCTTTAAGCCCAACACTTTTTAATGCCTATATGGATCCACTGGCAGAGATCATACAGCCCTACGGAGTGAATATCGTAACATACGCTGATGATACTCAACTAGTGGTTTCACTTAACCACCCAGATACATCTTCATCCCGCCTCTGTACTTGCCTTGAAGAAGTGGCCAAATGGATGAACCACTCCTACCTGAAGCTAAATGGTGACAAGACAGAGCTTATGATCCTTGGTAACCCGTCACTATTCAGACCTAATAGGATGTGGCCGACTACAATGGGATCAGCACCCATCCCCAATTCAAATATAAAAAGCCTGGGGTTCTGGCTGGACTCAGACCTTACTCTCAAAGTCCAAACCAGAAAGGTAGTCGCCGCCTGCTTTGGCATTCTAAGAATGCTACGTAAAGAACTCCCACTGCTCCCCTTTCAAGCTAAGAAACTTGCAGTCCAAGCGCTTATTTTATCACGCTTGGACTTTAGCAATGTACTTTACCTAGGTGCCCCAGAAGCAGTATTTTCCATACTTCAAATGATCCAGAACTGCGTGGCAAGAATTCTCATGGGAATTCCCTACCGACAGTCAGCCAAACCTGCCATGAAAGCTCTACACTGGCTGACCATGCGAGAGAGAGTCCATTTTAAAGCTCTTAGTATCACTCACAAACTGCTTTGAGGGAATGGACCCAAGATCATCTCCCCCCTGGGCAAACCTTATCAAGCCAATAGGCCTTTACGCTGAGATGAACTGCACTTGGCCTTTGTACAAAGGATCAAAAGAGCCAGAAGCGGAGGTCGGCTCTTCTCCTATAATGCCGCCATGCTCTGGAACTCTCTTCCCCTTCAGCTGCGAAAAGAAACTAAACATCTGATCTTTCGCAAGCTGTTGAAAACCTGGCTCTTCCCCAGATGAGCCTCAGAAGCTTCTCTCACTTCTTAGCGCTGGGATGCCTATGGGTAGCCATGCGCTCTATAAATGCTACTTCATATCATATCATATCGTATCATCCCGATGGGCCGTGGCTCAATGGGGGGACTTCATTCCCTCGGGATTTACGCCATATGTCAATCCCTAATCCAGGAGTTCACGGGGGAGCTCCTTAACAGGCTGCCATCTTTGGTATCTGTTAGTGACTAAACACTGACAAGGTCTTTTAAGTTGCCTTCTTGGTTGCTTGAGTCAAGTTTAATCCCTCGTAGTAGCCATGATGTCACCTTGCACTGAGCAGTATTTATAAAAGATGTAATGTGTCGACTTAAAAGTTCCCCATTTAAGAGTGAACACCTACAAAGGGAAAACAAAATCCTTGTCTATATTGCAGGACTTTATATAAAAGGAAATGGAATAAAATAAATCAGCAGGATTCTGAACACCTTCCAGAAAAGGGATGGAGAAAAGGGAGAAATAAAATAGCCAAGCAGAGTGTAGGTGTAGAAATCTAGGAGAATGTGAAAACAGATAAAAGCAAAAATAAAAGACAAAAATAGTAGCAGAGGCAAAAAGTGTAATGCAAAATAGGAGAACAAACACATTGCGATGTAAATGTAAATCCAGTATTTGTAAATCGCGAACAGTTGCCCTAGGGCATCCAGGCTCTGGGGGCCGTCGGGAAGATTAAGCGAGCTATTGCCCAGAGTCACATGGTGCTGAGCTGACCTACCACCGGTGCTGGGGATCGAACCATGAACCCCTGTGCTCTGGACTCAGATGCCCTGGCCGCTGCGCCACACCTCTTCCACTGCAAAGCATCCAGCACTTTATGATGTCTCCTTATATATGATTTTCACAGGTATTGAGATACCAGAAAATATCTCTATCTTATCTGGAAAAGGTAACCTCTATTTACATTCTTTTGGAAAGCCACTGTCATGGAGAAGGCTGGATATAAGACTTAGCTAGGACCCCTTTCTTTAAATCATGACCGTTGCATGAAAAAGATGCTTGAATTTTACAAATTTTGACCTGTGGTGGCTTTCTCTGTCCTGCTGCCACCATCCAGGCATGCTACGCAAGCTACCTCAAACAACACCCTCTGAGAGGCCTTAAAGAAAGAGAGACCAGGGAATATAAGGATGAGCAGTACTCTGAGCTCATCGATTTCTGGCCTCTGGAAAGTTCCTCGCTCCGTTCCTTGCTAATGTACAACACAGTATCAGCCAACACAATAAAATACTGGCGGGCAGGTGGAGGGGGTGCAGGGGAGAGAGGGAGCCAGCGGTAACCACGGGGGAGCATGCGGCAGGGGGAGGGAGACCGGGTTAACAATAAAAATGAAAACTCACCTGGTGCTGCCGCCTGACATGCGGTCCTATGATGCTGGTCCTGGAGTTCCTGAGAAAGCATCAGACTCATATCCAATCCCTGCTCTGCTCTCATGTGAGGGTGAAAGGGCCTGGCCCATACGTTCTTGGCCTGTTCTAGAGTCACAATATGATGTTTCTTTTTCACAGCATGAAAGTGTAAAGGTGTGTAAAGGTTGTTAAGGCAACAACCAATTAGCTAAATATTCCTTTTGATACGTAATACCTCACCGACAACTACTTATGGTTAGTTCATTTATTACAGAGCCAAAAAGAGCTGAATGTCAAGACATCTCAATAATGAGTATCGAAATATAAAGGAATCAGCATGAAGCCAGTTCTACATATCCAGTTTAAACTGCACAACATAAACAATACAATTAATTCAAGAAGCAAAATACAGAAAATCAGGAAGCATGAGTCCAAATTTCCCTGCATCGAGGGTTGGTGAGTAAAAGCATTAACTCTGCCCCTACTGTTTCACTAAGGTGACATCCCTAACTAAGCATTTTCAGGAGGAAGGATAAAAGGTGGTAGCACCTGGAGTCTTCCTAAGAAGTTTCTCCACGATCAATGGGTCAAGTAGCATAAAGCTACCAAAGACAGAGCTTGTTCTAAGATACTCTCTCTCTGACGGTAAATAAGAAGTGGTGCCCTATCCCTAATTACAATGTACAATTATTCTCAGGTGGCATTCCCATGGTGCACTTTGGATCACGCCATCCACCCTGGGCACAATCCTGAAGGAAGATTTCCATTAAGTCGACATTGTGCTTTTCCTTGCAACAGTTTGTCCTTGGTACACATGCCTTCTCCTGTGTGAAACACAACAACCTTTTTTTATTTGCTTAAACCATACGATTGTAACTTCTTCTCTCCTGGACTAACTAATTAAGCGAAGGCATTATTCTATCTAGTGAGAGCTCTTTTTTCACCTGCCAACCAAACAGAACAAAGAAAAATTCCACAGAACACATGACATTGAAACTGTTATTTCTAAATTGAGAGTCTCAGGGACTTGCATTTCAGGCCTATGAAATTCAGCTAACATAAGAAACCATCATATAAGCTTTATGAATTCACATGACTTTAGGGCACTTTCAACTAATGCATTTACCTACGTATGAAATTACATGATTAATAAGCACTTCTAAAAGATGTGTAATTGTCAGTTGCACAACACAGGTTCTTTGTAATAATGATTCCTGCTAGTTACATTCATTTTCCATGTTGATTCTTCATGTTTCTTTTCAATGGCCTAAAATACATCACGTTTCCATGTGAATACATTTCACAATTCTAGCACTTCACGTTAATACAACAAATGATTATATGCGGGTGTGCTATACATATGATTATGATGCACTCCTATAAATGAGATAAAATCTCTGTGCTATGAGTGCTATCAAGAGCTGCACAGAGATCGGCCTGAGAGGGCTGAAAAGACACTCGGCTCAGCTCAGGGAGTCTGTGGGGTTTAATGCAGCCGGAATGGAGAAACCTAAGCGGGCATGTGTGTTTGGCCAGCCTGAGGCAGCCGGCCATACACGCATGCGCACTTAAAAGTGCACGTAGCACTCCTCCTCCCCCCTCCCATATCCCAGCCCCTCCCCCCCCGCACAAGCTGACTCAGACCCGGCAAATGAAAAATAAAACAATATTAAGATATTGTTTTATTTTTCAATGTATGGCTCAGTGTCAGTGGGGCGACGCTCCTCCGCCATTGCAGAGGAGCCGCTCCTGGTACAACAAAAAGACATGTGCATGGTATGATTTTAGGTCATAACTGGGTTTTGTACATTACAATGACAAGATCTAATCTTGGTGACATATCTCAATAGAAAGTGTACAATAGCAGTGGGTCAGACCAATTGCTGACTTGTTAGATTTGCAATGAAAAATTAAATTATCATCTTTTAGAACCTCGCCGATGGAAGAACATTGTAACCATCTACTCAGAAGTCTCGACTAGTACCAAGGCCTCATAACAAATAGCCCAGTAATCCCGTTTTGGCCAAAATGGGACTACAAAAGGTGCTTTGTTACCACACCTGGGATTCCATAGTGTGGTAACACTGCATGGCATTTCAGGTGCAATCTGTTAGAATGTATAGCTGAAAATATGGTCAGATTTACATGCAGAATGGGGTGTGGTAATAATGATTTAAAAATGTTATTCATCTGTCCACGAAGTTCATTACGAAGATGTTAAGGATTCCACAGAAGTACTGATAGTTGCTAATACTTCCGTGATTGAGAAGCCTGCACGTATTAATACTGCTATTTAATTGTGGGCTAGTCTTCATGACGGCCTTGGTGGGATAATTCTTTAGGTAGATAATTCTTTCTTGGTCACTATCCATTTACAATGCTTTTGAATCCTAAGGAAATAGCAGCAGGGTACACCCTTGGGTCTCCTATCATGAAAGTTATGTAACATTCAAAGGAAAAATACAAAATAAGTCATTTTTTGGTAGTATAATTCGCTAATACCACATGTCAAAAGGTCAGGGAGTCTACCAAGCACTTCCCACTATGCTAGCATGTTCTATATTTAAGTTGTCTTTCTTCTTCCACCAAGTAGAGACACATGCACTAAAACACATAACCTTGTCACTAGTTGATATTTTGACCTTCCACTTTAGATTTTCCCTTTCCTGGAAGAGTACTGTAGGATTATGTGGTCGTATAAACAGGTATGCAACTTCATAATTCTCTTTAGTAGAAACGTCTCTTGGAATTAATATTTGAGTTTTGAACAAATTACACCAGGATTAACCTGTTAAAATTGTCTGGTAAAAAGGCCAGAAAGAAAAGTGAAATGTGGTAATCAGTGTGCAAAAAGCAGATGCTGCATGCTATTCGTCTTTTCGACATGCAAAACTCTAAATAGATGGAAATCACAATCCCTGGTAATTACCACAACCTACTGTGTTGGTATTTAACGGGGTGGTTAATACTCATGCCTCTGCCTTGCAGCTCGGAAGGAGCCAGTCAACTCTGATGTACCAAGATTCTATTTGCCAAAAAAGTGATCGCAAAATGGCGACTTTATACAAATGAAATCTGATTTTGTAAGCCAACCAATGTGCTAATAGGTTGGTTCACAAAATCATCAGTCACAGGTTGTCCCAGAATGACCTGAGTTATCAGTATTCATTTGGAAGGTCGCAATTTGTGACTCCGGGTGATTGGTTGCAAACGCATGGATGTTGGCCTGCCAGAAAACCATCTCCATGTTTCAATCCTATATGGGTTTGCGGTTGCAAACCAATAGATTTTGGAATTTAAACGGCTGTATTCTTGAGTACATCAGGCCCTTTCTCTCGAATTATCCTTGGAATTGCTGTGATGATCCGGCAAGGGGGATCAGATTGTTAAAGGGACTAAAAGCCAATTGTAGGGGAGTCTGCCTCACTGGTACCCTTCATTGCATTCATTTAAAACGAGGTCTCCAGAAACAGGACACCTTTATTTTTACTGTTACCACGCTACTGTCAATTACAACCACTTTTGTTTACAAGCTGAAAGATGTTGTGGTATGTTCAGGCGACTCCCAAGTCTGCATGGTAACCGTGCGTGCAATGAGTGAAGAGGCTTCGAAATCAACAGTAAACACGCAGAGCATCCTTGCGTGGCAACTGAATATCTCTTAGGTTTCGAGGTCCTTGAAGACCAGTATTAAAAAAAAATGCAATCTGGATCCCCGATGTGCTGATTGATATGTAGAGTGCAGGGCTGCCGTTTTTTTATATGAAAATGTTCTATTTGCAGTCCGTGTCCTTGCATTCACAGTGGCAGCATGTCATCAAGGAAGCAGTGTCATTTGATTGATAAACTGGATGATTGTACCACTTCTAAATGATGCACCTTAGGGCATGCACCATCTGGTGTGCGGCAGATGGGGATGCAAGGCACTGGTCAAAAGCCCATTAACAGAGGGCATTGCTCATCAGCAGCAAAACATCTGGCTGTGTTGATAGACATCAGTTTGTTCAAAGTTTTACTTCCGTGCACCACTTATATTACTGCCGTTTGATTGTGTGTTATTCAAAAGCACTTATTTTATTTTTTAATAGGAGACCCCGTTCATTTCCATTACATGCTGTTCAACAGTAATCAATTATTAAATTTGAACCTAATCTTTCTATACCCTTGCCTTTTAAACAACTCTTTACTGGAAAGATTTTCCCTTTTTCGTGTGAATATTTGACTTTTAATTGTTTGGGAATGGATTCTGACAGCGTGGCGTGTAATATATATTGTCTCAAAGTAAATACGTGTTTGGTAAAAGACTCTCAATTTGTATCTACAAAATTGCAAACACTTTTATTAATAAGAGCAATACATTTAGGCTGTCAACCTGACTGTGAGCTATACATGATGCCACATTCTGCACATAATTAGCCCCCACATTACACTTTATATAGCTTTATATATGCTCTAGGTTCTGTGGTATCCTCAGGTATATATCCGTGCATAAGCCGATCCCTGTTTCTGAAAACAATATGTCCACAGTGATATGAGTTAATTTTGAATCATTTTTTGAACCCATTCATGTCCTGTTTGTAGTTTACATCTGTAGAAAGTACAACCTATAAGGTGAAGTATACCCCTGCCTCAGTTGAAGGCTCATTTCTGCTTCTTCTTACAAACTGTACTAACAGAGTAATTGAATCGGTCAGGGTTATACGAGGTTCAGTCATCCTAAGTGTGTGTGTGGAATTTAAGTATACACCTGTTAACATTACTTGTGATCTCTTTTTTTTCTTTTTTTATTAAGAGCAGGAAGAAAACACACTGTCCATGACATCATAATGCATACAAAAGCAGTAATATTCAAAATTAACATCTAGAGATTAAAAAGATATGGATAGATGTTTAAAAACAGAATTCTGTAACAGTTTATAATCCTTAATACCCTGTTTCTACATGATTCGGCCCCATAGATCTAAAAAGAAAATAACACAACCCTATTAGCCGCATTTTTAAAGTGCCTGTGCAACTAGGCAAGACAATTTCCAAAATACCAAGAGAAAGACAATACAAACATCCAACGTTTTTTAAAGTGCATGTGCAGCTAAAACTAAGAATTACATGAGTAAAAAAAGAAGAAGCCAATACAAATGTTCAGGAACTCCATAAAGTGCAAGTGCGACAATCAACATCAGTTTTACTGACTATTGTGCATTAATTCATTGCGAGCTACAGATAATTTCATCAAACCTACTCTAACTCAGATATACACATTTTTTGACAGACCGCTCTAAATCTTATTGTAGCTCCTGCACATTTTAATAATCCATTGTTTAATCCTAGGTTGTTTACTAGTTTTCCAATTTTGCAGCACTAAGGACCCGGCAACCGCTAAAGAGATTATTACAAAATCTGCTGATATTTTGTAAAGCATTGCACCTCTGGCGACACCCCAAATAGAACCAGCCTAGGTGATGGATCAATAGTTAACAACAAAAATTGAGAAATCATACCAAAAACCTCCTTCCAAAATTGCTGCAGTTTACTACATCCATAAAACGTATAAACACATCCTCCTTCATCCAATTCATGTCATCTAAAACATCGATTTGGAGAAGTAGGAAACATTTTATGCAATCTCAGAGGAGAATAATATGCTAGCCATCTGGATAGAAAATTCAATCGTTGATAATTCACCCCTCGCAATGCTTTATTCGAGAATTCGCTTTATTGTCGCCATTCCTTCATATTCAATTTACAGCCACTCTGAGTAAATGTTCTGAAGTTCTTTCACCATAATCTCTTTATTACGAGCTTGCTGATGTAGTAGCCGATACCAAACTCCCACACCCATGACTTTGTTTGACATTTGCTTAGTTATTTGAAGCACGGCTTCACTCAGAATAGTTTAGTTCTTTTCGAGAAATTTCGCAAGCTGAAGATAGCTTAGAAAAAAGCAGTATTTAAGTTGCCGAACTGCAGCCTTATCGACTCCCAAGTAATTAATGTTTGAAGGTTATAAAAATCACCTAGAAGGCCAAAACCAAATTCTTGCCATTATTGGTAGAGTCCTTTTGGCATCATTAAACCTCCAACTACACAATCTTGTATGGGGGTATAAGCATGACATGCTGGAATATTGTTTTAATAAAAAAAAGCACAATCCTCATTAACAATGCCAAAATCATCTTATACCTGTTTTTTTGGGGGCAGTTTTGCTGATCGCAGAATAATGTGGAGCTTTGTGGCGCTTTCTTTCAGCATTTCTATTAGAAAAAAATTATCAAAAACCGAATGTTCTTCTCCTAATTGTGAAAGTAAGTTAAGAAGGAAAGCCTGATAATAAATTGGAAAATGTAGGAGCGCTAATCCCCCTGATGCTACATCGAGCTGTCATATGGGTAGCTGAACCCTGGGGTGCTTGTTATTCCATACAAACTTTCAAATCAATCCGTCCAGTTCTCTAAAATAGGCACTTGGAAATTTCATGGGGAGGTTACTAAAAAGAAACTGAAATAGCGGCAGCACCGACATGTTGACCATAGACACTCGGCCTATCAATGATAAATTCAACAAAGCACACTTTTCCAATAATTTTTTTACTTTTCCTAGCATGGTGGTAGAATTCAGGGAAAAGAGTTGGTCATAGATGTTTGTGACAATAATGCCTAAGTATGTAATTGGATGTGGGCCTCAGCTATGTATCGATATGGGGAGATCAGACGGAACTGAGTTAAATGTAAGGATCTCTGTTTTTGCTCGATTAACTTTATACTCACCTACCCTTGTACATTTCTGGATTTCCTCCATTGCATTCTGTATGCAGGACTCTTCAGCTTTAAGATATCAAATTATATCGTCTGCATACAACTTAATTTTAGGCATACTTTCAATGGGGGGCACAATCAACAAATTATTACTGATTTTGACAGCAAGGGGTTCTATAAACAAAGAAAACAAAAGAGGGGATAAGGGGCAACCCTGTTGCGTGCCTCGTTTAATAATCACCTTCCCTGCCTCAACCCCATTGATGATAATTTTTGCTTCCGCCTGGCTATATAGCTTTTTTAGCATTTGTATTAACTGGGTGGAAAAATCAAACTCATTTAAAATCGCAAATAAAGCACACCAATCCACCTAATCAAAAGCCTTTTCTGCGTCCATCATTAAGATAGCCGCTTTAGTTTTATTAACTGAAAAATAATCAACCGCTTGCATGAGGAAGTATGTATTAGTGGCCATTAGTCATCCCGGAGGGAAACCATTTTGATCCAAGTGGACTGCTTGTTGGGCGCACGGAGCAATCCTTCTAGCCCAGATCTTCATGAACAGTTTGTAATATGTATTTAGCAAACTGATTGGGCGAAAGAAATTTGCATCACAAGGATCTTTCTCCTTTTTGAGAAAAATTACAAGAACTGACTCCTTAAAAATATTAGGGGTATCCATCCCATCCTTGATTTGATTAAACATTTTAATTAAAAAATGGAGTAGTCCTTCGTGAAATACCTTGAATTCTTCAACCGGCAGCCCGTCTGTTCCACTAGCCTTTGCGTTAGACATACTTTCTAAAACTTCCCAAATTTCTGGCTTTTCTATTGTTTTATTCAGCACCTGAATGTGCTGCTGGGATATCTGAGGTAACTCCAGTAATTCTAGATAGGACTTTAATTCTGAGTCCTCAACTACTAATGAGTGTGCATACATTTGTTTAAAATGAGAAAGGAATACCTCAGATATTAAGAAACACATTCACATGAAAAAGGGGGTCCAAGGGAACGTTTAAAGACCTGGCGTGGATATATTCCCCATTCATATACTGTATACAAACCACACTATCCACAGGTCTAAATGAACAACCTACTACTATGATGTGTATTAGAGCTTAAGAGACCTATACACCTCTTCACAGGCTATGAAAAAATAACTTTAAATAGGACGGATTCCCATCACTCACCATTGATGACATGCTTCATTATCTGGGTCTCCTCCTAGTAATACACTAGTGTCACTAAGGGCTGCAACCCTTTCAAAAGGAGAGGGGAGCTCACAGATGTTTTTATATGTTTCAAAGTTTTTGCGATATAACACGCTATATATGATCCTGCAGATGTGAGCAAACAGATTGTGTGGGAATGATAAGTGCAGTCCGAAGTGATGGTAAATGGTGAATTAAAATTGAGCAGTGAGAGAAAAAAAACTTTATTGAATATCTCCCACTGTTTAAGCTTAAAATCAGTGCAATGACAGTCTCCAACAAATAACTGCCTATGAGTGGAAACTCTGGGTCAACATGTTTCAGCCGAAAAGGATCCAATTCATCCTCGGCTTTCTTCAGGACCACATAAATATTGCTACTGCATCAGTGAAAAAATATATGATAATAATATAAATGAAAAAAGGTTGTCTACAAATACAACCTTGTCACCTGTTTTCAGGGATATACGAATTCTATGCAAGTGGCGGTTCAATGTTTGAATCTGAAAAAAATAAATACAAAAACAGTCCACATGTAAGGGTTGTCACAACTTCATTGAGACTCATAAGCTCAACACATCTAGTCGATGCATAGTGACCTAATTTAATCGTCATCTATGATCCTTAAAATATTTTTTAATTATGTACTTTCATGTTTACCAGTTTTGCACCAGAAAAGGACCTCGCCTCGCCTGGCAACGGCTCAGGATAAGGAGGCACCGCTCTATAAGAGAAAAAGTAAAGAACCGCAAATGTTCATGATAACCTTGTTTTCTACTACTCTCTTTTGTCTACTGTTCAAAAAGGACCATGTACACTCATAACGTGTAACCGTAACATAAAAAGAAAGTTTGTTCCTATCTACAATGCTGTCAGTCTTTTAGTAAGATGTGTTCACGGGTGACCTCCCATGCGCATCTCCACTTTATCCAGTGTGGAGACCCATTGTGTATGCTCCCCTTTATCTTATGGAGTACTAGTGAGTAGTCATGACACTATGTACCCACAATACACTCAATCGTGTCAGGTTTATATGATTCCCTACACTCCACAATCTACATCAGCGGTGGCTCGATCAGAGAACAAATAAGCTCGAGCACCATCTGCATATATTAGAAAGGAAAAGTCTCTCTTGTTATGGTTTGTTATGCATGAACATAAACACGGACTTGTCAGACTAGTCCGCAGTATTTTGAGACATGGCTCATCAATAGATACTGCCCGCACATCGGCTCCTGCCAAAAGAGTAATTAACTGGCGGAGGTGCCAATGACTACAAACGGGCTGGCTAAGCTAAATTCGCAGTGTCCATACGGTACTCTCAAGAACGGCAAAGAAAGCATGTTGCAAGTGCAATGATTGCCCCTCACCTGTCTATCGGTACCCCTCGCGGTCCACTGAGCCGTATGGGAAGGTGCCGAATGCCAGTTGATTCCATATTTAAAAATAAGTGGAACTCAGTGTATTGGGCTGTTTGAATCATGTGGTTTCCCTAGGGCGTCATGCTAAGGATCATGGGAATCGTAGTTTGTTAAAACATCCCATGATGTCATTCTCAATATATTGAACAGAGTAGGTCATATGACTACCTCTCTATGGTCGTGATGGGGATCATGGGAATCGTAGTCTGTCTGAATGTCCCGTGTGATGCATAAAATAGGACAAAAGACTATAACCTATCGATAGTGGAATTAAGTCTATACGAATATACATGAACTGTATATATATATATATGTGCTCTAGGGTATCCCAATTAAGTTGACGTTTAAACCTTATTTGTTTCATCTTATAAAAACACTCCTGAGAGTGCCGAGTATTAGGTTGAGCATCATTGAAATATAGCGAGATGTCCCACTCTCTCTTCCGCTAACAAGTCTACATTTATGTAACCCACAAGTCAAGCCATGCTCTCCTGCAACACAGGAGGATTTAATCCTCTGACATAAATGTTGTGGAGCATAGAAATATCATGTTGTGTATTCAAACCCAAATATGTAATTCTTTACAGTCAATGCTCTAAGGTTTCTGTTTCCCTTTTTCTGACGTGTCACATAGCTATATCGAATACTCAGGATATTATTCAGTTGTCATATAATATACATGTCTATAAATATGTGGTGGGGATATAGGTGGTATGATTGAAACATAGAACTGTCACAATCATATGCCCATCTCTACTAAATATCCCCTGAACTAATAGACCAATTTATGAGATAAGACCCAGTACATGGAGAGCCCCAAAGTGCCTGATGTATACCGAGATGTACCGCTAATCTTTAGTGGCTGCATTCAATCAACTGGAGACGTATTGCCCATGTCTCCCCAGCAAACACTGCCGGCTGTATGATATCCAGCCAACAGTACCAGCTTTCTCATAACAAAATTAACAGAGTGAAGAGCAACCCATGGTATCTAATCGTTCAATCCTATTCTGTCATTCTGCAATTTAAAGATCCATTTTTGTTCTCTAGTGAATAAGAATTTGGAGACATCAGACGCGCGAGCACGTGAATCAAAATGGCCACCTTGCGGTGAGCTCCTCCGTGTTTTCACCCGTTTTTCGTTTTAATACGACAAAATTCTGTCAGAATATTGTTTTAAATGAGGTTGCTGCTTTAAATAAGAAACTACCTGCAATGTGAGGAGGATTCAAGCTTGTTTGGACATCAGAAGTGGTGTTTCTACCTCCCTGGTACCTACTCCCAGCTCTGCATTAAGGTACTGCCTGGATTGTCTGTCAAGGGGGCAAACTATACTTCAGGAAAGGGCCTGGCTTGGGCCTAGCCACACCCATAGTCAAGTTTAGCTGCTGCACCAGTCATTTTGAGGATTGCTTCATATCTTTTGCTCTATTTACTCATACACTGTTCAACTTTCATCAAATTTCATTATTTATTCACAAAAATGGAAAATAAAAATCCTCTCAACAATAAAAGGAGACAGCAGGTTTCACCTCCTCCAATAAAATAGAAAGTAGTAGAGTCATCTGAACCTTCACTATCTTTAATTCTGGAAGAAATTCAGGCACTTTGTGCTAATACAGACACTATTGCGACAGAATTAAAAATGTGCGAAAAGAAATGGCGAGTATGTCAATGAAAATATCTGATAACTCAATTGAAATACAAGATAATAAAGTCAAAGTGGACGCTTTTACCCCACTTGTGGCGAAAATATCACCTATGTGCTCACATCTATTGGATATGGAAAATCGCAATAGACAATACAAACCTTCGCATATTTAATTTACCAGAAGAGGTTGAGGGAACTAACTGTCGACTATACTTGGAGAACTTAATTCCTGGTCTTTTAAATATCACATTTCCAGAAAAATTTGAAATTGATAAGGGTCACAGAATTCCTTCACATCGCAACCCTCAAAATACCAAGCCTAGACAAATAATATTTAAAGTTCTTCGTAATCATCATTTGGTTCTGATCAGAAAAGGAGCAAGAGAAATTCCCTCATTGATGTCAATGGTAATAAAATGTTTATTCATCAAGATTTTGCTGAGGAAACTGTTGCAATACGTAAGGAATTTACTGATTTTCACCCTCAATTAAGAAGCCTTTGATACAAATGCGGCCTGTTTGATCCCTCAACAATGCGCATTTGGAAAGATAATTTTTCAAAATGCTTTCAGCGTCCTGAAGAACTGCAACATTTTCTAGATCAACAATTACAGCATTCAATGCACACTCATGGCCCTACTACTTTACTTTTTCCCAGTATGATCTTTTCTGACAGATTTATAAATAATTCATCGTATTTTGGGCTCTAGCGGTTCCGGTCATGCTTGTAGAGCGTGTGTGCATTTTACTGTTCATATTTATGTATTTTTATTTGTCTCTTTTTCTGTGTTTTATTTTCTCCTTTCCCTTTTGCGTGTTCTGGAGCTACTTTCTTCTTAACATATGTGCCTTTTTATTACTTTCCTCTTCTTAACTTTTTCTCTCTCCTTTTCTTCTGTTATGGCTAATATTAAAGTAGTTTCATTAAATGTTAAAGGTTTATGCCATCCAGTGAAGCATACACAAATTTTAGATTATTTAGGTAGTTGCAAAGCTGATTTTTGTTTTTTACAAGAAGCTCATATAGATGATAAAATCTTAGATTATATGAAGAAAAAATGTGTTGACAATATTGTTTCTTCTCCTGCTAATGGCAAGAAAAATGGTGTAGCTATACTATTTGCAAAAAAATCCCATTGCCAAATTTTGAGCAAAATTACAGATACGGATGGGAGATAGTTAATCATTAAAGTTAAAGTTCATGATTCTATCATATGTTTATTAAATGTTTATGGTCCTACAGTGGATGATCCTGTTTTTTGGACTAATATTTCAACTGAGGTTTTAAAAATTGGTAATGTGCCTTTTATTGTTGCAGGTGATTTTAATGTCATATCTGATCCTTTATTAGATAGGTTATCTCATACTAAATTCCATCCTCCTAAGGTTTATTTTGCTTTTAAATCATTTCTTCAAACCACTAAGGCGCCGATTCCGATCCTGTATTTTGTTTTCCGTACTACTCGTATCCGTAATTTTTCCCGTACGAATCGTACAAGTCCAATCCCACCCATGAAGTACGATTCGTACGGGAAAAATACATACGGATCGGCCCGATCCGTACGAATTCGATCAGGAAAAGTTGTACGAGACGGACCTGGACACTTTTCCGTACGAAGCCTAAAAATACAGTCCGACTGTACAAGTACGATCCGTACCTGCTTTCCGATTTAGGATTCGTACGGAAAACGTCCCGTACATGGGGAATGACTTCACCCGCTACAAAGCAAACATTGTACGATGCGTATCCTGGGAAAAGTAGTTCCTGGGGTGCAAGTCGTACAGGGGTACGAGTCATACAGGCCCCCCCATGCATATGTATGCACCTCTCAACAACATCGCGTATGTACACACCATACAACAACATAATCGCATATGTACGGTGCATACCCCAACATCGCTAATGTACGCACCCCACAACAACATCATCGCGAATGTACGGTGCGTACCCCAACATCACGTATGTACGCACCCCACAACAACATCATCGCGTATGTGCGGTGCGTAGCCCAACATCGCGTATGTACGCACCCCACAGCAACATCATCGCGTATGTACGGTGCATACCCCACGTCTACAGTGCACAAAACATGGAAATGACTGACCTGGCCACATCCAAACAGGCAAACAGAGGGGCAAACTCACAACCACCCCTTATAACACACCCACCAAAAATTCAAACTGAGGCCCACCCACAAATGTACCAATAAAAAGGGCCCACATACACAAACCATGAGCCTTTGCAACAGACTCACTGCAGCTAGAGAGCTCACACCAACAGCTGCACCCATCCACCTTAACATATACACCTTCACACAACCTCCTTCACACATATCCCCCTCTTCACATTCAGACCCACACCTTCACATTCAGACCCACACACCCACAACCATCCACACCCTCACCCCACACCAAGAATCCAAAGTTCACAAGGGAGGGGCTGGAGATCCTTGTCAATGAAGTCAACAGAGTCGAGCCACAGCTGTTTGGAACATTGGTCAGACAGACCAGCATAGCCGAAAAATCACGCCTGTGGCAGAGGATCTTCGATAGGCTGAATGCTGTTGCACCTATCAGAAGGACCAGGACTGAATGCCAAGGCATGTGGTACAATCTGCGGAGGGCGGTCAAGTGAAAAATGAATGATGACTACGCCCAGAGCAACATCATTGGAGGTGGTGGGCCCCGCAGACCAGTACATTTCCATCCCTGGGAGGAGTAGGTGATGGCCCTGCTTCCGCCGGTGGGAGTACATGGACTTAAAGGAGTTCCAGAGCCTGGTGAGTACACAAACAACTTACGTAACATGGGGGTAATGGCATCCACACCCCAACTACACAAAATGCACGCAACTACCCCCAAGCCCTCACCGGCAAGAACCACAGTCAAAAACAACGCTAATGCCAATAACATGTGTATGCCCCATTGAGAAAGCAATGCCATGCTATGTCCCACGCTACACGAAGCACCAACCCAAGAATGGATGTCCCGTATGCTGGGAGGGTGGGTGTTACAAAACGCATTGTTCAACTCCAAATCAGACACAATTGCCCTCATCCCATATGGCCCAGGTACATACCCATGCACCATGCGCAATGCACAGGGATTGGGAAAAGTACTGACAAGATAGCTGACACTTGGAGCGGGTGTAGACAGCACAAGGCCCTCCTGTGACCAGTGCAAACACAAACACCAAGACAACAAGGTCAGATATCTAGGACAGGAACTCACACTCACTGTCATGGCAGCATGCTCCATGGGGGGACAGCTACATCACCTGGGAGCCCCAGTGCCAAATCACACTACACCCACCAGCAGGCCCTGTCACACACACCCCTGGGACAGGCAATGGATTTACCCACTGTCACAATGGACATGTAACACAACAACACCAATACATAGCCGAAGAAGCATCCAAGCCAAAAATCTACATCTCAAAGACTCAGGAGAACATATCAATCTGTCCCCCGCAACATACCCATCCACAAGTGAACATTGAGGAGAATGCTAGGCACATACAACTACCTGGAGGTGCTGCAGCAGAGTTTTCTGTTGAAAATTTATCGAGTTTAAAGCTCCAGTTTCGTTTATATGTTTTGACTAAATTTATTAATTTAGAAACGTTAATTCATAGTTTGTTTTGTTGAAGTCGAACTAATCAACACTACTAATGAGAGAAACTACACGTGGCAATGCATATATGTTGCTTAATAATAATGTGCGGTTCTAATTAAATGAATGTTGCAGAGTGCTATTTGTTTAAAGCACAAACGCTTTTTAAATAACGTGTACTAATGCTTTATTGCGTTGCAGAAGGCTAGGTAATTACATACACATATGGGTATTAGTGGGGATTGACACTGTTTAATCATTATGCTGAGGTAACATTGTTTTGTGTTTCTTTTAATTAAGATGGTCCGTTTGGCCTAAAACAAGATGGCTGCCTTTTACAGCCTGCACTCGAGTGATTGAGTTTTGACGGAAGGCCTTGCTGAAAATGGTCGAGAGTCACCTGACCACAGCCTTTGTCTGGTTAGAAAATCTTCCGTGAGGACAGCAGCTCTGGGAAGGCTTCCAGCTGGCCTTGGACAAGGATAAAGTACAATGAACATTGTCCAGTCTGCGGTGACTTTGCTAAGATATCAAGGAAGAACATTTACGAAAGTAACATTTGCAAACTCGAGTTTCCTTCTTCCGTCTTTTTATTTTTGTGATTTTTCCTGAGCGGAGGTTTTCTAAATGTAACCGAGAGACTTCCTTTCCTGCTCGCTCTGCTCAGTGGCTCAACGGATATCTAATTCTTGTTTGAAACCTTTTGTTCGCAACATTCTTTATAAATATGTTAGACTAGAGAGGGTCCATGTTCGTTCGTTAGTTTCCCATTACGTCCATTGCATTCATTGCGTTCAATTGCGTTTGGACTTCTTCCTGAACCTATGCTGAGGACGGCAGCTCGAGAGACTTTACCGAGAGACCTGTCCTGACCCATTTTAGCTAGAATAGGTAACTATGAGAATAATGATTTTGCTAATAATTGATTTTTCATTTGAATTAATTTAGATAAATGAGCATTTGATTGAATTACAGTGTTGGGTGTTTATTTCTTGTCATTTATTGAGTTCCAAATGTATTACTTACGTTTAAAATCATGACTCATGGCAATAACTTTATGGTCGCATTGACCTCATTGTAGATGCAGATTGGTTTAGGTTTTCTCTCCTTTATTCAGTGTGGATAGAGTAAATAGCATGAGTTTCAGTGTGATGGGCCCTAGCGTATGATGTATGTATGTGCGTGTGACTGTAGATTTACTCTGTCTGTGGAAGCAGGGAGATTTTATATGCGCCGATCTGCAGCAGAGGAACAGTGCCAACTTGAATGTGTATGAAACATGAATGTTGCATGAAACAGCATTAACATTGTCTGTCTCTCACACACAGGGCAACATGATGATTCTCCCCCCAACAATGGGGGTAAAGAATCACAGTCCCAGGCTCGGGAGGAACTTGATCCCACCGGCAGCGACGCCTCTCAACACTCCGCGGATGACCCGACCGACCTGGACCCTCTGGTGTCAAAGCCTCTGCAGCACCTGGTTCAGGAACATCTGTGCCAAACACCACCCCCATTCCTGCCACTTCCCAGGAGACACCGAGAAGCCCTGCCCGCAGTGAACTGCTGAGCCAGTCTGACCAGGAGGGACAAGGTGCGCCGGGCATCCAGGAGGAGGCAGACAACACTGCCACTGCCATCCCTCAGGGGTCCCGTACACCCGATGTGCCCACAACAGCAGCCCAGGCTCGTGTGGGCAGGGGTGGTGGGAGTGGAGGCAGGTGGAGGCGAGAACCTGACCAGCCAGCTGAAGGGACCGGTATGTCACACATAGACAACATAATGGACGCATACCGGCGTGACACCAGGGAGTTCAGCCAGGTAGTGGTGACCCTCACAGAGATGAAGAACCAGCAGGCTGAGCAACACGCCAGTCAACAAGAACACCAAGGACGGATGAAGGCAAGACTGGTTGAGCTCCTGGCGGTGCAAAGGGACATAAGCCATTCACTCCGTCGGATCGCCGACAACATGGGCAACACTCCCTGTGCCACCAGGTGAAGACCACCACCAGCCACAGGGAGGGAGGAGGAGGAGGATTCGTCCGACGGAGCGTCCCAAGCATCGTCAAGGCCTGCATCTGAGGGTCCCCGGAGGAAGGTGGGTCATCCACGGAAAAGACCGTGAGAGGCAGCAGACCATCCACATGTCCCAGGTCACCTGGCGTGGCACCTGGCCTCCATGTGCGACAGCATCACCTCATTGACTGACATCATCTGCCACATGGACTTGCTGGTCACAGTCTAACCAATGATGCCAAACACTGTGGCCTGGACTCTGATGACTTCAAATGCCAAGGATCCCATCTCCCCCTGTGAACGTTGGATTCTATGGTCCCTGTATTGCACCTTTTTATGTGCACAAATCACGCCCCAGACCTATAATAAAAAAATGTATAATTGTAATTTGATGTTGCAGTCATTTAGCATGAGTCCATAACATACGTGTGGGGATATGTCAAAGTATGCCTGGTGTGGAACTAACTCCAGCCATCCATACACTTGGATCTGAGTCCGGTCGAGGACACACATGGGTCACAATGTATCACCAAATACAGACATGGAGCCCAATACTCACCCGTGATGGCCTCAAGCTGCTGAGGGGGAGCTTGCAATACTGCTCAGATAGACCAATTTGGCAGAGTATCATGAAGGTGTAGAGGTCATGGGTCATGTTTAGGAGCCCAGGGAGGGAGTCCCAGGTCTGGTTGGTGAGGTGGGAGAACTATCTCCTGCATGCAGTTGTTCTGTGGATGTGATGAATGGTGGCCAGGGCAAGGTGGGCTGCACGGAGTTGGGCCAACGGGGTGTTGGATGACAGACGTCCAAGGTTGGTTTTGGGTCTGGGGTTGTGGACTGCCTCCTGAGTGTGGTTGAGGAGTCTGAAGGTGATCCTGCAGCAGACAGTGAGCCATTGTAGCTATCTCAGGTGGAAGGTGATGTGGCTGGGGCGGGGGATGTTGAAGATGAGGTGTGCGGATGCACCCTGGATGTGGACAACTTCTCCTGCAGTTTTGCTGTTGTTCCTCCGTAGAGGGCGGTGCTGTAGTTGACCCGGCTGGTGTTGTGGACCTGGGGGAAGGTCTGTCTTGCCTTGGAGTGGATCTATCTGTGGATCATTTGCAGCATGCGGAGGGTGTTGCAGCATGAGGTACAGATGGTGTTGAGTTGCATGGTAATTGGGAGCGATGAGTGCATGATGAACACCAGCTTGCGTGTGTGGCCACTGGGTGCTGGTGCGGTGCCCAGGCCGGTGGGACACAAGGAGTTGACCCAGCCGTAAGGGGACAATCCTCAGATGATTACCTCAGTCCTGTCCAAGTTCAGCTTCAGGTGGCTGATGTTCAGCCATTCGTCAACAGATCTCATGCCTTCTTGAAGGTTAGATCTGACAATGGCTGGGTCTTTGGTGAGGTTGAGGAGCAGCTGGGTGTCAATGGCATACGAGATTATGATGAGGTCGTGTGTGCATGTGATGGTGGAGAGGGGGGTCATGGAGACATTGAAGATCATCACGCTGAGAGATTAGCCCTGGAGCATGGGCCACATGACCCCAGTGTACTACATGCTGCAGGGTGGAGGCCGACTCCCTGGGCCTTGCTAGTGAGCTACTTGTTGATTTAATCCTGGGCCCTCCTCTGGATACCAGTGTTGGAGATGTGTGAACTGACAGTGTGGTAGCACATGGTGTAGAATGCCATTGAGAGGTCAAGGGGGGTGGTCTCACCATTGGTGAGCAGGGCAAAGTTGTTGGTGGTGGCAATGATGACGGTTGCAGTGGTGTGATTACTGTGGAAGATGTTCTGGTGCCGGTTGCCTGGAGCTGTTTGCACGGAGGAAGTTTGTCAGTTGCTCGTTGAGTGTCTTCCTGATGACATTTGCTGGGTAGGGAAGCAGGGTGATGTTCCAGGAGATCCTGCGGTACTGCCGTCCGTTGTTGAAGAAGGGCCTGGGTCTCTGCATGCCTCCAGCTCCGATGGAATGTGGCAAACTCAAAGGAGACATTCAGGACGCCCTGGACGTGAGCTTAAGGATGGGGAATTATGTGGTTGAGATGTTGTGTTGGAAGGGGCCTGATGGAGAGCCAGAGTGGATGGTGCACATGAGCCAGGTGGTGTATTTGCTGCTGACGGGAGTCCAGAACCTGAGGGGGGTTTGTCCCACGGATAATAGTGCTGTCTTCCTCTGTGTGCCAAGCATGTCGTGTATGGCCATGAGCTTGCAGTGGTAGAAATTTGCAAGGGATGTGATCTGCCTTGCAAGGGTGAGGTGTCTTTTGGATGGAGATCTGCTATCATTTCACTCACAATGCTGATGAGCTCTTTGATGTCGTGTGTTTTGGTGCCTCTGCCCTATCTGAAGGATCTCCACTTGTCCTTGCTGATGATATGGTGATGGCTGTGTGTGGCGTTTTCCAGGGCTGTCAGGTAAATGAAGGTACTTTGTGTTGCAATGTTTGCACAAGAGTGCGGCTAGATCTGTATGAGTCCCGTAGGTCTGCCTTGTCCCAGGTGGCTTAGCTGTTGTTGTGTTTCACAGGAAAGTCCGTCAATGTGGCAAGATTGTTGGATCAGTAGCTGATCCAGTGTGTGAGGTTGCAGGGTGTGACGGTGGTGTTGGTTCGAGTGTCCCACACAGCTTGTCTGTAGTGACTTACATCAAGCATCTTTGGGGGATCGGTAGTGGGGTGTGGGGCAGTGTGTTACTTGTCGGAGACGTGGATGCAAATGTTGATGGACCAATGTTGGATGGTGGTGTGGTTCTCCTCAAGGAAGAAGTTACTGGCCCCCAGCCACATGTAGCCTGTGGAGGTGAAGGCGTGCGTGCAGTTGTATGTGTTGATGGCTTTGCAGAATTGTGGATGTAGGCCTGGAGATCTGTAGATGAGTGTTACTCTGAGGGTTTCCATGGGGTTGGAGCAAAACCGGATTTGTGACTCTGAGGGTGTACTTGATAATAAATTGCAATTTATCCTCCGTGATTGTTGTTGCTGTCCCCTCGGGGTGATCTTGTATCCATCTGAGATGGCAATGAAGAAGTTGTGTGCTGAGGATGCTTTTGTCCAGGTTACTGTCATGAAGGTGATGTGTGGGGCTGTTGTGTTGAGAAGGTAACAGAGTCCAATGGCGTGCTTGTGGACGGAGCGGGTGTGGAGTAGGAGGCACATGACCTGGTTGTTCTGACAGGGTCTGGTAGGCAGGGCAGCGCTGTGTAGGCAGTTGGAGTTGCACACTCAGCATGCAAAGGTGTTGTGTGTGCGCTTAGGGGTTGCCTGATAGCAGGCGGTAGATTGTCTGGAGGACATTGCTTGGAGGGTGGCTGCAGCATGAGCCTGTTGTGTGACGTGGGTCATGCAAGGACCAGAGGGTCATGCACTGTGCACGTTGCAGGCGCAGACGGTCCTGCCTTTGGCACGGCGTTGGTGCAACAGTGTCACAGACAAGCTGCTGGCTGCATTTAGAATGGGTGGAGGGGGAAGGGAGGAGCATTTTGGAGGCATGTGGGTTGCAGAATCAGGGCACTCAGTGGGGCGGTGCCGCAGGTGAGGCAACAGCAGGCGGAGAAACTAAGCAAAAAGTAGCACACAAATACAAGGAGGTCAGAAAGGCACAGTGCAACAGGTGTTTGTAAAGGAAGGAGCGTCAGGTTACTCATGGGTCACTCAGAGAAAATGTATGAACAATCATCAAAAATGACAGCCACAGGATCAGGCAACAAAAAGCAGAGCTGCGCACAGGAGACACACCATCAGCAGGCGTTCATGTCCCGTTGTGGGGAGCAACCTGCACAAATACATACACAGACAGGTACTTCATGCACAATACATATTATTAGCCATGAAGAACTGCATGCATGTTGCCGAAGTACACATACACCCATATGCTCAATCTTTGACAATTATGCCATAGATGACGCATGCAAACTGGCAAGAGATCTGCAGTGACAGAGATGAGGCACTTCGGATTGTGCTGAAAACCTTTATTACACAAACTCACAATAACGGAAATGCATCCATACGAACAGACTCACAGGTCAGTTGACAGAACATGTGGGCCATACGCTGGACCCCCCTTCACAACACGGATGTTGTAAATCCCAATGAAGTGATACACAAGTTAAGGGGATGAGCCAAACACATCCTGCTGCACACGGAGAGGCTGCAATTCACCATAGAGCCTGTTGTTGTGATGTCCCACACTATGTCCACCAGTAGCATCCGCAATGTTTCAGAGGCAAGGTTTACGCACATTGATGCCTACATTAGACTCCACACTCCACTACAGATGACTGTCAAGAAGGGTGAATATCATGTCATGGGAGTAATGCCTTATGTTACATGCTCCATGGTGAGAAGATATGTATGCATGGTACAACAACATGCACAGAAGCAGTCCCCACACATTCCCAACCCGTACCCCCACCAAAAAGCCTTGCTGCTATCCTTACCCAAACTGGCATTTCCACATGTCTGTGCATGGCCCGCTGATTCAGCACACGTTGCAATCCTCATGAGGAATAGCAGGAGGACAAAGATGACACGAGCAGACAACAGGTGCAAAAACCTGGGAATGACGGACACACAAGAAGTCACCTAAAACAAATCTCGCCGCACACATGGTCAGTTACAAAACATGAACAATGTTGGACACATGCAAATTTCAAAGAAAGTCTCTCCACAAAACTGTGTGGCATGACATCATCACTCGAGTGACACATCAGTACACACATCAAAGTCACTTTGCATTCAGTCAGCTGGACACACACATTGCAACACATGCCACTCAATGCTATAAGCTTGCACACTCATACCCAGTGACTCGCCATTATGAGAAGAAGTTGCGTATGAGCTGACTCCGGATATCATCCTCCTCCTCCTCATCACTTGCCTCGTGACCAAGCCCTGGATCCTCCACAGGTGGATGTTCCTGCTCATCAGGATCAAGGATGAGTGGCACTGCCTTCTCAACGGCTATGTTGTGCAGCATGCAGCACACAATGAAGAATTTGCACACCTTCTCCGTTGCATATCGGAGGGACCCGCCTGTCTTGTCAAGGCACCGGAATCGGCTCTTAAGGAGTCCAAACGTCCTCTCAATCACTCGCCTGACCTGCCCGTGTGCATTGTTGTACCGGTGATCTGCAGCTGTTTTCGGGTTGCGGAAAGGTGTCATTAGCCATGGCATGTTGGGATATCCAGAGTCCCCTACATGGAAACATCATGTAAATAAGTTGGTCAGGAGATGCAGTAAGAGTCAAAGATACCGCAACACACAGGACAAACAGAGAATACGAACCAACAAGACATGCTTGTTCGTTGTGCAGCCGCAGCATCAGTTGTGGCACCCTGCTACGCCTTATGATGTAGGCATCGTGTGCTGATCCTGGAAAACGTGCACAGAAATGGGAAATCAGCATGTTAGCAAGGCACACCACAAGGGCATTTATTGAGTGGTAATGTTTACGGTTGCGATAGGCTTGCTCCTGTGCCTGTGGTGGTACCAAAACCACATGTGTCCCATCAATGGACCCAATGACATGGGGCATCCCTCCCAGGGCATAGAAATCACCCTTGACATCTGTCAACTCCTCAGGAGTTGGAAATTTGATGAATTCATCAAGGTGCTCCAACATGGCTGCCAAAACATCACGCAGGACACGGCTGAACATTTTCTGTGACATCCCACCAACATCAGCTATGGTCAATTGAAACATACCTGTGGCAAAAAAATGTAGGGCTGCCATCACCTTTATCTTGGGGGTCAGCACAGTAGGATACCTGTGTCGCGGTTGGAGGTGTGGTGCCAGCTTGTCGGTCAAGTCCTCAATCAACTGTTGAGTGAATCTGTAACGTCGGATGCAGGCACGTTCCCTCATGGCAGCCAAGCCTAGCATTGGTCTTGGGACAGGCGGTGCCCTGCAAGACATTGTTAGGAATAATGAAGATTGAGAGTTTGCCAACATGAATGTCAATGAACATAGCACATGCTAAACTGCTACAAAACATCAGGTAACTATGGAGTCTGGTGTGTGCAATACATCCAGGACACATATGCCAGCTTGCTGGCACTCCTACGAAAAGCCAGATACACTTGTTGATTGTCAGGTCTACATGACATGCCCTGAAATGAGCTGGGGGCAAGTGTGAGTGAACAGCCAGAGATATCACCGGAGTGACACACATTCACATAGCTGCATTGGAAGGATGTCATCTCATCCAGACAGTTGACTGCAAGGCACACGCACAGGTCACATGGAATGTCAAATGTACATATGACACACATTGCGATGAAGGGGTACACGTGACAACAATTAAACACAGCCATTCAGACAACGCAGACATGTATGCCTGGGAAAATATGATGTCCAATGTACACAGACCCTACAGCCGTGGGAATCCACATGTGGCATGGTGTGCGTAGATGTGTGCCATGCTCATCTCCACACAGACCCATGTTGGATGCACCAACAGCAGATGAAGTTGACGGATTACTAACAGCAAGCTCATGGGAACACATGACACACACCTGACATAGTCACATAGGGGCACACTGATCATGACATGTCAGTTGATAGAGTGTCCCTGTCCCTGGCCTCAGGAGACAGGTGCGGGTGTTGATGACTGTGCCATCCCACTGCTGCTGTGCATGACACAGTTGGACTACAGACACACATGTGGCAAGTGGCAAGGTGATGTGTGCCACATAGTGCCCCATCACACATGACATGTGTACACAGGTCATCACACATCAATTGTGCAACTAGATGAGATGACCTGTGCAATATCACTGGCTGACACACCTAGGGCCTGCACATGAAAGTATGCAATCACAAGTAGTTGATGGACATCCTTGTGCGACTTGTAGCCCTCCATTCCTGGCATGTGTATGCCTGTATTACCATTGTAAGCGTGTGAAACGCACTGTACACCCGCAATCATCGCGTGTGTACGCTTCGTTTCACTATTGTACTTGTGCCGTAGGGGTACGTGTGAAACGCACCGTACACCACAATCATCGCGTGTGTACGCTTCGTTTCACTATTGTACTTGTGTCGTAGGGGTACATGTGAAACGCACCGTACCCCCGCAATCATCGCATGTGTACGCTTCGTTTCACTATTGTACTTGTGCCGTAGGGGTACGTGTGAAATGCACCGTACTCCTGCAATCATCGCGTGTGTACGCTTCGTTTCACTATTGTACTTGTGCCATAGGGGTACATGTGAAACGCACCGTACACCCGCAATCATCGCGTGTGTACGCTTCGTTTCACTATTGTACTTGTGCTGTAGGGGTACGTGTGAAACGCACCGTACACCCGCAATCATCGCGTGTGTATGCTTCGTTTCACTATTGTACTTGTGCCGTAGGGGTACGTGTGAAACACACCGTACACCTGCAATCATCGCGTGTGTACGCTTCGTTTCACTATTGTACTTGTGCCATTTGGGTACATGTGAAACGCACCGTACACCCGCAATCATCGCGTGTGTACGCTTCGTTTCACTATTGTACTTGTGCCATAGGGGTACGTGTGAAATGCATCGTACACCCGCAATCATCACGTGTGCACGCCACATAAGGGACAAGTATTAGGCCCTAAATGCATGCTGGTTGTCATGGATACTGAGTTTTCAGTTGAAATGTGTCCATCAGGTGTCCTGGAACAGTCAGTTGGCCAAAAAATACAATGTTGCAAAGTGGTTGTTGACTTGACGTGATGCTCAAAATTTGAACAATGCGAATGCATGTCATAGGTGTATGTTTAAAGGGATTGGAGTAAACGTATGATGCGAATGTGTCTGACCAATCACTATGTACTCCTCAAAATGAATGCCCCTCAGCAAGACAGATATAAGGTAGCCAGAACCCATGAGAGGGCACTTGCCTGCACAACTTTCGAGTCGACCACACTGCTGCTGTCTCTGCTTCCTCTGGACCATGTCACGTACTGTGGAGAGGGCCCAGCCATTCACCCTGGAGGAGAATGAGGCGTTGCTGGCCTGCCTCCTCCCACAGTACACCAAGCTGTATGGGAGACCAGGGGAGCAGGTGAGTGCTGACTCCACTACCTTTGCCTATGCACCTGTTGTGTGACTGTCAATATTGTGTCCAGGTGGGACAGACATGCAATGTTGTTTAGAGTGGGTCCCAGGGGGGGGCACATGCTGATGTCTCTCATGCAGAGCATGATGTAGTTCCTGTGTGCACTCCTCACTTGCATTGTGGTTACTGTGACTTTCACTGCATCGTGCATGACACATTCAGCCTGGCAAATCCTTGGTGGCTTTTTTTCCTATTGTCCTGAGGTGATTCAGTGGTCCCCCCGGTGTGACAGGTGACTGTACCCACGGATGTGTATGAGTTGAGTGGACCTGTGGTGAGAGTGTACAAATGATGTGTACGACCTCATGTACATTGATGTGTGTGAATGTTCCTTGTCATGTGGGTGAGTGTCTATGTGAAGTGTTGCATGGAGGGGGCAACAGATCTACCCATCTGATGTGACAAGTAAGCCGTGCTGTGTGTCTGACTTACAGAGCTAGCACGACACCTGTGACACCCCACTGGCAAGTGGCACATGTGCAGAGTGAGGGTCGTATCTGCTGTTGTCAATGACAGGCGAGTAATCTGTGCCTGGGTGTGTCTGTCTAGTCTGCTGAGGGTGCGTCAGTGGAGTGGGACATGTGACTGCTTGACACGTACTGGCCATCAGCCTGCTGTTGCATGTGCTGCACAGTGTGTGCCATGATCAGTGAGTGTGTCGCACCCCTCATGCCATCTGTTGACTTTCAATGCCATGTAGTGCATTGTGGCTTGCACACAGGACAATTTCTTATTGTGAATGATGCAATTCCTGTCAGCATCCTATGCCCTGTTCAACATTTAAAAGATGTTCAAATGTGTGCCTCGGGGACATGGAGCAGGTGTATTGATGTTGTGTCACTTTGTCATCCTGACAGGTAACTGCCTACGAGAAGTGGGAGATCTGGCGGGACATCATCAGGGCCGTGGGAGATCTGCGGGGGAGCGTAGTTGGAGCCTGCCACAGGTCTGCAAAAGGTGGCAGGACAACCGGTGCTGGACCCGGCGGATCGCACCGGTCCAGCTGGGGTTCGACCCTCCTTGCCCCCACGGCGGGCGCCGATGCCTGACCCCCCACATGAGCCGTGTCCTGGCGGTGGTATTCCCTGACCTCGTTAGACAGTTACAGGAGAGACTGCAGCAACAAGGGGTAGGTACATGTCTGTTTGTTGTGTTATGTGTCACCAGCTTTTGGAAGTGCTCTGTAGCCTGGATGCACTCCCAGAGTTTATATGTGCAGTGCATTTTCTGTTCCCCAATGTCACCTGGTGCTCTTTTTCATCCCTTCCCCTCCTTGACATGTGTCCCCTGGTCTGTGTGTAATCACATTTGCACATGGTCATCTAGGGTTCCAGTAAATCTAAGTGCACATTGCTTTCTGCATCATGTGGAAGGGTGGTCTGAGGGTGGTCTGTGACTTGTGTTGGTACCTTGCCTGTGCCATGACCTATTCACTATGTTGGGGGTCCATATTTGTTGGCACTGATGATGATTCTCAACATAGGAGTGTGAGGTTTCAACTTAACACCCTTGCAGCATGCATGACCAATGTTGTGGCCTCAGACATGATGTGCATGAGTGGGAGATATGCATAGTGCCATGACGGTTGCTCATGGTACAGTCAGCTCATTCCAGGAACACAGAGCAGTGTGCCCACTACAGTCCCCTGAGACACCCTGGCCTCCTAATCATGTGTGTCATACACCACTGTGCACATTCTCTGTGGGTTCAGCATAGGTCTGTCTCTGTGGCATTGTTCTCTGGCCTAGTTTGTATTTTTCTAATGTGTGCTACATGTGTCCACTGGACAGGGATACACCATTCTGCTTGTGCATACTCACACTGGGCAGTGCCTGTGTGGCTATTCACAACAATGTGTTGCTGGTTGTTTATCACAAATATGTGTTGCCAGCCCCAGGAAGTGATGTTGTGTAAATCTAGCAATTTTTGCTGCACAGTTTTTGTTACCCTGAATAAGAGGTGTCACTTCTTGATCTGTATCAATCACAGTGACTCAGGTATGGGTGGTTGTGCGGAAGAGGCCTACATGGGCACCCCTGATTTTTCCTTGCCAGGTATGACCCATGTGTGAGAATTGGCTGTACACAGAATCACCGTCCAGTGCCCCTGTGATGCTGGCCAGTGCTTAATGTTCGTGCTTTGCAGCCTGTGTCATTTTTTCAAAAACATGATTCCTGCTCATACATTTTTGGCACCTGTGTGTGGTTCAGATGCAACGCAGTTTGGACTTTGTGTGCTGACATCTGTGTGGACATTCTGGCTTGCCATGAGGGTGTCTCCACAGTACAGCTATGCTTTTTAACAACCCAATTGCAGGCCCAGTAGCTTATGCATTGTCCTGGGTGTGGACATTGGTACCACTCCAGATGACAGGCAGTAGGTCATATGTGTAGCCAACTGTGTAATCAGGTGACGGATGGCCATGTGACAACTGACATAATTCAAGTTGTTACTCTAAAAAAAATTGTACCTTTGCACTCACAGCACTTGTCAACAGTTCTTCATGTTTTAAATGTGGTAATTTGATGATTTGTGTTAAGAACACTGATGTGCCCGCATGAAAGATGTCTCCCAAGGAAGTGCACACCAAACGACATTTCCACTTTCATGGAACACGCTGGCACCTTTGCAAAGAAGCCGCTGTTAGAATTAAATGGTGTTGCAGATTCTCCATATACATGTCCCCACAGTGGTCTTGATTTTGTGAGACTCCTTTGTTGTTGGTGATACAAACTAACAAGCTCAAGACATCAAGACCTCCGTGGGCCCATGTATATGTACTTTCTGCAACACCATTCATTTCTAACAGTGGCTTCTTAGAAAAGGTGCCAGCTTCTTCAATGACAGTGTAAATGGTGTTTTGTGTGCACTGCCTTGTGAGACATATTTCATGCAGGCACATGAGTTTTCTTTTCATGAAATGGCGAATTTGCACATTCAAAACATGTCGATTGTGTAAAGTATTGTGAGTCCCAAGGTACCAACATTTTTTCGTTTTGTGTTCCAAAGTACTTACAGGTCTCTGAGTGTGGTGACACCTTGAGTATTGAGGTGTGTCAGTTTAAGTTGGGTGCACCACTACTGTTTCTTTCAGGGTAAACAAGAGGTGGCATGACTTCATTGTATTGCTGTGCTCACCGGTTCACAGACACTAGCTTCTCAGTGTATTTCTCATTCAAGTAGTGGCCTGGTGTGTTCTTTTTTTCCTTGCGTCCAACTGTCATAGGTCTACCAACTGGGCAGTACAGGGCTTACATATGTGCGGAGTAATCTAGCTGTTACTCATGATGCATTGCCTGATATGCACTGTGACCAATTGTTTTTGTGCTCATGTGTCAGATGTATACAGGTGACTGCTGCATTTCAGTTTCTTCTCCTTGCCCACAGCATCATCATCCGCAACAGAGGGAGATACCTGCACAGACCTGGAGGAGGGACCCAGCGACAGTGCCACCAGTGCTGTAGTCAGGAGGAGCCAGTGGCACGGAGAGCGAGGGGAGTCAGTCAGAGGACCTGTCTGGACACGATACCAGCTACAATGCCGACGGGTCCGACGCTGACCTCCTCGAGGAGGTGGAGGCTGCAACACCACCTGGCAGCATCCCCACATCTGTCCCCGCCTCCTCCATTACCATCTCCGCCCTTCTAGTTGCTCCCGTCCCTTCTGTCCGTGCAGAGGCCTAGCATGTCTCCTTCGGCCCAGGCACTGCACCCCCTGCCCCTGTCACCCCTGCTGCCCTCAGTGAAGAGTCTGTGGACATACTGCGGCAGTTGCAGGTTGGGCAGGTATCGGTGCTGAATGTCCTCCATGGAGCACTAAACTGCTCACACAGATGGTGTCGCATGTCAGCAACGATGTCTGACCAACGCAGGATTCTGCAGTCCATGGACTCTTCCCTGACGGCAGCAGTTACTCTCCTGCAGCGCTCCATCCCCGCCACCCCAGACCCATCCACACTTCCCTCTCCCATGCCTGTCCAACGCACACCCAGACAGTCACGGGCACGCACCCCACCAGACACAGCCAGCACACCCCCAAGTAAGGAAAAGCACACACCTCCTGGCACGCACACTCAGGGGGATGTAGGCACACCCACAGGGTCTGGGGACAGACGACATACACGCAGCCACAGTCGCAGTCTGCAGTCCTCACAACCCTGTTTCTCTAAAACCACTCCCCTTGGCTCCCCTGCTAAACGCTCACCCAAGAAGATCTTTATGGGTGAGCTGGACCTCGCCCCCACTGAGCGACCACCCCACAAGCGGGCGAGGAAGTCCCCGGGCACGGGAGTTGAGTCCCCCACCATGTCGACCCCATCCCCCAAGAGGGCGGCACCCCATCCCTCACCCACCACACCCTCTGTTGACCCTGGGGAATCCTCTGGTGCAGGGGTTAGGCTGGACATCCTAGCAGCAGTGTGCAGCGCCATGCTCGCCTCCAACTTCAGTGCAGCCCCACCCCCTGTGGTGGAGACATCCCCCCTGCACCCGCCACAACTACCCTTCCCCCTCCTGTCCCTGCGGTGCCTGGTACTGCCACAGATGATGTCCCCCCCCGGTCGACAAACCTTGAGGTTCCTTTGTGCAGGCAAGCTAGGGGTAGACCCGGCCCCCTACGTCCCCCCTTGGACTTGAAATATGGACTGGCCATTGGCCTCTGTACATAGTCTATTTTTCGTTGTTGTTTTTTGGTGCTGAATAAAGCCTTTATTTTTACTTTCAACATTATTGCATTTCAGGTACTTGATGTTGGTGATGAGGCTCCTTGTATGATGGTCATGAGGTGGACCATGGTATCTGTGTGCCATCACAATGTCTCTGCAAAGAATCATTGGTAGTGTGTGTTAATTTTGTTTTGAGACATTGTCCCAAGGAGTGTTCCTTCCTCTGTGGCACCTGACATCTTCCCTGCAAACAGTTGCACAATTGTTGTGCTGACCTTTGTCAACATTTCCATTGTTGGTGACGGATCCCTTCAACAATGGCCATGCCTGCTCACCGATGTCTCCTGCTGAATCGTCTTTGCCATCCTTGCTAGTCACTGTACTTGTGTTTTGAGTATGTCGGAATGCCTTCAGGGACAAATTCCACCTTTTCAGCACTATGCATGTGTGTAATCACGGCCTACCACACAAATGGTACTTGTTATGCAGGGTATTTGGGCACCTGACTGACAATTGTGGGAATTGTATCTAGGGGAATTCCACCCTATTCCTTCCATGAGAGACAACATCTTGGTGGCTGGACCAGCACCTGGACATTCCTATCAGTCCTGGGATGTGCGTGACAGTGTGTGTTCCCTTTGGCTATCTTAGTTTTGTAGGCAGTTACATGACTATACAGTCTTGTGGCATGATATCAGGGTGTGTATTGTGCTGCATCTTCCATGGGTGGGTATGAATGTGTTATATGTCCTCACACCCACATGTGGTGTGTCATGCAGTGTGTGAAATACATCCATCCTTCTGGGAGTGGGACACTGCTGTCAGTGATGTGTTGTTATAGCACTATCATCATAGTCCAAAGTTAGGGATGCGTCCATACCACCATGTAGGTGTGGTCATCTGATAATGATGTACACCCCCCCATATCTCTGTCCACTGCTGGGAGTCCTCTGCACCCACCCCCATGTATCTGTCCACTGCTGGTATTCATCTGCACCCACCCCTATATGTATGGCCACTGCTGGTATTGATCTGTAGCCACCCCCATGTCTCTGTCCACTGCTGGGAGTCCTATGTACCCACCCCCATGTCTCTGTCCACTGCTGGGAGTCCTGTGACCCACCCCCATATGTCTGGACACTGCTGGTATTCATATGCACACACACCTCATATTGCAGGCCACTGCTGGGAGTCCTCTGCACCCACCCCCCTATCTCTGTCCACTGCTGGGAGTCCTGTGCACCCACCCCCATATGTCTGGACACTGCTGGTATTCATCTGCACACACACCTCATATTGCAGGCCACTGCTGGGAGTCCTGTGCACCCACCCCCATATGTCTGGATACTGCTGGTATTCATCTGCACACGCACCTCATATTGCAGGCCACTGCTGGGAGTCCTCTGCACCCACCCCCATGTCTCTGTCCACTGCTGGTATTCATCTGCACCCACCCCTATATGTGTGACCACTGCTGGTATTGATCTGCAGCCACCCCCATATGGCTGGCCACTGCTGGGAGTCCTCTGCACCCACCCCCATGTCTCTGTCCACTGCTGGTATTCATCTGCACCCACCCCTATATGTGTGGCCACTGCTGGTATTCATCTGCAGCCACCCCCATATGGCTGGCCACTACTGGGAATCCTCTGCACCCACCCACCCACCCACCCACCCCCTTGGAGCAGTACACTGCTGGCCTGGACCTACACACACCAATATGAAGGTAACATGCAGGGCCAGTCCATAAGCCCACATTCCTGGCGTGTGTACGCCTCGTATCCCAAATGTACTGGTGCCGTAGGAGTACATGTGAAACGCACTGTACCCACGCATTCACTGCGTGTGTACAGTCCGTATCACTGTTCTACTGGTGCCGTAGGAGTACGTGTGCAACGCATCGTACCCATGCATTAATTGCGTGTGTACAGTCCGTATCACTGTTCTACTGGTGCCGTGGGGGTACGTGTGCAACGCACCGTACCCACGCATTCATTGTGTGTATACGGTCCGTATCACTGTTCTACTGTTGCCGTAGGAGTACATGTGCAACGCACCGTACCCACGCATTCACTGCATGTGTACGGTCCGTATAACTATTGTACTTGTGCCGTAGGGGTACCTGTGCAACGCACCGTACCCACGCATTCATTGCGTGTGTACGGTCCGTATCACTGTTCTACTGGTGCTGTAGGAGTACATGTGCAACGCACCGTATCCACGCATTCATTGCGTGTGTACGGTCCGTATCACTATTGTACTGGTGCCGTAGGGGTACGTGTGCAACGCACCATACCCACGCATTCATTGCATGTGTACGGTCCGTATCACTGTTCTACTTTTGCCGTAGGAGTACGTGTGCAACGCACCGTACCCACGCATTCATTGCATATGTACGGTCCGTATCACTATTGTAATTGTGCCATAGGGGTACATGTGCAACGCACTGTACACGTCCACTTCCGTTGTTGCGGTACGCAGGGGTTGCTGGCCACACCCCCCCCAAGTGACCAGACCCTGGTGGTAATGTATGGGCTCCATATTATAGGTTTGGCTTTGGGCATGGGGTATGTTTCCTGCCCCTCACCCCCCCTGGCTGTTATTCTCACCTTCTGCGGCGTGTGCGTCGGGTCCAGTACACCAGGTCGTAGGCTAGGAGGACCGGGATGACATGTACGATGGGGTTCATGGCGTGTACGTCGCGTACCGGGGCTCCGTTGCTTAGCGGTTCGCGTCGGACTCTGCTTTTCCGGCTGTGTTTGGCTCCCGTAAAAAAAGAGCCGTACGGAGTGACGTAGGGACGAATCGTACTTGCTGGGCCGGAAACCGCTGCTTGAAAACGTCCGGAAATCGCGTACAAGCTGTTCCGAATCTGAATCGTTGTTTTTTTTGACCCATACGGTCTTTTGTACGAAACGTACGGAAATAGGCTTTCTGTACGAATCGTACTTCATAGGTTGTACGGAAAGTTTACCGGGTACGAGTCGTACGGAGAAAACGCTCCATACAACGATTCGTATGGCCTTTTTCCAGGATTGGAATCAGCCCCTAAGTTAGTTGATATCTGGCGTCTAGATTTCCCTACAGAAAAAAACTTTACTTTTTTTTCAAACCCACACAATTCTCATTCTAGGATTGATTATATGTTAGTTGCAAGACAGCTGAATAACCCTGTCACTACTCCTAAGATTGGTAACATTGATGTCTCTGATCATGCTATGATTTCTTGTATTTTAAATTTAAATTCAACCTTTACTAAACAATCTAGATGGAGAATGAATTCTGGTATAGCTCTCAATGAACATAATAAACCAAAACTCCTCTCCGCCATTCATGATTATTTTCAGTTTAATCCTGAAGGTTCTACTTCAATGGGTAATAGATGGGCGGCTTTTAACCTTATATTAGAAGGGTTAATATTTCTATTATGGCCCATGAAAATAAGACCTTTAATGCAAATATTAAAAAGTTAGAAAAACAAATAGCGAAATATGAACAACTTTTTATTACGTTTAATGATCCTCAATATACAGTTAAGCTGCAAAATCTTTGCTATGAATTTAATACTGTTAGACCCGGCCTCGTAGCATGGCTCTTCCTGTCCCCGCACTACCTAACCTGGTACCTGGGACCCCAAGCACACGGCCCAGCCGATCCTTCCCACCAGAACACACACACGCGACCCGGGCATCCCCGTCCATGGCCTCTCTCCTTTCGGCCACCCCGGGCACGCGTGCCCACTTCATGCACCAAGATGGCCGCCCGGCCCCAGCACAACCCGGGCTTAGAGGCGCCACTCCGGCTGGAGGACATCACGCTTCCAGGGGATGAGAGAGGGAGGAGCCGTTTCTATCGCACCTCTGAACTCCCCTGGGACGATGGGTTTCGATCGGCCCTCCGGCCTCCCTGAGAGCTGGCTCCACGCCTGCTGGGTGTCTGGGACTCCTCCCGACCCGGCCCTGAAAGGATCATAAGACAATGGCAGGAAACCTCGACAAGCGACCCCCAGGTGACAAGACCCCTGCCTGCTCAGACCCCGGACATCAAAGAGGGGTCGACCTATAACAAGGGGTGCTCTGGGACTGTCCGGCAGATTCGCCTTGGAACATCTGAGCCCTGCTGAGTGACTCGCGGCTCCCTGAAGATCGTAAGACCTCCGAACTTGTGCTTGAGCCCTGCTGAGTGACTCGCGGCTCCCGGAAGATCGTAAGACCTCCGAACTTGTGCTTGAGCCCTGCTGAGTGACTCGCGGCTCCCTGAAGATCGTAAGACCTCCGAACTTGTGCTTGAGCCCTGCTGAGTGACTCGCGGCTCCCCGAAGATCGTAAGACCTCCGAACTTGTACTTGAGCCTGCTGAGTGACTCGCGGCTCCCTGAAGATCGTAAGACCTCCGAACTTGTGCTTGAGCCTGCTGAGTGACTCGCGGCTCCCCCAGACTATCTTTGGTCCCGCCGGACCCCACGACGACAAGTGTATCCCCCAGTTCGAGGATTGTGAGCTGTGCGCCGGGTACGCTCCTGCATTTGATCCATATCCCCCCAAAGACTGTCCCGCTACCTCCTACCCCCACCAAGACTCTGTGAGCCCACGCTCTGCTTGTAAATATCTGCCTTGCTGATCATAAAGATCCTACCACTTCGATTTGATAAAGCTTGAATCCTAAGAACCCTCGGTGTGGTGTCTCTTTGTCGTGTGGTGCCGAGTGTACGATCCTAGATACGAGATTCCTCCCCTGCGGAGTCTCCCGCCAGTGCCCGGCTACGATACTTTGAGGGTGGGTCTCAGGACAGTCAGGGCCCCCTCCGGGCCCCTCTGAGGTCGCCTTCTAACATTGGTGGCAAGCGACGGGATTCGGGCCCATAACCTAGAGATCGTACCGTGAACGACTGACACACTACCGACAAAAATGGCAGAAGGAAGCGCCATGAGCCCCGCAGAAACCAACACCAACAGGGTGTTCCAGGTGGAACAACTAGAAGAATACACGCACAAAGAACTGAAGCAATTCTGCAAAGAACTTAAAATCGCTACCACCGGTCTCAACACCAAAGAAGATTTTCAGAAAGCGCTGAAAGCTTGGGTGGATGCTGGGGCCTCCCGCCCAGAAGGCATGGGGGAGCGACACGACGAAGCAGAACCCCCCCAAGGCGAAAGCAGCAGCAATCAGGTGCGAGGCTTCGTGCCAGACGGGGGCCTTTCCCCGGAAGAACTCGCAGACAGAGAGAGAAGTCGCAATCACGAACTCGAGTTAGCCAAACTCAAAATCGAAGGCGAATTGAAATTAACGGAAAAAAAGCTAGCAGTAGAACAAATGCGCGTACAAGGCGAATTGGAAGAGAAGAATCTCCAACGGGAGCACGAAGGAAGGAAGCTCCAACTAGAGCACAAACGCAGCTTGAAGGAGATTGAGCTCAAAGCCAGAAACGAGGAAGGGAGGCCTCCGGGGAACCGAGAGGCGGCCTCCCCGGCGGAACAGAAGGTCCACATCCCCAAGGACGTGGTCAAAGAATATTATAAAAATGATGACATTCAACAATGGTTCAGGGCCTACGAGGTCACCATGACCTCTCATCGGGTCCCGCAGAAGGACTGGGGGGCAGGGCTGTGGGGACGGTTTCTGAGCGAAGGAAGGGACACCCTGCTCGACCTACCCATCTCCCTGCAGACCTCCTACAGCCACATGAAAGAGGCTCTCCTCACCAGGTACGGCCTCACCCCAGAGATGTACCGTCAGCGATTCCGGGACTGCAGGAAGATCCCGGGCACCACCTGGGTGGAGTATGTAAACTTTTTCAGTCGGGCCTTCGATGGGTGGATCAAGGGCAGCAAGGTCACCACCCTCGAGGAACTCACCGACCTCATGTTGTGGGAACACCTGGCTGCGAACTGCTTTGTGGAACTACGCCAGCATCTGCTCGACAGCAAACTCACCGATCCCAGGAAGCTGGCTGTGGAAGCAGACCGCTGGACCAACACCCGGGTCCCCCGGAGCATTGTAGGAGAATACCCCCGAGCCAGTCAGGGACCACCCCGCCAGAGAGGGGGAGGGAACCAGGGAGGGCAGAGAGAGTCCCAGTCGAGTCCCCCGAAGACCCAACCTCCACCTTTCCCGGCGCCCCCCCACCAGTCTCCGGACCCCCCGGGAGACGGGGGCACCGAGTAACCATCACTTGTTTCCGTTGTCAGAAGCCCGGGCACTACGCCAATGACCCAGAGTGCCCCATGGCCCCCCAGGTCCCCCCTGCTGCAAACCCTGCTAGACAGATAGCCAACGTAGCCCTGGGGGAGGAGGTTGAGGACACCGGGGAGTGGGAACCCGCAGCTATGGCCCTAGTATCCCTGGGAGATAGAGAGATGGTCCCTGGTAGCCTCCTGCCCTCCAACACGAAGAAGTATGGGCAGCTCGTCAAAATCAATGGCCACCAAATAGAAGCCCTGCGAGACACCGGGGCCAGCATCACCGGTGTCCTCAGGCACTTAGTCCCCGAGGAGCAGATCCTACCCAACGTCTTTTGCCCCGTAATTTCCGCAGATAATAGAGAGAGTATGTGTCAGGTAGCCCTGGTGCCGTTTGAGTGGGGAGGGGTGATAGGTAAACTGAGGGTTGCCGTATGAACCTCCCAGCCGGTCGACTGCCTCTTGGGGAACGACCTGGAGAGTTCTCCCTGGAAGTACGTCGAGCGCAAGGCCCACCTAGGAATGATGGGACTCCCCGAGTGGGTTTGTGCCACCACCCGATCTATGTCCGCCCGACTCACCCCCCTGGGGGAAGTCGAGGACACCCCGACCGAGGGAGTCCGAGCAGTCCCCGCCGAGGGTCCTCCAGTCCCCCAATCGGGAGGGTCAGTCGCCAGCGACGAACCCTCACCGTCCGACACCACCCCTGTCCCCGAGTTAAGCGATCTGGCCGAATTGGCCCCGTGGCGCCACGAGGGCGGGACCCGGGAGGAGTTCTGCCGGGAGCAAGCCACCTGTCCTTCCCTGGTCGGAGTGCGGCACCAGGTCGAGGGCCAAGCCGCAGGCGACCAAACCGGAACGCACCGAGTTTATTGGGAGAATAACCTCTTGTACAGTGAGCAGAAGTCGGTGGAGCTAGGATCCGGCCGGGTGCTGGTGGTACCCCTACGCTTCCGAGACTTCCTCCTGGGCTTGGCCCACGACGTCCCCCTCGCCGGCCCCCTGGGTCAGGACAAGACCTACAGCCATCTCGTGACTCACTTTTACTGGCCTAGGATGAAAGCAGCTGTAGAAGCCCACTGCAAGTCCTGTCCCACGTGCCAGGCTAGTGGGAAGAGTGGGGGGAAGCGCAAGGCTCCCCTCCAAACCTTCCCGGTCGTCAGTACCCCATTCGAACGAGTCGGGATCGACATCGTGGGGCCCCTGGATCCCCCCACCTCCCAAGGTCACCGTTTCATCCTGGTCCTAGTGGATCATGCCACCCGATAACCTGAGGCGGTCCCCCTACGCACCGTCACGGCTCCCGTGGTGGGCCGAGCCCTGATGGGGATCTTTTCCCGGGTGGGTTTTCCCCACGAGGTCGTGAGCGATCGCGGCACTAATTTTATCTCAAAATACATGACGTCCCTGTGGCAACAATGTGGAGTGCCCTATAAGTTCACCACCCCGTACCATCCCCAAGGGAACGGCCTAGTAGAAAGGTTTAACCGGACTCTGAAAGGGATGATCAACGGCCTAGAAGAACCCCTCCGGCGTAAGTGGGACGTCCTGCTCCCCTGCCTCCTGTTCGCTTACCGGGAAGTCCCACAGAAGTCCTTGGGGTTCAGCCCATTTGAATTACTATATGGACACCCCGTCCGAGGTCCCCTCAGCTTGGTTAAGGAAGGGTGGGAGGCAGCACCCCAGACCACCCCACGAGATGTGTTCCAATACGTTCTGGCCCTCCGGAACCAGACCAGGAAGTTCCGAGAGCTGGCCGAGGCCAACCTGGAGGCAAGCCAAGAAGAGATGAAGCGCTGGTACGACCAGAATGCCACTCTGGTCGAGTTCCAGCCGGGCCAGCAGGTATGGGTCATGGCCCCCGTGAAGCCTGGCGCCCTCCAGGACAAGTGGACCGGGCCCTTCAAAGTGATTGAGCGGAAGAGTCCAGTCACGTACTTGGTGGACGTCCAGTCGCCCCGGGATCCCCTGCGGGTCCTACACGTGAACCGCCTCAAGCCTCACTTCGTGCAGACAGAACTGAGCCTCCTGCTGGCCACCGATGACGGGGCCGAAGATGAGTCCGATCCCCTCCCGGACCTCCTGTGTGTCAAGGAGAAGGATGGCTCCGTGGAAGGAGTGAACCTCTCCCCATCCCTCACTGACCAACAACAAGCAGACTGTCGCCAGCTCCTAGGACAATTCTCCGACCTCTTCTCCCTGATCCCCCGAGTCACCGACTGGTGTGTCCATGACGTGGACACCGGGGACAGCCCGCCAGTAAGACACCGAGCCTACCGAGTCCCTGACCGGGTCCGGTCCTGCATTCAAGCTGAAGTCTCGAAGATGTTGACCCTGGGGGTGATCAAGCCATCCGATAGTCCCTGGGCCAGCCCCGTGGTCCTAGTTCCGAAGGCAGCGGCCCCCGGTGTCGCCCCCGAGCTCCTATTCTGCGTGGACTACCGGGGGCTCAATGACATCACCCGGGCAGATGCCCACCCTATTCCCCGAGCCGACGAGCTCATTGACCGACTCGGGGCGGCCCGGTTCCTCAGCACATTCGACCTCACCTGCGGATACTGGCAGATTGCGCTCACAGAGGAAGCCAAGGAGCGGTCCGCCTTCTCCACCCCAGATGGGCATTATCGCTTCCGCGTAATGCCCTTCGGAATGAAAAATGCCCCGGCCACCTTCCAGCGACTGGTGAATAGGGTCCTGGCCGGGATGGAACAGTTCAGTGCGGCCTATCTAGACGACATCGCCGTTTTCAGTTCCGGATGGAGTGAGCACCTCCAGCACCTCCGGAGAGTGCTAACCGCCCTGCGCCAGGCAGGCCTCACAGTAAAAGCCAGCAAGTGCCAGATTGGGCAAGGATCAGTAGTCTACCTGGGGCACCAGGTCGGGAGCGGTCAGGTCGCCCCTCTACAGCCGAAGATCGACGCCATACTAGCCTGGGAACCACCCACCACCCAAACGGAGGTCCGAGCCTTCCTGGGCCTCACTGGCTACTACCGAAGATTCATCCGGGGGTATGGCAGCCTGGTTGGCCCCCTCACCGAACTCACATCCAAAAAACAGCCCAAGAGGGTGCAGTGGACGACTGCCTGCCAGGAAGCGTTCGATGCCCTAAAGAAGGCCATGTGCACGGCCCCCGTCCTCCAGGCTCCCGACTACTCCAAGGAGTTTGTAGTCCAGACCGATGCCTCTGAGCATGGCATTGGAGCCGTCCTGTCCCAGGTGAATGAACAAGGCCTAGACCAGCCCATCGCCTTCCTCAGCCGGCGGCTGTTGCCCAGAGAACAGAGGTGGAGCACCATTGAGCGCGAAGCATTTGCCGTAGTCTGGGCCCTCAAGAAGCTGCGCCCTTACCTGTTTGGCACCCATTTCAAAGTCCAAACCGACCATCGGCCCTTGCGATGGCTCATGCAGATGCGAGGAGAAAACCCCAAGCTACTCCGGTGGTCAATCTCCCTCCAGGGGATGGATTTCACCGTAGAACATCGCCCTGGTACGGACCACGCCAACGCTGACGGCCTCTCCCGGTTCTTCCGCCTCAGCGAAGAGAACCCCCCAAGATGATGGGTAGTTCTCTCCGGCTTTCAGCTGGGGGGGACACGTGTTAGACCCGGCCTCGTAGCATGGCTCTTCCTGTCCCCGCACTACCTAACCTGGTACCTGGGACCCCAAGCACACGGCCCAGCCGATCCTTCCCACCAGAACACACACACGCGACCCGGGCATCCCCGTCCATGGCCTCTCTCCTTTCGGCCACCCCGGGCACGCGTGCCCACTTCATGCACCAAGATGGCCGCCCGGCCCCAGCACAACCCGGGCCTAGAGGCGCCACTCCGGCTGGAGGACATCACGCTTCCAGGGGATGAGAGAGGGAGGAGCCGTTTCTATCGCACCTCTGAACTCCCCTGGGACAATGGGTTTTGATCCACGCCTGCTGGGTGTCTGGGACTCCTCCCGACCCGGCCCTGAAAGGATCAAAAGACAATGGCAGGAAACCTCGACAAGCGACCCCCAGGTGACAAGACCCCTGCCTGCACAGACCCCGGACATCAAAGAGGGGTCGACCTATAACAAGGGGTGCTCTGGGACTGTCAGGCAGATTCGCCTTGGAACATCTGAGCCCTGCTGAGTGACTCGCGGCTCCCTGAAGATCGTAAGACCTTCGAACTTGTGCTTGAGCCCTGCTGAGTGACTCGCGGCTCCCTGAAGATCGTAAGACCTCCGAACTTGTGCTTGAGCCCTGCTGAGTGACTCGCGGCTCCCTGAAGATCGTAAGACCTCCGAACTTGTGCTTGAGCCCTGCTGAGTGACTCGCGGCTCCCCGAAGATCGTAAGACCTCCGAACTTGTACCTGAGCCTGCTGAGTGACTCGCGCCTCGCTGAAGATCGTAAGACCTCTGAACTTGTGCTTGAGCCTGCTGAGTGACTCGCGGCTCCCCCAGACTCTCTTTGGTCCCGCCGGACCCCACGACGACAAGTGTATCCCCCAGCTCGAGGATTGTGAGCTGTGCGCCGGGTACGCTCCTGCATTTGATCCATATCCCCCCAAAGACTGTCCCACTACCTCCTACCCCCGCCAAAACTCTGTGAGCCCACGCTCTGCTTGTAAATATCTGCCTTGCTGATCATAAAGATCCTACCACTTCGATTTGATAAAGCTTGAATCCTAAGAACCCTCGGTGTGGTGTCTCTTTGTCGTGTGGTGCCGAGTGTACGATCCTAGATACGAGATTCCTCCCCTGCGGAGTCTCCCGCCAGTGCCCGGCTACGATACTTTGTGGGTGGGTCTCAGGACAGTCAGGGCCCCCTCTGGGCCCCTCTGAGGTCGCCTTCTAACAAATACAATTCTTAGTAAAAGAGCTGGCATTCAGATTTCTAAGGCCAAAGCTAAATTTAGTTTTAATGCAAATAGATCTGGAAGACTTTTAGCAAATTACCTACGTTTTAAAAAAGACAAAACTCAAATCAGCTCTATCCATGGCCCCAATGGTAAAATTGCTTTATCTCGTAAAGATATTGTTAATGAATTTTTGGATTTTTACTCTAAGTTATATGATAAACCTGATTTTCGTGATGATTCTTTAGTTGATTCTTTTATATCCGCATGTGGTCTACCCAAGATTTCTCAATCAGATAAAATTGGGCTTGACTCACCCATTACTAAGGATGACATTTTGTCTGCTATAAAATCTCTCAAAAAAAATAAATCTCCGGGTCCTGATGGTATCCCGGCGGAGTTTTATAAAGAATTTCAGTCCCAACTTTTACCTTTTTTATTACAACTTTTTACAACGTTTGGCTCTTCAGGAATTACTTCAGTTTCTTTTACTGAGGCTTTAATTATTGTACTTCCCAAACCAGATAAAGACCCCACCCTTGTGTCTAATTATCGCGCTATATCTTTAATCAAGATTGTAAATTATATGCTAAAATATTAGCCACACGATTATCCCCTGTATTAGATTCTATCATACATCCAGATCAATCTGGGTTTATGAAAAATAGATACTCTGCAAATAATACAAGAACTTTGTTACATGTCATTGAACAAGGTCCTACGTTAACCATTTCTTCAGGAATTATGGCTTTGGATGCTGAAAAAGCCTTTGATAAACTTCATTGGCAATTTTTATTTCATACTTTATCATCATTTAATTTTGGTGACACTTTTATCCGCATGATTTCAGCTTTATATTTTGCTCCTACTGCTCGTTTATTTATTAATGGCCAAGTTTCAAATCAATTCTCCCTTTCTAGAGGTACAAGACAAGGGTGTCCCCTTTCCCCGCTATTGTTTTTAATTGGTATTGAACCTTTTCTTACCTCTATAAGAAAATGTGATAATATTAAAGGAATCAATATTATGGAGGTTATTATTAAAACCTTAGCATATGCTGATGATGTACTTTTATTTATCAGTGATCCTTTATCCTCATTTCCTTCTTTATTAGAGATTATAACAAAGTATTCTATGGTTTATGGTTACAAATTAAACACTAACAAAACGGAATTTTTTCCTTTAAACATTTCTTTTTCTCCTGATATGATTTCCATGAATGAAATTATTAGGCAAAAGAATAATTTAAAATATCTTGGTATTTTATTCTCTTCATCCATACAATCTACAATGACTTTAAACTGTAATTTTGTCTTAGATTATATTAAAGACAAAACGTCTAAATGGCCATCATTGCATCGTCATGGTGGGGTAGAATGGAATCTATTAAAATGAATATATTGCTCCTAAAATCTTTTACACCCTTGTCATGATTCCTACTCAATTTTCATTAAAATTTTATAAAGATGTTGATAAACTTCTCTCCGAATTGCTTTGGAACAGCAAATCACCTCGTATTAGTTATAAAAAACTTAAAAATGTCTAAATGCAATGCTGGATTCGGTATCTCAGATTTCCTTCTTTATCATAAAGCTTTTATTTTAAAACAATGTGCCATATGGTTTAATCATTCCTTTTTACATAATCCACCTGCTTGGCTCCATATTGAAAAATCTATTGTGAAGCCATTTCCACTACCCACTCTGTTAACTATGTCTAACAAATCATCCTTTTTTCATAAATCTGTTATTCTCAAATCCACTAAAATGATTTTTAACGATCTAGATTCCATTTTTCTATATCCCATGTATAATACTGATGAATTATCATTATGGTATAGCAATGTTATTAAATTGAATAGAAATATTAGTTTTTGGTTTTCATGGATTAAGGCTGGTATTTTTTATCTTAAAGATGTTTATTCCAATAACACTTTTATATAGTTTGAGGATCTACAAACAAGTTTTGGTTTATCTCAATCTGAACTTATTAAATACGAATATTTAAGTAATTTGATTTTAGATTGTTTTCCGCAAGCTATTCCATCTAATGTTAAAGCTGACTTATCCATTGATATCCAAACTATATCAACGACAGCTCATGGTATTTCTTTTTTATATAAAAATTATCTAATACTCTAGGAAGTAACATAAATATGATTGCAACGTTCTGGAATAATAAACTTTCACTTTCATTGTCTATTGATACATGGGAAACTATATGGCTTAGTAATATATCTGGATGGTTACCTGTCTCACTTTATCAAACCAATTTTTATATTTTATTTAATTGTTCATGGACTCCATTACGTTTATTCCAAGCTAAACTTCTTCAATCCGAAACATGTTGGCATTGTAAATTACATCCTGGCTCGTTACGACATATGCTTTATGATTGTCCTTTAATTTCCAAATTCTGGGCAGAAGTTTGGGACATTATTAAAAAGATATTAAATATACATGAAGACATATCATATAAAATGTTAATATGCAAATCTGTTACTTTATCGCAGAATGTAAATAATCTTGAATGTAAACTTTTTAATTTTTTAATTTCTGCTGCGTTAAAACCCATTGCCTTCTGTTGGAAAGATGTTTCAATGTTATCAGTTCATGCTTGGTGGTCATGGGTTATTTTTACAAGAAGAGGTGCCCAGTTATCTTTGTCTGGGGTTAGTCATAATTCTATTTCCTATCACTCTTTCTGGATTCCTGTTGATTTGTATTTATCATCTTAATGGTATATTTATTGCTTGTTCCCCTTTTTGCTGTTCTTATATTATATTAATGGATATGTCATAGTAGCTCTATAGCTCAAACAGCAGTTTGTTATTGGACGTTACCCTCCCCTTTTAAATTTTCTAGGAATATGATTAGTTTCATATCTATAAAATGAATATGAGAATATGGTGTTGTATGTATTGTAATGGATATTATAGCTTAATAATATTTTTTTGTATGTCTATGTTTATTGTTCATTAAGAAATTTCAATAAAATATTTTGAACTTTAAAAAAAAAAACGAGTTTCGAGACATCGGTGATATGTGTGGGAATAAATGGTTCCTCCAGAAGTCCACGAGATGTCTTCAGGCCGGTGATTGACTTCCAAGAAATGTCTAGTAAGTCTTGGAGCTTGTTTCTTACATCACACCGTGCTCTTGTGTTCCAGTATTCTTAGTTTGACATTTCAAGTGGTCATGCCCACATATTGTAATTTACATGGGCAGGTGATTAAGTAAATACGTTTATTACTATTACAGTTGGTAAACCTATTTTGTACCCAGGGTCTGTTAGTTCCTATGTCCACAGATTTGAATTTTTGTGTTTGTGGACATGCCTTTCATGACCTACACCGAAAGTGTCACCGGACAGCTGGAAGGTCCTAGAGTGCCCTTATCTCTGGAGCAGGTTGAGTTTTGGGTCTGGGGCGGACAAGTTGGTCCCGAAGATTCGTACTCCTTTTAAAGGAGAAGAGTGGCAGTGGAATCTGTTTGTTCCCAATTTGAGTATGCGCCAATGTTTCCGTACACTTTTTTGGATGCTGTTAGACATGGTACTAAAAGTGTTGACAAAGGTCATCCTCATTAGCTCAGTTTTAGGTCCAGATGGTTCCAAAAAGGCCTCTCTGTTGTTGTTCATGGCCCATTTCAGTGAGCGACTCACCAATTTCCTGGGATATTTCCTGTCACACAGTTTAGAAGATAGAGTGATAGCATGATTCGCAAACCTCTCTTTTGTAGAACAGTTTCTTCGTGCCCGGAAAAACTGGCCGAATGGTAAATTGTCTCAAAGTGACTTTGGGTGATGGCTATCATAGCGGAGTAGAGAGTTTCTTGTCATCGGCTTCCTGTATAGCTCAGTCTCAAGGCCTGATGGTGTCGTTAAATCAATAAATCCAGAAGTGCTAACTTATTTTTATCATATTCCACCGTAAATTTCAAAAATTGATTCCTGCTGTTGCGCCACATTTGGAATAACATAATAGACTCCGGGTTACCTCACCAAACGATGAGGACGTCATCTATATAGCGCTTCCATAGATGTATTGAGGCTCTAAAAGGGTTGGTCTGTGTCAAAACATGTTCCTGCTCGAAGCCACGAACATACAAATTTGCCAGACTGGGAGCAAAAACGCTTCCCATGCTGGTACCCGAGACTTGGAGATAAATGGTATCTTCAAACTTAAAAATGTTCTCCTTCATGGCAAGTTGGGCGCAGGCCATGATAAAGTGTCCCAGGGTGATGGAGTCTAAATCTCTATTGGCCAATAATAATGCTATGACATCAAGAGTTTCATCCTGAGGAATCGACGTATAAATCGACTCCACGTCGAATGAGATGAGATAGTCAGTTGCCATGTCAAATTCCACCTGCGGTAACATACATAAAACATCCTTGGGAATCTTGCAGGAAAGTGGGCGTATCCTTGACCATAGGTCTGAGGAAATGGTCCACAAAAGTGGACAACGGTTTCAGGACTGAGCCCAGTCCGGAAATGATGGGTCGCCCTGGTGTTAGCCTTTGAGGTTTGTACACCTTCGGAAGTACGTAAAAATAAGACATTACTGTATGATCGGTTTGCAAGAAGGCTGCCTCCTGGGTAGTTATCCAGCCCTCACTCACCGCTTCTTCTACTATAGTGGCAATGGTGTTCTTTATTTTCTCTGTAGGGTCAATTTTCAAAGAGCGGTATGATCTTCTATCGGCTAATTGCCGTAAGCATTCTATGCAATATGTGCCTGTGTCAAGAATGACAATCGCACCGCCTTTGTCCGCTGGTTTGATGGTAATCCGATATTCACTAGTTAATTTGCGTACTGCCAATTGTTCTTGTTTAGGAAGTTTGCAATGTGAGTTGGTCCCTCTTTTGCAGAGTGCCGTTATGCCTTCACTAACAGCTTTTTCAAAAGTTAAGACTTGTGCTGGAACCAGATGGGCTGGTGAGTTGAAAGTCGAGCGTTTCTTTAGACCAGTGTTCAAATCAACAGGGTCTGTCGGTTCTTGTTGTTCTTCCCTGAAGAAGAAATGCAAACGTATTTAGCGGAAACATTTCTCAAGTTCACATTGGGTCTGGAAGGGGTCACCACAGAAAGTAGAGACAAAACATAGGCCTCTGTTCAGGACTTGTAGTTCGTCCATTGTCATTATCCGAGTGCTTAGATTGACCACTAATCCGTCTCTGCGCTGGTCCCTGCTTGTTGTGGGGTTTTCTTCTTGTTGCTCCGCAGACTCCAGGGCGACGGAGGGGGGCTCCAATATACTTGGGCCTGTTGGTTTCTCCGGCTTCCTCTCGAGTGCCCGCGTCCAAAATGTAAAAAAGGCTGATTTTTAAAATTGTGGGGATATTGCGGTGGTGCTGCAAATCGACCCATGGGTGGTTGGAAGGAAGGGGCTGCAAAACCCCATGGATTGGGTTGCCACCATGGTTGAAACTGATTTGGTGGTCCATTTCTCCAATTTGTTCTGTTGTTTCTCCCATGACCTCTGCCCTGTTGGCCACTCCTTATAGAAGAATCAGAGTCACTCGATCCTTCAACCGAACTCGATGTCCCATAAGAATAACCCTGTTTCCGTCCTCTGCTGTGGAACTCCAGGGTGGTGTAATTATAACTTGTGTACAGATACACCCTCTCATGGGCATTGTGTGCCAGATTTTTTTTATATTTTTCGATCTTGGTAAACAGGATTGAATCTTTGAATTCCATATTGGTTTTGTTAGATTCTTCTTGATTCTTTTTAAATGATGTTTCTGTAATGGTCGCCTTATTCTGTGATTCTAAAAGTTGGATCTCAATAAGTATGGTGTCCGCTACGCGCTTCGCTGTTCTGATTATTAGAATATACCAATCGTGCGTGCAGCGACACGCTATTAGTGACCAATCATTCAGAAATGTCATCGTCATAAGCAAGTCCGCAAGTCTCAGTCATGGTAGTCCTTTATCAGTAGTACTATGGTACACCTTAAAAATAGAACACAAAAAGGGTGGAGAGGAAAGACACTGACTGGGTATATAGTGCAGTTTAAGACCATTGCCTATATATGGTCAAATCGTTCAAAGACCCGCAGACTCAGCTGCTCAAGAACAAGAAACACAATCACGTGAAAAAGGGGGTCCAAGGGAACGTTTAAAGAGCTGGCGTAGATATATTCCCCATTCATATACTGTATACAAACCACACCTTCACAGGCTATGAAAAAAAAACTTTCTCTTTATCTCTTTATCCTGAGCCATTGCCAGGCGAGGTGAGGTTCTTTTCTCGTGCAAAACGGGTAATCATGAAAGTACATTATTAAAAAATATTTTAAGATTCATAGATGATGATTAAATTAGATCACTAAGCATCAACTAGATGTTTTGAGCTAATGAATCCCAATGAAGTTGTGACAACCCTTACATGTGGACTGTTTTGTATTTTTTTTTAGATTCAAACAGTGAACCATCACTTGCAGAGAATTTGTTTATCCCTGAAAACAGGTGATGAGGTTGTATTTGTAGCCAACCTTTTTTCATTTATATTCTTATCATATTTTTTTCATTGATGCAGTAGCAATATTTGTGTGGTCCTGAAGAAAGCCAAGGATGAATTGGATCCTTTTCAGATGAAACATGTTGACCCTGAGTTTCTACTCATAGGCAGTTATTTGTTGGAGACTGTGATTGCACTGTTTTTAAGCTTGAACAGTGGGAGATATAAAATAAAGTTTTTTTCTCTCACTGCTCAATTTTAATTCACCATTTATCATCACTTCGCACTGCACTTATCATTCCCACACAATCTGTTTGCTCACATCTGCAGGATCATATAGCATGTTATATCGCTAAAACTTTGAACCATATAAAACATTAGTGAGCTCCCTTCTGCTTTTGAAAGGGTTGCAGCCCTTAGTGACACTAGAGTGTTACGAGGAGGAGACCCAGATGATGAAGCATGTCACCAATGGTGAGTGATGGGAATCCGTCCTACTTGAAGTTATTATTTCATAGCCTGTGAAGAGATATTGCCTGCTTATCCTTTTCTAGCATGCCCGTAGAAGGATTTCTAACCTGGCTGATAGTCTGCGCGCGTTCTTACTTTTCGTAGTCCAAGCCAGGAATCTGCCAATTTGCTAACTTTCCTCATAGACCTTTTGTTGGTAGGCCTTGCTACCTGTGATCTCTTCTAACAAAAACAAATCTCATACACAAGATTCATTATAGAGCCCTATTTATTAAAAGTTTAGCCCATAGTCATGATATTCTAATTATATGGATTGCATGTGAATCCACTTTCCTTTTTTGGTCTGGTGCAGACTGTTTTATCTGCCTGGGCAAGCAAACATGTAGGGTTGGGCATAGTTTGTATTATACACACGGGAGTAGCTTAGTAAATAATGTTACGGGGTGAGAGTTTGAGATTTCCCAACAAGCAACATGCAGTACAGATGGATCACTGACATAATATCGATGACAACAATATCGACCTACCAGAATATTGTGTCAAGAATATCGATGTCCAGAATATCGACATCCTATCTACAACATGGTAAGTACTAACATTTCAGAAAAAAAATATTGTTGTTTAAAATATCGAAGTTAAATATATTGTTTTTTTGTAAAATAAGGAAAAAAATACTATTAACTTAAAAATATATTATTTTAATTTATTTGTAAATGTAAAAATGTATGTATATTAAATGTATTTAAAAAATATAAACATACATATGTACAATTTAATATATATATATTCTTTAAAATAAATAATATTTTTACCTGATTTTAACAAATTAGAAATATATCAAAAATACAATTAAATATATATACACAAACACCTGTAACATAAATAGTATAAATTAAAAAATATATACTATAATTTTAATATATAAAATATTAATTTAATTGTAAGTAATCATTTAGTACAAAAGTAGGGAAAGTGTTGGATAGCGGAGGGCTAAAAATTACTATTCCCACTGCAAAGAGTGCAACAGTAGGGAGAGTGTTGGATAGCGTAGGGGTAAAAATGACTATTCCTACTCCAGTGAGTGCAACAGTAGGGAAAGTGTTAGATAGCGTAGTGGTAAAAATTACTGTTCCCACTCCAGAGAGTACAACTGTAGGGAAAGTGTTGGATAGCGTAGGGGTTACAATTACTATTCCAACTCCAGAGAGTGCAACAGTAAGGAAAGTGTTAGATAGCATAGGGGTAAAAATTTAAATTATTATTCCAACTCCAGAGAGTGCAACAGTAGGGAAAGTGTTGGATAGTGTAGGGGTTAAAATTACGATTCTCACTCCAGAGAGTGCAACAGTAGGAAAAGTGCTGGATAGCGTAGGGGTTAAAAATTACATACTTATCAATTAAATAATTGTTTTAATTAAATAGTGAATTAATAATAAATTAACAATAATTTAATTGTAAACACCAATAAATTAAAATGAATAATTACTTGAATAACATTACATTTCTTCCCACCCTATTCCCCTATAAACCAACAACCTGCTCTGAATAAAAATTAACACAATTAATATAACTACCAATTAGTCAATTAATAACAATTAATTACCAATTAATAATGAATTAACAATAAAATAATTATCAATACCAATAAATAAAAATGTATAATTACTTAATCATAATAAATTACTTCTCACACTACTCCCCTATAAACACACAACCCACTCCTAAACTAAATTAACACAAATAATATATTTATCAATTAATCAATTCATACAAATTAATTACCAATTAATATGAATAAACAATACATTAATTATCAATACCCAAAAATACAAATTATTTATATAATATTTATAATAATTAGTTTACTTCCCACCCTATTCCCCTATAAACCCACAACCCGCTTCAATAACATATTAACACAATTAATATAATTATCAATTAATCAATTAATAAAAAATAATAACACATAATTCTTAATTAACAATACATTAATTATCAATACCAATAAATAAAAATTAATAATTACTTAATTACAATTAAATTACTTCCCACCCTATTCCCCTATAAACCCACAACCCGCTAGGGAACTAAAATGCAAAATGTAATTAATAATTTCTAAAAATTATGATTTCATTTACTATAAATAAATTACTTCCCACCCTATTCCCCTATAAACTCACAACCACCTACGGTACTAAAATTCGAAATGTACTTTAAAAAAAAAAAGACTAATTTCTAAAGATTTAACCATATATTTAAAAAATAATACTAAACATAACAAAAAATCTGGAACACATATATACATAAAATACATACTAAAATACATAACACTAACTATTTTTGCTACGATATTACCAACTTCGATATTAAGAAAAATGATATTTCTTACCTTCTGGCCGATATTCTGGTCACTGATATTCTTGATGTCGATATTCTGTCTCTACGATATTTCAAATTCAATATTTCTGTAGGTCGATAAAAACAACTCGATATTATAACTGTGCACCGGACCAGATAAAGTAGAGTTGGGTAAAGGATAGGGTTAGAAACAGTATTTCTCTGTTATTTAGAAAAGTATGGCTTGTCACCAACCCAGGTGACAAGGAGGGCAGTGAGAGCTGGCCTTGGAATATGTCATGCCCCAGAGCAGACCAAAAAGAAGAGAGGGACCAGAGAAGGCAGACTGACAGTAAACTGTGAAATAGGAGAAACGCTGCAGAATATCTAGCAACATGAATGAGACAAGGTATCCACAACTTCAACTGAAGAAAGTTTTAAACCACCTACTAGACCAGTGGTTCTTTAGCTTTTGACTTCTGTAACCCCCACTGAATAATTACTGAGATCTGGGGACCCCCACTGAGTCATTATTGGAAGTTGCCAGGGACCCTCGACTTAAACAATTTTTTGTATAATTTGAGCCTCAAAACAATACACAAAAAAACAGAAACAAGTATGCATTCATTCATTCATTAATCTCTATTTGGTCTAAAAAAAAACATAAAAGATGCACATTATACAATACATACATACTTAGGGACCGATTCGGATTCCGGCCACAAAATGTACCGACCGACACAGACCCGGACCGGAGACCGACCGACATGGACCGGTGCCGTACGACCCGTGCAGTACGATACAACGCGTGTGAATTACAACCTTCATGTGCGGAATACAAGCTGTACGACCGAGTCGTAGGAAAAATAGTGATTTGGCCGGAAAACCGACGTGAGTTGCACTGACCAACATGTACCCGGAATGAACCCGGCCGACACGTACCCGCGAGGTCCGATCCATGCAGTACGATGCATTGCATGTAAACCCAGACCGACTCGCACGGAGCCCAAGCCGCATGACTGACACGCACAGAAAACAGGGCCCTCAAGCAATAGAGATCTCCACGACCGACGCGTATGAAATACAGAAGAAAGTCAGCGTGAACATCAGCGTCCGTCTTGGTCAGAAGAACGTCTCTTTCATGCCTAGAAAACCCATAGGAAAAATAGACAAAAAAAAGGACCAAACAAGCAATGACAAAGCCAATAAATATTTTAAAAAAACCTGGGACAAAGACACACCCACAATTCCACCTATATAAAGGACATCAATCACTACCATGATCCTTTGCTAATAGGAGACAACAGCCAGCAGCAAACACCATCACACAGCAACCACAGACACACTCACAACTCACGCATCACACAACCCACACACCATTAGCACCTCACCAAAAGCACACACACATACAGCTATCAAAACCAACACTATCCCAGCCTCTCTTGCACCCTCACACACACATCACTCACACCGCCACCCATCACCATGCCCCCAAAGAACAATCCAAAGTTCACAGTGCTGGTAGACGAGATCATCAGAGTAGAGCCACATTTGTTTGGTATATTGGTCCAAAGGACCCCCATGTCACAGAAAACCAAGATGTGGGCGAGGATTGTGGACAAGGTGAATGTACAAGCACCAACGTTGCGCACAAAGGACAATATCCAGAACAGGTGGTATGATGTGCGCAGGAGGGTCAAGAAACTCATCGAGAATGATCACACCTTGAGTCAGCGCACTGGCGGTGGCCCTCCTGCCAAACTAGTCTACTTCAGGACCTGGGAGGAGAAGGTGCGGGACATCCTACCACCAGAGAGCGTCCATGGTCTAGCAGACATACCAGAGCCTGGTGAGTACACAAACAACATACTCAATATTGTGTGGCAAGGGGACAGTGAAACCATGCACCATTAGCAAAGCCACAGTAACCAATAGATAGTCATCCCAAGATGTATATGCTAGTCAGACAAACACAAGACCTGCTATCTCATAGTGACTTGGAACTGTATCATGACATGTACAAACCTACCAACAAATAGAGCAAGGCAGTGGCACAAAGCCAAATAAATACTTTCAGACAGTTTGCCAACACAAACACACTACCTCACATTGCAGCTGCCTGACAGGAAGGAATAGTGGGTATTCAGGAGAAGTGAGTGTATCCAAAAGCATGATGGGGTTTGTAGTAACAGATAATGCTCCCCCTCCAAATTGGACCATCAAGACCTCTCTGAAACATGCCCACATCACAGGGAGTGGGAAAGGACTGACAAGATGGCTGACACTGTGTCCTGCTGTGAGGAGCACAAGGCCCTGGTAGGGGTTGTGTGCAAATCAGAAGCAGGACACCACTGACTGACATCCTGAAAGACAAATTGCACGCCCTCCAATGGAAGCACGTTTCATGGTGGGATGTCTGGCCGGGTGGGAAGGAGGACCGACAGCTCTGACCATACTTACTAGCATGTGGAGACAAACACACCCCTCAACACAAACTCCACACAACTCACCAGGTAGAATGCATTGACCCGCACCTCACTGAAATATCAGCAAAAGATACACCATACTGGGTGCTGCTGTGTGAAGCACAGGGGCTCTCTTTGGACTTGTAGCCAAACAAGCACCAGGATTTCACAGTCAGCCATCTTGTCATTGCTGTCACACCCCCTCACAGGGAAGCAGAGTCAAGAGGAAGGAAGTAATGGGCATGCTGGGAAGGGGGGTGTAGCCATGAGCATGATGGGAGTTGCAGTCACAGACAATCCCCAGCCACCCACATGGCCCAGCAAGCTCACACTGAACCATGCTCGCCTCACAGGGAGTGGGAAGGGACTGACAGGATGTCTGACACTGGGCTCTGTTGTGGGGAGCACAAGGCCATGCTGGGAACTGGGCAACAACAAACACCAGGACTTCACAGTCAGCCATCTTGCCATTGCTGTCACACCCCCTCACAGGGAAGCAGGTCAAGAGGGAGGAAGTATGGGCATGCTGGGAAGGGGGTGTAGCCAAGAGCATGATGGGAGTTGCAGTCACAGACAATCCCCAGCCACCCACATGGCCCATCAAGCTCACAATGAACCATGCTCTCCTCACAGGGAGTGGGAAGGGACTGACATGATGTCTGGCACTGGGCTTTGTTGTGGGGAGCACAAGGCCATGCTGGGAACTGGGCAACGACAAACACCAGGACTTCACAGTCAGCCATCTTGCCATTGCTGTCACACTCCCTCACAGGGAAGCAGAGTCAAGAGGGAGGAAGTATGGGCATTCTGGGAAGGGGGGTGTAGCCAAGAGCATGATGGGAGTTGCTGTCACAAACAATCCCCAGCCACCCATATGGCCCAGCAAGCTCACACTGAACCATGCTTGCATCACAGGGAGTGGGAAGGGATTGACAAGATGTCTGACACTGGGCATGAGAAGTGATGTGACTGACAATCACACATATGCACTCTCCAAACAAAGACCAGTCGCACACACAGCCATTGTAACCATATTTTCAAAATCATTGTCTGGGGATGCAGTGTCCAGGGGTGCCCCCTGGCCGAACAGGGGAGGTGTGTCTTGCAGATGACAAATGGGGAGAGCCATATATAGTACATTGCTCAAAACACACAGGAACTCACATATACATCATCATTGACAGGGGACATCTGACAGTGAATGGAATGGACACACCAATATAGCCGACACCATAGCATGATCCCACCCAGCATGGCTTTAGAGGGGGCCATAGTACGGAATCTGCTCTTCTTAAATCCACGGAAGAGATCCGAACCATTCTAGATAACGGAGGCAAGGCCACTCTCATCATGTTAGATCTCTCTGCAGCCTTTGATATGGTCCATCACAATTTGTTGATGGACCGACTGCAGGAGATCGGAGTTCAGGGATCCACATGGAAACTACTGAAATCCTTTCTCACTAATCGAAGTCAGTCAGTGTCAGTAGAATTCTCTTCAGAACCCTTCTCTTTACCTTGTGGGGTCCCACAGGGGTCCTCTTTAAGCCCCACATTGTTTAATGTATATGTCTCCTCCCTGGCACCGCTCATTCAGTCTTTCGGGTTTAGCCTGACCTCTTATGCCGACGATACACAAATCGTGGTTTCTCTACAAACACATGATTGGCAAAATACGGCAATTCGTTTCAGGGACTGTATGAGCGCTGTCGGGAATTGGATGGCCAGAAACTGTCTGAAATTGAACTCTAACAAAACTGAGGTGGTTTGCTTTGACAATGCCCCTACGTTCTGGACCCCGGAGTGGTGGCCTGACACCATGGGTCCCCTCCCCGCTAACAGTAAAAAGGTAAAAAATCTTGGAGTCTGGGTGGATCATAAGCTTAATTTCAGTGATCAAGTGAATGCAGTGACTTCCACCACATCTTTTGCCTTAAGGTCCTGCAAGAAAGTTCTCCCGCTCCTTCCTATAGAGTGTCATCAAACAGTAGTCACTGCACTTACTATGTCCAGGTTGGATTACTGTAACAGCCTATATTTTAACATGCAGGAAGGAATAATGAATAGACTGCAACTATTGCAGAACGCCGCCGCTAGGCTGATATCAGGCATCCCTAAATATGCTTCAGTTTCCAAGGAGATACGGAGACTTCATTGGCTTCCAATTAGAACACGCACCCAGTTTCAGGCCTTGTGTCTGGTGTACAAGGCGATCCATGGAACAGGTTCAGCGTACCTAAAAGAGCGGTTAGTATGGTATACTCCCGCCCGAACGGTCCGGTCAGCGGCAGCAAAACAAGTTTGTGTACCCCGTGTAAAAAAAGCCTCCTGGGGTGGCAGACGTTTTGTTGTGAACGCAGCTAAAGCATGGAATAAGCTCCCATTAGAGAGATGACCAATCTTCTGGCTTTTCGCAAAGCCTTAAAAACGTGGTTGTTCTCAGAATAATTTCTCCTGTCTTTGCTGAGTTCCTCTTTGGTATTGCTACACAGCGCCAGGACACCCTTGGGTAACAGCAGCGCTCTACAAATGATATAAATAAAAAATAAATAAATAAATGAATGTTCGCATTCACACTCGGTGCTGTTGTGAGCTGCATTCCACTCCTACATCGTGCTGAAACATATGCATCCTTCACACAACACACCACTCACTGACACTGTAGACACAAGGTCAAACCTGGACAGCATTGGAGGAGACATGCTACTCACAGCAGCCAAACTGCAACACACACACCACCCACCGGCCCTCACTGTCATGAGCATTGAAAAGCCAGAGTGCTACCTTGCCCAATCCATGTCACCATGGAGAACATTAACAACTCAAATCACATATGCACGTACAAAACTCAGCACCAGACTCATTAACTATGGTGACATCCTCACTTGTATGAAATGAGATGGGAACTAGGAACACTGTAAAAAAACACTTCCTCCAAAGAGATCACAGGCATACCGGACTGTGACCATGTCCTACCAATACACCAATGTGGCACACATAGACTAGCAAACTCTGCTACCACACATGCCCCAATAGTACAACATATTCCAAGTGGAATAGTATGTATGTCCTTGTTAAATCTCACATGTGTACAGGGATGACACACCTGTGTCAGCAACGTAATGGCCCTTGAGTAGTAATGGTCATGTACAGACAAATCTATCCATGAGCTGGGCATGCACACACTTCGACATGCAAATTGAAATGTTTCATTTTGGCTGGGCAATGTGCAACAACGATACTGGCGGTGGTCTTCCCAGACCTGGATAGGCAGCTGAAGGCCAGACAGCAGCAAGGAGGGGGTAAGTCCATGCCTAATCTGTGTACAATGTCTGACATGCTAATTGCAGTCTTTTGGCCTGGTCACACTTCCACATTACGTAGGTCTTGTAGTCCAATACTCATGTCCCTCAATTGTGTGATGCACCCTCCTCATCTGATCCACAGGTGTGGCCCCTACAGTCTGTTGCTTGTGTCACTAGGGCACTGTGTCCCTGCAGTCAGCTGTGCTTCAGCTTCCAGACAACATCTGATACCGTGACTCTGTTGTGTGTTTCATGGGTGGGTCAATTGTTTACCCAATGCCTGAGATCTGACATGTGATCTGTGTGTGCCCTTAATATGTGTTCCAATTGCTGGTCTGACTCGCCCTATGTGGCTGGGGTATTTCAAACAAACCCATGTAGCAGGGGACTCCAATGTGTGTGCCTCAGGAGTATGTATATCAAGTGTGTCACACTTGCTTAGCCACCTGAATACTGTCCAGGGCTAAACACTGTTTCACGTAGACCTGGGCAGTCATGCCTACTCAAGGGCATTTAGAAACACTCTCTAATCCCACTCCTGTGTGTCAACTTACAGGTTGTGCTTAGTGACATGTGCCTTTAGGTTTCTGCCTCTGTGCCATTGTGGTGTGGCTTCCTGTTATGTACAACTGGGGTGTTCATGAGTTTGAGGGTCCGCAGGACATCTGAGATGTGACTATGAGAACCAAGACCTGTGTGACATATAGGGGTGCGATCATTTGACAGTGCACAATGGTGTATGCAACTGTGCACTTCAGGCAGCTGGGTTACATGCACAGCAGACTGTGATGTGCTAATGTACGGGGAGTTGTGTTAGCAGCGACTCATATGTCTGATTTCTATGATGTGGGGTCTTCTAGGTCCGGGATATATTGTTTGCAGGGGATGGGCAAGTGCACCTGTCAGCTGCAGAGTTTGCTTTACCCCTGAGCTATGATTGTGACACAGTGCATACTTTTGTTGTCTGGATGCCCTGCTCCTGTGACAGGAGACAGTGTTGACTGACTTTCCAGGCATGCCAGTGCCATGGCATTTAACTTGTTATGAGTGATCCTGCATTGTGTTCAAGTGTGCTCCATGCACCCCATTGTGGCATTGACTATCAGGACATGAGAACGTCATAGTGTGTGTTGCTGGCATGCATCACAAGCATGTGAAATGAGTCTCTGCCCATGCCTTCATCTGGACACCTGTACTGAATCAGTGGCAAGAGATGTGCTGTGTGTATAGTGACATACTCCTACATGTTCACTTGCATGTCCAACAAATGTGTGGGTGGTGCATGTCGGCACATTGGGGTATTAGCATCCAACATGCAACAGACATATGTGTGCAAGTCCAGGAGGGATATGAGTGCCATGGTTGATGGTGAAAATGACAATTGGCTTATTTTAAACAGTGTGAGCACTTTGAGCAGTGTTCAGCCGATGATGCCAGGGCTTGCCCTGTGATGTGATGTACTCACTGTGGTGTGTGCAGTCAGTGCAGGTGACTGATGTTGTTCTCTTTTATCCTAGATACATCCAAGGCAACAGGAGGGGACAGCTCCACGGACCAGGAGGAGCCACAGAGCCTGACTGGGACAGAAGCGAGGAGTCGGGGGGACCCAGTGGCACAGAGGGCGAGTGGAGCCACACCGAGGAGTCCTCAGCACCATCCACCTCAGCTGAGGGCCACAGCAGCTCAGAGGATGACTCCCTTGTGGAGGCAGGTGTCAGCAGCCACCAAAACCCAGATAGTGAGGCTGTCCCCGTCACCGCCCCCACCATCACCACCCTCCCATCTGCTCCCGTCCCAGAGGTCCGTGGAGGCTCCTGTGTTCGGGAGCATGTCTCCTTTGTGCCAGGCACTGCACCCCCTGTCCCTGTGTCCCCTGCTGCCCTGAGTGAGGAGTCTGTAGACTTACTTAGACAGAGCCATGTAGTGCAGACATAAATGCTGAGTGTCCTCCATGCACACACCAGTCTGTTGACACAACTGGTGTCGTTCATGGAATGCATTTCATCGGGCATGTCTGCCCTACAGAGGACCAATCAGTCCGTGGCCTCCTCCCTGATGGCAGCAGTGTTCCTCCTCCAACAGTCCTGCACCCCTCCTACCCCTGCACCACTCACGATTCCTAGCACCCTACCTTTCCCAAGCACACACACACCTGCACATTCTCACAAACCCACAGACACGGGCAGCACACAAGCACCCAAGCCAAGGTCTAGATGTGCACACAAGCAAGTGCAGGGGACTGATACCACACTCACAGGGGATGGTTTGCAGACACACACACAGTCATCCACAACCACTCCGCAGTCCTCCGATACCTCTCCCTCCCAGCCCCCTTCTATTGCCTCACCTGCAACCCCATCTTCACAGAAGCTCTTCCTCTGTGACCTTGGCCTCTTCCCCACCAACCCAGCAGATCCATCTTACAAGGGAAAGAGTAAGTCCCCACACACAGAGGGGAGTGCCCCTCACACCCGGACACCCTCCCCCAGGCACAGTCAGACTGAGGCCCCCACCCGCAAGTCCACCCGGAGTTGAAAGAGCAAGACCCCACCCTGCCCCACAGCTCCATGGCAAAGTCTCCGTCCTCCATTCCCCAGGCCGCCACTCCAGAAGTTCCCCCGCCACACCCTGCCCCAGGTTCCCCCACCCACATATACACCATCCCCAAAATGCTGAGGCCCTCCCCCCACCACTTGCTGTTCCACACCCGGTCAGACGGTTAGTGCCACTGATGTGTGGACCGTGTCCCCCCCTCTGTCCTGCCGGCCTCACCTGAACCCGTTTCTGCTCCCATTGATTTAGGCACTGCAGTGGAGTCCACGACCACCCCGTCTGGCTTGGGCAATGCAGTGGGGACCCAATCCACTCCATCTGACCTGCCCACTGCAGTTGTGCCGGCACCCACCCCATCTGACTTGTGCCCCACAGTTGTGACTGCACCCACTACTTCAGTCATCTCCACTGCAGTTACCAGTGACTCTCCTGCATCCACCACCCCTTCACTGCCTCCTTCTGCTGCGTATTGATCCTGTCCCTGCGGTGCCTGGCCGTCCCCATGTATGCCCCTCTGAGGGGATGTCCCCTCTCCTTAGCAGTGTAGGCAAGCAACGTTCACATCTTGTCATTTGATAATGGACTGGCCATTGGCCTTTGTTTTGAACAGACTTTTAATTTTTCATTTGCTAAATAAAGCTTTTTTCTTTATCCTTGTGAATTTGATTTAGCTGTATATTAGGTTGATGATGTTTAGCATGGACTGGCAGTTGTAATGCTGTATTTCAAATGTTGAATACTGAGGTGTTGATGTGAGGTACTCCATGTGGTCCATGAAATGTGTATCCTATTCTGATCGTTATCCATATCATCCTTAGCAGCTAAATGGGTATGTCATGATTAGCAATTAGTGGACACTCTGTAAACATTTCATTTGCATGATCACATCTGTGGCTTGCACACATGCACATATGATGTGCTTCCCATTGTACAATTTGTATATTTCCCTGACTGTTGGCGCATCTCCACTGGACATGTAAGTGTGGACATCATTGTTGTAAAAGTAACTGGGTCCTCCATGCAACTTGCTGGACATATGTATTGAGTATGTGCAGATGACTTAAGGGACACTGCCGTACCCAGGCTGTTGTGACCAGAGCCTTCATTGTGTGGTAACTGATGGCTGACTGACCAAGTGTTCTGCTGACATGACTGAGACCTGCTGGGGCCATGTTTGGCACAGCTGAGCTTCCACATGAGTTGAGTCCCCTTAAGAAAGGGTGTTGTTCTGTGACATTGAAAGGGCCCATGTTGTGTGTTGTGTGGGCATGTGTGCGTGTGTCCACATCCCTTTTCATACACAGGCAATGTTCCCTTGATATGTTCCTGTTGTTGATGCTTGCTGAGTGGTACTGTGTTCATCCCACAACTTTGCCATGGGCTACCAGATGTGTGGGTGCATGTCACACTACTGTTAATTGGTGTTTCATCATTGGGATTTGCCAATCCTGAGTGGTGATGATGTGGTCAGATGCAGATGGGACACAGTCAGGGGTCCCCAAGGCACTTGTTTGTTCGCAATATCATGTAGTTGTCCCTAGGTGGTACCTTTGAGTGACTGAGACATGTGTATGTGTGTGACTGCTCCCACTTGTCCGTTTCAGGACTGAAATGTTTGCAGGTGTCAGCATGTGTGCTTTGTGGTTCTCCTTGGCTTCTGCATTGTCCAGGGACTGTGGCAGGGATTCTGAAGGTTACGTGAGCTTTGAAGTCATGGCCATGTACTGCATACTGTGCAGTATGTCTGTCATTCACCAGGGTTGTAAACTGTCCTTGTGACATGAGTCTGTGCACCTTAGTTCCTCCCAACATTACTGTGTTTGTCATGGGTGCATGTGCAATGTCACCTGTCCATGTGGGCTTCACAGATGCACATTGGTGCAGTTCAGGGTGTGTGGTGTTGAGGGTGGACTGATGTAAATGTTTGCATGGATGGGCCCCGAGCTCACGTTTGTCCATGGATGATTGGCCATGCGGAGTGATTTGTGTTTGTGTAGGAGTGATGTACATTTGTGGCACAGGACACATGTCTGGGTTTCACAGTTTGTATGAGATCTACATTTGTCAGCACAGTGGACGTGTCATGCATGCTTGTTTCACCCCAATGTCTGGTCCTTGGGGGTAGTGCTGTTGCGTGTCAGTCTTTTGCTGTGTTAGTTACTGTTCATTCCAGCTTGTGTCACATGTGTCTGTTGTGCTCCCTCTCATCACACAATGCCTGATTGCCAACTAAGGGGGGGCCATTGATAGGTTACTTTTGTATGGCACTGTGTCCACATCTGTCTCGCTGTGGTTCAGCCCCCCTCATGTGTTGTGTGGTTGCTTGGGGATACTGAGACACACACATGTTGTGTCAGATGTGCAGTGTGAGGTTGCCTGTTTGTGTTAGTGCATCTGCACCAGTTCATTGGTATTGATGTTGTGGGCCATTGTCTGGATGTTGTTTTTGTGATTTACCCTGCTATCCGTGTGAGTCATATCACATCATTGTGCACATTCATCCTGGTTGTCTGGTGCAATCGCTGGCATGGAATGGGAGTTTGTGACCTGACACCTACAGTCTACACAGGTTGTTTTGATTAGTGTGTCTATTTTTGAGATGTGTGTATGCTTTGTGATAGTCACTTCTGCTTTTGTGTCATTGTAAACTGTATTCATTGTCAGCTCCCATGGGTGGTGCTTGTCTGCACATGGCCGAGAGTATGTTATCACAGCACTGTTAGCCCAACCACATCTCTGTGGGTATGGGACACAACCACTACTTTGGCCCAAAAGTGTTTCATGTGTTGGGACCAGAAATCATACATGCTGTTTGGCATTTGCAGCTTTGTCCATGATGACACATACCTTTTGGTCACTGTGATGAGGGGGTTTTGGACCCCATCACCACAATGCTCAACATCTGCTGCAGTTTGAAAGCACACACTTAACTTTTGTCCTACACAGTGAGAGGGTGTTATTTTTACATTGCCACAGTGCTAGTGATGCTTGCCTTGTGTAGACCAGAGTCAGTTTTGGTCACACATGTGATGGTAGTCACTGTTGTGGGTATTTGTCACAGACTACACACTGTTGTCATGATGTTAGGGGGGATGTATTTTGCTGACTTACCTGATGTTGGTGTATGATGGATGTGTGGCGCATCACACATCCTATGAGTGGAGGTGGCATTAGTGCTGGGCAACATAGTCCCTATGGGTGGGGGTGGCAGTAGTGATGGGCAACAGGTCCCCTATGGGTGGGGGTGGCAGTAGTGATGGGCAACAGGTCCCCTATGGGTGGGGGTGGCAGTAGTGATGGGCAACATAATCCCTATGAGTGGGGGTGGCAGTAGAGATGGGCAACAGGTCCCCTATGGGTGGGGGTGGCAGTAGTGATGGGCAAAATAAGCCCTAAGAGTGGGGGGTGGCAGTAGTGATGGGCAAAAGGTCCCCTATGGGTGGGGGTCACAGGAGTGCTGGGCAACATAGTCCCTATGGGTGGGGGTGGCAGTGGCAGTAGTGATGGGCACTAGTCCCCCAATGGGTGGGGGTGGCAGTGGTGATGGTCAACATAAGCCCTATGAGTGGGGGTGGCAGGAGTGATTGGCAACATGACCCCTATGGGTGGGGGTGGCAGTAGTGATGGACAACATAAGCCCTATGAGTGGGGTTGGCAGTAGTGATGTGCAACAGGTCACCTACGGGTGGCGGTGGCAGTAGTGATGGGCAACATAAGCCCTATGAGTGGGGGTGGCAGGTGTGCTGGGCAACAGGTCCCCTATGGGTGGGGGTGGCAGTAGTGATGGGCAACATAAGCCCTATGAGTGGGGGTGGCAGTAGGGATGTGCAACAGGTCCCCTATGGGTGGGGGTGGCAGGAGTGCTGGGCAACATAGTTCATATGGGTGGGGGTGCAGGAGTGAGGGGCAACATAGTCCCTATGGGTGTGGGTGGTAGTAGTGATGGTCAACAGGTCCCCTATGGGTGGGGGTGGCAGTAGTGATGGGCAACATAAGCCCTATGAGTGGGGGTGGCAGTAGTGATGGGCAACAGGTCCCCTATGAGTGGGGGGTGGCAGTAGTGATGGGCAACATAAGCCCTATGAGTGGGGGTGGCTGTAGTGATGGGCAACAGGTCCCCTATGGGTGGTGGTGGCAGTAGTGATGTGCAACATAAGCCCTATGAGTGGGGGTGGCAGGAGTGCTGGGCAACAGGTCCCCTATGGGTGGGGGTGGCAGTAGTGATGGGCAACATAAGCCCTATGAGTGGGGGTGGCAGTAGTGATGGGCAGCAGGTCCCCTATGGGTAAGGGGGTGGCAGGAGTGCAGGGCAACATAGTCCCTATGGGTGGGGGTGGCAGTAGTGAGGGGCAACATTGTCCCTATGGGTGGGGGTGGCAGTAGTGATTGGTAACAGGTCCCCTATGGGTGGGGGTGGCAGTAGTGATGGGCAACATAAGCCCAATGAGTGGGGGTGGCAGTAGTGATGGGCACAGGTCCCCTAAGGGTTGGGGTGGCAGGAGTGCTGGGCAACATAGTCCCTATGGGTGGGGGTGGCAGTAGTGATGGGCACTAGGTCCCCTATGGGTGGGGGTGGCAGTGGTGATGGGCAACATAAGACCTATGAGCGGGGGTGGCAGGAGTGATGGGCAACAGGTCTCCTATGGGTGGGGGTGGCAGTAGTGATGGGCAACATAAGCCCTATGAGTGGGGGTGGCTGTAGTGATGGGCAACAGGTCCCCTATGAGTGGGGGTGGCAGTAGTGATGGGCAACTGGTCCCCTATGGGTGGCGGTGGCAGGAGTGCTGGGCAACATAGTCCCTATGGGTGGGGGTGGCAGTAGTGAGGGGCAACATAGTCCCTATGGGTGGGGTGGTAGTAGTGATGGGCAGCAGGTCCCCTATAGGTGGGGGTGGCAGTAGTGATGGGCAACATAAGCCCTATGAGTGGGGTTGGCAGTAGTGATGGGCAACAGGTCCCCTATGGGTGGGGGTGGCAGTAATGATGGGCAACATAAGCCCTATGAGTGGGGTGGCAGTAGTGATGGACAACAGGTCTCCTGTGGGTGGGGTTGACAGTAGTGATGGGCAACATAAGCCCTATGAGTGGGGGTGGCAGTAGCTATGTGCAACAGGTCCCCTATGGGTGGGGGAGGCAGGAGTGCTGGGCAACATAGTCCCTATGGGTGGGGGTGGCAGTAGTGATGGGCAACATAAGCCCTATGAGTGGGGTGGCAGGAGTGATGGGCAACATAAGCCCTATGCGTGGGGGTGGCAGTAGTGATCGGCAACAGGTCCCCTATGGGTGTGGGTGGCAGTAGTGATGGGCAACATAAGCCCTATGAGTGGGGATGGCAGTAGTGATGGGCAACAGGTCCCCTATGGGTGGGGGTGGCAGGAGTGCTGAGCAACATAGTCCCTATGAGTTGGGGTGGTAGTGGTGCTGGCCGTACAACCCCTATGGTGGCCTGTTGTTAGTGGCCAGGATATGGATCCCCTGTGTGTGTGTGACAGTTTGTGGGTACGTGTCGTTTGTTTGTGTGGTGGGTGTCTGACTTCCCATCTGCGCCGTCTGCGTCTGTTACTGATCCGGTCATAGATGTAGAGTTCTGGTATTACGTGCGCGATGGGATTCATGATGTGTTCGTATCGTACACGCTACTTGATGCTCCGGCTCATACCCATTGCATGCTGGTCCATCTCGTAGCCGTGGATTGAGTTGTGGCGCGAATCGTACCTGATATACTTCTTTTCCGGATGCTGTGACGTGCCATTCGTGGCGACCCGTCCGGTGCGTAGGAAGTACGCATCGTACTTGTGCGGCCAGAAACTGCTGTGGATACTGTTTCCGGGCGACTCGGTTCGGCGTTCAGAGGTACGGCTCGGACGGAGAATGAAGCTTGAATCATAGCCTACGCGTCGGTCGGATTTTAGGTAGTTATGCGCATCGTACTTCATCAACTGGACGGACTGACTCCGGGTACAGGTCGGTAGCAAGGTAAGGCTACGAACAGCTCTCGGAGAGCTGTCCGACCCGGATCGGAATTTACCCCTTAATAGTTACAATCAAAAAGTAACCATTCCCTTATTGCCCCATAGCAGTCATAATGGATACAATTTACCCTTAAAATAGATGCAGATTTCTCAATTTAGAAACAAAAGCATACATTTAAACTCTAAAACTATTATATGGTTTGCTATCATATAAGAGATATGAGTTCGAGACAGGAATTAATAAAGTGCAAGTGCAAAAGATGCATGTACATACTTGAGCAGCATATAATATTTAACATTTTTGGAATATAAGCAGCTCCAATAAAAGTTAAAATGTCATGCCTTTTCCCTTACGTATTAAATTGACAGCAAATAAATATCTGCGTACACTAAAAACAATTATCTGTGATGTACCGAATCCTAATGGCTCCTAAATGTGACCTAATTGCCAAATTTCGACAGATGGGCTTGATCCAAGTATACACAAACCAATACTCAAAAATTCAAATGTGTTGTGCACTTTAAAATGAAATATAGAGATCATTGTTTAAAAATATTTTTCAATTTTGTAAAATAATCATGCACCCCGAGTAAGCTTCACGGACCTCCAGGGTTCCCCGGACCACAGGGTAAGAACCACTGATCTAGACCATATATCTTCAATATACTGTCGGGATCTACACAACAAGAAGCAGTGACCTCCCTCCATTTCTTTATATCTTTGAAAGAAAAATGTAGTGATGACATTTTAAATTCAAAGATATGAAGATAATGTGATTGAAATCATGTGCTGAAAAATATTTGACTTTGTTTCATCGCATTGGGATGTACGAATGTTCATTGCTCGACTTAAAATGGTTGTTAAGATTTGAGCTGAATTAGCTAATTGTGAGGCTTGATGTTATTTTACTTGTTTTTGGACGCCTAGGTTTAATGTATCCTTGTTGTGACAGTTGTAGGGGTTGATGATAGGATATAACCTGAAAGGAAGAACTATTGAGAGAGTAAATACTTAGTTAAGTATATGGTTGGGAGCTGTGTTGTGAATATCATGATGACAGGTGCTGCCTCTAATGTGCACAGTTGTTATAGGGCAATGTGTAAGTGTGTCTTGAGTTGGATGTGCAATTGGATGAGTTGTTGAAGCAGTAAACGGTTAGCCAACTGCATGACTTGGAGCTATTATGTGTGCATGATGGTACTAGTAGTGAAGTGTAATATTAATGTTGCATGTCGATGTGTAAATATGGTTTGATCAGGATTTGCTATTAAGCAAGCTAACCCGGATACAGCTGAATGACCCCAGGAATTGGGTTTTCTTACCTCCAGGCAAAGAAGAGAGCATGAAACAGGCTATTCATAAGAGCATGGCTTTAAGGGAGATAATGATAGGAAGGATAGATGAGGCCACACGGTGAAAAGAAGATGGATGACACTGAGTCCAAGTCAAACCACCACCAGTTGCACAGTAGATAATGGTCCCTTAGCTGGACAAAAAACAAAGGATACAGTGTTATATGGTAGGAAAACCAGCTCCTCCTCCCAATCCAACCAGATAGACAGTGGCGGCTCACAGAGGGAGATCTGCTGTGCAGTGCGGGAGAGGGTCAGGGTGGTGGGGTAGCTGGCTCAGACATACGACGGCAAGGAGTAAAGTAAGTAAATAAATAAATAAAACTATTTACCTTACGCTCGCTGAATCTCCGAATTGGCTATGCAGCGAGCGCAAGGTAAATCGTTTTATTTACTTACTTTACTCCTTGCCGTTGTTTGTCCGACTCCACAACCCCCCACTCTGCCCCTCCCCCACCCTGCCCACCGCCCGGCATTACTCCCTCTGTGAGCCACCACTGCAGATAGTGTCCAAAAAGAAGAGCACCAAACTCACCCGTAGGTGGAAGCAAGTGCAGTTAAATATGAGACAGGATTACTCTACAGAGATGAGGCTGCTAGAGAGAGGAAACACAGGCTAAAGGCACAGACAGGCTACACAAGGAACCTGATCCGGTGGCCCTAGTAGAAACATATCTATGTATTTCTTCACTATAAATAGCCATTTATATGCCACTATACAAACTGACATTTTTAGCACTCGACCGGGTTTATAAGTACCCAACTGAACCAGTTTTATGTCTTTGAAGAATGAAAAATAGGGTAGGACCATGCAGGATCACCCATGCTTTGACTATTAGATGCAGCTGTTTGCAGTAGGTGCTCAAATCACTAAGATATTTTACCATCATTATAACGTTTGACCCACAGGTTATAGAAGGATCTGCAACAGAATCATTGCCCCACTGAGCTTGTGTTGTAGGCAATTTACCCTTCCAAGTTGGTTATAAAGATTGCACCTGTGACCAGAGATGGACCTGGCCGGTATTTTCAAGCAAAACCAGAAAAAATGACATTTAGACTTAAAGATACAATGGCAATATAAAACCAATTCAAACGTATTCTGGAGCTGAAGATTTTAAATTGCTTTAATGCAAAAAGGCAAAATTGATATGTTGAAAAAAGAAAACAGAATATTTTCACGAAGTGCCCCTGCCTCCTGCCCCTTCAACAACCCCAAAACACACAAAACTCGCTGCTATTGTACTCTGAGAGAGATTGAAACCCCTTCTGCAGGTCTCCAAAGAAGACAGAGACACCTACTGGATGCACACGGTCAAGTTCACCTGTTTATAACATACCCTCAGGGGGACCTACTGGGCAGCAACAGACAGATGTACGACTGCAGGTGTTCATAATGCTTCTTAGATATTAGAAGCGGAGCTTCAGTGTAAGTGTTTCTACCTCACCAAATAGTTATAAACAAACCATCAGCAGTGCAAGTTTCCCTCAAAGAAAATGTAGAGCTGGGCATCATCAGTACAGGATTCCCTCCATCATTGAATTGATGCACCATGTGCATCAGCTGTTCTTGCTTTCCATATTTACCGAATGAAGTAGACTACAGCAACTTGAGTGCAACCTTCCCTCTGTCACAGAACAGGTTCAGCAGCTCTTCAACAATACAAGCAACCCCTATAGAACAGGTACAGTGGACATCAGCAAGGCAGACTTCCACACTTCTCATAAAAGGTGCAATGAAGGCAATAGCAGTGCAAGGTTCCCCCCTTGCCAAAAAGGTACAGCATGGGTAGCAGTAATGCAAGCTCCCCTCCCTCAAGAACAGGTATAGCTTGGTAACACCAGTAGAGGTGTTCCTCCCTCACAGCAAAGGTATCACAGTACATCATCACTACATGCTTCCTTCAGTCAGACAACATGCAAGCCTCCGGAAGCATCTGGTTACACTTCACTTCTCAGATCATATTTGGAATCGCCACAGAGAGGGGAGCAATGCCCGCTGTCACAATACAGAAACAGAGGTTGACGCTCCTCACAGAACGTTAGGACAATGGGTGATTGTGGGGTTCGACTTGTCAGGTGAAAGCATGAGGATCTGAGAGCACCAACTCAATATACTGACATTCGGATCCTATATCTGATGTCTCTTATATACCTGGTGGATTCGAGTGGAGGAAAACAGATGGTGTTGGGTAGTTCACTGAATTTAAGGCCCAGTTTTACGTGCTCCCAATTGCAGGAGCACCACACATAATACCTGACATCAGGTCGAAGTTCAGTTGTTGTGCATGGGTCAGTTCATAATCCCAGAAGGCAGAAAGAAAGGCAGGATCCATAGTGCAAGAACCGGTTTTAAATCAGATACGTGCCCCTGAACTTCACACACCCTCCTACTTGCAGTTAGCACTCCAAGTAAACAATACAATATTCGCATGTGTGATGACAGACAAGACCCGACTATCACTGCCAGATGTGACACAATAAAGATATGGTCCATGGAGTGTTCCATCCCGTGCACCCCCCTGGAGCTATATAAACACACAAATGGTAGTGATGGTTGAACAGGGTCGCACATCCATTTTAGTAGTGAATAACTGTCCAATATTTAATAAGTGCTAGTTGTATTGGTGCCCCTCAAGGTAACCAAATAAAGACACCCCACTACCACTGGTGTCTGTCAACAGGAGTTGCTAAGAGCTCCCATGTAAAGCTTAAATACAATGTACCTCAGCACTCAAAACATTTCTCAATTGTCAAATTATTTAGACAAAGTAATACATCCAGGATCAATGTGTAGACTCACAGGAAACAAAACCATATAGTATATATACTGCACAATGTTATTTAATCAAAAAAATTTGAATAAATCACACAATTATACACAATAGAAAAATAGGGGTGTGATCCAAATCATAAACATAATCCTTAAAAGTCCACAGAGGTTGAGATCATACGGCCTCTTTTGTTAGCAGTGGTGGAAAAACAGCCGACACATGTTTCGTTACATAGAAACTTCTTCAAGGCTTTAAGTTTATTAGATGCAGATATATATAAAAAGCTCCAGAGTCTCCATGCATTTGTACCGTATTCCTTTTTAATATTTTAGGAATATTCAAGCAACCCTCAATTGAGAAGAGCGTGCGAATCAATATTCCTATAAACCCAGCGGCTCCAAATACAGTCTTGTGTAGAAACAGAATTCCTTTGGTGTATGCATATCACCAAGGGCGCCAAACTTAGTGTGGCGTTCTCTCATTTGAGTATTATGTATATTAGAAAAGATATGGTCCTCTAGTACACTTGTCAGATCAGGAATTAGGAGGCTATGATATGCCTCACCCAGAACGGCGTGTCTGCCGTGTACCGTCGTCGATGTCACCAAATTTGGTGACATCGACGACGGTACACGGTGACACGCCGTTCCAAGTGAGGCATATCATAGCCTCCTATTTCTCATCTGACAAGTTTTCTAGAGGACCATACACCGAAGGAATTCTGTTTCTTCACAAGGACAACACTTATGCAAAAATGTCATTCTCTTTCAATGGTTTGGGGGTAATCAGTAACATTCTTGCAACAGAATGAGTGGGAGGCAAAATTTTGATTTGATATGCAAATATTTGGGTGCTTAGTCTTATAAGAATGTGTACCTGACGCATGTAATACAAATGGTGTATTCTGCACAGGGAGCCACTAGACTCTTCTTGTTGGGATTTAATTTGCGTTACCATAACCCAAACAAGATGTTCAGCTTAATTTTGTATCGGAGGAAGTCTGATGTACAAGTAGTTAGGAGTTTAGGATATTGGCATAGTTGAATGAATTACTGATGGTATAGTTAGTTGTACAGCACAGACTTGCATCCAAAGCATTTTTGACACTGAAATTAATGTTCAGGGACTTCAGTTGAAACAATGGGTCTTTAATGCCCAATGAATTAGAAGAAAGCATTAGATTCACTGAAGACACAGTGGAAGGGCATTCCAGAGTGTGTGCTCACAAAAGAAACACACCCACTCTGGCAACATTTGATGAATTGTTGTACTCTCAAAAAGGATATTGATGTTGACTATAGAGTGCAGTTTGGAGTATATTTAGGAACGAAGGTCAGAAGAAAAGAAGGGCCTAATTTTAGAAGGCTTTGTATGCCAGACAAATTATTTAAATGAAATTCAGCTGAGAATTGTAAGTCAGGGTAGGCTCTGATTAGGCTCTGATTAGTTCCTGTCATATTCTGCACTCCTTGAAGTTGATGAATTTAAGAAGCTGGTAGACACAGATTACATGTGGCAGCATAGCCTAATCTGAGCATAAGATATGGCCTCTTAGACACAGCAAGGGTAAGAGTCACTTGGCTAGCTACACATGAACACGTCCACATATGCATGTGCATGTGTGCGGGCTGCATGTGGAGACTACTGATGTGCGCAGAACAGTAGCTTTGCACAGGTAGCCTGGCCCAGAACGGACTATGCTGGATTAGATATTGACCTGGCCTAGGCCTTATAATGTTAGTGGGTTCACTGACAGAATATCAATGTAAAAAATATAGAAGTAAAAAATATCTATTAAAAAATATAGAATTCAAAAATATCGACTCCCTATACTTAAACACGTAAGTACAAAGACATCGGAAAATATATCGATGTTAAAAATATAGTTGTGCAAGATATCGATATATATATATATATATATATATATATATATATATATATATATATATATGAATCACCAAATGCCACGAAAGCTTTTAGGAGGGCACTCAGTAATCTGCTGACCATCCGGTCTTCTCTCCGTGACTCTCCTCGTAGTCCCGAGTAAATTATACTGCCTGACGCGTTTCGATGTAACAGGACATCTTATTCATAGGCTTGCAAAAGGTAGGTGCCAGAGACGCTCCTCTTTTATAACTTCCTTTATTTAATTGATTAATTACCATCAGTTGGTTTCTGCTTAGTGCATTTATATTTTCAGTGGCATCATGGGACTAGTAGTCCAAATTTACATGAGACTGATAGTCCAAATTACGAGTAGTCTTTATCCCTAAGTGGGTTTCTGTACACTTTCCATAATAAGAGCATATTTCTTTCCTTGGTAGGAATTCAGGATTTTCCAGGAGAGTCTTGTATTATCCATAAGGCTGATTACGCCATGCGGTTGGAAAGATTTGCAACCACGGCCTCTCTGCTGCATTCCAAACGAGATGGTGCACCTCCCCACGGCGCGGGCCGCCGTGCCAACAATGAATCACCAAATGCCACGAAAGCTTTTAGGAGGGCACTCAGTAATCTGCCGACCATCCGGTCTTATCTCCGTGACTCTCCTCGTAGTCCCGAGTAAATCATACTGCCTGACGCGTTTCGATGTAACAGGACATCTTATTCATAGGCTTGCAAAGGTAGGTGCCAGAGACGCTCCTCTTTTATAACCGCCTTTATTTAATTGATTAATTACCATCAGTTGGTTTCTGCTTAGTGCATTTATATTCTCAGTGGCATCATGGGACTAGTAGTCCAAATTTACATGAGACTGGTAGTCCAAATTACGAGCAGTCTTTATCCCTAAGTGGGTTTCTGTACACTTTCCATAATAAGAGCATATTTCTTTCCTTGGTAGGAATTCAGGATTTTCCAGGAGAGTCTTTTATTATCCATAAGGCTGATTACGCCATGCGGTTGGAAAGATTTGCAGCCACGGCCTCTCTGCTGCATTCCAAACGAGATGGCGAGACCTAGTTGCGGTCAATAAAATAGAAATTGCACTCACTTTTGGGTCCGCTCTTGATTGTCGGCAGCAGACGACGAAGGATTCGAGTTGTGGCAATATATATATATATATATATATATATATATATATATATATATATATATATATATATATATATATATATATATATATTATCTACTGGCGGTCGCCAGTAGATAGTTATAGTTAGGACCATGTTTCCATAGGAAATCTCAAAATTCTATTTTGAATAACTTTGGCGCCGGTTGACGAATCCTCGCGAAATTTTCAAAACTAATGGGGCCCTCCGTTCAGCTCCTACCCTGAAAGTCTCGGGGAGAATCATCAAGCGGGGGCAGAGAAAAAGGGGGGGTCCCAAAACACGTTTTACTAATGCATTTTCCCATATCACCTTTAGACACAGCTACAGCCCGAACGGCTGAACAGTATTACTTGAAATTTGGCAGAGAGGTAGCCATAAGGTCAAGGAAGTGCCTTTTGCAGGTCTGGTGTAAATCTGTTCAGTATTTCCTGAGAAAATAGCATTTAAAAGCATATCAATATCTATACGCGCGAACCGTGCACGCACTGAGCAAGCCCTGTGCGCGCACCTTGCCGTGCGCGAGCGTTATTCTGATTGGTTGTTAGATGTCAGTAAACATTCGAATCGGTCAAAATCAGGAAGTGTCGGCCGACATTTTGTCTGTCGCACTAAAAAGGAAAGGTGGATACCGTGAAGAGGGGGCAGGGTAGGGAGTTGTAGACCCCCTAGGCATTGTCAGGGGGGCACAGTAGGACCACGAAGGGCAAAAAAAAGATTTAAATTTTTTAAAAAACATCGCGAGGTGCGCGCACTCTACGCGTACCCGAAAAAAACTAAAAAACATCACGAGGTGCGCGCACCCAGCGCGCACCCGAAAAAAAACATTATAAAAAAAAAAGTAATAAAAATCACTTTTAAGTGTTTCGATATTAGGTGGCTCTAAAAAGAGCCCTTGTGTTCATTGAGTGTTTTTCGGTACCTACAAGTAAGTACCGATGCAGAGTCTAAAGTTCAAGAGGAAGACTCTGTTCCCTTCATCATTGAAATGTACACCATCTCCTCTATAAATGTCTTGCATGTTGTAACGCAAGTTGTTGTGGTATATAGAACCCATACCATAGTCTCTGAGGAAAGCAGAAACAGACTTATTGACGTGCTTTCTTGCTTTGTCAATCTGTGGACAAAATTGGTTGGACCAGTTCACTTTTGCCTTTGGCATATGTTAGAATATACAAAGGCAGATTGAGGAAAAAGCGACATCAATTGCACAAAGGTGTCCTTAATAAGCATTTCCAGACCTACCCCAGTTAAAGTGCCTAGGTCATTTCCACCACAGTGCACAATAATAAGGTTAGGCTGTGGGAGATGTAGAAAGGTTTTCACCAAGGGCATTAATTGGTGCCACTTTAACCCTCTCTGACCAATCCATTTAATGTCTACATTTGGCAAAGCAAGGTCTCTCACCATACCTCTTTTTTCTGCAAATTTTTCACTCCAGAAGACATAGCTATGACCTACAATCCACACTGTGAACATGTTTCAAGGAGATCTGGATGCACTCAGAAGGTGTCTTTCAGTAGAATGGCAATATGAAAAGAAACACAGTTGGAAAATGGAGGCATACATACTTTATTTTGATAAAAAGAACTCATTGGCTGATTTAAACCATTTTACAGTTAAAACTAGGCTGTATGTTTACATTTTTAAAAGCATGTTTTGGATTGGTACAGAAAAATGTGTTCCCACTGAACATTACTTTGGATTTGCTGTTAGGTTTGAAAAGTCAAGCACTCTTGCTATTTTGATTTGAAACAATGTCTGCTGAACTTCTGACCTCTGTGCTCACACCAGTGTTCCATGAGCTGTTGCTATGGTAGCAGGCAGAAGTCATGTTGGGGGAAGGGAAGATTTGCAAAGGGGTTGAAAGTTGCAACCAATAGAAATGTGTGATTCCATTTGAAAAAATGTGGGAAGGACTGTGATTTAACATTAACATGTATATGTGGGAAAAAAGAAGGGAAAAATTGCCATTTACTGGTTCTGCAGAGAGGAGAGAGGTGTAGAGCTCTGAGATTCTGGCTCTGATAATCTGCTGTTTGAGTCCCACATTTCTTTCTCAGCTAATTAATTTTAAAGGTGAGTTATGAGTTTGAGAGGGGAAGTATGTGGTGTATTTTGATATAAAAGAATGCTCATTCTTGTTTTTAAGTTGTGTTTTACATTTTGTGATTTAGGAGACATTTAACTGTCTAGAACTAGTAAGATATTATGGAGTATGTCTTCACTGTAAGTTAAGGTGTAGTGGTATTAGTGAGGAATATTGTTTTGTGACTAGAATTACATTATGAGTCTGTCTGCACACAGGATTTTTTTACAGAGATTTAATTTGTGTTGCTTTTGTTCTGTTAGCCTTGCACTCGCAGAAAAGGGGTAGTTTGTTATGTTAAAGTGTGATGGTTAGCATTCAGCAGAAATCATTTACTGATCAGTGAGAGGCGAATGCAAACACATTTGAAAATAGTATGGTACATTTTCCTACCACTTTAAAAGTTGTGTTTAACATTTTATGTAAAGGAAGATATTTAAGTGGCTTGAACAGGTTATATATTATGGAGTATGACTTCATTATAAGTTAATGTGTACTGGTATCACTCAGGAATACTGTTTTCTACCTAGAATCATACCATGAGACAGTGAGCACATAGGAAATGTAAAGAGAGTTTTCATTCCGGTTGGTCTTGCTCTATTACCCTTGCACTCGCAGGAAAGGGGCAGCTTGTTTTTTTGTAACACTCTAGTCTAATCAGTCATGGTCTCAAGGAGCTGTTAGGACATGTGCTCCTTTCTGCCTGTCTAAACTAGAAGGAACATGTGTCAGTCTGTTACAGTAATTATCACTTGCTCTACCCCTGTAGTAAATGTGCTTTCAAATTGCCAAAGGAAATATCGCTTTCTGTCTAGAATGAGAGCATTAGTCTGTGCATACAGGAATTGTTGTTAGCGTTTTAATTTGTGTTGCTGTTGATCAGAAAAACTTGCACATTCCGGAAAGGCTCAGCTTGTTTTCTTCCAATGTGTTGGTTAGCAATCAGCAGAAAGCAGTATCTCAAAAATGTGATGCAAATGCAAACACGTTTGAAAATTGCATGGTAGATTATTCATCTAATCTTGCAATGGCTGAGGTGGTTCCTACATGTTGAAAACTCCAAATAACCCTTACCACACATGTACTCTTACACACATGTCTGTACTCTTCATGCAGTTGTGGGAGTCTCTATGTAGATGTCTGTTGCAGCTGACAATACACAGTCTCCAGAAACACACTCTTTGCACACACGCAGCAGCTTCTGCTACACTCCCATGTGTATTAGTCAGCTCCGTGTGCTGTTTCAGATAGCAGTGTGTAACGCAAACAGATTCTAAATCACCAAGGCTCATTTCCTTTGGTCTAGTCTAATCAGTCACCCTGTAACACATGGTCATGGTCTCAAGGAGCTGTTAGGACATGTGCTCCTTTCTGCCTGTCTAAACTAGAAGGAACATGTGTCAGGCTGTTACAGTAATTATCACTTGCTCTACCCCAGTAGTAAATGTGCTTTCAAATTGCCAAAGGAAATATCGCTTTCTGTCTAGAATGAGAGCATGAGTCTGTGTGCATACAGGAATTGTTGTTAGCATTTTAATTTGTGTTGCTGTTGATCAGAAAAACTTGCACATTCAGGAAAGGCTCAGCTTGTTTTCTTCCAATGTGTTGGTTAGCAATCAGCAGAAAGCAGTATCTCAAAAATGTGATGCAAATTTAAACACGTTTGAAAATTGCATGGTAGATTATTCATGAATTCTTGCAATGGCTGAGGTGGTTCCTACATGTTGAAAACTCCAATTAACCCTTACCACACATGTACTCTTACACACATGTCTGTACTCTTCATGCAGTTGTGGGAGACTCCATGCAGATGTCTCTTGCAGCTGACAATACACAGTCTCCAGAAACACACTCTTTGCACACACGCAGCAGCTTCTGCTACACTCCCATGTGTATTAGTCAGTTCTGTGTGCTGTTTCAGATAGCAGTGTGTAACGCAAACAGATTCAAAATCACCAAGGCTCATTTCCTTTGCTCTAGTCTAATCAGTCACCCTGTAACACATGGTCATGGTCTCAAGGAGCTGTTAGGACATGTGCACCTTTCTGCCTGTCTAAACTAGAAGGAACATGTGTCAGTCTGTTACAGTAGTTATCACTTGCTCTACCCCAGTAGTAAATGTGCTTTCAAATTGCCAAAGGAAATATCGCTTTCTGTCTAGAATGAGAGCATGAGTCTGTGTGCATACAGGAATTGTTGGTAGCATTTTAATTTGTGTTGCTGTTGATCAGAAACACTTGCACATTCAGGAAAGGCTCAGCTTGTTTTCTTCCAATGTGTTGGTTAGCAATCAGCAGAAAGCAGTATCTCAAAAATGTGATGCAAATTTAAACACGTTTGAAAATTGCATTGTAGATTATTCATGAATTCTTGCAATGGCTGAGGTGGTTCCTACATGTTGAAAACTCCAATTAATCCTTACCACACATGTACTCTTACACACATGTCTGTACTCTTCATGCAGTTGTGGGAGACTCCATGCAGATGTCTCTTGCAGCTGACAATACACAGTCTCCAGAAACACACTCTTTGCACACACGCAGCAGCTTCTGCTACACTCCTATGTGTATTAGTCAGTTCTGTGTGCTGTTTCAGATAGCAGTGTGTAACGCAAACAGATTCAAAATCACCAAGGCTAATTTCCTTTGCTCTAGTCTAATCAGTCACCCTGTAACACATGGTCATGGTCTCAAGGAGCTGTTAGGACATGTGCACCTTTCTGCCTGTCTAAACTAGAAGGAACATGTGTCAGTCTGTTACAGTAGTTATCACTTGCTCTACCCCAGTAGTAAATGTGCTTTCAAATTGCCAAAGGAAATATCGCTTTCTGTCTAGAATGAGAGCATGAGTCTGTGTGCATACAGGAATTGTTGGTAGCATTTTAATTTGTGTTGCTGTTGATCAGAAACACTTGCACATTCAGGAAAGGCTCAGCTTGTTTTCTTCCAATGTGTTGGTTAGCAATCAGCAGAAAGCAGTATCTCAAAAATGTGATGCAAATTTAAACACGTTTGAAAATTGCATTGTAGATTATTCATGAATTCTTGCAATGGCTGAGGTGGTTCCTACATGTTGAAAACTCCAATTAACCCTTACCACACATGTACTCTTACACACATGTCTGTACTCTTCATGCAGTTGTGGGAGACTCCATGCAGATGTCTCTTGCAGCTGACAATACACAGTCTCCAGAAACACACTCTTTGCACACACGCAGCAGCTTCTGCTACACTCCCATGTGTATTAGTCAGTTCTGTGTGCTGTTTCAGATAGCAGTGTGTAACGCAAACAGATTCAAAATCACCAAGGCTAATTTCCTTTGCTCTAGTCTAATCAGTCACCCTGTAACACATGGTCATGGTCTCAAGGAGCTGTTAGGACATGTGCACCTTTCTGCCTGTCTAAACTAGAAGGAACATGTGTCAGTCTGGTACAGTAATTATCACTTGCTCTACCCCAGTAGTAAATGTGCTTTCAAATTACCAAAGGAAATATCGCTTTCTGTCTAGAATGAGAGCATGAGTCTGTGTGTATACAGGAATTGTTGTTAGCATTTTAATTTGTGTTGCTGTTGATCAGAAAAACTTGCACATTCAGGAAAGGCTCAGCTTGTTTTCTTCCAATGTGTTGGTTAGCAATCAGCAGAAAGGAGTATCTCAAAAATGTGATGCAAATTTAAACACGTTTGAAAATTGCATGGTAGATTATTCATGAATTCTTGCAATGGCTGAGGTGGTTCCTACATGTTGAAAACTCCAATTAACCCTTACCACACATGTACTCTTACACACATGTCTCTACTCTTCATGCAGTTGTGGGAGACTCCATGCAGATGTCTCTTGCAGTTGACAATACACAGTCTCCAGAAACACACTCTTTGCACACACGCAGCAGCTTCTGCTACACTCCCTGGTGTATTAGTCAGCTCTGTGTGCTGTTTCAGATAGCAGTGTGTAACGCAAACAGATTCAAAATCACCAAGGCTCATTTCCTTTGCTCTAGTCTAATCAGTCACCCTGTAACACATGGTCATGGTCTCAAGGAGCTGTTAGCACATGTGCACCTTTCTGCCTGTCTAAACTAGAAGGAACATGTGTCAGTGTGTTACAGTAATTATCACTTGCTCTACCCCAGTAGTAAATGTACTATCAAATTGCCAAAGGAAATATCACTTTCTGTCTAGAATGAGAGCATGAGTCTGTGTGTATACAGGAATTGATGTTAGCATTTTAATTTGTGTTGCTGTTGATCAGAAAAACTTGCACATTCAGGAAAGGCTCAGGTTGTTTTCTTCCAATGTGTTGGTTAGCAATCAGCAGAAAGCAGTATCTCAAAAATGTGATGCAAATTTAAACACGTTTGAAAATTGCATGGTAGATTATTCATGAATTCTTGCAATGGCTGAGGTGGTTCCTACATGTTGAAAACTCCAATTAACCCTTACCACACATGTACTCTTACACACATGTCTCTACTCTTCATGCAGTTGTGGGAGACTCCATGCAGATGTCTCTTGCAGCTGACAATACACAGTCTCCAGAAACACACTCTTTGCACACACGCAGCAGCTTCTGCTATACTCCCATGTGTATTAGTCAGCTCTGTGTGCTGTTTCAGATAGCAGTGTGTAACGCAAACAGATTCAAAATCACCAAGGCTCATTTCCTTTGCTCTAGTCTAATCAGTCACCCTGTAACACATGGTCATGGTCTCAAGGAGCTGTTAGGACATGTGCACCTTTCTGCCTGTCTAAACTAGAAGGAACATGTGTCAGTCTGTTACAGTAATTATCACTTGCTCTACCCCAGTAGTAAATGTGCTTTCAAATTGCCAAAGGAAATATCGCTTTCTGTCTAGAATGAGAGCATGAGTCTGTGTGCATACAGGAATTGTTGTTAGCATTTTAATTTGTGTTGCTGTTGATCAGAAAAACTTGCACATTCAGGAAAGGCTCAGCTTGTTTTCTTCCAATGTGTTGGTTAGCAATCAGCAGAAAGCAGTATCTCAAAAACGTGATGCAAATGCAAACACATTTGAAAATAGCATGGTAGATTATTCATCAATTCTTGCAATGGCTGAGGTGGTTCCTACATGTTGAAAACTCCAATTAACCCTTACCACACATGTACTCTTACACACATGTCTGTACTCTTCATGCAGTTGTGGGAGTCTCCATGCAGATGTCTATTGCAGCTGACAATACACAGTCTCCAGAAACACACTCTTTGCACACACGCAGCAGCTTCTGCTACACTCCCATGTGTATTAGTCAGCTCTGTGTGCTGTTTCAGATAGCAGTGTGTAACGCAAACAGATTCTAAATCACCAAGGCTCATTTCCTTTGGTCTAGTCTAATCAGTCACCCTGTAACACATGGTCATGGTCTCAAGGAGCTGTTAGGACATGTGCTCCTTTCTGCCTGTCTAAACTAGAAGGAACATGTGTCAGGCTGTTACAGTAATTATCACTTGCTCTACCCCAGTAGTAAATGTGCTTTCAAATTGCCAAAGGAAATATCGCTTTCTGTCTAGAATGAGAGCATGAGTCTGTGTGCATACAGGAATTGTTGTTAGCATTTGAATTTGTGTTGCTGTTGATCAGAAAAACTTGCACATTCAGGAAAGGCTCAGCTTGTTTTCTTCCAATGTGTTGGTTAGCAATCAGCAGAAAGCAGTATCTCAAAAATGTGATGCAAATTTAAACACGTTTGAAAATTGCATGGTAGATTATTCATGAATTCTTGCAATGGCTGAGGTGGTTCCTACATGTTGAAAACTCCAACTAACCCTTACCACACATGTACTCTTACACACATGTCTGTACTCTTCATGCAGTTGTGGGAGACTCCATGCAGATGTCTCTTGCAGCTGACAATACACAGTCTCCAGAAACACACTCTTTGCACACACGCAGCAGCTTCTGCTACACTCCCATGTGTATTAGTCAGTTCTGTGTGCTGTTTCAGATAGCAGTGTGTAACGCAAACAGATTCAAAATCACCAAGGCTCATTTCCTTTGCTCTAGTCTAATCAGTCACCCTGTAACACATGGTCATGGTCTCAAGGAGCTGTTAGGAGATGCGCACCTTTCTGCCTGTCTAAACTAGAAGGAACATGTGTCAGTCTGGTACAGTAATTATCACTTGCTCTACCCCAGTAGTAAATGTGCTTTCAAATTGCCAAAGGAAATATCGCTTTCGGTCTAGAATGAGAGCATGAGTCTGTGTGCATACAGGAATTGTTGTCAGCATTTTAATTTGTGTTGCTGTTGATCAGACAAACTTGCACATTCAGGAAGGGCTCAGCTTGTTTTCTTCCAATGCGTTGGTTAGCAATCAGCAGAAAGCAGTATCTCAAAAATGTGATGCAAATTTAAACACGTTTGAAAATTGCATGGTAGATTATTCATGAATTCTTGCAATGGCTGAGGTGGTTCTTACATGTTGAAAACTCCAATTAACCCTTACCACACATGTACTCTTACACACATGTCTGTACTCTTCATGCAGTTGTGGGAGACTCCATGCAGATGTCTCTTGCAGCTGACAATACACAGTCTCCAGAAACACACTCTTTGCACACACGCAGCAGCTTCTGCTACACTCCCATGTGTATTAGTCAGTTCTGTGTGCTGTTTCAGATAGCAGTGTGTAACGCAAACAGATTCAAAATCACCAAGGCTCATTTCCTTTGCTCTAGTCTAATCAGTCACCCTGTAACACATGGTCATGGTCTCAAGGAGCTGTTAGGACATGTGCACCTTTCTGCCTGTCTAAACTAGAAGGAACATGTGTCAGTCTGTTACAGTAGTTATCACTTGCTCTACCCCAGTAGTAAATGTGCTTTCAAATTGCCAAAGGAAATATCGCTTTCTGTCTAGAATGAGAGCATGAGTCTGTGTGCATACAGGAATTGTTGGTAGCATTTTAATTTGTGTTGCTGTTGATCAAAAAAACTTGCACATTCAGGAAAGGCTCAGCTTGTTTTCTTCCAATGTGTTGGTTAGCAATCAGCAGAAAGCAGTATCTCAAAAATGTGATGCAAATTTAAACACGTTTGAAAATTGCATTGTAGATTATTCATGAATTCTTGCAATGGCTGAGGTGGTTCCTACATGTTGAAAACTCCAATTAACCCTTACCACACATGTACTCTTACACACATGTCTGTACTCTTCATGCAGTTGTGGGAGACTCCATGCAGATGTCTCTTGCAGCTGACAATACACAGTCTCCAGAAACACACTCTTTGCACACACGCAGCAGCTTCTGCTACACTCCCATGTGTATTAGTCAGTTCTGTGTGCTGTTTCAGATAGCAGTGTGTAACGCAAACAGATTCAAAATCACCAAGGCTCATTTCCTTTGCTCTAGTCTAATCAGTCACCCTGTAACACATGGTCATGGTCTCAAGGAGCTGTTAGGACATGTGCTCCTTTCTGCCTGTCTAAACTAGAAGGAACATGTGTCAGGCTGTTACAGTAATTATCACTTGCTCTACCCCAGTAGTAAATGTGCTTTCAAATTGCCAAAGGAAATATCGCTTTCTGTCTAGAATGAGAGCATGAGTCTGTGTGCATACAGGAATTGTTGTTAGCATTTTAATTTGTGTTGCTGTTGATCAGAAAAACTTGCACATTCAGGAAAGGCTCAGCTTGTTTTCTTCCAATGTGTTGGTTAGCAATCAGCAGAAAGCAGTATCTCAAAAATGTGATGCAAATTTAAACACGTTTGAAAATTGCATGGTAGATTATTCATGAATTCTTGCAATGGCTGAGGTGGTTCCTACATGTTGAAAACTCCAACTAACCCTTACCACACATGTACTCTTACACACATGTCTGTACTCTTCATGCAGTTGTGGGAGACTCCATGCAGATGTCTCTTGCAGCTGACAATACACAGTCTCCAGAAACACACTCTTTGCACACACGCAGCAGCTTCTGCTACACTCCCATGTGTATTAGTCAGTTCTGTGTGCTGTTTCAGATAGCAGTGTGTAACGCAAACAGATTCAAAATCACCAAGGCTCATTTCCTTTGCTCTAGTCTAATCAGTCACCCTGTAACACATGGTCATGGTCTCAAGGAGCTGTTAGGAGATGCGCACCTTTCTGCCTGTCTAAACTAGAAGGAACATGTGTCAGTCTGGTACAGTAATTATCACTTGCTCTACCCCAGTAGTAAATGTGCTTTCAAATTGCCAAAGGAAATATCGCTTTCGGTCTAGAATGAGAGCATGAGTCTGTGTGCATACAGGAATTGTTGTCAGCATTTTAATTTGTGTTGCTGTTGATCAGACAAACTTGCACATTCAGGAAGGGCTCAGCTTGTTTTCTTCCAATGTGTTGGTTAGCAATCAGCAGAAAGCAGTATCTCAAAAATGTGATGCAAATTTAAACACGTTTGAAAATTGCATGGTAGATTATTCATGAATTCTTGCAATGGCTGAGGTGGTTCTTACATGTTGAAAACTCCAATTAACCCTTACCACACATGTACTCTTACACACATGTCTGTACTCTTCATGCAGTTGTGGGAGACTCCATGCAGATGTCTCTTGCAGCTGAAAATACACAGTCTCCAGAAACACACTCTTTGCACACACGCAGCAGCTTCTGCTACACTCCCATGTGTATTAGTCAGTTCTGTGTGCTGTTTCAGATAGCAGTGTGTAACGCAAACAGATTCAAAATCACCAAGGCTCATTTCCTTTGCTCTAGTCTAATCAGTCACCCTGTAACACATGGTCATGGTCTCAAGGAGCTGTTAGGACATGTGCACCTTTCTGCCTGTCTAAACTAGAAGGAACATGTGTCAGTCTGTTACAGTAGTTATCACTTGCTCTACCCCAGTAGTAAATGTGCTTTCAAATTGCCAAAGGAAATATCGCTTTCTGTCTAGAATGAGAGCATGAGTCTGTGTGCATACAGGAATTGTTGGTAGCATTTTAATTTGTGTTGCTGTTGATCAAAAAAACTTGCACATTCAGGAAAGGCTCAGCTTGTTTTCTTCCAATGTGTTGGTTAGCAATCAGCAGAAAGCAGTATCTCAAAAATGTGATGCAAATTTAAACACGTTTGAAAATTGCATTGTAGATTATTCATGAATTCTTGCAATGGCTGAGGTGGTTCCTACATGTTGAAAACTCCAATTAACCCTTACCACACATGTACTCTTACACACATGTCTGTACTCTTCATGCAGTTGTGGGAGACTCCATGCAGATGTCTCTTGCAGCTGACAATACACAGTCTCCAGAAACACACTCTTTGCACACACGCAGCAGCTTCTGCTACACTCCCATGTGTATTAGTCAGTTCTGTGTGCTGTTTCAGATAGCAGTGTGTAACGCAAACAGATTCAAAATCACCAAGGCTCATTTCCTTTGCTCTAGTCTAATCAGTCACCCTGTAACACGTGGTCATGGTCTCAAGGAGCTGTTAGGACATGTGCTCCTTTCTGCCTGTCTAAACTAGAAGGAACATGTGTCAGGCTGTTACAGTAATTATCACTTGCTCTACCCCAGTAGTAAATGTGCTTTCAAATTGCCAAAGGAAATATCGCTTTCTGTCTAGAATGAGAGCATGAGTCTGTGTGCATACAGGAATTGTTGTTAGCATTTTAATTTGTGTTGCTGTTGATCAGAAAAACTTGCACATTCAGGAAAGGCTCAGCTTGTTTTCTTCCAATGTGTTGGTTAGCAATCAGCAGAAAGCAGTATCTCAAAAATGTGATGCAAATTTAAACACGTTTGAAAATTGCATGGTAGATTATTCATGAATTCTTGCAATGGCTGAGGTGGTTCCTACATGTTGAAAACTCCAACTAACCCTTACCACACATGTACTCTTACACACATGTCTGTACTCTTCATGCAGTTGTGGGAGACTCCATGCAGATGTCTCTTGCAGCTGACAATACACAGTCTCCAGAAACACACTCTTTGCACACACGCAGCAGCTTCTGCTACACTCCCATGTGTATTAGTCAGTTCTGTGTGCTGTTTCAGATAGCAGTGTGTAACGCAAACAGATTCAAAATCACCAAGGCTCATTTCCTTTGCTCTAGTCTAATCAGTCACCCTGTAACACATGGTCATGGTCTCAAGGAGCTGTTAGGACATGTGCACCTTTCTGCCTGTCTAAACTAGAAGGAACATGTGTCAGTCTGGTACAGTAATTATCACTTGCTCTACCCCAGTAGTAAATGTGCTTTCAAATTACCAAAGGAAATATCGCTTTCTGTCTAGAATGAGAGCATGAGTCTGTGTGTATACAGGAATTGTTGTTAGCATTTTAATTTGTGTTGCTGTTGATCAGAAAAACTTGCACATTCAGGAAAGGCTCAGCTTGTTTTCTTCCAATGTGTTGTTTAGCAATCAGCAGAAAGCAGTATCTCAAAAATGTGATGCAAATTTAAACACGTTTGAAAATTGCATGGTAGATTATTCATGAATTTTTGCAATGGCTGAGGTGGTTCCTACATGTTGAAAACTCCAATTAACCCTTACCACACATGTACTCTTACACACATGTCTCTACTCTTCATGCAGTTGTGGGAGACTCCATGCAGATGTCTCTTGCAGTTGACAATACACAGTCTCCAGAAACACACTCTTTGCACACACGCAGCAGCTTCTGCTACACTCCCTGGTGTATTAGTCAGCTCTGTGTGCTGTTTCAGATAGCAGTGTGTAACGCAAACAGATTCAAAATCACCAAGGCTCATTTCCTTTGCTCTAGTCTAATCAGTCACCCTGTAACACATGGTCATGGTCTCAAGGAGCTGTTAGCACATGTGCACCTTTCTGCCTGTCTAAACTAGAAGGAACATGTGTCAGTGTGTTACAGTAATTATCACTTGCTCTACCCCAGTAGTAAATGTACTATCAAATTGCCAAAGGAAATATCGCTTTCTGTCTAGAATGAGAGCATGAGTCTGTGTGTATACAGGAATTGTTGTTAGCATTTTAATTTGTGTTGCTGTTGATCAGAAAAACTTGCCCATTCAGGAAAGGCTCAGGTTGTTTTCTTCCAATGTGTTGGTTAGCAATCAGCAGAAAGCAGTATCTCAAAAATGTGATGCAAATTTAAACACGTTTGAAAATTGCATGGTAGATTATTCATGAATTCTTGCAATGGCTGAGGTGGTTCCTACATGTTGAAAACTCCAATTAACCCTTACCACACATGTACTCTTACACACATGTCTCTACTCTTCATGCAGTTGTGGGAGACTCCATGCAGATGTCTCTTGCAGCTGACAATACACAGTCTCCAGAAACACACTCTTTGCACACACGCAGCAGCTTCTGCTATACTCCCATGTGTATTAGTCAGCTCTGTGTGCTGTTTCAGATAGCAGTGTGTAACGCAAACAGATTCAAAATCACCAAGGCTCATTTCCTTTGCTCTAGTCTAATCAGTCACCCTGTAACACATGGTCATGGTCTCAAGGAGCTGTTAGGACATGTGCACCTTTCTGCCTGTCTAAACTAGAAGGAACATGTGTCAGTCTGTTACAGTAATTATCACTTGCTCTACCCCAGTAGTAAATGTGCTTTCAAATTGCCAAAGGAAATATCGCTTTCTGTCTAGAATGAGAGCATGAGTCTGTGTGCATACAGGAATTGTTGTTAGCATTTTAATTTGTGTTGCTGTTGATCAGAAAAACTTGCACATTCAGGAAAGGCTCAGCTTGTTTTCTTCCAATGTGTTGGTTAGCAATCAGCAGAAAGCAGTATCTCAAAAACGTGATGCAAATGCAAACACATTTGAAAATAGCATGGTAGATTATTCATCAATTCTTGCAATGGCTGAGGTGGTTCCTACATGTTGAAAACTCCAATTAACCCTTACCACACATGTACTCTTACACACATGTCTGTACTCTTCATGCAGTTGTGGGAGTCTCCATGCAGATGTCTATTGGAGCTGACAATACACAGTCTCCAGAAACACACTCTTTGCACACATGCAGCAGCTTCTGCTACACTCCCATGTGTATTAGTCAGCTCTGTGTGCTGTTTCAGATAGCAGTGTGTAACGCAAACTGATTCAAAATCACCAAGGCTCATTTCCTTTGCTCTAGTCTAATCAGTCACCCTGTAACACATGGTCATGGTCTCAAGGAGCTGTTAGGACATGTGCACCTTTCTGCCTGTCTAAACTAGAAGGAACATGTGTCAGTCTGTTACAGCAATTATCACTTGCTCTACCCCAGTAGTAAATGTGCTTTCAAATTGCCAAAGGAAATATCGCTTTCTGTCTAGAATGAGAGCATGAGTCTGTGTGCATACAGGAATTGTTGTTAGCATTTTAATTTGTGTTGCTGTTGATCAGAAAAACTTGCACATTCAGGAAAGACTCAGCTTGTTTTCTTCCAATGTGTTGGTTAGCAATCAGCAGAAAGCAGTATCTAAAAAATGTGATGCAAATGCAAACACGTTTGAAAATAGCATGGTAGATTATTCATCAATTCTTGCAATGGCTGAGGTGGTTCCTACATGTTGAAAACTCCAATTAACCCTTACCACACATGTACTCTTACACACATGTCTGTACTCTTCATGCAGTTGTGGGAGACTCCATGCAGATGTCTCTTGCAGCTGACAATACACAGTCTCCAGAAACACACTCTTTGCACACACGCAGCAGCTTCTGCTACACTCCCATGCATAATAGTCAGCTCTGTGTTGTGTTTCAGATAGCAGTGTGTAACGCAAACAGATTCAACGTCACCAAGGCTCATTTCCTTTGCTCTAATCTAATCACTCACCCTCTAACACATGGTCATGGTCTCAAGGATCTGTTAGGACATGTGCTCCTTTCTGCCTGTCTAAACTAGAAGGAACATGTGTCAGGCTGTTACAGTAATTATCACTTGCTCTACCCCAGTAGTAAATGTGCTTTCAAATTGCCAAAGGAAATATAGCTTTCTGCCTAGAATCAGACCATGAGTCTGTGTGTACACAGGAATTGTTGTCAGAGATTTAATTCATGTTTCTTCTATTTTGTAAGAGTTTGACTCGTAGCAAAGGATCAGCTCATGTGATAGGATTTGAAAAGTTTTTTTTTTTAAAATGTAATGAATTTAAATTACATAAAGGTATTTTTTTTTAGTTTTTTGCAGGTATTGGTGAGCAACAGTGAAAAAATATAAAGATGCCTATAAAGTCAAGAAAAACAAAAGAAAAGAAACAACAACTATATTTGAAGACGACTGATAAAAAAAATATAGGAGGCGAAGCACGTGTTGGAAAACAGAAAAAGTCTTCTGGTAAGCAAACTAAAGATGTTTTTAAAAATATCTTCAAACAAAAAAAAAATGATCGGAAGATACATTCAAACAGTGTTTCAAGTACAAAACGACAACAGAGTCGACAGCAAAAACAAAATGCTAATATAGACTCAGAAGTTAGGAAGAGTGACTTAACACGGAAAATAGATTTTAAAAACATTAGTCGAAAAATGTTTCAGAGAAGAGTGATGTTAAATTTGCTGAAGGATATGAAAAAATATAAGAAAAAAACTAACTTTTTTAAGAAAAAGAAATTAATTGAAAATATTGTTACCAAGGCATTAGAAATAAAAAAAAAACTATTCATTTTAATTTTGAACAGGATGCGTAGATTAGATAAATTAGTCAATGCAATGAAGTCACAAAGCAAAAGGAAAAGAGAAGTAAAAAAAAAAACTTTTGTAAAGTGTTCTTAGGAGAATGGAAGCATAGTTCAAGTACTGAACCATTTTTTAATGAAGAGAATTATCTTCAAAGTAATAGTTTGTTGCATGCAGTTGACACCAATGGTAGAGCATATGAAGTTAAGGATGGGTGTGTAATGGAAAAGGAGAAAATGGCTCCAAGAAATGAGGAACAAGTGATGGCTGATGAGGTTATGGGAAGACGTCCTAAAGCCCCAGTGTACACTTGGAATTGTAGTAGTATTTGTACTGTGCGTCAGGAATCTATTGATAAATTACGTGACTTTCTAAGAGAATATAGTAAAAAGAGTGTTAAACAGAAGATTATGGTGCTTCAAAGACTAGATCCATGCAGAGTGAGAGAGAATACTGGTTTGCAAGGACATTCTCTGGCTTGTCTATCTCAGAAAGTGTGTCAAAGTGTTTTTCACCATTTTAGGATGCTGGCAGTTCATCATACTGAAATGAGAAAGTTTGTGAGAACATTGTATTTTGCTAAAAGTCCAGCACTAAAGTTAAATGAGTTGAATAATGCTCTGTTCCGTGGATCTGTATCAGATGTAGTGAAGGTTACTGATGAAATTCAGTTTTGTTACTTTGGTCCAGAACAAGAAAGTGCAGAAAATGATACAGTTATTGATGCAAATGTGGAAGAGAATGTAGAACTCACTGTTAGTAAAAATGTTGATGATGAAATGACAAAATTTGCTATCATCTCTAATGAAAGACCAAATATTACTTGTATATGTTGCCGGAGAAGCCATTACAAAAATCAAACAAGGAATGTTGATCTGTATAAAAAAAGTGAAAATGAAGATAATTATAAGTGGAAAGATTTGGCAACATATATATTTCTGGAAAATTGTTTTGATTTGGGTGAAGATCAGCGTATTTGTAAATACTGTTATAACAAGTTAGAAGGAAATAGAATGCCAGCTAGAGCTGTACATAATAATTTAGAATTGGTTGATATTCCTCCAGAACTTTCTGATTTAAATACGTATGAGTCTATACTCATTCAATGTGTCCATCCGTTTCAGACCATAGTGTGTATGGAGCCAAAAACTGGTAAATTACCTCCTTCGGATTTACAGAGAGGTTTAAAAGGAAAAGTTGTCTATTTGCCATTAGATTTGAAAAAAAATATGGAAACAATTGATGCAGATACTTTGGAAACTGAACCATTGGTTATTCTGGTTAATGGTGTACCTACAAAGAATAAGAAAATTTGGCAGGAGCTGGTGGATGTACGAAAAGTACAAAGAGCAAATTTGTATTTGAAAAAAAATAATAAATGGTATGAAGCCATTTATATGGATGAAGAAGAAATACTAGAAGACACAGGAATACCAACTGGGCAACTTGAAAAAGTGGATAAGTCAAAAGAAGAAGAAATTTATGAACATTTCAGCATACATCCTCTTCATTCTAAAGAAGTTATGGGAAACGCTATTGATCTGTTTCAGATGAAGAAAGCACAAGGAACTCCCGTGAGTGTATGGGAAGAGAGCTTGGAAGCTTGTTGTTTTCCCCAGCTGTTTCCTACAGGAGAAGGAGGACGATATGATGAACGTCCAGTACAGATTCCTGCTTCTGAGTATCGGACTACAAGACTATATGCTGAAGATCCGAGATTTCATCAAAGTATTCCTTATTTGTTCCATCTTTTATTTGAAAGTGACTTGTCAGCACTATCTTATGCAGTAAATCACATTTTGAAAACTGGAGAACATCTATGTAATGTGACTGCAAAGGATTATATGAACAAATTGCAACAGCAAGATGATCATTTGGAATCTCAATTAATCAATTTGATGGCTTGTCAGCGTGGGACGAATGAATATTGGTACCGATGCCATGGAGAATTGAAATGTATGTTACGGAATTTAGGAACTCCTACATGGTTCCTTACCCTAAGCTGTGCTGAGTACGCTTGGGATGATCTTCTGGATTTTCTTCGAGAGGCAAATTCAAATATTGAAAACATCCAATACAAGACAGCAGGAGAATTGTGCTCATTGGATCCGGTTAATGTTTGCAGATATTTCAATCATAGATTTGAGGCTATGATGTCCTTCATCTGCAATAAAAAAAATCCACCTCTAGGAGAAGTTGTGTATTTCTTTTGGAGAAAAGAGTACCAAGCCAGAGGTGCTCCTCATATTCATATGCTGTTGTGGATCAAGGATGCTCCAAAATTTGGAACAGATTCTGATGATGCAGTTTTAAGTTTCATCGAAGGATATGCAACATGTGCTATACCTAAAAGCACAGAAGAGAAAAGTTTAAAAGAGCAAGTTTTACGATTCCAAAGTCATCGGTGTGGAAAATCCTGTCGATGGAAGTACAAGAGTAAAGATAAATTCTACACAAAATGTCGATTTGGATTTCCACGACCTGTTCTTTTAAAAGGAAGAGTAAACAGTTTTATGTCAGCTGTGCGACATACCATTACAAGAAAATCGCCTAAGAATACCTACAACCTAAGAAGAAAAGAAGAGTCAAAATATATAAATGACTACAACCCAGTCATTTTATCCATGTGGAATGCTAACATGGATATACAGTATGTGGCTGACAATTCTATTGCTGTTGCTCGCTATGTCACATCTTACATCACTAAATCTGAGAAAACGGAATTGAAGGAAATGTGGGAAGAGATTTCTCACGAGAAGACTGTCAGTAAGAAGCTATACAGTTTCAGTTTAAAGATGTTATCGCATCGAGAAATTGGATCCTACGAATGCTCAGATAGGTTATCATCTGCAAGTCTGTACTCGAAATCCAGAAGAATAATTTGGGCAAGTTTAGGCCTTGCAGGAATGCGAAATCGGGTTCTGAAATCTATTCGAGAAATTGAATATTTAGCAGAGTACGAACCTGAAAGTACAGACATTTTAAGAACAAACATGTTGGACACATATTACCCACAAAGAAGTCATCACCTTGAGAACATGTGTCTCTATGAAGTGCTACAGAACTTTATTTTTAAACGGAATGTCACAGAAGATATCAACAATGGAAAATATAAAGTCATTGGTGAGGAAGGATGTTTGGTGAAGCAAACAAAAGAAAGTTTGATAAATCACCGGAAGCTGAGTTGCGACACTCCTGACAAAAAGGAATTTTACTACTTGGCAATTTTGCAGCTGTTTAAACCATGGCGTACAGAGGAGGAACTACTTGGAGAATTTCAGAGCTATGAAGATTCCTTCAATGCTAACAAAGACAACGTTGAATGCAGTACTTTCACAACTTATGTTCAAATGTTAAATGAAGAAATTGAACAAGAAGCAACAATTGCCGCTGAAGTAGCTAGAGACAGTTCTCAAGACAGTCAAAGTTCTGGGACATTCAGTCAAGATCCTCTAGGACAACCGATCATCGAAAATGAAGCAGCAAAAGCCATGAACGAAGTGGAAACAGCTATGAATCAAGCTCAGGAAGATTTTGTAGACTTAACATATTTGGAAGAGCAACTGAATGAAGAACAAAAACAAATTTATGAAGAAGTCAGACAAAAAATTGATCACGGATTACTACATGAAAATAAAGAGTGCTCATGCACATCTTTTGAACCAATGAGAATGTATGTAAGTGGACAAGCAGGAACTGGAAAAAGTTTCTTAATTAATGTAATTAGAAGCTACCTACAGAAGAAAATGGATTCCATTTTGTCTTGTGTTGTTACTGCTCCAACTGGGTTAGCAGCGTATAACATCAAAGGAGTTACCTTACATCGTTTGCTAATGTTACCAGTAGAGCATGAGAACAAAATACAGTACCACAAACTAGCAGGAGAAGCATGCTTGGAAGTTTCAAGAGTATTGAAGAAAATGAAAGTACTCATTATTGATGAGGTAAGCATGGTATCAAACTTAATGCTTGCCTTTGTGCATTTAAGAATGCAGCAAATTCTGAAGACAGACTTTGACGTCCTATTTGGAGGAAAACATGTCATAGTTTTTGGAGATCTTTTGCAACTTACTCCAGTTAAAGCACAACTGGTATTCCATACACTTACACATGAAGACACAAAAAAGTCATTAGGAAGTATAGGCAATGTAAATATTTGGACATATTTTGAGTATAAGGAACTCATTACCAATATGAGGCAAGCCAATGATGAGGACTATGCAAGTATTCTGAAAGATATAAGAATTGGACTACTCACAGAACATGGCAGAAAAGCATTACAGAGTCGATTGCGGACTAATTTGTTTCCAACAGAACAGATAGTTCCAGAGAAAATTTACAAGAAACTTGCAGAAAAAAAGTACTGTAATCTGATTAATGCCAACACTACATGAATGTTCTGTATTCAATCAAGAACTTTTGAAATTGGAAAATGAAGAGATTAGAAAACTGGAAGCTGTGGATAAAATAGAACATGAACGAATAACTGTTATATTGACAGGCAAATTGGGTACTAAATTGGATTCTCTGGAGAAAAACATTTCTAAAACAGCAGGTTTGGAAAAGAATCTTTATGTGTGTATGAACTGTAGAGTAATTTTAAGACGGAATTTGGATGTAGAGAAAGGTTTAGTGAATGGAGCTATGGGAAGAGTTGTGGGTTTTATTAATTACCAGAAAAAAGTTGGAATTGAATGTTTAAAAATATAATTGGATCAGATACAAGAGGTTAAAGACATTTGTCGTTGTTCAGTTCGTTTCTTGCTTGGGAAAGACTTATATGTGTGTAGGAAGCAGTTTCCATTTTCTCTAGCATATGCTGTAACTATTCACAAGTCTGAAGGATTAACTGGAGATAGTGCTTTTGTAAACATTGGATCTAGTGTGTTTAAAGAAGGTATGGCATATGTTGCTTTCTCACGAGTGAAAAAATTATCTGGTTTATTCATGATAGACTTTGATGACTCAAAAGTTAGTGCTGATGCAAACTGTGTAAAGGAGTATAATAGATTAAGAAGAAGCTATGCTCCTCATTTAGGTCAGTATCCTGTGTTTGAAAAATGTGTTGTTTGTCGGAAAAGGAGATTTGAGGATATCTGTAATGAGGGTGTACAGAAGAGAAAACAAAAACATAGTGATGTGACTGCAAGCAAAAAGAAAAAGGAGAATGCTGAAGAGGTTGTTGGTTGTCATTTTGAAAATAGCTCTGGTGTCAACTGCTACGCAAATGTAGTGCTGAATGTTGTATTTTATCTTGAAAGTTTGCAAGAGCAGATAATACTAAATCAAGAAAAAAGATTCTGTTCTTTGCTGAGTCTCCTCTATGAGAAGCTGAGTAATGATAAAACTAAAATAGAAAGTGCTTCTGATGTTAGAAATCTTTTAGATGTATGTTCTGGACGTACACAGTTTACACAAAATGTCCAGCAAGATGCACAGGAATTCTTGATGTATATCCTGATGGTACTGGAAGATGTAGGGGTAGAAGTAGAAAATGTATTTGGTGTCTTCTATAAATGGGAACATTGTTGTGATAACTGTATGAACACAAGCAGTAGTAATGTTGATTCTGAAAGGTTCATATATTTACCATTACCAGAGAGTAAAACAGTGACTTTTAGTAAATTAGTTAAAGATGCTAATCACAACATGGAATGTTCTCAATGTAAATCAGACATGTTATCAACGTTATTTTTAAAGAAATATGGACAGTATGTAATTTTAATGATGCAACGTTGTAGAGCTGATGGAACAAAACTGGACACTTTAATAAAGAAGTTTACAGGACAACAATTATCAATATCTGGAAAAACTTTTGTTGCAGTTGCAATAATTTTTCATGATGGACCTTCTATAACTTCTGGTCATTACACAGTTTATCTTAAATGTGAAAAAGGATGGACACTGTGTAATGATTCTCAATTGATTTTCAAGCAACGTTTGCCTTATGATTTACCCAATTGTTACCTAATTTTTCTGAAACCCAAATTTTAAATACTAACATCATCATTGGAAGAAAGCATTATTAAAATTTCAAAGGATTAAAATTGGATATTTCTCTCAAAAGGGATTTTAAACTTATCATTTGGCCGTAAGGAAAGGTAAAACAAACAATTGTTGACTTCTTTGACAGATATTATTTTGGCAAATGTTCTTTTGCAACAAGGTTTACAGACGTTATTTTTTAGAAATTGTTATTCTTCTTAAAAGGTATTTTTAACATTTCTATTAAGGTATGTTTTAGTGAGGATACATTTGGGGCTTTTTTAAACAATCTTTCAGATTGGTTTTTTTTTTGCCCGCTGTTAAATGATGAATACAATTGATTTCACTATTTTCAGTGAAAATCAAAACATTCTGAAAACAGCAAAAAAAGGGCAAAAAATTGCTTTGCTAAATATGAAAAAACATGTACTGTTTAATAAAGTGTATTGTTGAATATTAATACTTTTTTTCTTTTTTACAGAACTAGAAAGAAAATGTAAAAGATGTTATTCAGTTATCTTTGAAATTAAATAAAAACATTTAATTCTAAATTATTTATTTTGATGGTCAGGTAAGTTTAACATATCTGTATGTGTCACTGGTTTCATTTCATGCTTCCTTTTCTTCACCTGTCCTAACTCTACTTTTCTCATTTCTCTTCTCACTCTCTCTTCCTGCTTTACTACTCTTTTGTAACTTCCTCACTCCTTCTATACTACTCCCCTACCTTTACTACCTACATCAATAATTTGTCATCCATGGTTCTTTTTCTGTATCCACATGTTTTAGTCTTTTTAACTGCCTTACTCCTTCTCAGTTGTTTGCTCTCTGTGTCTGTATCTGTCACTCTTGATTTGTCTGTTTCACCCTTAATTTCCTTAGCATCTCTGGGGCACATTTACAAGCCACCTGCGCCACCACTACGTCAATTTTCTTGACGTACTAGTGGGGCAGGGTGCTCCTCCATATTTACAAGGAGAGGATAAGCCTCTCTGTGTGTCTTTTCCTCTCCTTGTAAATACAGCCAATTCAAATGCAACACTAAAATGAGCTATTATGTTTTTTGGGTACCTATACATAAATACTGATGCAGAGTTTAAAGTTTAATAGGAAAACTGTCTTACGTTCATCTGTGAAATGTACACCATCTCTTTTTTAATTACTGTGTCACTCCCCTCTCTTTCTCAAGGAGTTCCTGATGGTTTAGTAAAGGTGAAAAAAAATGTTTTTTTTTTTTTTTTTTGAAACCCATTGGGTGCGCGCTGGGTGCGCACACTCTAAAAAAAAAAAAAGAAATAGATTGTAAAAAACAAGTTGTGGTGTTTTGATTTTAGGTGGCTCTAAAAAGAGCCCTTGAGTTAATGTAGGGACAGAGGAAGAGAAAAACGAAAAAAAAAAATAAGAAAATTATGGCCTCTCGCAAGGATGCTCCTCAAATTTTCTTTGAATGAGATCAATACTGCTCTCACCCAAAGTAATAAGACGACCACAATCCATGCAGTGAGTACTCATCCTCAAAAAACAAGGACGAATATCCAGAGGTGTGGTAAAAGGTGAAGGCACCACTGCAGAAGAAGTGCTTGCCAGAGCTGCCGAAGATGTGCTTGGCTGAGCTGCTGCAGATGTCGTCGGTTGAGCAGGTGGAGGGTTTGCTCCAGAAGCTCGACGAAAAGTCACTGGATGCATTTTCTCAACGTGTTTTGTCATAGTATGAATACTAAAAGAATACTTCTTGTTAGGATTCCCACGTGACAAGACGCACTGACACAGTTTGCAGGTGACCTTTGGTGCATTCACCTTCTTTTGTCCATCTGGAAAAGTGAAAAACTGCCATATAAAGGAGCTTTTCTGCTTCCTCTGCCTCTGTCTCTCAAGAGTGTCCTGCTCACTCTCAGAAGGAGGCTGCTGCTCTGCCATTGTATCTCAACACACAGATTAGCTCCCTCTCCTAGGGAATCAGAACTAACAATGAGGGGGGTGGGTGTGATTTTGGAAGAATCTGGAACTGAAAGTACTTTGAACCAATGAAAAGTGATGTTTCTGGATCACATGACTTGCCATGAGGGGATTGGGTGTGGTGTTGAAACAATCTGAAACTGAAAGTAATGAAAACCAATTAGAAGTGTTGTTTTATTCATCACATATCCCGACGTGCGCGCACAGAGCATCTCTCTGCGCGCACGGTACAATTACGCATGCGCGAATGCGTATGCGCGCATGCGCTTACGTACTATGCGCGTACGTAACGCGCATACGCAGCACGCGCGAATGCATAAACGTCAGCGCGCGTACTCTACGCGTATACGGAAGTATACCGCGTGGAGTACGTACGACGTACGTATGCGTACTAGGTGCGCGCTCCGAGCGCGCAGTAATACGTATGTATGCGTACGTAAATAACGTACGCCGGAATTCATGAAAAATGTACGCAAACGTACTAGGAGCGCGCTCTGAGCGCGCACCCCAAGAATTTATATATAAAAAAAAAAGTGGACATAACTTAATAGAAGATATTAACTATACTGTTCAACTTTAAATTATAAAAAACTTTTTAAAAAAAGCCACACCAAATTAAAGGATACAGATAATATATAAATGTATACATAGGGAAGTTTTTTAAAAAGAAATATTTCAAAAATATTAAAAAAAAATAAAAAAATTAGCATTTAAAAAACCATTGAAATTCACTGAAAAAACCATAGGTTTCACAAACGTTATAGTTAGGAATTAGCATTTAAAAAACCTTGCAAATTCATTGAAAAAACCAGAGGTTTCACACACGTTATAGTTAGCTGGACATTTTACTCGCAAAAAACCAATGAAATTTCCCCGTTATAGTTAGTTCGGACTACAAGACTATATGCTGAAGATCCGAGATTTCATCAAAGTATTCCTTATTTGTTCCATCTTTTATTTGAAAGTGACTTGTCAGCACTATCTTATGCAGTAAATCACATTTTGAAAACTGGAGTACATCTATGTAATGTGACTGCAAAGGATTATATGAACAAATTGCAACAGCAAGATGATCATTTGGAATCTCAATTAATCAATTTGATGGCTTGTCAGCGTGGGACGAATGAATATTGGTACCGATGCCATGTTACGGAATTTAGGAAGGTACGCTTGGGATGATCTTCTGGATTTTCTTCGAGAGGCAAATTCAAATATTGAAAACATCCAATACAAGACAGCAGGAGAATTGTGCTCATTGGATCCGGTAAATGTTTGCAGATATTTCAATCATAGATTTGAGGCTATGATGTCCTTCATTTGCAATAAAAAAAATCCACCTCTAGGAGAAGTTGTGGATTTCTTTTGGAGAAAAGAGTACCAAGCCAGAGGTGCTCCTCATATTCATATGCTGTTGTGGATCAAGGATGCTCCAAAATTTGGAACAGATTCTGATGATGCAGTTTTAAGTTTCATCGAAGGATATGCAACATGTGCTATACCTAAAAGCACAGAAGAGAAAAGTTTAAAAGAGCAAGTTTTACGATTCCAAAGTCATCGGTGTGGAAAATCCTGTCGATGGAAGTACAAGAGTAAAGATAAATTCTACACAAAATGTCGATTTGGATTTCCACGACCTGTTCTTTTAAAAGGAAGAGTAAACAGTTTTATGTCAGCTGTGCGACATACCATTACAAGAAAATCGCCTAAGAATACCTACAACCTAAGAAGAAAAGAAGAGTCAAAATATATAAATGACTACAACCCAGTCATTTTATCCATGTGGAATGCTAACATGGATATACAGTATGTGGCTGACAATTCTATTGCTGTTGCTCGCTATGTCACATCTTACATCACTAAATCTGAGAAAACGGAATTGAAGGAAATGTGGGAAGAGATTTCTCACGAGAAGATTGTCAGTAAGAAGCTATACAGTTTCAGTTTAAAGATGTTATCGCATCGAGACATTGGATCCTACGAATGCTCAGATAGGTTATCATCTGCAAGTCTGTACTCGAAATCCAGAAGAATAATTTGGGCAAGTTTAGGCCTTGCAGGAATGCGAAATCGGGTTCTGAAATCTATTCGAGAAATTGAATATTTAGCAGAGTACGAACCTGAAAGTACAGACATTTTAAGAACAAACATGTTGGACACATATTACCCACAAAGAAGTCATCACCTTGAGAACATGTGTCTCTATGAAGTGCTGCAGAACTTTATTTTTAAACGGAATGTCACAGAAGATATCAACAATGGAAAATATAAAGTCATTGGTGAGGAAGGATGTTTGGTGAAGCAAACAAAAGAAAGTTTGATAAATCACCGGAAGCTGAGTTGCGACACTCCTGACAAAAAGGAATTTTACTACTTGGCAATTTTGCAGCTGTTTAAACCATGGCGTACAGAGGAGGAACTACTTGGAGAATTTCAGAGCTATGAAGATTCCTTCAATGCTAACAAAGACAACGTTGAATGCAGTACTTTCACAACTTATGTTCAAATGTTAAATGAAGAAATTGAACAAGAAGCAACAATTGCCGCTGAAGTAGCTAGAGACAGTTCTCAAGACAGTCAAAGTTCTGGGACATTCAGTCAAGATCCTCTAGGACAACCGATCATCGAAAATGAAGCAGCAAAAGCCATGAACGAAGTGGAAACAGCTATGAATCAAGCTCAGGTAGATTTTGTAGACTTAACATATTTGGAAGAGCAACTGAATGAAGAACAAAAACAAATTTATGAAGAAGTCAGACAAAAAATTGATCACGGATTACTACATGAAAATAAAGAGTGCTCATGCACATCTTTTGAACCAATGAGAATGTATGTAAGTGGACAAGCAGGAACTGGAAAAAGTTTCTTAATTCATGTAATTAGAAGCTACCTACAGAAGAAAATGGATTCCATTTTGTCTTGTGTTGTTACTGCTCCAACTGGGTTAGCAGCGTATAACATCAAAGGAGTTACCTTACATCGTTTGCTAATGTTACCAGTAGAGCATGAGAACAAAATACAGTACCACAAACTAGCAGGAGAAGCATGCTTGGAAGTTTCAAGAGTATTGAAGAAAATGAAAGTACTCATTATTGATGAGGTAAGCATGGTATCAAACTTAATGCTTGCCTTTGTGCATTTAAGAATGCAGCAAATTCTGAAGACAGACTTTGACGTCCTATTTGGAGGAAAACATGTCATAGTTTTTGGAGATCTTTTGCAACTTACTCCAGTTAAAGGACAACTGGTATTCCATACACTTACACATGAAGACACAAAAAAGTCATTAGGAAGTATAGGCAATGTAAATATTTGGACATATTTTGAGTATAAGGAACTCATTACCAATATGAGGCAAGCCAATGATGAGGACTATGCAAGTATTCTGAAAGATATAAGAATTGGACTACTCACAGAACATGGCAGAAAAGCATTACAGAGTCGATTGCGGACTAATTTGTTTCCAACAGAACAGATAGTTCCAGAGAAAATATACAAGAAACTTGCAGAAAAAAAGTACTGTAATCTGCTTAATGCCAACACTACATGAATGTTCTGTATTCAATCAAGAACTTTTGAAATTGGAAAATGAAGAGATTATAAAACTGGAAGCTGTGGATAAAATAGAACATGAACGAATAACTGTTATATTGACAGGCAAATTGGGTACTAAATTGGATTCTCTGGAGAAAAACATTTCTAAAACAGCAGGTTTGGAAAAGAATCTTTATGTGTGTATGAACTGTAGAGTAATTTTAAGACGGAATTTGGATGTAGAGAAAGGTTTAGTGAATGGAGCTATGGGAAGAGTTGTGGGTTTTATTAATTACCAGAAAAAAGTTGGAATTGAATGTTTAAAAATATAATTGGATCAGATACAAGAGGTTAAAGACATTTGTCGTTGTTCAGTTCGTTTCTTGCTTGGGAAAGACTTATATGTGTGTAGGAAGCAGTTTCCATTTTCTCTAGCATATGCTGTAACTATTCACAAGTCTCAAGGATTAACTGTAGATAGTGCTTTTGTAAACATTGGATCTAGTGTGTTTAAAGAAGGTATGACATATGTTGCTTTCTCACGAGTGAAAACATTATCTGGTTTATTCATGATAGACTTTGATGACTCAAAAGTTAGTGCTGATGCAAACTGTGTAAAGGAGTATAATAGATTAAGAAGAAGCTATGCTCCTCATTTAGGTCAGTATCCTGTGTTTGAAAAACGTGTTGTTTGTCGGAAAAGGAGATTTGAGGATATCTGTAATGAGGGTGTACAGAAGAGAAAACAAAAACATAGTGATGTGACTGCAAGCAAAAAGAAAAAGGAGAATGCTGAAGAGGTTGTTGGTTGTCATTTTGAAAATAGCTCTGGTGTCAACTGCTACGCAAATGTAGTGCTAAATGTTGTATTTTATCTTGAAAGTTTGCAAGAGCAGATAATACTAAATCAAGAAAAAAGATTCTGTTCTTTGCTGAGTCTCCTCTATGAGAAGCTGAGTAATGATAAAACTAAAATAGAAAGTGCTTCTGATGTTAGAAATCTTTTAGATGTATGTTCTGGACGTACACAGTTTACACAAAATGTCCAGCAAGATGCACAGGAATTCTTGATGTATATCCTGATGGTACTGGAAGATGTAGGGGTAGAAGTAGAAAATGTATTTGGTGTCTCTTATAAATGGGAACATTGTTGTGATAACTGTATGAACACAAGCAGTAGTAATGTTGATTCTGAAAGGTTCATATATTTACCATTACCAGAGAGTAAAACAGTGACTTTTAGTAAATTAGTTAAAGATGCTAATCACAACATGGAATGTTCTCAATGTAAATCAGACATGTTATCAACGTTATTTTTAAAGAAATATGGACAGTATGTAATTTTAATGATGCAACGTTGTAGAGCTGATGGAACAAAACTGGACACTTTAATAAAGAAGTTTACAGGACAACAATTATCAATATCTGGAAAAACTTTTGTTGCAGTTGCAATAATTTTTCATGATGGACCTTCTATAACTTCTGGTCATTACACAGTTTATCTTAAATGTGAAAAAGGATGGACACTGTGTAATGATTCTCAATTGATTTTCAAGCAACGTTTGTCTTATGATTTACCCAATTGTTACCTAATTTTTCTGAAACCCAAATTTTAAATACTAACATCATCATTGGAAGAAAGCATTATTAAAATTTCAAAGGATTAAAATTGGATATTTCTCTCAAAAGGGATTTTAAACTTATCATTTGGCCGTAAGGAAAGGTAAAACAAACAATTGTTGACTTCTTTGACAGATTTTATTTTGGCAAATGTTCTTTTGCAACAAGGTTTACAGACGTTATTTTTTAGAAATTGTTATTCTTCTTAAAAGGTATTTCTAACATTTCTATTAAGGTATGTTTTAGTGAGGATACATTTGGGGCTTTTTTAAACAATCTTTCAGATTGTTTTTTTTTTTGCCCGCTGTTAAATGATGAATACAATTGATTTCACTATTTTCAGTGAAAATCAAAACATTCTGAAAACAGCAAAAAAAGGGCAAAAAATTGCTTTGCTAAATATGAAAAAACATGTACTGTTTAATAAAGTGTATTGTTGAATATTAATACTTTTTTTCTTTTTTACAGAACTAGAAAGAAAATGTAAAAGATGTTATTCAGTTATCTTTGCAATTAAATAAAAACATTTAATTCTAAATTATTTATTTTGATGGTCAGGTAAGTTTAACATATCTGTATGTGTCACTGGTTTCATTTCATGCTTCCTTTTCTTCACCTGTCCTAACTCTACTTTTCTCATTTCTCTTCTCACTCTCTCTTCCTGCTTTACTACTCTTTTGTAACTTCCTCACTCCTTCTATACTACTCCCCTACCTTTACTACCTACATCAATAATTTGTCATCCATGTTTCTTTTTCTGTATCCACATGTTTTAGTCTTTTTAACTGCCTTACTCTTTCTCAGTTGTTTGCTCTCTGTGTCTGTATCTGTCACTCTTGATTTGTCTGTTTCACCCTTAATTTCCTTAACATCTCTGGGGCACATTTACAAGCCACCTGCGCCACCACTACGTCAATTTTCTTGACGTACTAGTGGGGCAGGGTGCTCCTCCATATTTACAAGGAGAGGATAAGCCTCTCTGTGTGTCTTTTCCTCTCCTTGTAAATACAGCCAATTCAAATGCAACACTAAAATGAGCTATTATGTTTTTTGGGTACCTATACATAAATACTGATGCAGAGTTTAAAGTTTAATAGGAAAACTGTCTTACGTTCATCTGTGAAATGTACACCATCTCTTTTTTAATTACTGTGTCACTCCCCTCTCTTTCTCAAGGAGTTCCTGATGGTTTAGTAAAGGTGAAAAAAAATGTTTTTTTTTTTTTTTTTTGAAACCCATTGGGTGCGCGCTGGGTGCGCACACTCTAAAAAAAAAAAAAGAAATAGATTGTAAAAAACAAGTTGTGGTGTTTTGATTTTAGGTGGCTCTAAAAAGAGCCCTTGAGTTAATGTAGGGACAGAGGAAGAGAAAAACGAAAAAAAAAAATAAGAAAATTATGGCCTCTCGCAAGGATGCTCCTCAAATTTTCTTTGAATGAGATCAATACTGCTCTCACCCAAAGTAATAAGACGACCACAATCCATGCAGTGAGTACTCATCCTCAAAAAACAAGGACGAATATCCAGAGGTGTGGTAAAAGGTGAAGGCACCACTGCAGAAGAAGTGCTTGCCAGAGCTGCCGAAGATGTGCTTGGCTGAGCTGCTGCAGATGTCGTCGGTTGAGCAGGTGGAGGGTTTGCTCCAGAAGCTCGACGAAAAGTCACTGGATGCATTTTCTCAACGTGTTTTGTCATAGTATGAATACTAAAAGAATACTTCTTGTTAGGATTCCCACGTGACAAGACGCACTGACACAGTTTGCAGGTGACCTTTGGTGCATTCACCTTCTTTTGTCCATCTGGAAAAGTGAAAAACTGCCATATAAAGGAGCTTTTCTGCTTCCTCTGCCTCTGTCTCTCAAGAGTGTCCTGCTCACTCTCAGAAGGAGGCTGCTGCTCTGCCATTGTATCTCAACACACAGATTAGCTCCCTCTCCTAGGGAATCAGAACTAACAATGAGGGGGGTGGGTGTGATTTTGGAAGAATCTGGAACTGAAAGTACTTTGAACCAATGAAAAGTGATGTTTCTGGATCACATGACTTGCCATGAGGGGATTGGGTGTGGTGTTGAAACAATCTGAAACTGAAAGTAATGAAAACCAATTAGAAGTGTTGTTTTATTCATCACATATCCCGACGTGCGCGCACAGAGCATCTCTCTGCGTGCACGGTACAATTACGCATGCGCGAATGCGTATGCGCGCATGCGCTTACGTACTATGCGCGTACGTAACGCGCATACGCAGCACGCGCGAATGCATAAACGTCAGCGCGCGTACTCTACGCGTATACGGAAGTATACCGCGTGGAGTACGTACGACGTACGTATGCGTACTATGTGCGCGCTCCGAGCGCGCAGTAATACGTATGTATGCGTACGTAAATAACGTACGCCGGAATTCATGAAAAATGTACGCAAACGTACTAGGAGCGCGCTCTGAGCGCGCACCCCAAGAATTTATATATAAAAAAAAAAGTGGACATAACTTAATAGAAGATATTAACTATACTGTTCAACTTTAAATTATAAAAAACTTTTTAAAAAAAGCCACACCAAATTAAAGGATACAGATAATATATAAATGTATACATAGGGAAGTTTTTTAAAAAGAAATATTTCAAAAATATTAAAAAAAAATAAAAAAATTAGCATTTAAAAAACCATTGAAATTCACTGAAAAAACCATAGGTTTCACAAACGTTATAGTTAGGAATTAGCATTTAAAAAACCTTGCAAATTCATTGAAAAAACCAGAGGTTTCACACACGTTATAGTTAGCTGGACATTTTACTCGCAAAAAACCAATGAAATTTCCCCGTTATAGTTAGTTCGGACTACAAGACTATATGCTGAAGATCCGAGATTTCATCAAAGTATTCCTTATTTGTTCCATCTTTTATTTGAAAGTGACTTGTCAGCACTATCTTATGCAGTAAATCACATTTTGAAAACTGGAGTACATCTATGTAATGTGACTGCAAAGGATTATATGAACAAATTGCAACAGCAAGATGATCATTTGGAATCTCAATTAATCAATTTGATGGCTTGTCAGCGTGGGACGAATGAATATTGGTACCGATGCCATGTTACGGAATTTAGGAAGGTACGCTTGGGATGATCTTCTGGATTTTCTTCGAGAGGCAAATTCAAATATTGAAAACATCCAATACAAGACAGCAGGAGAATTGTGCTCATTGGATCCGGTAAATGTTTGCAGATATTTCAATCATAGATTTGAGGCTATGATGTCCTTCATTTGCAATAAAAAAAATCCACCTCTAGGAGAAGTTGTGGATTTCTTTTGGAGAAAAGAGTACCAAGCCAGAGGTGCTCCTCATATTCATATGCTGTTGTGGATCAAGGATGCTCCAAAATTTGGAACAGATTCTGATGATGCAGTTTTAAGTTTCATCGAAGGATATGCAACATGTGCTATACCTAAAAGCACAGAAGAGAAAAGTTTAAAAGAGCAAGTTTTACGATTCCAAAGTCATCGGTGTGGAAAATCCTGTCGATGGAAGTACAAGAGTAAAGATAAATTCTACACAAAATGTCGATTTGGATTTCCACGACCTGTTCTTTTAAAAGGAAGAGTAAACAGTTTTATGTCAGCTGTGCGACATACCATTACAAGAAAATCGCCTAAGAATACCTACAACCTAAGAAGAAAAGAAGAGTCAAAATATATAAATGACTACAACCCAGTCATTTTATCCATGTGGAATGCTAACATGGATATACAGTATGTGGCTGACAATTCTATTGCTGTTGCTCGCTATGTCACATCTTACATCACTAAATCTGAGAAAACGGAATTGAAGGAAATGTGGGAAGAGATTTCTCACGAGAAGATTGTCAGTAAGAAGCTATACAGTTTCAGTTTAAAGATGTTATCGCATCGAGACATTGGATCCTACGAATGCTCAGATAGGTTATCATCTGCAAGTCTGTACTCGAAATCCAGAAGAATAATTTGGGCAAGTTTAGGCCTTGCAGGAATGCGAAATCGGGTTCTGAAATCTATTCGAGAAATTGAATATTTAGCAGAGTACGAACCTGAAAGTACAGACATTTTAAGAACAAACATGTTGGACACATATTACCCACAAAGAAGTCATCACCTTGAGAACATGTGTCTCTATGAAGTGCTGCAGAACTTTATTTTTAAACGGAATGTCACAGAAGATATCAACAATGGAAAATATAAAGTCATTGGTGAGGAAGGATGTTTGGTGAAGCAAACAAAAGAAAGTTTGATAAATCACCGGAAGCTGAGTTGCGACACTCCTGACAAAAAGGAATTTTACTACTTGGCAATTTTGCAGCTGTTTAAACCATGGCGTACAGAGGAGGAACTACTTGGAGAATTTCAGAGCTATGAAGATTCCTTCAATGCTAACAAAGACAACGTTGAATGCAGTACTTTCACAACTTATGTTCAAATGTTAAATGAAGAAATTGAACAAGAAGCAACAATTGCCGCTGAAGTAGCTAGAGACAGTTCTCAAGACAGTCAAAGTTCTGGGACATTCAGTCAAGATCCTCTAGGACAACCGATCATCGAAAATGAAGCAGCAAAAGCCATGAACGAAGTGGAAACAGCTATGAATCAAGCTCAGGTAGATTTTGTAGACTTAACATATTTGGAAGAGCAACTGAATGAAGAACAAAAACAAATTTATGAAGAAGTCAGACAAAAAATTGATCACGGATTACTACATGAAAATAAAGAGTGCTCATGCACATCTTTTGAACCAATGAGAATGTATGTAAGTGGACAAGCAGGAACTGGAAAAAGTTTCTTAATTCATGTAATTAGAAGCTACCTACAGAAGAAAATGGATTCCATTTTGTCTTGTGTTGTTACTGCTCCAACTGGGTTAGCAGCGTATAACATCAAAGGAGTTACCTTACATCGTTTGCTAATGTTACCAGTAGAGCATGAGAACAAAATACAGTACCACAAACTAGCAGGAGAAGCATGCTTGGAAGTTTCAAGAGTATTGAAGAAAATGAAAGTACTCATTATTGATGAGGTAAGCATGGTATCAAACTTAATGCTTGCCTTTGTGCATTTAAGAATGCAGCAAATTCTGAAGACAGACTTTGACGTCCTATTTGGAGGAAAACATGTCATAGTTTTTGGAGATCTTTTGCAACTTACTCCAGTTAAAGGACAACTGGTATTCCATACACTTACACATGAAGACACAAAAAAGTCATTAGGAAGTATAGGCAATGTAAATATTTGGACATATTTTGAGTATAAGGAACTCATTACCAATATGAGGCAAGCCAATGATGAGGACTATGCAAGTATTCTGAAAGATATAAGAATTGGACTACTCACAGAACATGGCAGAAAAGCATTACAGAGTCGATTGCGGACTAATTTGTTTCCAACAGAACAGATAGTTCCAGAGAAAATATACAAGAAACTTGCAGAAAAAAAGTACTGTAATCTGCTTAATGCCAACACTACATGAATGTTCTGTATTCAATCAAGAACTTTTGAAATTGGAAAATGAAGAGATTATAAAACTGGAAGCTGTGGATAAAATAGAACATGAACGAATAACTGTTATATTGACAGGCAAATTGGGTACTAAATTGGATTCTCTGGAGAAAAACATTTCTAAAACAGCAGGTTTGGAAAAGAATCTTTATGTGTGTATGAACTGTAGAGTAATTTTAAGACGGAATTTGGATGTAGAGAAAGGTTTAGTGAATGGAGCTATGGGAAGAGTTGTGGGTTTTATTAATTACCAGAAAAAAGTTGGAATTGAATGTTTAAAAATATAATTGGATCAGATACAAGAGGTTAAAGACATTTGTCGTTGTTCAGTTCGTTTCTTGCTTGGGAAAGACTTATATGTGTGTAGGAAGCAGTTTCCATTTTCTCTAGCATATGCTGTAACTATTCACAAGTCTCAAGGATTAACTGTAGATAGTGCTTTTGTAAACATTGGATCTAGTGTGTTTAAAGAAGGTATGACATATGTTGCTTTCTCACGAGTGAAAAAATTATCTGGTTTATTCATGATAGACTTTGATGACTCAAAAGTTAGTGCTGATGCAAACTGTGTAAAGGAGTATAATAGATTAAGAAGAAGCTATGCTCCTCATTTAGGTCAGTATCCTGTGTTTGAAAAACGTGTTGTTTGTCGGAAAAGGAGATTTGAGGATATCTGTAATGAGGGTGTACAGAAGAGAAAACAAAAACATAGTGATGTGACTGCAAGCAAAAAGAAAAAGGAGAATGCTGAAGAGGTTGTTGGTTGTCATTTTGAAAATAGCTCTGGTGTCAACTGCTACGCAAATGTAGTGCTAAATGTTGTATTTTATCTTGAAAGTTTGCAAGAGCAGATAATACTAAATCAAGAAAAAAGATTCTGTTCTTTGCTGAGTCTCCTCTATGAGAAGCTGAGTAATGATAAAACTAAAATAGAAAGTGCTTCTGATGTTAGAAATCTTTTAGATGTATGTTCTGGACGTACACAGTTTACACAAAATGTCCAGCAAGATGCACAGGAATTCTTGATGTATATCCTGATGGTACTGGAAGATGTAGGGGTAGAAGTAGAAAATGTATTTGGTGTCTCTTATAAATGGGAACATTGTTGTGATAACTGTATGAACACAAGCAGTAGTAATGTTGATTCTGAAAGGTTCATATATTTACCATTACCAGAGAGTAAAACAGTGACTTTTAGTAAATTAGTTAAAGATGCTAATCACAACATGGAATGTTCTCAATGTAAATCAGACATGTTATCAACGTTATTTTTAAAGAAATATGGACAGTATGTAATTTTAATGATGCAACGTTGTAGAGCTGATGGAACAAAACTGGACACTTTAATAAAGAAGTTTACAGGACAACAATTATCAATATCTGGAAAAACTTTTGTTGCAGTTGCAATAATTTTTCATGATGGACCTTCTATAACTTCTGGTCATTACACAGTTTATCTTAAATGTGAAAAAGGATGGACACTGTGTAATGATTCTCAATTGATTTTCAAGCAACGTTTGTCTTATGATTTACCCAATTGTTACCTAATTTTTCTGAAACCCAAATTTTAAATACTAACATCATCATTGGAAGAAAGCATTATTAAAATTTCAAAGGATTAAAATTGGATATTTCTCTCAAAAGGGATTTTAAACTTATCATTTGGCCGTAAGGAAAGGTAAAACAAACAATTGTTGACTTCTTTGACAGATTTTATTTTGGCAAATGTTCTTTTGCAACAAGGTTTACAGACGTTATTTTTTAGAAATTGTTATTCTTCTTAAAAGGTATTTCTAACATTTCTATTAAGGTATGTTTTAGTGAGGATACATTTGGGGCTTTTTTAAACAATCTTTCAGATTGTTTTTTTTTTTGCCCGCTGTTAAATGATGAATACAATTGATTTCACTATTTTCAGTGAAAATCAAAACATTCTGAAAACAGCAAAAAAAGGGCAAAAAATTGCTTTGCTAAATATGAAAAAACATGTACTGTTTAATAAAGTGTATTGTTGAATATTAATACTTTTTTTCTTTTTTACAGAACTAGAAAGAAAATGTAAAAGATGTTATTCAGTTATCTTTGCAATTAAATAAAAACATTTAATTCTAAATTATTTATTTTGATGGTCAGGTAAGTTTAACATATCTGTATGTGTCACTGGTTTCATTTCATGCTTCCTTTTCTTCACCTGTCCTAACTCTACTTTTCTCATTTCTCTTCTCACTCTCTCTTCCTGCTTTACTACTCTTTTGTAACTTCCTCACTCCTTCTATACTACTCCCCTACCTTTACTACCTACATCAATAATTTGTCATCCATGTTTCTTTTTCTGTATCCACATGTTTTAGTCTTTTTAACTGCCTTACTCTTTCTCAGTTGTTTGCTCTCTGTGTCTGTATCTGTCACTCTTGATTTGTCTGTTTCACCCTTAATTTCCTTAACATCTCTGGGGCACATTTACAAGCCACCTGCGCCACCACTACGTCAATTTTCTTGACGTACTAGTGGGGCAGGGTGCTCCTCCATATTTACAAGGAGAGGATAAGCCTCTCTGTGTGTCTTTTCCTCTCCTTGTAAATACAGCCAATTCAAATGCAACACTAAAATGAGCTATTATGTTTTTTGGGTACCTATACATAAATACTGATGCAGAGTTTAAAGTTTAATAGGAAAACTGTCTTACGTTCATCTGTGAAATGTACACCATCTCTTTTTTAATTACTGTGTCACTCCCCTCTCTTTCTCAAGGAGTTCCTGATGGTTTAGTAAAGGTGAAAAAAAATGTTTTTTTTTTGTTTTTTTTTAAAACCCATTGGGTGCGCGCTGGGTGCGCACACTCTAAAAAAAAAAAAGAAATAGATTGTAAAAAACAAGTTGTGGTGTTTTGATTTTAGGTGGCTCTAAAAAGAGCCCTTGAGTTAATGTAGGGACAGAGGAAGAGAAAAACGAAAAAAATAAATAAGAAAATTATGGCCTCTCGCAAGGATGCTCCTCGAATTTTCTTTGAATGAGATCAATACTGCTCTCACCCAAAGTAATAAGACGACCACAATCCATGCAGTGAGTACTCATCCTCAAAAAACAAGGACGAATATCCAGAGGTGTGGTAGAAGGTGAAGGCACCACTGCAGAAGAAGTGCTTGCCAGAGCTGCCGAAGATGTGCTTGGCTGAGCTGCTGCAGATGTCGTCGGTTGAGCAGGTGGAGGGTTTGCTCCAGAAGCTCGACGAAAAGTCACTGGATGCATTTTCTCAACGTGTCTTGTCATAGTATGAATACTAAAAGAATACTTCTTGTTAGGATTCCCACGTGACAAGACGCACTGTCACAGTTTGCAGGTGACCTTTGGTGCATTCACCTTCTTTTGTCCCTCTGGAAAAGTGAAAAACTGCCATATAAAGGAGCTTTTCTGCTTCCTCTGCCTCTGTCTCTCAAGAGTGTCCTGCTCCCTCTCAGAAGGAGGCTGCTGCTCTGCCATTGTATCTCAACACACAGATTAGCTCCCTCTCCTAGGGAATCAGAACTAACAATGAGGGGGGTGGGTGTGATTTTGGAAGAATCTGGAACTGAAAGTACTTTGAACCAATGAAAAGTGATGTTTCTGGATCACATGACTTGCCATGAGGGGATTGGGTGTGGTGTTGAAACAATCTGAAACTGAAAGTAATGAAAACCAATTAGAAGGGTTGTTTTATTCATCACATATCCTGACGTGCGCGCACAGAGCATCTCTCTGCGCGCACGGTACAATTACGCATGCGCGAATGCGTATGCGCGCATGCGCTTACGTACTATGCGCGTACGTAACGCGCATACGCAGCACGCGCGAATGCGTAAACGTCAGCGCGCGTACTCTACGCGTATATGGAAGTATACCGCGTGGAGTACGTACGAAGTACGTAAGCGTGCGTACGTACGCATGCGTACTAGGTGCGCGCTCCGAGCGCGCAGTAATACGTATGTATGTGTACGTAAATAACGTACGCCGGAATTCATGAAAAATGTACGCAAACGTACTAGGAGCGCGCTCTGAGCGCGCACCCCAAGAATTTATATAAAAAAAAAAAGTGGACATAACTTAATAGAAGATATTAACTATACTGTTCAACTTTAAATTATAAAAAACTTTTTTAAAAAAGCCACACCAAATTAAAGGATACAGATAATATATAAATGTATACATAGGGAAGTTTTTTAAAAAGAAATATTTCAAAAATATTAAAAAAAAATAAAAAAATTAGCATTTAAAAAACCATTGAAATTCACTGAAAAAACCATAGGTTTCACAAACGGTATAGTTAGGAATTAGCATTTAAAAAACCTTGCAAATTCATTGAAAAAACCAGAGGTTTCACACACGTTATAGTTAGCTGGACATTTTACTCGCAAAAAACCAATGAAATTCCCCCGTTATAGTTAGTTCAGCTAATCAGCTAACTATAACTCGCGCACCCGCAATCCACTGCTGATGACGTCACATATTACATCACTCATGACATGGTCAGTGACATCACTGATGACATCTCAAATGACATCACTGATGATGTCATCTGTGTGATAGAGTAGCACATCTTCTCACACAGTAATATAACCTTTGAAACACCGACAAAAAATTTAAGAGTTCCATTCTCAAAACCATACATACTGCAATACCAATAACTACATACCCAATTATTAACTCTTAGGTCAACATACACCTCCACACACTCACCTGTACAATCACTCATACTTACAGTCACTTCATACAAAAGTGTCATATGAATTTATACACACACATAAATAGACACTCACACACTACAAATCATCCATAAAGATGCTCTCACACTTACTCAATCATGCAAATAATCACACTCCCATTTACTCACCTAGGCAGTGAAACACACTCAAGTTCACTTACTCATAAAAATAGTATCACATTCTTACGCTCTTATACAATCATTTATGCAAGCACACACTCATCCATACAGCCACTCTCACAATCACACACTCTCACATATACCCACTTATATACTCTTACACGCATATATACTGCCTTTCATATATGTAGTTAGTCACATATGTACAATTGAGATATACATGCAATCCCTAACACACCCATACATACACTCACCCAACCGTACAGTCCATCACAGATGCACTCTTAAAACCATGCACCCATAGAATCACACACTCACACATCTATATCCAGAGTCACACACACCCTACCCACACAAACACTTATGAACCCATACAGATACTCACACAAACAATCAATAACTCATATAGACACTCATATAGCTGTTCTCAAAACCATGCAGCCACTTATACACCAACATACAGACACATACACACATTTACACAGTTTAGTCACTAGTCTGCAGTAAGATACATTTAATGACTAACTTAAAGAATCATGTTAAGCACCACAGAAAATCATCCATTTACACACTTGTACACCCACTCATTCTTAAACAGGCCTTTCTCTATATATATTAAACATATTAAAATTTTTCTAAAACACATTCTCACTAGATGATGTCATCAGTGATGTCATCAGTGATGTCATTTGAGATGTCATCAGTGATGTCATCAGTGATGTCACTGACCATGTCATGAGTGATGTAATATGTGACGTCATCAGCAGTGGATTGCGGGTGCGCGAGTTATAGTTAGCTGAACTAACTATAACGGGGGAATTTCATTGGTTTTTTGCGAGTAAAATGTCCAGCTAACTATAATGTGTGTGAAACCTCTGGTTTTTTCAGTGAATATATATATGTATATATATATATTTATATAAAATAATACAATTAATTTAAAAAAAGTAGATTTAATATACATTTTAACAAATAAACTTAATTAAAAAAATTAGACACACATAGATATTAATCAATATATATATACATATTTACTTTAAAACAATTTATACACTGTTAATTTTAATTTATTTTATAATTTTCCAATTATATAAAAATATTCACATATAGATATAATGTAAATATATTTATGTATATAATGTATATATGCACACACACACACATATATATTACCTACTGGCGGTCGCCAGTAGGTAGTTATAGTTAGGACCTAGTTTCCATAGGAAAAGCATTTTTTGATTTGCTAATAACTTTGGCGTCATTTGATGAAGTTAATCCAGGTCAGCTCCTATCCTGGGGGTGATTTGTCAAGCGGGCGCTGAGAAAAAAGGGGTGCCCCAAAACGCATTTTCCCCATGTTCAATTTTATAGGAAATTTTGCTATGAGCTACATCCCGAACTGATGAATGGAATTACCCCAAATTTGGCAGAAAGGTAGAGCTTGGTTTAGAAAGCGACCTTTTTTTTAATGGTGTAAATCCGTTCAGTAGTTACTGAGAAATTAGAAAAATAAAAGTTTCGATATCTGAGCGGAGCCTAAGTGCCGTGCACAAGCTTCACTGTGATTGGCTGCCAACACTTCAAACCAGGAAGTGTTAACAGCCATCGTGTGACTTGGTAGAAGTGAGACTCCAGAAAACAGAGAAACATAGGTATAAAACAAGATAAGGGGGCAGTGTAGAAACACCCTGACCCCCTAGGCGTGATGAGGGGGTCCCAAAAGGACCACCAAGGCTAAAACAAGCATTTTTTATAAACACACAATTTTGGCGCAATTGGCGCTGGGGTCACGGGTTCCCGTGTTTTATTTTAATGAGGTCCCTTGGTGGGTAGGTCCTGGGGGCATTTGTTAAAAAATAATAGCGGGGCTTGCTGGGGCTGCGGGGGCCCGCTGGGGTCCCCGCAGCTCCGGGGCTTCAGTCATGTTAGGAGGTGTGTTGCGCAGCCCCCCTCTTGGAGCCCTGCATGTGCTTATAACTTTGCCGTTGTTTGACGAAGGTTTATGAAATTATCCCAAAAATTTCTCTTTTTTGATCGGCTCCTATATTGAAAGTTAGGGGATTATTGGTCTAGGGGGGTTGAGAAAAAAGGGGCCCGCAAAACGTGTTTTCTCCATGCAATTTCCATACGAAAATTTAGAGAAGACTACAGGTGAAACTGCTGAATGGAATTACGCCAAATTTAGCAGGAAGAAAGGTGATGGTTCAGAAAGCACGCTTTTGTTCAAATGGTGTAAATCCGTTCAGCAGTTTTGGGGAAATATCAAATTATACAGATACTGACATTTGAGAATTGTGACATCTGATTGGCTGAGGAGTTACGAGCACAAGCTTGCAGCTGTTTGGCTGTGAACTGTTGAAACTAGGAGGTGTTGGCAGCCATTTTGTGATTCAGTCCGTCAGCTCACATCTGTCCGTGCAGAAGCCATCGAGTTCGTAGTTTTACCTCTTCGAGGCAACACTGGTATCTGTGTCTGTGTGAGATACCCTTTTCACTCTGCCTCTCCCTACATCAGCAGGTCGCAGCTATGCCTTTACAAGCCAGTGCGTCGGCTCGGAGCTCTGTGAGTCAGTCTCTCGGCACGATCCGCTACACTACCAAAACACCACTGCACTACCCTAAATCCTAAAACACTATCTCCAGCACGAACCTTCAAACATTACACAAACACACTGCACTACTCTAAATCCTAAAACACTACCCGCAGCACAATCCACTACAGTGCACAAACACCACTGTACTACCCTAAACCATAAAACAGTACCAGACCGTCGGCTCGCAGCTGTGCATCTGGGAGCTGTCGAGTCCGCAGCTGTACATGAGAGAGCCAGACCGTTAGGTCATAGGTGTGTCTCTGCTAGCAGAGCAGTTGGCCCGTTGCTGTCTCTTTGAGAGTTAGACCCGAGCTCTCCCCCTGCGAGCCAGCACGCTGCTGTGGGTTTGTGAGCAGACAGCCAGTAGCTCTCCTTGTGCGAGGTGAACCCACGGGCCGCAGCTCTCCCTCTGCAAGCCTGCCCGACAGCCCGCAGGTCTGCCTATTGTAGCCAGATCATAGCTGTCTGTCTGCGAACCGATATTGGGATTATAAGCCGGCTTGGAGGTACATATAAGTGCGGATGCACAGCTTCAGGTTATTCAGAAAAACTTGATTTCCCTGATCTGTGAAGTGTACTCCATCACTTCTATAGATATGAACCATATCAAAACGTATGCTGTTGTTGTAGATGGACCCCATTCTATGGTCTCTAAGGTATGGAGACACAGCTTTATTAACATTCTTCCTAGATTTTTCAATCTGAGGACAAAATTGGTTGGACCATTTCCACTTCTGTCTTTGGCATATATTGGAATATACAAGTTTGAGGGAAAAGAAACATCAGTTGTCTAAAGGTGTCATTCATAAGCATTTCCAAACCTACGCCAGTCAATGTGCCTAGGTCGTTTCCACCACAGTGCACAATCATGAGGTCATGGTGTTGGAGATGCAAACAGGTTTTAACAAAAGGCAACAATTGGTGCCACTTCAATCCTCTCGGTGCAAACCATTTAATGTCCACATTTTGTAAACCTAGGTCTAAGTCTGCTGTGTGTAGATTTAGATTCCGTACATAGGTTTCCCGATGTATTCCCTTATATAGGTACAATTCATATTGCCTTTATTTAGGCATAGAAAATCCAACTCTTATTTAGGCATTGCCCATGCTAACCAAATACAGGCATGGTCTCCTACATCCGTCAGTCCACGTCACAACGAGTTCTTGGAAAACCAGACTCTTAAGCCTTTAGGAATTTCCCTTGCTTGGATATTGATTTCTCCAAGAAGTCATTTATTATGCATGAACATCTATTCCTTAGGGGTTCTTTCATGATGTTCCGATGCCCGACTTTTACATCAATACAGGCATTCCTAAACACCTTCAAGGTATAAAAATACCTGCATTTGCCCTGGCAAACCACGGTTCTAGTACGGTTCAGTTCAACTGCCTACTTGCGGTTCGCCGCGGCAAGTTCGGAAGGAGATCGAGTTCCCGCCTGATGCACTGACCAGACGCTGTCATCCTCCTCGCAGAGAATCCAGCTCCAGTGTTTCTGACTCCCCTTGCAGGGTGTTAGATATCGAGTCCCGGAAAGAGATTCCAACCTCACACATTCTACGGTATGGAGCAGACTAGAACTTAGAGAAACTTTTGGCAACTCATGGCAAAACTAAAACTATAGCTAGCTATACTTTAGAAAACAGCACCTACTTCTTACCTCGTACTACACTTATGTCAGGTACACTGGGGTAGAACTATTTAGAAGCATCAGATGAGTATTCACATTTTAGCCTGTGTTATTTATGTATGTATTTTATGAATATATGTCATAGGTACAAAGCCATGCTATTGCAGTATTATTTTATCTTACTGCTAAACCTGTACATATTGTACTTCGCATCCTGTCTTACGATTGTGGTAGTTCATATCTCTTGCATGAGAAATAAGACTGTTCAATAAACCCCTTTTTTATTGAAACGCCAGTCTCTCTAATTCTGTGCAACTCTGTAGAAACGAAGCATGCACGATTGAGTGGGTGAAACTGTTATCTATTGTTTCCATGGTTCTGAGATTGTTCCGACTCTAAGGGAAACAAAGTTGTCATGTTTATGCGGTTGTCAGAAACGAATCCCTTCTTGTATATTCAAGAAGTTTCTAGTGACCTCTGAGTTAGCTGGCACACACAAGTAATTAATTTTAATGTACTCGATAGAGACATACTGACCTCAGTCCTATGTCAAAACTATAGTGTATAGTATTCCAATGTGCAGAGCCTATCAGGGATATAGGAACTACACTACAAGTCAATACATCTCTGTTCTGCATAACTCTTGCACCAGAAAACAGAGCTATGTCCTACGATCCATATGGAGGTATGGATAGATGTCTGTAGCTCATGCAGTCCGTTCGTAGAATAAGAGATATGTTTAAAGATGGGGAACTACTTTTTTTCCCCATACAAAATGATAACTGATTGGGAGATGAAAAGCATTGTTTTTTAAAAGTAGGGTGCACATTCGTTTTGTGGAAAAGCATCTTTCTGATTGGTTAAGAAAAAGCAGTTTAAACGTGGAGTACATATCATAGGATAAAATTTGCTCAACTCAACCACACCTGCTACTTGCATTTGGAAGGCACTGTTCGAACTTAAAACAATTGTGAACTTTTAATCTGCACGTGCCGTTAAAAGTTCAAATAAATGTTGCAAAAAAATCTTTAGGTTAAAAATAATTGATGAACTTTTAACCTGCACGTGTTGTAGAATGTTCTAGAAAGTGTGCTGATAGAATACGTTACACTTCTGACTTTTATGTGTCCTTGAATATTAAAAAAAACTGTTTATATGGAAAATTCAAAAATAGCCAATAGAGAGAAGCTTTGCAATCTAAAAGAATCAAGGAACTATTCTAATTTGTTCTTTACATATATTTTTGTGTGGAGCAACAAAATTACAGACACAACAGCACCAGGAAGAGGAACAAGCAGGGAGTGGGGGGATGGGGGTGATGGGCACAATGGCACACATGCACAATTAAGTACAGCACAACTACAGACAAACCATGACCAAAATGAAACACACCAACAAGGAGCACAAGTCACACAACCAGCCAACATCACACCACTGAACAAGCACAGAAGTGAAAACCACACTGCCCGAAAAGGAGAAGGCTGAACAAAACTTCACATGAAGGGACATCTCACACACAATGCAGCAGACACACATAGGAAGCAGAGCACACCAACATCCAACACAATGTTGTCCAAACACAAACATTTTTACAATAGAAACCAGGACACAAATGCACTCGCCTGTGGTGGATTAACGTCCAAAAGCGTCAGTACGAAACAGGTACATGAGAACGCATAAGTACAAACCCACAGTCCGGATGGGGTAGCAATTCACATATGGCTGGCAGACAGAGAGTCCGTGACACACACAATGGCATACAAATGAAGACGCAACACATTTGGAGACAAGTGAAAATGTGGAAAATTTATTTTAAAAAGTGCGTGTCAGTATGGCCTAGAGTAGTGCCACGATATGCAGACAAATGCAGCAGCATGCCTGAATAACGAACTAGCAAAACGTCCATGTTCACCTCGAGGTAGTCCATCACCAGCACACGTCAGTGTCAAGCAGCGATTGTTGTCCGTGCCTCGGACATGAGTCGACGACAAAGCAGCCATGTCCACTGTCGTCTTGGGACATGTGACCAGATGCACAGAATGCAATGATGCAGCGGCACACGTGCAATGTGGCACATCGAGTCGTGGTTGCAGGTACCTTGTCACTCGTCCATGAAGGCGAGTGCAGCTGCGATAGCCACTATCTCTAATGAGTGGTGGTTGGCCACAATATTTGACATGTCGTCGATGTAATCCATCAGCTGAGCGGGACAGATGTGCTGACTCCAACCACTGTACCCAATGTGCACCAACGCAGAATCGGGGAGTGGATCAATTTGCTCACTGCATACTACGAAACGTGAAATCTCCCAGGCCCAGTTCCCAACATGCATGCCAATCATCCATGCATGCCATAAACGGGCATCACCATGACACTTCTGGCTGTGGGCCAACAGGGGGCATACACACCCATCGTAATCCATGTCAGCTACCCACACATTGGAGAGGCACACGTCCATGCACCACTCTGATAGGCACGTGCGACATTGCAACACAGGTTGAACGCAGGTGACGTTCGCAATGCAGAAGCTCAGCCGGTAAGTGATCCGTAGCACTGTCAAAGGCAGTGCACCCAGGACATGCAGCAGACGTGCAAGGTATAGGTGGACGTGAATGGAGTCAACCATGTATTCGGGATGCCCTGCCATTGCGTCAGCGGCTCTGCTTGTAGCTGCACTTTCTTGCCGTGGGCCAGACTTGTGGATGAAATGGCACAGCTTGGTGCAATGAGCCGGGTCTGTGTGCAATGGGTACAGTGCAGGGGTGTGGTGGGAGAATGTGTGAAGGCCATTTCATGCACGCTAACTACGATGAAGGACTTTTGAGTGTGGGATGTGTACTCGTTCTCAAATCAGGCAGTGCATAGTGTGGGAGACGGATGAAAATATTATAGTATCTGTCACGGTGGGGCTGGCCACTTGCAAGTTCCTTCTCGGAGCAGCAGATGTGCTAGCGCAAGATAGCACAGCCAAAGAACCTTTCATCCCTACAGTAACTTCTCCAGCTGCATTCATACAGGATGTGTACAGAGGCCGGTTGTGGGTGTTGTGGGATGTCTGCAACCCTGGTCATCATGGATGAGATGCTCAGCACGTGGCACATGGGTGGGTTCACTTTGTGTTACATTGTCAAACAGCTGCTCCTCCCTCCCACGAGCCCTCACACTTTTGTGCGCTATGCTGTTGTATCCCGTGCATTCCTGCGGCTCACCATTGTAATGCCTATCCGCGCATGCCCTGTAGCATTCCAACCACACCATGACACTGCCCTGAGGTGATGCATGTCACTTTACAACATCGACTGCTGCGGCCCTTGTGGCAGCCACACCAGAACACAGAGACACACTTACCACACTTCCTGCACACGGACATGTCCGAGACACCCTGTTCCCCTTGCCGGATAGGCACACCCCTGCGCTGACCTGTGCACGCCTGACCAGCACACGCCGCTTGTGCATGCAGGAGGATTCATGGGTAGCTACATGTCCAGGCTCACTGCCAACACTGAGGTGAAATGGCAACGTCCGCTGAAGACAGCACACTGTGATGTTGCAGGGCCCGTGCCCATCATGCACACAATGACCACACGCGGGTTTGGGGGGCGTTGGCGGTCCTGGGGTTGTTGCGATGAGTGTTGTGGCCCTCATGGGTATCTATGTATCATGCTCATTTACTCTATCGCACCCTGTAGGTGTTCCAGTGTGGCTCTTGGCTGTCTTCCCTTTCATGCTGCAGGTAGTCGTCTTGGTTAACACAAGCAGAAAGCACGTGTAAAATCCCTGGTGCTAACACGGCTTATCCCCGGAATTTGTTTCGCATCGCAGTTTTTGCCTTTTGTTGTGAAAGTTGTGATGTGGTTTTTTTGTGTACAGAAAAATAAACAAACTGGGCAGCGTCAAGATCCAGCACCTGACCCACTATTCCCAATCAATATAAATACAATGAGATGTCTTCATTGATTTTGTGTGTACACTGTAAATGCACCCACTACCACAGTGCAATTCAATACAAATGTCAAGGTACTTATAGAGCACACTGTCACCAGACGGCCACCTTGCGGTGTCGCCTTTGCGGTTTCCTGGCGCTGATACTCATACTGCTGTGGAACCCCTCCTGGCTTTTCCTGTGAAGTGTCCACTCCTGGGCACCCCCAGGGTGAAGCCAGGCATCCTTAGCGCTGTTGGGGCCGGTGTGGAGGCTAAGCAAGCTATTGCCCAGAGTTGCAGCGTGGGGCCCGTGATTAGAATAGGCACCGAGGCGAGAATAGACAGGTCCGAGGAAATTGAGCCCGAGCCCCGCCGAGGTGGGAATCGAACCCTGGTCCCTGGCCAGAACTCTGCTTCAGGGTCTGCCGCTCTAACCATTGAGCCACACTCCTCCACAATACAGGATATTAGTATTTAGAATAAATCGCAAAGGTGCACCTTGTGTGTTTTTGCATGTGAACGCCTACTCTGCATCTCATTATCAGCAATTTAATGCAACTAAAGTTGAGATAAATCTAACACACTATTCAGAAGCTGGTGCATACTGCAGACATCCCCAGTATTCCCACAATAACTGCCCCAAAATTTAACACCATGGTGGACACCATCAAATAACAGTAATAAGAAGGAGAAAGAGTCAAACTTTATTGAAATTTAATAAACTCAACACAAAACAACAAGGTGGAAGACTCCTCTCGGGTCCATCAATGTCGACGACACAGCCTGGAAAATAAAGCACAAAATAAGGACGTGTGTAATGCACATATCAAAGGAGTGAGACACAGAGAAAGGAAGGGAGTGAGAAAGGGAGAAGGGAGAGAGAGTGCGAGAGTTAGAAGGAAAGGAAGGAAGAGAGTGAGATTGAGGGAAGTGAGAGAGAGAGGGAGAGAGAGAGAGACATCGCCAACCCTGTGCATCCATGACCAAATAATTGCCTGCTGCCACTGAAGTGTCTACCAGTGGGCACTCCACATGCCCGTGAAAGCTCCGGGCCCAAGTCCCGCCACCATGGCTTGGTGCACATTATGTGGACCCGCTCCACGGCCCAGTGATCCCACACATGTCGCTGAGTCCTGAGTCATCAATGGCGGAGACCACATCAGCTTCTGGTTCTGCTAACCCTGTGCAACGAAAGTCAGCGCAACATGGTGGTAGGCCGCTGATGGCCATACAACTTAGTGTGTGACTAACCCTGTGCAATTCAAGTCTGTGCCACGTGGTAGTAGGCCCTGACAGCCAAATCAGCTTTGGGTGGCACTAACCCTGTGCAACTCAAGTCCGTGCCATGTGGTAGTAGGCCCCTGACGGCCAAATCTTTTTCGGGTGACACTAACCCTGTGCACCTCAAGTCCGCACCACGTGGTGGTAGGCCCATGACGGCCATACAGCTCAGGGTGCGACTAACCCAATGCGCAACTTTTCATGGACTCTTTATGATTCAGACCCGTGGAGCGTCCGCCATCCAGTCACCACCGGCAATAAAGGATGTGACGTTGTTGATCTATTATATTTGCGTGGGCACATGGCCTGTGACGCATGTGCCGGATAGGTGTGGTGTGTGTGCAAACTTGCCATCAGGGAGTGGCCGTGACCGTGACATGTTGACAACTAGACCACTGACCTGCACACCAACAGCGAGTACAATTGTGACAGGTAGCTATGTGGGGCCAACGTCGGAACGTAATCGGAGTGGCATGGCGTACGACTGAACAGGGCTGGGATAACCACAATGACTCTGGGGCTCTGGGCGTGGTTCAGTACATGTCCGGACATGGAAGTGACTAATGCATGTGTGCCCATTGTAGTGTTTACGGAGCCAGAAACACAATAGGCTATGTAGTATACTGTGACTGGCATCCCATTAGATGAGCACCATTGACGTAAGGTGAATCACTGTCTCTACATTCTTCCACATATTCATACATAAATTCAGTAAGACGTAACACAGCAGTGCGTCACTGGATGTTTATTGCACATCCAGTGGAGTTTAGCAGCTGGAGCGTTAGAGGGACAGGACAAGCACACTTCACAATGTGGGCTCGTGGAGGGCGAACCAGAGTCCATCTGGGGATGACAGGTACTGCGGAACTGGAAGGGTACAGTCCCCAGTGAGGTCGCTGTGTCATTGGTCATTGAAGAGGATATGGCAGGCTACGTCGCAGACCAAGGTGAGTCCATCAGAGTGTTACGTGGGACAATGGAAGGTCGTGGGGCCATGTGTGGCACCAAGGATAAACAGGCCAGGTGGTGGAAATTAATGGTAGTGCCTTCTTCTGATCTCAATCCCATCCACGTCCTCGTCCTCGTATTTTTGCACTGCCCCACCTGTGGGTTTTTCTGTACCAGCTGCGGGACTGTGTGCCACTGACACTTCAGGGGGTGTAGTGGATACGCCTGCCGCACTGTGAGGCACTAACACACCAGGGAGCAGAGATGTGAAGGGTGTGGGGGCAGCAGCATTCATCTGCACCATGCCTTGTGGCAGCAATGCCATGATGAGGATCTGAACGGCATGGTAGATCCCAGCTACATTTCATGTTCAGCGGTGGGTGCCATCTTTTATGCCTCCACCCACAGCATGTCCTCCATGAGCCTCTGCATGTGTGGCAGGTCATGGCATTTAAAAAAACGTTGAAATTCTCTGAAAAAAACATAGGTTTCAGACACGTTATATTTTGAAATTAGCATTTAAAAAACCTTAGAAATTCACTGAAAAAAACTATAGGTTTCAGACACGTTATAGTTAGAAATTTGCATTTAAAAAAGCTTAGAAATTCACTGAAAAAAACATAGGTTTCAGACATGTTATAGTTGGTTGGACATTTCACTCTTACAAAACCATAGAAACTCCCCTGTTATTGTTAGTTCAGCTAACTACAACTCGCGCACCCGCAATGCACTGCTGATGACGTCACATATTACATCATTCATGACATGGTCAGTGACATCACTGATGACATCACTGATGACATCATCCATGTGAAAATCTGATGCACCTCCTCAAACTCTAATATAACCTTTGATACATCCACTCTAAAATATAGAGTATCATTTTCAAAACCATCGACACACCAATACCAGTTACTACATATGCACTGACTGATTCCTAGGTATAGACACACATCCACTCACTCACCCATACAGTCTGTCATACATGCAGTCACTCATGAATACAACACTATCATGCACTCATTCATCTATACAGACACTCATATACTGCCACTCACCCATGGAGCTATTCAAACACATAGTCAATCATGCAAAGAATCAATCACACTCCCATTTACTCACCTATACAGTTATACACACACCACCTTACATATTTATACAGATACTAACGCATACTTAGTCTCTTATGTGGTCACTCATACAAGTACACAATCACCAATACAGCCACTCTCACAATCACTGACTGTCATGTACAGTTATTTATATACTTCAACTCTCACATATACTGTAGTTACTTGCTCATGTACCACTGAGACATCCATTCAGTTACCAACAGACTCATACACACACTCACCTACCCATACAGCTGTTTCCAAATGCACTTTTGAAACCATACACACAGTGAATCAACCACTCACACATCTATGGACAGAGTCAGACACCTCTCACCCACCCACACAAAATTAGCGTTTAAAAAACCATTGAAATTCACTGAAAAAACATAGCTTTCAGGGACGTTATAGTTAGTTGGACATTTCTCATATAACTGCATATAACTCGCGTCCCTGTAATGCACTGCTGATGACGTCACATATTACATCAATCATGACATGGTCAGTGATATCACTGATGACATCACTGATGACATCTCAAATGACATCACTGATGACATCACTGATGACATCATCCAGTGACTGTGTGTTTCTGTAAAGTTTACATTTGCTTTATATATATGCCAAGCTGTATTGAAGAATGAGCGGCTGTATAAGTGAGTGATTAAGTGTGTCTTACTGAATGCATGGGTTAGTGACTAAACTGTGTGAAAGTCTGTAGCAGTCTGTCTGTTGTTGTGCAAGCTGCTGCATAGGTTGGTGAGTAGCTGCATGAGTGTCTATATGAATTATTGATTGCTTGCCTGAGAATTTGTATGGCTGCCTGAGTATCTGTGTGTGTGGGTGGGAGGTATGTGACTCTGCGCATAGGGAAGGGTAGTGTTGGGGGCCGTGCAGGGTAGTGTTTGAGTGTAAGGACTGGACTGGGGGTTGGGGGTTGTGCTGAGGGTAGTGTTTTAGGCTTAAGGTAGTGTTGTGATGTTTTTGTAGTGTAGGGGGTTGTGCTGGAAGTAGTGTTTTAGGGTTTAGGGTAGTGTTGTGGTGTTTGTGTAGTGTAGGGTAATGTTTTAGGGTTTAGGGTAGTGTCGGGGTTGTGCAGGGTAGTGTTTGAGAGTAGGGACCCGACTGGGGCTTAGGGGGGGTCGTGTTGGGGGTAGTGTTTTAGGGTTTAGGGTAGTGTTGTGGTGTTTGTGTAGTGTAGGGTAGTGTTTTAGGTTTTAGGCTACTGGTGGGGGGGCCGTGCAGGGTAGTGTTTGTGTGTAGGGACCAGACTGGGGGTCGGGGGGGTCGTGCTGGGGGTAGTGATTTAGGGTTTAGGGTAGCGTTGTTTGAGTAGTGTAGGATAGTGTTTTAAGGTTTAGGGTAGTGTCGGAAGGGTTGTGCAGGGTAGTGCTGGAGTGTAGGGACCGGTCTCGGGGTCAGGGGAGGGTCACGCTGGGGGTAGTGTTTTAGGGTTTAGGGTAGTGTTGTTGTGTTTGTGTAGTGTAGGGTAGTGTTTTAGGGTTTAGGCTAGTGTTTTAGGGTTTAGGGTAGTGTTGTGGTGTTTGTGTAGTGTAGGGGGCCATGCTGGGAGTAATGTTTTAGGGTTTAGGGTAGTGTTGTGGTGTATGGGTAGTGTAGGGCAGTGTTTTACGGTTTAGGTTAGTGTCAGGGGGTCGTACTGGGTAGTGTAAATGTAGTGAGAGGACTGCCACTTACCTTATGAACTTTTACCACAACTATACCTTCACCACGCATGTTTTTGCCCTGTAATGGCATGCGTGGTAATGGCATAGTCGGGGTAAAAGCTTGCGTTGTAATGGTATCTCATTGTAATTGACAATGCGTGCTAATACGCGTTGTAATGTACGCGTTGTATTGGTCCGTGTTGTAACGAGTGCTATTCCAACAACATCACTTCACAGTGAAAGTAGCAATTGAGGGATAGTTACTGCAGGGACATGCCAACTTTAGATTCTTCCATATACCACTTTGAAGTTCTAGGCACTCTTCCTTGTGGGCCTATATAGAGGTGACTCATTTAATATTTAAAGATAGAGTTCTTTCCTGACAAAAATGATTATTTTGAGAGGGTCACGTGTAGATTTAAAATCTTCAGAAATCAGGTTACACAGGTAGACCTGAAGTCATATTTATTTTCTCAGCCTAGTTGGTGTAACAACATGTGCTGCAAATCACTGGTGACATTAAACTTTGATATGTCAATTGAATATTATCCATGCTATGGTCTTACTTGGAAGCCAAATATGTGAATTAGTAGTTAGCTAATTTTACAATTTTTTAGGAGTCAGAGCACAAATGGGGATGGCCATCCACAAAAAGGAACTAGTTTCTGTACAACGCTTGCAGCATACGTCAAGCACATTAATCAGTACTTAAGTATTAGAAGTAGTTGTTAAAAAAAAATACTGAGACAGAGAAAAAGAATATTTTTGTCATTTCTTCATTGATATCCTTACTAAAATTATTATGTACTTGATATTTTTGCTCACAGTATTGAACTGATTACTCAAACTATTGCAAACCAAAATATGGCATGTGTCTCCGAAGATCAAACTATTTACTGTTCCTCCCCTTCTATATGACAAACAGAACAACAGTGATGAATATCCCGTCCGCTGAAATATAAATCCCATTATATCCAATGATATTTATATTTCCGAGGACACGATATCCATCACCCTTGTGACAGAGTAACCCATAAGCCAAGATCTAAATTGGGCCCAAATTGAAATTGTGCCTTACATGAGGAAAAATTGCATCTCACTAAGATCTATGATGTGGAAGCTGTGGTAGACCAAATATCTCCACTTAAAAGTGTAGTAAAACCAAACAAAATATCCAATTCGATTGGGTTTTAACACAGATATGTACCACCTCTTTTGAGCAGGAGGTAAATGTATACTGGGACTTGTGGATGGGCTGGGAGGCAAGGGAAGGTGTTGCATGGACTAGAGAAGAGAGGTGGCTATTGTCTGTGACAGTGGTGAGTGTTGTATGCCCCAAGCAAAAATATAATAAAAGTGTGGAATTATTCTTGGCTGTTGCTGCAGCCAAACCTTAGTATGACTTTTCTGGCCAGAATTAATTGTCAGAATCATGTATACTACTCCCACACTGAGAAAAAACAGGTATAGAAAGCAAACTTTGCATCAGGCAGAATGAAAATACCATGTGGTAATCGAGGTCATAGGCATACACTTATGAATGACCAGGTGTATTTATATTTGTTAGACATTGGGTTGTAGGTTGACTGAGATATGAGCCCTTGTCAAGCATAAACCACAATCTTAGTCAGGGTACGAATCAGGTAACCTGTGCTCATCTCTTGGTAGCTTGGCACAGAGCCATCAGGCTTAACTTAGAGGCAAAGTGTAAGTATTTGTGCATTACTTCAAACAAAAACACACTGAAAACACCACTCAAAAAAGATTCCACTCCTGGTTAGAACAATAGAGCTTAATTTAATAAATATAACACAACCAAAATGACAAAAATCCAATAGGTACAACTTGAGGTATGAATTTTTGAAGAATAAACTTTAAAATAGTGCTTAGAAGCAATAAGCACACACTCGGTATATCTGGTTGGCGGGACCGGGACAAAGTCAAAACTTCATGCCGATCACGATGGAGCATGGGCCCAGTACAGGAACCTAGGGATGGCCGATGAAGAAAAGTACCTTCATCCTGGCTATGTCACCGTCGAAGATGTGGCCCACAGCCAAAGTGGGGAGTAGTTATCATTCCATGCAGTGTGGGCGATGCGCTTATATACACAGTAGTGACGATGGGTTGCCTCTGAAAATTGAAGAGCTGCGATGCAGAGACTCATCGTCGTCATAAAGGATGCTGTCAATGGAGATACGAAAGCCTTGTGCAGTGGCCGATACACAAAGCAGAGGCGATGCACATGTTCTGGTCACACAACAGGAGCAATGCACTGGTTCCAATCCATGCAACAGGAGTAATGCGCCAGTTCCGAATCCATGCAACATGGGCAATACACCAGTTCTGATTGATGCAACTGGTCTGAAGCACCTGTTCGACAGAGGATTCAACTTACGCCTCACTTCCAAGGGTCAAGGATTGGGGTGGTACCACTTGGCAAGGCAGACTCACAGACGCCAAAGTCCAGGTGCAGAAGCAGATAAGTTGGAAGTCTTTTATGTCTCTGAGACTTTGAGGTTCCGAGCCAGCTAGCACTTGGAGTCACTCTGGGGTCTATTGATGCAGGTCTAGTACTTCTCACACAGGCAGGGAAATAGCAAGGCAGGAGTCCAGGAAAGCAGAAGTCCAGCAGAGTGATAGTGCTTCAGCAGAACAGCAGTCCTACTTCCTGGCAGAGTCTTTACAGGTCTAAAAGTGTACTGAAGTGGTGGTGTTAATGGTCCAGTACCTATATCCAGTAGTGCCTTTGAAGCAGAGTAGACTTTAAAGACAGTTCAGTGAAGTGCACAGAGGTCCTCCCTTCCTGCCTTGGCTTCAGGAGAGGACACAGCCTATTCAGGTGTAAGTAAGGCTGGGTCCACTTCCTCACTCCCATCCTGCCAGGATAGCCCATCAATTCACACTTATGTTCCCATTGTGTGTGGATGTCTAGAGGGAATACACAAAGCTCAGCTGTCACCCTCCCGAAACATGTATCAGGGGCAGGCAGCAGGCACCAAATGGCTAAAGTAAGAAAATGCCAACTTCCTAAAAGTGGCAATATCAGAATTGCAATTTCAAATTTGACTTCACCATAAGTTTTGATTTTAAATTGTCATTCCAGAGACACCAAACGTACACCTAAAAATGTAATGAGGTAATCTCAATGTTGTCTTTTGGAGGACATAGGCCTTGCAGTAGAGAAAATGAATACATACATTGCACCCTGCTCTTTGGGTTATCCAGGGCCTACTATGGGAGTGACATATGTATAGAAAGGAACGGTTTAGGCCTGGCAAGATGTTTATCTTGCAGGGTTGAAATGGCAATGTAAACTGTCCACACAGGCTCTGCAATGGCAGGCCTGAGCCATGGTTAGAAAGAAGGCTACTTAATTGGGGGCCACAACAAGTGCTGTAGACCCACTAGGCCCACTAGGCACATTTCATTAAATTTACAGTGCAATTACTAGGGACTTATAAGTACATTAAATATGGCAATTGGCGGATGAGAAAATATGACCGTGTTTAGGTGAGAGCACACACACTTTAGCTCGGGCTAGCAGTGGTGTAGTGTACAGAGTCCCGAAGCAAGCAAAAAACGAGGTCAGAAAGTGAAGGAGACAGACAAAATGTTGGGGGGAGGAGAACACCCTTAGGCTGTCAGGTCTAATAACATTGGTAAAAAATGTGTCTCTTGTGCATTTAAACTTGCAATTTATACAAAAAAATCAAAAAGGAGTCCACCGGAGGGCTTCCGTAGCTGTCATTGATTGTCTTCTGCACCAACCACACACGCATTTGAATTAAGATAGAGGAAGACAAATGAATAGAAGATCGAAAAAAATTGGAAGGAAAATTATTAAGCATTACAATGCATTTTTCTGAGGAAAGTTCCCGACGAAGCCTTAGAGGGAAACAAATGATGTCAGAAACTTCTCCACTTGCAGGCAGTAAGGTAGGTTCATTTTATGAAAAGTGATGCTGGTGAGAAATCTTTTCTGTTACAGCCTCAATGAAATACGGACATCCCACCCCTTGCAGGTAAGAAAGATGACGACAATGCACATTCTGTAGAGGAATGACTTTGTTCGCTTTAAGGAGCAATCACACAAAAGAGCTGCATCAGCTCAAGCGGCGCCAAGGTCCTACTACTTCTACCTCGGAGACCATATCAAGGAGATTACAAGTGAGCGAGTTCGAGGGAAAAAACGATTTAAAGACATCCTCAAAGAAATTAATCATATCGAAAACCAATAGGGATGGCTTTGTAAAAGCTTTCACGTTTCAATGAGACACGAAGCACTAATGGTGATCTGATATGAAGCCTCTCCTGAAAGTAAGTTCTAAACGAAGTTAAAGGCATACAAGACTGAGACTATTTATAATTAGTGATAGATGTTTGGCAGTGATCAACCTTTAAAATATTGCAAATAATGTTGAGCACGTTGAAATTATGTCATCCTTGTCAAATTGGAATTCAGAACATGATCAGACACGTGCAATGTATGCAAAGCGAGCTCTCATATGCATTAATGAATGCAAAGTCATTTGATAATATTGATCCCACAGTGCAGCCTATCTTCATCTCAGTGTGCGTTGTATAGATTAACCACACAAGAACCATTTTCTAAGGGACTGTAATGTGTATCTCGAAGCATCAGAAGCTGTATAGATCAGGAAATGTGATGGAAATAATGCGCCAAAGTAAATTTTTAGATACAGTCATCCTTACCGAAACATATGAAGTTATCAAGAAGAGTATATTGTACACCCCCATTTTTTGTTTGTTGGAAACTTGAACAAAAACATGAAAGACAAGTGCTGTTTTTGTAGTGTCATGATGCCATATGCGTTACGTAAATATTTTGTATGTGTTGAATTGCCCATACTGAAGTGTTTTCCACTTCTCAGTCCACTGCAGATATGGATGCTGATTTTACACATTCAGTGAACTATAAAACAATATGATACTTTTTGTACAAGGACTCGTCTACATTTGTCAATTGAGCAACACATACGTTCCTGGTAGCAGACTGTAGCTTTCTCTTACACACATTTTCACAAAAACGTTTCAAGTGGCATATTTTAATCCATGAAAAATAATGTAAAAGTCATAACTTTCTCTAAAGCCTCCGCACATAAGTGTTATTAATGTGCAATGAACCTATAGTTGTCTCAATCCTCTCTTAGGAATTATATTTCAAAGGGTTTTGTGTACACTGGTCCAAATAGTACTGTCCTACGTTTTCATGTCTGCGATTACATGTTACATTTTATTCTTGCCCTTTTCAATCATATGGATACTAATGCCTCAACTTACATGACACGTTGAACACATTTCTATAGCTATCTTTCATTTCTTTAGCATGCCTAAAATGCAGGGGCCCAGGTCACCTCAAGCTAACTACAAATGTTAATATGCCTAATAAACTTTACCCAGATTATCAGACGTTACCACCAATACCATGTGGTATGTCACAACGCAGTTCTTAAAATGTGTTGTATTTTCATAGCGCATTTTTTTCAGACATTTATACACCAGTACAATAGTACGGGTGAATAAATGTATTCAGTGAAAAAAACAAAAGTTAAAGTGACGTTATAGTTAGATGAAAATGTCAGTTTAAACATAACATTTTAAATTAAAATAAAAACACTGACATTCAGCAGTTGTAATTGTTTCATGTAATTATAACTCAGGCCCTCTGCCATGCACAGTGTTCTCATAAATTATGTAATTTTAGTTGTCATCAGTGATGTTATCAATGATGTGAAAGAACATGTCATGAGTGCTGTAATATGTCAGGTCATAGGCAGTGAATGACAAGGGTGAAAGTTATATTACTCCTCTTGTAGCCCCAGCCAATCAGCGCTAGCTCCCACGACACTAGTGGGAGCTTCTTGCTCCAGCGGAAGAAAGACTGTCAATGAAAAAGGAGATCCTCTAAGAGCCAATCTGATTGTTCAATTATTTAAACCTGCATGTTTGCTTGTGTGAGAGAATGTTGGTGAGTAGAATGTTCATATGTGTGAGTGTCAGTTGGTGGATGGGCTGAGCAGCAGTGAGGCTGTTACTGGTGGGGCTCTCTTATGTAACATCCTACCTGAATAAATCTACATAAAGAAACTAGATGGACCAATCTACATTTATTTACAACATTTTAGCAACGATTTGAGAAGAAAGAACCTGCGGGTGCCACCTGTTGGACTGTAACTTACAAGCACTAAGTAACTGGATGTTCTTGAAGACGCTGGCAGCCCCAGCCCCACCAGTGACCACAAGACCGGTCAGCCCCAACTCGGCGTGCCAGTCCCTGCTGCATTTTCACTCTGCTTGTTCTGCTGCCTGCCACTTCCTATTGGACTTTCTACCTCCTCACTGCTGTGAACCAAGAAGAAGTGTCCTTCAAGAGGAGTTGAGTTCTAAGGATTCCACCTCGTATGACTCCAACCCAAGTGTGCCAGTTCTTGTTGTATTTGCTTCAGGTGTTGTTAGAAATGGGATTTCTGGTTGGCTAGGGTTTGCGCCAAAGCCAGGCAGAAACCACCACTCTAGTCAGGGCTGGGGAGTTACACGCCAACGATAACCCCTGCTCACCCCCTTGGTAGCTTGGCACGAGCAGTCAGGCTTATCCCGGAGGCAATGTGTAAAGCGTTTGCGTGCGTGCGCACCCAGCAACAACACCCAAGGCCCACCACAAAGGAAACTCCACACAAGGTTATATATAAAAATAGCCTTTGTATTATACCAAAACACATTAGATAATATTCACACAATTTACACTGTGCCAACTGGCACTGGGCAGAATTTTACAAGGGACTATTTACATGGGACAGGACCACATGGACCACTGTCAGAATCAGCACAAATCACCAATAGTAAATGTGGAACATATACACAAATTAGCACTGTAGAACACAACCAGTAACTACTGGCGCAATAATGACCTCAGCGTCATCACACTAGCATCAGGTATAAAACCTATCCTGCATCCATCACAGGGGCATAAACACATTATGCAATTTCTCGCAAGTCTAACGCATTAGACCTTACCTCCTAAGTATAACTACTCTAGGGGCGTACATCGCACAGGGAAGTACAATCTCCCTAACATCACCCTAAACAGGTAAAACAACCTCCTAGGCAGAAATGACCACATTTAGAGGTATAAAACACAGGGTGCGCAAAACATGCTATACACAGTACATTTCATAGCACCCAATCCCATTAGCATGAATCACAACAACACCTCAATCACATTAGGGTCCAGGTCGCACTAGAACCTAAACGTAGCAGCTGCTTGATGGGCAGCTGGGGACAAGACCAGGGCCTAAACGCTGCAGCTGGCACTAAGTGCTGCGCAGCTGGGGAAGTAAAATGAGGCATGGGCTCTCAATGGCCCCTGAAACAGTGTCCAAGACGTTGGAGCCACCTACGGGCTCTAAACATACACATGTCCCCCTGGAGCACCCTGGCTCCTGAAATAATCCTGCCATAAGGAATAGAAAGCACTAGCCCCCTCGGTGGAGCCATCAGGCTCTAAGATACTGAGGCCAATCACTGGAGCCACCTAGGCTCTAAGGAATAAACATGCCCACTAGAGTTGGGGCCCGCCAGGCCCTGGAAATGAATGTACCCAAGATGGAGCGGAGTAGCGCTCAAAGCAAGCAGGTCCCAACCGTGGGAGTGCCCCCCCCCCTCAGGCAGGGGCCACTTAGCAAACCGGCACCGATATTGGGCGTCAACATGTAGGGGATCACGGGCCCCAAGGAATAAATCATGCCCCAAGTTGGAGCCCACGGGGCTCTGAAAACAATTATGGCCAGCGACGTGAGAGCTGCCCGCTCTCTTCTGCTGCCGTCGCGCTCAGTCAGGCAACCAGCGCCCCACACAGTCCACCGGCAGTGCCCTCCGTGAGAACTGGGATAGACACCAACTTCCTAGGAGGGGCGGGGGCAGTTACCTGCAAGGCGAGCGCTGGGCAATCCGGAAGATCCCACGAGGGTCACGGGCGAGGCAGACGGTCTTCTCACTGCTCCCCGGCCTCCGGCGCAGTTCTCCGCTCTTCGCAGAAGCGTGGGGCAGCCCCTGCGACCGGCCCAATCACAGCGGAGCACAACAATGATGATCCGGGCCTCAAGCAGGCGGGACCAATGGGGGTGCCGTATCACGATGACGCGGCGGGACTCCCCGGCGGCTGGAACCAATCCCAGCGCGACTCACCAGTGATGCTGCGGACCTCGGCCAGCGGCGGTGAAATGCTACGGCGGCACTTTCTCATAATAGAACGCGGGGTGGGCACCCGCATTTAACCCCTTGCATGCCCGCCCCTTTCCCCGCCCAGTGCCGCGCCTTCCATTAGCGGGCGGAGTTCATGACGAGCTGGACTCGTCATGGGCACAGCGCCACCGCAGCCCATGACGAGTCCAGCTCGTCATGGGCACTGAAGGGGTTAAATATAATTAAAAGGCGGCCATGTGTGGTAGGCACCCACTATTCAAAATAGCAGGGGAGCGGGGTGGGCACCCGCTCTCCATAAATCGCAATCAGCAATCCCAACGCGGGGTGTGCACCCGCAATACTTCGGGCAGAATGGGAGAATCCCTATGTCGGGATTCCCTCGGTGGCGATCTCAGCCCAGCGCTGCAGGTCCAAAACAGGAGCGCTCCTCAGGGCCACCAAGGCGTTCCTGTAAATATAAAGCAAGGCGCTCACAGGGCGCAAGGGCCATCAAGAGGAAGGCACCCAGCGCTCTCAAGGCGCTAGATACAGCAAAAACTCCTCCAAGGTCCTGGAGGATCCCAGAAGCCTTCCGGGTATCCAGGGGCTGGGCAGGGCCCAGGGAGGCAAGCCTTCCCCTGGACCCCAGCAGCAGCACGCCCCTGGTTGTTTCAAGTCAAGCACAAGAACATTTTCATGGGGTCACAGCCCCTCTTTTATACACCAAATCCTTTGTTCTCAAAGGTGCAGGGAAGGGGCGAACCAGATACAACTGGTTCCTGAGCACTTTGTTTTGCTCAGCCCCTCTCCCTATTCACAGAACAGGCCAGGGTCATCAGTCGCACCACAGGGGGCGGATCCAGCATAGTGTGGGGAAAGCCCAGCCCTATTCAGGTCCCAGGTGTACTCCTCCCACTCATCAACATGCAGCTCTCTCCATCCACCACTGGGGCAGACCCATCCTGACTCCTGGAGCCAGGCTCACCAGCCAATCACACGCCAGACAGTCACTGCACATTTATGCCAGTGTCTAGAAGTGGCGCTTCTATACTAGCTACAGTAATGCCTCACACATCATTGCGCAGCATTCACTCTCACGAGTTTGCACATATCAAACTCGACCCTGCACTCCCCACGCATCAGGAACTAGCACGGTCACTAAGTTCCCTTATGCATTCCTATGGGAGGGCAGGTCAGTCTCATTCAACCACACAGAGCGCACGCGCTTTCCACTGGGACACAGTGTGAAAGCGCCTAGAGTCCTAAAACCACTAGTACAACACAGGAAAAAGGCTAGGATACTGCAAAAAGTTCTAGGGGTGAACTTGCCAGAAGGGCCAAGTCCAACAGGTGTACTTTAGCTGCAGTGTATTGGGAGCGTCTCCTATGTCCTCTGTGATACCTGCTAGTAACGTGAAGCCACTACTGGAGGCTCCTCTTTTTGCCCATGTGGATCCTCCACTGACGTTACTGTGGTAGGACTGCTTTATTTCTGACTTTTTTGCTGCTGTGTCTTTCATTTTATTTAGAGAAAGCTGCCCATCATCTTCCCCTCGTGCGTATGCTACGCGATGATTTAACTACCTTCTAGGAGTTTGTGCCTGCCGTCTGTGATTTCAGACTGTTTTGTGCGTTTCTGTTTTGCCATCAATGTGTTTTTTTTTACATTTTAATTGGGGTAGGTTGCCTGTTACGCTCGTTTCCCGATGGTGCCATCTGTTGACTTGACTGCCTTTTAAGTGAGTACACCTCCCTACCACTACGAGACGGTCGTCTCTTGCCCTTGTTTTTGTTTTAAATAAAAAAAATATATATGTTTACCTGCGTTCAACTGTCGTTCCTGGTCCAGCGCAAGCCTCTTTTCAGCTCGCGCAGTGTTCTTTATCTCGTGAGGTCTCCTGTGACGTTTTCAGCTTACCTGCTGCTGAGGGATACTTTACTGCTTCCACGCGCTGTGAGCCATCTGGCACAGCGTCAAGAACGTGCCTCCATCTTGTGCTTGGAAGTAGCACCGGAACACATGGGGTTCCTCATTACAAACCAATTTTTTTTTTCTCCTTCTTCTTGCCAGCTACATTAAAGTTAATGGGAACATCGTTGTTATGGAGCTGCAAGATATTACATTTACTTTCATCAGTTTCAAGCTCTGCAGTGTTCCGTTTTGGTCTGTGTGAGATACTCCTTCAGCCAACAACCTTGGTATTGGGTTGTGGGAGCTTTGTTTGAGTGATCGCCCATTCTCTTGCTTCACTGTATGTACAGTTTTTTTTGGATGTAAACATTACGTTCCTCCGCATCACCAAGGGCAAAGAACTAATACCTGCGCTCATGAAGATAACTGTTCAAAGCTGGATGTTATACACAGAGATGCATTTTGGATCAGGACCTTGGGTGAGAGATCGCTCGCCGGAGTTTTCCCTTGCTCAGTTTTTCATTTTTCCCAGTGTTTTTCTTCTCTTGTTTTCAAATGTCTTAATGCTTTATTCTTGATTCGTTGTTTCCCTAAGGCTCAACACTTTATTTTTAGTATGCTTATATGTGCTGATTCTTTTTTAAGCAGGTGTTTTACATTGAGATTATTGTTTATTGGTGTATACTTGGAGTTGTGTTCCCTGGGACGTGAAAATTGCCAGGTGTATGGATTTGAGTGAAGGGTAGTGTTTGATTGTGTTGCTGTTTCCTAGTTTTACATGGTTATGGGTTGGTGCTTTATTACCATCCATCATAGTATGTATTTCGTACAGTGGTTTACCTTCTCATTCATGTTGTTGCTTGATATTCAGTTGTGCATTTACCTACCTTATGTGCATTTACATACCTTATGTTTACATTGGGAGTGTTTTCTCTCACACGTCAAGGTTGTGTTAGGTGTATTTTCCCTCGCACGTCAAGGTTTGCGTTGGGATTTTTTTCGTTCTGTGTGGAGTCCCTTCCACACATCACACCCTACCTTGCTGTTAGGGGAAGTGCATATGTTCTTACCTTATGTGCGTTTGCTTACCTTATTTCTAGGTTTCTTCTTCTTTTGTCTGTATTGCAGTTTTCTTCACTCGTGCATCAAGGTTTGCGTTGGGGGTGCTGTTCCTCGCATGTCAAGGTTGCGTTAGGTGTGTTTTCCATTGCATGTCAAGGTTTGCATTGGGAATGTTTTCTCTTGCACGTGAAGGTTGCGTTAGGTGTGTTTTCCCTCGCATGTCAAGGTTTGCGTTGGGAGTGCTTTCTCTCACACATCAAGGTTGCGTTAGGTGTGTATTCCCTCACACGTCAAGGTTTGCATTGGGTGTGTTTTCGTTCCTTTTGGAGTCCCTTCCACACATCACACCCCAACGTGCTGTTGGGGGAAGTGCATTTGTTCTGTGTGGTCCTCTTCCACACACATTCCACCCCAACTTGTGTTGTTGGGGGAAGTTTTACAATTATTGTGGTGATGTGATGTTATTATGTTCTGTGTGGATACCCTCCACACTTACATACTGTTTTTTTCTTCCTTACTGGGTGGTTCTCCTTCACACTTATGTTGTCGGAACCCTCGTACTGCTGTGATAAGAAGGGAGATGGTGTAGTCCCGTGTCTCTTTCTATCTACTTTATTCTTTCTGCATGAATTCACCACCTTTAATTGTTCATGCTACTCTTCAGAACTATGTCATGTCATTTATTTCTTGCATTTGTTCTGATATTGTTCTGAGAGTTTTTGTATTCCCTTAAAGGAAGGAGATATGTTATACTGCTGCTCAGCCTGGATGACTGTGTGAGAGAATGTTGGTGAGTAGAATGTTCATGTGTGTGAGTGTCAGTTGGTGGATGGGCTGAGCAGCAGTGAGGCTGCTCCTGGTGTGGCTCTCTTATGTAGCATCCTACCTGAATAAATCTACATAAAGAAACTACATGGACCAATCTACATTTATTTACAACAGACTCCCGCAAGAGTCCTGTAAACCCAGCCATTTAGAAACAATCCATAGAAAAAATTCCATCTTAACTTTTTCCTGGAAAGTTTTGAGGTGATCTATCAAGCAGGGGCTTACATAGGATTTTAAGACACAGCTACAGCCTAAACGGCTGAATGGAATTACACCAACTTTAGCAGAATGCTAGATGCTTTTAGAACTAACTTCACTTCCCTGGTGGTGGTGCAGTTTTCTTCAATGTTGCTTTGTAAAGCCCGTAAATCATTGAGTTCCTGTAAAACAGCCAAACGTTCAGTGATGTCAAATGGTGTTTCCCACACCACTGCACTGTCACTATCGAGGTCTAGGACCCACATTCTCGCCCCAAACAGGAATTCATGTGGAGTACGACCCCACAGGGATTTTTATGGGCAAATTATTAAGTGCCCTGTAGACCCCATGTAGGTGATTGACCCAACAGCCCCCCAAGCCTAATACCCTTGCTGTCAAGGTTTGCCTATATCATGGTTCTTCCTCTCAACTACCAAATTTACCTTGGTATGGTAGGGGGAGGAGTACTGCAAGACCACACCCAAACTTCCCATGTCTTCTTTGCAAGACCCTGGTCAAAATGCAGTGTGACAATTACGAAGACTTGCAAATCCTTTAAAACAGTTCAGTCATTCAGTCATCAGCCAAGTGCTGTGGCAAAACCCACAGGAATCTGGAGCATGAATCCACTGCCACCAAGATGAACCCTTGTGGCAAACAACATAATTGTCAATGACACCCAAGCCCCTGAAAACGCTGTCAAGTATCCGCTTCCAGGCTCTATATTTTGGCAGAAGAATCCATTTGAGATATCTAGTGTAGTTTTGTATTTCATCCGCAAAATGTTATTCATTAGTGCTGCACTGTGTGCATTTTGTACTGCAAATGTGCATGTGGAAGTGTTTAAATGTCTGTAGACTAAGACTAGATGGTATGAATTGTCTGTTTTCATCACGGGAAACAAGGGATTATTTATGGACGAGGTGCAATTTTCAAATACAGCCTGGTACTAAAGTTGTTCTAGGATACCTAACTTGCTTGTTAGCTTCATTTTTTATTGGGTATTTTCTCTGGGGTTGAGGGACTGATTTTAATGGAATTCTATGATGAGGTGACTCATCATCCCACCTGACATGGGTTTGGTAAAGTGCAGGAGCTAGCACTAGTGCCCACTCCTGTGCGTATGAATGTTTAACTGATTCTGGAATGAGTTTGGAGAAAGCTGATAAAATTACTGTTTCATCCATTGGGCACTCCATTACGAACTAAGGTGGCCACTCCTTTTCAGCCAATATAATGTTGTAACCTTAAGTCAGGTTCTCCCAAAAGGGACCCTTAACTGTCCTGGGTATGTCCCCCTCTATTTGGAGTGAAATTTCATATAAACGTTGAGGGACATTTACCTTTGTATCAGATGTTTCCACTGACATATTCTCACTCAGCACAACTACTGCCAGACAATCTATCAGGTTCTTGCAAGCTATTGTGACTTCTACCTCGCTGTCCAGCATCGTTCAGAAGCAGAGTCCTCAGTAGTCCTCAGTAGTATGGGCATGTCTTATTTTAATCCCTGCTACTTTATCCGTTTTGAATTGCGATTGTTGAGTCTTTGGTTTATCCTCTTCAAGGATGTAGTCTGAAGTGCAATGTGTTTCCCTTTTTGGCTTCAAGTGCTCTTCTGATCTGCACTTTGGCCGTCCACCTCTCTCCGAACATGTGTTGGATGAATCCTGAAAGGAATGAGAGGAACATGTATCAGTTTCCAAGGCCTGACTCCTAAATTATCTCTACCCAGCATACTATATGTGCAGGAGTGAGTTCCTTTAGGCGGTGGTGTATAGCCAATGCTGCTGCCTCCCCTTTTATGTTACCTAACAATATGGAGGATACTGTGTCGAAGTTCCCTACCAGTTTAATCCCTAAGTCCAGGGCAGGTGCTGCCCATACTCATTCTGTACTTGTTTCAGTATCTCTGGTAGAACTTATATTGAAGGGGTACCATGTGTTCTGGTATAAATGGCAGCCAAGACCATACCCCTAGTGGCACTATGTTCTACAGCGGGAACCAGCCCCATTGGCAGCAAATTGTCAATATTCTGTGCTTCTCCTGCGGGTCTGTATGGGGAAAACTTCTTCATGCTGACACATTTTTTTGTGCTATCCAGAATGGAATTTGCTCCCGACTTGTGGGAACGTTTCCCGAATTGGCATCCAGTTTTTGAGGGCTGATACCCATAGCAGCCAATTGTGGTTGTGCAGCCTGAGCCGTGTTGGAAAATGTTATTCTACAAGCTTGAATAACCTACAGCCAATACATTGGATATACCTACTCAGATTGTCCTTCCCACCACAGATGTCTCCAGTTTGGGGATAAGTAGGGGTCTCTGAGAAAGCACAACTGAACTACTCATATAGACTGTTAAATAAGAAGCCAAACAATGTTGGTGGTGCCATGTCGTGTAGTTTTTACTAATCTGTAGAATCTGCATGTTTGTTGGACAACATAAATTATGGACTTGATTCAGGACACACCGGCAGGATATGTTGGCCTACAGACCAGCTACCTCATAGTGCCACCCTAAGCCTCCCCTAACCTTATCAGGGAGCAAATGGTTTCTGGCAACCACTGAACAAGACAACCTTGACCCCTCAGGGATCATTGAAACAGATCAGAACTTTCGCTCAGTCACTCGTGTTTACTTGTGCTCAGAGAAATATACAGAATACACAGTGGGATGTTTTAAATATATTTATTGAATCAATGTTATTCTTGTATAGAATACATGTGCACTAAAAGCGCAAATAGTAGAGACAGTTGTACCATGGGACTCAAAGAGTGTATATATTCAGGCATATAAACAAGGCAGTTATCTGGTGTCCTCCTACCATGCAAAACCCTACTCTAAGTGTACCTGGTGGGTGTAAAGCCTAGAATTCCCCCAAGGGATGAGCCAACCCCATTACCTGGTGGGAGAGAATGTAGGAGCCTATCTAGGTCATCAAATGGACAGCCCCTCAAGGAGTTTTCAGACAGCTGCGTGATGAAGTCTCAGATTGCAGGGACCCTCAGTGTCACCTGAAGTGCCTCCTCTGCTAATCTATTGGAATGCTCATTATTTATACTAGAAAGCTGCCTTGTGATGTACGTTGTAAGTTAGCAGTGTTATGGATATGTAGATAGGTCTGTCGCCCCGTGGATGACAATTTGTACATAGTTGGTAAGAGGGCTTATATATGATGTTTGAGGCATCATGATAATGTTGTACTAGATGTGTAAACAAAGTCGTTTCAGAGAAAATAATCCAACATTGTCTTACATGCAAATATGTGCAAAAGTTCACTGCAGAAATGTTATTGTGAAAACATAGGACAATGCAAGAAATGAGCAGCTTCGCTGCATCGGCCTAACCCGGGAACATAACCACTGCCTGTGTCTGCCTTTTTAGATAAGGTTGCTCAACTCTCATGTACTCTCATGACCTCCTTTTACAATTAAGGGAGGCTCCCAATGAAAATTGCCTACATCCCTTGTCCCGAAATAATAACTTTGCTACTTGTTCTTACTGACCTTTCAAACTTGGAGACGCAGACCTCCTCTCAGAACCCTGCACCTTATGAAATGTTCTTGTTAAATTGTAGGTCCTTCCCCAAACATTTCACACAAATTTCCATTTTTCTACAGGAGAAACTTCCTGATGCCTTGTTTCTTACGGAAACATGGCTCAATAAAGAATCTGATCCTGTCCTTCTACAAGCCCTTCCCCCCGGCTATCATATCCAGGAAAAAGATTGCGAAAGCAGTAAAGGTGGTGGTATTGGCGTTTTATATGTAAGGATCAGTTTAAATGCCGCATTTCAGCAGACCTCCTTTACGACTGCAAGAGTATTTCCTTTTCAATACGTTTTTCTCCAACTCAAAGATTTTCAGGCCGGCTAATTCATCGGCCTCCCGGTTTCTATGGACAATTTATTAAAGTCCTGCCCGAAACTGTTGCTAACTTAGCCAGCTCCCCGTCGAATTTTACGGTATCGGGAGATCTAAACATACATTTAAATGATCCCACTAACTCAGTTGCTTCTGAGCTGGTTAAGAACCTTTTAGCACTCCAAGTTAAACAAAGAGTTCCTGGAGCCACACACTCTAAAGGTCATCTACTGGACCCTATTTTTACTATTAGTTAGGAACTCTCAGTGGGGTTCCCTCTCCCCTACGATGGTTAGACCACTGATTCCCTTTTCATGGTGCATTAGAAGCCCGTTCTCCTCTTTTAGAATGGCTAGTAGGTTGGAATGAATGTGGGCTAAACTTCCCCTAGAACAGTGGATCTCCGCTCTGGGAGCTACTAGGCCTTCTTGTGAATCAAACCCCATCACAGCTAATGCCAGGTCTAATGATTGGATTGAATCCTCTCTAGTTCAGGGCCTTCCCAAGAAACCCTCCTGAAAAAAAGTCTCCCCTAAGCTACGCAAACGCAAACAAGCCTATAAAAAACTAGAAAGAATATGGAGAAGGGACTACGCGGTGTCCAGCAAACTAACATATAGAGAGGCCATCAAAAACTATAAAGCAGATATCAAATCGGCACATGCCGCTTACTACAGGAAAAAAATCAGCCTATTATCCAACTCCCCGCAGGACATTTTCCTCATCGCCAAGAGACTCCTCAAACTCCCCCCTCCGCAAGCCCCCGCAGATGATGCTCTCATCCGCTGCAACGAATTGGCAGACTTCTTTCACAAGAAGATTCAGAACATGTATAGCACTTTCCCTCTCTCGGCATATCATAATGACCTGTCATATGTGGACACTTTTTGATTCTGGCACTAATGTCTTGTTGCAGGAAATCCCCCTGATGGATCTTAAGTCTTTAGAAACCATCGCAGCCCTTGTAAAATTGGGCTCGCCGGAGGATCCTGCCGCCAACCCATGTTCTAAATCTAGCTGCGGAAACAATTCTTCCAGTAATTGTGGAATTGATCAACTCCTCCATCTCGTCTGGGGTAGTTACCCTGCCTTGGAAATGCCCTATGCTAAAATAAAAGCACTAATCAAAAAACCTAATCTGGACCCTGAACTCCTGGGGAATTTTCGTCCCATTTCCCTCCTTCCCGTGACTCATACTTTCCCTCACAAAGAACCCTGAAGACACCAGTCTCAACTTCCAAGAAGGAATGAAGGATGTCACAGCCTGGATGAAGGACAGCTGCCTGAAGCTCAACTCGAGAAAACTCATCCTTGGACCCCCCACCTCTGCCAGGGACAACACCTGGTGGCCCTCCAGAGTACACCCACCCCCACAGACCACGCACGGAACCTCTGCATCATCCTCGACTCCTCCCTCACCATAACTTGCCATTTCAACGTCATCACCTCCACAAGCTTCAACTGCCTTCGCATCCTCCGAAAACCTTCAAATGGATACCCCCGAATGCAGAAAGACGGTCACACACGCACTTGTAACCAGCAGACTAGACTATAGCAATGCCCTCTATGCCGGAATCAACAGAACCCTCCTACACAAGCTCCAAACCATACAGAACGCCGGGGCCAGAGTCATCCTTGGGTCACCACGGCATGAACACAGGACCCAACACCTACAAGACCTCCACTGGCTCCCCGTCAAGAAGAGAGTGACCTTCAAACTTCTCACCCACACCTACAAATCCCTCCACAACATCGGCCCCAAGTACCTCAACGATAGAGTCTTCTTTCACGTACCCAAAAGAATACTCTGCTCTGCCGATCTTGCCCTGGCAGAGACGCCACGCATCCACAGACCCAGAGCAGGTGGGAGACCCTTCTCCTACATCGCAGCCAAGACCTGAAATGAGCTCCCAGTTAACATCAGGCACTCCCTTACCCTGCACACCATCAGGAAGAGCCTAAAGACCTGGCTCTACGACTGAACCGGAGCTCCCCCCCCACCAGCACCTTGAGACCTTCACGGGTGAGTAGCACGCTTACAAACCCCTGATTGATGGACTTGATTGATTGACACTGCATTCAGGATGCAATGGCAGGTCTAGGATATATTTTAATGGGTTACTTAAGTGGGTGCCACAAAAAGTACTGCACACCCACTAGTAGCATTTAATGTTCAGGCCCGAATATATGATATACCATTCTACAAGGAACTTATAAATAAATTAAATATGCCAATCAGGTGTAATCCAATTAAACCATGTTTAGGGGAGTGAGCACAAGCACTGGTTAGCACAGAGTCCTAAGGCCAGCAAAAACTAATTTCACCCCGGAAATAGGGGTAAGTAGGTGAAAGGTTTGGGGGAGGACCAACCTAAGATCGACTGGTCTAACAGTGTGCATTAGAAAAACTGGAATATAGGGGAAATGGTGTATGTGACAAAGCCCGGAGGGGTGTCCAAAGGTAAGGCAAGCTGTCTGAGAATATTCGTGTTTGCCAAAATGAAGAACAGTTTTGTTGATTTGAATGGGGGCACCTTTAGTTATGTGTTCTAGAGTGTATAGTTATTCTTAATCTATTTGTATTTTCATAGTTCAAATTGGCATTACCTTTTACATATTTATTTTTCAATTCTCAAACAAGTTGTTAAAGGGGAAGGTGTGTTGTGGCCTAGTTTCCCTGCACCCTCAGAATTGCCATGTTACAACAAAAATGTAACATACATGTAATAAGAATATGACTATAAAAAGGTTTCAAACAACTTGGCCCAAATAAATCTATGGCTGCTTGATCTCTCAGAAAATACCTGTAGATGCGTCAAAATTCACAAGGCCAAACAGCTTCAGAGAGGAGAAGCATTGAGAAACAAAGATATGCGCCAGTTCCTGAGACCTTGGGGAGGCGATGCAATAGTTCTGCTGCACGCAGGAGAAGTGATGCATCGAATCCGGTCTGTAGGGGGAATGATGTGTTGACTCCAAGACGATTCTGGTTTGCAGGTGACGCGTTGGAAAAACTTGCTGCACAGGTATGATGTTTGGAAATCTTGGATGTGTTGGCAGTCAATGCGGCGGCTTCGAGCAGCCCTGAATTGTTTTTTCCAGCTGCAATCCCTCGGTGCATTGGTTCTTGCAGCCGCAACAAGTGCTGTGGCGGTTTCAGCAGTAGAGATTCTTCGCACACGGCTGTGTTGCATCGGGAAAAACAGCTGCAAGAAGAGCGATGCGTCGATTTCTTCCGTTCTTTTTTTCTTCCAGCTCCCCATAGCAGGAACAACCTCAAGAGGCCCATAATTGGAGCAGGCACCTCCTGGCAGGTCAGAACTCTTAGCAGCAGCATTCAGGTGGAACTGGGGGTGAAGTCTTTGTGTCCCCGAGACTTCAGAACAGGAGGCCAGCACACACAGGCCCTTGGATATCTTCTTCAAGAAGGTTCACAGCAAAGTTCCAGTCTTTGTCCTTTCCTTGGTAGAAACTGCAACTGCAAGCCACCCCCACACAGCCCACATCGAAGGGGCAGTACTCCTCCTCACAGCTCTTCAGCTCTTCTCCTTGGCAAAGGTTACTATTGAGGTGTAATTCTTATACCCCAAAATGTCTTTGTTGTCTTTGTGGCAACGGTCTCTGAACCCAGTCCAAACCAGTCCTGTTCTCCCTGGTGCAGCATGACCACAGGGGGTGGAGATAGCATTTTGCAAAAGGGGACACATCCATATTCAGGTGTAAGCAAAACTCCTCTCACCACTCTAAATGTAGACCAGTTCTATTTAGCCCTGAGATGAGTCACACCGGCAAGGCAAGGCACAACTCAACCCCCCCAGTGACTGTCTAAAGTGAATGCACATCTCAGCTCTTGTCACTCACACACCAGACGCTGAATACACAAACAACCAGAGGCACACAGAATGGCAAAGTAAGAAAATGCCCAATTTCTGAAAATGTAAGCAAACAGATACAGCCTGATGCACTCGTGGATAATAACAGTAAATAAAGTAAAGCACATAAACAAATGTAAAAGCGTACTGTGTGCACCTTCAGAGGAGATTCCGCCCAAACATCCTTATTCACAGTTGACGGAGAACCTGGGACATTGTCCTAGACATCGGGGGCACTACGAGGAAGTCACTAGAACGAGTGTAAACACAATGCAAACGAATAGTGATCAAACTTTCAAAAGCAGTGAACTGTATTTGGATAGTGACAAATTAACATTGTACAGAGTTCATCATCAGAGACCAAAACAGAGTGTAGACAGTTGCTCGTTCAAATGTTTATTTCAGAGGCAAAAAACTCAATGTTCTTGCGTTGGAAGACAACAAACATTCTATTGATGTAATTCCCAATGCATTTTGTGCTTAAAATCACAGCCCTTTGTCAGGGGAATCTATAACCAGGAAAATGTCTGTCACAATGCATGATATATAATACTTCAGTTACATAAAACAAAAATGGCCATGAGAGGAAATTCTGGGCCCGATTCACAGAACTAACTTAAGACAAAATCCTAAGCTTACTACCATTTTCGTATTCACAGAAGGCACTTACTCATTTTGGTATTCACAGAAGACACTTACTCACTTCGGTATTCACAGAAGTTAGGAGTCCTAACTTTAGGACTCCTAAATGCCTTCTGTGAATACCGAAAGTCTTAAAATTAGGATTTTTCTCAGTTTAGGAGTCCTAAAGTTAGGAGTCCTAACTTTCCTACTACTAAACTGAGAAAAATCCTAATTTTAAGGCTTTCGGTATTCACAGAAGGCATTTAGGAGTCCTAAAGTTAAGAGTCCTAAGTTTACTACTACTAAATTGAGAAAAATCCTAATTTTAAGGCTTTCGGTATTCACAGAAGGCATTTAGGAGTCCTAAAGTTAAGAGTCCTAAGTTTACTACTACTAAATTGAGAAAAATCCTAATTTTAAGACTTTCGGTTTTCACAGAAGGCATTTAGGAGTCCTAAAGTTAGGTGTCCTAACTATACTACTACTAAACTGAGAAAAATCCTAATTTTAAGGCTTTTGGTATTCACAGAAGGCATTTAAGAGTCCTAAAGTTAGGAGTCTTAAGTTTACTACTACTAAATTGAAAAAAATCCTAATTTTAAGACTTTCGGTATTCACAGAAGGCATTTAGGAGTCCTAAAGTTAGGAGTACTAGCTGTACTACTACTAAACTGCGAAAAATCCTAATTTTAAGACTTTCAGTATTCACAGAAGGCATTTAGGAGTCCTAAAGTTAGGACTCCTAACTTCTGTGAATACCAAAATGAGTAAGTGCCTTCTGTGAATACCAAAATGAGTAAGTGCCTTCTGTGAATACCAAAATGGTAGTAAGTTTAGGATTTTGTCTTAAGTTAGTTCTGTGAATCGGGCCCTAAGAGAATTGATCAAGGATACATGCTCCTTCAAACAACAGTTTTAAGAGACAGACTGGTAAAAGAGGGAACAAAACCAGAAAAACAATGAACGTGAAAACACAGGCAGAGCACCAAGGGGCCGATTCACAGAACTAACTTAAGACAAAATCCTAAATTTACAACTTTTGGTATTCACAGAAGTTAGGATTTTGTCTTAAGTTAGGCTTAAGACAAACTTAAGACAGACTTAAGACAGACTTAAGACAGACTTAAGACAGACTTAAGACAAACTTAAGGCAGACTTAAGACAGACTTAAGACAAAATCCTAACGTAAGTCTGCCTTAAGTCTGTCTTAAGTCTGTCTTAAGTCTGTCTTAAGTTTGTCTTAAGTATGTCTTAAGTCTGTCTTAAGTCTGTCTTAAGTTTGTCTTAAGACAAAATCCTAACTTCTGTGAATACCAAAAGTAGTAAGTTTAGGATTTTGTCTTAAGTTAGTTCTGTGAATCGGGCTCCAAGTTCTCAATTATGCCAGTGAACTGCCAGTGGTGAACTTGAGGTCTTGGTTCGTATTCAGCTTTTGTGTTCCGTGATATGGATGCGCAGTGCTCTTTCAGTCGTACCCACATAATATAAGCCACACAGGCAACGTATGGCATATATGACATACTGACTGTTACAATCAGCAGTGAAATGTAGTTTGATGAGTTTGCCTGACCATGGATGAGTGATGCTACTACCAACCAATGTGTTGTTGCAATGGGAGCAGTTGCGGCATGGACGCATGCCTTTATGATGCACACCTTCATCTGAAGTAGTTCTAGAAAGCAGCTCTCTCAAATTCTGAGATCTCTTATAAGCAAAAATAGCAGGTTCTGAAAAAATGCCTTGAAAGTCAGGTTCTAATTGGAGTAAATCCCAACGTTTCAAAATCACGTTTTTATTAGCAGGAGATGAGGTCGAGAAAGTAGACACAAAGACTTCTCTTTTAATGGACACTTTGAATTGTTTCTGCAATAAATGTTCTCTTCGCAAATCATGCACTAGTTGCTCTGCTTTGTCTAAAACTGCAGCCGGGTTGCCTTGCTTCGAAAATTCTAAAAGTGGCATTTTCAAACACAGGATTTAAAATCCACCTTCACCAAAAGGTGTGTTAGTACATTCTGAGTTCAGAGAGTCTAAACTTAATTTTCCTATCTTTTCCCTATTGCAAGTTGCACATGGAAAAATGTAGCAGTGAAACCCCAATTATAAGCCTATGGAACAGATAACCTTTCAACAGTGAAAAATGAAATACGCAGTATTTCACTATCAGGACATGTCACACATACTAGTACATGTCCTACCTTTCACATACACTGCACCCTGCCATGGGGGTGCCTTGGGCCTACCTTAGGGGTGCGTTACATGTAAGGAAAGGGAAGGTTTGGGCCTGGCAAGTTGGAGAACTTGCCAGGAGAACATGACAGTTCACAACTGAACGTGCAGAAACTACAGTGGTAGGTCTGAGATACATTTACAGTGCTACTCATGTGGGTGGCACAACCAGTGCTGCAAGCCCACTAGTAGCATTTGATTTACAGGCCCTGGCACACACTGTGCACTTTACTAGGAATTTACCAGTAAGTCAATATGCCGATCATGGATAACCAATCATTGTCACAATTTATACAGAGAGCATATGCACTTTAGCACTGATCAGCAGTGGTAAAGTGCCCAGAATACTATAGCCAATGAAAACAGGGTCAGAAAAATAGGAGTCAAAAAGGCAAAATGTTTGAGGATAACTCTCCAACACAAGTACAATCTGGAATATTGGATGTGCCACAGAGAGCAAAGCCAGCAACCAGTTTTGCTCTTTACCTAAGGAGTTGGGGGCCAAAAAAATGAATTATTCTGAAAAATATACATCTATGTAAATATTAGATTTTATTTATCTGCACTATTTGTCCTTGAATTATGGTTTGCCATGTTCCGTGCCAGATACTTAGCACATATGTAGAGCAAGAGACTTTTTTGTTTCCCTAGCTAACCAAATTTGTTTCACACCTCTTTGTCCTATATTTATTTTCCCATTGGTTTTAGTGGTTACTATTCTGACCATTACTTGAACAGTTGACCTGGTGTCCAAAATTAATTTTAAAGCACCTAGAGACCTCTCAAGTCTCACAAAATAAGTTGCTGAACTTTTTGTACAATTTGGCACTTACATATTTCTCACTTGAAGAGGCCAAGCTTATCTGAAAATGCAACCTACGTTTAATGGTTTCTTTTCACTTTTCGCCATGAGGCTTAAGGAGATTCTGAGATTTGAAAAAGAAGAATACAAACTTAAACGAGAAACAGCTTCTGGGGTTGCAATATTTTATATTTTTGACCCACATTAAAGCGAATTTACAAGCCCCTGCAACACTTTTACTCAGCCGTTGTGACACAGTGGCGGTGTAAGCAATGCGACCAATTTACAACGCGACGCATCTAGGGAGATGGTCCAATTTGTAAAGCCCTGTGTCACATTATACCTACCTCAGGTACAGTGGCGGCTCCTCGAGGGAGTACTGCGGGGTGGTGAGACGGGCAGGGAGATCCAGGGTGGGGGGTAATAAACTCCAGCATATGGCAGAACGGAGTTCAGTAAATAAATCAATAAATTACATTGCTGATTGGCGATGCAGCATTGGCAATGTAATCCGTATATTTATTTATTTATTTACTCAACTCCCTTCGGCTGTATGACGGCGTTTACTACTCCCTGCCCCTCCCCCACCCTGCCCCACCACCCCACAGCACTCCCTTGAGGAGCCGCCACTGGTCAGGTATAATGTATGCAGGGTGGGTGTTCCCACACAGGAAAGCCCCTGCACAATAAGTAGAGGCCTCAACATGCATTGCTGGAATTGTGTTGTGCTTGTGACACAACTCCAGCAATGAGTGACTTTTAGGCCAACAGATGCGTCAGAATTTCTGACGCATCTGTCAACCCTTGCGCCATGGTCCGCCGTGTTCTGAATACGGCGCATCCATGGTTGCTCAAGGGTATCGCAGGCTGATGCAGGTAAACTCACGCATCTCCAAAGATGCGTCAATTACTTGTAAATCTGCCCCTTAGTGAGGATACCTTACAAAATCTTGTCTGACTGTGCTGAATTGCAGGATGGACACAGAGGTTGATCATGGCTCAATTCTCCATAATTTTAACATGAGAAAATCACCAATGTGTATCTAATTAAGCTTCATCACTGGTGAGTCATAGAAGGGATCTAGGCCCCATTTGTACCACCATATATAACAACACTCTGTATAACGCCCCATGTAAGAAATGGGATTTCTGGTTGGCTAGGGCTTGCGCCAAAGCCAGGCAGAAACCACCACTCTAGTCAGGGCTGGGGAGTTACACGCCAAAGATAACCCCTGCTCACCCCCTTGGTAGCTTGGCACGAGCAGTCAGGCTTATCCCGGAGGTGATGTGTAAAGCGTTTGCGCGCGCACCCAGCAACAACACCCAAGGCCCACCACAAAGGAAACTCCACACAAGGTATTATATAAAAATAGCCTTTGTATTACCAAAACACATTAGATAAAAACACACTTTACAATGTGCCAACAGGCACGGGCAGAGTTTACAAGGGGTTATATGTACAGGGGACAGGGCCACATGGACCACTGTCAGGAATTAGCACTTTGTAGAAATTAGCACTTAGAACATAGGAATAATGCTTTAGAACATAGCACATACAATCACTGTAGCACTAAATAACATATGTAGCACACGACCAGTAACTACTGGTAACATGTAAGTACCACCTACGCAACCCTAACCACCTTAGGAAAATATCGTGCAGGGAACCAGGCCCTCACTAGCACCACCTGTACTAGGAGAAAACAACCACCTAAGTATCACAATACCTGTAGGGGTAAGCACACATTACACATGATGCATCACAACACATTCAGAGGTGTAAACACAAGGCACATGACGCATAAAAACACATTCAGAGGTGCAGGTTTAGGGACAATAGCGCAAAACTCACATTAGCCACTACCTGTGGCAGTCCCTAGGCCAACTGGCCTTGTTGGGGCTAGGACGTCCTGTGTCTCAATGTCAGGGGGGCCTAAACGTGGCAGATGCCCACTAAGTGCTGGGCAGCTGGAGAAATACTGGGGCACCACTGTGCCTTTAAATCCAATATGCAGGCCGGGAGCCACCTAGGCTCTAAATATCAGGATTGGCCGGCGTTGGAGCGACCTCTGCGCTCTGAATCAAGACTGCTCCCGTAACGTTGGAGCCTCGGGGCTCTAGAGACAATGCCCCCACACGTTTGGAGCATCCACGCGCTCTGCAATGGCGAATACTGGCCCCACGGAGCCTCGGGGGCTCAAGACACCAGGAATAATGCCCCCGTTAATGTTGGAGTCCCGCTCAGGGGACTCAGCAAGCTAGGGAGGCCCCATTCGTTGGAGCATCACTCGGGCTCAGGAAGCGGGCCGCAAGGAACTCTGTGCGCTGCAGGGGAGGGACCCACGGGGACGCCCGCACTCACCTTTGCCTGAGAGGTGGCGTCTCCTCGCTCGGGTATCTCCTCCTGCGGCGCGGACCTTCCTTTCACCCGAGCCCCCTCCTGGGACCCGGGACTTGGGAGCGGAGCCTGCCAGGCTCTGAACTTCCTGATTCCCCTTTTTTTTCTTCCGGCCAGTGCAGGAGCGCGGGGTAGGCTCCCGTCGCTTCCTGCTTCGAAGTCCTGCCCACGTCCCAGTCAGCGTTGCCTGACTTCCTGGGCTTCCCCCGGACCGGGCTGCAGCGGTGATCTCAAACTTCGGCAATAAGAGGGGTAGGCTCCCTCGGGATCCACACGAATAAGCGGGGTGGGCACCCGCCAACCAAATAATTGAACAAGCGGGGTAGGCACCCGCGTAGTACACGGCAGAAACAGCGGGGTGGGATCCCGCTCGATCTCGGCCAAAAGCGGGGGAATCCCTACGTCTGGGTTCCCCCCCCCCTTGAATTATCGTAGCGCTGCTGGGGCCACAGATAGAGCGCTCCTAGCGCTATAAGTAAAAAGCGCTTCCAGGCTCTTAGGGGAGAAAGCAAGTCCAGCAAAAGTCTTCAGAAGCAGGGGGACAAAGACTGGGCCCAGGGGCCAGCTCAGAGGGACCTCCAGCAGGGAGGCAGTCCCCAGTGGCGGTCTCTCCTGGCGCCCAGCAGCAGCAGGCCCCCCTCAAGTTGGATCAGCAAGAGAACAACTCTGTGGGGACGCAGCCCCATTTTTATACACCTTTTCCCTTTGTTCTGGGTTCAGGGTGAGGGGGAAAATCAGTCGCAGCTGGTTGGGGAGCACCCTTGATGTGCTCAGCCCCTCACTCCTTTTCACTGGCAGGGCTAGGGTCATCAGTCGCACCACAGGGGGCGGAGCCAGCATTGTGTAGGGAAAGCCCTGCCCTATTCAGGACCAAGGTGCACTCCTCCCCAGCCATCAGCATGCTAATCTCACACTCACAACTGGGGCAGACCCACCCAGACTCCTGGAGCCAGGCTCACCAGCCAGCTCCAGCCAATCACACGCCAGACACATTTTACACTAATATGCCAACTCCTAGAAGTGGCACTTCCGCACATGACATAATCACACATTATACATCATTGCGAAGCATTCGATCACACAAGTCCACACATACCAAACTCGAGCCTGCACACCCCACGCATCAGGAACTACCAGGGACACATACATTCCCCATGCATTCCTATGGGAGTGCAGGCCTATCTCACCACATGCACTCAGAGTGCGCACGCACTTTACTCTGGGACACAGGGAAAGTGCGCAGAACCCAAAAATCATTACCACCAGGTCACCAGTAAAAGCAAAATGTTCAGGGGTGAACCTGCCAGAAGGGCCAAGTCCAACACAACCCCCTTCCAGCCAAAACGCAGGGCAGACCAATCACCACCATGATGGACTTCCCTGCTTGGGGCGATAGAACACGGACGCGGGCCCGCATCTGCAGGGACACCCTCCTGTTCTACGCCACGGTGAACCCATGGAATTCCTTCTAAAACCACTGTCTGGACCAACTGGGCTACCCCACTGGTACTCCCAAGCTGTCCGCAGCCAAGACCAGGCCCTAGGCCACCCAGGTGCAACCGGTCCTTGCCTAATCACAGAGTGGGGGGTAGTAACCCCTGGCACATAGCGGCCATTCTCCACTCTTCCTGTCTGCAAGACAGGACTAGACTGCCACTGGTTCTCCAGCCTAGGGTCTACACCCTCAGGCGGACCAGGAGTCTCAGGGAAGGCTCTCCTCCCCCTACCTCTTCTCCTAGGGTTCCTCCTCCTCTGGCGAGGGGTACACCTAGAACGCCATTCCAACCCAGGGTTTAACCCCTTAGGTTGCGCCGGGGTCAGATGTGGGCTCTCCCACCCTCTGCACCACCTTCCAGAGCCCTGCTCCCTACCAACTGGGGCGGTACCTCTGGAAGAAGACCCGGTCGGGACGCTGATTACAGACGTCCCACCCTTCAGGTCAGGCTGATCCTGAACCTGGCCTCCCAACCTCTGGCCTAGAACCTTTGGTGGAATAATCGCCTGGCACTCCAGGACTTCTGGGGATTTACACTCCAACCCCCTGAGGCTAACATACGACACATAAGTCGGGTGACTGTCTGTCTGGCGCGGATCTCCCGTCCCCTGTCCACCTGACAGTGCGCAGAGATCCCCCAGAACAGAAGTGGTGTCCCCATGGTCACTACACGGGATCCTAGCCCAACTGGGTAGTCCCTGACCCACTGGCTCTTCCACTGGGAAACTCATCCCCCAATCACTCCTCACACTGGACTCCTGTACTCTCCCTACCGGAGCGGTACTGCCAGACTCTAGAACCACAGGAGCCCTGTTTACAGGCGCTCCAGGTCCTCTACTCACTAGGTGATCTTCCTCAAATGGACTAACAGGACCGCCTAGGTCCCCAACCTGGTGTTCCCTCAAGAAACCATCCAAGTCCTGAGGCAGGGCTTTGTGCGTCTGGGGACCCTCTGTCACCCTCTCACTCCTGCTCCACTGAGCCAGGCAGTGAGCCCCTACACCCTCCTCGCTATCCTGGGACCTAGCTGGGCTACACTGAGCCTCTTCCACCACGCTGGGCTGGAAGATACCTGAACCACTACTTTTGGAGTCACTCCCTAATGACCCTAGAGAACCTCTAGCACTTTCCCAGCGCTCTGCTTCATCCGCAAGCTCAAATGGCTCAGACAATCCACACCCCAACAGGTGTTGGCGCAACCCCGGCATACAACAACTGAGCAGGTGTTCTTTGAGAACCGGATCACACAGTTTATAAAAAAAAATGTTTGTGTGGGAATCCAATCAAACAGTGCATTCTCACATTTATCCACAAACTCCTCCCAAGACTGGTGAGACAGTTTCCTACTGCCCCTGAATTTCAACCTTAACTCCTCCTCCTGGGAAACAGGTACCAGACTGGGGGAACTGGGACTGGGATTTCCTACACTGAAATCTATATAGCTGCCACCACTGGACTCAACCCTCCCTGGGGAATCCAGAAAACTACCACTGCGCTCAGGGGACAACTTACCCTCCAAAGCTAGTTTCTCTCTGGCAAAGGCCCTCTCAGCCTCCGCCATCTGTTTCTGAGCTAAGACCCTCTCGGTCTCCAGCTTGGCATGCTCTAACCTGAGCTTTTCTAACGCCAGCTGGTGCTCCCTTTCTTTCCTCCTATCTTCCCATTCCTCTGGGGACAGGGAAAGGGATGAGGCACTGGCTCCTACGCTGGACCCAGCAAGGGACTCCCTACCTATTGGGTCCTCACTCTCTACTGGCGTCCAGGTACTGTCATCTTCTTCCTCCTCTTCTGAATCTTCAGGGCACCCCACAGACCCACCACCCTCCAGGTGTGAGGCCCGGGCCCTTTCTTCCTCACTGCCCTCAATACCCCATTGACCCTTTTGCCATAGGATCAGGTTGCTTCTAAGTTCGGACTGAGTGTCTGACTCATCCACCCCTATGTCTCTCTCTTCACATAACCTTACCAACTCCAACATACTGTACCCAAACAGATCACAGAAATCAAAAGCTGGCTCCATTTTGGCGGACGTTCTTGAGAAAAGATTACACAGGGAACCTAGGGGTCTGAGCTTAACAGGAACACACAATTCACAAAAAGGGTTCAGCAAGCTCTCTATCCCAGAGAACTCACACTCACTTGCCTAGTGCCACACACCATTCATCCACACACAACCCTCCCCTCGGACTGGTAAGGCAGTTTCTACCACCCCTGATTCCTCAACCTGACCACACGTGACACAGGTACCAAACTCTGGGCGCAGGGCGGGGAACAAATGTACTGGACACTTATTATGCTGCAACCACTGGATCCCACCCTCTGGTGAATCCAGAAAACACAATGCACTTAAGAACAACCTTAGCACAATAATCCCTATACCATGTGATTATCTAAATGCAGAGTTTTGTGGTGCAGCCAGTTGCTGCTGCGGTACAGCGCAAACGCAAGTCCAAATCCCACCGCTGATCACCAATGTTAGAAATGGGATTTCTGGTTGGCTAGGGCTTGCGCCAAAGCCAGGCAGAAATCACCACTCTAGTCAGGGCTGGGGAGTTACACGCCAAAGATAACCCCTGCTCAGCCCCTTGGTAGCTTGGCACGAGCAGTCAGGCTTATCCCGGAGGCGATGTGTAAAGCGTTTGCGCGCGCACCCAGCAACAACACCCAAGGCCCACCACAAAGGAAACTCCACACAAGGTATTATATAAAAATAGACTTTGTATTACCAAAACACATTAGATAAAAACACACTTTACAATGTGCCAACAGGCACGGGCAGAGTTTACAAGGGGCTATATGTACAGGGGACAGGGCCAGTTGGACCACTGTCAGGAATTAGCACTTTGTATAAATTAGCACTTGGAACATAGGAATAATGCTTTAGAACATAGCACATACAATCACTGTAGCACTAAATAACATATGTAGCACACGACCAGTAACTACTGGTAACAGGTATTACCACCTACGCAACCCTAACCACCTTAGGAAAATATCGCGCAGGGAACCAGGCCCTCACTAGCACCGCCTGTACTAGGAGAAAACAACCACCTAAGTATCACAATACCTGTAGGGGTAAGCGAACATTACACATGATGCATCACAACACATTCAGAGGTGTAAACACAAGGCACACGATGCATAAAAACACATTCAGAGGTGCAGGTTTAGGGACAATAGCGCAAACCTCACATTAGCCACTACCTGTGGCAGTCCCTAGGCCAACTGGCCTTGTCGTGGCTAGGACGCCCTGTGTCTCAATGTCAGGGGGGCCTAAACGTGGCAGCTGCCCACTAAGTGCTGGGCTGCTGGAGAAATACTGGGGCACCACTGTGCCTTTAAATCCAATATGCAGGCCGGGAGCCACCTAGGCTCTAAATATCAGGATTGGCCGGCGTTGGAGCGACCTCTGCGCTCTGAATCAAGACTGCCCCTGTAACGTTGGAGCCTCGGGGCTCTAGAGACATGCCCCCACATGTTTGGAGTGTCCATGCGCTCTGCAATGGCGAATACTGGCCCCCACGGAGCCTCGGGGGCTCAAGACACCAGGAATAATGCCCCCGTTAATGTTGGAGTCCCGCTCGGGGGACTCAGCAAGCTAGGGAGGCCCCCTTCGTTGGAGCCTCACTTGGGCTCAGGAAGCGGGCCGCAAGGAACTCTGTGCGCTGCAGGGGAGGGACCCACGGGGACGCCCGCACTCACCTTTGCCTGAGAGGTGGCGTCTCCTCGCTCGGGTATCTCCTCCTGCGGCGCGGACCTTCCTTTCACCCGGGCCCCCTCCTGGGACCCGGGACTTGGGAGCGGAGCCTGCCGGGCTCCGAACTTCCTGATTCCCCTTTTTGTTCTTCCGGCCAGTGCAGGAGCGCGGGGTAGGCTCCCGTCGCTTCCTGCTTCGAAGTCCCGCCCACGTCCCAGTCAGCGTTGCCTGACTTCCTGGGCTTCCCCCGGACCGGGCTGCAGCGGTGATCTCAAACTTCGGCAATAAGAGGGGTAGGCTCCCTCGGGATCCACACGAATAAGCGGAGTGGGCACCCGCCAACCAAATAATTAAACAAGCGGGGTAGGCACCCGTGTAATACACGGCATAAACAGCGGGGTGGGCTCCCGCTCGATCTCGGCCAAAAACGGGGGAATCCCTACGTCTGGGTTCCCCCCCCCTGAATTATCGTAGCGCTGCTGGGGCCACAGATAGAGCGCTCCTAGCGCTATAAGTAAAAAGCGCTTCCAGGCTCTTAGGGGAGAAAGCAAGTCCAGCAAAAGTCTTCAGAAGCAGGGGGGCAAAGACTGGGCCCAGGGGCCAGCTCACAGGGCCCTCCAGCAGGGAGGCAGTCCCCAGTGGCGGTCTCTCCTGGCGCCCAGCAGCAGCAGGACCCCCTCAAGTTGGATCAGCAAGAGAACAACTCTGTGGGGACGCAGCCCCATTTTTATACACCTTTTCCCTTTGTTCTGGGTTCAGGGTGAGGGGGAAAACCAGTCGCTGCTGGTTGGGGAGCACCCTTGATGTGCTCAGCCCCTCACTCTATTCACTGGCAGGGCTAGGGTCATCAGTCGCACCACAGGGGGCGGAGCCAGCATTGTGTAGGGAAAGCCCTGCCCTATTCAGGACCAAGGTGCACTCCTCCCCAGCCATCAGCATGCTAATCTCACACTCACCACTGGGGCAAACCCACCCAGAATCCTGGAGCCAGGCTCACCAGCCAGCTCCAGCCAATCACACGCCAGACACATTTGACACTAATATGCCAACTCCTAGAAGTGGCACTTCCGCACATGACATAATCACACATTATACATCATTGCGAAGCATTCGATCACACGAGTCTGCACATACCAAACTCGAGCCTGCACCCCCACGCATCAGGAACTACCAGGGACACATACATTCCCCATGCATTCCTATGGGAGGGCAGGCCTATCTCACCACATGCACTCAGAGTGCGCGCGCACTTTACTCTGGGACACAGGGAAAGTGCGCAGAACCCAAAAATCATTACCACCAGGTCACCAGTAAAAGCAAAAAGTTCAGGGGTGAACCTGCCAGAAGGGCCAAGTCCAACACCCCATTATTTCCATTCCCAAAAACTTTATTCTTACAATAACCCCCGTTCCCAACATTTGTTCCACAATTTTGATTGATTTTGCTTATTAATTTTATCTCTTAACTAAATCAGAGTAGAAATGTTGTTTATTTATAATAAGTAATGTTGTTTTGTGTTGCACGTTTATTGCATGCATATTTCTATGAAGAAGCCTTGCATCACGTGCCAAACTACCAACAGTGAGCCAGATATTCCTCACAAAAAAGCAATTCTAATATGATAGAGATTGTTTTGGCTGAGACGGGCTCAGCCAGCACTCACAAATGGCCTCTAATGCCCCTGGCTTCACATTCTAGTTTAAATACACGCTCATTATGTAACAATGTACAGTTAATTGATCATTTTATTAAAGGATCTTCAGGAAAAAACTGTTGGGTTTCAAGAGTGTTGTGACAGTAATAGTCGAGAACTAAAATGGCAACCATCTGCAATAATTGAATAGGCAAAATGCAAAATTGTTGGTCAATTAGGTTAATAGGTTGTATCTATATTTCCTTTTTTGAATGGATGATCTCCTCTGTTTCAAATCAGTGAATAATTTTGAGTTTCACGTGGATTTTGAAATCACTTTTTCTCAAGGTTAAAAACGGAGAATTATTATTTTGTATACTTTCGGATCCTTTGGAACATTCTAAGGGCCATATCAGCAACGGCCAACGATAATTATTGCTGGCCGTGCTTAGCGATAATTTTCTTATCGCTGGCTAACTCTGTTTTTTATCGCTCTGGTAGCGCGTTATCATCAACGCACTGCTCCAGGGTGATAAGAATTCCATGGATGATAGCGATGTTATCGCCGTTTTGCAGGGAACATCGCTGGTTTCCCAGCGATGTTCCCTGCAAAAGGGCGATAACCTTGCTGATACGACCCTGTGGTCGTATCAGCATAATCCACCCCCAATGTTAGGGGTGGCTTAGTCAGGATTTTAGCAGACGTTAGTTTTTTTGAGAAAACAGCAATTTTCTCCAAAAACTAACATCTGCTAAAATGCAAGGGCATCCTTGCTGATAGCGCAAAGACACCTTATTGCTCTCCTGACATGTAATGTATGTCAGGAACGCCCACTTTGCATCTCATTAGAGATACAAAGGTAGACGTAGTGTAAAAGGGTGCTAACATGCGAATACGCATGTTAGCACCCTCTTGCTGATAGGGCGATGGTTTTATCTCCGCTTTTCTGGCTTTTAAAGCCAGAAAAGCAGAGATAAAGCCCTTGATGATATGCCTGTTAAATTCTTGCCTAAACATTTGCAGGTTTCATTTATTACAACGCCACGAACTTCTCAACAGGACAACGGCAACTATGTATATATTACATTCATTTACTCAAAATGCCTGACACATTGTGTGAAATGTTGAAAATGGAGCAGAATGAACCAGAACATGGGCTTCTATTGTAATTCTCTGCGGCATATTATCAAGCCCATTATCGCCGCTTTTAGCGGCAGTTTCCTGCCGCTAAAGCGGCACTAATTCTAACGCCGTCCTTGATAATATGCCCCCATGTGCCTCCAAGTCTTCTCAACAGAACGTGTCTTCTTTTCATGAATAAAAACTGAGGCTTAGACTCAGCCTGGAAATTTGCATTTCGGAAACTTCTCCCTCGTGGTGCTTCTCCTCTTTTGAGTGTTTAAATCAAAGTATGGTTAAGGTTTTGATGCACATTCACGGTGATTGTCTACATCCCTTGTTCGACCAAGGAGTATATGATCTTAGAAAAATTCTTAACTGTCTTATTCCCCAACTAACAGTCTTACTAAAATATAATTTTGACAAAAAATGAGCTACAATGCAGATAACCCTCCACCCATCAAACCCTGCAATAGTCACTAAACATTCTGTAAAACCAACACAAGTCACCCATGCCTAAACTATCGCTTGCACCTTTACCAGTGCTGCATTGGAGGCAGAAAGATGCACCACACAACCGTGTTGAGAAGGAGGTACTTCTTTGGCCCGGAGCCAAGGTCCATTATGTGTGTATGTTCAACTTTTGGTAACAATAGGTGCTGCAGATAGCTGCGCTGTCAGACCAGACCGAAAAAACGACTCTGGTTTTCCGAGACAGATAACATTCGGAGGCTCTCACAGGTGAATTAAGCTTCCATATCAGGTTTCAACTTACATTATAAATGCATTGGTCATACCGCTCAGTGTCCTATATTGTAATACATTTTTTATATTTCATTTTCTTGGCGGCTGAAAAAAAAATCCACACAGTTAGATGATTTATGATTGGGTTCTGCAGACAGCAGTTATGAATTATTCTACTCAGTACTGAAAGTCCATGAAATAGGTCACAGACATGTTATTACCATTTTGGAACACGTGTAAGGCATTAGTGGAAAGTACGGTACCGTGCCATCAACTCCTCCAGGCAGCTGGGGCTTCGATTTGTGTCAGATACAGACACTTCGGATGTTCAAACTGAACTAAAGCTCTAATTTGCTGCTTCCCATGGCCTTTGCAGTGCCACACAGTCACTTACAGAGTACGGTTTTCAAGGTACAGCTTTAGATTTCGAACTGCAAGGACGGCCTTCATTTCCATGCCAGACGCCATTTTTCAATAGCTATCCATTGTGCTTCATCTGACTGTATAACTTGTGTGTCAAACTGTGGATTTAAATCAGTGGGTAAAACAATTAACAAAAATATGATATTGCGTAAATGCTTTGCATCTCATTTGGGGGCATATTATCAAAGACAGCGTTAAAAATTATCGCCGGTTTAGCGGCAGAAAACTGCCGCTAAAACGGCGATAATGGGCTTGATAATATGCTCTATGGAATTCCCATAGCAGCCCATGTTCTGGTGTGGACATGGGCTTCTATGGGAATTCTCAGCGCCATATTATCAAGCCAATTATCCCCGGCTTGATAATATGTCCCTTAATGTTTAAATGAGGGCTTTGTCGAAGAGGAACTATTTGCGACCTTTTCCTTGTTGAATATACAACATGATATATATCAAGTGCTTCTGAGCCCAGAAGTAAGATTCCTGTTCTGCTGGGAAGATTACTGTTCACCTCCTTAAGGATCTGAAAGCATAGTCAAACAGTCTCACTTTTCAAGATGCCCGGACAGAACACACCTGGTTTGACACGTTCTCATTTATTTCACAGAAGTTGCGAATTTCATTCTGGAGATACTACAAACCCTGCCCTGCTGTCCTCTGGATACTAGAGCTGCAACCACGAGTTGTAACATATATTCAGCCAAAATAATGCTCCAGTGAAGCAGCCTAAAAAGTGGTTTGATAAACTTTTCACAAATGTATTAAAACATCTTCCACTGGCCTTCCTAGGTGCATGCATAATCCTCATCTAGACACAGACGGAGCCACTAAGAGATTAGAAAGGGTTGTGTGAATCGGATAAAACTATTCCAACACTGTTAGGCTTCTGCTACTCTAAAGGTATAAAAATGTGTGGTGAGTGAACAAGGGGGTGTTTGCAGGGCAGCCTGCCTGGCTAGAGCACGTCTGCTGCTGTCCTCTTTTGTTTTCAAAATGTGTGACCCGGGATCCTGAGGCACTGGCCTGCCCTGCTCGGCTTCTCTGTACTTTGTAGCTTCTAATTGGAGTTTTAAAGAATATTTTATTGGTACAGTGTTGGCAAATTCTGGGTGCCCTATAGATTCCAACTACGATACATGTGTTTGTGAGCAACAGGTCCGGTGAGCTCTTTGCTCAAAATATTTTTAGAAGAATTTTTTAAACTGTTCCTCAAGCATCTGAAAGCAGAAATGTCTTCAATATTTTTACCATGAATTGTTAGGCACAGTGTTTTAACTCTACTGTGCCATGTGATTGTATCCAACCTCGTTGAATCGTATGGACTGCTGTCACTGTGTAGATTATTTGCAGAAATGTGATGCTCGTCGGCCAAGTTGACAACAGACCATCTCTTAGTGATCCTGCTAGAGAAAAGTACATACTTTAAAATTCACAAAGCCTGGTGTTTGAAATCAGAAATGTACTACAATTGCATACATCCTTTAAAGGGCCTGTTAAAGTACTGCTGTAAATCAGGCCAGTACCACGCATCTCACTCCCTGGATTTACTGATATTGGAGATATTTATAATTTTGGATGGGGATAAACACAGCAGGATCTTGAGTTTGAGTGTTGAGGGTAAGGGCCTGTCACGAAATGGGGAGGAACTAGAGACATTTAATACTCTAGGTGAGCCTGCAAAAGTTGTAGTTATGATGGGACCAGTAACTTGGGTTACTGGATCTACCAGAAATACAGGTGCACTCATAATTTGGCCCATTTGATAAAAAAGTATATATTTTTAAAAGCAACAGAGGAGGGGTCAAATTCTCTCCCATATATATTTTAAAAAGATCAGTGCAACAAAGTACTTCTTAATTGTGACTGTAACATTGGAGCTAAATAAGTGGGGGCATTGTGATCTGTCAACATAAATAAATGGATAAACAACACTAAATACTACTTTTTTCCCTTCTTTATCACCATTTAACTCTTCTTTTCACACTTTTGTACCTCTGCACCTTCTCTTTCTTCCTGCCCAACCTCTATTGTTCATGTTTTCTTCCGCCCTGCATTTCATATGTCCTTCTTTCTTTGCTATGCTATACCCTACCAGTTTCTATCTTTCTTTTGCTTTTCCCAACTGGATCCATGTATTTCATTCTCTAACCCTCTTGTAACCATCTATTAATTGCCCTCTGGTCTCCTCCATTATGCGTGCCTCTCTCCTATCTGTCAGTCTTCTCTATTTAGATTTTTCAGATTGTCACTCCCATTTCTCCCTTCTATAGCTCTCTATTTTTCTTTCCATGTCCTTAGCTTCTCTTAACATAGCTTTCTTTGTTTTATCTTCTCTTGCTTTCTTTTGCATCTTCTTCCCTAAGTCTCTCTCATTAACTATGGGTTTCTGCCTTGTTTTAAATTTGCTCATTTAAGATTTTGTACCTAATGTTCTCCAACTTCTTTCCTTATGATTTTAATCTGTGTTTTCTCCCTCTCCCTACCCCATGCCTCTTGACATTCTATCATTCTTATATTTAGGTCGAGCATATGAGACCTCATGTATATACTTGAGTATATACTTATATGTGTACGTACTTTGTGGGCTCTGGAGATCAGCCCTAGGACTTGTCTGCTTCCCCTTAGGGACTTTTCTTTCTGTTCAACTGCCTCCATTTAACTGTCTTGAAAGAAAACGACCAGTAGAGGTCAGTAAAGTAGCAGAATTGCTTTCTGCTTGTTCAACTTCCTCTATTTAACTGTCTTGATAGAAAACAACCAGTGGAGTTCAGTAAAATACCATAATTGCTTCCTGCTGAGGAACTTTCTTTTTTTTCAATTTTTCTGGCAACTTCCTCTATTTAACTTCCTTGATAGAAAACGACCAGCAGAAGGCAGTAAAATACCAGAATCACGTTAGCATTCTCAAGATTCCAGTCCATAGAAATTGTCTTCCACTAGTACCTCTAGACAATAATATGTTTTTCAAATCTTGTATTTTCAGTGATACGTCCACGTAAGACCCTGATTTTATATTAAAAACAGAGCTTTGGACTATGCCATTTCCTGCTGAAAGGCAATAATTCTCTCCATATGTTCCCATACCTGGCGTGTCACGCAGTTTGGTGCTTACTTTCCCTCCATGTTAAAGAACAGTAGGAGTTTCAGCACGCAGGCTAATGTGCTGTATAGCTAAATACATATAAGGTCTCAAAGGCGAGACCGATTACATTGCAAATGCTTGTTTCTCTCTCTTCTAAGTTCTTACTTTAGATGCACCAATTTGAGTTGATGTGGTTATCTAGTCTTTCTTTCTTTCCACCTCTGTCTCTTACTTTTCTTCTCTGCCAGTAACACAGTCCTCCTTATTCTGTTACTATCATCCAAATTGCAACAATTTGTCTATGAATCCCTCTCCTTTCCTGCATTCTTTAAATAATTTGATGGGGCAACACTTGATGCCATCTGCAACTTAGTGCAATTCCCATTGTTGTAGTACATGGAGAAGGTGCAGTTTTGTTAGAGATTCCAGTTAATTATATTTCTAGCAACTGCTTACAAAAAGGAAAGTAATTATCTGTTGGTTAAAATTGTATTGTATAGATAGCAAAAGCTGAAAGAGCTTCAAAACCTTGATTGCTGCAATCTAAAAATTAATCATTCTTCTATGGATAGTATTATCAATGAATACACTTTTCGGAGCATGATTATGAGTGAATCAGAGGTTTCTGGAGACCCAAATAGAAGGAGCTTGCATAGTCCAAGCGGATCACAATTAACACTACAATAGCCCCTTTCAAACATTCTGGTGCCAGAGGAGGAGCAACCTTCCGAATGATTTTATTAGACCAAAGCACTTCACTTTGACTGCCTTGATAGGGGCGGGGGGATTCATGGACAGTTGATTGTCTAACTTGATTTCCCCGCTCTTAACAATGGCTGATGGGACAGGAAGGGCACCAACCACAGAGAGCTAGTAGGTCTATCCTGTGGTTGAAAATAAGCAGCTCAATCTTGTCAGCATTTAGCTTGAGGGAGTTAGTGCCCATTCAGTTCCAAATGAACTTTAGGGTAGATTGAAATTCCTGATAGGAGTGAACAATAAAATCAAGCCAGAAGATAAGCTCAGTCATCAACGTTGTTGTAGAAACCACAATCACAATTAGCCACCGCTGTGATAAATAGACAGATATAAATATTAAACAGCAAAGGAGATAATGCTGACCCTGGGGAGCACCATAAAGTGGTATTGGTCTTAGAAGAGGAGAACAGGCCTAGTATGGCCCAGCACTCAATGTTTCTTAAAACATTAGCAATATATCTTATGTAGTTCAAATCTAATAAATGAGGAGCAGATCACAGTCAAATGAAAAGTCATATGAGATACGTTATCCAAAGATGTCACGGTCTGATTTAATGAATCATCCTTTATTAACAAATACTTTTTTAAACATGATTTCCATTTGTAGCCAGTGCTAGCCAATTTAATTTTCTATAAATTTCTTCGGGGCTACAACAAAATCCATACATATATACATTCAAATTCATCTATATACACCTTCTTTAAAAGGAATGGATATAAACACTCAACTCGAATAATACTGATAAAATTTACACATCATCGAGCACCTCAATAGACAGTTACAAATAATATAATGTTTGGTTACCCCATCATTATATCACACTGTGGAAAGTGGACCATCAGCAGATGGTTTTTTTTAAGCAGAGTGCAGTGCCAACAAAACTGTGCAACAAACATGCCTTAAATTATAATTACACTTTGAATCCCTTACCATCAATTTAAATACATGATAGTAGCTCCACAAGATCATAAATATCCCATAATGTAACAATCTTATGCCAACAGCCATGAATAAATTAGTGTTAAATAAGATACCTTATGAGTACTTGTCCTCAAATTAGGTGGACGTCTCTTGTGATCTGTATACACATCATCTCCAAAGTATGGGCATAGCAGTGCAGCTGGTGCGCTCAGCGCGCGCACCCATGAGTCCTTCTATGCTTGGGGAAGTCAGGTTTCCTGTGAACCAAGTGACAGCAGCCAACACCACGGGCTCTCTCTCCTGAGCGGTGCTACCAGAGTTATCTCAGTTGTCAGTGCAGCTCCCAGCTCACAAAGAATCAGTAATGTAGCTTTACCCAGTGGGGGGCATCCTTTCTTCAGCAACCGACATGTCATTCAAGGCATCCCCATCAGTTCTCAATTCCCTCATAGTGCACGTTCAACCCACTGAATGTGGCCTCAGCCTCTGGTTCATGTGGCAGCGTAAATTATTTGGCCACAATGGTTGTGGCAGCCCCTCTGGGAACACAAGACTGCCACTGTACAGGATAAAATGGGTGCAGGCTCCTGTGGCACAAGCACCCCAGCCAAGATGATTCTGAGTTGAAGCACTTTTCCAAGTGGCAGTTGAACTGTTGGTCCCCCCTGGCATACGGGATCACTACAGCATGGTGGTATGGGCTTAGCATGCACTCAACACATGGCTCAGTCCACGGTGTTCCTATCCTGACATACGGGCGGCGACCTGATCGGTGCACAGGTAAATCCTCACATAGGAAGGCTTCACACAGGTTTCCCCACTGGACCTCACAACTTCCAGTGCTCTCTTCTCCACATAGGGCACACTGGTCTTGGTAAACAGGCCGGTAGGTACTCCAGGCTACAGGGCAGGTGGTCTCGGATTTCCTTACTGATGTCCCCTCATGCAGCACGGAAACTAGCAGGACTTTGCCCCTAGTTCTGATCACAGCCAGAAGTCTTGAAGAGCTTCTCCTTCTCACTCAGCCCTTCTAGATACTTGGAAGACGACAAAGTTTAGGATCCTAACATACCCTTCCAATAGTCCGTCCCCTGACATCAAAATGTAATTTAGAGGCCTAGGGCCAGATACACAAAGGTAAACTTACTCTTCTGTGTAAGTTTAGGATATTTTGCAATTCACAACCAATTTTAAGAGTAGTATCTTTATGACTGTGGAGTCTCTGCACTTGTGGCAGAGTCCGCACGTAAAAGATAGGCAGTCATAAAGATACTACTCATAAAATTGCTTTGTGATTTGAAAAAAAATGTAAACTTACAATAAAATGTAAGTTTAACTTTGTGAATCTGGCCCTGAGTTTTATGATGGGGTTCTGATTATTTTGAAGTTGCCACTTCTCTTTTTCTTCTTTAGTCACGAAGGTCTGTTTGTCAGAGCAGGCTAGACTCCAAAGCTGATTGCTCCACATCACGATTCATGAGAGTGGCTGGAGTTGATACGTGAATGTCATCCATAACGATATGTACATCAAATGGTGAATCCCAGACTTCCACTCCTACTCGCTATGATTCCCTTGTCAGCCCCATCTCCTTTCCTGAGATGTGACCAGGACTGTTCAGTGTGAGTTATCACTGGATCAAACAATCAATCTTTTAAAGGGTAAAGGGAGTCTCTCCTCCTTTCCTCGAGTGTGTGTTCCACCCAGCTCACAGAAATGCAGCAATACACAAATCTGTCTGGAGGGATTCTTCTCTGCCTCATGTCTTCACCAAGCAGGCCTGGGCTTCATAAAATGGTACCCAGGGTCCTCCTCATAAGGTATGATTGCCGGCACACTTACTTAGGTCCTGTAAAACTTGGCATAATTGGTGTGGTTTCCCCAGACATTTTACCTCTATCTCCTGTATTTTTTGATGCTGTGTTGGATTTTGTTTTTGCTGGCTTAGATGCTTTGGGCATTTTGCCACTGCTGATTAGTGTCAAAAGTGCAACTCCTACCTGTGTACATTTTTATTACAATAGGTTCTTCCTGATTGACATATTTGATTTACTGGTAAATCCCTACTAAAATGCACTAAGTGTACCAGAACTTATAAATCACCTGCTGCCAGTGGGCCTACAGCACTGGTTGTCCCACCCATATGAGTAGCCCTTAAAAAGTATCTCAGACTTGCCACTGCAGTATCTGTGCACAGTTTAGTTTTAAACTGCCATGTCGACCTGGCAAGTGCACCCACTTGCCAGGCCCTAACTTTCCCTTTTCTTACATGTAATGCACATCTATAGTAGGCCCAAGGTACCCCCATGGGCAGGGTGCAGTGTATGTGAAAGGTAGAATATGTACTGGTGTGTGTGACATGTCCTGATAATGAAATACTGCCAATTTCGTTTTTCACAATTGAGAGGCTATCTGCCCAATAGGATAATAGGGAGAAACCTTGTAACATATTAGAAGTATAACTTCCCATTGGGACAAGATGGAGAAATACAATTTAGGCTCTCTGAACTATGAATTTAATAACAAATCTTTTAGTAAAGATGATTTATTTTAAATTGTGTGTTTGAAAATGCCACTTTTAGAAAGTGATATTAACGTATAGAGTATCAGCTGCGGTGCACTCAGGTTAATACCTTTGATTCAATTTGAAAATAATAATCTACAAATTTATCTACGTGGGTGTGCTGTCTTTGTAGAGTGTATACCTGACCGCTAATTCTGAAAGAAGAGTTTATCTAAGACATCTAGTCCTAGACAAAGACTGCACTAACAAAAAAACGCTCTACCTAGAGTGTATACAATGTTATACTGTATTCTGTTGAGAACGATTATAAAACGATTACATCAGGTAAACAATAGAAACATTCTGCAGTTAACTGGTATAAATGTGCAAGAACATAATAACGTGGTTTCAATCCGACGTTATGCAATGCTTCTTTTATTCTAAAGCACGATTCATTGATGAGCCATGAACTTCATGTTAAATTGCATTATGATACAGGCTTGAAGATTATTGATCCCAATGCATTTCGGGTGTGACATACACCCTTCGTCAGGGGAAATCTGCAACAAGTACATATACAATGAATTAACAAATCAATCTGCTTAATCAAATTGTGTGATTACTGGCCTCTAATTTACCAGGAAAAAACAAGAGATTTAAAGGTATGATAAAAAGCTGAAGATATTAAGTATACTGCACAAAAACATCTCGATAAACTACATTGTATTGAAATGAATAGATGTGCCTTAGCAAACGTGCCTGGTAGAAAAAACCTAAAGTCGAAAGATCCAGAAAGGTGCAAGAAAATGTGGAATGAAAAAAACACACTGAGAGTAAATGAGAAAGTACCCATTCTGCCCATTCCAGTGAGCGAAGTGACAATCAATATAGATAGAGTAAATGTGCACTGTGCTGGGCCTATGTTGATTGTGCCCAAGACCAATCTTAGTAGTGGTACCTTCTCTCTCTCATCCAACCTTTACTGTAATGCCAGTGATGCTAGGCTCCGCTTAACGCTTGGAATATCTGCGAATTATAAAACTCAATATCTAAGTCCTCCAGCTATGTATGTAATAATAGATAGTAACTAGTCTAACGCTGAAATAACTGTCTCTCCTGACAATACTTAAAGCGGACACCAAGACAAGTCCTTGTTCAGTGTAAAAAACACCCAAAATTATCCTGTCAAGAAATGTGAAAGACTCTCAGTAATTCCACAATGAAAGTCCATATCACCCTTGTTCCTTATCACCAGAGTGACCAAAAGCGGTGCGTCTCACCTTCCAACATCAAAGTCAACTGGTGAGCATTAGAATGGGGATGTTCGTGAGGATCAAATTCTCAAATAAACAAAAATAACCATACATAAACGAGAGCATAACCAGAATAAAAAACCGGGGTCAATGCTCCCCGTTACAAGAATCCATTGCGCTGACACGAAACTTACTGTGTAACAACGTATGGTTATTTTTGTCAATTTTCAGAGTAGCGAGAATTTGATCCTCACAAACATCCCCATTCTAATGCCCACCAGTTAACTTTGTTGTTGGAAGGTGAGACGCAATGCATCATGGGATTGTGGCTGAGGAAACCAATGCAGCGCCGCCTGCCGCTGCCGCATTGATCACCACAGCATCCTGGATTTCCGCTTATTGCTCCTGTGCGGCAAGTTTTCCCGACGCATCAGTCGCAGACCAGAACCATCTTAGAGTCGACCCATCACTTCCCCCTATAGTCCGGATTAGATGCAGCACTTCTCCTGCATGCAAAAGAACTATTGCAGAACCTCCCCAAGGACTCAGGAACTGATGCATCTCTTTGTTTATCGATGCTTGCCTTGTCTGTGGCTGTTTGGCCTAGTAAAGTTTGATGCATCTACAGGTAGAATAACGCATCAATGGTTTTCTTTGGACCCAGTTTAGATAAAGATACTCTGTTCTCTAAACTGGTGTGGTGTCCATTTGTGCTGTTAGCACTGTATTACTCTGTGTTTTGAGTACAAATACATTATACTTTGGAATAGGCCTGTCTGCTCGTGCCAAGCTACCCGGGGGGTGAGCAGGGGTTATCTAAAGTGTGTCTCCCCCTTATTCTGACTAGAAGCAATGGTCTTTATTTGGACAAAGGTATCTACCTCTGCCAACTAGAGACCCCCCTTTCTAACAGGGCCTGATTACGAGTTTGGCGGTGCGGGAGCGGGACCACCTAGCCGCTGCAAAACCAAACCCATATGCGCATCACCTACCAGATTATGACTTTTTCAGTCACTAACAGGTGGTTCTTTGGCATTGAAATAGGCACTGCAATGGGAATTTCAAAGGCACTATCTGAACGCCATGGACGGTTGCAGTCCATGCCATTTAGATACAGGCATGCATGTACACGGGGGGCACAACATGTGCTCCCCTGCATGCACCCCATGGTCCAGAGGCAACCAGGGGCCCTGTAGGGCACCCTTTGCTTCCTCTCCACCACAGTTTTGATGGAAGAGGAACCGTCATGAAAACCATGGTGGAGAGGAAACTTGTAATATGGTTGGTGGGTCTGCGGCAGACCCACCAAGCATATTGCAGCCTCAAGACTGCTGCCACTGCCAGGTAATTCCGATCCCTGGCAGTTGTGGCAGTGCAATGGTGGTCCGACCGCTCTAGTTGTAAAAGGGCAGTTGGAAGACTGCCACTGCTGCGCTTCGGTAAGTTTGGCGGTTCTTGGACCACCAGACACGTAAGAAGGCCCACAATGGGCATTCATAGCACACTTACTGACTTGCACTGTTACTTCCATTCACTGTACAATTACAAGTGCACTTGCATTCAGTTCACTCACTCAGTCTGCATGCCATGTTCAGCACTAAAGCTATTCAAAAGTGTGCAGGTGTGATATTTACAAACACACAATCTTTTAACACACACACTCACCATGTGTGCACTGCAAAACACTTCACCTTTCATGTTTTGTACTTCACAAACATCTTTCATCTCCTGTATTCCTCACAGGCAAACATACACTCAACACATGCACTAATCCTACATATATAATACCCAGTACTGCTCTGTCCCTGTACTGTACCCTTTCCAGGCACACATACAGCCAGCACAGTCACTACTTCTATGTTGGACAGCACTCCACAACTACCTGATGCATACCATGGGTTAGTCAAGCACACCGCTGCAGAACCTTTAAAGATGTGAGTGATCCTGTAGACCTTACTCCAGTGCAGGGTAAAAAGGACCAGTTCCTTACTACTGATCACTACACAGTTTGCGGCCACAACCACGCTCATGCTACTTAACATCCGTTGAATGTGGTAGCCTTCCAGAATTTTGAGGGTAGAGCTTTGGACACACCTCCTGAACCAACAAGACCACAATCCGTGGGTCAGGCGTATGTCATGAGGCACACACATGATCGCTGTTTACCTATACTAAACAATCAGCATTCAGAATCCAGACAGCAGTACATTTGGGCACTACGTGCAGGATACAAGTCATCTTACCATGCAGAGGATTTTTCTGTGCCAAAAGGCCAAATTACAGTTGCCAGAGGCACCCGCAAGAGCAAAGAGAACATGCTATAAATTAAATTTAAAGGATAACAGGATTCTGGAAATTGAGAGGAAGATGTAGACTGCCAACTTGTGTGTATACTTACTTGGTTGAGCCCACAATTTCCAGGGCAGCTGAAGAAGTGAGAGTATTTAAGCCCAGAGTTAACATGCAGAGGTTGCCTGACTGTATGGCTTACTGGTTTTTCACCATTATTTCTCTCATTCACTCTCCCCTTCCTGGTACCTCGTGTTTAGTGGTGTAGGGCAGAGTTTTTGTCATTTGCTTGTTCTTATTTCCCTTCCTATCATCCTGTCATTCATGTTTGTTACTGAGTGTGGAGCTCATTAAAGAACATTACTCAATGGAGTCTGGTGTGAAGTGCTTTGTATTTTCTACCGGGGCCACTACCTCCTTATTTATTACTTGTTTCTGATATTTATGAATATAACTATCTCCCTCATTCTATAGACTCACCTCAAGTTTTAAGCTTGCCACCTCCTTACTGAATCCAAGAAACAGATGTTTGACACATATCTCTCTATAACTTGCTTCCCCTTGTCACATGGACCATAAGAACATTGTTGTCTACTTTAAGTTAGCATGAGCATGCTGCAGATTGCCCGCTGCTTTGCACACGTTACTATGAGACTTTATTTTTGCAATCGTCTCTATTAACATTTTCACACAAGAACCCATTGCTGTGTTTACACTCTGCAGGTTCCTGGGATTTTGTCTGAACAATGTGGGCAAGGTCTAACAACAATGCCCATTGTTATTTTTTTCTGGCCAGTTCGTAGCACCTAGACAAAACATACCGATGCAGCTGTTATTTGGGCCAACATACTTTGGTTTTATTGGAATACACAAATAGGTAGCACACACTTGGAGAGGAACCTTTCCAGGTACAACAGCGAGACAGTACCTATGATGTATATCTACCTTCTATAGGCAGAGGTATGGGGTCTGCAGATAATGCCTAGAGATCTTCAAATATATAATAATACTATTTCTATGGAAGGGGAGGGAGGTTAGGCTATACTGTCCTTTCACAAGGCCTGGGCGGCAAATTCTGTTCCGCTAGCGGAAATTGGGTAATTTTGCATTCCATGGAGAACGCGGAATTGCCAAACATTCCGCAATCCGTGGCTTCACGGAATTTTTTGCTTGTTCGCACTTTCAAAATGCATGTTCGCAAGATATTTCTCCCCTAACACGCAAACTGCGTTCGCGAACAGGAAAAAAGCACAGCGGATGGGTGGAACAAGCAATTCCGCATGTTCGCGGAACTTTTGCGTGTTCGTGGAGATTTTTTACCGTTTCGCGGAGCTTTGCGAAGCACGACTACGCAAATTCCGCCCACCCCTACTTTTCACCATGACATCTCCTTTCATGATTTATGGACTAACTGCTATGCTGACCGTACTTGTATTATGCATTTTTCTGCTTGTTGTGGCACATATACTGCATCATATAGCATGTTAGTTAAAATAAATATTTTAAACTTGTTTGTGTCTCTGTCAGATCTTATTGTGGACAAGTACAAGAGTGCGAGTGAAAGTGTGTGTCTTTCTAATGCGATTACAGAGTCAAGAAGATTGATAGGCTTTGCAACAGACCTGTCAAATACAATGGGGCAGACAAAATGCTGCCTAATGAGAAAAATCAGGGGCTTCGCAACAGATTATACGAGCAATTGTTGCCTCTGACGTTCACATGAATATGCCATCTTCAGGTTTACAAAAATATTTTCATAGCAAAGATTACACGTATTTTTTGTACTGGAAAGAAGAAGTCACCATCTCTAAAGTTACTGCATTCTATGAAGATATAAAATATGCCATTTTGGAGGGATTGAGATTTGGCAAAAGGAATTTCAGATTACACTTTTGATCTGTTAATCTCTGCTCTACTGTGAAGCTAAAACAATCTTTTTTAAAAAATAAAGAACTTGTGGATATATGTTTAAACAGAAGATGAACCTCAGTACAGAACATAGGGAAACTAATGTATAGGACTATCTCTGGATGCTCTATCTAACACTAAGCAAAGCGGGGAAAAAACACCTGATTCTTACTATCACTAGTGTGGTGAAGCTTGACTCAGCCTAATTAAGGGCTGAAAACATCAAACTCCACCCAACACTATGAAACACTGGCTTAAACAATACCTGAATCAGCTTAACAAAGGACTAGAAATACCAAACCTTTTAGAGTTTTCTGCACCCTACAATGATGAAGCCTTCATTAGTTAAAAGATAAGCTTGAGGACCTTATGCAATCAATCTAGACCACAAATGAACTTTTAGTGATGGCTTAGGGCTCCAGGGAAAAAATAAAGGAAGAGGGAGAATCACCATTACTAGACCACAGCATTTTGCGTGTGGGATTTGAGGCCCTATAGCCTGCTTGCCGACATCTATATATATCTGCGTTGATGTTTATCATACTATGAGTTTGGTTGATAGTGGATATTAAAAACCAATACTAACCTCCATCTTTATAAGGAGTATCTAAAAGACACCAAGGAATATCCAAGAACAATATTTTCCTTGAAAGTAGAAGAGTTATCTTTAATTTAACCACTGGTTTGTTGCCTCATTTACCCCAACTTGCGATCGTGTGGACAGATAACAGAATGTAGGTAAATTAATTTGAACTTTTGTACAATAAAAATGCAATTCTCTAAAGAACAAATGGATGTTTATGCAGTCCCAACTTAGGGAAAAGTCAGAACCAAATAGTGGAAAGAAAAATAACATTGGTAAAAAGATATAACAACATTTGAAAAGATTCATTGACTGAAATATAGATAACCCGGACACTTTCCAGACAGTACAATGATAAATTACCACAACATGTGTCTGAAAGCATAACCAAATGCACAGACCATGAGCTAGCTTTAAGAGGACAATATTGAACAGAAGTCATTTCAAAGAGATGTGCGATGGCATTCTTGCTAGAGTGGAAGTGCCTCTTTGCATTGTTTTGGAACAAGCAAGTAAGTATTCCTTAAAAAAAGGAAATAACATTTTGTATGAAACACCTTTTGAATGAAAACAAAAGATGCAAGAATATTTGGTTATTTAAAAAAAAAAAGTTCCTTGGTGAACACAATGAAGTCAGTTATGAATGTCTGAGTGATCTTAGTTGATGTCTGAGATATAGTTTGGGGCAGGGTTCTCCAACCTTTTCTCTAGTAAGAGCTACTTCTGGTCAGTGAAAATCGTCGTGAGCTACTAAAGGCCAAGCAACTTGAGAGATGACCCACGCCCACTTTCATTGACTTTAAGCCTAATTTCTTCTGAGCCCTCACTGTCATTTGAACAAAAGGGGACACACTACCTCTTTTGAAGTGACAGACAGCCGCAGGTTGTGCTACCTGAAGCAAAAACTTGTCTTGATTGGAAGCATTCCTGGAAAGTATTACAAGCTCCTGTGGGATACAAGCCTATGACCTCCTTTTGTGATCCTCAATCAATGTGTCCACACACTGCAAAAGTTAAACCTCAACATATATTCCTTACCAAATGTGATTTATTGAAGTCTAGCTTAGATGTGTAGTGGATTCGTTTTTAAAAAAGAGACTTATTTTTGTGAGAAAAACCTCAATTATTTCTCCTTCAACACAAGTTTCAAAATGTTCCATCCTGGTTAAGATTTAAATAATTTGTAACAAATATGATTCAGCCCTTGATCTACCCCCTAAAGGGCAAAAAGACCACTAGGAACCAGAGAATATGTTGGTTTTTTTATACATAGGGATGGTGGCTACCCAGAATGGGCATGCCAATGCCCCCAACCTCCAAAATATTAGCCACAGTCTTTTGAGCCATTTCCTGTCACAGTCAATAGGCCTACCCATACCAGTGAGGTACCATTTTTATTGGAAGACGTGGGGTAATGCTGGGTGAGTGAAAATGTATGGCTCCCCACAGAATTCTGAACTCTCCAATACAGAAATGTGAAGAAAATGTGTTTTTTTCTTTGCAAAGTTTGAGGTTTGCAAGGGAATCTGTGTAACAGAACCTAGTGAGTGCCATACGTTTTACCACATCCTTGATTTCCCTGGGTGTCTGGTTCTAATTTTTGTTTATGTGTGCTAGGTTTCCCTAGGTGCCGACTGAGCTAGAGGCCAAATCCACAGCTAAGCATATTGCTAAAAAAGGGTCCGATTTTACTTGAAAAATGTGATTTGTCCACGTTGCATTTTGGACTGTTTCCTGTCATAGGCACTAGGTCTACCCACACAAGTGAGGTACCATATTTTATTTTATCAGAGTCAGAGGGATCATAACATCTTACAGAGTTAAGTCAAATATCGATACATATCATTACATTCTGTACTTAAAAAGAAAAAAAAGAAAGAAAAAGGGACACACATAAGAAGAAAGAAAAAAAATAAGTAAATAATAAGTATTCACAATGCCTATATCAATACCGTTCTCAAGCCTTCGTATCATGGATAAATGACATCCATTGTAGACTGGACCAGATCTTAACCATTCTCAAAACTCACCTGGGTCAATGAGCCTTAGCTATTGACATTTCACACTCATACATTTGTCATAGTAAAGACCAGTATTCGGCAGCTCTAGGTGGTATTACCCCACCCATGCCCTCACAAAGCGCAAGCGCACACTAGCTGTGATGATTGATGTCAAAGATTTAAGACTATGATTGTCCCCACTCTGTAAACCAACTAATATCTCTTTGTTAGTTAAACTAAAGTTCAGCCCCATCTGTGTAGATAGCAGTCGGAAAGTACTATCCCAAAATTCTTTAAGGGCTGGACATTCAATAAACATATGTACAATGTCTGCGGCCTAGAGATTACATTTTGGCCAATGTACACGTGGTGAGTTCGAAGAGGATGTCCATTTAGAAATACGTTCCGGTGTACAATAAAACATATCTATTGTTTTAAACTGTTGCAGTTTGAGGTACACAGAAACTATTGCTTGATTGAGTGTTTTCTGAGCCTTTTTTAATTGTGATCCTGTTATTGCTAATCGCAGGCTCCATTTTGCCACAATTTGTACATGATCATCTTCACTATGCGACATAAACTCCAGATAAATGTTACCTATGCCGCATTTTGAAGATTGATAGAGTAGAGTATAAACTCTGGAGATCTCCTGGTTGTTATTAAATTCGCAATTGTGGATAAGATAGTCCCTGACTTGGAGATATTTAAAAAAGGATCTTTGCGGTAAACCAAATGTTTCCTGTAGCGCAGCAAATGATCGTACTCCCTGACTATCATACAATTGTCCCAACTTTTGTAGCCCTCAATCTCCCCAGCACGCCCCACATTGTCATGAAATATATTGGAGAGAATTTGATTACCCCACAGTGGAGTAAGCTTGTGGATAGTTTGCAGAGAGAACTTACTACATATTGCACGCCAAACTTGAACCACATCCCGAATTACCTTAAATACTACCCTTTTTAAATGGTTGGGATCTGTAATTTTATGCATTGCATATCTAACATCTGGTCCTAGTGCTAATTGATAACCAGCTGTGCTCTCCCTTAGGCAATCCCTGTTCAATAAGCCCCAAATTCGGCCGAGAAATGCAGCCCAAAGGTAAAGTTTAAAATCTGGCAGTTTGAATCCTCCCTGCTCATATGGCAATTTCAAATACCTAATCGCCCGTCTGGCTTTCCTGTGTCCCCATATCAAACTCCCTATAGCTCCTCAAGTTGCCTAAACAACACTTCTAGTATCCGCAGTGGTATGGAACGAAAAATATTGCACCTATCCCATATACTCAGAGGGAGACGGTGCCATTGCTGTAGCTTGGCGCTGACTAATTTTAGTAGCGGCTAGTAATTGAGGGCAACTATACTTTCCACCCTGCTACTTAACCAAACCCCCAAGTAGGTAGCAGTATCAGTAACTCCCATAACTGGCAGAGGTGGAATATGCGTTTCATTGTTCAGGATTGTTTGCGTTTTCAGTAGATTAAGCTTGTGCCCCGAGAACACCCCAACTGTTTCTGCCTCCTTAGAGATACAGTTCATCTCAGTACATGGGTTGGTGGCATATACAGCAATATCATCCGCATATGCAGCTATTTTAACCTCGACCCCATGCAATATTAATGAATCTTTGTCCTGGTTTAGCAGCAAGTGTTTAATATAGAGTGCAAAACATAACAGGGATAGCAGATATCCCTGTCGCGTGCCCCTAAATATGGAATATGAAGAGGAGACTTTGCCACCCAATACAATTATAGCTCTTGGCTCGGTATATAATTTCTGCACCAGGGCAATATACTGGTCACCAATGCCAAGGGCTCCCATGGTCAAGGTGACTCTATCAAAGGCCTTCTCTGCATCTAGCATTATCATGCCCATTTGTTCTTGCATTTTACCAGCAACATCATAGGCAGAGTTTGCAGTATCAATATGAGCCGTGTCTCTCTTCCAGGCACAAACCCATGTTGTTGTTTAGAGACTAACTCAAGCATAAAAGGGGCATCAGCGTTTTTCAGGGAAATTGGATGGTAAGACCCTCTATCTTCCGGTGGTTTACCCTTCTTAAGATAAACAGCTATGTTCCTTACTCCCCATGATGCTGTGGCTCCCCCACCACTGTATATGTAGTTTGTCAGCTCTAGAAATTCAGGGGCTAGGATATCTATGTATAGTTTATACAGTTCCAAAGGGATAGTATTGTCCCCCGCAGCCTTCCCTGCTGCTAGATTACTCATTGCCTTCTCCACTTTACCTATCTCCACCTTTGCATCCAGTATGAAAGATTGAATGGAATTTAACCAGGGGATCTGACGCTCAGCTAAATAATTAGCTGCAGCCTTACATTCAATAATACCTGGTTTGCTATATATCCTTTGATTGAAAGAGGCAAATTAATGAGTGATGAGCTGAGGACGCTTATATACAACTCTGTCGTCACCTGCTATGCATTGATTTGCACTACGTGCCTTCTTATCTGATGAGCCAGAACCCTTCCTATTTTCTCACCATACTCATACTGGTAGACTCTAGTCTTATGATATTTAGCCCCCACATTTACAAGGATCCCACAATTAACCATTTGACGTCTCTCCCTTAACTTTAGATATATAGGGGCATATTATCAACAAACTGAGATAAATATCGCAGAGCGCGCTTAGCGTGTTTAATTCTATCACCAACTATCACTGGATTTCCTCACCGAGTTAGTGCGTTATTATCAACGCTTATCTCAAAGGTGATAGGAAATCCAGCGATAGCAGCAAAAAACGGGAATAGCGTGGGAAGCCGTGTTAGTGTGTTCTCCCATGCTGTTTTACCCAGGAAAGCCTACTTTGCATGTCATTAGCGATGGCGTGCAGGGCTATATAAAAACGGCAGCCATCGCGCAAAAACAAGCGACGGATTAGCGTGAGCTTGTTTATAGTGCGATGGAAATTTCGCCGCTTCTTCGGCTTTTAAAGCTGAAAAAGCGGCGATGTGGCCCTTGATAATATGCCCCATATTCTGTTCCAAGAGATCACCTGCATGGGCTGCCTGTGCATGTTGCATTTCCAAATCTAGACACTCCTGTATTTGATTTACTTCCTGTTGTCTATTTCTATTTTGCTTTAAAATAAACTGAAGTGTAACTCCCCTGATGAATGCTTTCATACAGACTCACACAGTGGATGGGGATGCAGTGCCCTTGTTAGTCTGGATTTATTCAAATAACAAATCTCCTAAATATCATAAAAATTCCAGATTGTTGAGCAGATGCCATGGGAAAGGGAAAGACCGAGTTTCTAGCCGATTGGTAGAAGGCAGCATAATCGCATCATGGTCTGATACAATCTTCGAACACAACTCTAGCTTTTCCGCCTCTAGCGCCTGTTCCCTTGCTAACACCATATCAATTCCCGGATATTGATTAGGTGGTATGAAAAGATATGTATAACCGGGTACTTGGGGATGAAGCATTCCATACCTACTGAAGAATAAGATAAGTGATCTTTGTTTGGTTGGGTTACATTAAGGAGCAGCTACCTGCCCTTAGATATATATATATATAGCAAGAGGTATTCACCTTTTGTGATAATCCCCAGGGAGGACATTTTTGCCCTGAAGAAAGTCCAGAACCTGCTAAGGCCAATTTTTCGGACTGAAACATGTTGGTACTAGGGTCAAAGGACCACATAGTTTTTGAATTTTAATATTCCCTGCGGCACCACTAATAAAGGGATACCGGGTTCTGTAGGAGAATGTTTAATCTTTATACACCCTGGCCATTTCTTCCTTAGTGCTCCCTGAAATATGGTTGAGCACACCCTGACTTTTAGGGTAAACCCGATAATAAAGCATCACACTACTTGAGTGTGTGAGGGTTATTTTAACATAAGGAATTGCTTCCTTTCCCACCATCTAGTGGGTAAAAGTGGAAAGGTATCTTTCATTTTTCCCACTCAGTTGTGCTTTCAGACGTTGTCTAGTAGCCCGTGGGGTACTTGTTGTGGCAGATGATGGAGAATTCTCCACACATCCCTTAGCCTATGTAGCCTCATTAGTTCTAACTTGAGGCTCTAGTTTTACTCATACGAATACTAGGGGGTCCATTAGGATGGTGGGCGGATTGCCCCCGCCGGGCCTGTGACAGTCACTGCCGGCCCGGTGGGGGCGATCCGCCCGCCATCCACACAGCAAAGACCCCCCGCCATAATATATTGGCTGGGGGGTCCACCGCTTTTCTGCTGGCCGCCGTGGAAAAGCATATGGTCTTTGCTTTGGGGGTCCGTTGCGGGCCCCCTGTGTAGAAGAGGGTGAGCGGGTGCACATGGGGTACCTATGGTAAACGCCCTCATTGCCTTGCACTACGTGGCAGCAACATGTGGTGCCTGCCATGTAGTGCATGGCAATGATGTGCACAGCCCTTTTCCATTGCGGGCAGGTCCGCAGCCAGCAGATCCACCCGCAATGGAAATGGCACAGGATACGCCCGTAGTGTGGCGGGCGCATCCTAATGTACATGGCGGGACCGCCGCAGCTTCGGTGGGCGGTACCGCGCTCCGTTATAGTCCGCCCGCCATCGTCATAGGCCCCTAGGTTGGTGATTAGTAGAGTCTTTTGTGTAATCCATGACACAGTTAAATTCCCCCATTATTATGGGCTCCACTTCCCACTCCAACAGCTCCAGGTTCAGAAAATCAAATATGTCAGGTTCATCAAAGTACAGGCCTTAGACCACACAAATAATGTACCTTTGTGTATTGATCGTCAACTGTGCGATAGCCCATCTCACTCTGCTGTCTAAGGAGGTTTTAGCAATTTTTACTGCCAGATTTCTATTTTTCATTATAGCCACCCCTCGAATCGAAGTTGTCTGGGATGTACAAGCTATTCTGTCGTAACCCAACTGATCCAGTATTTGCTGGTCTTTATGTGCTAAATGAGTTTCTGTCAAGCCTAGTATATGCAGTTTATAAATTGCAAGTTCCTCCCGAATTAACTGCCTTTTATGGTTTTGATTAGGTCCTGCTACATTCCCACACATAAATCTCATCTCTGGCATTGTGTGATTTTAACCTTCCTTGTGGGATTTTCCCAGCCCTATTTGTCCCGCAGTGTCCCATCCTTACTACTATTACAGTGGTTCTTGTGCAAATGTTCTGATCCATCTGACTCTATAACCGCATCTTTCCTGAAAAGGCATAAGTGATAAATTCTGTTCCTGACAAACCCCCCTTCTCCTTCCCCAATCCCTCCCCTTGTCTGAAGAGGGAATCACCCACCCCTAGACTTACCAGCTGGTGTGGCAGTCTTTTGGGAGTGCCCCCTCCCTGGCCCTCTCCCGCTCCCCTCCCCGTCCTCCACTAAGCATACATGCTAGCCAATGAGAAAGAAAAAGCGCAAGGTCAACATTGAAAAGGAAGTGTCATTAGCCGAAAAAGTATTGTCAGACAGGTAGCGGCCTTGTATCATCAAGCCCCTGGCTCAAAGATTTAGAGGCTTCAGTTTCTGATTGGAATATTTGCTGATGCCCATCTTTAAAGACTTTGAGGCATGCAGGTTCTTGCAAAAGCACCTGTGCGCCCACGGCCTTGAGAGAGTCTATGAGTTGGCTCATCTTCCACCGTCGGTCCATTGTTACCTTGCATAAATCTGACCAGGTCCATATAGTCATTGATTCGACCTTTACCAGTGCCCTTGACCATGCCTTAAAGTAAATAGCTTGTCTAAGCAAAAAAATGCCCACAAAGATAAGAATAGGGCAAGGATGTGCTTGAACCCTCTCCTTCAGCACTAATGGCAGTCTATGCACCCTTTGAATCTTTGAGTCCATGTCCCAATCTGACAACTCTGGGAGTGCCTTCTGTAACAGATTAACTATAAAAGATCTTGGGCACTGCCTTCTCTCCCCTCTGGTATACCAAACAGCCTCAGGTTGTTTCGCCATTCTCTGTTCTCCAAGTTCTCCAAGTTCTCCAGTTTGCTCTGGTGGGAGAGAATAAGTTCACTTTGTTCCTTAGCTACTTTGACAGAAGCCGCCCCTATTTCTTCCACACTAGAGTCTCTTTGATGTAGTTCTGTGAGGTCTGTTATTAACACGGCTACTTTATAGGAGACATCAGAGAGAGCCTGGTGTAATGCTGCGTTATCCGCCTTGACTTGGGCATAGTGCTCCCGGGCCTCCTCGCATTGAGTCTGCAGGTATTGTAAAATCGTCAAGAGAGTGGGTTTACTAGTGCATGATATGTCTGGTCCAGTCCCCCCTGAAGGACCCCCAGTTTCAGCAATTCCAACACCGTGGTAAGAGGATTGAGGATGTGCTATCCCCTAGCCACAACTGGATTGGCATTTAAGCCTCCATTCCTACAAGGAATCAAATTACTCCCGCTTTGTGTATAGCTCATCCCCTGGGAGGGTAGTGTCGAGCTGGTGTTTGATAGTCGTGATATCATGGCTTTAACCTCCCCTTCTGAGATGACCCACTTACGAAGGAGACTATCCTTAGCACCAGTCATTGATTGAGTTGACACCCATGTAGTCAGATTGAATATCACTGCGCTGGTTGAATCCTTTTTTTTAGCACCTTCAACCCCTTTGATACAAGCTTGTCTCTTGCTTTGAGCATTGTAGTCTGGGACTTCAATATCTTTCAAGGGCCTCTTGCCTGCCCCTGCTTCTTCTCCCGTGCTATGCTCCCCATAATTGCCATCATTGCTCAAAAGTGGCTCAGATGTACAGCCAATTATGCCTCCGGTCCCATGCTTTCCGCTGCTACGCTAGCAGTGGTAACCAGAAGTAAAGTCTCCAGGTTTTTGAGCCCCGTGCAGTCTCATCCTTCTCAACTCTCTCAGCCCATTGCTCAATTTCTATTGGAGATGCTGTTCCGCTGCTTGCCGTATCTGCATACCGCATATTGGCAGTAACATGTTCAATGTGAACGGTAATTTTTACAGTAGCTCTTTTAGCATCCGCTATTACCGCCTCCTGGGGTGCTGCTAGTAGGCTGCCCTCTGAAGACATATCTGTGTTGCTGTTGCCATTATCACCACTATTGCCACTATTACCGTTGACCCTATCAGCGTCCTGTTCTTTCTCAGGAAACGTATTGAGATTTCCACTCCTGGGGGCTGATATTGTGCTTGCTGCAGATGTTCCCTTGTTATCCTGAACAGCCTGCATAAGCGTTTCTGCCAGTGCCTTATTGAACAGCCCCTCTTCCCTGGATTGACAAGCTTGAATTATCTCAATTGAGCCCCCAGACTGCAACAGCCTCATCATGTGTTGTACAACACATGATTCTGATGATTTACCAGCCTCTTGGTATTCTCTAATTGTTTCAGCTTCAGCCTCCCCCAAAGATACTATTGCTGCACTACGGCAGCCTTGACCACCACGGAGTGCCGTTCCTCTTGGAGGACCCATCCCTGGTTTCCGACTCAGCCTCAGTGCCAAGCCGACCTGCCAGCGTGCTGACCCTACCTGCTTCAGCAGCCTGCATGAGTCCGTTGCTTTCTCTTGGCTTCTCCAATTATCTCAGCGCACTCTTCCTTCTCCTTCTCGAGCAGCATCTGTCATTGTCCCTGACTCTGGACCCGCTCTTCGCTGTTCTTCAGTAAGTCTATGGGGCAGAGGTTGCAGGGGGTGGGAGCCGCAGAAGGCAGGTCGAAAGAGCACTCACACTGGTGGCATCAGTCTGCCATCTTCCCTCCAAAAAGTGCTGGTACCATTTGTATCAGAAGACATAGGGAAACACAGAATAGTAGAACAAGTTTTATCACCAATTGACTTTCTTTGCATTTCTGTCTTCCAATTGTAAAACAATGTGTAAAAAAGTAGTCATTTTGAAAAATGTCCTCTAATTCACATGCTAGTAGGGGTACCCACAATTTTGGATATGTGCAAATAACAACTGCTTCTAAATTCTATATTTTGTTCCCATTTCAGAAGTATATTGGTTTCCTTGATACCTATTTTTCACTCTATATTTTACCAAATGAATGGCTAAATATCTGGTACACAATGAAAAACCATTGCAAGTTGCTGCTCAATTTTTGGCTCTGGGTACCTCGGGTTCTTTGTAAAGTCCTATATATCCTCACAACCAGAAGGGTCCAGCAGATGCAACAGTATATTGCTTTAAAAAGTCTGCCATACTTAGAAACTGTTACAGGTGAAAATGTAGGTACAAATGACAGGGTTTTTCAACTGTTATTTTTTGTAGGAGAACCTTGAAGGATCTACATAAATGACCCCTGTTTGACCTGGTACCATTGGTGTGAGTCTCCCTTCTGCATTTTCTGATTGCCGCCTCTGTTTTTGATATGTTTTGATGGTTTAGATGCTTTGGGCACTGTGCCACTGCCATTCAGTGCCACAGTGCAAGTGCTCCCTATGTTAAATTGATGTATTGATTACTGACTCCATGATTGGGTTATTTGATTTACTTGTCAGACCCTAGTACAGTGCACCATGTGTGCCCAGGGCTTGTAAATCAAATGCTGCTGGTGGGCTTGCAGCACAGGTTGTGCCACCCACAGAAGCAGCTTGTAAAGTGTGTCTCAGGTCTGCCATTGCAGAGCCTATGTGCTGTCTGTCACTGCCATGATGACTGACCAAGAGCACCCACTTGCCAGTCCCTAAACCTTCCCATATCTTCATATCAGACATGCCTATGGTAGGCCCAAGGACAGGGTGCATTGTAAGTATAAGATAGGGCATGCCCTGGTGTGTGTGGCATGTCCTAATAGTGAATTACAGCCATTTTGGTTTTTCACTATTGCAAGGCTACCTGTTCCCTATAGGCTAGAATGGGCAGTTTGATTATTACATATTATAATACTAACTGACTCAGGGAACTAGGTAGAAATTCGAGTTTAGTATGCCTGAACTCAGAATGATAAAATACATCTTTTAGTGAAGTTGATTATAACATTCTGTGTTTGAAAATACCACTTTTAGAAAGTAGGTATTTTCTTGCTTAACTGTCCAAGCCTGCCTCTGCTAGGTTGTGTATTGTGTGTCTGGTTCTGTGAGTGACAGGGGCTGGGGATTCCAGGGGAGAGGGTGAGTCAGCACAGGGCTGAATAGGAAGATTTGCATGTAGATGGGTGGGAGGAGTTGCACTTGGGACCTGAATAGGGCTGTGCCTTCCCTCCACAATGCTGGCTCCACCTCATGTGGTGTGTCGGATGTCTCTGCCCTGCACTCTGAAAGGAAAGAAGGAGTCAGGCAAACAAAAGTGCTCCAAGACTGACCAGAACTGGTCTTGACTAGGCAAAGGCCTCTCTGCCTTCAGAGAACAAAGAGAAAAGTAGTATAAATATGGGGACCCAAACCACAAGACTTTAGATCACTTCTGGAACAACAAGAAGAAACCTCTGCCAAGGAGAAGAACCAAAGAAAGCTGTAGGAGTGGACTGCCCCTCTGCCAGTGTGCTGTGTTGCTGGGTTGGCCTACAGTGGTGTCTTTAGTGCCAAGGAGAGGAGAAGGAACTTTGGGGCAGATTTACAAGAAAGTGACGCATCTGTACAGATGCGTCACTTTCCCTGAGCCACCCTTAGAAACCCTTGCGCCACCATAGATGAGCCGTATTTACAATACGGCGCACTATGACGCAAGGATTGACAGATGCGTCAGAAATTCTGACGCATCTGTTGGCGGAAACGTCACGCATTGCTGGAGTCGTGTCACAAGCACGACGCAACTCCAGCAATGCGTGTTGAGGCCTGTTTCCACTACACTGCGTCTCTACTTACGCCTGCTTCCAGCAGGTGTAAGGTTTTGACGCAGTGGCGTCCTAAAAGTGGCGCAGTGAAATCTTGTAGATTTCACTGCGTCACTTTTACGAATCCTTCCTGTGTGGGAACACCCACCCTGCATACATTATACCTCATGCAGGTATAATGTGACTCAGGGCTTTACAACGTGATGCATCTCCCTAGATGCGTCACATTGTAAATAGGCTTCATTTTTTGCGCCGCCATTGCGTCAAATAAAGTGACGGAATGGCGGCGCAGGAAGGCACAAGGGGCTTGTAAATCTGCCCCTTTGTGTGTACTTCATCATCTTGCAGAATATTTCTCCAAGGGCTTGAACTTGTGCGTGCCTCCTGCAGAAGTCTCAGGGACAGCAGACTTCACCACCAGCTCCCCTCTGAATTTCCTTGCTGGGAATTCTATCTGCAGAAGCCTGCGTGTCGCTGGGAGCTGGAAGCGCGACGCAAAGAGAAGAAGCGTGTCGCCGCCACAGCTGTAATCATCACATCGCCGGAGAAGCGTGACGCCGCCGCATCTCCCAGAAGAGTGCCTTAGTTGCAGCTGTCTGCTGTCGTATCACCACAAAAGCACGTTGCAACTGTGAGGGTCACCGTCGCATCATCCGAGAAGCGTGTCGCAGGGTCTGTCGCGGCTCCAAAGTACAGAGTCACCGCAAGGCTGCCAGGGCATGTCGCATCATCTCAACGTCTTCGCATCAAGGGCACCATCTTATCGCATCGCACCGGATTGTCGCATCGCATCAAGACACCATCTAGCTGCATCGCAACCGGGCTGTAGCACGAGAATCTACGCATCGCCTCCTCACCGGTAAGGATCAAGACACATCCCCTACTCTGTGCAAGCATTGAGGCGCGACGCATCGTCTCCCCCCAAAGCAAGGAACCGACGCATCTCCAATGCTGCAAGCCTTTTGTTTATTTTGCATTACGCATCCAGGTACTTTTGTGAGAACTGTGTCGCATTTACCAACAACTTGAACTAAGCTAATTCTACCATCTTTAAGTCAACTTTAAGTACAGTATTGTGGATTTTTGTCGTTTGTGGTCTTGTATTAAGTCTATATAAAGAATAATTATTTTTATAAAACCTGTGTGGTGTCCATCTGTAGTATTTTCACTGTATTACTGTATATGTTCACAAATGCTTAACACACTACCGCTGAGATAAGCCTGTCTGCTCGTGCCAAGCTACCAAGGGGGTGAGCAGGGGTTGTGCAGTAGTCTAATCCCCTTTTCCTGACTTAGAAGCAAGGGTCCCTATTTGGTCAAAGGTACCTACCTCTGCCAACTAAAGACCCCCAGTTCTAACATTGGTGGTCAGTGGTGAGGATTTGAACCTGCATTTGTGACTCATATACAGTTATTGGTGTACACTACTAGTGAGTGCAGACCAAATGCGACCACATACTTTTTGGGTAGAATTTTGTTTTCCTTGGACTGTTATTTTTTCCTGAGAACTGCCAATTCTTACTGCCATGAGTAGACCAGCATCTGTTACATCTATGGATCTAGATTTTGAGGAAGATAGATTGGAAACCTACACTTTGAAACAGCTCAAGCAACTCTGCAAGAAATGTAAAGTTGCTACACCAGGCATCTCTAAAAAGGATGACTACCAAAAGGCGCTGAGGGCCTGGGTAGAAGCAAGAAATGCCCCTGAGTCAGTGGTGGAGCCAGCTGGGGATGCAGATAGGCAACTGGATAGGCCAGTGTTTCCAGCCAGGGGAGGGGTGCCGTCCCCACCTGGCAGTAGTGTCTCTTCCAAAGACCTGTCCCCCAGAGAGTTGGAAGACAGGGAGAGAAATAGGGCACACAAGATGGAGATGGCTAAGCTTAAGATGGAGGGTCAGAGGGAAATGGAGAATAACAAGTTGTCCTTGGAGAGAGAGAGAATGAGAATGGAGCATGAGAGGATGTTGAGGGAGTTAGAGATCAAGGCAAAGGGCTTAGAGATCAATCCCTCTGATGGCAGCGCACCACCTGTGCCTTTAGAAAGCAGAGTGTATATTCCCAAGGATGTCATTAAAGATTTCCAGAAGCATGAGGATATTGGGCAGTGGTTTGCAGCCTATGAGATAGCAATGTTGGCCCACTCGGTCCCTGAGAAGGACTGGGGAGCTGGGTCTTGGGGCCGCATTGTGAGTGAAGGGATGGCTAATTTGTTAGACCTGCCCAGTGAACATAGGATGTCTTATGCCCACATGAAGGAAGCCCTGATGACAAGGTATGGTTTGACCCCAGAACTCTATAGACAGAGATTGAGGAATTGTAAGACACTGGAGGGAACCACTTGGGTAGAATATGTGTCTTTCTTTTGCAGAGCTATGCATGGTTGGGTGAAGGGTAGCAAAGAGGATACTTTTGAAGCGCTCTATGATTTGTTTGCCAGGGAGCACTTGTCTGCTAATTGTTTTCCAGAGCTACGCCAACACCTTAATGATAGCAAGTTAACTAACCCTAGGAAGCTTGCTAACGAGGTGGACCGCTGGGTCAGTACCAAGTCCTCAAGGGTCATGTGGGAGATTCCGCCAAAGGTGGGCAGGGTCCCCAGCAGAGGAGTGGGGGGACAAGGGTAAACAGAGGGAGTTCCAGAAAGGGCCCCAAAGTAATTCCCAAGGGAACCAAGGGAAGGGTTCCCAGCCTCCCCCTGAGAAGAAGCATGAGGTCCCAACAGGTAGACCTGTTCAGAGGGGCCCCTACAAGTGCTTTACATGTGGTCAAATGGGCAAACCGTTGGTTTGATCCACAGTGTCCCATGAAGGATTCCAGAGTGCCACCATGTGCACTACCCCATCAGATGATGAGTGTAGCCCGGGGAGGGGAGGAGAAGGGTGCCCAAGGTGGGTGGGGTCCCGCAGACATGTCCCTTGTCTCCTTAGGAGACTTTGAGATGGTCCCTCAAGCTCAGCTGCCTGATAACACTAAGAAATACAGGCAGTGGGTGACCATCAATGGCCATAGAGTGGAGGCTCTTAGAGACACAGTAGCCAGTGTGACAGCTGTCAAGTGACATCTGGTGTCTGAAGAGCAGGTTATCCCCAATGCCTTTTACCCAGTTGATGCTGCTGACAACACAGAGAGCCACTGCAATGTGGCTCAGGTTCCCTTTGAGTGGTGTGGGGTGTCTGGTACTCTTCAGGTAGCTGTGAGGCCAGCCATGCCTGTGAATTGTCTGTTGGGCAATGATTTCGAGAGCTCCCCTTGGGCTAAGGTGGAGAAGAAGGCTCATTTGAAGATGTTGGGTCTGCCTGAGTGGGCGTGTGCTACCACTCGGTCTATGGCTGCCAGTAAGCGTGTTGAAGAGGTCCTGGAGCCTGAGGGTATGGCCCAGGGACCTGCCTTAAAGAGAAGAGGCAGGGGGCACAGGAAACCAGCCCCCATTGTTCCCACAGTCCACAAGGAGGCAGACCTTGAGGGGGATGCCCTGGAACCTACAGGGGAACAAGTCGCTGAACTGGGGGCCTGCCTGAGCTGACCCATTGGCAGCAAGAAGGAGGAACCTCCAGGGAGGAATTTTGTGCAGAACAGAAGAAGTGCCCTTCTCGTGTTGGTTTGCGGCAACAGGCCACAGACCAGGCAGCAGGTGATCAGTCTGGATCACATTGGATCTGCTGGGAGAACAACCTCCTGTTTACAGAGACTAAGGTTGCTAAGCCTGGGTCAGCCCGTGTGCTGGTGGTACCCCAGCGCTTCAGAGCCTTCCTACTGGGGTTGACTCATGATGTACCTTTAGCTGGACATCTGGGGCAGGACAAGACCTTTGAAAGGCTTGTCACACACTTTTATTGGCCCCAGATGCAGAAGAGTTCAGATACTCATTGTAGGACCTGTCAAATTTGCCAGGCAAGTGGGAAAAGTGGAAGGAAGCAAAAGTCTCCTCTCCAACCTATCCCGGTAGTCAGTACCCCCTTTGATCGGGTGGGCATTGACATTGTGGGGCCACTGGACCCCAAGTCAGCCATGGGCAACAGGTTTATCCTGGTCTTGGTGGACCATGCTACCCGGTACCCGGAAGCCCTCCCGCTCAGGACAGTGACGGCCCCCGTGGTGGGACATGCACTGATGGGAATTTTCTCCCATGTGGGGTTCCCCAGAGAGGTGGTGTCAGACCGTGATCCCAATTTCATATCTAGTTATATGAAGTCCCTGTGGAAGGAGTGTGGTGTTACCTACAAGTTCACCACCCCTTACCACCCCCAATGTAATGGGCTGGTTGAAAGGTTCAACTGGACCCTTAAAGGCATGATCATGGGTCTTGAAGAACCAATGAGGCGTAAGTGGGACGTCCTCTTGCCATGCCTTCTGTTTGCTTACCGTGAGGTGCAACAAAAGTCCCTAGGGTTCAGTCCCTTTGAACTGTTGAATGGACACCCGGTAAGAGGACCTTTGAGTCTGGTCAAGGAAGGCTGGGAGCAATCTCACAGGAAATGTCCCCACGATGTATACAGTTACATGCTGACCTTCAGGAACCAGACTCGGCGATTCAGAGAGCTCGCTCAGACGAATCTGGAAGCCAGCCAGGAAGAGATGAAGCGGTGGTACGATCAGAATGCCACTCTGAATGAGCTTCAACCTGTACAGAAAGTTTGGGCCATGGCCCCTATAGAGCCTTGTGCGCTCTAGGACAGGTGGACCGGTCCATTTGAGGTGGTGGAGCGCAAAAGTGATGTCACATACTTGGTGAATTTGCGGTCTCCAAGGACCCCTTTGCAGGTCCTACATGTTAACCGCCTGAAGCCCCACTTAGAGAGGTCCGAAGTGGGCATGTTCCTAGCGACAGATGATGGAATGGAGGAGGAGACCGAGCCTCTTCCTGAACTCCTGTCTGCAACAGAGCAAGATGGGTCAGTGGATGGTGTCAGCCTCTCTGCCACACTGACCCCTGATCAGCAGCAAGATTGACGCCAACTGTTGGGACAATTATCTGATTTGTTTTCCTTGGTTCCTGGTGTCACTGAGTGGTGCATCCATGATGTGGACACTGGGGACAGTCCTCCTGTGAAGCATAAGGCTTACAGAGTGACTGACAAGATCAGGACTTACATCAAGGAGGAAGTTTCCAAGATGTTTGCCTTAGGCGTGATTGAGTCTTCCAACAATCCTTGGGCCAGCCCAGTGGTCTTGGTCCCAAAGGCTGCCTCGCCTGGTTCCACACCTGAACTCAGGTTCTGTGTGGACTACCGAGGACTCAATTCAGTCACCAGGACTGACGCGCACCCCATCCCTAGAGCTGACAAGCTCATTGATCGGTTAGGGGCTACACGGTACCGCAGCACGTTTGATTTGACATCTGGGAACTGGGAGATTGACTGATGGGGCCAAAGAGAGGTCAGCATTCTCCACACCAGATGGGCACTACCAATTCCGGGTTATGCCCTTTGGTATGAAGAATGCCCCTGCCACCTTTCAGAGGTTGGTCAACCAGGTGTTGGTTGGACTGGAAGATGACATTGCAGTGTTCATCGCCAGTTGGGAAGAACATCTGCTCCACCTCTGGGAAGTGTTGATGGCACTGCGCAAGGCAGGCCTCGCGATCAAGGGGAGTAAGTGCCAGATTGGGCAGGGTTCCGTGGTGTACTTGGGGCACCAGGTAGGGAGCGGCCAGGTGGCGCCCCTGCAACCCAAGATTGATACTATCCTGGCATCGGAACCCCCAAAGACTCAGGAACAGGTGAGAGCCTTTTTAGGGCTCACGGGGTACTACAGGAGGTTTGCCAAGGGGTATGGCAACATTGTTGTACCCTTGACTGAGCTGATTTCCAGGAAGCAGCCCAAGAAAGTGAGCTGGACGGACACCTGTCAGAATACTTTTGACGCCCTGACGACTGCCATGTGCACAGCACCCATGCTTCAGGCACCCAAATTCTCAAAACAATTTGTTGTTCAAACAGACGCTTCAGAGCATGGTGTGGGGGCTGTTCTAGCACAGATTAATGAAGAGGGCCTAGACCAACCTGTAGCCTTCATCAGTAGGAGGTTACTTCCACGGGAACAGAGGTGGAGTGCAATTGAGCATGAGACATTTGCTGTGGTCTGGGCGCTGAAAAAAATAAAGAAAACTAATTTTGTTGCGCGCGCTGCATCGCATTTGGCGATGCTGCACGTGCTACGAAATTCGTTTTATTTATTTTTTTATACCTTACCTGCAATCGGCCGTATGCCGCATTTTGCAACCCCCCACCCTGTCCCTCCTCTGCCCCACGTCACCGCCCTGGTAACACGCCCTATATGGGCCGTCGCTGAGCACCAAAGGAAGCTGTAGGAGTGGACTGCTGCTCTGCCAGTGGGCTGTGTTGCTGGGGTGCCTACAGTGGTATCTTCAGTGCCAAGGAGAGGAGAAGGAACTTTGTGTGTACTTCATCATCTTGCAGAATATTTCTCCAAGGGTTTGAACTTGTGCTTGCCTCCTGCTGAAGTCTCAGGGACAACAGACTTCAGCACCAGCTCCCCTCTGAATTTCCTTGCTGGGATTTCTATCTGCAGAAGCCTGCGAGTCGCTAGGAGCTGGAAGCGCGACGCAACGAGAAGAAGCATGTCGCCGCCGTAGCTGTAGTCATCGCATCGCCGGAGAAGCGTGCTGCTGCCGCATCGCCCAGAAGCGTGCCTTCATCGCAGCTGTCTGCTGTTGCATCACTGGAGAAGAGCGTCACAACCTTGAGGGTCGCCGTTGCATCATCGGAGAAGCGTGTCGCAGGGCCTGTCGCGGCTCCAAAGTACAGAGTCGCTGCAAGGCTGCCAGGGCGTGTCGCATCGTCTCAATGTCGTCGCATCAAGGGTGCCATCTTATCGCACCAGATTGTTGAATCCCATCGAGGCGCCATCTTCGCAACCGGGCTGCAGCACGAGAATCTACGCATCACCTCCTGAATCTAGATGCATCCCCTACTCTATACAAGCATTGAGGCGCGACGCATCGTCTCCCCCGAAGCAAGGAACCGATGCATCTCCAACGCTGCAAGCCTTTTGCTTATTTTGCGTTACGCATCCAGGTACTTTTGTGAGAACTGTGTCGCATTTACCAACAACTTGAACTAAGCTAATTCTACCATCTTTAAGTCAATTTTAAGTACAGTATTGTGGATTTTTGTTGTTTGTGGTCTTGTGTTAAGTCTATATAAAGAATACATATTTTTATAAAACCTGTGTGTTGTCCATCTGTAGTGTTTTCACTGTATTACTGTATGTGTTCACAAATGCTTAACACACTGCCTCTGAGATAAACCTGTCTGCTCGTGCCAAGCTACCAAGGGGGTGAGCAGGGTTTATCCAGTAGCGTAATCCCCTTTACCTGACTTAGAAGCAAGGGTCCCTATTTGCTCAAAGGTACCTACCTCTGCCAACTAGATACCCCCAGCTCTAACAACCCCCTACATGAATTTAACATTTTGGCTACTTTTCAGAAATGGGATCCAGAAATAGGATCCATTATTGCTTTCATAATCATTTCTATCACAAACTGGAGGGAGGGTGAAAGCACATAAAAATAGGAAAAATAGGTTATATTCCAGTAAAATGCCAAAACTGTAGAAAATGTTGGGTTTTAGACAAAAGCCTGCCTATTCCTGTACACTGGGAAATTGTGATTTTTAGCACCACAAACCCTGTGTTGACACCTTTTGCAGGGAAAAAACAGATGCTTTCGTCTGCAGCACTTTTTTCCCACTTTTCTGAAAAAAAAACAAAAATGAGCTGTTTTCTAATAATTCTTCGGGGGGAATCCACAAACCGTGGAGACCTTTAGAATCCTCAAGATGTTGGAAGGAGAGAACCCACATTTGGCATGGATACCTTATGTACAGGGGCCTGAGCACTAACTACCCCAAATAGCTTACAGAGGGCACAACACAGTGGGGAGAAAGGCCTAGCAGTGAAGGGGTTAATGCTAAAACCACAAGGTTTTGTTGAGAGTATCCTGAGTGTCAGAAAGTCAAACAATGATATCCACCCAGAGCTACTTTACTACTAATTCCAGTGAATAAAAAATATTGGGGCATATTATCAAGAAACGGCATTAAAATTATCGCCGCTTTGGCGGCAGAAAACTGCCGCTAAAGCGGCAATAATGGGCTTGATAATATGCCCCTGAGAATTCCAATAGAAGCCCATGTTCTGGTGTTAACATGGGCTTCTATTGGAATTCTCACGGGCATATTATCAAGCCCATTATCGCCGCTTTAGCGGCAGTTTTCTGCCGCTAAAGCGGCGATAAGTTTAACGCCGTGCTTGATAATACGCCCCTTAGTTTGGCTAAAATACCTTTTAAAAACCACTGAAAGAGAAATATGCAACCTGTTATGCAGAAGACTGAAACCATGCAATGTATAACAGCTGCTAACATTTGTAACCTCATGGTTCCATTTTTTTGTCTGAGGTGGGTTGCAATCTGATGGCTTATGCCTGACTCTGCATGTAAATGTAATAGTTGTGCTTTAAGGGGTATAGATTGCATGCTCGACCCTTCCATTAGGACCCCAGCCATCAATTTACCCTAAGACCACCAGGGAAATTAACTTATCTAATGGTTCAACCATGAAAAACGAGAGGCCTCAAGACTGCTGGGTAAGATTTTGGGTTGCGGGCAACCAATGCATTTGATATTTGGCTATCCCTGTGATAACACATCTGGGCTTATTTACAAGGGCCTTGCACCACTTTTGCGTCACTTTTCCCATGTTAAAAATGACGTAAAAGTGGCGCAAGTGGCTTGTAAATCTGCCCGATATGTCTATGGCATCATTGGTGATAGTAAGCCATGAGCTCCAATCCCAGCCAATTCAACCACCCATGGCCTAATACATTTTATATTTTATGCTGTTTCCCATCAGCTAACAATGTAAATCAAGGATTGAGATCTTGGTATTAGATTCATTTAGAATTTTGGTTGCGATTTTTATATAGATACTGTTAGATCTGGGGGTCTCTAGTTGGCAGGGTAGGTACCACTGTCCAAGTAGGGACCCTTGATTCTAGTCAGGGAAAGGGGGATACACTGTTAAGATAACCCCTGCTCACCCTCTAGGTAGCTTGGCCTGAGCAGTCTAGGCTATCAAAGGCAATGTGTAAAGTATTTGTACCAACACTCACAGTAACACAGTGAAAACACCACAGATTTACTCCACACCAGTTTTAGAAAAATAAGGTATCTTTACTAAAAACTTCACAAGACCAAATACTACAGAAAAACCAACATACAATTAAAAAGGTTACTTTAAAGATAGTTCAAGAGTTTTCAGAAAGTACTCCAGGATGTAAAAATCAGTGTCCTGCACAATGCGACTCTCAATGCACAAAATGCGACACTCTCGTGCCCAACACTACCTGTAGTTGCGATAAGGTTCCCAAAAGCTATAACAAGGAAGATGGCAAAGGCGATGCGATACTCCTGAGACCTTGGGGAGGCTTTGCAGCAGCCCTGCTTCACGCAGCAGAGGTGGATGTGCCGGCTCCGATCTTTAGGGGGAGGATGCGATGACTTTGGCTTTCGTTGCGTAGGTTTCTTAGGGGGAAGCTTCACGCACAGGTACGATGCGACGATCTTCGGTGTGGCGCGAAGTGCGGCGCAGCGTTGACTTCTGGCGCCGCAGCCCTCGATGCGTCGCGCTGCGTGGTGCAGCATTGACTTCGGGCGCCGCAACCCTCGATGCGTCACGGGACGGGACTCTGCGTTGACACACGCAGCGACTGGATACTTTCACGCACCGGCAGTGGTGCGGCTCTCAACTGGTTCTGCGACGACCCTCGCAGTCAGGAATCTTCACGCACCAGGCCGATGCTCGACACACTCGACGATGCGGGGACTCCGGGTGCTGCGATGACGCCGTGATGAAATTCTCCTCGCACTCTCGGTTCTGCGACTCGCAATCGGATTATGCGACCCTCAAACGGATGATGCGATGGGTACCAGTTACGCTTGTTCACGCATCTACTTCCCAGCTCCCAAACACAGCAAAATGACCTCCTGAGGCCCCAAGACTGGGCAAGCACTCCAAGGCAGGTCAGAACTCCCTCAGCAGAGTTCCAGGGGAACTGGTGGTGAAGTCCTTTTGTTCCTGGAACTTCTTGACAGGGAGCCAGCTCTCCTCAGGCCCTTGGAGATCAGAATCAAAAGAAGGGGACACAGCAAAGTCCTTCCCCTCTCCTTGGCAGCAAAGCAAAACAGCAAGCAGGCAGTCTTCTCCTCTTCAGTTCTTTTCAGCTTTCTCCTTGGCAGAGGTTCATTCTTAGTTCCACAGTGATCTACAGTTTAGGTGTCTGGGGTCCTCTTCTTATACCCCTCCAAGTCTTTGTCTCTCTTTGTTTCAGTGGGGGGATTCCCCTGCTCAAACCGGTTCCTGGGTGTGCTCTGCCCTGGAGCACCTGGTTCCTTTCAGAGTGAGGGGCAGGGTCGTTAGACGCTCAGCAGGAGGTGGAGCCTCCTTTGTGCTGGCAGAGGCAGAGTCCTCAGCCTGGCCAGCAGGGGGTGGAGCCAGCATTGTGCTGGCAGAGGCAGCCCTACGCAAACCCAGGGGCTACTCCTCCCACCCATCTAGAGCAGATCTCCCTATTCACCCTGCTGCTGACTCATCCAGACTCCTGGAGCCACCTAGCCCATCACATGACACCAGTCAGCCAATCTCCACACAGGCACACAGGAAGGTTAAACAGGAGAATAGCTACTTTTTAAAAAGTGATATTCTCACACAGTGAATTTAAAAACTTGCTAAAAGATGTATAATTAAATTCTGAACACAAAGATACCAAACTTGGATTTTCTATCTTGCCTTTAGGGGAAGATAGGCATGTAAACAGCCTCCCCCATTCCGTCCTATGGGCAAGATAGCCTCTCAGCAGTGAAAAACGAAAATGGCTGTAATTCACTACCAGGGCATGTTACCCACCTCAGTACATACCCTACCTTTCAGATACACTGCACCCAGCCCAGGGGGGTACCTAGGGCCAACATAGGGATGCCTGACATGAACAGAAAGGGAAGGATAAGGCCTGGTCAGTGGTTGCACTGGCCAGGTCGACATGGCAGTCCTGGGCTGCACATAGGCACTGCAAGCAGGCCTAAGACATCATTTTAGGGCTACTCCTGTGGGTGGCACAATCAGTGCTGCAGCCCACTAGTAGCATTTGAATCACCAGCCCTGGCACACTCAGTGCACTTTACTAGGGGCTAACAGGTGAAACAAATATACCAATCATGGATAACCAATCAATATAACAATTTATACAGAGAGCATATGCACTTTAGCACTGATCAGCAGTGGTAAAGTGCCCAGAGTCCTATTGCCAACAACCACGGGTCAGAAAAAATAAAAGAGGAAGAAGCTAAAAGTTTGGGGATAATCCTGCAAAAAGGGCCACTTCCAACAGATACAAATAAATATGAAAGCAAGCACTGATACGCAAGCATACTAAAGAAAATCTTGCTAAGTAAATGATTCAGAGGACAAAAAAAACAAAAGTCTTACAGCATTAAAATACCATTAAAAATGTCGTTCAAAATAGTGGCATGTATATATGGTGAATGGGTGAGACCTAAACTCCGAAATTTGAATCACAGAATCTATTACACAAAGTCTAACAAGCATTGAAAGCCGTAGCCAGTCTTTTGTCCTTGCTAAAGTTGTTGCTGATGGTGATAGTGAACAGCATTGTCAAAAAGAAACGACATGCACCCTTATGCATCAAGCCAAAATCCAGTCGGTAAAATACCGATTCGGTAATAGCTCCCGGTATTGTGTTAAAAATACCCAATCCCAATGCATCAACCCAAAACCCGAGCAAATAACGAATCGCTAAATAAATAACCTCGAACATACCGAATCGCTAATACCAAAAATGCTAATTTACCGAATCGCTAAATACCGAATCCGCAATTACCGAAATCACTAATAGCTCCCGGAAATTGCCAATAGCAAATAACGAATCGCACCCCAATGCAAGAAAACTCGCTAATACCGAAAATCCCAAAAATCGCTATTTTGCCAGAGCTAAATAAGGGGAATCAAAACCTGGAGGTAAAGTCACAAAAATAAAAAAAATAAAAAAAAAAAAAAAACCCACATGTGCAAATGATTGAGGCAATCACTAAACCCTTAAATTTGGCCCAGGAGACCCTGTTGGCTCACCCAAAATGGCTGCCCTCTACGTGCTTGCAAGGAGGATGCGGATCAATGCAGCAGGACAGCGCAGGAGAAGGGTACAGGAGAGAGTGTTCAGACTGCGCATAACCCTGCTCGGCCAGAATGAGGACGAGGTGTACCAGAAATATCGCCTCAATCGCGCTATGATCATGCGCCTGATTGCAGACCTGGAACCATTACTGCAGCACCAGACCCACCGGACAAATGCAATCCCTGCGCACGTTCAGGTACTATGCAGCCTGCACCTACTGGCCTCTGGGAGTTTCCAGGGGGTAATTGCGGTTGCCGGAGGTGTTTCGCAAAGCGCACTGTCACGCTTCTTCCAAAAATTCCTAGATGCCATGCTGACAATGCTCCACAGACACATCAGCTTCCCCACAACCCCACAGCAGTTGGACCGCACAAAACAGGCATTCTACCAGGTGGCACAATTTCCACATGTGATTGGATGCATCGACTGCACGCATATCCCCATATGCCCTCCGTCAGCAAATGAGTACCTTTTCAGGAACCGCAAGTCATACCACTCGATCAACGTGCAGGTTGTGTGCGATGCCAACAACATCATAACGGACCTAGTGGCACAATTCCCAGGGAGCACACACGACTCATACATCTTCCGCAACAGTGGAATGCACAGACGATTACTCAATGGCGAATTTGGAGAGGGACTCCTGTTAGGTAAGTAGAACTACGCTTCCCCACACCAACACCACACATGTATGTACATCACCAATGCTAAGTCTATGCTTCTATCTTCTAGGTGACAGTGCTTACGCCCTGCGGGAATACATACTAACCCCATACCTAAATCCAGCAACCCCGCAGGAACATCGCTACAACGCTGCACACATCAGCACGAGGAATGTGATAGAGCGGACTTTTGGGATTCTCAAGAGCCGCTTCCGTATCCTCCACAAGACTGGCGGCGCAATGCTATACCAACCAGACACATGCTGTCGAACAATTGCTGTATGTGCAATGCTGCACAACATTGCCACCAGAAGGGGGATACCCATGGAGGTGGACAGGGATGACGACCCCCAGGCTGACCAACCACCCGCCCAACGACGACCGGCACACATCCCAAACACAGCAGAGGGCCATAGGAGGCGGACAGACATAACGCAAAATCATTTTTGACCCTGGGTAAAATGAGACATTACAAGTTGGTGTTGGGTGCAACTGTTTAATGCACAGTAGCACTGAGGATTGTGCAACAGAACTAGCATTGTGAATCATGCTCCGATTGCATAAATGTAAATAAAAGGTTCCTTAAAGTCAGGCCTGTGCAAACAGGATAATTGGATGGCCATGGTTGCTCCACCATGGACCTGCAGCATGTCCAATTTTCTAGTGCCGCTTGCCACGTACACCAAGCCTCCGCTCAGGTGCATCCATACCCTCACCACGGCCTGTCCCCGTGGAGGCACGCGAACTTCGGCGCCTGGTGCTGGCCTCTGCCAGTGACACGCTGCTGACACTGGAGGCAGCCTCACTGGTGTCATCCCCTCCCAATGCTGCAGCACTGCATGTGCTGCTCTGAAGTTGTTCCACAGCAGTGGTGATGTGTCTCAGTGACTTGGCAACATCACCGCAGAAGTGCCCAAGGTCCACCTGCAGGGAGACTGTGCGGCGTGCCAACACAGCGGTGCAGTTGCTGTGCCGTTGTATGGCCTTGGTAGCGGCGGCAGAACGCAACATTAGCTGCCGGTTACTCCTCCTCTGGGACTCATGGCCCTCCCTGATGGCACGGGTGAGCTCACGTACCTCCTCCCTGAGCTGAGCATTGACATCAGCAACCGCAGTGGTCTGGTCCCTGACCGCCGTGCCCATGTCCCTGACCGCGGAGCCCATGTCGGTGACTGCTACAGTCATGGCGCGCATCTCCCTTGCTAGGCGCACGATGTTGCAGCTGATGCTAGCCACATGTCTTCCCTGCAGGTTCTGTGTGCGCAGCATCCTCTCCTCAATTGCAGAGGTTGTTGGGACATCCTGGTCAGCTGAGGAGACGGAACTGCGACGGGCCCTGTGACGCCGTGCGTGTCTTGAGCCTCCATGTGGTGCAGCAGGTGGTGTGGATGTGCGCTGCGTGGGTGCCAATTGAGGCGGGGGGGTTGCCATCTCCTGCAAGGGCGCAACTTGGTGCCTGTGCCTCTGCGGTATTGTGGCTGCACTGGCTGCAGGCTGGCTTGCTGGTGCCGTTGCTTGTGGCGCAGGTGGTGGTGCCTTGGCTTGTGGCGCAGGTGCCTTGGCTTGTGGCACTGGTGCTGGTGCCGATGATTGTGGCGCTGGTGGAGGTGGTGCTGGTGGGGTGGCAGGTGTTGGCGGTGCGTGCGCATCCTGCACAGTCTCCTGGTCTGACTCCACGGTTGTCTCAGAGATGATCAGCTGGTCGCTGTCGTCAGAGTCCCCAGGTGATGCATCTGTGTGTGAAACAGTGCATGATTAGTGGGATGATTACACATACATAGTGTTGTACCCATCAATGTCCCTCTGTGGTCCAACAAATGAATAGTCTACAGCCATGTACAACATATGTGTTGTGTGATGATTTACGCCTGTGCCTGCACTCTGGGCTGACTAGACTACAACTCCCAAGATGCAGTAGTGTCATGTGTGGAACTGTCTGTGCCAGAGCTGCAGACACAGTGAGATTGGGCTGGGGGCATGGGTATGGATTTACGCTATGCTGGGTGTGGCACAGGCATGCATCTTACCTTGGGCACTTGTGGCTGCGCCGGACGTGTCCATCTGGATCACCCCCACGACGGCTTCCCGCTCTATCGTCCCTTCCACAAGGTCCTCCAGGGCTGTGTTGGATGGCGCAGTGCTTGTTCCGCCTCCAGTCCTTCTTGCCTCCCGGAGCCTCTCAGCAATCCTCTCTTTTGCGCGCTTCCGGAGGTCATACCACCGTTTTTTGAGATCGTCGATGCTGCGGCTAGTGACGCCAACCGCATTGATCCTCTCACGGATGCGCTGCCAGATGCGCCGCTTCTCGGTCTCAGGCACCTTGAGGGACAGCTTGCCAAAGAGGCGGTCGTGTTTGCTGGCCACTCCCTCGATGAGGTCCTCCAGCTCCCTGTCTGAAAACTTCTTCTTGCGCTTGCGTGCAGATTCAGCGCTGGATGGCACTTCCTGCGACATGATGGATGTGTGCTGTGACTGGCAGAATCTGTGTGGCCTCACTCTGCACAGCCTGTCCTTCTTTCCAGCTCCAGTCTGCTCCTCTGTCGAGGCTATGTGGGTGGGGCAGCAGTATTTCCTGGTTGGTGATGTCATCAGCCTGTTCCCGGTGCGACGCGGCAATTTGCGATTTCGCTATTACCGATTCGGTAATTGCTAATTCGGTATTACCGAACTCGCTATTAGCCAAATCGGTATTACCGAACTCGCTATTTGCTAGTGGGGCCGTTTGCGTGCCCCGCTATTAAGGAATCGGTAAATTTAGCGATTTTTAAGGAATCGCTAAATTTTACCGAAACTGTTGATGCATGCCAATTACCGATACCTTAATGGCGATTCCTTATTTTTCGCTATTAAGGAATCGGTATTAGTTTGGTTGATGCATATGCCCCATGGAGAATTCCCATAGAAGCCCATGTTCACACCAGAACATGGGCTTCTATGGGAATTCCATAGAGCATATTATCAAGCCCATTATCGCCGATTTAGCGGCAGTTTTCTGCCAGTAAACCGGCGATAATTTTTAACATCGTCCTTGATAATATGCCCCCCAGTGTGTTACATCAGGATGGTGAATTAAGTGAACCTGTACAGGTATTCACCCATCGAAATGCACCAGGTTTACCTGCACAGTCAGGAGAGCAAGCAGAGTTGTCAGGTCAGGTACAATGTGTGTCTATTTCGCTCATCCGTATCCGGAGCAAGCAGGAGTTTGCACACAAAGGGGCAGATTTATGAGCCCCTTGCACCACTTTTGCGTCACTTTTAACATGGGAAAAGTGACGCAAAAGTGGCGCAAGGGGCTCATAAATCTTCCCCAAAGTATAATTACTTCAGATGTGATCACGGCCCAAGGAAGCAGTGTAAATTGCCTGAATGATTGGCGTGACCATCAAAAATGTGGTTAGTTGTGTGGTGGAAGCTAACATTACACAGGTTAATTCACTCAGTCCATGTTGCAGCGAATCTGTTTGCTGGCCAGTCAATGATGTGGAGGCTCTAATTTCTCGAAGGCCAATACATAAGGCATTTATGAGTATAGTAGTACTAATTTTCGAACTCATAAATGCCTTCCTAAATTTTACTCGCCCTTTTTATTTGCACTGATTTTACATGAAATTCCACGCTTAGCACCATTTTACTAGCTTTGGGGCCAACTCATGAAGGCATTTACGGGTGTTTGAAGTAGCAGCACAGGGAAATTACTACACATACTCGTTAATACCTAACTCTCGTGTGTGCCTCGGTAGAAGCTTATCTGTGTACTTACATTTCTCACAATAGAAACATTGGTTAAAGCACTTTTTTTATTCCAAGATTAAACTATTTAATTAGATATACGGAAAACCACCGAAGAGAATAATATATTTTCTCCACATACATTATATATAGTAAATCTGCATTTTAATATGTGGGTTTCCTTTCATGTGAATACCAACCTCACGCTGAAGAAAGAAGGAAAGAAAAATAAAACGTCAGATGACATTTGTAACGAGTTTAGCACGACATCTCTCCATTTAATTCTCAGTTGCAAGCATTCTGAAAGACTTCAGCTATTTTGTTTCTGAAATTCCAATATTTATATTATTTGCTAATACTTATTTTTCATATAATTTTCTTTGGTTTGCATATGTCACTGCCATCAGTTTTAATTCAGTAAAATCGAATCTCATGAACAATTTCACCCAGAAATGCATCAGCTTTGTTAATTCATTTTTTGCCTAAAGGCATTTGTTTGCTTGCAAAGTGAAATGTCCCATTGGATTTCTGTAATCTGTTGCATATATTATCCTGATAGAAACTAGAATAATGCCTAACTTGTTTTTATTAATGATTTAAAATATTTCAGCAAATTTATTTCTCATAGTATAATTCGAAATGCTTCAATACAACAATTTTACTCACCATAGCTACCCTCTTTTCAATGTATAACGATGATGTTAATCTCAAAGTGCAAAAGGAATAGTTTCTTTATCCCGTAAAAACCGAACAATTCAATAAGCGTCCTGTTCTTCCATTCCCAGGACTTCCAACAAGTTCCTCCTAACACTATAATCACTCTACATATTTATTAAGGGAAACGTTTGTAGAAACACATAATATCATCCAAAGCTTTGTAGGTAGAGCCTGTATTGCCCACCCTTTTATTATTACGCGGGGCACTATTTTTAAAAATGAAATGCAATAACTTTTAATGTGGGAAAAATCTTTAAAATTATATTGACATTTTTGAAGAAGGATTCAATATTAATTCTGGAAGAATGCAATCTCCGAGGCGTTTTTATTAGATCATACAGGCAAATGTTGTTAATGTTTCAAGTCGTATGGTTAAACTGATCCCACGACCCACAAAGTATTTTTTGACAATCAACTGACCCATTCTTGTAATGTGTAATTCAAAGGCTAAATGCTCTTACTTACTTTGATGTACATGTCCAAAACCTTGCACCACGTCAAATTGTGCAAATTGCATGCCCTACGCACGTCGGCAAAAGTTATGGAATTTGTACATTTAGAGGTGGATCGAAGGGTGAAGCATATGCACATTTATGCATACCTGCTCCAGGTAGTGAAGAGGAATATACACAGATGCCAAGGCTATGCCTTCCCCTTTTTCTCTACATGCTGAGGCCCTCATTTATGGGTTTTAGGCATAGGGAAACACAGCAAGGCACCTTGCTGTGCTGCCCTACCCAAAGAGAAAGGGTAGGAATGCATTATATTTATGTAATACGATGCATTCATGTCCTTTCTCCCTGCGCTGGTGCCGTTTTGGCAGCCATGTGCCAACAAAGGCACCCTTGCACCATTTTGCAGGAGAGCCTCCATGGCATGCAGGATTGTTTTTGTGTAGGAAAGGATCTTTCTGCACACAAAAAATCCTAAGAGGCGTGTTCCTCTTTCTATGCAGCACACATAGAAAGAGGAAAGAACGAGGAGAAATAGACATATTTCTACTTGTCACGCCTCACTTCGGGAGGTGTAGGGATTTGGCGCTTCCCCAGGTTTACATGATTTTGTAAATCTGGGACAGTGTCACACTCCGGGTGAAGAGTAAGGTGATGCAGTTATTTGCACCGCTTTGCCTTTCTCATGATTTATGATCTGATACAGAGCCCTGAGTCACGCTTATACCACTTTACGTAGTGCAAACGTGATGCTGGGCTCTCATAAATAGGCACAATCAAAACAACAAGAGAGTGTGCCTTAGCACTACTGTAGAAACCTTTTTGGTTTCTTTAGAAAGCCCTCACTCACCAAACCGGTTGGTGACATGCTTCATCATCGGGTCCCACCAGGAGAGGCCGAATGCCATCCCGGTGTGCTACGACGCCAGAACTACTGCAGAGCTGGGTTTTTTTGTGCGTGGTGTGTAGTGATTTAAAAATGTACTGTTTGTATCTACAAAAATAATTTTAATGGGAGTCAAACAGACATATATAAAAACAAGTAGATGGACACATGGACTGAATAAATTGTTCAGCTAGGTCACTTCAGTGTGGTCAACATGTTTCAGCCTATGTGTTAATTATAACAGGCATTCGTCAGGACCTTAAGTGTGTGTGTTACCCTGGCGGTGTGGGCGCGCTAAGGTCCACCCTAACCTGGGGTTATAGATGTGAAAACAATTTCGTGAAAAATCAAAATTTTGAGGAAAAATATGAAAATAGTGTTTTCTGGTGACTCACGCAATGGAGAGGAACCGAGTTTATTCTGGGTAATAAACAAAGAGACAAGGACAAACGAAAAAGAAAGACATACATGTAAAGATTAGACATGGCCTTGCCGGTTTGTCGACGAAACATGTACAGTAGAATGTGCTCTGAGTGGTGCACTTAAGCCTTAGCGCTGAACTATTGTGCTATTTATGAGATCAGAAAGTGCTCACACACTGTAGACAAATTGTGTCAATAGCCGTAAAACATACACGAATATAAATGGCCCAAGACAGAGAGTAACATTATGGCAAATTCAATGTGACAAAAGCACTATGCGTAGAGGAATAAACACAAAGGGGCAGATTTATGAGGTTTTGCCGTAGGGAAGCGCAGCAGGCCTTCCTGCTGTGCTTCCCTATGGTAAAAGAAAAGGGCTGGGATGCGCCGTATCTATAAAATGCAGCGCATTCCTGTACTTTTCCCATGCGCCGGTGCACAATGGGCTGCCTGCGCCAACGCAGGCACCTCTGCACCATGGTGCAAGGGTGCCTGCGTTGCGGAGATGAATATTTTTGTACAGGAAGGGAAACCTTTCTGTACAAAAATAATCACAAGAGGTTTTTCCTCTTTGTATGGGTGCTGCAGAATGCAGCACACATAGAAAAAGGAAAAACGAGGAGAAATAAAGATATTTCTCCCCGTTGCGCCTCCCTTACGCCTCCCCTGGGGAGGCGGAAGCTTTAGGCGCTGCCTCAGATTTATGATTTCTCGTAAATCTGGGGCAGTGTCAAAAGGCCATGGATGTTGCTGGGAACGCCCCCAGCAACACCCATTGCACGCCCCTTTAACGCAGAACACTGCGTTAAAGGGACTGATATTTATGAGGCAGCATTAAGCCAAAAAAAGTGGCTCAGTGCTGCCTGATAAATATCACACAGGCTTCTGCGCCACGGAACGTCACAAAAAGTGACATTCCGATGGCGCAACGGGCCTCATAAATCTGCCCCAAAGTGTTGATGGGCACTAGGCATACATAGTTGGAATAATATCTCACTTTAGGTGTAGAAAGTCACTACACCATGGGTCTCGGGAGGGGGGTGGAAGCTACAATGGCACACCCTAGAAAGAAAACGAACAGGGAGAGAGCAAAAGGGGGGGGGGGGGAAGGTAAATAATCATAAGCAAAAAGGCAGGCGTGCGTTACTTAGCTAAGATCCTGGGGTCGTTGGAATTCACGCCCGCTAAGCTTGGCACCCGCATGGCACCTAAGCGGAACCTCTGAAACTGGACCCCGATGGTGAATGACAGCGGGGGCCGGTAAGCTTTTAACGAAAGAAACCCTGCCTCGTGCTCAAGACGTGAGGGTGGGGGGTGTGGTTACGAAGGGGGCGTGCCCACGGAGGGCGTGATGACGTCTACAATGCAGGAGCCAATAGCGATGTATGGAACAGCCCGAACTGCATTGTGACTAATCAAAAGTGAAGATACGAACGGAGTGTTCGTAGTCAAGGGAACAGAGAGACTCTTTGCTCTGTTTGAAAATAGAGCATATGTTCAGCGCATAAGAGGTCATTTGTTACACTGGATATCGAGTAAGATTCCTGTTATATTTGCCGGTGATAGTCACACGCAACTATGTAGTTCACAACGTGGGGACATCACGGATATAGAGTTTTTGGAATATTTGCATGGTATGACGTACCCAAAATGCGCTAGTGGTGCAACAGAGAAGGGCTCTTGAGAAGGTAAAAGGGTTCCTGAGTACCAGGTGCAGAGTAGGGTGAGGTGAGCAAAGAGAAAAATAGGGTTTTACTGTTATGGCTGCAGTATGAATAGCCAGGCACCAAGATAACCAAATAAAATACAAAGATATGAAAACTAAAAGCTAAAACCCGGAAGTTTACTGGAAAGAGGAATTTTCTCAGAATATAGTTAGAATAGAAGGAGAACCTTCAAGAGAATTTCACATGTGACAGACTATAGATAGTTGGCCATGCTCCCTCCAAGGCGGGAGAGGGAGTGTACCAACAAGGGTCAAGCATAGCATTTAGCAGAAAGTTCACTAGTTAGTGATGCAATACAGAGGACCAGGGAATGTTGTTGTTTAAGCCCTGGTGATGAGTGTCCAGCCGGTACACCCACCTTCTGAAAAAGGATTTTCTGGGTGTTGCGTACAGAGTCTACTTGCTCAATTATGGTCCACCTAAGGACATTGGCGGTGTGTTTGTGTAGCATGTAGTGATCACTAAGTTTGGTTGTGATTCTCCCACAGCGGAAATTACTTCGATGTTCACCTATTCATAGTTTGATTTTGCATGAAGTCATGCCAACGTAGCGTAGTCCGCACAGACAGGTGATCAAATACACCACATTAGTCGAGTTGCAATTGGTGTGGGTACGCTGTGTCCAGGTCTTGCCTGGTTCCAGATCAAGAGTTTTTGACTGGTTGGTGAGATGGCAAATGCTACAAAAAGAGCAAGGATAGTGACCCACAATTTGAGGTAGGCCCCAGACTTCTGTGATAGTGGGATTCCTCAACTGGTTGTTTCTTGGGCGCGTGTGGACCAGGGTGTCTTTTATACTATGTCCCTTTTTAAAAGAAAAAAGTTTTTTTTTCCACTGCCGGTTGTTACTTGTGAGTATGTTCCAATGTTTGTTTACTACTTTCTTGACAGTGTTGGAGGCACTACAATAAGTTGTTACACATGTGAGTGGTAACTCCTCTTTTTCTTTAGGGTTGCCTTCCAAAAGACCCACCCTGGGCTGGTTACGTGCTCTTTTGTAACATTTGTTGAGAATATGATCTGGGTAGCCCCTATGTTTCAGTTTGACGGTCAGATCCGATGCTTGTTTGCGGAAATCTGTAAGGTTGCTACAGTTTCTTCTGATACGAAGATATTGACCGTAGGGTAAGTTTTCTCTGAGTGACCTTGGGTGAAAACTTGAAAAGTCCCAGAGATTGTTTCTGGCTGTTGGTTTGTAGTGGGTCTTGGTAATAAGATACCCATCAGATTTTGAGATGACCACATCTAGAAATACTACAGAGTGTGGACTGCTGGTGTGGGTAAATCTCAAGTTTGGATCTAGAGTATTGACCCATTCCAGAAAGGTCAGGAGGTCCCTCTCGGTGCCTTGCCAAATCAGGAGGACATCGTCTATGTATCTCTTCCAGAACCTTATCGAGGAAGAGAAAGGGTTGTCGGTGCTCAGGATGTGTCTCCGTTCGAAATCATGGACGTAGAGTCCTGCCACACTAGGAGCGAAGGTACTACCCATCGAAGTGCCTGTTACTTGTAGAAAGATGTCCCCTTTGTACTCAAAAAAATTCTTTCTTAGTGCTAGAGTAGCGCATTCTAAAATGAAAGACTTGGGAGTTTGATGGCCCCAAATGGTGTAATCTAAAGCCTCTCCCAGGACTCTGATGGTATCATCCAGGGGTATGCTGGTATACAAACTCTCAATATCGAGAGTTACCAATATAGTTGATGCAATATCTAGGGGTAGATCACGTAAAAGGCTAAGAAGGTCTTTCGTATCCCTCAGATATGTGGAGGTTTTTTGGACTAGGGGTTTAAAAAAACGATCGCAAAAGCGTGATAGGGGTTCAAGTAGAGAACCGATACCTGAAACAATCGGGCGTCCTGGAGGCGGCATTTTATTTTTATGGATTTTAGGGAGCGTGTAAAAATAGGGTACCACGCTATCCCCTGTAGTCAGGAAATCGGCCTCATGCTTTGTGATGTAACCATTCATCTCTGCTTCTCTTACGAGGTGGGAGATGTTAGATTTGAGCTCCCCAGAGGGATCTGTGTTGAGTGGTTGGTAGTTTTTCTTGTCACTCAGAAGTCGTCTACATTCTTTATCATAATCCTCTGTATTCTGTATTACAATCCCTCCACCTTTGTCAGCAGGTTTGATTATGATTGTGGTATTAATCTTGAGAGTGTCGAGGGCTTTGTACTTAAGGGCACTGAAATTTTTAAATTGTTTTGGTTCGTCCAGTTTCTCAATTTCCAAATAGACTGCCTGCTCGAAAGCCGTAACCTCAGCAGGTATTGAATAAGGTGGTGGTGTGAAGGTTGATTTGATTCTCAAACCAGTATCTTCCTGGTTAGTATCAGGGGCGGTCTCCTCCATTCCTTCGAAAAAGGCTTTCAATTTCAGTTTTCTAAAGAAATTGGCAAGCTCAGAATGGAGACGAAATTTGTCAAGACGTGCAGTGGGTACAAACCCCAGGCCTTTTTCGAGGACTTGTGTCTCAAGGGAGGACAAAGGGACACTGGAGAGATTAACAACTAGACTCCCTGTGCACTCGTGCTCGCTTATTGTTGATTGGTTGATTTGCTGCAAGTGTTGTTGCCCACCGGGTCGTCTTGTTCCCATCAGACCTGGTTCTGTCCTCTTCTCTTCCCTCTTCCTCTCCTGCCCCGTTCTAAAAAAGGCGGTCGGTAGGAATTGGGTTTATAGTGGGGTGTCTGCATGTAGCCGGGGTTCCAGCCCATTACGGGCCCCTGGGGATGTTGGAAATGCATGGGATGTATCCCTCCCCCTGGCATCTGCTAAGGGTTCCACAAAGGTGGGGGGAATATAGGTCTTGTTGTGCCTCTTGCACCCACTCTTTGTTGTCGGCATCTGAGGCTACCGTTACTGGAGCCACTCGAAGTAGATGAGTTTTCGTCTGAGAAATCTGAGTCAGTGTTATTCTTTTTTGGGGGAGTATATGCCGGGTCTGCGTATGGGTAGCTTTTATCAAAAGAGAACTTTTTTAGATCTTTCTGAAACTTTGTTATTTTGGCCTGTGTCAGGCCCTCTTTGTATTCATTAATTTCTTTATTTATTTCATCTAGTTTCTTTTTGTATCCGGTCAGGGTAGTTTTAAAGAGACCTTCAGTCTGTTGGATCTCTATCATCAATGTTTCCGAGAGTCTCACTGCTGTTTTGATTATTAAGACCGGCCAGTCATGTGTGCAGTGCCAGGCGATCATTGCCCATTCTCGCCTAAAAGTAGCATCTTCTAAGAAAATGCGTGGGGCATTTGTACTAGAAGGCCTTTTGGTGCGGTGTTCGTGCGTAAGTATTCAGTCAGAATAGTTCCATGTAAAATTGTTCTTATCCGATTTCTCTTTTGGTCAGAAAGTTTATCCCATTCTGTGGTATGGGTAATGGCCTGTGAAATAGTGGGATCTGCAAAAAGGGAGGGGCGTGCTAAAATAGTGTCAACCTCTGAGTCTGGGTAGGTAAGCCCCAAGAAATCCATGGTGGGAAAAGGGTAGACCACCTGGTTCGGAGGTAGAGAATCAACAGAAGGGAGCGAAAGGCTCTCGCAGATGTGCGCTGCTAGATATGCTATAAACGACAAGAGAGTGAGGGAAAGGACAGGAGTCGATGGCCACTCTCAATCCCCCAGGTAAGTACAATCAAAACAACAAGAGAGTGTGCCTTAGGATTAGCTGAAGAGCACTACTGTAGAAACCTTTTTGGTTTCTTTGGAAAGCCCTCACTCGCCAACCTGGTTGGTGGCATGCTTCATCATCGGGCCCCACCGGGAGAGGCCGAATGCCACCCCGGTGTGCTACGACGCCAGAACTACTGCGGAGCTGGGTTTTTTTGTGCGTGGTGTGTAGTGATTTAAAAATGTACTGTTTGTATCTACAAAAATAATTTTAATGGGAGTCAAACAGACATATATAAAAACAAGTAGATGGACATATGGACTGAATAAATTGTTCAGCCAGGTCACTTCAGTGTGGTCAACATGTTTCAGCCTATGTGTTAATTATAACAGGCCTTCGTCAGGACCTTAAGTGTGTGTGTAACCCCGGCGGTGTGGGCGCGCTAAGGTCCACCCTAACCTGGGGTTATAGATGTGAAAATAATTTTGTGAAAAATCAATATTGTGAGGAAAAATATGAAAAGAGTGTTTTCTGGTGACTCCCGCAATGGAGAGGAACCGAGTTTATTCTGGGTAATAAACAAAGAGACAAGGACAAACAAAAAAGAAAGACATACATGTAAAGATTAGACATGGCCTTGCCGGTTTGTCGATGAAACATGTACAGTAGAATGTGCTCTGCGTGGTGCACTTAAGCCTTATCGCTGAACTATTGTGCTATTTATGAGATCAGAGAGTGCTCACACGCTGTAGACAAATTGTGTCAATAGCCGTAAAACATACACGAATATAAATGGCCCAAGACAGAGAGTAACATTATGGCAAATTCAATGTGACAAAAGCACTATGCGTAGAGGAATAAACACAAAGTGTTGATGGGCACTAGGCATACATAGTTGGAATAATATCTCACTTTAGGTGTAGAAAGTCACTACACCATGGGTCTCGGGTTTGTGTAACTTTCTTGCATGTCAAGACCAACACCGCACATAGGAAGGACACTTTGGGGCATATTATCAATATTTAACACAACGCTGCTCAGCATGTGAAGTTGCTGTGCTGTGTTGCATGAAAAGGAGCGACCTCTATTTTCACCTAGTCTAGGTGCACTTGTGGCTACTATGCTCCAATGCAGACACCCTTGCATCATGGCATAAGGGTGCCTGTATTGTGTTCAGGGTAGTTTTTGGTAGGAAGGAAAACCTACCAACAGAAACGCTATCCTTTGAGGTCACAAGGTAGGGCCTCCCTACCTCCAATGCTCTCCTCTTCCTCACAGGTCACACTGGTCTTTCGAATGCAGGCAGGTGCTAGTGTTCCAGGCTGCAGGGCAGGTGGTCTTTGTTTTCCTTGCTGATGTCCCCTCACCCTGCAGGGAGACTAGCACGCCTTTGGTCCCAGTCCTTCTCACAGGCAGACGTCTTGCAGAGCTTCCCCCTCTCACACATCCCTTCAGGCTGCTTGGCAGATGATAAAGTATGGGGTCGCAACCTCCCCTTCTAATAGTCCATTTCTAGACACCGAAATGTAATTTAGAGTCTGAGGGCCTGATTCCCAAATGTAAACTTACACTAAAACGCATGTCATCGGCAAAAATATTGTTTGATTCAGGAACTGCCTTTTTTACTACATGAAGTAGTACTTTAGTACACTGGTTCTTAACCTGTGGTCCGGGGAACCCTAGGAGTCTGTGATGTTTATTTATAAAGTTTGTAGCTGTTCATAAAATAAAATATTTTTAAAAAAGTGTATTGCTAGAGTATTGCAAGAAATGCATTCTTCCATACAGCTATTGATGGAATTTGACCAGAACTTTGTGTTACAAGAGTAATGCGGAGCTGCCAAATTCCGTCAATTAGATGGCGGAATGAAACATTCCGCCCACTCATACCAAGTACAGGTAGTTGAATCCACTTATACACACAGCTCTCTCTAAACAAAAATCTGCATCAAAATGCCTGTCCACCAGTACACACATCAACTAATAGTAGGCACAGCACATACAGCTTTTCAACTAAGAAAGGCTCAGAACAAAGCAACCATTTTCCTACTAGAAACATTATCTGATGAAAGACTGAGCCACTTTTATATGCAACATTCACCCACTGTACAGGTGAGCTTGAAGATTACTGTCCCACACCACACATAGCACATACTGGTTGGTGAAGATATTTGTATACACAGCTGTCTCTCTAAAGCTTTGCTTGAAAAGGCCAGTCCCCTACTACACAAATCATCTAATACTGGCCCCAGCCATTTCTACATACTTCTATCTCTCAAAATAATTATATATTGATCACCAAATACCACTCCAAATGGCCAAACTCTTCAAAAAACAACTGCCTCCATCATGAAAGTAGTATTTCAAGCAACAACTTTCAAACACAAATTTCCACAAAGGAATTGGAGCACTCAGCGGATTCAAAGTATCCAAATATGTTCCAAGCAGAAGTGTTTTGAAGATGATAGATTTATCAATGCCTTACAACCAAGAAGTGTTTGATCCCAGCCCTTTAGGAGATGTTCTCCTTGCTGCCATTGGACAAGCACTCGTGGCTGTGACATCAAAGCTTGTGATTGGTACCTTCAAAAAATCATCATTCCAGCAAGTAATTGCAGCTTTCATTGGTTTCACTAGTACTACCAGCACACTCGTATCCATCATTTCACCCTGCTCCTCCCTCGCCTTACGTCACCGCCCGGTGGCACACCCTATACGGGCCGTGGCTGATTATTACCCTAAAAAAAGTGTCAGTTTAAAAGGTATCTGTCTGTATGAATGTTAGAAATTGAGGTTTCTGGTTGGCAGAGTATGCACCCTGTCCAAGCAGGATCCACAGTCCAAGTTAGTGTAAGTCAGATACACAATCTAAATTAATCTGTGCTCACCCAATGGTAGCTTGGCACAGAGCAGTCAGGCTTAACTTAAGAGGCAATGTGTAAAGTATGTGTGCCCATTTTAATTAAAGTAACATTGTGAAAACACCAAAAAATGACCCCACACCAGGTTAGAAATAGAGAATATTTATCTGAGTAAAAAAAGACCCAAACAACAAAAATCCAAAATCAACGTTCCAACAAACACGCTAATGATGACGCTGGTAGTTCACCGAATCCCCTAGCAGGATTCTACTACGTCATCATTAGCACATAACGATCGTCGAGTGAGGAGCTCCTCTGAAGGCAGTGATCACGACGTGAAGCTTGTAATTACCCCCGCTGACTTGCCCTCATTACTTGAAACTTCAACAAGGACACCACGAACACCTGCAGCTCCAAGCCCAGATCGACAAGGTAGATTTTGTTCCGAAATTCAATACGAGGGTTGAAGTTAAAAACGGTTGTTTTTTTTTCCTTGTACAGAAAGTGTTAATCTTTAAAAAAAATAGGAGGCGAGCCTGTGACGAATACTTAGCATAACGTAAGACATTCACGGCGAAAGCTCCCAGCCCCACAATATGAACACAGCTTACCTTATTAAAACGGCAAAACCGAGCGCTGCGGATAATTTCCAGAAAATGTAAATTCTCTTTTTTTAAAAAAAATATAAGAGGCGAGCCCGTGACAAATACTTAGCCTAAATCAAGACCTTCACGGCGAAAGCTCCCAGCCCCACAATAAACACAGAGTACCTTATTCAAGTAGTAAAACAGAGCGTTGCGGATGTTGGGTCCTTCTTTTTGGTCCAGCTGCCGACTACGCCAATGTAGGAACCTCCTCAGGAAGAAATCAGAGACTCTGGCACAGGAGATCCATATAATAAGTGCAGGTTTATTCCAAGCAATAGGACCCATCCAATCCTCAATCCAGCTCATCAGTAATACAGTTGTCAATTCCCAACCGTACCTGGTCCCAGAACCCACCTTCAAACCAATACATTCCTTAACCTAGGTAAGAGCTAGAACATTCCTACATCATAATGACTAAGTAGAGAAACCAGATGACACATGCCAGACATCGCTGTGACACCCAGAATCCCACACCCCACACCAGGTTAGAAATAGAGAATATTTAGCTGAGTAAAAAAAGACCCAAACAACAAAAATCAAATAAGGAGATGTTGAGATATGGAGGGCGCAGCCTGGCAGGCTAAGATGGCGGACGTGCCTTTCTAGAACTCCGTCCGGCTGCCCACGCTATCTGCGCTCATCGATGCCGAAATCCTCCCCAAACCCACCGGCTCAGATGCGCACCTAGACAACACCCCTCGGTCCCTCTCCTGACCCTGAAATGAGAGGCTGAGCGGCATCCCCGACTGAGTATGCAGCCATCCCGACGATCCTAAAGCAAAGCCAAGATGGCGGGTGCCCATCAAGCACCAAACGCCCTGAGACGGTGATAACAAGACACCGGCGGCCCGATGCCGGAGTCTGAGAAACTGCCCAGTACTATCCGGTCCAGTGATGGCAGAAGCTATCGTGGGGACTCACTCGGACGCCTTCACAATTACTGGGACCCACAGGAGAGAGCGCGCCACCAAACTAGAGCGGCCTCGAGAGACCCTAAAGCTAGAGACGGCTCCGCAACTGAGGCCCGGCTGGCGGTAATCATCGGACCCCAACAGCTACGTGTCCAACTCACCTGTGACCGGCTCCGCGCTGCCGCGATCACCATCCCCACTCGGCGCTGAGGCTCAAGGTGAACGGCGGGAGGCACATCAACACCCACTGTGCCTGAGAAGTGATTGACTACACTGGAGCTCCATACGCAGGTTGCTACATCCATCGCTTGCGATAAGTCATACATGCAACCTCCAACCAGCAGCGGTATACAGCCCCACACTGAGGATCACTACACTTGCCACCTACCCGCATCTCGGAGTTGCGGTCCCCCCCCCCCTCGGCACCGGGAATCGGAGCACGCGGAGGGAGGCCTAAGCGTGGAGGTGTTGGCAGAATGGCGGCCCGTGCCGGGACTCCATCTTGAAAGAAGCATACACTGGCCTTGCACAAGCAACCTGGCTGTCTTGGACTGGTGCCCCTCACTACACCGAACCGCATCCCTTCCCTGCCCGTGTCCCTTCTCAGTGATTCCTGCCAGCTCGGCGCTAGTTTCCGAAGTGTGAGGGGAAAGGCCTGGACCAACTGCCGGTATAACGGCCATTATCGTCAGAGCCACGTGTCCACAAGAAGGCAATTACTGGCAACCCGGCTACGCCACCCAACACTAGCGGCCACTCATCTAGCAGAGCGTGAAGTTTACCGCCGACCTACAAGATACTACAAGCTGCTATACTACAGCCCATCACAGTCCTTTTCCCCTCCTCCCGCCCGGCGCCATGTCTCGAGGAGTGCGGTGGAGGGCCCCAGAGTGCCAGAGATCGCAGTAAGGCAACCACCGGAGTTCTGTCCTTACAGCACAAGGGTCAAAAGCAATAAGGCCATAATACCGGTATTGGAAGGCGCGGCCTTCCCTGAACTCATTATCGAAGGGGAAACCCCCCCCCCGAGGCATCTAGGGAACAACGGCCTACACTGCAGCTTCGTGCCTGTGGGAAGAAGCCTAACAGCGGTGCTCGACTACCTCAGCCAGAATAGACGGAGCTGACATGGGGCCCCGAGACACACAACAGTCACGTCCCAGCCACAATCCACAACTCAGCACATCCAGAACACCCGGATGGTCGTCCCTGACCCCCCCTCGCTCACGGCGCTGGGACTCGAGGCGCGAGCAAGAGGGCCCAGAAAGCAATCTAACACAACTTAGGGTGATATCGGGCACCAACGCATCACGGGAACATCGCAAGCACCGAATCGAAGGCAGAACTCTCCAGAACCCATGAACACCCACTCAGAAGGGGAACCCTCCCACGCAGAGTCCATGTCCAATAAGCTGGACAAAGTCCTCGCAGCAATTGAACATTCCAGGGTGACCATGGAAAACAATTTCGGAGAATTGGCCACTGATCTCAACATCCTTCTGGATGACCACCGGAAACTAAGGGACAAAGTCAAACAGGGCGAGAAGACGATCCAAGTGATAGAGCCCAAAATACACCAAGCTGCCATAAAAGAGCTGCAACTAAAAGTACAGTCCCTAGAAAACAAAACAGACGATTTGGAAGGCCGCTCTCAAAGGAGCAATATCCGCATTTTAAACTTACCAGAGGGAGCAGAAGGTTCCTGTCAGACACATGGAAATGTGGATCAAGACATTAACCTGACGGCGAATTTGACTCCATATTTCTCCATAGAAAGGGCACATCGAGTACCGGCCCGTAAATCGCCACCATGCTCGCCACCTAGACCATTCCTCCTGAATTTGCTTCACTATCAGGACAGAGACACTATCCTCAGAGCAGCCAGACAAAAGGGACCACTCCAAGTGGAAGATAAACACATAATGCTATTCCCAGACTACTCTTGTGCCGTCCAGCAGCAAAGAGCCACCTTTTTAGCAGTCAAGCGAATTCCACGGCAAAGAAATGTACAATATGCTCTCCTCTTCCCGGCCAGCTTGAAAATCTTGAATGATGGAACTGCACATTTTTTCCCTGACCCAGCAGAGGCAAGCGACTGGGTGGAACGGCGGCTATCAGGACCAGATGCTCACAGTAACACACAAAGTCCCCGACCTGCGGGCCGCCACGGACGTCAACACAAGAAAATCACCCTCACACAGCTGAGCTCACGCTCAGATTCCCTCACCCAACGCTCCCCTGACCTGGAACAAATTATAGTGGAACTTAAGAGAGCACTGCAAGTGGCGGCAGCGAGGAGATCGAGAGAAGACAACTCGGACACAGAAAAAGCCCCCCACCTGTTCACCTCCGAAGAAGAAATAAGTGATGCACGCTCTTCCCGTGACAGCTCAGTCACACCCCCAATAGTTACTCCACAAACAGCAGATTCGCTCATATGGACCCCAATTGACGGAGGAGCCACCACCACAACGTGTCACACAAGTCGACATTAGCCCCTGAACCCAAAAACGAGATCGTGAGAGCATAGGGTGCTAAGTTCAGAACCCAGAAGTGACCCAACAGGGCATGCTGAACTAGGTCACGACATGCAATCAATGGTACAAGAGGCACTTTTGGCAACACAGACTCAGCATCATCAAGCTGCAGCCGGGACGCCAGAGACAGGTGCAAACGAGCAACCACCCCCCACAAAGAACGATTTAAAGACAGTACATGAAGTACATTTTGGAGATAACGTCCTCGGCGATATGTCCCCTCCGTTGGGAAATTTCCCCAATATCCAAGTCTTACTATCCTTTGTTTCAGGTTCTCCCGACACCCTCAGCGGAGCAAACTTGTGAGATTACACGTCGCAAATGGACAGTTGACAACTGGTGAGGGAGGGCATTGGAAGGAGATGGCGGAGTAACACACAAACGCGGATTGCCCGTACTCATTGAATGTAATGGGCAATAAAGTCCCCAACACAGATATAAAAATCATCACATTAAACGTCAAAGGCATGCACACTACTAATAAGTGCAATGCCTTTATGCCTTCATAAAGAGGCAACGAGCGCAGATAGCGCTCCTACAGGAGACACATTTATCATCAATGGAAGTGGGCCATTTACATAGAAAGTGTTGGGGCATTGTTTGTGCCACTACATACTCAGCTTTCACCAGGGGTACTCTAATATGGATTAGGCCCGGGATCCCCTTTAAAGAACAGTCACGAGTCATGGATAAAGACGGTTGATATACACTAATAGAGGGAATATTGGAGGGCCAGTCCATCCTATTAGGAAGTATATACGCTCCCAATGTAGACCAGGATCAATATTGGAAGTGCCTCACGGGAGTGCTCACTCAACACACCGCAGTCCCATGGCTCCTAGGGGGTGACTACAATTGTTTTCTGGACATCCACCTCGATCGGTCCCATCCCGCACCACCACACTCTCCGGCAAATAAGCAGACAGCCCAATATCAAACATGGGTGAAACACTGGCAACTAGCAGACCCGTGGCGAGAACGAAACCCAGGCATTAGACTGTATTCCTTCCATTCCGTTCCTCCACAACCTACGTGTACGCCTAGATAGATTCCTCTGCTTCACACCCATACTCCCAGGAGTACAACAGTCCGATTATTTGGGTAGGGTACTCTCAGACCATGACGCCCACATGCTGACTCTCAGGTGGAGGCCCCCGCACCCCCCCATACCAACCTGGAATCTACCGCGTGACTGTCTCACAGATCAGGTGTTTCGTCAGGAACATGGGGATTATATTCAGGACCATTTCGCCCTCAACTCAGGCACAGCAGAATCTAGACTAATAGAATGGGACGCACTTAAAGTCGCGGCTAGGGGACACTGCATACAACACATAGTAGGAGTGCGTAAAACACTCAAAAGAACACTAAAAGATTCGGAGGAGGCGCTAGCGACACTAACGAAACAAAGCGACGCTGCCGGAGCCCCCCGACCATGTAGCAGCAGCCAAAACCTTCCATGTGGAAGCACTGAAAGACCTAAGCAAATACAATTTCCATGCCTACTCAGCCAGAGTACAAAAAGAGGGTAACAGAGCGGGCACACTGTTAGCGTGGCTGGCCAAACAGGATGTAGATACTAAACCAATCACGGAACTTCTTGACAATACAGGGACCCCTAGACATTCGCAAATAGAGATCCTGCACATTTTCTATGACTATTACTCTGGTATTTATCGGACCCCAACACAGACAAATCACCGGGTAATCACTCAATTTCTTAGGCCTCTGCAAATTCCCCACATACCACGTGCCAACAGAAAAGGTTTGGAAACCAAGATCAAAGCCCCAGAGATCACTCACGCCATTAGAGAGCTAGCGCGAAACAAAGCCACGGGAATGGATGCCTTCCCACTTGAATATTACAGTACATTCTCCACTCACCTTATCCCCAGGGCAGTCGCCATGTATAAGGATGTGCTAAGCACAAAGGAGCTCCCTGGTTCACTCCGAGAATCCATCCTATTGACATTCCCCAAACCCCATAGAGACTCCACCCTCCCAGCCTCATACAGACCAATAACGCTGCTGAATGCAGACTGTAAAATATTAGGAAAAATCCTGGCGGACCGATACACCAGGATTCTAGCGCCACTGGTTCACCCTGACCAAAATGGATTAATTCCAAGACGTAATACCTCGCAGAACGTACGCAGACTATCCCATGTCCAAGACAGGGCAAAAATACATTTCCTGAATGCGGCATGCCTGATTTTAGACCTCGAAAAAGCCTTCAATACTCTGCTATGGCCGTACTTATTTGCTGTTCTTCGCAGGATTAAGGTGGGCCCCATTCTGATGGAATACACAAAACCTCTCTACAATGGCCTAACGTCTCGAGTGAGGATAGGTAAATACATCTCCGCTCCCTTCCCAGTAGAAAGAGGGACCAGGCAAGGAGGCCCCCTATCCCCCCTCCTATTTGCCCTACCAGTAGAACCCCTGGAAATAAGGCTATGACAGGAGGGCGACATATGGGGTATACCGATCCAACATGTACTAGCTCCCACCCATGAAAAGGGACACATCCTGGACGAAATCTGGTCTTCTAACATCATTCTATCAGTGCCCTCAATTTCACCTTGCATCTGGTCCGACCATCACCTACTGAAATTCACGGCCTCCATAAACACCAGGACCAAAGCCCCCACTGCTACAGGAGGGGTGACTAGAAAATGGAGGACATTTAACGAATCAGATTTCGTCAACACGCTGTCCAGTTCAGCCCCTACTCTCAATCCCGATGTCAACATCATGGAGAAGAACATATCAAATCGGTTACTGTTGGCCTCTAATATTCATGCTCCCCTCACCAAATTCTCTCGCGCCCATCACTCGGACGCTCACAAATGGTTTTCGGTGGAGTTAAAAAAACTTATGCTCCGCCAAAAAGAGAGGAAATGGAGGTCCAGATACTCCACAGAAGATAAATTGCTGTTTGTACAGGCTCGCAAAGAGTATAAAAAAGTAATACTAGAGACAAATGCGGCCTATTTCTCAGCCAGAATTCTCAACACTCAAAATAAGTCGAAATAAATTTTCACGATTGTAAATGACCTATGCAACTTTGAGAGAACACTCCCCGTTCAGTCTCCGACTCAAGAACTATGTAATTCCCTCAATAACTATTTTCAGGACAAAATCTCCACAATTAAAGCTAGCATCTCTACTAGTACTCATACAGAACCTCTGTCCAGCGGGCCTACTAACTCCGCAACACTATCTCATTTCCCGGTCATCTGCCCTCGGTAATTTTCGGACCTAATGACCCATGTTAAAATCTGGGTCTCCAAACGACTGCTGTCCCCCCAAAGTTATGAGGCTTGCCCTTGCTAACCTTTCTCAGCATGTGCTTCCCTTCCTTAATCAATCTCTGGCGCAAGGCGCGGCCCCTACAGCCTTTAAGAACGCTATAGTGGTTCCTCTGCTGAAAAAGCCAGGGGCTGATCCTTTACATCTTTCGAACTATCGCCCCATCTCTCTCCTCCCTTTCTTGGCTAAGATCTTAGAGACGCATGTTGCAGGCAGCCTCTCTTGCTTCATTGAACAAACAGAATACCTAGAGCCCCGCCAAGCTGGTTGTCGGCCTGCCCACTCCACGGAATTAGTGATCCTTGCAGCACTGGATACCTTTAGAGCTAACTCAGACAAGAACATCCCTCAGGCCCTGGTGCTTCTAGATTTGTCGGCCGTTTTTGACACTGTCGAACATAAAATCTTGTTGGACCGTGTCACGCAGGCCGGCATACAGGGTCCCGCATTCTACTGGATAAAGTCCTTTCTTGAAGACAGGACACAGGCGGTTCGCTTCGGTCCCTTTACAGCCCCCAAGCTATCCACCACCTGCGGGGTGCCACAGGGCTCGTCCCTCTCTCCACTCCTTTTCAACCTATATCTTAAACCATTGATTCACTCACTAAAAGACAGAAAGGTAACTACTTTCAACTATGCTGACGACCTTCAGCTAGTGTTCACCCTGGACTCCGTCGACTCTGCTGCTGAATTTCAAGCCACCATGCTTCATATCCAGCGCTGGATGGATCTCAATCATCTCAAACTTAACCCGGGCAAGACTGAATTGGTCCTGCCTGGGAAGAGTGAGACTCTATGGGGCCACCATTATTGGCCAATCGAACTAGGAGCCCCCCCCAACCCCTCATCCGCTGTGAAGAGTCTGGGGGTTACCATCGACTCTGACCTGTCTCTCAAGGGCCAGGTCGGTGCAGTGGTCTCCTCATGTTTCTTTCAACTGCGTAAAATTCGCAAGATCGGCCATCTGCTATCTCACTCTGCACTTATACATGTTGTCATCGCCTTGGTCCTCTCACGTCTCGACTTTTCCAACTCCATTTATCTTGGCCTGCCCCTGTTCCTAATTAACCGTCTCCAACTGGTGCAGAACCAGGTGTTACAGTTTGTTGTAACAATCATGCTCGAACTCATCTGGAAGATGGTTAATTGTTTTCTTCTGTATGTTTAAAATCATTGCCAATGCTTGTTGATAACATTGCCAATGCTTGTTGATAATATGTGCAATAGACTTATGTGATTAAACTCATGCCAATGCTTGTTGCTTATTTAGACAGCCTCATGAAGGGAAACTCCTCACATGTTAATGTATAAAATACATGAGGCTTTATTCTACTTGTGTTGTTGAAACGTGGGTCACGTTGCATATTCCTGTCTCTGCAGCATTGTGGAAATGCACGTTTCAGAACATGTTTAGTTTTTGGCAGTTGCGATCACGTTGTTAATCACGTTCCCTGCAAGCGGACTGGAATTAGCTCAACACGTGAATCACTGGTTCCCCCACATGCCAACCCCACCCTCCAGTTATTCTATTTAAACCCAAGGCACCCTGACAAACGCGCTTACGCTCGTTTTTCCCCAACACTTACCTGATGGCAGAAACCCTTCCACGATCCTGCATCGGCTCCCAAGGCCCAGTGAAGCTTCCGGTCCAGTCTCCAAGGTCTTCCCTCGTTGCCACGGCGACATCCCAAGCTTCTTTTCTTCATATCCGGAGTTGCACGAACAGGATTCCTACGGAGAAAAGGAAAACAAACAGAGAAATCATTCAGTAAAACAGTGAGTAACCGGCTGGCTACTACAGGAAACAAACTGTAAGTTTCTTGAACATTGTTGTATTTTTACTTAAAGTAATACTTGGCCAAGTGTATTGGACTTACTAATTTTTCAGCAAACATGGAACAATGCAAGTTTAAAGAAGCATAGGACAATGCAAATTTAAAGAAGCATAGAACAATGCAAATATAAAAAGAAAGACTTTGCTTATCTAAATTCTGGTGGGATCTTTCTCAGGCGCAGCGCATTCGTCTCATTCAAGGTGCTAAATACCACAAAGAAAAAGACAAGAGAGACATTGTGGGATTACTAATTTTGTTGACATTCTTCGAACTATTTAGCTATGTGCGTTCTACGCTGTGTTCAGGTGTAGCTTAAACCTGAGATAAACAAAGAACAGTGTTCAAAAGAAGACAGACAGGAGAACACAGAAGGGCGCTGAAATTGGAGTGTCTTTTGTTTATTAGTTTGTCCCTATTCCCCCTTCCCTTATGGATTTAACTTGGGCGAACTGTGTTACATATTCAGTTAAGTCCAGGGGAAGTTCTTGGGGGAAGTCGAGAGCAATCCACGCATCTCTCAAGTTGAACATCCTGCCTTTCAGGTGAGTGAAGGTTAACACCAGGCCGCAAGATTAATTTTTAAACAACCTAACTGGCATTCTGCCAGACCTTGGCTATCTAAACTTCACTGGCTCCCTATAGCCCAACGTACAGCATTCAAGACTGGTTGTCTGATATTCAAAGCACTATATTGCAGGAGTCCCAAATTAATCAGTGGCATGATTTCCAAACATACCCCTCGGCGCAACTTGCGTTCCGCCCATCTCCATCTACTGACTCTCCCCCTCTTCAAGCTCACATGTCAAGGTGGCCGCAGGTTCTCCTACCTCGCCCCTAAATTCTGGAACACTATACCCCTAGCAATCAGGAGCTGTGACAATCTGTTAGGTTTTAGAAAAGCACTCAAAACTTGGTTATTCATGCAAGCTTATGCATAGGACCTCTCGCTGCCAACATTTCTCAAGTTAGCGCCATGAAACCTTCTGGTGTCCGTGCGCTTTTACAAGTTCCTTATAACATAACATAACATAACCGATAGCAGACACAATGCATTGTGTGTCACTATATGCAGATGATCTCCTGATCTATGTCAGAGATATCACTAGTGACCTCACCTCCATCTGGTCAGCACTGAGTGACTTTGCAATAGCCTCGGGCCTTAGGGTCAATTGGGCCAAATCTGTGATATTCCCATTGAGCCCCCATTTGGCCCCACGCAACATATCGATAGGAGCCAGCCCACACACTTACCTGGAGCACTGCCGCACCTAGATACCTGGAGGTACAACTGTTTCACTCCCCCGCAGATCTGTACGTCGGGAATCACCGCAAGGTATTAGCAAGATTAAGTACATCGGTAAACTTCTGGAAGACACTACCTCTCGCCCCCATCGCACGAGTGGCTCTTGAAAAGATGATAATGGTCCCGAAGCTCCTTTATCACTTCACCAACTTCCAGTGATACCACCACACTCCTTCTTTCGAGAACTAGACATGATCCTGACCACCTTGATCTGGGGAGGGGGAAGATATAGGGTAGCCTTAACCACACTTTACCTACCCACAACCCATGAGGGCTCGGTGCCCCATCATTCGAAGCATACTTTCTGGTGGCACAGCTTCAGTGGTTGTCCTACTGGACTGCAGAACAATACATCGGAGAGACAATCACAGAACAGGGACGGATGCCCCTCCTGGCCATACGGAGACTGCTTCTCCCAGGCACCAAGCCCCTCCGCACTTACCCCTTGCAGGTGACCATAGCACGCACATGTATACTGAAAATACATCGCATGTCCAAAGGGAATTCCCCTGTACTCGCCTTTTCTCCCGCTGGTAGGATTCCCTCGTAACGACAAATATACCACCCGCGCCCTTCAAGTATGGACCGATCACTCTATCACAGAGCTGGAGTCCCTGTTCGAAGACGGACAGCTAGTGACGTATGCCCACCTGACAGAGTTATATGACCTTCCCCCAGGGCAGTTCCTACTGCATCGGCAGCTAATAGACAGCAGCCGTCCATTTTGGGATCCAAATGCGGGAGAACCCCTGACGCTCCCAGTAATACACACCATACTTCATATGGGGGTAGGTAGACACTTAGTGACCTGGCTATACAAAGCTGTTCGAGAACTAATCATCCACCCATTAGACGCATTACGACAAATGGGGAGATGAGGTAGGTCGAATATTCAACGATAAAGAGTGGGAAAAAGCCCTAGAGCACCCCAAGAGAGTTTCCAGAAACCCACGCTTTAGGAACATCCAATTCAATATACTCCATAGGGCATGCCTCACCCCACAATATCTTCATCGTTTCTATCCTGACACACACTTTGCCTGCCCCCGATGCCAGACCCCTGAAGCAGACTTCAAACATATGTTTTGGGTTTGCCCAATTATTCATCAATACTGGGAATGGGTACACCACACACTCCGGGAGACGACCAACAATCTGACCCTGTCCTCATGGGAAGCCAGTGCCCTCGGGATGTTCCGCAGATGGAAAACCGAGAAGGTACAATAACGCTTCCTTAGCCATACTCTTAGCAAAAAGAGGGATAGCCATGCACTGGCGTGCCCCGGAAGGGCCCCCCCGAGGCTGCCTGGATATGGGCCATGAAGAAGTGGGGTGCGGCAGAGGAGGAGGTACTGCGGGAGGAGGAGGTGAGGGGAATACGGAAACACCCAATCTCCCTAGAATGGGCACAACTGATGCATCAATTTACACATGAAATAACACAACCATCCTCTTTGACAGCCTCCCAATCGCAGACTCTGCCCGTATCCCCCCAGAGACAGGCGAAGATAATAAATGACCAGACCGCGACACCTAAGACGGTCACTACAGTGAGACAATCCCAGGCCTCCATAGAACACATAAAACCAACTCTACACGATCCCCCCATATATCTGATATAGTACCATTGACAGTAACCACAATCAATCACTTTCCACCAGTAACTCCGCGCCAGATTCCCCCAGTTCACCCCCATGGTTTTTCCCCCACGCCGGAGGTCCAGACTCCAATGAAACTTCAATGGAAACACACAAATCCAACACCAAGCGAGAGTACACCACAAGGGAATTCGGAAGGAACAAACAAAGATCTCTGATTAAAATTGATGTACACAACCGAGGGTTCATACATATCCTTTCACCAAAACAGAGGTCGGGCATGAGATAACCCTCAAGATGACTATTGTGCCATATCTGCAATGTTGAAACATGTAATAAGTCAATCAATCAATCAATCAATCAATCAAAAGTCCCTACTGGTCAAAAGGTTACTTGAGGTTGTGAGGGACTGTTAAATATCCAAAGTTTAGGCTGACCACGATGGAGAGCAGGCCAGCTACAAAACCCACAAAGGGTTTGCTGAAAAAGTACCTGATGAGGAGCAAAGCATTGACGTCGAGATCGCGATGTGTCAGTCTGTTTCATGCAGTTGGGTCAATGCACTGAATTCGAACCTCGTAGGTGATGTTGAAGGATTGGCACTGCACTGCCTCATTTAGCCTTACAGATGGCAGATCGGCACTGCGTTGTTGTTGAACTCCGCTGTCAGGGCCTGCGTCGTCATTGGATCAGCACTGCATCTGAGGACACTGGATCGGTTTTGATCAGCGGAAATTGACCAGTGCATCAATTTTTGAAGAAAACAGCTGCAGGACCCATTTCTGAGGCCCAAGACAGTAGGGGGCAGGCACCTCAAGTAGGTGAGGACTCACCGATGGCAGAGTCCAGCATCACCGGTGGAGTCTTTTGTGTCCCTGAGACTTTAGAAAACAGTAGGCCTGCCAGCAACCCCTTGGAGAATATCTGGTTCAAGGACGTAGAGAGCAGGTCCAGTCCCTGTCATTCCCAGGCAAGAAGCAGTAAGCTGCAGGACAACATAGCAGAGCGGTGGATCCTCCTATAGCATATTAGCTATTCTTCCAGGCAGAATGTCCTTGGTTCTAGTAGAGTTCTGATTTGGTGGTATCAGGGGTCCAGTACATATACCCAAATGTGCCTTTGCAGTGGGGGAGACATCAAAAAGGCCTTTGAGGATCACATGGTCCCAGCGTTTCCTGCGCGTGCTCGAGACACTGTGGAAATGTGGATTTTCCTGATCAGTTATGTCCCCTATCTTGGACCCCAACGGTTCTATATGCATGTTACAAGTACATGTATGTTCCCTCCGGTTCCAGTTTCTAAGACGCAAACATATGTGTGTCTACCGCCGACATGTTCTCTGTCAGATCCGCCATCAATGGGCTGGATATTCGATTCCTAAACATGAAAGGCCACCGACTTTATATGGCTAAATTACTCCATTTTTACAGTTCAGGCAAGTAGGCCCGATTCTGTCCTCAAAGCCTTTCCCTGCTCTCTGTCTTTTGACAGCTTCAGCTTGAGCTCGCATCTGTATCCATGAACTTTGTCCTACTCCCTGTGCAGCTAACGGTGCCTGCCTCGGCCAGTTTTCGCCTGCCTGCCAAGAAGCTGTATTTCACCTTCGAATTATCTATTTTGCTCCTCAGCCGATGCATTCCTGTCTAGTAGTTTAAGTAAACATTCTTCCAGCTACCAAGCAAAGGACTCAGCCTTTCCGTCCTCCTGCAAGTGATTCATAGCCCTGCTGCCATGGAGAATTTTCTGCCCCTCGCATCTCATATAGACATTTAGACGCTTGTACGCGCACACACAGTTAGTATAGAATAGATTCTGTCCGAGAGTCCTTCCTTGTGGATAACATAGTTCTCCAAACATAGGATGGTAGATATGATTTGGGATTAGGTTGACTTGACCCCCAGACTTCTCGTCTCCACATGTAGAGCTAAATGTCAAGTCCCCTTCACCCCCTAGTTGTATGTCAATCACACGTCATGCTGCTGCGCGCGCATCTATGCCAAGTATTATCTTATAGATCCACCTATGTCTGATAATCCTAACCAATCATGTTTCTTTTATTCCTTATTACGCCTAGTTTCGATTATGTCACTGTCACGTCATTTTTCTTATCAAATGTTACGCCTTCTACATTCGTTTCATTGTAATGCATTTATTATAAAAATACATGTCTGTCAATAAATTATTGTACTTCACTTCCTGAACCCTCGTGGTGACGGAACCTGAAGGCCGCGACTCGAGTCGGCCATTTTGAGTGGAATAAAGCCCATTTAGAAAACCTCTTATACCACGGATTCTGCCTCTTGTTATTTTGAGCTATTTTACTTTATTTTAAGATTCTGTATGAAATTCAGTCCGGTAAAGAAGATTTTATTTACCACATAATGGCGCCCGAACAGGGACACTTTCTCATCTCACGCGCCGGCGGTGCGTTGCAGGCCCGGTCTCCTGCCACAGCTGGACGGACCATAAACGCGTACCAACAGGATTTCCTGTAAGCTCCCTCCGGTCAAGCGGGGGCGACTGAGGCTGCGATCAACCCAGACGAGGCGGTGAGAAGTGCGAAGTATCCCAACCAGAGCCTAGCTGAGAGAGCAAGATCCGAGGTATACAGAGGCCCACCAGATATTTCGAAATCCCGATGTCCAGAGGGTCCGCTGTCCGCAGTCATCGAGTCCTGTCCATTCTCTGAGGCCTTCCGTTTCAAGGAGCTACTCGGTGAGTACCATCGCCGGGGAGGCGTGTTGACGCGCACATAGGTTGTGCCGGTCAAGACGGATTTGGGTACACAAATCCGGTCTGCACTGTTTAGCAGTGTATATGTACTGTTTAGCAGTATATCAAGTATTCCGAAGTATGCAGTTATTGTCAAGAATTCAGCGTGGTGATTAGTTAGGCAGACTGTCATCATTGTCGGTCATTGTTAAATGTTTAATGTTTAATGTTTTCAGAAATGTCTTGCATATTGTGGTATGAATGATTGTTCATTGTACACTGTTCATTATTGGGGTTTTTTCCGTATTAAGTAAGTTCAAGAGTAAGTATCAGATCAGTTGTCAATATGCCGCTCTTCTCGAAGTTAAGGCAGATTACTACCAGAAAAGGGGTGCTTGAAGAAGCAGTTCCTATCCCTCCTAGGGACACTCCAGGGCATTTTATGTACCATAAGCATGGCTTAGATGCCATATTGTTTCTTGATCTATGGGTAGATTATACCAAGGAATTGCCGGAAAGTCAAAGGTGGCCCGTAGCGGGAACCTGGGATGCAGAATGCATCCTGAAAGTGGAGGAAGAGTTATGGAAAAGAAAGGTCAGACAATCACAGAAAGACGCTGTTGAGTTATGGCGTAAAGAATCTCATAGACGAACAGAAAAAGCACGTAGACAAGAAGAGAGGAGTAAAGAAAGTTCAAATAAAGTTCAAGAAAATCTATTAATTAAGGAAGGTATCCGAGTGAAATCAGAACAAGTAAATAGACAAAGAAATGCCCTTATGAATGGTATGTATCCCCTTCTAGCTGAAGGACTACCTAAGGCTGCTCCACAGATGCCAAAAGACTTGCCACCCCCATTATTTCCAATTAAGGTACATCCAAAGGGGCATCCCAGAACCGCAGAAGATGTTTTTCTTTCCTCATATCTAGACGACGCAGCTCCCGAGTATGCTAACGCCGCACCACATAGACCGTCTGGTGTAGGTGTTCAACGTCAGGATCAGGTATCTGTCCCCGTGCAACAGCAAGTCCCGACACAAGCTTCGGCAAGCACATCTGTTTCCGCATCTGTCTCCGCAGTCGACTCTACAGAGGTATCGACACCCATAGTTGCTGTGTCACGTTCAACGAACCCATTCACACCCGACGCCCCAGATGGGGCCACGGGAGGTGCTAGCATTACCTTTACACAACCTAGAATAAATAAACTTGTCTTTCAAGAGTCAGCACATTCACGTACACCTAAATTCGTAAGTGAACGTACGCTTAAGGAACTCCTTGTAAATTGTAGATATGACCCGGTAGTTGGTAAAGAGGACGAAATGGTCCTGGCATCATTACGTATCAGGCGAGCCGCAGAGTATTTAGCAAGGTTACCAGGAATGACTACGCATCTAGATAACATATATCATTTTGTTCAAACAGGACGAGATCCAGGATGTATTAACAGAGCTATGGAATTCCAGAAAGTAGAAATACAGGGGGAACTGTTACGTTTCCTCATAAACTGTGTGATTAGAAATCAAGACCGCCCGGGGGTAGACCCGAATGCAATGCTTATTCTTACAAGATGGAGTCAGAATATATCAGAAGGGAGACACGATAAGCAAAATTGTATAATAGCCATGTGCCGAAAAATACGTAAAGAAATAGAGCGTATTCATGAAGAAAGATTGGGAACAGACGAGTTTGAGCAAGATGAAGTATCCGAATCAGGGAATTCCGCAAGACAGTCAGAGACCATAGCCTATGTAGGCAGAGGAGGATCCTGTGATAATGCTAGATGTTTTTCTGATCCCATACACTCAGTATGCCCAAATAATAGCAGAACGTATCCGACGCCTATAATAAATCTGAAGTCTCCTGAACATTCGTTTCAAGCCGCAGATAAAATACTACGAGAACGAAGGGGTTACCACCTCCTCGATTCCATGGATGAGCAAGAATTAGCCAGATCAGCCGTTCACTGGATTGACAGTCCTGAAAAATACGGTGATGAGACCGTAGCACACACGTTTTTTAATCTCAGTATAGATGAACAACGTTTAGCTGGAATCTATATGATTCAGCAACTCCTCATATTATATAAGAGCCAACATGCTGACCCTGGTCCTTTGCCTGATATACTAACGGAACTACTCACGAACAGATGGAGAGGTTCTAGTAACAAGCTAATTAAAGAGATATTAGTGTCACGTAAGCAGTACGTCCTTTTTGTAAGTCCGGATTCTCTCTCGCCGCCCCGCAGAGAAAGAGCGCCGTACTATATGGATAGACAAAATCCCCTACGAGAAGTGCACCCAATAAAAGGCGAAGACAATGAGTTTCACCGTGTATTTGTTTACACACCCATATCGAAAATGGAATTATTAGAAACGAAAAAAGTAGTACCTAGTCATGACAAAGACCCAGCGGGTTTCCACCGAGAAATTAAAGACATGTTACTGATGGGAGAGTATACCTTTCCTGATATTATGACGATATTAAAGGTGCTTTTGCCTGCTGGCATTTATGAAAAACTGAAAGAAAAAGAGTGGGAAGTGGGTGACCAAAAGATAGACTGGACAGCATTAGCAGAGGAAGAAAGGGGCCGAACTGCAGGTTCAGGGCTCGGGGATAAAGTTAAACTGTTACCAGGTTTACTAGTACAGGTACTGCCACGTTTATTAACTACAAAAAAGGAAGATTGGGGTGCAATCACAGCCTGCAAACAAAAACAAGATGAAGACACAAGCGACTATTATGCTCGATTTGAAAAATGTTTTGGTATAAATAGTGGTATAAAAGCAAGTAGTGACTCATATCCACATTTATTTGTGACAAAATTAGTGGAAAATGCATTGCCTCCAGTAAAGAATAGAATATTGAAATTCGAGAGTACCTGGCAAAGTAACACTCCGTCGCAAATGCTACAAATGTTACAGTATCATCACAATAGAATTAGGGATGAACAAGAACACGAGCATAGACGCATGAAGGATACAAAAATGAAAATGCTAGTTTCTCAGACAGTACCAGCAGATGGTCACAAAAAGGGTGTGACACATTCTGGTGATTCTGCAGTTCCTGTAAAGGGAACCTGCAATTACTGTAAACAACTGGGCCATTATGTACACGATTGTCCAGTCCTGAAACGTAATATAGCTACAGGTATTGCAAAGGAGAGACCACGATTAGTTAGACAAGATCAGAATGAACAAGGAGCTATGCAGCATGGACAGTCCATGCCAGTTCAACAACAGTCCATGCCAGCCTCACAGCAACCCATACAGTTTGTGCCAGCTGCACCACCGTTGCCTGCTACTGCCACACAAACCACAACACGACAAATGTATCAGACTGCACAGTATGAATACCCTGAGTATCAGCGTTACGCATGAACCAGCCTAGAGAGGGAAGTCGACTTACCGCTTATCGAGATTCCTGTAGATCAAGAAGGACCTTATGTACATAGTGAATTATTAGGTCAAGATAGAAAATTCTTACTCGATACAGGGGCAAGTCGAACAACCATAAAACGTAGTGAAGTTCCAGGGGCACCCCTCTCAGGCTCTCAAAATGTTTCCCTTGGTTTTTCAGGAAAACCTATTGTTAATGAAGTATCACAGCCTCTACCACTTACGATAGGACCTTTGACACGAACTACAGATTTATTGCTTACTAAATCATGCCCAGAAAATCTGTTAGGAATTAAAACTCTGAAAGCACTAGGAGCCATAATATGTTGTTCTCCGGAAGGAGTAAGGTTGTTTTTACGTGATTTTAAAGGTCACTATGTGTCTAGAGACATGGATCCCCGACTACAGACTTTACCAGTACATCTATGGGCACAAGGCCCTACGGATGTTGGCTGCATGAACATTACACCCTATCGAGTCACACTGAAAGCAGGAGTGGTACTACCACGAATGCGACAATACAAGTTACCGCATGATGCTGTAGTGGCTTTGCTGAAAATCATTGATGAGCTGATTGCCCAGGGAGTAGTTGTAGAAACAGACTCCAATGTATGTAATTCACCGATAATTCCGATTCTTAAACGAACTGATCCTACTGCCCCACCAGTGTACCGATTGGTTATTGATTTGCGTGAACTAAACAAGTGCATTGTACCACAATTCCCTGTGGTCCCTGATATATCATCATTGTTGACAGCAATTGATTCCGAAGCGACATTCTTTACTGTAATCGATCTCAAGAATGCCTTTTTCAGCGTCCCAATAGATCCGGAAAGCCAATACTTGTTCGGATTCAGTTTAAATGGGCGCAGCTTTAAATTCTCACGCGCTCCCCAAGGATTCACAGAAAGCCCCAGCATCTACAGCCAAGCACTGAAACGAGAACTTGACAGTATCCACATGCCAGTCAATACTGCACTGCTTCAATATGTCGATGATCTGCTGATCACAGCGAGAAGCGAGCCAGAATGTGAAAAAGCTTCTCTGACAGTTTTACATTTCCTAGCCGACAAGGGGCACAAGGTGTCTCCTTCTAAGCTGCAATTCTGTGTCCAGCGAGTTATTTATCTTGGTCACTCGCTGTCCAAGGAGGGAAGGCAGCTTACACCAGATCGCATCCAGTTAATTGCTAACATGTCAATACCCCAGACACAAAAGGAGGTGCGGGCTTTCATAGGCCTCACTTCATATTGTAGGCAGTAGATCCCTCAGTACGCATTTCTAGCAAAACCACTCATTCAGTTAACCACACAGGAGGCAGCCACATCGACTGTTCTCCCTTGGACTCAAGAACATACACAAGCTTTTGAAAGTTTAAAGAAAGCTTTATGTCAAGCACCTGTTTTAGCAACACCATGTTATAGCAAACATTTTACACTCTTTGTTACAGAACGCGAAGGTACTGCCTTGTCAGTACTCACTCAGGATCAAGCAGGATCACGCAAGCCATGTGCTTATTTTTCCAGTACATTAGATCCCGTAGCTCAGGCTTTGCCTGCATGCCTGAAATCAGTGGCAGCGACAGCTTTAGCAATCAGACAAAGCGATGCCATAGTATTAGGACACCCATTGACAGTACAAGTACCACATGCAGTAGAGGTTCTTGTGAACCGAACACAAACACAACACTTGACCATAGCAAGACTTACCGGTTATGAACTGACATTGTTTCAACCACACATAGAGATCCGACGGTGTAATACATTGAATCCTGCTACACTATTACCTGTAATTGGAACAGACCCACTAGCTCATGATTGTGTTGAAATCATTGAAATAAAGACGAAACCTAGACAAGACTTGACAGACGTTCCATTGTTAGATCCAGACCTGACGTTGTATGTAGACGGATCATGCATGAGAGCAAGTACAGGAGACTTAGTGGCCGCGTATGCAGTCACAACAGACACTGAAGTTATTGAGACAAATTGTATAGATACTTTGTCAGCCCAAGCAGCAGAACTTATTGCTCTAACACAAGCCTGTATTCAAGCCACAAATAAGAAAGTTAATGTATACACTGACTCACGTTATGCATTCGGAGTTGTACACGACTTCGGCGTGCTGTGGCGAGAGAGAGGTTATTTAACCTCCCATGGTGCCCACATTCAGCACGGACCCCTCATTCATGCTTTGTTAGACGCAATACATCTACCCACTGCTATATCGATTATGAAATGTAAAGCACATACGAAGGCCACTGATACCATTTCTCAAGGCAATGATTTAGCTGACAGAACAGCTAAACAGACTGCTCAGAATCGCACATTAGACATGACAAAGCCAATAGTTCAGACACCAACACAGTGTATGACAATTAAGGATCCCGCACTTGACGTAATTGACATACAGACACATGCCACAGCAGAAGAAATAAAGAAGTGGACTGAACTAGGAGGGATCCAGACAGATCAAGGGTGGATGACGAAGGAGAAATCTGTATGGTTTCTCCCTGATTCCATGGTTCAAGCCATTATAGCTACAGTTCACAGTCCAGCACATTTAGGAGAGAAGGCTATGCTAGACAGCATTCAGCACATTTGGTTCAATAAACATTTACGAGCAGCAGCTAAACAAAAAGTTCGTACCTGTATGATATGTTGTCAGTTTAATCCAGGAAAAAGTGTTCCCGTAGAGCAGGGTGGATTTCAGCCTCCTGACCATCCTTTTGAAGTCCTCCAGATGGATTATATTCAGATGGAACGTTGTCGAGGATTCAAATATGTCCTCGTAGTTGTCTGCGCTCTCTCCCGTTGGACAGAGGCGTATCCCGTATCAGATTACACTGCCCCGACTACTGCCAAGCAGCTAGTTCGAGAATTCTTCCCACGGTACGGTTTACCACGTGTTGTATATTCAGATAACGGCCAGCCTTTCTCATCCGAATTAATGAAACATGTCTCACTTTTGTTGGGATATCAGTGGAAATTCCACTGTGTCCGACACCCCGAGGCAGCAGGTCTCGTGGAACGACATAATCAACTTTTAAAAATCAGACTGTCTAAAATATGTCAGGAAAAAGGTGTGGACTGGATAGTAGCTTTACCAGTTGCGCTATTTTACATGAGGATGGTAGCACACTCTCGAACAGGGCTATCACCTTATGAGGTGATCTTTGGTAGACCACCGAATATGTGGGGGACGCCTATACCCCGTAAAATAACTGATGTTGACTGTAATATGCTGACAGATTACCTGGCTTCCTTGATGTCTGCACTACAATCTTGTCGTTCACAGGTAGTCGCAGCTTTTCCCGACAACACCGAGGTGAAACCTCATGATGTAATTCCCGGTGATTATGTTCTCATCAGAAACTTTGAGCGGAAAACCCAACTGGAGCCAAGGTGGAGGCTTCCTGAGTTGGTCCTGCTGACAACCAGAACAGCTGTGAAGCTCGAAGGGAGAAAAGGCTGGGTGCATTCCAGCCATATAAAGAAATTTCATGGACTTCCTCCTGACACAAACAGTACTCCTCGTGTGTCTTCCCCCATTGACTCAAAGCTACCTTTGGCTGAGGCCAGTAGCACCGAACTCTATAAACAGAAACTCAGGTCCAGATCCAAGCTGTCGGACGATTTGATTGTTTAAGTCCTCTCCAAGGTGAAGCGGTTGAATCTGTCCCGACATGTATCCCTTAGGTCTGAATCATGTAGAGTCCAGAATCATAATGAAACGACATGCTTATTGTAAATTACTGCGTAGCCACTGTATTGTGACTTTATTAATTTTGTTTTCCTTGAGTTTTTTAATAGTTACTGCAAGCATATTGTTGCATATGTATTATCCTGTTTCTAAACGTGCTTTCAATATAACTGATGAACATTCTTTTAGTGAATTACCCCCACATGAGTTGTCCTATAGACTTGCGCTGCGCAATAACACCTTCATTAGTATGTTACATCATTCCCATCAGACTAGTAATGCCACCAATTGTTGGGTGTGTGGCCGACTCCCTCCCTATCAGAATAACAAAGGAGTTCTGCCTTTCTTTCCACATCCGTTCACACACAATGGCTCCTGTGGAGCATGGTTTAGTTTATTAAATTCCATAGACCCAGACACAGCAGTTTATCAACAACATTGGATATGAGGAAATCTGAATCTAGTTTTATTCAAAGTCTGTCACCCTAATAAGGAGGGTCACCCCAGTAGAACAGGAACTGATTTAGAAAATGAAGTGTATAAATTAGGTAATTTTACGCCTAATCTTATGATTTTGAATGTCAAAACCGAAGTTGAACTAATTCTGCCCACTATGTCAGTATTTCCAGTTAAGGGTGAATTATGTGTAAGAAAAGTTGGTTCCATACACATGGGCCATAGCCAATGCGTTACTACAGTAGAATATAGTGATCAAGGTAAATCTTCATTTAGAGCTTCTCGCCATTCTTACTTTATATGTGGTCAGACTGCATATATGCGTCTGCCTCTAGATTGGGATGGTACCTGTTACATAGCATTCCTTTTGCCACCTGTTTTTCTAGCTCCCCCTGATTATTATCGAAATATTCATTTAGTACACAATAGAGAGCGAAGAGATCTCCCAGTTGTCGATTATACTGAGACGGCATGGGACAAGTATGTAGATTTCAATAAAGGTATCTTTCCCTATATAGGTACAATATCAAATAGTAAACTGATACGCAGACTAACCAAGACTCTTGAAGCTGTAGTAAACGAGACTATAGCCGCCCTAGGCAATCTGACAGAAGAACAATCAGTGATGAGAATTGTTGTTCTCCAGAATCGTCTTGTCCTTGACGTCATCCTGGCCGATAGGGGCGGAGCTTGCAGGGTCATCGGATCCAGCTGCTGCATATTCATACCAGAAAATTCGCCATCTGTATATAAAGCTATAACACGACTTCATAAGATTGTAAGCCAGATACACGAGAATCCAGGCACTTGGACGTGGTCCGGGTGGTTTTGGAATGTGATATCAGCCTGGGGATGGAGAGTTCTATCCTTCCTAGGTATTGGCCTTCTTATGCTCTTCAGTTGTTGTTTATGTCTGCAATGTGGACCAGCGATTTGTGGTCTGTGTGCCACATCATGCATCCCATATCAAAGTTCTCGTTCAAAATGCCGGAAGAAGAAGGAAGAAGAAATGATGCTCCATGAGCAAATCGATGGAATGATGAAGATTGATATCTCTTGAAGGGCAAGAAGGGGACAAGGAGGGAATGTGGAAATGTGGATTTTCCTGATCAGTTATGTCCCCTATCTTGGACCCCAACGGTTCTATATGCATGTTACAAGTACATGTATGTTCCCTCCGGTTCCAGTTTCTAAGACGCAAACATATGTGTGTCTACCGCCGACATGTTCTCTGTCAGATCCGCCATCAATGGGCTGGATATTCGATTCCTAAACATGAAAGGCCACCGACTTTATATGGCTAAATTACTCCATTTTTACAGTTCAGGCAAGTAGGCCCGATTCTGTCCTCAAAGCCTTTCCCTGCTCTCTGTCTTTTGACAGCTTCAGCTTGAGCTCGCATCTGTATCCATGAACTTTGTCCTACTCCCTGTGCAGCTAACGGTGCCTGCCTCGGCCAGTTTTCGCCTGCCTGCCAAGAAGCTGTATTTCACCTTCGAATTATCTATTTTGCTCCTCAGCCGATGCATTCCTGTCTAGTAGTTTAAGTAAACATTCTTCCAGCTACCAAGCAAAGGACTCAGCCTTTCCGTCCTCCTGCAAGTGATTCATAGCCCTGCTGCCATGGAGAATTTTCTGCCCCTCGCATCTCATATAGACATTTAGACGCTTGTACGCGCACACACAGTTAGTATAGAATAGATTCTGTCCGAGAGTCCTTCCTTGTGGATAACATAGTTCTCCAAACATAGGATGGTAGATATGATTTGGGATTAGGTTGACTTGACCCCCAGACTTCTCGTCTCCACATGTAGAGCTAAATGTCAAGTCCCCTTCACCCCCTAGTTGTATGTCAATCACACGTCATGCTGCTGCGCGCGCATCTATGCCAAGTATTATCTTATAGATCCACCTATGTCTGATAATCCTAACCAATCATGTTTCTTTTATTCCTTATTACGCCTAGTTTCGATTATGTCACTGTCACGTCATTTTTCTTATCAAATGTTACGCCTTCTACATTCGTTTCATTGTAATGCATTTATTATAAAAATACATGTCTGTCAATAAATTATTGTACTTCACTTCCTGAACCCTCGTGGTGACGGAACCTGAAGGCCGCGACTCGAGTCGGCCATTTTGAGTGGAATAAAGCCCATTTAGAAAACCTCTTATACCACGGATTCTGCCTCTTGTTATTTTGAGCTATTTTACTTTATTTTAAGATTCTGTATGAAATTCAGTCCGGTAAAGAAGATTTTATTTACCACAACACACTAAAGGGGGCATACAGCCATTTGTATGGGTACAGGGACATCCCTTTTCAGGTGCAAGTGTTAGCTCTTCCCTCCCAACCTACCTCAGAAAGACCCATCAGCTGGCAATGGGCCATTGGGATGCAAATGTCACACCCTAGCCCCCTTTGTGTGACTGTCTAGAGGAAATGTACAAACCCAGCTGGCACCCAACCCAGACATGTATTCACAGACAGGCAGAGGATGACTCCAAAAGTGGTATTTTCAGACTTAAGACTTAAAATTCGGCTTCACGATAAGTAGTGATTTTTCATTACTATCTGCTCCCAATTGAAAATTACACTTAAAAGGTATTTACGGCAATCCCAATGTTAAGCTATGGGAGAGATAGGCATTGCAGTAGTGAAAAGCACTTTTAGGAGTATTTCACTACCTGGAGAATAAAACTTAAAAGTACTTGTCCTACTTTTTAAATATACTGCACCCTGTTCATGGGGCTACCTAGGGCCTACCTTTGGAGTGACTTTCATCTAATAAAAAGTATGATTTTGGTCTGGCAAGTAGGTGAACTTGCTGGGTCAAAATATCAGCTTAGATCAGTATACACAAGCTGTGCAGTGGCAGGCCTGTGCAATGTTTAAAGGTCTACTGAGTGGGTGGCACATTCAGTGCTGCAGGCTGACTAATGCAAAAATAATTGATGGACAGAATGCAGAACAATGTCATGCATTCACCCCAGTACGGAGATCTGGGCCTAAATCCATTGTCTTTTTGCTCACCATGCCATTCCAGTTTGGACTTAGCCATTTGCAAATCAGTCTTGACCCTGTGCCTCATGGGAATAGTCCAGCCCTAACTGCCAAGCTAGGTCCTTCCTGGACTGGAAACAAGCATCCTAGGACCAGTTTCGGGGTTTCACTCCTCTTCAGCCAGGATAGCTTGATTCTAGTGGCATGGAGAGCACAGGACCCACGACTGGGCATTCCCGTCCTACTCGGGGTGACAAATGCAAAAACAACAATTGATGGACAGAATGCAGAACAATGTCATACATTCCCCCCAGTAAAGAGATCTGGGCCTAAATCCATCCCCTTTGGTTTTGCTTTGTTCGCCGTAAGTTGGCAGGGTATGCCCAGATGTGGGTCCCTTGCTCAAATTGCCACTGGACTCAAGCTAGTCTGACTGATGACTTCTGATTAGCCAGAAACCGGTCCCAGGATGCTTTTTTCCGGTCCAGGGAAGACATGGCTTGGCAGTTCGGGCTGGACTGTTCCCATGAGGCACAGGGTCAGACTGATTTGCATATGGCCATGTCTGAACTGGGGTGGTGGAGTGAGCTAAAGAATGATGATGGATTAAACCCAGATCAGTTGACTAAGGGGTGAGTGCTTGCAATGTCAACACTCCGTCCAACATCCCCTTTGGTTTTGCTTTGTTCGCCCTAAGTTGGCAGTGTATGCCCAGACATGGGTCCCTTGCTCACTTTGCCACTGGATTCAAGCTAGCCTGACTGATGACTGCTGATTAGCCAGAAACTGGTCCCATGAGGCTTGTTTCCGGTCCAGGGAAGACATGGCTTGGCAGTTCGGGCTGTACTGTTCCCATGAGGCACAGGGTCAGACTGATTTGCATATGGCCATGTCTGAACTGGGGTGGCGGAGTGAGCCAAAGAATGATGATGGATTAAACCCAGATTAGTTGACTGGGTGTGAGTGGTTGCAATGTTCAACACTCCGTCCATCATCCCCTTTGGTCTTGCTTTGCAGGCTGACTAATGGCATTTCATTTACAGGATCAGGGCAAGTATAGTGCACTTTGTTTGGGACACATAAGTAAAATATATATGCCAATTGTGAATAAGTCAATGTTGCCATGTTTCGAGTACAAGGCATGTGAGTTTTAGCACTGGTTAGCAGTGGTAAAGTGACCAGAATCCTAAAGCCAGCAAAAATGAAGTCAGAAGGCGAAATGTAAGGGGAAACAACACCAAGGATCTTAGGTCTAATAATAAAGTTCAGTTTTACACATACAAGAACAATGTGAAAGAAAACATTGAAAGCAACATGTTTTCTGTGACTAATGGTAATGTTTGTTTAGTAAGATACAATAAAGGAAGTCTAATCAACCACCGCAGACTGTCTTTCCAATGTGCTGATAAGAGAGAATTAATTTATTTAGCTCGTCTACAAGATGTTTAAACCTTGGCATCATGAAGAAGAACGCTTTCGTCAATATGACGGCTACGAAGATGCCTCCTATGCAGTGAAAGACCAGATTGAATGTTCATTGCTTCCTACTTATTATAAAATGTTGAATGATGAGATGCAACAATAGGTTACTGTAGCAGCTGAGATTGAAAAGGATAGATCACAAGGGAGCCAGAGTTCTGGATTTTCATAGTCAAGATCTACTTGGGAAGCCCATTATTGAGAATGAGGTAACCATTGCACTGAATGAGGTGAAGAATGTTGTGAACCAGGCCTAGGTACAAATTATAGACTTAGATGAGTTGGTAACTCAATTAAATGACGAGGGACTAAAGATATACTAGGAGATAACTGCATCAGTGGATCATGGAATTCTGCATGATAATTGTGAATGTGCATGCACCACTTTCAAGTCTCCTCTTTTATATGTTACTGGACAAGCAAGGACTAGGGAGAGGTTCCTAATGAAAGTGTTTACTGCTTATGTCCCAAAACACTAAATACAACCTTTCTTGTGTCGTAACAGCACCCAAAGGTCTAGCTCCACACAATATAGAAGGTATTAAATTTCATCAACATTTAATGTTGCCAGTAGAGCATGACAACAAACTGGAGTACCACAGGTTATTTGATGATGCTTGTCATGAAGTATCAAGAGTACTGAAGAAATTGAAGGTTCTGAATATAGATGAGGTGAGCGTGGTGTAAATCTTAATGCTTCCCTTTATTCACCTGATGCTAGAAGTTCTCAGGACAGACCATGATACTCTTTTTGGCGGAAAAAACATTATAGTGTTTGTTATCTACATTAGCTGGCCCCTGTGTAAGATCAGCCAATTTTCAATAAACTGCACCATGAGTAAACTAGAAATTCATTAGGCGGCATTGGAAATGTTATCATTTGGTTGCATTGCTAATACAGAGAGCTCACTAGAAATATGGGACACGTTGCAGATCTAGAGTATGAAGATATGTTGAAGGACGCTAGAATAGGAATTGTCACAAAGAAAGCTTAATAGGCTCTTTAGACTACACTTTACCTATTCTTTTTCAAAACCATACATCTGCAGGAGCTGTAATGGAAGACCTTAAAAAAAGATTGGTCAATATTACACTGACAATGAAACATTTTTTTTAAAACACAGACATTCAACAGTTCTAGTTATCAGTGCTAACTGTAACTTGCATCCCACCATGCAATTCTTATGACATTATTGATATGCTCCTGTTCTTTCCCAGGGCCCTCTATGACTTTCTGGTTCAGGACCCAGCAGGGACAAAGCAGTTTGTTGCTCTCACAGAGGGGGGAGGCCATCTTAGGAGAATAGTTCAGGGAGCATCAAAGAACCTTATGATCAAAAAAGGGCCTGGCTATTTTAAATCTATGAAAACTGTTTAAGTTTATTTCATGTGCATAGTTACTGAAAACCATTGCAATACAAAAAAGCATCCTATAAAACGGTAAGAGTACACAATAAAATACAGTGCTATGCGCACATGTCTAGTAGTAGCACCTATAGAAGTAAATGTAAAAACATTTGGAAGTCGATTAAGTGAAGTTAAAAAGTGTAGCATTGTCATTTGAAAGTCAGAGTCTTTGCATAAGGGGCTGGTGCCGAGTTTGTTGCTGGTACACAATGTGTAGTGTATTCCTAGTGTTCTTTAACAAGTGGCCTGGCTTCCTCTTCGGTCGGAGGCTAGTGGCATTTTTTGTTCAGCCAGCATAGGAAGTCTTACCAGTCTGCAGTTCAGTTGTGAGGCCCGTGGATCAAAGCATGCCAGCACCGCTTGCCTCCATGAGTGAATTCCGCTCTGTTTGAAGGGGGACTTTAGCAGCTGTCTCCTTTCCTGCAGTAGCTCCTTGCAGGTGCAGAGTAAGTGCCAATGTCTTCTATTCTGGTGTCATACAAGCAGCAAGAAATATGGGTCGACACCCTCAGCCAGGGTGGGAGTTTTGGGGCGCACTGGAGAAGACTCAGACGGTGCCTCAAAATGTTTATTTTTAATGTTTTGGAGTAGCCCTGTTTGAACTATTTTTGAGGTGAAAGCAATTTGTAATTGTGCAGAGTCATGCAGGGGTGAGATCTGACCGAGAAGGCGGCTTTGTCCTCTACCAGAGAGAGTTGTTTTAGAGATTTCCAAACCAGTTTATTAAAGGTTGAACCTGTGTATTCAAGAGACCAGAGAGGCCGGTAGTTGCCAAAGATTCCTGGAGATAGCTTCTTGCAGGAGATGTGTCCTCTGCTGAAGTTCTTGCCATAAGAGTTGGTTTAAGGTGTTTGGGGTGCAGGATTTGATCTTGTTCCAGCAGATGATGTAGGTGCCGTTACTGGCCAAGGATTGTTTTATTAAGCCAAACTTCATCCATATTTGAGCTGGTGAGGTTTAATTTGGGAGACTGAACATGATTATGTGCGCTTTAACTAAGATGTTGTCCAATAGTTTGGCAACACCGCCACGCAGCGATTCGCTGCCGTAGGTTATTGTAGGGCGAATTTTAGCTTGTGCTACCTTCAGGAGAGATTTTAGTGTGGGCCACATCAGTTTTGATGTGAGGTTTTTCAGTGTTATTGCTAATGCCAGCACTTTCCTTCTAATCTCTTCTTTATGTCGGGCGAAGGATCCTTCTTCATCTATGCTGATGCCTAGGTACTTGTAGTCCGCTGCTGGTTCTATTTGTGTGCAACCCAGTTGAAAGAAACTCTGCCATTTCCTCTTGCTGCTAATGGACATTGTACTTGTTTTCCTGAAGTTGATACTTGGATTATTTTCTGTAGCGTAATTCTACATTTTATTGAGGAGATGTGTCAGGCCAACCTGGGTGTGACTAAGCAGGACTATATAATTGGCATACAGGAAATTGGTCGGCGTTTTGCCTCCCAACCTTGGCACATGGGATTTGCAGGTTTTGAGTTCTTGCCAAAGTCTGCCATGAATATATTAAACATGATGGGCACAAGTACTCAGCCCTGCTTCAGGCCTTTGGTTGTTGGTACTCGTCTGGAATTACACCTAGACCCAGGTGTCTGTGTGGAGAAGGGTCAACATATTTAGAAGAGCTTGTGGAATACCCAATCAGGCCAGCTTACACCACAATCTTTCCCTATCAACATTGTTGAACGCAGCAATAAAGTCGATAAGCAGAGCTGTTCTTTCCCAGGGCCCTCTATGACTTTCTGGTTCAAGACCCAACAGGGGCAAAGCAGTTTGTGGCTCTCACAGAGAGGTGAGACCATCTTAGGAGAGTAGTTTAGGGAGTGTTAGAGACCCTTATTATAGAAAACCGGCCTAGCTATTTTGAATCTATGAAAACTGGGCATTCCTACAGTAAAGCAAAGTGGTTCTGCAAAAGATGGTAGACATAGAGGGAAAAAATAGGCAGGTTTAGGTAGCTAAAACTCTCTAATCAGTGGTTAATCCATCAGATAAAACTGGGACCTCACCACCACATCTTCAGAACATTCCTGTACTATGAAAGACTTTACCAGAAGAAGAGAGTCACACTGGAAGAATGAAAATTGAAAGACTCCTGAATCTTGCTGGTACCATCTAAGACTGAAACTGCTCTTTAGGGTCAGGTGACCAAACTCCTGTTTGACTGATCTAGAGATACAAAAAACAGATTGTCTCCTGACTTCATAGAGGACTGAACCCTGTAGGACCCCTGGATGTAGAGAGACCTAATGACTAACATTTTGCCATGAGAACTTGAAGTCTATAGGATGACTTGAAGGACTTGCCCTAGCAGCTGGAGTGAAATGGGATATAGTAATTTTTTTCCAAATCCAGAAGACAGAGGTATGGTACTGGGGCTTTCTCATAGAAGGTACACTCAAGGTAAGCAAGAACTCCATGTTTCTCATGCTTGGCACGTTTTACCATAATGAAACAAGTTCAGCAGGACCTTACAGAAAACATAACTTGCCTGGTGGAGCTATGCCCAGCAACAGCATCTAGATTTGTCCTACTAATCTGATAATGAAACATTGGATCAGTGTGACCCTACAAATTTATCTTAGTGATTAAGTGACCTTGTAGCTGCAAAGCATAGCTTTATCCGACTACGAGCTTTTGACTCCCCATAAAAATGCTTCAGCTGAAGCTCATGATGATGAACCAAACTTAGACATAATCTTGCAAGCTTAAACCTTCACCTGTCCCACTGGAAGACAGTTATCTACATACAGAGATTAAGTCACAAGTTAAAACGTTGACTTTTGTAACCTGCCTTAAATGCCTAACTTCCAGTTCATTGTGGTGAGTCATAAATCATGCCTATGTCCTGTTCAGCTTTTTCCTTTAAATTGGTTTGGAATTTTCTTTGTCCTTTTTTTTTAACTTTCAACTAATTAGCCAATCAATGTAATGCATATTTCTCCATGGACTGCCTGTGACTTTTGCTGCAGATGCAAGGGGTTCAGCAGAGATTCTCTAATTATGTGTTGACCTACCAAGAATTTGTTTATAAAGTTGGGAAGGGTTGCACACATCAAATAAATAACCAATTTTGTGACAAAACACCACACTGGGTAAGTGGAAAGCACATTTTGAAAATAATTAAGTCTAATTGTCTCAACGAGTCAGTCAGCTAGTCTGATTTTTTATTTCTATATACAGATAGGAGGCTCACACTATAATTTATAGAAGTGTGCATCCTGAATGGGCATTTTAGGTGGTTGGGCATGGTGTCTCTCCTGAGACAATAATAAGGACTGTAGACCTTTTTCTGCATTTAGTATGAATTTTGCATTATTAACATATGCAGAATATTAATCTAAACTCAAATTTGCATGTGTATACGTATACAATACTATTGTTTTTTAAATGATTTTGATATGACCTGTGAAAGCGGATTTTCTTGCGTTAAACTAACTATGCCTCTGTAAGACCTCAACGCTATTTTGTTCAAAATGGATATCTAATCCTGCTCATTCACTGTTCATTAGTTCTGCTGCATGTAGTCAACCAGTCGAATGATTGTGTTCTCGAAGAAGACTCTTTAACATGGGCTCAGTAATTTTAAATTTCTTAAGGTTTCTTCTATCTGCCCGCAGTACTGTATTTACTCATGAAGGTTCACTGTTGTATTGTAATTTGCTTGTTTTGACATCTCTGGATGACATTAGCATAGAGAGGGCTTAGGTGATACATATGTATTAGAGTAGTGCTTAGGTGGTAGGGCTGTATGACGTTTTATAATATAATACTTTGATTTGTTGAGACTCTATTTCTTTTGATCACATTATAATAAAACTGCAGTTTCTATTATGTTTACTGAGAACATTTCCTAAATAAACCCTCAAAATTGGGGTTAAACCTTTCCTATGCTACTAGGGATGTTGTCTGATTTCTTTCTGATTTTGCTGCTCATTTGTTACTTAGAATATTTTTGATTTTGCCTATTATTATCCACTGGTAACCTTGATAAGCAATCAGCTTTGCAATTATTTTCTACGGGTATGCAATTTACTTCAAAATTGAACTCTAAACTCTCGAAACATTTTAGAGCCTGATGTTTCAACCTGGCAGTGGGCTTCTTGATTGTGATCCCTTGAAGAATATCCACTGAAGGTCTTTGATTAGTTTGCAAACAGAAACGTCTACACCACACATATGGTTTAAATGTTATACTCCCCAAAGTACACGCTAGCATTTCTTTTTCAATAACAGAGTATCTGGACTCCACATTAGTTAATCTCCTAGAAGCAAATCCAATTGGTGTTTCTCTGTCTCCATCACATTGATGGAGCATAGATCCTAGAATATAGGCATTAGCATCCACTGTGAGCACTGTCTTATGCCCTTCCACATAAGATTGCAGCGCTGGAGCAGAGACAATATTCTGGAACAAATATTGGAAAAAGTGCATATGAACTTTTAATAAAACTCACACATTCCCAAAAACAATATAAGTTGTTCTCTATCTTTGGGATGAAGACCTTTCACAATACTATCAACCAACCCAGGTTTAAGTTTGACACCTTCTAATGATAACACATGAACCAGATGCTGAATTTCATTTACTGCAAACACACGCTTATCTTTTCTCAAAGTGACACCATTGCTGTTCAGAGCATTCAACACATGCCCTGACATGCTGTTATGATCATCCAGGGAATTTGCAAACACAAGAATGTCATCTTGAAACATTACCAAGTTTTATACCATAAAGACTTCTTCTACTGATCTTTTGAGCACAGATGCAGCGGATGCCAGACCAAACGGCATTCTGACAAACTAAAGGTACCATAAGGAGTCACAAAATTGACAGATTATGTGATTCCTTAACCAATACCACGTGATGATATGCCACCTTTAAATCCAATTTTGTAAACCATTTGGCCTGACCCACAACTGTGAGAAGGTCTTTAAGACATGGAATGGGAAAATTCTCCAGGCAGATTGCAACGTTCACAGGCCTCAAATCAATACATAAATGCAGTTCGCTATGTCTCTTTTTGGCCAACATAATGGTGAAAAACAAAGAGAAGCATCTGCCTACTCAATGATGCCATCCTGTTGCATTTGAGATATAATTTTAGACTAGCAAAAGACACACAATTGATGGACGAAATGCAGAACAAATCAAAACATTCACCCCCAGTCAAGAGATCTGGGTTAGATCCATCATTCTTTTGCTCACCATGCCACCCCAGTTTAGACCTGGCCATATGCAAATCAGTCTTGCCCTGTGCCTCATGGGAACAGTCCAGCCCGAACTGCCAAGCCAGGTCCTCCCTGGACAGGAAACAAGCATCCTAGGACCGTTTTCAGGGTTTCACCTCTCTTCAGCCAGGATAACTTGATTACAGTGGCACAGTGAGCCCAGGACCCTCGTCTGGGCATACCTGGCACACTTAGGGCGAGAAAGCAAAAGACACACAATTGGTGGAAGGAATGCAGAACAAATCAAAGCATTCACCCCCAATCAAGAGATATGCGTTAGATCCATCATTCTTTTGCTCACCATGCCACCCCAGTTTAGACCTGGCCATATGCAAATCAGTCTTGACCCTGTGCCTCATGGGAACAGTACAGCCCAAACTGCCAAGCCAGGTCCTCCCTGGACCGGAAACAAGCATCCTAGGACCAGTTTTGGGCTTTCACCCCATTTCAGCCAGGATAGCTTGATTCCAGTGGCAAAGTGAGCCCAGGACCCACGCCTGGGCATATCTGGGGCACTTAGGGCGAGAAAGCAAAAGACACACAATTGATGGATGGAATGCAGAACAAATCAAAACGTTCACCCCCAGTCAAGAGATCTGGGTTAGATCCATCATTTTTTGCTCACCATGCCACCCCAGGTTAGACCTGGCCATATGCAAATCAGTCTTGACCCTGTGCCTCATGGGAACAGTCCAGCCTGAACTGCCAAGCCAGGTCCTCCCTGGACCGGAAACAAGCATCCTAGGACCGGTTTCGGGGTTTCACCCCTCTTCAGCCAGGATAGCTTGATTTCTGCTGCTGCCTTACTGGCAGCTGCAAAAAGCAAAAATCGTTGCCCCCTGTCCTGATGCTTGGAACTGGGTTTTGAAAAATAAAATGGTGATAAATAAACTTTAGTTCCATTGTATTTTTTCATTTCTGGGGGCAATTTTGTAGTGGGGTGACATCCCTACGCATAAACAGAGGAGCTGCCCCTGCTCAAGTGTCTTTCTTCCTCATTATTGTTCTCCTGGGCTCTTGGAGATCACAATCTTCTTGCCTCCATTCGGGTTTCTTGAGAGCCCCTCGTCACCAAAATGGTAGTTAAGACTTCACAGCAGACGCTGTTGTGAAACCAAAATAGGTTTATTGAAACACAGCACATTTTTAAGTAATGAACATATAGGGGCAGATTTATGAGCCCCTTGCGCCTCATTTACGCCGCCGTTGCGTCACTTTTGTGACGCAGCGGCGGCGCAAATCCTGCGCCATGCTGTGGGGTATTTACAACGTGATGCATCTGGCAGATGCGTTACGTTGTAAAGCCCTGCGCCACATGTAGGCGTTCTGGAGCAGGGGGGGGGGCATTCCGACGCAGGAACGCCTCCAAAAAGTGGCTGAGTGAAATCTACAAGATTTCACTCAGTCACTCTTAAGGCCATGCTGCGTCAAAACCCTGCGCCTGCTTGAAGAAGGCGTAAGGATTGACGCAGCATGTAAGGGATAGGGCACCCCCGAGCCTTGCTGGAGCTGCGTCGCGCTTGCGACGTAACTCCAGCAATGCGCCGCCTTTCCGACAGGAGATGTGTCACGCATCTGCCCATCCGCGTGCCACGGTGCGCCGCATTGTAAATGCGGCGCATCAATGGTGGCGCACGGGTGGGCAGATGCGTCGCAACTCTTCTGGCGCATCTCTGCTGATTAGCAGAGATGCGCCAGACGTCATAAATCTGCCCCTTAGAGGCCATGACACACAGGTGGAACTCAACTGCTTCTCTGGCTGTCTCACTGTCTCCATTCCTTTTTAGAACACTAGAATGTTACTGCGGAACGCTTACTATGTCACCAACACTGCAAGATAAAGATTCACATCACACTTAACACTACAACACACACACAAGTCTTTAACGTTTAACTTAACATATTGATTAAAGTGAAATTTACCTAGTAATCCTACAGTTAATATGTAATCAATTTTGTTGTCTTTTCCCGACGTGTCTGGTGTGCTGTCGTATCGTTTATCTGCTTTGTACGCTCAATGGATAACAAATACAATTACTGCCAACAGGTTACATTAATTAAATCTGATTTGCAAAAAGAAGGCTCCCGCGTGAGCCTCGTACCTTTATGCATCCCCCAAGGTTTTAGGAGAGGCAATTGAGAATTCTAATTTATTTTCGTGTTCTGTGAAAGAGTTGTATGGCACCCCCATTGTTTTCTTGGTAGAAGCAAAATAAAAATAGAAGGCATTACTAAAAAAAAAAATAGTGAGCACAGTGCTGAAGCTCACAGAAAACCTAACACTCCCCAGCATCCCACTAGTCAATCTAGTTTACCACACTGGGTACGAACAAGACCAGTAGTACAAAGGCAAGCACAACTACAAAGACATTTCCAGAAGTGTACTTACATTTACTGATTTAGTTCTGGGATCTAGGTAAGAGTGTTTCTTTTATTCTGTTCCAATATAGAAGTGAAAATATTAAAAGGCGCATTGTGAATCGGCCGTCGTGTTTCTTCCTGACGTATAAACTGTAGCAGAATATGGAATTCATGATAATGTCCTTTCTGAAGGTATGGGACTACCCTACCCAGAAAAGGTGTAACTGGTGACCGTGTGAGTAGTCATGTAAATATTGAAACACAGGCATGCTTAATCATGATAAAGTGAAAAGACGTTTGTTAACAAATGAAACCTGGTAAAAGATGTGTTTGCTTGACATATCGAATGCCTGTATGATTCGCAATGTGCAGTGAAGAGAGTTTACTTCAGTATCTTTCCAGCAACCAACAGTCCCTATATTTTGGAATCTGACCATGTATTATTTGTCGTAACGAGAAGATCTTTTAGGGTGAAAGGGACTAATGATATTAGTTTAGCCATCATCGTGCACAACATTGCCAATGTGGCAGAACTAAGTTGCGCAAAATATAATTAGCTGCAGTCAAAGGTGCATACTGTTCAGAAAGGACTTGTATAGTATGCACATCATGGGAGTTGAGAGAAGGGCAGATTGTGCTGATTGTAGAAATATATATGACCTTATCAGTAGCCAACGATCGAACTCCTTGACTTTTTTTCTGATTTGTTATTATTACTGTAAGTATATTTTTTACAAATCCAAATTAATTTTCTTGAAGGCAATTACATTTGCCAGACCCCTGCTATATTTGACTTGATATTTTTCTCTAGATTTCATATACATTTAATAAACACTTTGAACTATAATGTGTGAGGTTATTTAATGATTTTCTTTTCCCCACGGTTCCAATCCAGTTTTAATTGCTTCTAATCCTTTTTTAATTTCCTTTTAATTTTATTGTTTTATTGGTTCATTTTTTTTCTGCAAGCAGTTTCTATCTGGTTTTAATTTGTTGATAATGAGTATTATGCTTTGGAGTGTATTTAATAAAGAATTAAAGCAGGACAATAAGCTGCTGATGCCTGTACACTACAACTATAAATCAATTTCTTCTGTCTAAGCTTCACTCTATATCGGTGCTACCGACACTCAGCTTTTAGCATGCTCATCATGGTAGTCTTTTATATTTGTTTGTTGGAGAAACAAAAGAATTAGTTTTTCCATACATGGACTTATTTTAATTAAATTTAGTTTTCGCTAGAGAAAATGCTTGGTTCATGCACACTGCTGATTTATGTTTCGAGAGTGATTCGTTGATGTTCAAATAATAATTTGAATTTAATGTAAATTTGAGACTATCACTGCTCGACTCAATACATGGTGATCGGTAATCATTTGCAAGTTCCCCAAGGAATTACTGCTATTTCTCTTTGCAAACTACAGTGCAGAAGCTCCTGGGATAGTGAGATGTGCATTACACAGAATGTGATGCTCTCTCTTTTCCAAGTTTCGCTCACCGATTCCACCACATGCAGATTAGAAAGGGGGCACTGGCACAAACCCGACGCCAGTCTCTGAATGTCAAACTAATGTTAAAATGAGATAAATTGAGGTTTTGGCATCAGTCCAGCTCCTTATGAACGTACACAACTTTAATTAAAACCAATTGTAGAGCAATGTTAATAAATTAACGTACGGGCATATAAACAAAACGATACAATTATCGCCGTTTTAGCGGCAGAAAACTGCCGCTAAAACGGTGATAATGAGCTTGATAATATGCTCTATGGATTTCCAATTGAAACCCATGTTAAATGTGAAGGACATCTAACCTGAGCTTCGATTGGAATTCCATAGAGCATATTATCAAGCCCATTACCGCCGTTTTAGCGGCAGTTTTCTGCCGCTAAAGCGGCGATAATTTTAGCGCCTGGCTTGATAAAATGCCCCATAGTGCCTTCCTGAAAAATTGTATGCAACAGGTGCGTGTACCATGCTGTTTTTTGATTCTTTTAGAAACTGTTGCTTTCCAACCTGATTAGCCATTCCAATTTATTAATGTGAAAACTTTTGTTTTGAGAAACTTTTTTTTAACTTTTTAATAAAAGTCTCGATCCTATGGCTATTTGGTATGTGTCCTTTCTTGGAGTTGTGTGATGACCTAATTGACAATAGCCATTTCATTAAACTAAATTAAATTGTTAAACATATTTTTATTTTTTAATTTTAGAGGCTTTTGACAGAGCACGACCCAATACACGAAAGTAACAGAGTGCTTTACAGTAAACCTTCTTTAGACATGATGTTGTGGAACATTGAAAGGAATAGAAGAGGTCTAAAATTTATACCGCAAACACCAGTAATTACAAGAAAAATAAAATAAAAGACAGTAATGCATTGCAAAAAGAATGAGAAATCCATTATAATAAAACATTTCACCAATGTTAATTCGAGACTCATTGAGTTTGCACAATACACAAGAAAGGCACACTAAGGTCCCTGTTCCAAAGGGTAAATTTACAAATGTAAACGTACTCATGCACCTAATATTGATTTATACGCTTGTGCTCCTCAACATCAAAGTGTGGAATTGTATTGCTTGGTTCAGACTCAGATGTCTTCACACCATTCTGGAGCCTCCTAGAATGGGATTTAAAAGTGTAGACTGCGGCAAAAATAGCCCCATACACTAAAGTATAGGAAAATGTATTATAGTTTATGAAATCAAAAGAATATATATTTTGCTATGAAATATTAATGTGAAATAATAGGGCATTTTAATTTTAGATACAGAATTTTATCAAATCAAATGTTACAGGACATATAAGACATTAATGTAGTTGTGCATTAAATAATGTATTGCTTAAAATATATGTATTTAATTTTAAAATAATACCCTGAGTGAATAAATATAAAAACTCATACTACATTTCATTTTTTTTTAATTTAAGAAGTATTACTTTCTAAGAAAGTTTATTTGTAGATATTGGAAATTGCTAATCGTTATCAAAAGTGTTAAAGTGCCTTAGAATTTTGAAATTAAAATAGCTTTGATTATTAGTTTTAAAACTGTCACTATAATTGTATAATTCATATATTTATTTTGAAACAAGGGGGTATATTCACAAGAACGTGTGATAACTACCGCAAGAGTAGCTTAACGCAACTCTCAACATCGCAGCCTATCGCGGGAAAATTACTCTGTGCCAACCAAGTATTCACAATGAGGTGGTAGCATGCGATAGTCACCAGATATTAACGCCACGTCGCAAAAATGAGAAACGCGAACGCAAAAAATCATGTAATGAGGCCAATTGCGATACAAAAAGTAGCGAAAACCAGCCACAGGCCTGCAAATCCCACGCATCTGGCTGGAAAATGCACCATAAAAGCTACAGAAACAACACACCAGAAACAAGCCAAAGCACGTAGCAACATGGATGCACCCTGACCCAGCGCAGAGGCCAACGCAAACCCCACAACCCCCACAGACCACCAGCAAGGAACAACGGGGTCGGTAAAGGCCAAGGAGAAGAGGGAGAGGAAGACGGGGTGCAGACTGCAGGAAAACAAGACCAGCGTCATGGAGGTGACAGAACACTACCACCAACTGACCCACAAGCAGACTATCTTGAATGTAGACGGTCGAGGAGGCCAACGGAGGAGGCCAAGAGGCGCTGGCATGATGTGGACACCTAAACCAGGCACAAACCCGCTGCCAACAGGAAGGCAGCAACGGCGACAGGAGGTGGGAGACCTGCGCCACAGGAGGAGCTGGAGGAAACCGAGGCCACAGACATCAGTGTGGAGAATGTCCAAGGAGTAGGGAGTACAGACACAGCTCGAGAGGACCTGACACATCATCAACAGGGCGAGTAACGAACAGAGACTGGGGGGTCGGGGGTAGATGGGCACAATAGCACTCATGCACAATGAGGTGTAGCACACTGCACACCCACAATTACCCTGGATCATGTCCCTCATCTTTCTGGTACACTGCAGCACACACACAAAGCAAGGAAAGCACACCCCCATTGATGACAACGGGGTACAATGCACAAAGCCGAGACTGCAGAACAGAGGACACAACTGGCTCCGCACATGCACAGAAACATGCCTACTACATCTGAAATGGAAATGTACGCGTACGATCTCATATCCATCATGAAGTCCAAATGTACACTGTCCCGCAGCAGTATTCAGCACCTCCCAAACAGTCACAATGTACATTGTCATACAGTCTGCATGTCAACCAGAACAATGCGCCAACATACATGTCAACACCATGTCAACATGTATCTCCCCTTCACATTGCAGAGGGGCACACAACCCCTCCGGCAGAGCAAAGAAGACAACACATCTGTGATGCCGGAGAGGACCACCACACCTCTGACACCGACGCCCTACAGTGGACGGCAATTGAGGCTGGAGGCAGCAGACAGCGCAGGGCCACAGACACATGCCATTGATGACCCTAAGGCGATCGCCTCAGAGGCCATCCAATATCTCAGAAGAAGGTGTCCCGGACCTGACCAGCACAGAGTTTGTGGCCCCAGATGCACAGCGGCTGGCATGGGACGGTGACTTGCGGTGCACTGAGGTAGGTCCACGCACAGTGACTGGGTCCTCATCGATGTGGAAGGTGAATGTGGCGGAGGCTTGCGTGGGACAGAGGAAGGTGTCCTCCAGGGCATGATGCGGAAGGTCTGATGTTACCCGGAAGCAGCAAATGGTAGAGTGGAAAGCGACAGCCTCGTTTTCACCACCAATTGGGTATCAGCTACATGAGGATGAAAACTAGCCCCTGGTCCATAGACTCGGACGCCACCAATGTACGAGAGAGTGTCCATGAATGTCAGGGAACAGACTTAGTGGCACCGGTGCTAAGAGGGGATGCAGTCTGCGATGATGTCGGTACACTGATATGATCTCCGCCATCGCTAAATCAAGACTCTGTGACCTACTGGACCGCAGTGTAGGCCGGAGGCAGTGGTCAGCAGTGGCCGACACCCACCTGTCATTGGCTCACGATGCATAAAGTTAGTGACACCAGGGCAGTTGCCAGCAGTGTTTGATCACCTCCGTAACGATGATCCTATTCCCTCTGGACTGCAACTCGTCATCCTCTTACGCCTCTCCTTGCGTGCGATGATATGTATTCTGCCTTTGAATAATCGATGTTCAGATTCTGTGACCTACTCATGCGCAGCATAGGCCGAGGGCAGTAGTCCGTGTAGGCCCACAGACACGTGTGGTTGGAATGCTATTCAAAGACTTGGTGGTACCACATCGAAGGGAGTATAGTGACATGAACTCTGCCTTAAATAATGTTCACTGCCATGGTGTAATCAAGACTGAGTTCCAAATGTGTGGCCTACTTGACCGTGGTGTAGGCTGGAGGCCGCAGTAGAGTACCTCAACGAGATAGGAGTAAAGCAGGGTGTGTCATGGAGGCCATGATGGTCTGAGATGCTGCCAAGGTCGCGGGCTTCAGGCTTGGAGTTTGCGCAGGCACGTGGTGGGTCCTCCTTGACACATGCTGGTGCCAGAAGGTGATCAGTGTGGCCTGGCTGCGCAGGGTCGCGCCTGACGGGTTCAGGGTCCAGAGGGCCGTGGTACAGCAGGCGCACAGGATCGCAGGCAACTCCGCTCACAAGGACAGTGTGGGCCTTGTGGCGTGGTGAGAGATGCCGACCTGGCAGAGATGTTGAGCTTTCCAGAACAGGACCACGCCCAGGGCTACATGCTTTTTATTCACACCCCTACGCTGGCCTGGCGTATGCCGGGCCATCCCACTCCGCTCACGCTTACGGAGGGCTGTAACAGGCAACATTTCCTCAAACTCCCCCACTGGCTGGGGTGACATGGTTGCATCCGCAGTCCACTACACTCCATACACCAGAGGTGTATGTCGCCATGGATATGGGTGTGTTCGGCATACTGCGGTCTGTCAAGCACATCTCCACCACTCTTTGCATTGTGTACTTTCCCAAACATGGTTCTCCTGCATCCTTCACACGTGCCTGGTTGCCACCTCTCCCCACATTCGGCTAGTGTGTGGCTGAGGTGCCATGCCATTGATGGCTCATGTTCATGGCTTGCCCAGGTTACCATTGTGAGTTGTTCTGTCGTGTCTGGTGGGTGAGCATATATTTTTGCATATTGGTTGTGATTTTGTGACGTTTGCATTGCCAGAGTTGTGAGTTGCATGGTTGTGGAGTTGAGGTGAGTGGGGTGTTCATTTGGAACTTGCCAAGGGGCTGTGCATTTCCCTTGGTGCCATCCTAGGAACGCTGGTTGGTGATGCACTGTCGGAGGATGAAGGAATCATGCACACTGGCTGGGTATTTGGAGGCGACATTGGTGGAGGTTCCACAGAGTTCAGGTGTTGCCTGCACATTAATGTGAGACGTGTGCTTTCTGTTGTGGTGATTGTGTGCTGTGTCACCAGGGGGCACAGGTGGGACATGTGTGCTGGTGATTGCCCCCAACAAGTGCATGCATCCAGCTATGGCGTATGGTCCTTGCTTGGTCTCCAGTGGATCCTGGGCATTGGGTTTGACGTATAGATACTGGGGTAGCAGGCTGATGGTGATGTCCAGGACAGGTGTGAGGGACTTGGATGTGGCTGGCTGTGAGACTCCTCCGACTCTGGCAGGTGTTGGTTGGGGGTACCAGGGGCCAATAGGTGCAGCATATCCAGCAGCTTTGTGTGGGGTGGGATGTTGGTTGTCCGCTGTGTTGGTGCCATCGGCATGTTGGGCGATGTTGGTCAGGATGCGTACGATGGTTGTCCTTTCGATCCTGTAGTGGGCAATGACATTGTCAGGTGTTGGTTCTGTGAGGCTGGTGTGTTTCCTGGGGGTCGGCTGTCTCTGTCAGTGCTGCCTCTGTGGTGATCCGGGGGGTCCCGAGTGGGGGTTGGGGTCCTGGGATCGTGGCAGTGGGTGTTGTGGCCCTCTTGGGTGTCCGGGCCGCATGACGAGTGGCTCCATGGCATCTGTTGCCCTTCTTATGTGGCTGTGGGCTGGGCTTCCTTTTGTGGTGCAGGCTGTCGTCCGACTTTGCACCAGGTCTGAGCAGGTGTTAGTTTCCGGGTGCTAACGCACCTTATCACCTGTTTTGTGTTCTTATTGCCGAACTGGCTGGTTGTTGAGAATGTTGAGGTGTGGTGTTGCAGTGGATTTTGGCACGGGAACGTCTACTCTTCATCTCATTAGCGATAGTTACCGGGGTCATCTGTTGCGATGTTTTTTGCGGCTGCTATCGCGGGTATACTGGTGCTGTGGGCTGTTAACACCAGCTTTTGATTGGGGCGATAAGTTTATGGCAACTTTGGCTGCAATAAAGTGCCGTTAACTCGGCGATAGTTCCTTGTGAATATGCCCCAAATACTTTTATTTATTTAAACAATATTTCCTGTGGGTTGCTATTTCAACTCCATGAAACCATTATTTTGTGGTACTGGGCGTACTCCAAGACTCGGCTGGAGTACATTTACAAGAACCGTTTTAGATGTAGTAATATTTTGTTGACTGGGTGTTTTGTATTGGCATGTCCCCCTTAAACTCCTCCCTTTTAGGTGTAAGTATTCCATATGTTCGAGCCACTCCTTCAGTACCTTCCACATTTACTATTAAAACATAGGAAAGGCAACTGCAGATAGGTTTGTCAATTGCATTTTGTAGAACCGGAATACTACAACTGTAATACTTCTTATGACAAAATGCTGTTTTTGAAGGCACCCCTATGAGTGCCAATGTATGCTTACAGCTTTAGCAAAATATCGATAATGCTATTAGAACTTATCTGACATCTTCAACTAAGTAAAATTCTAGCTATTTGAGTTAGCAAAGAGATTATATTATTGTACTATGTCCTAGGGTTGATGGACTTTTCAGAGATGTTGGTCTCTCACTTACACATTTGATGAAGACCCTAGACCATATTTGCAAAGATAAGTTAGCTTTCTTTTTTGGATCTACTCACATATAGATCAATACCTACTCCTTGGTGTAAATTTCATTGTAATTAGAAATCACCATTTCTTTGTGTAGTTTTATATCTAAGGAGTGGAATCTCATACAATAGAAGTAATGACAGAAAAGTTAAAATTAGTAACTTTCTACATGTTTGTGGAAAACTTTACTTTTAGGGTGAAGGGCTTCCTACAGAAAGTATTAGAGCCTTTCTTGAAAATTAATTTTAAAATATGAAAGTAATAAAATTACATAATAATTAGTATATTTAAAAAAAAAAAATATTGTAAAAAACAGTTTTAATTTTACTTTTTTTAATAGAAAATGAAATGTGAATTGAATCTTGGATGCACATTACAAATAATTCAGCATTTGCACTATATTAAATGCAATAAAAATTCAAACATCAGTTACATGTATTTATTGTTCAATTTTGGTCCTCCTTGGGTGGTTATGTATGAGTCTTCTTCACCATAGTTTGTTTTGGATATGAATATTTTAGGTAATATTTTAGGATGATATATATTTATATATTTATTGAATATAAGATCAGGTTTTAGGAATGATTTTAGAAATTGGTAATAGAAAGCATATTATATGCTTCTGCTAAGTGATGTACAGTTTCTGTTGGATCTCCCTTGAATAGTTCAGTACAAGTATTAGTATCTATCATCCAGAACCTTTATTGCACTTTATATTTATTCATGCGACTTTGCACTCTGTTCGGATCTGGGTTGGGGATTGACATCATGCCTCAATCGGATCTGAGTGGATCTTTTGCAATCTTCCTTGGTCATCAACTAGTTTTCTTTGAATGCATTGAGTATTTAATTAATTGGGTAAATTGCACTTTAAATTGTTGAGGTGAGGGCACTCTTATTTTTACAATAACTTGTCTTGGACATATTGCGAAGCAAATTTCATGCATTTATGCAAATATTATGTTATGGCAATACCTATGAGTTATTTTACATGATGTAAAAAACGATTATTGGAATAACACATTGACATTATGTGGCTATTGTGTTTGGTGGGGTATGTATCTGTAACGATGAATTACATGTATTTTTTCTATGTCCATCAAATGATTCACTAGCACTTGCACTTTAAAAAGAGCGGTCATCAGCCAAAGTGTTGTCATGTGATCAAGGGCGGGATCGCCCGAAACGCGTAATGGCGGACATTGGCTAAATAAATAATTGCACGAAAAAGATTGGGTCTGCGCTCGTTTGTTTTCCAACCGAGGGAAGAGTGAAGGCGAGTGGTGGTGAAATTTTACCGGACTGACTGTCTCCGGTTCGCGGACCCCCTTTCCGATTGTGGCTTCACTTACGGCAAGTCTTGCCCCGGAGTATCCGACTGCAGTCAGCACCGCGGGCTCGTGGTGCGTGTTGGCGGGGACCCCCGGGGCACTCAAGGTTTTTCCAGTCGGGAGAAAGTGAAGCTCCCTGTCAGCCTGAAGTTCAACGCAAGTACGTGGATTTGCCAGCCTAGTAGCTGTGGGGCTTTTCCGCTTCTGGTGTTTCCGGTGTGGAGGATCGGCGGCGAAGAGGCATCGGCGGCAGCGTTGGTTGGCACTTCCAATAAGGTACGGCGCGTATTGGCAAAGGACAGGTGGGAAGGTGTGCAACGCGAGTTCGAACCCCTGCAAGCATTGTGTACGAGGGGCCTCATCTCGCGATTGAATTACAAGAAAGCCAGAAAATGTCCGCAGACACACTCAGGGACCGCGAGCTAGCAGCTGAGGGGATGTTTTCGGACTCCCCCGAAGACGGTCAAGGAACTAGAAAAGTGACCACGGAAGAACCTAGTAAAGGTATGGGACTCAGAGACAGTTTTCGAGCGCTTGAAAAACTGAAACGGCAGGAACAGGCTAAGTGGTGGGAGGCACGGTCACTACAAAGGTATCTCGATGTCGGGAGAATTCCGAGAGGCCTTCGTATAATGATCGCCCCCAGCTACGAATCCCCGAATCCCCTGATGATGGCCGAATGGGGAGAATGTAATCTTGAATCATCAAGGCGACTTGTCACAATCCTAGTTAAGTACGCCGACATTGATAGGGGAGCACTGCAAGAAAAGATCGAGCTCATGGAAAAAGAAATAGAACCACTAGGCGATCCGCAGGTTAAACAAAAAATGGTGGAGGAGATGAATGCACGACTTAAAAAGGAGGAGGAAAAGATAAAGAGTCGAAAGACCTACAAAATCAGACGTGATCGTGACGATTATGCAAATGGACAAATATTTACGTTTGCAAGGAGATATGACTCCATGCATGTTGACACAGCCAAAAAACGTATGGGCAATAAGGAGGATAGAAGAAACTATCAAGAAGCAACTAATGCTTCCCCCTCAGCATCGGAGCTTAGCTCAGCCATGGAGAGCGGATCAGAGTCTGACAATGCGGCAGCGAGATCCGAGGCAAGGAACATTAAATTAACATTGGGGGAAGAATTAGATATTTTAAAACGCAGCAGGAGAGAAACATTGAGGCCACGCACCCAGGTAACCGAAAAAGCAGGGCAACCAAACGAAGAAGGGAGCGTAGGCAAGCAAGGCGAAAACGTCAGAAGGCGTGGGAGGGGCAGGGCATGACGGTAGTGGACCAACTGCCGGAAAACCTATGCACTGACCCCTCCGCCTCAGAAAATTCGAATACCATTGTAAACCTGGCAGGTATTGATCTCTCGGCTGCGGAAAGACAACTTCTATCTTTGGGACTTTCCTATTGCCCCAAATCCAATTTTAATTATACCCAAACTCGCGCAGATATTTACAAATTCATTCGCAAGCTAAAATTACAGAAATATCATCATCAGCGAGGTAATAAAGAAAGATCAGAACAATTGGGAGGCCCGGAGATGATATCAGAAATGCATGGGCTGCTTGGTTCTGATTATGAGCTCGTTGAGGCTACGCGGAGTTTGGAAAGAGGTGACAACATTGTTAATGAACAACCTCAAGGTGAAAATGTGTCAACTAATATGCAAGCATCACAGATCCCTGGGACGGATATGAAACCTTGGACTCCGTTCCGGCCCAAGTCCAAATTTGTACCAGTGATGGCGAGAGATTCTGTAGACGTTTTCAACGAACAGATAGTGGCGCAAATCAAAAGGCTCAACATTGCCACCAATTAAATAAATAAAAAGAAGTTTACCAACCATGAGAGAAAATATTGGCAACTTATCAAGAAATTAAAGGAAAATCAAGAGATCATCATACGCAACTCAGATAAAGGAGGTAATTTGGTGCTGTGGCCACTGAAGGAGTATCTGGAAGAGGCACATAGCCAATTAAACAATACAGAATGCTACAAAAAAGTAGCACCGGCAAAATTCAAAACCACACAAGAGACGCTCTTTTCCCAGCTTGTGGCATGGAGAAGTACGGGTTTACTCAGTTGGGATGAATTTAAATATCTTAAAAAAGAAAATGCCACCATCCCTGTTATTTATTTTATACCAAAATTACATTAAGATATGAAGAAACCCCCAGGGCGTCCTATAATTGCTGCGTGTGGTGGCCTTTTGGAAAATATGTCTAGATACATTGACTTCTTCCTGCAGGATTTTGTGAAAAGTTTGAAATCATTTGTACAGGACACAAGTGACTTTTTAAGGAAAGTGCAGCATATTAGGTGGAAACCTTCTTATTTAATGATTGCACTTGATGTGTCTTCGTTATATACTTGCATTAGAAACAATTATGGCATCAGAGCTATAGAATTTTTCTTGATGAATAGACCAATTGAGTTCTCTCTTCATAACAAAATGTTGGTAAAAATGCTTTTATTTTGCCTTGAAAATAATCTGTTTTTATTTAATGGTATTATGTACCAACAGATACAGGGAGTTGCTATGGGGGCCTGCTTCTCTCCCAGCTATGCCTGTTTATTTATGGGATGGTGGGAGGAGCTGGTCCTCATGCAACAGCATGAACGGATATTTAATGAGAAGGTAATTTCCTGGCTCCGCTATATCGATGATCTTTTTATAGTGTGGGAGGGTATGTTGAAAGCGCTATTGACTTCATTACATTGTTGAATGATAATGCACTCAACTTAAAATTCACTTCACACATTAGCAAGGAAAAGGTCACATTCCTTGACGTGGAAATCAAGATAATTAACAACAAGATCTCCACTACCCTCTATAGGAAACCCACAGCGGGCAATACATTATTACACGCCTCTAGTGCCCATCCTCCACATCTGATTAAGAGCATCCCCTATGGGGAGATGCTCCGCATTAGACGTATATGTAGTGAGGATAAAGAATGTACCATCAAGCAAGGCGAAAGCCGGGCGAGATTCCTAAATAGAGGTTATAGTACAGAGATTATTGAGTCTGCCATTATTAAATCTAGATCATTGGCAAGACAGGACCTGTTAAAAAAGAAAGAGGCTTCATTAGACTCGAAAAGAGAGCAGGAACCCATTTGCTTGATCTTAGGATTTTCACGTCAGGAAAAACAAATAAGGAACATTGTGAGAAAAAGCTGGCCTATTGTAAAAGACGACCCTATCATTGGAGAACTATTATCCAATAGTCCCTCAGTCGCCTTTAGAAAGACTAATAGTATGGGCATGGCTTTAGTCAGAAGCAACTTGGAAATAGGCAATAAAGGCTCCTGGTTAACAATGAGAAAAGGATTCTTTAAATGTGCATCTTGCAAAGCATGTAAATATGCAATTAATACTAAGAATTATGTAACAGCATTTGGTTCTAAATCGTGTGATATTCAACATTATCTCACATGTAAGACCGAATTTGCTGTCTATTTACTCACCTGCAGGTGCAATTTGAGATATGTAGGGAGCACAAAATTACCGGTGCATAAAAGAATCCTGCAACATTTGAAAGCAATTAACAATAATGATGAAAGTTATCCGGTTGCCAGACATTTCAAAAGTACTCACAACAGTGACCCTAAGTTCTTGCAGTATCATGTTATTGATACAGTTACCCCACAAAAAAGAGGAGGGGATAGGGAATCCAAGCTAAGAAAATTGGAAACAACATATATCTTACGGTTGGATTCCAAACACCCCATGGGGCTCAATAACAGTGAAGACCTTTACACGTTTTTATGAATTTTGGAGCATGTTTATGATACGTTGTAAGGGAGATATACAGAGAATGTGATGAGAGAAAATGTCTATGGAGGTCTCACACTGTAAATGATAGTCCATAGGGACTCCTTTTTATATATGTGGTTTTACCTCTTTGTTCAATTTTGGTCCTTCTTGGGTGGTTATGTATGAGTCTTCTTCACCATAGTTTGTTTTGGATATGAATATTTTAGGTAATATTTTAGGATGATATATATTTATATATTTATTGAATATAAGATCAGGTTTTAGGAACGATTTTAGAAATTGGTAATAGAAAGCATATTATATGCTACTGCTAAGTGATGTACAGTTTCTGTTGGATCTCCCTTGAATAGTTCAGTACAAGCATTAGTATCTATCATCCAGAACCTTTATTGCACTTTATATTTATTCATGCGACTTTGCACTCTGTTCGGATCTGGGTTGGGGATTGACATCATGCCTCAATCGGATCTGAGTGGATTTTTTGCAATCTTCCTTGGTCATCAACTAGTTTTCTTTGAATGCATTGAGTATTTAATTAATTGGGTAAATTGCACTTTAAATTGTTGAGGTGAGGGCACTCTTATTTTTACAATAACTTGTCTTGGACATATTGCGAAGCAAATTTCATGCATTTATGCAAATATTATGTTATGGCAATACCTATGAGTTATTTTACATGATGTAAAAAACGATTATTGGAATAACACATTGACATCATGTGGCTATTGTGTTTGGTGGGGTATGTATCTGTAACGATGAATTACATGTATTTTTTCTATGTCCATCAAATGATTCACTAGCACTTGCACTTTAAAAAGAGCGGTCATCAGCCAAAGTGTTGTCATGTGATCAAGGGCGGGATCGCCCGAAACGCGTAATGGCGGACATTGGCTAAATAAATAATTGCACGAAAAAGATTGGGTCTGCGCTCGTTTGTTTTCCAACCGAGGGAAGAGTGAAGGCGAGTGGTGGTGAAATTTTACCGGACTGACTGTCTCCGGTTCGCGGACCCCCTTTCCGATTGTGGCTTCACTTACGGCAAATCTTGTCCCGGAGTATCCGACTGCAGTCAGCACCGCGGGCTCGTGGTGCGTGTTGGCGGGGACCCCCGGGGCACTCAAGGTTTTTCCAGTCGGGAGAAAGTGAAGCTCCCTGTCAGCCTGAAGTTCAACGCAAGTACGTGGATTTGCCAGCCTAGTAGCTGTGGGGCTTTTCCGCTTCTGGTGTTTCCGGTGTGGAGGATCGGCGGCGAAGAGGCATCGGCGGCAGCGTTGGTTGGCACTTCCAATAAGGTACGGCGCGTATTGGCAAAGGACAGGTGGGAAGGTGTGCAACGCGAGTTCGAACCCCTGCAAGCATTGTGTACGAGGGGCCTCATCTCGCGATTGAATTACAAGAAAGCCAGAAAATGTCCGCAGACACACTCAGGGACCGCGAGCTAGCAGCTGAGGGGATGCTTTCGGACTCCCCCGAAGACGGTCAAGGAACTAGAAAAGTGACCACGGAAGAACCTAGTAAAGGTATGGGACTCAGAGACAGTTTTCGAGCGCTTGAAAAACTGAAACGGCAGGAACAGGCTAAGTGGTGGGAGGCACGGTCACTACAAAGGTATCTCGATGTCGGGAGAATTCCGAGAGGCCTTCGTATAATGATCGCCCCCAGCTACGAATCCCCGAATCCCCTGATGATGGCCCAATGAGGAGAATGTAATCTTGAATCATCAAGGCGACTTGTCACAATCCTAGTTAAGTACGCCGACATTGATAGGGGAGCACTGCAAGAAAAGATCGAGCTCATGGAAAAAGAAATAGAACCACTAGGCGATCCGCAGGTTAAACAAAAAATGGTGGAGGAGATGAATGCACGACTTAAAAAGGAGGAGGAAAAGATAAAGAGTCGAAAGACCTACAAATTCAGACGTGATCGTGACGATTATGCAAATGGACAAATATTTACGTTTGCAAGGAGATATGACTCCATGCGTGTTGACACAGCCAAAAAACGTATGGGCAATAAGGAGGATAGAAGAAACTATCAAGAAGCAACTAATGCTTCCCCCTCAGCATCGGAGCTTAGCTCAGCCATGGAGAGCGGATCAGAGTCCGACAATGCGGCAGCGAGATCCGAGGCAAGGAACATTAAATTAACATTGGGGGAAGAATTAGATATTTTAAAACGCAGCAGGAGAGAAACATTGAGGCCACGCACCCAGGTAACCGAAAAAGCAGGGCAACCAAACGAAGAAGGGAGCGTAGGCAAGCAAGGCGAAAACGTCAGAAGGCGTGGGAGGGGCAGGGCACGACGGTAGTGGACCAACTGCCGGAAAACCTATGCACTAATAGGTAAATAATTTAATTACAGGTACTTAATTTGATGCGGAAAATTAATAAGAATAGCTCAGTAAAATAAGAGGCAGAATCCGTGGTATTAGAGGTTCGGAACGGGCTTTATTCCAAAACACAATTCGAATTTGTGGGCTTCATATTCCATCACCACGAAGGTTCAGGAAGTGAAGGGCAATACTTTATTGACAGGTAATCATTTTTATAGAAGAGGCATTACAGTGAAACAGATGCAGGAGGCGTAACAGTTGATAACAGAGATAAAGACATACATGCGTAACTAAAATGGGTGTAACTAGGCGTAACTAAAGAACGTCATTAGGTATGATGTCACAAATGGGTGGTTTCATGAAAGAATTTCGCAATGTCAGCAAAAATACTTGGCAGAGATGCGCGCGCAGCAGCATGACGTGTGATTGACGTGCAACTAGGGGGAGAATGGGACTTGACATTTAGCTCTACATGTGGAGACAGAAGTCTGGGGTTATGTCAACCTAATCCTAAATCATATCTTACATCCTATGTTTAAAGAACTGTGTTATCCAAAAGAGAGGTCTCTTAGGATAGAATCTTATTCTATACTGACTATACTGACTGTTAGTGCGTGTACAAGCGTCTAAGTGTCTACACTAGATGCGAAGGGGTAGGAATATTCCATGGTAACAGGGCTATGAATTACTTGCATGAGGACAGCGAGGCCTGGCCTCTTTGCACGGTAGCTGGAGGAATGTTTACTTAAACTGCTAGACAGGAATGCATTGGATGAGGAGCGGAGCAGAGCAGATAATCTTGAAGGTGAAATACAGTTTTTGGCATGCAGACAGGCCGAGTTAGGCACCGTTAGCCGCGCAGGGAGTAGGACAAAGTTCATGGATACAGATGCGAGCTCAGACTGGAGTTTTCAGAGGCAGAAGGCAGGAAAAGGCTTAATGGCAGAATCAGGGCCTACTCGCCTGGACTGTAAAATGGGATAAATGAACCATATAAAGCCGGTGGCCTTTCATACTTAGGAATAGGATATCCGGCCCATTCATGGCGGATCTGAAAGAGGACATGTTGACGGTGAACGCACATGTGTTTGCGTCTTCAAAACTGGAACTGGAGGGAACATACATGTACTTGTGACTTATACATGAAACCGTTGGGGTCCAAGATAGGGGACATAACTGATCATAAAAATCCATATTTCCACATTCCCTCCTTGTCCCCTACTTGCCCTTAAGAGATATCAATCTTCATCAATCCGTTGATCTGTTCATATAGCATCATTTGTTCTTCTTTTTTCTTCTGGGATGAATGAAATCTTGGTGGTGGAATACACGATGTGGCACACAGACCACAAATCGCTGGTCCACATTGCAGGCATAAGCAGCAACTGAATAATATGAGAAAGCCAATACCTAGGAAGGATAGGACCCTCCATCCCCAGGCTGACAATACACTCCAAAACCAACCGGACCAAGTCCAGGTATCTGGATTCTGGTGTATCTGGCTTACAATCTTATGAAGGCGAGTTATGGCTTTATATACAGACGGCGAATTTTCTGGTATGAAAATGCAACAACTTGATCCGATGACCCTACAAGCTCCGCCCCTATCGGCCAGGATGACGTCAAGGACAAGATGATTTTGAAGCACAACAATCCGCATAGCAGACTGCTCTTCTGTTAAATTGCCTAAGGCGGAAATAGTTTCGTTCACTACTGCTTCAAGGGTTCTGGTTAATCTACGTATCAGCTTACTATTAGTAACTGTACCTATATAAGGAAAGAAACCTTTATTGAAATCTGTGTATTTTTCCCATGCTGTTTCAGTGTAATCGACGATTGGGAGATCTCTCTGCTGTCTATTGTGTACTAAATGAGTATTTCTATGATAATCAGGAGGAGCTAGGAAAACAGGTGGCAAAAGGAATCCGATGTAACAGGTACCATCCCAATCTAGAGGCAAACGTGTATATGCAGTCTGACCACATACGAAGTAGGAATGGCGAGAAGCTCTAAATGTAGACTTGCATTGATCACTGAATTCTATTACAGTGGTGCACTTACTATGGCCCATATGTATGGAACCATTCTTTCTTACACACAATTCACCTTTAACTGGAAATACTGACATAGCGGGCAAAATTGGTGCAGCTTCGGATTCAACATTCAGGATCATGAGATTAAGCGTGAAATTACCTAATCCGTATACTTCATTTTCTAGATCAGTTCCTGTTCTTTTGGGAAGTCCCTCCTTGTTAGGGTAGCAGACTTTAAGCAAAACTAAGTTCAGGTTTCCCCATACCCAGTTGTCTTGATAAACTGCGGAATTCGAATCTAGGGAATTAATTAAACTAAACCATGCTCCACAGGAGCCATTGTGTGTGAACGGATATGGAAAGAGAGGCAGAATTCCCTTATAGTTCTGATAGGGAGGGAGTGGGCCACATATCCAACAATTTGTAGCATTGCTAGTCTGATGGGAATGATGTAACATACTAATAAAAGTGTTATTGCGTAGCGCAAATCTATAGGACAACTCATGCGGTGGTAATTCACTAAAAGAATGTTCAGCAGTAACATTGTAAACATGTTTAGAAATAGGATAATATACGTGCAACAATATACTTGCAACGATTATTAAAAGACTTAAGAAAAACAAAATTAATAACGTCACTGTGCAATGACTACGCAGTGACTTACAGTACGCATGCTTTTTCAACTGCATTTTTCCGTTTCTTTCTCTATTCAGGTCTAGGGGATACATGTCAGAGACAAATTCGACCGATTCACCTTGGAGAGGACTTAAACAATCAAATTGTCTGACTTATTAGACCGTAATTTTAGTTTGTATAGTTCCTTATCGCTTAGTTCAACCAAAGGAAGCTTTGAGTCAATCGGTGAAGACACGCGAGGTGTATCGTTTACATCAGACGGTAGTCCATGAAATTTCTTGATATGACTTGAATGTATCCAACCTTTGCGACCTTCGATCTTCACGGCTGTCCTCGTGGTGAGCAGTACAAGTTGAGGCGATTTCCACCTAGGATCCAGCTGAGTCTTCCGGTCAAAATTCCGCACTAACACCAGGTCCCCGGGAACTACGTCATGGGGTTTCACCTTGGTGTTGTCGGGAAAGGCTGCAGCTACCTGTGAACGACAAGATTGTAGTGCAGACATCAAGGAAGCCAGGTAATCTGTCAGCATATTACAGTCAACATCAGTTATTTTGCGTGGTATAGGCGTCCCCCACATATTTGGTGGTCTGCCAAAGATCACCTCATAAGGGGATAGCCCTGTTCGAGAGTGTGCTACCATTCTCATGTAAAAGAGTGCAACTGGTAAGGCTACTACCCAATCGACACCTTTCTCCCTACATATTTTGGACAATCTAATTTTCAGAGTTTGATTATGTCGTTCCACGAGACCTGCTGCCTCGGGGTGTCGGACACAGTGAAATCTCCATTGATAGCCTAACAAAAGTGAAACGTGTTTCATTAGTTCGGATGAGAACGGCTGGCCGTTATCTGAGTAGACAACACGTGGTAAACCATACCGTGGGAAGAATTCTCGAACCAACTGTTTGGCAGTAGTCGGGGCAGTGTAATCTGAAACCGGGTATGCTTCTGTCCAACGGGAAAGAGCACAGACAACTACAAGAACATATTTGAATCCTCGACATCGTTCCATCTGGATATAATCCATCTGGAGGACTTCAAAAGGGTGATCAGGAGGCTGAAATCCACCCTGTTCTACGGGAATGCTTTTACCTGGGTTAAACTGACAACAGATCATACAGGTACGAACTTTTTGTTTAGCTGCTGCTCGTAAATGTTTGTTAAACCAAATGTGTTGAATGCTGTCTAGCATAGCTTTTTCTCCTAGGTGTGCTGGACTATGTATTGTATTAATGATAACTTGAACCATAGAATCAGGAAGGAACCATACAGATTTTTCCTTCGTCATCCATCCTTGATCCGTTTGGATCCCTCCTAATTCAGTCCATTTCTTTATTTCATCTGGTGTAGCATGTGTCTGTATGTCAATTACATCAAGAGCGGGATCCTTAACCATCATGCAATGTGTTGGTGTCGGAACTATTGTCTTTGTCATGTCAGATGTGTGAGTTTGAGCAGTCTGTTTAGCTGTTCTGTCAGCTAGATCATTGCCTTGGGAAATGATATCAGTAACTTTCGTATGAGCTTTACATTTCATAATTGATATTGCAGTGGGTAGATGTATTGCATCTAATAAGGCATGAATGAGGGGTCCGTGCTGAATGTGGGCACCGTGAGAAGTTAAATAACCTCTCTCTCGCCACAGCACGCCGAAGTCATGTACAACTCCGAATGCATAACGTGAATCAGTGTATATGTTGACTTTCTTATTCGTAGCTTGAATACAGGCTTGTGTCAGAGCGATGAGCTCTGCTGCTTGAGCTGACAAGGTATTTATGCAATTTGTTTCAATGACTTCAGTGTCTGTTGTGACTGCATACGCGGCCACTAGCTCTCCTGTACTTGTTCTCATACATGAACCATCTACATACAACGTCAGGTCTGGGTCTGACAATGGGACGTCTGTCAAGTCTTGTCTAGGTTTCGTCGTGATAGTAATAACTTCAATACAATCATGTGCTAGTGGGTCTGTTCCGTTTACTGGCAAAAGTGTGGCAGGATTCAATGTACTACAACGTCTGATTTCTATGTGTGGCTGAAACAATGTTAATTCGTAATCGGTGAGTCTTGCTATAGTCAAGTGTTGTGTTTGTGTTCGGTTCACAAGAACCTCTACTGCGTGTGGTACTTGTACTGTCAATGGATGTCCTAACACTATGGCATCGCTTTGTCTGATTGCTAAAGCTGTCGCTGCCACTGATTTCAGGCACGCAGGCAGAGCCTGAGCTACGGGATCTAATGTACTAGAAAAATAAGCACATGGTTTGTGTGATCCTGCTTGTTCCTGAGTGAGTACTGACAAGGCAGTACCTTCGCGTTCTGTAACAAAGAGTGTAAACTGTTTATTGTAACATGGTGTTGCTAAAACAGGTGCTTGACATAAAGCTTTCTTTAGGCTTTCAAAAGCTTGTGTATGTTCCTGAGTCCAAGGGAGGACAGTCGATGTGGCTGCCTCCTGTGTTGTCAACTGAATGAGTGGTTTTGCTAGAAATGCATACTGAGGGATCCACTGCCTACAATATGAAGTGAGGCCTATAAAAGCCCGTACCTCCTTTTGTGTCTTGGGTATTGACATGTTAACAATTAACTGGATGCGATCTGACGTAAGCTGCCTTCCCTCCTTGGACAGCGAGTGCCCAAGGTAAACAACTCGCTGGACACAGAATTGCAGCTTAGAAGGGGACACCTTGTGCCCCTTTTCGGCCAAAAATTGTAAAACCGTCAGTGAGGCTTTTTCACATTCAGGTTCGCTTCTAGCGGTGATCAGCAGATCATCGACATATTGAAGCAGGGCAGTGTTGACTGGCATGTGGATACTGTCAAGTTCTCGTTTCAGTGCTTGGCTATAGATGCTGGGGCTTTCTGTGAATCCTTGAGGTGCGCGTGTGAATTTAAAGCTTCGTCCATTTAAACTAAATCCGAACAAGTATTGGCTTTCCGGATCTATTGGGACGCTGAAAAAGGCATTCTTGAGATCAATTACAGTAAAGAATGTTGCTTCGGAATCAATGGCTGTCAGTAATGAAGAAATATCTGGGACTACGGGGTATTGTGGTACAATACATTTATTTAATTCGCGCAGATCAATAACCAGTCGATATACTGGCGGGGCTTTTGGATCAGTTCGTTTAAGAATCGGAATTATCGGGGAATTACATACATTGGAGTCGGTTTCCACAACCACTCCTTGGGTAATAAGCTCGTCAATGATTTGCAGTAAAGCCACTACAGCATCTGGGGGTAACTTGTATTGTCGCATTCGTGGTAGTACCACTCCTGTCTTTAGTGTGACTCGATATGGTGTAATGTTCATGCAACCAACATCTGTAGGGCCTTGTGCCCATAAATGTGTGGGTAAAGTCTGCAGTCGGTGATCCATGTCTCGGGACACGTAGTGCCCTTTGAAATCACGTAAAAACAATCTTACTCCTTCCGGAGAACAACATATTATAGCTCCTAGAGCTTTCAATGTTTTTATACCTAACAGGTTTTCTGGACATGATTTAGTAAGCAATAAATCTGTAGTTCGTGTCAAGGGACCAATCGTAAGGGGAAGAGGCTGTGATACTTCGTTAATGAAGGGAAATATTCTGTGAGCCTGAGAGGGGTGCCCCTGGAACTTCACTACGTTTTATGGTTGTTCGGCTTGCCCCTGTATCAAGTAAAAATTTTCTATCTTGGTCTAATAGTTCACTGTGTACATAAGGTCCTTCTTGATCTACAGGGACCTTGATAAGGGGTAAGCCAACTTCCCTCTCTAGGCTGTTTCATGAGTATCGTTGATAATCAGGATAGTCATACTGTGCGGTCTGGTACATCTGTTGTGTCGTTGTTTGTGTGGCAGCAATAGGCTGCGGTGGTGGAGCTGGCATAGATTGTTGCGGAGCCGGCATGGACTGTGCATGCTGCGGGGCTCCTTGTTGGTTCTGATCCTGTCTAAGTGGCCTTGGTCTTTCTTTTGTATTACCTATGGCGATATTATGTTTTAAAACTGGACAATCGTGTACATAATGACCTGGCTGTTTACAATAGTTGCATGTCCCTTTTACAGGACCTGCTGAAACACTGGACTGTGTCATACCCTTTTTATGACCGTCAGCTGGAACTGTCTGGGAAACTAGCATTTTCATTTTCGTGTCTTTCATGCGTCTTTGTTCATGTTCTTGTTCCTCTCTAATTCTATTGTGATGGTACTGTAGCATTTGTAACATTTGTGACGGAGTGTTACCTTGCCAGGTACTCTCGAATTTCAATACTCTATTCTTAACTTGGGGCAAGGCATTTTCAACTAATTTTGTCACAAACAGATGTGGATACGATTCGCTACTTGCTTTTATTCCACTATTTATACCAAAACATTTTTCGAATTGGGCATAGAAATCACTAATGTCTTCATCTTGCTTTTGTTTACAGGCTGAGATTGCACCCCAGTCTTCCTTTTTCGTAGTTAATAAACGTGGCAGTACCTGTACTAATAAACCTGGTAGTATTCTGGTCTTTTCCCCGAGCCCTAAACCTGGACCTCGAGCTGTTTCTTCGTTTTCTAATGCTGTCCAATCCATCTTTTGGTCTCCCACCTCCCAATCCTTTTCTTTGAGTTTTTCGTAAATGCCCGCAGGCATTAATACCTTTAATATTTTCATAATGTCGGGATAGGTATACTCTCCCATGAGCAACATGTCTTTAATTTCACGGTGGAAACCCGCTGGGTCTTTGTCATGACTGGGTACCACTTTCTTCATTTCTAATAGTTCCATTTTAGATATGGGTGTGTATACAAACACACGTTTAAACTGATTGTCATCACCTTTTATCGGGTGGACTTCGCGTAAGGGATTCTGTCTATCCATATAATACGTCGTTCTTTCCTTGATGGGCAGTGAGACATGTTCGGGGCATACAAAAAGAATGTACTGCTTTCTGGATTCTAGTATTTCTCTAATTAACTCAGTACCTGAACCTCTCCATTTATTCGTGAGTAATTCAGTCAATATATCAGGTAGGGGACCAGGATCGGAGTGTTGGATTTTATATAATATAAGGAGTTGTTGAATCATATAGATACCAGCTAAACGCTGTTCATCTGGGGTGAGGTTCAAAAACGTGTGTGCTAGTGTATCATCACTATATTTTCCGGGACTGTCAACCCAGTGAACGGCTGACCTGGCTAATTCTTGTTCGTCCATAGAATCGAGTATATGATAACCCCTTCGTTCTCGGAGTAATTTGTCAGCGGCTTGGAACGAATGTTCGGGGGACCTTATATTTATTATAGGTGTTTGGAAATTTCTGTTATTATCTGGACGTATCAGACGTATCGGATCAGTAAAGCATCTAGTATTATTACAAGATCTCCCTCTACCTACATAGGCCATGGTTTCTAACTGTCCTGTGAGCAGTTCTAATTCTTCCTCCTCCTCCTCGTTTTGTTCAGGCTGGTCTACCGCTAATCTTTCTTCGTGTATTCGTTCTACTTCTTTGCGGATCTTTCGACACATAGCTACTATACTTAATAGTTTATTATGTCTCCCCTCTGATATATTCCGACTCCATGTGGTAAGAATTCGCATTTCTTCCGGATTTACCCCTGGTCGGTCTTGATTTCTGATCACACAATTTATGAGGAAACGTAACAGTTCCCCCTGTATTTCCACTTTCTGGTACTCCATGGCTCTATTAATACTTTCAGAATCTCGTCCTGACTGGACAAAGTGATATATGTTTTCTAAATGTGTAGTCATTCCTGGTAGCCTCCCTAAATATATTGCAGCTCGTCGGATACGTAATGATGCCAGCAACATTTCGTCCTGTTTGCCGGGCACAGGGTCATATCTACAATCTACTAGAAGTTCCTTAAGCATGTCGGGAGTTACTAGTTTGGGCGTACGTTGGTGGGCTAATTCTTGAAAGGAAAGTTTATTTACTCTGGGTGGCGTGGAAAAAATGTTTGCTGTACCTCCTGTAGCACCGCCTGGGGTGCTGGATGTGAAAGGATTCGTTGAACGTGATATAGCAACCATAGGTGTGGGTACAGCTGTAGAAACAGATGTGCTTGCCGGAACTTGTGTCGGAGTTTGTTGTTGCGGAGGTACAGACGGAGGGTCTTGGCATTGGACCCCCTCGGCAGGCGGTCTATGTGGTGCAGTATTAGCATACTCGGGAGCTGCTTCGTCTAAATAAGAGGAAAGGAAAACATCTTCTGCGGTTCTGGGATGCCCTTTGAGATGTACTTTTATCGGAAACAATGGCGGTGGCAAGTCTTTTGGTATCTCCGGAGTAGCCTTAGGTAACCCTTCGGCCAGAAGAGGATACATACCATTCATAAGGGCATTTCTTTGTCTGTCTACTTGTTCTGATTTCGCTCGGGTACCTTCTTCAATTAATAGATTTTCTCGGACTTTATTTGAATTCTCCTTACTTTTCTCTTCCTGTCTGAGTGCTTTTTCTGTACGTCTATATGATTCTTTACGCCATAATTCAATGGCATCTTTCTGTGATTGTCTAGCTTTCTTTTTCCATAATTCTTCCTCTACTTTCATGATGCAATCTGCATCCCAGGTCCCAGCTGCGGGCCACCTCTGACTTTCTGGTAATTCCTTGGTGTAGTCTACCCATAAATCAAGAAATAATATGGCGTCTAGGCCATGTTTATGATACATGAAGTACCCTGGAGTGTCCCTAGGAGGAATGGGAACAGCTTCTTCGAGTACCCCTTTTCTAGTTTTGATCTGTCTTAATTTCGAGAAGAGCGGCATATTGAGAACTGATCTGATACCTAATATTGAACACGTTTAATACAACAAAACACAATAATGAACAGTCATTCACACCACAATATGCAGAACGTTTTTAAAACATTTGACATTTAACATTTAATGAACAACAATGATGGCTATTTAGGGAACTAGTCACTAAGCATAATACTCGGCACTAACTAGGTAATTCTGAATTATATACTAGACATACTTGATATACTGCTAAACAGTACAGATACACTGCTGAAACAGTGCAGACCGGATTTGTGTACCCAAACCCGTCTTGACCGGCACAACCTATGTGCACGTCAGAACGCCTCCCCGGCAATGGTACTCACCGGGTAGCTCGGAACGGAAGGCCTCGGAACTGAACTGTACTGGACTTGGACCGGACTGGACTCGACTCGAAACTTCGGAACTTCGGAACCTGGTGGGCCTCTGTATACCTCGGATCTTGCTCTCTCAGCTAGGCTCTGGTCGGGATACTTCGCACTTCTCACCGCCTCGTCTGGGTGTTGATCGCAGCCTCAGTTACCCCCGCTCGGCAGGAGGGAGATACAGGAAATCCTGTGGGTACGCGTTGTTGTCCGTCCAGCTGTGGCAGGAGACCGGGCCTGCAACGCACCTCCGGCGCGTGAGATGAGAAAGTGTCCCTGTTCGGGCGCCATATATGTGGTAAATAATTTAATTACCGGTACTTAATTTGATGCGGAAAATTAATAAGAATAGCTCAGTAAAATAAGAGGCAGAATCCGTGGTATTAGAGGTTCGGAACGGGCTTTATTCCAAAACACAATTCGAATTTGTGGGCTTCATATTCCATCACCACGAAGGTTCAGGAAGTGAAGGGCAATACTTTATTGACAGGTAATCATTTTTATAGAAGAGGCATTACAGTGAAACAGATGCAGGAGGCGTAACAGTTGATAACAGAGATAAAGACATACATGCGTAACTAAAATGGGTGTAACTAGGCGTAACTAAAGAACGTCATTAGGTATGATGTCACAAATGGGTGGTTTCATGAAAGAATTTCGCAATGTCAGCAAAAATACTTGGCAGAGATGCGCGCGCAGCAGCATGACGTGTGATTGACGTGCAACTAGGGGGAGAATGGGACTTGACATTTAGCTCTACATGTGGAGACAGAAGTCTGGGGTTATGTCAACCTAATCCTAAATCATATCTTACATCCTATGTTTAAAGAACTGTGTTATCCAAAAGAGAGGTCTCTTAGGATAGAATCTTATTCTATACTGACTATACTGACTGTTAGTGCGTGTACAAGCGTCTAAGTGTCTACACTAGATGCGAAGGGGTAGGAATATTCCATGGTAACAGGGCTATGAATTACTTGCATGAGGACAGCGAGGCCTGGCCTCTTTGCACGGTAGCTGGAGGAATGTTTACTTAAACTGCTAGACAGGAATGCATTGGATGAGGAGCGGAGCAGAGCAGATAATCTTGAAGGTGAAATACAGTTTTTGGCAGGCAGACAGGCCGAGTTAGGCACCGTTAGCCGCGCAGGGAGTAGGACAAAGTTCATGGATACAGATGCGAGCTCAGACTGGAGTTTTCAGAGGCAGAAGGCAGGAAAAGGCTTAATGGCAGAATCAGGGCCTACTCGCCTGGACTGTAAAATGGGATAAATGAACCATATAAAGCCGGTGGCCTTTCATACTTAGGAATAGGATATCCGGCCCATTCATGGCGGATCTGAAAGAGGACATGTTGACGGTGAACGCACATGTGTTTGCGTCTTCAAAACTGGAACTGGAGGGAACATACATGTACTTGTGACTTATACATGAAACCGTTGGGGTCCAAGATAGGGGACATAACTGATCATAAAAATCCATATTTCCACAACTGACCCCTCCGCCTCAGAAAATTCGAATACCATTGTAAACCTGGCAGGTATTGATCTCTCGGCTGCGGAAAGACAACTTCTATCTTTGGGACTTTCCTATTGCCCCAAATCCAATTTTAATTATACCCAAACTCGCGCAGATATTTACAAATTCATTTGCAAGCTAAAATTACAGAAATATCATCATCAGCGAGGTAATAAAGAAAGATCAGAACAATTGGGAGGCCCGGAGATGATATCAGAAATGCATGGGCTGCTTGGTTCTGATTATGAGCTCTTTGAGGCTACGCGGAGTTTGGAAAGAGGTGACAACATTGTTAATGAACAACCTCAAGGTGAAAATGTGTCAACTAATATGCAAGCATCACAGATCCCTGGGACGGATATGAAACCTTGGACTCCGTTCCGGCCCAAGTCCAAATTTGTACCAGTGATGGCGAGAGATTCTGTAGACGTTTTCAACGAACAGATAGTGGCGCAAATCAAAAGGCTCAACATTGCCACCAATTAAATAAATAAAAAGAAGTTTACCAACCATGAGAGAAAATATTGGCAACTTATCAAGAAATTAAAGGAAAATCAAGAGATCATCATACGCAACTCAGATAAAGGAGGTAATTTGGTGCTGTGGCCACTGAAGGAGTATCTGGAAGAGGCACATAGCCAATTAAACAATACAGAATGCTACAAAAAAGTAGCACCGGCAAAATTCAAAACCACACAAGAGACGCTCTTTTCCCAGCTTGTGGCATGGAGAAGTACGGGTTTACTCAGTTGGGATGAATTTAAATATCTTAAAAAAGAAAATGCCACCATCCCTGTTATTTATTTTATACCAAAATTACATTAAGATATGAAGAAACCCCCAGGGCGTCCTATAATTGCTGCGTGTGGTGGCCTTTTGGAAAATATGTCTAGATACATTGACTTCTTCCTGCAGGATTTTGTGAAAAGTTTGAAATCATTTGTACAGGACACAAGTGACTTTTTAAGGAAAGTGCAGCATATTAGGTGGAAACCTTCTTATTTAATGATTGCACTTGATGTGTCTTCGTTATATACTTGCATTAGAAACAATTATGGCATCAGAGCTATAGAATTTTTCTTGATGAATAGACCAATTGAGTTCTCTCTTCATAACAAAATGTTGGTAAAAATGCTTTTATTTTGCCTTGAAAATAATCTGTTTTTATTTAATGGTATTATGTACCAACAGATACAGGGAGTTGCTATGGGGGCCAGCTTCTCTCCCAGTTATGCCTGTTTATTTATGGGATGGTGGGAGGAGCTGGTCCTCATGCAACAGCATGAACGGATATTTAATGAGAAGGTAATTTCCTGGCTCCGCTATATCGATGATCTTTTTATAGTGTGGGAGGGTGATGTTGAAAGCGCTATTGACTTCATTACATTGTTGAATGATAATGCACTCAACTTAAAATTCACTTCACACATTAGCAAGGAAAAGGTCACATTCCTTGACGTGGAAATCAAGATAATTAACAACAAGATCTCCACTACCCTCTATAGGAAACCCACAGCGGGCAATACATTATTACACGCCTCTAGTGCCCATCCTCCACATCTGATTAAGAGCATCCCCTATGGGGAGATGCTCCGCATTAGACGTATATGTAGTGAGGATAAAGAATGTACCATCAAGCAAGGCGAAAGCCGGGCGAGATTCCTAAATAGAGGTTATAGTACAGAGATTATTGAGTCTGCCATTATTAAATCTAGATCATTGGCAAGACAGGACCTGTTAAAAAAGAAAGAGGCTTCATTAGACTCGAAAAGAGAGCAGGAACCCATTTGCTTGATCTTAGGATTTTAACGTCAGGAAAAACAAATAAGGAACATTGTGAGAAAAAGCTGGCCTATTGTAAAAGACGACCCTATCATTGGAGAACTATTATCCAATAGTCCCTCAGTCGCCTTTAGAAAGACTAATAGTATGGGCATGGCTTTAGTCAGAAGCAACTTGGAAATAGGCAATAAAGGCTCCTGGTTAACAATGAGAAAAGGATTCTTTAAATGTGCATCTTGCAAAGCATGTAAATATGCAATTAATACTAAGAATTATGTAACAGCATTTGGTTCTAAATCGTGTGATATTCAACATTATCTCACATGTAAGACCGAATTTGCTGTCTATTTACTCACCTGCAGGTGCAATTTGAGATATGTAGGGAGCACAAAATTACCGGTGCATAAAAGAATCCTGCAACATTTGAAAGCAATTAACAATAATGATGAAAGTTATCCGGTTGCCAGACATTTCAAAAGTACTCACAACAGTGACCCTAAGTTCTTGCAGTATTATGTTATTGATACAGTTACCCCACAAAAAAGAGGAGGGGATAGGGAATCCAAGCTAAGAAAATTGGAAACAACATATATCTTACGGTTGGATTCCAAACACCCCATGGGGCTCAAGAACAGTGAAGACCTTTACACGTTTTTATGAATTTTGGAGCATGTTTATGATACGTTGTAAGGGAGATATACAGAGAATGTGATGAGAGAAAATGTCTATGGAGGTCTCACACTGTAAATGATAGTCCATAGGGACTCCTTTTTATATATGTGGTTTTACCTCTTTGTTCAATGTTGGTCCTTCTTGGGTGGTTATGTATGAGTCTTCTTCACCATAGTTTTTTTTGGATATGAATATTTTAGGTAATATTTTAGGATGATATATATTTATATATTTATTGAATATAAGATCAGGTTTTAGGAATGATTTTAGAAATTGGTAATAGAAAGCATATTATATGCTACTGCTAAGTGATGTACAGTTTCTGTTGGATCTCCCTTGAATAGTTCAGTACAAGCATTAGTATCTATCATCCAGAACCTTTATTGCACTTTATATTTATTCATGCGACTTTGCACTCTGTTCGGATCTGGGTTGGGGATTGACATCATGCCTCAATCGGATCTGAGTGGATCTTTTGCAATCTTCCTTGGTCATCAACTAGTTTTCTTTGAATGCATTGAGTATTTAATTAATTGGGTAAATTGCACTTTAAATTGTTGAGGTGAGGGCACTCTTATTTTTACAATAATTTGTCTTGGACATATTGCGAAGCAAATTTCATGCATTTATGCAAATATTATGTTATGGCAATACCTATGAGTTATTTTACATGATGTAAAAAACGATTATTGGAATAACACATTGACATTATGTGGCTATTGTGTTTGGTGGGGTATGTATCTGTAACGATGAATTACATGTATTTTTTCTATGTCCATCAAATGATTCACTAGCACTTGCACTTTAAAAAGAGCGGTCATCAGCCAAAGTGTTGTCATGTGATCAAGGGCGGGATCGCCCGAAACGCGTAATGGCGGACATTGGCTAAATAAATAATTGCACGAAAAAGATTGGGTCTGCGCTCGTTTGTTTTCCAACCGAGGGAAGAGTGAAGGTGAGTGGTGGTGGTATTTATTAGGATGTGCAAACTGAGGAGGATGAACTGACACAGACGCCGCCGAGGCCACAAGGCAGCGAGGTAGCAAGGAGAGCAGATGCAACCGTTACCTCCGAGCCCTGGGCTCTAGGCTTCGGAGCCGGTATCGTTTTTAGAACGCGGCCCTCATCTGGCAGTGAGGCCACAGTACTAAAAGAGGAAGAAGTGTGGAAGAAGTTGTCCCGGTGAGTGCGGCTGCCGTCAGTGAGCACTACAGGCAAACACAGAAACAGCCCGGTTAGTCCCAGGTGCGGCTAAGGTTCGCCTGGTTGCCCCCACCTGCCATCGGTGCAAAAGGGGCCCAGAAAAGGAGCTTTTGGGACCCACCAGTCTTCACCTCCACGGGGCGATCTGCACCTCTACCTGCACTGCCACTGTCATCGGCATAGCAATCAGGCATTTAGGCGGTAGGCAAGAGAATTGGAGGGGACAACTCTGACCAGACATAGCTGCTGCAACGTAAGAGCACAGAGCAGCGGCGTGTTCTGCCTGCTTATCCGCCCCTAACTGACATAATAGCCTAACAGTCTCACCCAGGGATAGACAGGAGTTTGACCAGCTAAGGAGGCTGTATGTGCCGCTGAAGAGCGGAGCAGCAGGTCACCCCGGCACTTGAGCTGCACTGCTGCACTGCCTGCACCACCCCTACCGTTTCCACTGCTGCAGCTGCTGCAGACATCAAGCAGGGCCGTGAGGCGAGAAGCGAATGGGAGATTGGTGGTGAGGTTGAAGCATACGGAGAAGGGTGGGTGGGTGGCAGTCTGCTGTTATTGCCCTGCCCTGCCCTCACCCATGTCCCAGTCCCAGGCTCCTTCCAGTTTCTTAAAAGAAATTACATTTGATTTAAAAAGAAAGGTTTTTAAGTAAAAATACTTACTGCCAGCAGCCTGTATGAAGCCTGCGTCTATCCTGCCAGTCTGTATACATTCTTGAGGGTTCCGCAAGACGGACGGAGGAGTCCTTGAGCTGTATAAGAGCGAGGAGTGGGGACGACAAGTTCTTTGGTTCTCTTGATCCCAGAGGGCCAAAAGGCGCTGAGTGAGTGCATTGCTTCTTCTTGTGATAGTCTTTAATCTTCCCACGTTCTCTACCTTGCACTGTGCACCCTACAGAAAAAAAGCAGTTCAGGCTGGAGATTGTCAAGGAGTAGTTGGAGTGCCTTCACCAAGTATTTGTTGTGAGGAGTGTCCCACGTATGCCCGAGGCAGGTTTGGTGGCTCTTTGGGGTAATCCATCTCCCTGGTGGTGCGAAAGCAGCCAGTACTAGTTTGGCACAGCTTGCACCTCCTGGAACTGATATACTGCTTGGCTGTGAAGGAAAATGTTGTAGTGTGACTATTTAGAAGGGCATCATTCTTGGTAAATCAATAAGATGCCCTCCAGGTGCTTCCATTCCAGTCACTTAATTGCACCTTTAGGGTCCACAATAGGGTCGCCAGAGTCTGCCCCAGGTCCAGCGGGACTTACCCTTAACCACTCCAGTCCTCCCAAATTGCAAAAGACTATCACGTAGAAGAAGGCACGAGCTCACATGTCCTACCTGAAATCCCATCCCTCCATGTTGTCTATGTTTGAGGGGTCTGAGGGGCACAGTGCTAAACAATAGGGAGCCAGGAATGGCTCCAGGTGCAGTTAATGTGGATGTGGTGGGCATATGTACTGTTCTCTCCGAGCCAACAGCTTCACATCACCTTAAACTCTCTAACCAGAACACAATAGAATCAATCCTCCCAATTCAGCCCACTGATGACTGTGTTTTATCTATAGAAGTCGAAAAAATGGAAATGGAAATGGCCATGGATTTGAAGGATGACAATGTTAAATTTGAAACAAATGCTGTTGTTGTTAAGCTGATGTCTGATCCTGTGGTTACACTGGAAACCATGATCCGGGTTGTCATAACTAGCCCCTTGACAGTTGTGGAGCCATCACTAGGTCATTTACTTCCTAAAGCGACCACACAAGTGTCTCAGCTTGATGATTGCAGTATTCATCCTGGGGATTTGGAGGATAATACACTTCCGGATATTGCCACGTATATAGAAAAAAATCAAGAAATGGAGGCTAAACTAAAAACGCCAGGTGTTTCGGGTACCCAGGAATCAGCTTTGGGACTGTTATCGGACTATCCTGTCAGTTGCCCTAAAATGCCAGCCTTGTACAGTAGCACTCCTTCTAGTGCTTCCCTTATGTGATCATTAGATGTAACCTCAAATAAAGGGCTACAAGATGTCTGGCATACATCAACTGAGGGTGTTAATGAAAATGGGGGAGGGAGGGCTAAGTTTGACATATTTCTTGAATTAGAAAGGATTCTTTCATCAATTTTAACTTTGTTTGAGAAGTCCATTGCTAATTTTGATCATGTGCTGGATGTATAGCCCCGATTTTAATGGGAGTGCAGCAGTTCAATTCTGCCAGTTCTTGTTTAGGTAAGGCAGAAAAGTGTAGTGATTTGAAATCTCAGGCAAGCCACACTGGTATACGGGTGATAGAAACGGGGTCAAAGGTGGGGTACTGGGAAGGTCTGGGGGCTACTTCCACTGTGCTGCCCAGGGATAGCCCTATGTTTGATAATATGTCTTGTATCAACCCCGAAGATCATGAGACAGGGGACCATCACACGTTGTTATAGGGGAAAATATAAATGCATCATCACCTAAGAATCCTCTGCTGGCTTTTTCTATCTTTAAAAAAGGGGAGCACCAGTATGTTGCATTTGTTATAGTTTCATCAACAACCTCTTCCGTTGTTAAACAGCCCAGGGATGAGTTGATATTGTTCCCCATGGGGAAAGTGCCCCTCAGATAGAAAGTAATGGATCAAAAGTATGGGGAGTGAAGAAGAATAGGACCCAGCTTATTACAAAATGTAAGCCAAAAAAAACGGAGGTTTCCAACTCTTTCTGAGGAGCCCATTAGCTAGAACATACAGCAAAGCTATCTGATCTCGAAGAGCCATGCCTTGCTACAGCTTCTAATCCCCCCGTGAATTTTCAGACCCCCACAAAAGTCTAGTCCAAAGGTAACACCTTAATCGGGAGTAGATGGCAAATCAAAGCCACGTTAGGTGCCAGGAAATGTATGTTTTTACACAAGGCACATTTTGGTGCAAAGCCATCAGCTTTTACTGGATCCTAATTAAGCCTGGGCAAAGCACTACGCTACGCTCGCGTAGTTTGCGAAGTTTGCGCTACTTCGCACTACGCAAATTGCACGTAGCACAGTGCGAACACGCGTAGCGTAGTGTTGCGTAGTGCAGCGGTCATTTTCTGCTTGCTCGTGGTCCTCAACGTCAAGTTGGCGACCGCGAGCAAGCAAAATGGCATCCCGGCGAGACTTTTTCCTCGTTCGCGATCAGCAACATCAAGTTGGCGATCGCGAGGGTGGAAAATAAACCTCCCGGCGAGATTCTCAACGCGAGGAGGTAAGGTTTCTCCTTGCGAGTGGTCGCGTATGCTCGCGACCGCTCGCGATGAGAAACTACCAGTTCGCGTTGAGAAAGCTGCCGCTCGAGTAAAAATCTACTCGAGCAGCAGAAAACTACAGCTCGCACTGTGCAAGATGCCATTTTCAATGATTGCACAGTGCCGGTTGCTTGTCCGCACTGTGCAATCATTGAAAACGACATCTTGCACAGTGCGAACAGGGTACTACGCAGTTCGCGAAGTGCTACACGTAGCTCGCGTAGTGCGAAGTTCACTTTGCGTAGCTTCGCGTAGTGCTACTTCGCGAACTACGCCCAGGGTTAATCCTAATGATGCTGTGTCAGAGTATGAGGAACTGTCTCCTGCTTCAGCATCTTGCCTTACTCCAAATGAGGATATGAAGTTCGAGAAAATAAACACAGAAGATGATACTTATCATTTTGTGTTTTGTTGGAGATTTTTGTTTAAACATTTTAATTGTTCATATGTCAGCTTCCCTGTATCTGATTTTTATTATTTTTGTTCTTTTTGTTGTTGTTGTTTTTGCTAAATTTGTTTGAGAATTTTATTATGCGTTTTTTCTTGAGTTTGAAATAGTTGACCCTGCTTGAGCTTAAGAGACTTCTCAGGAAAATCACTTTATGCTTTATATACAGCTACCATATTTTCACCTGAGATAATATTACAACTCTTCTGTGACTTAAGAAGGATGTGTTTTTTCAGTTGGTGAGAGTACTAATGTTACCAGTCAACACTGGTATATACATCATTCCCAACACTCTATTACATTATACCAGAAATCACATCCATTAGTTCTTCTCACAGCCTATTATATCCAAAGAAGTCTTTTAGAACACAGAATTATACTCTTTCTTTAAAATCGAAATCGACATAGCCAACAGAATTTCCTGTGAAATAGTTCACAACAAAATGCCTCCCTCTAATTTATGAACTCTTCGTATTTGTAGAAATCTTTTTCCCAGTTGGTGCCCACCGATAGCTTCAAAGCCTTAGTCCTGTGTTTCCTCGTTCATGCCCTTCAAATGCCTGAAAACAAGAATGAGAGGTCATGGTAGTAGTCCTGATGTCCAGCTGGTGTACACGCTGGACAGTGAATCCTCTTCTATAGTCCTTGGTAACCCACGTATGTCCTTCCTGAGCCTTAGATAATTTACGCCTTCCTGGAATTAGCAACACCTTTCCTTGAAGTACTCTTCCAACAAGTGTTGGCCCACCATTATTTTGGAATTTAAGAGCCCATGACATCATATGGGTTTTCTTGCTGCTGCCTCATGTATCCTGGCGCCAGCGACAGGAAAGTAAGCCCTCAACCCTGATGACGATCGATCTGCACTTTCTAAATATTTTGTCATGGGTGGGAGGTCCCCAAAGCTAGTGTTTGTGAGTGATATGCAGGTGAAAATAGACATTTTTGTTCTGACTCACTATCACATAGCTTCCTAACCACCCAAGTTAAGCATGTAATCAACTGCAGAGGCCACCTGCGTACTTGTCTATGAACAAGTAAATGAGGTTTCAGAGACTTGGCTAATCTTTTAAACCTCACCCAGTCCAGTTAGTTAGGAATTTGGAGCCGTTCTGTCACAAATACCTACTCTCAACTTACTAAGTCACTTTCTGATAGTTGGGTACTACTGGGCTAACATGTTGACGTTCTTGATCAGGTCATTATGTTGGCCTGTGGGTTATAGAGTATGCTTAATCTTTCTTACAAGTGTATCTATTTTTTGGCAACATGGCAAGATACAACATAATTTATTCTGGAGATGCACATCAATTATAATGTATTCATGTATGAACTTGGTTTGAATTTGTTGTAGTAATGTGTACAATGTATTGCATACTTTATTACTACAGGTGATACAAAAATGGTTTTGTATGCAAACAATTTTTATGACATCTGTGTTCCTGCCATTATTAATATAATTATGTCATTATTAGAACTGGGAGATTTTCTAAACGCTTATATCAAAATGTACTTTATTCGGTTAAAAAACAGAAACCATAAAAGCAGCAAAAATACAAATACAGTTAAAAAATGACTCAATACATAGTTGCTATAACAGGGGAGAAGTGCAAATTTTCTATATGGACGGTTAAGAATTATCCATCCATCGATTTACGCAGTTTAAAAACATATTTAAAAAATTCTATCAAAGAAGCAACAATAAATACAGTATCCATTCTTTGCAATTCTAAAAACGCTGGACGGCATCTTTTTGCCATCATCTCTTAAAGAATTGGGACAATAAATTTCCTACGGGGCAAAGTATAAAATCTACAGAAAAACAGCACATGAATGTCAGATTGCGAAGATAGTTCATCACATGGGCATAAACACAATTCATTGGACCAAGAGTTCATTTCTGGGAAAGTTAATAATCTAAAAACAATATTAAATCTAAAACGTGTAAGGCAAAATCTATCATAGTTTGACATAGAGAGGCATAAGTATGGTTGTAATTTAGCACCACTCAGTATCAGCTGATGGGAACACACTGTCTTTTTCTTTATTTCCTCTAACAATCTTTTTTCCCTGAGGTGTTCCATGCACATTTTTTTCAGTAATTTTCTAGAGATGTGTGCCATTAAAAGTGGATCCTCAAAATATTGTTGACAGTGAGTTTCTGTCAAAAAGGTCTTCACATACTTTAACCATTTGAAAACATTTACGTTTTCAAGTTGTAGCACATCCTGAAGTATGGCACGATTTACAACACACTCATTGACAGTCCAGACCCTGTGCCATAGTAAAATGGGCTGAATTCTTATTATATCTGAGATATAAGGCTGCCCCAGCTCTTCGTGACAATTAAGGGTTGCAATACTATCGGGTACAGACAGCATGTACCGCATAAACTTATTTTCAATTAATTGCATAGCGTTTATATTGTCATACCCCAGAGTCCTGCTCCATACACAGCCACCGATATACACGTTGCATTATACACAGTTAAAATTTCCCTGAAGGGCTTCTTTCCCAGTTTCTGTATAAAGCTCTTTAAAGCCATTATTGTCTTTGAGAACAAAAGTGTTCTTGCCCTAATCGCGCTTGTCCATGAGCCAGTCTCATGGAACAGGATGCCTAAGTAAGAAAAGGTGGGCGTGTTTTCTAAGCAAGCATTATTTATTTGCATAGTTTTCCTCTTCTTCTTGGATCGTGTTCCACAGTTCATTGTAAAAGTTTTAGTACAGTTGATTTTTAAATGCAAACTGTGCATGAACTTATTGAAGGATACTATTCAATTTTGTAGGGCAATTGGTGTTCGCGCCATTAAAACAGCATCGTCCGCATACAGGAGCGCAGGGATACACCGAGTACCAACAACAGGCACATCTCTGCCCTCCTGCAGTAGACGACGCTCCAACCCATTTATGTAGATCAGGAAAAGGAAAGGCGCCAGGACACAGCCCTGGCGTACTCCACGCCCTATCCCAAAAGATCTACTACATTCCCCCCCTTTTCCATAGCGAACAGTAGCTGTAGCCCCAGAATACAGCTCCCTCAAGAAGCAAATAATCGGATCATCAACTCCCATCCTTTGCATCAGTTTCCATAATTTATTATGGGACACACAATCAAAAGCAGAAGTAAGATCGACAAATGTAAAATATAGGCGCTCCTTCTTTATCGATATATACTTCTGCTGAACAAGAAATAGATTTAAGCACTGCTCAATAGTTCCTATGCCCCTTTGAAAACCAAACTGTAGGTCACTTATTACCCCATTTTCCTCCGCCCAGTTTTGTAATTTTGCTAAAATAACTCTACCGAGGATTTTTATAGATGAATCGAGTAGGGATATTGGCCTATAACATGCACAATTTTGTCTATCTCCCTTTTTATAAATGGGAACGATAATAGATGTAAACCATGACGGACTTAAGCCCCTCGCTAAAGCTGCATTAAAGAGCTGTACCAGAATGGGGCCCCAGAAATCACTGTTTGCTTTATACAGATCAGCTGGGATCCCATCTGGACCTGCTGCCTTTCCGCTCTTTGTAGCTTTCAGGCTCAATAAGACCTCAGGCAGGGTAACCACTATTTTTTCGGCAACCCCCCCTTTCTCCCGTAGGACCTCCAATGGAGTAACCGCTACTTTTTGTACATCCATCCCTTTCTCACATAGTGAGGTAGAAACTTTATGTTAGCTCTGTTCTAAGCTCATATAGAGGTTGGAAAAATGTGTGACCCAGTCATCCTCACTAATTGGAATTTCTAAGCGAGCCTTAGTATTATCAAAAAGGAGAGGCGCATTAACCACCCTCCAAAATGCAGATGTATCTTTAGACTGTGAGGCATCACATAGTTCTTCCCAAACCACCCTCCTTATGGTATTCTTCCTCTGTTGCAGTACCAAATTGTAATGGTTCCTTAAGTCTCTTATTAAGGGGGGTTCCCGGGGTTCCCGATGAATGGCATGCTTAAGCTCAGTCAGGGCCTTAGTGCATGCATGATCGAACCATCTTCTACCATTTTTAGACCTATTCCTGGAAACCGCCCTCAAACTCTCTTTAACGGTGGCTGATATAATATTAAAATGTTCTATTATATTTTGGCTTTTTGAATTTTCATCCAGGCAAATTCTAAAGCTATCTGTAGAGGTATTAACCAGTTTAGCTAAGAATTCGTCCGGAACCACCTTACTCCACTTAAGGGAATACCCATTTTGTCTCCCCATCAAAACATCCGGGGCAGCCTGTTCCTGCGCGCTATCATGTTGGCATGCTGTTAATGGGCTATCAATTTCAAGTACTTGTGGGTAATGATCACTCAGTGGCAATTCATAAATCTTGAAACTAGAGACCCTGAATCCAGAGGTATTCGAGCAAATAATAAAATCAATGGTAGTCGATGCACCCCTCCCAATAAAGGTCGGGAGAAATGGTGTTGGGCGCGTGGCCAATTCGTTTACATATCCCAAATCACTATTAAATAATGTCTCGTTCAACAAGTCCCCAGTTAGAGTATGATCAAAGTGTGTGAGGTTAATGTCTTGCTCTAACATTAAACTACAGATTCCTTTTTGAACCTTTTTGCAAAGATGACAGTTAAACCCCCCCCCCCATAAAATCATTACTTCCCTCATCTTGCTATCTATCTCCCCTTGTAAATCATCATTTAGCCTTTTCATAATCTCCTGAATTACAGTACTTGGGATATTGTTATGAAAAATTAATAATAACAAGACTGATCCCAGATTTAGTATCTATCACAACTTTGTGATAGAAACTGCACTCTGAGTGGAAGCGGACCTTCTCATATGATAAACGATTTGAGAGGTACGTAATGAGACCTCCTTTAGGTCTCCCGTGTATCCCTCCTACTGCCGGAGTGCAGTAAGTTTTGTAGCCAATTAAATGTATGGGCTCTATGGTCCAAGTTTCTTGCAAGGCCACCATGTCCATACTATCTATGGCTATTTTCCAAGAGGGATTAGAAATGTTCTGTTTTAAACCTGCCACGTTCCAAAACATCACAGTACAATTTTCTTTATGGCTAGGTATTATTGCCTCGTCCATGACGACATGGCCCCTATCAGTCTCATTTATTTCAGCTGTAGATTCACCCAGGATATCTATTGGGCCGGAGATCAGATTTTGGCTACTTTGAAAAGATGATCCCTTTTTACATTTGACATACTCCTGTGCCACCAGTTTGTCCAGATTATTCGATTCTTTACTTACTGGTATGATCTTATTAGACAGACTGCCAGTGGTCGTATCAGAGTTTTCCTGCGAAAAACTGAGCACTAGTGGATTTAAAATAGTATTTACAGGTGACAACAGGTCAGAAAATTCTTCATACTCCGGGCGTCAGTCAACCATGTCCAGTGGACTAAATCTATTATAGCATGGGAGGGAATATGGAACAAACTGTACACCTGGCCAATCTCCACAATATTGCTGGCCAACCTTTTGATTTCTCCCAGCCCTTCGCTGTATTAGGGTCCAGTAGTCATCTTCCCTCCCTCCCTGACTGTTAAGATTTAAGTCCCTATACATGTCATATCTCCTCCCTTCCCTAGCAAAATTTTCGTCCCTGGTCCAGCTCCATCTGTCATCTGGCTGTTCAGTTGGGGTATAAAAATAAGACAGGGGTCTAACTATAATCGACAAACCCTGATTAATAGGGGCCCCCCGACAGATATAATCTACTGTTTGCGGGTTTTCAAAAGTTATGACCACACAATCCCCCTGTGATCTCTTCCTATTGTAACCCACCCATGGCAGCCTTTGGACCATTAAGAGTCTGATCGCTAGAACTGAGGGTATGGGGTAATTAGAGTTTAACCAGTGTATCACCTTGTTTCTGAGTGCTTCAAAGGGTTCCATAATATAAGGAGCCAATTCTGGGACCCCTGATAATACTACCACATAGGTGCATGCGTCTGGAGGTAAATTGATGCTTCTATGTTTTTCAGTTTTCTCGTGTTGGGCTTTATCAGGGTTAGAAGTGGGTGCAGAGGGCAGGACTGTTGTACATAAAGTTGCTTCAGTAACCGGGTTTGGTTTGAGAGCATCTATGCTCGCTACCTGGCCGATGGTATTTTGCATGGATTTAATTAGAGAAGTTGTAGGTGTTATTTTCTTCCCTTCCAACCGTTTATCATTTATTATCAACGGTTTATCCACCGGTGTGATCTCATGATTAACCCTTTTTTCCTGGCTACAGTGCTGTATTTTTATATCCTTCTGCAATAGCTGAAGTAGCTTCTCTATACCATAAAGCCTCTCTTCTATGGGGGCAAGTAAGGATTTAATTAGCGTTGATAAAGTATGTATCAAGGAATCCTCCCTTTCTGCAGATTCACCTGTACTGTTAACCATGATACTCTCACTAAAAGTATCAGCTAATGTCTCATCTGGTAAAGTGACATCTATCATAGGCAAGGATATTGTCTTACGCCTAGCAACTTCTTTCTCTGATTCAATCCCAGTTACTTTTACCACAGGCTCTTTAGTGCTCACCTCTCTAGTACCACCCATCTTAACTGCTTTTACCTTTACTTTTTTGCCAGTTAACTTATTATTTTTAGCACACTTATTTTTAGGGATTGCCCCCTGCCTTTTTCCTTTTAGTTGTCTGTTTACAACCTCAGCCTGGGGTGCCAATTACGATCCGGCAAAAAATTCCCCCGTGCGACTCGTATCCGGTCTTTTTACCGTACGAATCGTACAAGTGCCGTACGAACTGGCAATCACGATTCGCATGGAAAAAAGTCCATACGAACCGCATTGGGAATCATTCCCCACACGTCCTCGGGTCGGAAAATGTGTCCGACACGTCCTCGGACGATTTACCGTACATACGTGAAAAGGCAAGTCCGACCGAGGAATCACGATCCATCCCGTGCGTCCGAGGTTACAACCGTATGGAAAAAACACCGTCCGCACCGAACTCCTATAGCAACCATGGAGACATGTGCCCGCATACGCGCCCAACACTCCCCCCAGCCCCCGTACGTCCGACACGTACCCCCCCGTCCATGTACACCCCAGTACGTTCGAGTCCTACCCCCCACCCCTGTACGTGTCACACCCCCGTGTACCCACACCCCAGTATGTTCGAGTCCTACCCCCACCTCTGTACGAGCCGTACCACCGTCTATGTACACCCCAGTACGTTCGAGTCCTACCCCCACCCCTGTACGAGTCGTACCACCGTCTATGTACACCCCAGTATGTTCGAGTCGTACCCCCACCCCTGTACGTGTCGTACCACCGTGTACCCACACCCCAGTACGTTCGAGTCATACCCCCACGCCTGTACGTGTCATACCCCCGTGTACCTACACCCCAGTACGTTCGAGTCGTACCCCCACCCCTGTACGTGTCGTACCATCGTGTACCTACACCCCAGGACGTTCGAGTCCTACCCCCACCCCTGTACGAGTCGTACCACCGTCTATGTACACCCCAGTACGTCCGAGTCGTACCCCCACCCCTGTACGTGTTGTACCATCGTGTACCTACACCCCAGGACGTTCGAGTCCTACCCCCACCCCTGTACGTGTCGTACCATTGTGTACCTACACCCCAGTACGATCGAGTCCTACCCCCACCCCTGTACGTCTCACACCCCCGTGTACCTACACCCCAGTACGTTTGAGTCCTACCCCCACCCCTGTACGAGTCGTACCATCGTGTACCTACACCCCAGGATGTTCGAGTCCTACCCCCACCCCTGTATGTGTCGTACCATCGTGTACCTACACCCCAGTACGTTCGAGTCCTACCCCCACCCCTGTACGTCTCACACCCCCGTGTACCTACACCCCAGTACGTTCGAGTCCTACCCCCACCCCTGTACGAGTCGTACCATCGTGTACCTACACCCCAGGACGTTCGAGTCCTACCCCCACCCCTGTACGTGTCGTACCATCGTGTACCTACACCCCAGTACGTTCGAGTCCTACCCCCACCCCTGTACGTGTCGTACCATCGTGTACCTACACCCCAGTACGATCGAGTCCTACCCCCACCCCTGTACGTCTCACACCCCTGTGTACCTATACCCCAGTACGTTCGAGTCCTACCCCCACCCCTGTACGAGTCGTACCATCGTGTACCTACACCCCAGGACGTTCGAGTCCTACCCCCACCCCTGTACGTGTCGTACCATCGTGCACCTACACCCCAGTACGTTCGAGTCCTACCCCCACCCCTGTACGTGTCGTACCATCGTGTACCTACACCCCAGGATGTTCGAGTCCTACCCCCACCCCTGTACGAGTCGTACCACCGTCTATGTACACCCCAGTACGTTCGAGTCCTACCCCCACCCCTGTACGGGTCGTACCATCGTGTACCTACACCCCAGTACGTTCCGGTCCTACCCCCAACACAACCTCCTAAGTACGGAGCGCACCCCAGGCCCCAACATCACAACCGCATGTACGAGTCGTACCAACCCACACACAAGGACAGCACCGTACAACCAAATGGCCCATGTACACACCGTACACATGCTCAAAACGCACGTACGCAACCAGGCCAAAACTAAACAACACAATAATACACCATACGAATGGCACAAAGCCACTAAACATGGCCAACAAACACTAAAAAAACACCTTCACTGACCTGCAACTGCCAAAGACAAACAGAGGCCCAAAACACCACCACTACTTATAACACACCCACCCAAACTTCAAACACTGCCACACCCACCCATGGACCAATAAAAAGGGCCCACACACACAAACCATGAGCCTTTGCAACAGACTCACTGCTGCCAGACACCACAGAACCATACTACAAGCTACACCACACCTTACACTTGTACACCTTCACACAACCACCTTCACAGACACACCCTCATCACATTCACACACACACACACACCCACAACCATCCACACCCCCCCAACATCCACACACACACCCCACCATCCACACCCACACCCCTCACCATGCCCACTACCAAGAATCCAAAGTTCAGTAACCAAGAGTTGGAGGTCCTTGTTGATCAAATCCTCAGAGTCGAGCCACAGATCTTTGGAACATTGGTCAGAAACACCAGCCTGGCAGCAAAAACAGCCATGTGGCAGACCATCGTCGATGCTGTGAATGCTGTTGCGGACACCAGAAGGACCAGGCAGGAATGCCAGAACAGGTGGTACGATCTGCGGAGGAGGGTCAGAGCCAAGAGGCAGGAGGAACACGACCAGGCCAACGCCACCGGAGGAGGGCCCTCCCGCAGACCCGTACAATACCATCCCTGGGAGGAGAGGGTGATGGCCATACTGCCGGTGGAGGCAGTCGAAGGATTAGAAGGACTCCGCGACCCGGGTGAGTACACAAACAACGCACCTCACATGGGGGGAACGGCATCCACAACCAAACCCACAAACAGGCACACAACCACCACAAGCTATCGCATGACTCAACCACACTCCATGAACACGCACATGCCACTGCTGCCACCATGCCCCATGCACCCAGCTGGACAATGTCAAGTCACAGGCCACAGAAGACAACAACACATGACACGGTAACCCGGATGGCGGGAGGCTGGGCCCCAATAATCACATAGTGCAACTCCGAAGCAGACAACAATGCACTCTGCCCATATGGCCTAGGTCACAGCCAGACAAACAGTGTGTCCCAACACAGGAATGACTTGCCAGCAAATGGCGGACGCCTTGCATCAACACATGGGGGTGAAGGCACTGTTTTGCACATGACAGCAGCTAATGAACAGGCAACATTGTGAAAGAGTGGCAGCACACACCACCACAGCAGCAGCGCACAGACACACATCACACCCAATGGGTGCCTGGAGATCAGAAACAAACTCACATCAACAAGCCAAGGGCCACTCAAAGATCTGCTAACAGTGTGTGCCCAGGAAGCTGGGCTGAGGTGACAGAGGGTGACACACGGAGGGAGGGAGAGGGGGACACAGAGGGAGGGAGAGGGGGACACAGAGGGAGGGAGAGGGGGACAGAGAGGGAGGGAGAGGAGGACACAGAGGGAGGGAGACACAGGGACACGGACAGAGGGAGGAGGCTGACACATGGAGCGAGGGAGAGGGGGACAGAGAGGGAGGGAGAGGGGGACAGAGAGGGAGGGAGAGGGGGACAGAGAGGGAGGGAGACGGACAGAGGGAGGAGGCTGACACACGGAGGGAGGGAGAGGGGGACACAGAGGGAGGGAGAGGGGGACACAGAGGGAGGGAGAGGGGGACAGAGAGGGAGGGAGACGGACAGAGGGAGGAGGCTGACACACGGAGGGAGGGAGAGGGGACACAGAGGGAGGGAGAGGGGGACACAGAGGGAGGGAGAGGGGGACAGAGAGGGAGGGAGAGGGGGACAGAGAGGGAGGGAGACGGACAGAGGGAGGAGGCTGACACACGGAGGGAGGGAGAGGGGGACAGAGAGGGAGGGAGAGGGGGACAGAGAGGGAGGGAGACGGACAGAGGGAGGAGGCTGACACACGGAGGGAGGGAGAGGGGGACACAGAGGGAGGGAGAGGGGGACACAGAGGGAGGGAGAGGGGGACAGAGAGGGAGGGAGAGGGGGACAGAGAGGGAGGGAGAGGGGGACAGAGAGGGAGCGAGACACCGGGAGAGCAAATCAGCCGTGTGGCGTGTGCGAATGTCTGCTCGTCAGCAGGTAGACTGCGTGCATGTAGACAAGGGTGGCCAGTGCCAGAACCCCCCTCTTCACCATGGCAAAACACAGGGCCATGTCACAACCTGTTCACGAGCACAAGGACAGCTACCTGGATCATATAAGTGTGTGGATCCACTCCATGTGCACATGTACAGTGCTACACGGAAGGCACCAATGCATGGCTCGCCACACCTGCCCACTCCACTGCTGACTGCAGTCACATTTGACGCAGCAAGTAATACTGTGCCACACATAGTTAAAGGGGCCAAAGTGGTGCCCAAGGGACACACCCATGCACAAGTGCACTGTGAGTGGAATGCAAGACAGATCCTAATTCCAAGAGGAAATGTGCCAACTTTGAAACTGATGAAACATGGATGTTGCATGGACCAAAATTAACATTGTCTCTCTCACACACAGGTCAATGTCGTGGTGCACCCCCCAACACTGGGGGGGAACACTCACAGGACCTGGATCTGCAGGAGCCCGATCCCACCGGCAGCGACTGACCTGGCCCCTCTGGTGTCCAACCACCTGCAGCACCTGCGTCAGGTACAACTGTGCCAACCACCACCCCCACTCCTGCCACATCCCAGGAGACACCCAGGATCCCTGCCCCACCACCACAAAGCAGCCAGGCTGGCCAGGAGGGACACGGTGTCCCGGGCACCCAGGAGGAGGCAGGCGACAACGCCAATGCCACCCCTCAGGGGTCCCGGAGACCCCATGTGCCCACAAGGGCAGGCCATGCGCAAGTGGGCAGGGGTGGTGGGAGTGGAGGACGGCGGAAGCGCGAGCCTGACCAGTTGGCTGGGGATCCGGTATTTTCCCATGTCCGTAACATCCTGGACTCATACCGGGAGGACACCACGGGCATGGCCCAGGTTGTGTCCGTCCTCGAGGGGATCAAGGCACAGCAGGCCCAGCAACATGCCTGTCTACTGCAACACCAACGGAGGAAGGAGGACAGACAGGCTGAGCAAGTGACGGCATTCCAGGGGATTCACGCTACACTCCGTCGGATGGCCGACATCATGGCCGACCCTCCCTGTGCCAGAAGGTGGAGAACATCACCACCCACAGGGAGGGTTCAGGAGGAGGAGGAGGAAACATCTGACGGAGCATCCCAGACGTCGTCACGGCCTGCTGCTGAGGTTCCCCGCAGGAGGCCGGGTCGTCCACGGAAAGGACCGTGAGGGTCGGCGCTACATCACCATCTCCCAGGACACCTGGCCTGGCACCTGGCCCACTGGAGCAACAGCATCACAGCATCAAGAGACATTCTCTGCCACATGGCCCTGCTGGTCACTGGCTGACCAATGTTGACAAAGACTGTGGCATGGACTCTGAGGATTTCCAATGGCAAGGACACCAACTCCCCTACTGAACTTTGGATTCCAAAATCCCCGAAATACCCTCACTTTGCCCCCCCCCCCATAATAAATCACATTATGAACAGTAGATGCCTGCTGGTTGCATAATTACCTAACATGTGTCTTGTAAAGTCTAAACATGCCTGAGTCATCTATTGTCTTCAACCATCCACACCCTGGGGCCTGAGTCTGGCACAGGACACATGGGTCACAGTGTATTAGGCAAGACAGACATGGAGCACCATACACACCCGTGATGGGCCCAACCAGCTGAGGGGGTCGCCGAACAACTGTGCTGACACACACATTGAGTACAGCAACAGTCATGCGCAGAGGTCAGGGATCCAGTCCAGTGTCCTGGGGGGCACCCAGGTATGTGTAGACAGGTGGCAGAACCATGTCCTACAAGCTTGAGTCCGGTGGATGCAGAGAATGGGGGCCTGGCCAACGTTGGATGCATGGGGATGGCACATGTCACAATACCCACACAGTCATGGACATCATGCCCAATACACAGTCTCAGCCCACACACGCAGCTTGCATCTTGCAACTCGACACATTGACACATAGCCACAATCAGGGAATACCATGCCAGACATGCAGGATGCACCGTGGCAACACACCAGCATTGACTGAGAAGAGGAACCTTGGAGGCATAGGCACAGCTTTATTAGTCATGTATTTGGGATTGCAGAGGCAACTCGAAGTACACATGAACACATCATGTTGAGTAACATGTGGGTCCAACACTGGCACCCCCCTTTAGCAGCACACATGCGTGTTTGCCATGGAACTGGCACACAAGCGTCGGCTAACAGCTAAATACCCACAGCTGCACACGGAGAGCCTGCCATACACCATAGATCCGCTGATGTCGAAGTCCCACACCATGTCAAGCCAATGCTAACCGTATGTGGCCGAGGGCAGTGTCACACACATTGATGCCATCATCACTATCCCCTATCCCATCACTGATGCCTGTCAACCAGGCAGACCATCTATTCAGGTGTACACAGCTGCATGTCGTGTCCCATGGGGATGCAACATGGCTGCAGAGGAACAACACATCGACAGGGGCAGTGTGCATACATCGTGAACAACTGCCACACCCAATACACCCCAGATGCATCCCTTACCCCATGGAGACTTCCAAACGTGTCCGTGCCTGTAACGCTGAGTCAGCCCACGATGTCATGTCCATGACGAATAGCAGTGCCACAACAATGCAACCAGCAGGCGGCATGCGCAGGTACCTGGGGAAGAGAGACACACAAGAAGTCAGCCACAAAAAGCACAGCCAATTGCATGTGCATTTACTCGACACATGTATGGATGACAACATGCTAGGTCACAATTATGACTGGGGAAATACTACCATCACTGCCACCATCATTCCAGTGACACACCCACACACACCTCTGACTCACGTGCCATACATGCAGGTGGATACACACATCACAACTCATGCCACACGGGGACCAATGCGTGCACACTCAGACACTGGTACTCACCACTAAGCAAAGAAGTCGCGTATAAGCCGAGTCCGGATGTCCTCTTGCGGCTTCACATCCTCCACATCACTAGCCCCATTGCCAAGCCCTTCGTCCTCCACGGGTGGATGGTCCTCGTCATGTTGATTCAGGATGAGTGGCACAGCTCTTTCAACTGCCATGTTGTGCAGCATGCAGCAGACCATGAAGATCTTGCAGACCTTCACCGGGGCATATGGGAGTGCGCCGCCGGTCTTGTGGAGGCACCTGAATCGGCTCTTCAGCATGCCAAACGTCCTCTCTATCACTCGCCTTGTCCGGCCATGGGCGGTGTTGTAGCGGAGCTGGGCCGGCGTGATGGGGTTGCGGAGAGGTGTCAGCAGCCAAGGCATGTTGGGATAGCCAGCGTCCCCTACATGGGAAGCACATGGTCATCGTTAGAAGTGGTGAAGCGGTCGTGCTGGTAGGCCATACAGAATACAGGACAGACAGACTGTACCCACCAACAACACATGCCCGTTCGTTGCGCAGCTGCATCATCATATCAGGCATCCCGCTACGCCTCATGATGTAGGCATCGTGTGCTGATCCTGGAAAACGAGCACAGACATGTGAAATCACCATGTTGGACAGACACACCACAAGGGCATTGATGGAGTGGTAGTGCTTCCGATTGCGGTACGCCACCTCCCGTGCGTGTGGTGGTACCAAAGCTACATGTGTCCCATCTATGGACCCAATGACATGGGGCATCCCTCCCAGGGCATAGAATCCACGCTTGAGCTCAGTCATCTGTTCAGGGGTTGGGAACTTGATGAAGTCATCCAGGTGAATCAACATGGCCTCTAAGAAATCATGCAGCACACCGCTGAACATGCTCTGGGACATGCCACCAACATGAGCTATGGTATTTTGAAAGGTACCCGTGGCAAGAAAATGTAGGGCAGCCATTACCTTCAGCTGGGGTGTCAGTGCCGTGGGATACCTGTGCAGCGGTTGCAGGTGTGGTGCCAGTCTCGCCGTCAACTCCAGAATCAACGGTTGGGTGAAGCGGTAGAGCCGGATGCTGTCATTCTCCTGCATGGCAGCCAAGTCTGGAATTCTTCGGGCAAGAGGCGGCGCTCTGCAGTAATTTGGAAGTGACAAGGAAGAGTGAGTGCACTACGACAACAACTCATGTGTACTGAGCACATGTTAATCTGGCAATACACACATGCTACATAGGGAGTCAGGTATGTGCTACATGGCCAGGACACGTATGGATGCAAGGTGGCACTCCTTCCAAGACCCAGCTACACACGGAGATTGAGAACCTCCCCATGCCACGCCATGGGAATAGCTGTGTCCCAGTGCAAGAGAACAGCCAGACGCAACACAGGAGTGACATACGCCCACACATCAGCAGCAGTAGGATGCCGATTGCAGAGACTGGTAGCGGAACACTGGAGCCACAGGTCACATGACATTACACTAGGACAGCCCACACACCTTGCCATGAAGGTGCACATGTCATGACTCACCACACATTCCTTGTGAGGATGCTGACATGTCCTTGTCACGCTACTCCGTGTCCCATGCATACATGTGCACCTCACATCCGATCCCACATGTGGCATGGTGTGCGGAACAGTGTGCAATGACAAACTACACACAGACACATGTTGGTTGCTGCAACGGCTGCAGCTTTTGAGGGTGCTCCAACATCAACCTGATGGGAAGCCCCCACACATACATGACATAGTCACATTGTGCACCGTGGGACAAGTCAGGTGTCATAACCCCTGTACCGGGCATCAGGGGACACTTCCGTGTGTTGTTGTCCATGCCATGCCAGTGACGCTCACCCCAAGTGCGCAGTACGACATGCACACATGTCAAAGGAGTCAAGGGCATGCCTGGCACACATCGCACCATCACACAGTACATCTGTAGACATCTCATCATACATCTGGTGCCTTCTCGACTCAGGAGTAATGTTCCACATCACAGGCCGTCACACCTGTGCCCCACACATGTAGTGATGCACAGACGATGCCTCGATGTCAATTAATGGACAAGTATGTCCATCCATGTACAAGTATGTCCGCCCTATCCCTACCTGTGTGCCGCCTGTCACCACTGTGATGTGTGAAAACCGCTGTACTGCTGCCAAGAGGGCCTGTGTACGTTCCCATATCACTATGGGAGTGCTGCCGTATGTGTACCCATCGTGATGGCGAGCGTACAGGCATGTGTACGGCCCGTACCACTACGAGTACGCATACCCGAGGCCACCCATAGTGGTACGGGCCGTACACACGCCTGTACGCTCCCTATCAGTATGGGTGGCCTCGCGTATGCGTACACGTTGTGATAGTGAGCGTACAGGCATGTGTACGGCCCGTACCACTACGACTACGTATACGCAAGAACACCCATAGTGGTACGGGCCGTACACACGCCTGTACGCTCCCTATCACAACGTGTACGCATACGCGAGGACACCCATCGTGATGGCGAGCGTACAGGCGTGTGTACGGCCCGTACCACTACGAGTACGCATACGCGAGGCCACCCATAGTGGTACGGGCCGTACACACGCCTGTACGCTCCCTATCACTGTGGGTGGCCTCACGTATGCGTACTCGTAGTGGTACGGGCCGTACAAACGCCTGTACGCTCCCTATCACTATGGGTGGCCTCGCGTATGCGTACTCGTAGTGGTACGGGCCGTACACACGCCTGTACGCTCCCTATCACTATGGGTGACCTCGCGTATGCGTACACGTTGTGATAGGGAGCGTACAGGCGTGTGTACGGCCCGTACCACTACGAGTACGCATACGCGAGGCCACCCATAGTGGTACGGGCCGTACACACGCCTGTACGCTCCCTATCACTATGGGTGGCCTCGCGTATGCGTACTCGTAGTGGTACGGGCCGTACACACGCCTGTACGCTCCCTATCACTATGGGTGTCCTCGCGTATGCGTACACGTTGTGATAGTGAGCGTACAGGCATGTGTACGGCCCGTACCACTACGACTACGCATACGCAAGAACACCCATAGTGGTACGGGCCGTACACACGCCTGTACGCTCCCTATCACAACGTGTACGCATACGCGAGGACACCCATAGTGATAGTGAACGTAGGCACGCGTGTACGGCCCGTTGCAAGGCATTTGGGGTGCCCTAGGGCCCCGGAACACACCGTACCTGTGTGTGTGAAGCTCCAAATTACATAGGGGACACATGAGGGACAAGTATTAAGGCCTACATGCATGCTGGTTGTCATGGAGACCAAGTTCAAAATTTGAATTTGTTCTGGAAGGTGCACAGCAGAAGACAGTTGGAATTAATCTACTTTGTTGCAATGTGTTTGTGGGGCTGACATCATGCAGGAGAATGAAACCGATAGAGAACCCACAGACTGCTAGGTTTGAAGGGATTGGAGGACTCATAGGATGCAAATGTGAGTGACCAATCACTCTGTACTCCTGTGCATGAGACAGGGCAGAAAGGCAGATATAAGGCAGCCAGGTCCCATGAGGGAGAACTTGCCTGCACATCTTTGAATTCGTCGACCCAGCTGCTGCTACTGATTCCCTGGAACCATGTCAAGGGCTGTGGAGAGGTCACAGCCATTCACCCTGGAGGAGAACCTGGCATTGCTGGATGTGATCCTCCCACAGTACCCCCTTCTGTATGGGCGACCAGGGTATCAGGTGAGTGCATAGGCCACTGGCACAGACTGTCCCTTTGTTGTGACTGTGACTTCTGGCATTGTGTCCTGGTGTGACACACATGCTATGTACTGTAGGGGGGGTCCCAGGGGGGGGGGTGCCTGATGTCTCCCAGCCAGAGCATGCTGTGGTGCATGTCTGCTCTCCTCACTTGCATTGTGTTTACTGTGACATTCACTGCATGTGGCATTACACATTGTGCCTGTCTAATCCTCCAGGGTATGGAGCTACTACAGTCCTCCTGTGATTCTGTGGTTACCCCAGTGTGACAGGTGACTGTACCTACAGATGTGTGTTTGTCCACTGTACCTATGCTGAGAGTGTCCACATGATGTGTTCGTCCCCTGGACATCTGTGTGTGTAAGTCCAATGTCATTTGTGTGGGTGCATATGTGTAGTGGACCACCCCAGATGCATGAGGCCTGGATATGCCCTGCACATCTCATGTGAGCAGGGAGCAGTGCTGTGTGTCTGACGTGCAGAGCCAGCCCCACACCTGTGAGCCCCCCCGATCTAGTGGCACATGTGCAGTGAGGTTTGTATCTGCATTTGGCAATGCCAGGTGAATGTCCTGTGTCTGTGTACTCTGCTGAGGTGGCGTCAGTGGCCTGTGGCATGTGACTGCTTTGAGGTGCTGGCCAGACACAGGAGGTGTGTGTGCAGAGTCCTCCGAGCAGTGCCCTTAGACAGGAGGGGTGGGTGCAGAGTCCTCCCAGCAGTGCCCAGACACAGGAGGGGTGGGTGCCTAACACTCCCAGCAGTGCCCTGAGACAAGAGGGGTGGGTGCAGAGTCCTCCCAGCAGTGCCCTGAGACAGGAGGGGTGGGTGCAGAGTCCTCCCAGCAGTGCCCTGAGACAGGAGGGGTGGGTGCCTAACACTCCCAGCAGTGCCCTGAGACAGGAGGGGTGGGTGCTGAGTCCTCCCAGCAGTGCCCTGAGACAGGAGGGGTGGGTGCTGAGTCCTCCCAGCAGTGCCCTGAGACAGGAGGGGTGGGTGCAGAGTCCTCCCAGCAGTGCCCTGAGACAGGAGGGGTGGGTGCAGAGTCCTCCCAGCAGTGCCCTGAGACAGGAGGGGTGGGTGCAGAGTCCTCCCAGCAGTGCCCAGACACAGGAGGGGTGGGTGCCTAACACTCCCAGCAGTGCCCTGAGACAGGAGGGGTGGGTGTGATGCACAGTGTGAGCCTTGATCATTGATTGTGACATTGCCATCATCCCACCTGTGTACCTACAATGGCACGTACTGCTTCTTCCCTCCCCAGAGGATCATGTCCCCATGACAAAGGTGCAATGCATTGGCTGCATGACATGCCTTGTTGTAACCAGCTAATTTTTCCTCATATGTCTCTCTGTGACATGTGGCTGGTGTATTGATGTGGTGTCACTTGTTCTTCCTCACAGGTAGGCGCCACTGCCAAGGAGCAGATCTGGCTGACCGCCGTCAGTGCCGTGAGGGGTTTGGATGGTCGGAGGCGGAGCCTGTCCCAGGTGAGGAAACGCTGGCAGGATATCCGGTGCTGGACGCGGAGGATCGCACGGGTCCTGCTGGGGGACTCACCTGTGAGCCACAAGAACCGCGGGCGCCGCCGTCTAAGCCACCTCCACAGGCGTGTGCTGCCGGTGGTCTTTCCAGACTTGGAGAGGCGCTTACAGGAGATGCAGCAGCCGGAAGGGGGTAGGTACATGTGTGTTTGTTGTGTGTCACCGGCATTTGAAAGGGCACAGTAGCATGAATTCACTGCCAGGGTTTAAAGGTGCTGTGCAGATCCAGTTTGCCCCAGTATAGCGCAGCACTCCTGCCACCCTTCCCCTCCATGCAATGTGTTCCCTGGTCTGTGTGTGGTCACTCCTTCACAAGGTAATGTAGGCTGGCACTTTGTCCACGAGAACTATGCCTGTAGCATCATGTGTGGGGGTGGTGTGTAACAGGTTTTGGGACCTTGCCTGTGCCCTGTCCAGTTCACTGCATGTGGGTTCCATGTCAGTTGGCACTGATGCTGAGTCCAGACATGGGAGTTAGTCTCTCAAGTGTCATGCCTTACAGCGCGCATGTCCTATGTAGTGGCTTGTGACATGATGTGCATGTATGTGTCATCCAAAAACGTGGACACTCTCAGTGTCTACAGCGTAGGTTGTGCTCTGTGCCATTGTCCCCTGGCACCATGTGTATAGACGTGAAATTTAGTACAGGTGTCCACTGTGCAGCCTGACCTGAATGTCCTTCTTCATACTCACAGTTGCCAGTGCCTGTGTGTCTTGTTATAATCATCTGAGGATGGGCACTGGTACCTCATTATTTGTACAGGCGCACCTTGGGTGTTTGGCGTCCAATCTTGCATTTTGCCTGCCCCTGTGTTTATCACCCAGACTATGAGATGTTGGTGCCCCCTGTGTCTCAACAATTTGCCTCGTGTAGGGGGTGGTTGGGGCGGGCAAAGCCTATATGTCAAATCCTGATTTCTACTTGCTGGGTCTGGGCAGTGTGTGATGTTTGTCTGGACATACACTCAAGGTGCAGTGACCCAGTCATGTTGGGCATGTTTTCAGCATTACCTATGCAGCATGTGTCTCAAGTTCATGGATATGGTCCCAGGTCATCCCTATTTTCGCCAACGCTGTGTGGTGCAGATGCAGTGCTGGATTGTCCCCAGGGCCTGGGTGCTATGTCAGACTCCCTTTCCTGTCATTTGCTATTGTCTCATGCTCTCCATGGTATTTCAGTGGCATGGTGGCTCAACCAACTGTGTGTTTCATGCCCTACATCGGTACCTTGTTTAGTAGATGTTAGGGATCTTCCTTTTCAGGCTATGCAATGTAACCTATGTAGATTGGACTCATGTGACAGATGTGTACAGGTGTCTGATTACTTTCTGTCTCTCCACCCTGCCCACAGCATCGTCGGGGGACACAGAGGGAGACATGGACACAGACCAGGCGGAGGGACCGAGCACCAGTGCCAGCCGTGACATCGAGGCTGGCACATCGAGTGGGACAGAGGCGGAGGAGAGTGTGGCCGAGGACCTGTCGACTGGCACGTCAGAATACGAAGCTGACAGGTCCGAGGAGGATGTCTCCGAGTGGGCGGAGGCTGCACCAGCAGCTGACAGCGGAACAACACCTCGCACCGCCCCCTCCGTTCCCATCAGCCGCCTCCCACTTGCTCGTGTCCCTTCCCAGCATGCCCGGTCACCGCATGTCTCCTTCATGCCAGGCACCGCACCCCCTGCCCCTGTCTCCACTGCTGCCGCCCATGCTGAGTCTGTGGACATCCAGCGGCAGCTGCAGGTTGGTCAGGCTGCGATCCTTAATGTCCTCCATGCCCACGGCCAGACCCTCAACAACATCGAGGCATACTTGGAGGGCATTCATTCATCGCAGGCTGACTAACGCAGCTTGCTTCGGTCGATAGACTCGACACTGACTGCAGCAGTGGGTCTCCTGCAGCGCGACCTCCCACCACCTACCCCTGCCCCATCCACACTTCCCACTCCCATGCCTGTCCCACGTACACCCGGACGTCGGCATGCACCCACATCAACAGACACAGGCACCACACCAGCAGGGAAGGTCCACCGCACTCCTCCTGACACGCACACACAGGGTGAGGTAGGCACACCCACTGGGTCGGGGGGCAAACGTGTGACACGCAGCCAGAGTGGGAGTCCTCATTCCACCCAGTCCACTCCCTCCAAATCCCCTCCCCTCAGCTCTCCTGGCCACCTCTCCCCCAAAGACTCCTTCATGGCCGCTCTGTCCCTGAGCCCCACAGTGACACCACCCCGCAAGCGGTCAAGGAGGTCCCCGGTCAGGGTGCTTGATTCCCCACCCCTGTCTACACCCTCCCACAGTGGCGCTGCGACCCATCCCTCTGACCCCCCCTCCTTGGGGCCTGTGGATCCTTCGGGTGCAGGGGACTCCCTGGAGGACCTTGCAAAGGTGTGTAGTGCCATCCTGGCCTCCGCCTTTGGCCCTGCCCCACCCCCTGTGGTGGAGTCCTCCATCCCTGCACCCACAACGCCTACCCTTTGCCCTGATGTCCCTGCGGTGCCTGGTGCTTCCCCCCCCTGATGCCCTCACCCCTGTGGAAGACGACGGCATGTAACTGTGCAGGCAAGCTAGGGTACACGCATCCCACTGTGTCCCCCATCCAGCTGAGACTTATTGACTGCCCTATGGGCTTTGTGAATATTGAACTGCCTGCGATCCACGGACACTGTGATCATGCTGAATAAAGCTTTACTTTTTTTTTCATTCTGACACTACTGCTATGCTGGTATTGGTGTTGGTGGGGCTGCTACATGGTTTTGGGTGGTGTTTATGTGTTGGGTGTGTGGGAAATGTAGTAGTGGGCTGCTCATTGGGGGGACCCTGGGATCTGTGTGCCATCACAAGGTGTTAGGTAACTTTCTGTGTTCATGTAAGCAGTTACTGCATGGTGCAATTGTCCCAGGGTGTATTCCTCCCTCTGTGTACCCTGATATCTTCCCTGCAGGGTGTTCCCAATATTTAGCGCAGAGCTGTGTCTACATGAGCTGTGTGTGTGACGGAGCCCTTCTACTTTTGCCATGCATGCAGGGCCATGTCTCCACCTGCAACATTCGTGGCATCCTTGGTGATCACTGTACATGTGTATGGAGTCTGTTGACATGAGTTCATGGGGACATGTTCCCTTGTAGGCAGTATGCATGTGTGTACTTCCAGCCTCACACACATGTGTTACACCCCTCCTGTCTCAGGGCACTTCTGGGAGGACTCTGCACCCACCCCTCCTGTCTCAGGGCACTGCTGGAAGGACTCTGCACCCACCCCTCCTGTCTCAGGGCACTGCTGGGAGTGTTAGGCACCCACCCCTCCTGTGTCTGGGCACTGCTGGGAGGACTCTGCACCCACCCCTCCTGTCTCAGGGCACTGCTGGGAGGATTCAGCACCCACCCCTCCTGTCTCAGGGCACTGCTGGGAGGACTCTGCACCCACACCTCCTGTCTCAGGGCACTGCTGGGAGGACTCAGCACCCACCCCTCCTGTCTCAGGGCACTGCTGGGAGGACTCTGCACCCACCCCTCCTGTCTCAGGGCACTGCTGGGAGGACTCTGCACCCACCCCTCCTGTCTCAGGGCACTGCTGGGAGAGTTAGGCACCCACCCCTCCTGTGTCTGGGCACTGCCTGGAGGACTCTGCACCCACCCCTCCTGTCTCAGGGCACTGCTGGGAGGACTCTGCACCCACCCCTCCTGTCTCAGGGCACTGCTGGGAGGACTCTGCACCCACCCCTCCTGTCTCAGGGCACTGCTGGGAGGACTCTGCACCCACCCCTCCTGTCTCAGGGCACTGCTGGGAGTGTTAGGCACCCACCCCTCCTGTGTCTGGGCACTGCTGGGAGGACTCTGCACCCACCCCTCTTGTCTCAGGGCACTGCTGGGAGGACTCTGCACCCACCCCTCCTGTCTCAGGGCACTGCTGGGAGTGTTAGGCACCCACCCCTCCTGTCTCAGGGCACTGCTGGGAGGACTCTGCACACACACCTCCTATTTCTGGATATGTACGCTTGGAACATACACGGTGGGGGTACGCTCCATGCATTCGAGGTGAGGGTACGAGTCGTACTTACACTGGTGGGGTGGGGGTACGCTCCATGCATACGGGGTGGGGGTACGTGTCGTACTTACACTGGTGGGGGTGGGGGTACGGTCCGTACGTCTGCGGGTGAGGGTACGAGTCATACTTACACTGTTGGGGTGGGGGTATGCTCCGTGCATACGGGGTGAGGGTACGTGTCGTACTTACACTGGTGGGGGTGGGGGTACGGTCCGTACGTCCGCGGGTGAGGGTACGAGTCGTACTTACACTGGTGGGGTGGGGGTGGGCTCCATGCCTACGGGGGTGGGGGTACGTGTCGTACTTACACTGGTGGGGGTGGGGGTACGCTCCGTGCATACGGGGTGAGGGTACGAGTCGTACTTACACTGTTGGGGTGTGGGTACGCTCCGTGCATACGGGGTGAGGGTACGAGTCGTACTTACACTGGTGGGGTGGGGGTACGCTCCATGCATACGGGGTGAGGGTACGAGTCGTACTTACACTGGTGGGGTGGGGGTACGCTCCGTGCATACGGGGTGAGGGTACGAGTCGTACTTACACTGTTGGGGTGGGGGTGGGCTCCGTGCATACGGGGTGAGGGTACGAGTCGTACTTACACTGTTGGGGTGGGGGTACGCTCCGTGCATACGGGGTGAGGGTACGAGTCGTACTTACACTGGTTGGGTGGGGGTACGCTCCATGCATACGGGGTGAGGGTACGAGTCGTACTTACACTGGTGGGGTGGGGGTACGCTCCGTGCATACGGGGTGAGGGTACGAGTCATACTTACACTGGTGGGGTGGGGGTGGGCTCCGTGCATACGGGGTGAGGGTACGAGTCGTACTTACACTGTTGGGGTGGGGGTACGCTCCGTGCATACGGGGTGAGGGTACGAGTCGTACTTACACTGGTGGGGTGGGGGTACGCTCCGTGCATACGGGGTGAGGGTACGAGTCGTACTTACACTGTTGGGGTGGGGGTACACTCCGTGCATACGGGGTGAGGGTACGAGTCGTACTTACACTGGTGGGGTGGGGGTACGCTCCATGCATACGGGGTGAGGGTACGAGTCGTACTTACACTGGTGGGGTGGGGGTACGCTCCATACGTACGCGGGTGGGGGTAGGGTCCGTACATATCCGTCCCCACGCTATGTGATGCTTGTGCGGGCCGTACCCAGGCCTTTGCCACGTGGGTACGATCCGTCCCGCCATTGTTGGGGTGACGTGGGTGTGGGCGTGGTACGTCTCGTACCCGCGCTCTTCAGGCGAGGGTACGGGACGTACCAGTCTGGTTGTGTTGCCGGTTCGCGTGGTGACGGACTTCCGTTGTGGCGGTCGCTGGCTTAGCTGGACACGCCCCCACCCCCTCGTAGTGACCAGGGCATGGGTGTCAGGTATGTCCTGGGCATGTGTGGTGTGTGACTTTGGTGGGGGTTTTGTGGCCTGCCCCGGTCCTGCCACCCCCACCCCACCCCACTTTCCCCCCTCCCTTAGTTATTCTGACCTTCTGCGGCGTCTGCGTCGTAACCTGTAGAGGAGGTGGACTGCTATGAGGGCCGGGATGACACGTAGGTTCGGGTCCATGTCTGTCCGTCGCGTACGGGTCCTCCTTGTTTGCGTCGTCCTGTGTGTCCGTCGCGTACTGGTCCTCCTTGATCGCGTCGTCCTGTGTGTCCATCGCGTACTGGTACTCCTTGATCGCGTCGTCCTGTCGCGTACTGGTCCTCCTTGTTCGCGTCGTCCTGTCTGTCCGTCGCGTACTGGTGGTCCTTGTTCGCGTCGTCCTGATTTCCTGGCAGTTTTGGGCAGCCGGAAAATATTCACCGTGCGGGATGACGTCGGTGCGAATCGTGATTCCTGGTTCGTGAATGGCAGGCTGCGAGCGTCCCGACGTCAGGTCGGCGCTTTCCCAGATCGCATTGGTAGGTTTTTTTTGTTCGGTCGGGCTTTTTTACGAATCGTACGGAAATGGTGTTCCGTGCGAATCGTAATTCCTTGTTTGTAAATTTTGACGACCGGGTACGCGTCGGACGGAGAATATGCTCCGTCCGACGGTTCGTACCCGGTTTTTGCCGGATCGTGATCGGCACCTGAGTGTCTAGATATGCCCCGGGCATGGTTTTTTCCATCAAATGTAATGGTTGAAGGCCCGTAATAATTGAATTCTGAGGGGCCAAATAGGTACCAGCATTATTATGTTCCTCCACGTGTGTTTGTAGTGGAGGAGATTCGGATAAAATATTTTCGGGGCTACGTGCCACAGCTATGTTGCCCAACGATGACCATTTAGCAAAAGCTAGATCTTGGGATACCCTTCTCTCCATTAGTACTATCCCTTGATCTATCAGGGAATTAGTACGTACTATGAAATCATCGAGTGTTCCTGTCAACTTAATCCCCCCAGTCGCAGTCTTACTTCTGGTTTCCCGCGTGGTCATTGTGTGTGGGTTATTATCAGACATATGCAAAACTGGATTTGTCCTAACTAATAGTAATAGGATAGTTAAAAATATCTAATATCACTTAAACAAAAACAGGACATAGGAGTAACGCTACAGAATATGACTGGCAGAATATAATATGGGCAATATCATAAGGTCCCCACCAATGAGAACCATACAGGATCCACACAATATATTAAGTACTGGACCTTCCAATCCGTAATACTCTGTCTCGTTATCGTCCAGGGTCCAGGGTCTCTGGCCCGTCCCGGCCTCCTCATGCCTCTGAGGGCCACAGAGGGCCCGCCCTTTGCCCGGGCTTAGCCCGCGCGCGGTCCCGCGAGGCGGTAGCCCAGCTGCTGTTTATACGCCTCCAGGCGCAAGCCCACAGGAAGCGGCTTGCTCTTCCACCGCAGGGAGTGCTGGGGGATGTGGTCCCTCTCCTCACGGCGGCCGCGTTGGAGTGGCGGCGGCGGGAGAGAGACGGTCAACCGGCAACAAATATAGAGTCCAGGGCAGTCAGGTAAGGTGTCGACTTCAGGGACACAGGAAGGTAAAAAGTTGCCCGCTCTGCCAGCAGCCCAGCTGCTGTTTATACGCCTCCAGGCACAAGCCCACAGGAAGCGGCTTGCTCTTCCGCCGCAGGGAGTGCTGGGGGATGTGGTCCCTCTCCTCACAGCGGCCGCGTTGGAGTGGCGGCGGCGGGAGAGAGACGGTCAACCGGCAACAAATATAGAGTCCAGGGCAGTCAGGTAAGGTGTCGACTTCAGGGAAACAGGAAGGTAAAAAGTCGCCCGCTCTGCCAGCAGCCCAGCTGCTGTTTATACGCCTCCAGGCGCAAGCCCACAGGAAGCGGCTTGCTCTTCCGCCGCAGGGAGTGCTGGGGGATGTGGTCCCTCTCCTCACGGCGGCCGCGTTGGAGTGGCGGCGGCGGGAGAGAGACGGTCAACCGGCAACAAATATAGAGTCCAGGGCAGTCAGGTAAGGTGTCGACTTCAGGGACACAGGAAGGTAAAAAGTCGCCCGCTCTGCCAGCAGCCCAGCTGCTGTTTCTACGCCTCCAGGCGCAAGCCCACAGGAAGCGGCTTGCTCTTCCGCCGCAGGGAGTGCTGGGGGATGTGGTCCCTCTCCTCACGGCGGCCGCGTTGGAGTGGCGGCGGCTGGAGAGAGACGGTCAACCGGCAACAAATATAGAGTCCAGGGCAGTCAGGTAAGGTGTCGACTTCAGGAACTCAGGAAGGTTAAAAGCTTATATCAAAGAATTAGTGCATAACAGTTTGGTCTTTCTCTTTATGTGAATAATCAAACCTATATTCCTTAGGATAGCTAATAGTATCCTCCGTATTATAAAGGATGTGATTCAGTAATAGATGTAGGGGTGAGCAGTCTATATATCGACTTTTTAATATCGAGGGACATAAATATCGAGTCAAAAATATCGAATGTCCAAAATATCGAAATAGCTAATATCGATGTGAAAAATATCGTTATTTATTTTTTACTTATATGTCGATGTAAGTAATATCGTTAGTAATAATAACGACATGTGAAAATATCGTCATTGTGTGTTTAGTAAATATTTTGAAGTTGTTTGTATAAATAGTTAAAATGTATATAATATGGGAAATATTTATATTGTTTTAGGGGCGGGATGTTGGGTTATAGGGGATAAGGGTGGGGAGTGTTTTAAAAAAGTTAATTTATTTTTTTAATATATTGTAAAATTTATTTATTAAATTTAATTTAAAATGTGAAATGTATATTTAATTTTAGGAGCGGGATGTTGGTTTATAGGGGATAAGGGTGGGAAGTGTATTAAAAATGTTTATATATTGTTTGAATTTTAAAAAAAATTATTTAGAAATTGTAAATTAAATTTACAATTTTAAAAAAAAATTTAGGAGCGGGATGTTGGTTTATAGGGGATAAGGGTGGGAAGTGTTTTAAATTTTTTTATATATTTGTAAATTTTTTAAAATAATTTTCTAGAAATTGTAAATTAAATTTAGAATTTAAAAAAAAAAATTAGGAGCGGGATGTTGGTTTATAGGGGATAAGGGTGGGAAGTGTATTAAAAATGTTTATATATTGTTAGAATTTTTTTGAAATTTATTTAGAAATTGTAAATTAAATTTAGAATTTTAGAAATAATTTTAGGAGCGGGATGTTGGTTTATAGGGGATAAGGGTGGGAAGTGTTTTAAAAATGTTTATATATTGTTTAATTTTAAAAAAAAATTAATTTAGAAATTGTAAATTAAAATTTGAATTTTAAAAAAAAATTTAGGAGCGGGATGTTGGTTTACAGGGGATAAGGGTGGGAAGTGTTTTAAAAATGTTTATATATTGTTTAAAATGTATTCAAATTTATTTAGAAATTGTAAATTAAATTTAGATTTTTAGAAAAATTGTTAGGAGCGGGATGTTGGTTTATAGGGGATAAGGGTGGGAAGTTTTTAATTTTTTTTTATATATTTGTTAATTTTTTATTAAAAATATTTATAAATTGGAAATAAAATTTCGATTTTTACAAATATATGTCGGAGCGGGATGTTGGTTGATAGGGGATAAGGGTGGGAAGTTTTTTAAAAATGTTTATATATTTGTTAATTTACAAAACAAAAAATTTTTACAAATTGTAAAATAAATTAAGATTTTTAATAATAATTTTAGGAGTGGGATGTTGGTTAATAGGGGATAAGGGTGGGAAGTGTTTTAAAAATGTTTATATATTTGTTAATTTTTTAACAAATTAAGTTAGAAATTGTTAATTTAATTTAGAATGTTACAAATAATTTTAGGAGCGGAATGTTGGGTTATAGGGGATAAGGGTGGGAAGTTAATTTAAAATGTTTATATATTTTTATTTTAAAAATATTAATATTTAGAAAATTTAAATATATTTTAGAATTTAACAAATCCCATAATTAAATATAGATTTCAGTCAGAATATTAAATTAATTACGTTCACTGTCCAGCACTTATCTTAATAAAATATAGACTGGAGTAGGAATAGTAAATTAATTAAATTCATTGTCCAGCACTTACTGTAATTTAATATAGTTTGGAGTGAGAATAGTAAATTAATTAAGTTCAGTGTCCAGCAATTATCTTAATTAAATATAGATTGGAGTGGGAATAGTAAATTAATTTAGTTCAGTGTCCAGCACTTATCTTAATTAAATATAGATTGGAGTGGGAATAGTCAATTAATTTAGTTCAGTGTCCAGCACATACTGTAATTAAATATAGGTTGGAGTGAGAATAGGAAATTAATTAAGTTCAGTGTCCAGCACTTATTTTAATTTAATATAGACTGGAGTGGGAATAGTAAATTAATTTAGTTCAGTGTCCAGCACCTACCCTAATTTAATATAGGTTGGAGTGAGAATAGTAAATTAATTAAGTTCAGTGTCCAGCACTTATCTTAATTAAATATAGAGTGGAGTGGGAATAGTAAATTAATTAAGTTCATTGTCCAGCACCTACTGTAATTTAATATAGTTTGGAGTGAGAATAGTAAATAAATTAAGTTCAGTGTCCAGCACTTATCTTAATTAAATATAGATTGGAGTGGGAATAGTAAATTAATTTAGTTCAGTGTCCAGCACATACTCTAATTAAATATAGGTTGGAGTGAGAATAGTAAATTAATTAAGTTCAGTGTCCAGCACTTAATTTAATTTAATATAGACTTGAGTGGGAATAGTAAATTAATTTAGTTCAGTGTCCAGCACCTACCCTAATTTAATATAGGTTGGAGTGAGAATAGTAAATTAATTAAGTTCAGTGTCCAGCACTTATCTTAATTAAATATAGAGTGGAGTGGGAATAGTAAATTAATTAAGTTCATTGTCCAGCACCTACTGTAATTTAATATAGTTTGGAGTGAGAATAGTAAATTAATTAAGTTCAGTGTCCAGCACTTATCTTAATTAAATATAGATTGGAGTGGGAATAGTAAATTAATTCAGTTCAGTGTCCAGCACATACTCTAATTAAATATAGGTTGGAGTGAGAATAGTAAATTAATTAAGTTTAGTGTCTAGCACTTATTTTATTTTAATATAGATTGGAGTGGGAATAGTAAATTAATTCAGTTCAGTGTCCAGCTCCTACCCTAATTTAATATAGGTTGGAGTGAGAATATGAAATTAACTAAGTTCAGTGTCCAGCACTTATCTTTATTAAATATAGAGTGGAGTGGGAATAGTAAATTAATTAAGTTCATTGTCCAGCACCTACTGTAATATAATATAGTTTGGAGTGAGAATAGTAAATTAATTAAGTTCAGTGTCCAGCAATTATCTTAATTAAATATAGATTGGAGTGGGAATAGTAAATTAATTTAGTTCAGTGTCCAGCACTTATCTTAATTAAATATAGATTGGAGTGGTAATAGTAAATTAATTCCGTTCAGTGTCCAGCACATACTCTAATTAAATATGGGTTGGAGTGAGAATAGTAAATTAATTAAGTTCAGTGTCCAGCACTTATTTTATTTTAATATAGACTGGGGTGGGAATAGTAAATTAATTTAGTTCAGTGTCCAGCACCTACCTTAATTTAATATAGGTTGGAGTGAGAATAGTAGATTAATTAAGTTCAGTGTCCAGCAGTTTTGTTTATTAAATATAGAGTGGAGTGGGTATAGTACATTAATTAAGTTCAGTATCCAGCACCTACTCTAATTTAATATAATATAGGTTGGAGTGAGAATAGTAAATTAATTATGTTAAGTGTCCAGCAGTTATTTTAATTAAATATAGACTAGAGTGGGAATAGTAAATTATTTAAGTTCAGTGTCCAGCATCTACCCTAATTAAATATAGATTGGACTGAGAATAGTAAATTAATTAAGTTCAGTATGTAGTGGGAGTAGTATTTTTAAATTAAATAGTAGAAAGGAAAATAATATTTATTTTATAGTTGTTGGAATGTATATTCATTCGAGAGAAAAAAGTTTGTTTATTATTACGCATATTCGAATAATTAAATCATTGAAATAAACATGTAATAATTAATATTTAACATTTGTATTATAGTAATAAGTTTTTTATAATGGATATATATTTGTTTAATGTGTATTTTGGACATGAATATATGAACACACAAAATAAGTAAAAATTAAAAAATCAGATTTTTATAGCTGTATAATATTTATAAATTTATATTGTGTACTCAGAAATTTTTTAGAATCTATTTGATTTTTTAAGTAATTGTATTTTTTGAAATATATGACAAATATATTTTAATTAATAATATTTATATTATATATTTAATATTGAAATTGTTAACATTTTAGAATATGTATTTTTTTAAATTTATTTTTGGTATGTTGTAGAGACAATATATTAATTATATAATGTTAATCTATTTATTTTGTTAATATATACTGTTTTATTGATATATTAATATAAATATTTTATTTATTAGATTTATTTTTCTACGTTAAAGATTTTTCACATAGAGACAAAAATTAGGTATTCTTTTTGAGTATTGTATTCTAATGTTTTACTAAATTTTAAAGTAATGTGTAATATTAAATAAATAGTTAGGCCATTTATTGGTATTTTTTTAGTTGTTATGTTTCAACACGACGGTTTCCATCGTTCCTCGGACCTCGGACCTCGACTGTTTCCTAATCACTCGCTGTTTCTACACTGACCAGTTAGGAGAAAGTGACTACACATTTTACTGTCTGATATATCCCATAAAGCTATCGACCTATTACCTAGATTGAACTCTGGGTCCTGCCGCTTTCGTCATACTACCCCCCGTTTTGACGTGTAAATATTTCTTATTGTTGAAACTCGTCTTGAAAATCCCATGTTTGGGCGAAATGCGTTGGCTGCGGATCTGGTCTCACTAAATCTTGGAATAAAGGAATTCAAGCAAATACTCAACTACTGTGTGGATTCGAAACACAATTGTTTATTTTGACATTAATTTACATTTCTTCCAATATGTTGCCTCTCATACTTGTGGATAATTGTTGTCTTGGTGGTCATTTGAGCAGCTGACCATTTGAGGTGGGCAATATTATCGTTACTGATAAAGTGAGAAGTCCAGGCTGAGCATTCACGTAAAACCCTGCTGCTTTAATTTCCAAACTTCCTATGTTTGTTTGGGTCTTTTATTTTGTAACCGCTCGCTGTTGTTTTGGGTTATTTTGGTCGAATCCAGGTCGCGGTTCGGAGATGTTTCGCGTTTGAAAAGGTAAGAGTTATTTGCTTTATTATTAAATAGTTTTAAGTGTTTTGTGGAAGTAGTTATGTTGTAATAAGTGTGTATTGATTGATGTTTTAGAAGTTAGGGTGTTAGTAATAGTTTGTATACGGTTTTATAATTAACGTTGTGTTCCGTGTTTGTGGCTTTGTTAGTGTTTTGTTATTTCGGTGTGTTAAAGTTTTATAGTGTTTGAATAACGTTTTTAGTGATGTTTGTACGTGCGTTTTGTGTGTTTGTGGGTGGGTGGGAATGTTTGTTTCTCTTTTGTAGGTTTTACGGAGAAGATATTTTCGTCGGTTTCAAACACCTTATTTTTTTTAAAGGAAATGTGTATTAGTTGTGTTTACTAATGTTTATTTAACACTTCCTTTATTGTTCGGGTTTCCAGGAGCGGTTATTTAACTTTTTAATATTTTTCGGGATTTTTATGGTTAATGGATAGTCGCTTTTTGGCGTAGACGTTGTTTTCGATAAACAGTTGTATTTTTACATTTTATTGGGATTTTTTTTGGATACCTATGGATTTTGAACTCCCTGGATTTATTTGGAAGGAATGTTATTATCCCATTGGAGATACTACACAGGTAAGTTCATTTAAATATTTTTATTGTTGGTGGCCAAACCTTATATATTTAATATTGTTGTTGTGTACTTGGTTTGTTTAATTATGTTGTCTAAATATATGTCCATATAATTGATGTATATATTTTAGACCACATAATTAAATATGTGATATAATAAAGTGGATTATTTATGTTGTGATAGTTGTTTTAGTAGAATTGTGGGTTAATATTTAGAAAAGGGTTTAGAAGAGAGTTTGAGCTATTATATTTAAGTACTCAAGTCCTCTTGTGGATGGGTATAGCTGTACCTGTTGTTGTAGGTAATTATACATTTGAGTAGTTTGTCTAGACTGTTTTGGTTTTAATTGTAGGACAGATTGTTGCAGTCTTAATTCTTGGAAACTTTGTTTCTTTTGTATGGCAATTAGTAGTTTTTGTAGTGTTGGAGTTGTTCTCCCAGTAGAAGTTAGGAATGAATTATGCCAGCCCTCGACGGCGTTGTTAGTTTTGGCTTGTTGGTTAAGTGTACTTACATATACATTCCACCAAGGTATTTGGAACTTGGGCTGACGTCTATGGCCTGATCTGTGTAGTCTCCCCACCCAGGTATCCTCAAAATAATCTAACAGGGGAGATAACTTTACTTAATTTTGTTTGTAGAATGGACTTTCTAATAAAAGATTGTAATGTTCTGCAACATCTGTGGTTGGTACATAAGCTAGGGCTGTTAGAAGTTTTATTTGATGTGCAAAACTTATGTTAGTGGCGTATTCTACACTTAGTGAAGATTTTTGTAAATGTCTCCATATACATTGGTTTAGATGGAAGTAACATCCTTGGATAGCTGTATGGGGGTACAGTTTTAGAATGGAATTTATCATAGCTTGCTCAAAGTCTATGATAATTCTTTGAGGGTAAAAATCATTTGATTCTTGTTTTAGTTTTCCTAGCATTTCATTATATGTTGTGTTTTGTTTGTTAGGTAATAGTGCATAAATTAAAGGTATGGAAGTGTTGTGATATTGACCGTGTATTGTATAAAGCTGGTAGAATGGTTTTGGGCATATTGTAAAGGTGCCATCCATCATCCATGTTTGGCATTGTTGCAGTTTAGTTATATTGTTTGCAGTAGCAAACATTATGATTCTTTTTTCTGGGCTTTTGTTATCAAAAAAAATAAAAGGTTCATTATTGTGGGTGATACTTAATTCTGGTGGGATGATGATCTCTTGAAAAGTTTTAAGGGATGGTATAGTTGTCGTGGTTGCTTTTTTGGTCCTAGCAATAGTTCTTTTTATAGAAGCTGTTGATGGTAATTGGCCTCTTGCTTCTTTGGGCACTCTAGGTAATAGTTTTTTAGGATTACACTTGTAGCAGATAGTGAACCAGTGCTTAATTCTTTGATATTTTCAAGAGTTGATTTGACTTCTATTTCAGAGAGATTGGGTGGATGGTTATGCTCTCTTGTATATAGTACAGTTGTTTCTCTTGTTGTTGCTCGTCCGTAGCATTTGTTAGAATAATATTTAGTACACTTCCAGTTCACTTTTCGGTCCGTCTGCTTTTCTTGGGTGTATGTGTAACCCATGTAACACAATAGGAATTTTCCTTTCTGCGAAGTTATAAATTGGGCTTCTTCTGTCATCGTGATGTGTTACAATTCTGGAAAAAATGTATATGAAAATATATGCAATAGTACTTTATATATTTATATGAAAATAGCAAAAAAGCATTTTTTTTATATATACTTACCAAGTGTTTTTGGTTGTATTTGAATGAAGATGTTGTTTGTCGCCAAAATGTTGTTTAGTTGATTTAGTCTCTGAAAGTTAAAGAACATTTATTGTTGTGGTTGGTTTAGTTTTTTAAGTGGGGTGGTATTGCTGTTTGGTATAGACTATATTTTTATTGTAGAAACGTATTTTATTGTTTTACAAATTAACAACTCAAAAAACATTCCCCCTCCTTCACCTGTCCTGGAAGTACCACGCATTTATCATCAAGACCAATTATTCAGGAGAATGAACAACCTTTCCACCCAGTTCTCTATCGCCCCCCCCCACCACATGTCAATGTACCCCCGTCCCCTACCCCTGTTACTATGTGCCCCTCCTGCCTAATAAATAAGATGCAGTAGCCTAACCTCTCACTAAGCAAACAGAGCCTACCTTCATGCCTAGTGGTATAGACTATGGTGCCAATTCCGATCCGGTAAAAACCCGGTACGAACCGTCGGACGGAGCCATTTCTCCGTCCGACTCGTACCCGGTGCGAAATCCATCCGAAAATGCAAGTACGATTCCTATGGAAACAGCATTTCCGTACGAATCGAACAAAACACCGACCGAACAGAATCGAAATACAATTCCGATCCTGAAAAGCGCCGACCTGACGTCGGTACGCATCCAGCCTACGTTTCACGAACCAGGAAGTACGATTCGAACCGACGTCATCCCGCACGGAAAATATTTACCGGCTGCCAAAAACTGCCGGGAAATCAGGACGACACACGCAAAGAGCAGCTGGACGCGACGAACAGACATGGACCCGAACCTACGTGCCATCCCTGCCCTCCTAGCAGTCCACCTGGCGTACAGGAACCGACGCAGACGCCGCAGAAGGTCAGCACAACAACCAGGGGCAAAGGGGGGGGCAGGGGAAGGACACACAACACCAACACATGGTACCAAATCACACATGGCCTGGACATACCTGACCATCAGGGCCTGGTCACTTCCAGGGGGTGGGGGCGAGGCCAGCAACGCAAGCGTCCGTCACAACGGAAGTGGATGGTCACGCGAACCGGTACGTACCCTACCCAGGCCGCAAGAGCGTGGGTACGGAACGTACCACGCGTCCCCCTACGTCACTCCATCAATGGCGGTACGGCCCGTACCCACGTCAGAAAGGCCTTGGTACGGCTCGTACCAGCATTGCTGGGTCATGTAGGGGTACGCGTGGTACGACCCGTAGCCACGCCCCCAAGGCCCGTGTACGGTGCGGACCCCACGGCACCGCAACAATGGGGGGACGCACCGTACCCACCCACCAAAGGCATGGGTACGGGCCGTACCCAGGCACGCAGAGCGTGGGTAGGGGTATGTACGGACCGTACCTCCACCCGTGGAAGTACGGCCCGTACCCCCACCCGTGTATGTATGCCCCGATCCCCCACCCCAGCAGTGTATGTACGCCCCGACCCCCCACCCGTGTATGTACGCACCGAACCCCCACCCCAGCAGTGTATGTACGCCCCGAACCCCCACCCGTGTATGTACGCACCGAACCACCACCTGTGTATGTACGCCCCGAACCCCCACCCCAGCAGTGTATGTACGCCCCGACCCCCCACCCGTGTATGTACGCACCGAACCACCACCCGTGTATGTACGCACTGAACCACCACCCGTGTATGTACGCCCCGAACCCCCACCCCAGCAGTGTATGTACGCCCCGACCCCCCACCCGTGTATGTACGCCCCAATCCCCCACCCCAGCAGTGTATGTACGCCCCGAACCCCCACCCGTGTATGTATGCACCGAACCCCCACCCCAGCAGTGTATGTACGCCCCGAACCCCCACCCGTGTATGTACGCACCGAACCACCACCCGTGTATGTACGCCCCGAACCCCCACCCCAGCAGTGTATGTACGCCCTGACCCCCCACCCGTGTATGTATGCACCGAACCCCCACCCCAGCAGTGTATGTACGCCCCGACCCCCCACCTGTGTATGTACGCCCCGAACCCCCACCCCAGCAGTGTATGTACGCCCCGAACCCCCACCCGTGTATGTATGCACCGAACCCCCACCCCAGCAGTGTATGTACGCCCCGACCCCCCACCCGTGTATGTACGCACCGAACCACCACCCGTGTATGTATGCACCGAACCACCACCCGTGTATGTACGCCCCGAACCCCCACCCCAGCAGTGTATGTACGCCCCGAACCCCCACCCGTGTATGTACGCACCTAACCTGCAATAAGAATGAAACACCCCCAGCAGTGCCCTGAGACAGGAGGGGTGGGTGCAGAGTCCTCCCAGCAGTGCCCAGAGACAGGAGGGGTGGGTGCCTAACACTCCCAGCAGTGCCCTGAGACAGGAGGGGTGGGTGCCTAACACTCCCAGCAGTGCCCTGAGACAGGAGGGGTGGGTGCAGAGTCCTCCCAGCAGTGCCCAGACACAGGAGGGGTGGGTGCAGAGTCCTCCCAGCAGTGGCCAGACACAGGAGGGGTGTGTGTAGAGTCCTCCCAGCAGTGGCCAGACGCAGGAGGGGTGGGTGCAGAGTCCTCCCAGCAGTGCCCTGAGACAGGAGGGGTGGGTGCAGAGTCCTCCCAGCAGTGCCCTGAGACAGGAGGGGTGGGTGCAGAGTCCTCCCAGCAGTGCTTGAGACAGGAGGGGTGGGTGCCTAACACTCCCAGCAGTGCCCTGAGACAGGAGGGGTGGGTGCCTAACACTCCCAGCAGTGCCCTGAGACAGGAGGGGTGGGTGCCTAACACTCCCAGCAGTGCCCAGACACAGGAGGGGTGGGTGCAGAGTCCTCCCAGCAGTGCCCAGACACAGGAGGGGTGGGTGCAGAGTCCTCCCAGCAGTGGCCAGACACAGGAGGGGTGTATGTAGAGTCCTCCCAGCAGTGGCCAGACGCAGGAGGGGTGGGTGCAGAGTCCTCCCAGCAGTGCCCTGAGACAGGAGGGGTGGGTGCAGAGTCCTCCCAGCAGTGCCCAGAGACAGGAGGGGTGGGTGCAGAGTCCTCCCAGCAGTGCCCAGAGACAGGAGGGGTGGGTGCAGAGTCCTCCCAGCAGTGCCCTGAGACAGGAGGGGTGGGTGCCTAACACTCCCAGCAGTGCCCTGAGACAGGAGGGGTGGGTGCCTAACACTCCCAGCAGTGCCCTGAGACAGGAGGGGTGGGTGCAGAGTCCTCCCAGCAGTGCCCAGACACAGGAGGGGTGGGTGCAGAGTCCTCCCAGCAGTGGCCAGACACAGGAGGGGTGTGTGTAGAGTCCTCCCAGCAGTGGCCAGACGCAGGAAGGGTGGGTGCAGAGTCCTCCCAGCAGTGCCCTGAGACAGGAGGGGTGGGTGCAGAGTCCTCCCAGCAGTGCCCTGAGACAGGAGGGGTGGGTGCCTAACACTCCCAGCAGTGCCCTGAGACAGGAGGGGTGGGTGCCTAACACTCCCAGCAGTGCCCTGAGACAGGAGGGGTGGGTGCAGAGTCCTCCCAGCAGTGCCCAGACACAGGAGGGGTGGGTGCAGAGTCCTCCCAGCAGTGCCCAGACATAGGACAATATACCCCATCAACAAGTTCAGTGACCAACAAGGGTGATACCCCAGATGCAGGTGGAGCCATCGCTGAGCCAGCATGGCTATATTGAAAGGCAACCCTCACACATCCAGGAAATGTAGACACAGCACAGCACAGCATTTGGGAGACACTCTGCAGGGAAAATGGCCTGCTCCACAGAGGATGGAACACACCTTGGGACAATGTCACCATACAGTGAGAGCAAACATGACCAAATACCATTGGCAGAGACCTTTGTGATGGCACGCAGATGGCAGGGTACACCCCATGAGCAGCACACTCCAACATTTCACAGACCCCTAACACATTATCACCACCCCAACTCAGGGAGCACCAGCACCAACAGCAAGTCCAGGAAAGCATCAGTGTGCAAAACCAAAAGAAAATGCTTTATTCAGGAAAATATCTCTGAGAAAATGTCCACTATGTACAAGGGCCATGGGCCAGGCCAGCAGCAAAGTCCGGGGGGGGTACACATCGGGACGTGTGTCCCCTAGCTTGCCTGCACAGTTCACATGTCCATTTCATCCACAGAAGAGGGGGCATCAGGGGGGAGGGTGGAAACAGGCACCGCAGGGACAGGAGGGGCAAGGGTAGGTGTTGTGGGTGCAGGGAGGGATGATTCTGCCACAGGGGGGGTGCCAGCGCCAAAGGTGGAGGACAGAATGGCGCTGCACACTTCGGCAAGTTCCCCCAGCGACTCCCCCGCACCCAATCGAACCACAGGCCCCAAGGAGGAAGGGGGGGGCAGAGGGATGGGTCGCAGCGCCACTGGGGGAGGGTGTGGACAGGGTGGGGGACTCAACTCCCCTGGCCGGGTCCCGCCTCCACCGCTTGCGGGGTGGTGTCATCCTGGGGCTGGGGGGCACACTTGCAGTGGATGATGCTGTCACCGACTGTTGGCCAGGAGAGCTAAGGGGAGTGGATTTGGAGGGAGTGGGTTGTGTGGACTGTGGACTCCCACTGTGGCTGCGTGTTGTACGTTTCCCCCCCGACCCAGTGGGTGTGCCTTCCTCACCCTGTGTGTGCGTGACAGGAGGTGTGCGCTTCGACTTCCCTGGTGGTGTGGTGCCTGTGTCTGTTGGGGTGCGTGCACGCTGACGTCTGGATGTGCGTGGGACAGGCACGGGAGTGGGAATTGTGGATGGTGCAGGGGTAGGGGGGGTAGGCAGCGCTGCAGGAGATCCAGTGCTGCAGTCAGTGTGGAGTCTATGGACCTCAGCAACTGCCGTTGGTCAGACTGCGCAGCCGACATGCCCTCCATGTATGCCTCCATCTGGGTCAGCACCTGGGTGTGGGCATGGAGGACATTTAGCATCGAAGTCTGACCAACCTGCAACTGCCTCAGGATGTCCACAGACTCCGCACTCACCGCAGCAGTGGTGACAGGGGCAGGGGGTGCGGTGCCTGGCAGGAAGGAGACATGTGGGGACCGAGCACGGAGGGAAGGGCCACGAGCACGTGGGAGGCCGGTGATGGAAACTGAGGTGGCGGGGGGATGTGGAGGGCTGCCTTCAGCTGGGTGGGCAGACTCCGCCACCTCTGGGAGCTCAGCCTCGGACCCGTCTGCGTCATAGTCTGTGTTGGCAGTCAACAGGTCCTCTGCCTCACTCCCCTCGGCCTCCGTGCCACTCCATGTGCCAGACAGGACAGCACTGCTGGCACTGGTGCTCAATCCCTCCTCCCGGTCCGTGCTAGTGTCTCCTTCCGTGTCCCCCGGCGATGCTGTGGGCAAGGTGAAGAGACAGGAGATAATCAGACACCTGTACACATATGTCACATGAGTCAAATATACATAGGTCACATTGCATAGCCTGAAAAGCAACAGGAGTTACACCTACAAAACTATGTCCACATGTAGGCCATGGAACACACAGTTTGTCGACCCACCATGCCACTGAGAAACAATGGAGAGCATGACACAACAGCAAATCACTTCACTTCAAATTTTACAGAGGAGCCAGCCTCTGGGGACAAATGTGCACAGCATCTGCACCACACTGCGTCGTCAAAAAGGGATGAGCAGGAATCATATCCATTTACTCTTGGCACATGCTGCAAAGGCAATACATGAAACCATGCCAAACATGACTGGGTCACTGCACCATGAGCGTATGTCCAGTCAAACATCACACACAGGCCAAACCCAGCAAGGAGGATGGAGCTTTTGACATGTAGGCCTTGTACGCACAAACCACCCACACCTGAGACAAGCTCATTGAGACGGAGAAAGTATGTACACCTCTTACTCTGGGATACACGCGCTTGTACGGTCCGGATCACAACATGGGCGCTGGCGTATGCGTACGCCACAGTAGTACGGACCGTACAAGCGCTTGTACGGTCCGGATCACAATATGGGCGCTGGCGTATGCGTACGCCACAGTAGTACGGACTGTACACGCGCTTGTACGGTCCGTACTACTGTGGCGTACGCATACGCCAGCGCCCATATTGTGATCCGGACCGTACAAGCGCGTGTACAGTCCGTACTACTGTGGCGTACGCATACGCCAGCGCCCATATTGTGATCCGGACCGTACAAGCGCGTGTACAGTCCGTACTACTGTGGCGTACGCATACGCCAGCGCCCATATTGTGATCCGGACCGTACAAGCGCGTGTACAGTCCGTACTACTGTGGCGTACGCATACGCCAGCACCCATATTGTGATCCGGACCGTACAAGCGCGTGTACAGTCCGTACTACTGTGGCGTACGCATACGCCAGCGCCCATATTGGCCCAGGGACCCTATACACGCACTCAGAGCGTATGTACGGTGCGTTTCACACCTGTCAGTGGTGACAGGCGGCACACAGACAGGAATGGAGCGGTCAGATTTTGCCAAGGGTGGACACCAATGCATTGTCTGTGCAATACCACATGTGTGTGACACAGGTGTGTCAGGATGTGATGTGGCACTTTACCCCTGAGGTGTGGGCAAAGCATATGTACGATGAGCTGTGTACACATGTCGTGTGTGATGGTGCGCATTGTACCACACATCCCCTGCACTCCTTTGACATGTGTGCATGTCGTACACACTAGTGGAGCCATGAGTCACTTGCATGTCCCAGTCATGGACACCCGCACCTGTCCCCTGATGCCAGGTACACGGAATATTACACATGACATGTGTATGGCTGCGTTGCACGCTGCAACCATGTCATGTGTGTGGCATGTGTTTCCATGATTTTGCTGTAGGTGTGTGGTCCAATGCATCAGCAGTTGCTGCTGCCAACATGTGTCTGTGTGTAGATGGCCATGGCACACTGTTCCGCACACCAGCCCACATATGTGATCTGCCATGAGGTGTGTATGTATGCAACTACACGGAGTATCAAAACAAGTACATATCCACATGCTCTCTATGTATGTTCTGTCTCGACATGTACTCCTCCAAGGCAATGTGTGTGGCCTGTCCTTTTCCTATGACATGTGACCAGTGCATATCGCATCCACCAACCTGTCTGTACCATACGCATACTACTTCTGCAAATGTGTGGATGTCTGTGAATCCTGTGATGCGTGTGCATGTTCACTTACACTGGCCCACAGCTAGTCTCATGCCATGTCATCGTGAGCTTGCCCCACTCCGTTAGTGGCTGTCCCTTGGTAGGAGTGTCACCTGACTGGCGTACGTGTCCAGGAAATGTGGCACAGACCTGACTCAGAATGTGGCATTTGTGTATTGGCTGTGTAACATGTGCTCAGTGCATTGACAATGTCGTTGTACAGTGCTCACTCTTCGGTGTTCCTTCCATTTCACTGCAGGGCTCCGCCTCTCCCTCGACGTATGCCAGACATGGCTGCCCTGCATGAACGGGACTGTATACGCTGCTACAGATTCAGCCAACGGTTGATTGATGAGTTGACTGGCCGGCTGGAAGCACAACTCCTCCCGCGCCACAGGTATCCCAGTGCACTGACACCCAAGTTGAAGGTGATGGCAGCCCTACATTTCCTTGCCACGGGTACGTTCCAACATACCATTGCTGACGTCGGGGGCATGTCCCAGACGATGTTCAGCCGTGTTCTGCATGATTTCTTAGAGGCCATGTTGGTTCACCTGGATGAGTACATTAAATTCCCAATTCGTGACCAGTTGACAGATGTCAAGCGTGAGTTCTATGCCCTGGGAGGGATGCCCCATGTCATTGGGTCCATAGATGGGACACATGTTGCGTTGGTACCACCACAGGCACAGGAGGTGGTGTATAGGAATCGCAAACATTATCACTCCATTAATGCCCTTGTGGTGTGTCTGTCCAACATGGGGATTTCACATGTCTGTGTTCGCTTTCCAGGATCAGCACACAATGCCTTCATCATGAGGCGTAGCAGGCTGCCTGAAATGATGCTGCAGCTGCGGAATGAGCGAGCATGTATTGTTGGTGGGTAGACTCTGGCAGTTCAGTGTTTGGCGTCATCTTCCAATCTCACTGCCTGTGCTGACACACTTCTGTCCATGATGTTTCCTGGTAGGGGACGCTGGCTATCCCAACATGCCATGGCTGATGGCGCCTGTCCGCAACCCCAGCACGGCTGCCGAGCACCGCTACAACAACGCCCATGGGCGGACCAGGAGAGTCATTGAGAGGACGTTTGGACTTCTGAAGAGCCGATTCCGGTGCCTCCACAAGACCGGCGGAGCACTCCCATATGCCCCGGTGAAGGTGTGCAAGATCATCATCGTCTGCTGCATGCTGCACAACATGGCAGTGGAGGAAGCTGTTCCACTCATACTGGATCAAGATGACCAGGACCATCCACCCATGGAGGATGAAGGCCTTGGTGACGGGGCAAGTGATGTGGAGGAGGAGGAGGCTGTGGAGGACATGCGGAGTCGGCTCATACGCAACTTCTTTGCTTAGTGGTGAGTTCCAGTGTCTGAGTGTGCACGCATTGGGCCGTGTGCGGCATGTGTTGCAATGTGTGTGTCCATCTGCATGTCTGCCAAGTGAGTCAGTGGTGTGTATTGAAGTGTCACTCGAGTGATGGCGCAATGGAAGGATGTTGTCAGAGAGTCATCATTGTCACCTGTCATGTTGACAACATGATACGTGTTGAGTACATGCTTGCGGATGTGCTCCTTTGGGCTGACTCCTTGTGTGTCTCTCTTCCACAGGTCCATGGGCAAGCTGTATGCTGGTGGCATTGTTGTGCTCCTGCTACTCCTCATGAACACAGCAACATGTGCTGATTCTGCGTCACATGCACGGGCAAGTTTGGAAATCTCCTTAGGGTAAGGGATGCCTCACGGCGTTTTGGGTGTGTAAATTGTTTGTAGTCTGTGTGCACTTCTCCGGTTCATGTGTGGTCAATTTGCATACATGTGGATCCTACATGCGGTACATGACATGGGGCAGGCTTCACCTGGAGCCATGGTCAGACTTGGTGACTGTCATGTGTCAGGGGATTGGGGATTGTGATGAGGCCATCAATGTGTGTAACACTGGCCTCGGAAACATACAGGTTGCACCGGGTTGACATGGTGTGTGATTGCCCCATCAGGGCCTCAATGGTGTATAGCAGCCTCTCCGTGGCAGCAGGGGGTGTTTAGCTGTTATCCGTCACTTGTGTGCCAGTTCAATGGAATACCAGCATCTGTGTTGCAATGGGGGGTGCCAGTGTTGCTCCCACATGTTCATCCACATGACCTGTGTATGTGTTGACAGAGTATCATTGTCATTCCAACACACATGACTAATAAATTTGTCCCTCTGTCTCCAAGGTGCCTCTTCCCTGTCAATGGTGGCCTGTTGCCACTGTGCGTGCGGCATGTCTAGGATAGTTTTCAGAGGTGGTGCATATGTGTCTATGTGTAGAGTGACAAGATGCTAGCGGTTTGTCAGGGAGTGGAAACTGTATTATGCACAAGATGCACAGTTCCATCCACCTCAAGGCAAGAGAGACCATCCCCCAGGGCAACTACAACATCCGTGTCGAATCCTACCCTGCAGTCTACGGACATGTGCCTTACGACTCCCATGATACTTGTCCATATCCGGAGTGCATCTGCACAGCTCTGCTACTGCATCGGGCAACCAGGCCACATCAACGTCCAAACGGGATGGGGGGAATGATTCACAGCCAGCTGCAGGATGACCTTCTCGATCCACGCCCACACTCATGATGCAGCCCACAACCCCAACACAACCATGTGGCACTGTGATCCAAAACTGCATTCTGGCATCTCCATGCATCCAACCTTGGCCTAGCCACCATTCTCAACATCCGCCTGACGCAAGCATGCAGGACATGGTAGGGACACATGTCTAGACATACCTGGGAGCGGCAAGCCAGGTCACTCTACATGATCCCTGACCTCTGCGCATGACTGTTGCTCCCCTGAATGTGTCTGGAGCCACAGTTGTGCGGGAACCACTCAGCTGGTTGGGCCCAGCACAGGTGAGTATGGTACTCCATGTCTGTATCAGATGATACATTGGGACCCATGTGTGTCCTGTGCAAGACTGCGACCCCACGGTTTGGATGGTTGGAGTTAATTCTGAGATCAGGCATGCTTTGACTTTACGACACACACATGTATTGTAATAATGCAGAATCACGGCATCATCTTGTAAGTGTGATTAATTTATTTGTGGTGGGGTACGGGTTTGTGGGGATGACAAGAGGTGCACAGCGGGAGTGTAGAATCCAAAGTTCACTGGGGGAGTTGGTATCCTTGCCGTAGCAAAATGTCAGAGTCCATGCCACAGTCTTCGTCAACATAGGTCAGACAGTGACCAGCAAGTCCATGTGGCAGAGAATGTCATGTGCTGCTATTGGGCCAGAGGGCCAGGTGCCAGGCCAGGTGACCTGGGAGATGGTGATGTTCTGCTGACTCTCACAGTCTTTTTCGTGGACGACCCACCTTCCTGCGGGGACCCTCGGAAGCAGGCCGTGACGATGTCTGTTACGCTCCGTCGGATGAATCCTCCTCCTCCTGATCCCTCCCTGTGTCTGGTAATGGCCTTCGCCTGGTGCCACAGGGAGGGTTGCCCATGTTGTCGGCAATCCGACGGAGTACACCGGTCATTTGGGTTTGCACCGCCACAAGCTCAGCCTGTCTATCCTCCATCCTTCCTTGGTGTTGCAGTTGACAGGCATGTTGCTGGGCCTGCAGGGTCTTCATCTCCTGGAGGGTCCCCTTGATGTCATTGAGGGTGGACGCAATCTGGTCCATGCCCCTGGTGTCACGCCGGTATGTATCCAGGATGTTGCTGACCTGGGACACTACCGGGTCCTGAGCTCCCTGGTCAGGTTCGCGCCTCCGCCGTCCTCCACTCCCGCCACCCCTGCCCACGTGCACCTGGCCTGCCGTTGTGGGCGCATCGGGCCTCCGGGACCCCTGAGGGATGGCATCTGCGTTGCCGCCTGCCTCCTCCTGGGTGCCCGGAGGACCGTGTCCCTCCTGGGCAGACTGGCTGGGTGGTCGTGTGCGGTCAGGGACGGTGGAGCCCTCTAGGCTCTATAAACAATTTTGCCCGTCTCGTTGGCCCTCTCAAAACAATTGTGCCCCATCGTTGGAGCCCCATGGGCTCGAAAGCACACCTGCCTAGCCTCGGAGCGGCCCGCTATCAGACGGGGCCGCTCCGACTCGGTGCCTTCCCGGCACCACACAACGGAGGGGCCCACACTTACCGGGCTCTCAAGACGGAGGTGATCTTCGGCCTCCGGTGCAGTTCTCCGCTCGTTGTAGACGCGTGGGGCAGCCCCTGCGACCGGCCCAATCACAGCGGAGCATAACAATGACGCTCCGGGCCTCGAGCAGGCGGGACCAATGGGGACGCTGTATCCTGATGACGCGGCAGGACTCTCGGGCGGCTGGAACCAATCCCAGCGCGGCCCCTTTATGACGCGTAGGGAATCCCTGGCAGCGGGGGCCAATCCCAGCGGGACTCACCAGTGATGCTGTGGACCTCGGCCAGCGGCGGTGAAATGTTACGGCGGCACATTCGTATCGTAGAACGCGGGGTGGGCACCCGTATTGAAATATAATGAAAAGGCGGCCATGTGGGATAGGCACCCACTATCTAACTATACAAACCAGCGAGGTGGGCACCCGCCGATCACAATCACCATAAAGCGGAGTAGGCTCCCGCTAGATGAAACAACGCTACAGCGGGGTGGGCACCCGCACAGGAATATAAAGCGGGGTGGCACCCATGAATTAAAATATAATGCGGGGTGGGCTCCCGCTTGGCAGCCATGACAAGGCAATAGGCAGCAGCCTGCTGCAGAGCTCCAGTGCTCCGTCAGGAGCCCGATTTCAGTGCTCCCAGGCGCTAGAAGGCTTAAAGGACCAGCAAAAAGGTCCAAAAGGTCCTGAAGGCATCCAGGGGGCAAAGCAGGGCCCAGGGGCCAGCACACAGGGCCCTCCAGCAGGGAGGGGGCCCCCATGGCGGTCCCTCCTGGGCCCCACCAGCAGCAAGCCCCCCTCTGTCAGGATCCAAGGGAGAACCAGGTGCTAGAAGCAAAAAGTCCCTGAAGTCCATCAGGCATCCAGGGGCTGGGCAGGGCCCAGGGAGGCAAGCCTTCCCCTGGGCCCCAGCAGCGGCACGCCCCTGGCAGATTCAAGTCAGAACAAGAACATTTTGTAAGGGGACACAGCCCCTTTTTATACACCAAATCCCTTTGTTCTGGGTTCAGGGTGAGGGGGAAAACCAGTCGCAGCTGGTTGGGGAGCACCCTTGATGTGCTCAGCCCCTCACTCTATTCATTGGCAGGGCTAGGGTCGTCAGTCGCACCGCAGGGGGCGGGGCCAGCATTGTGTGTGGAAAACCCTGTCCTATTCAGGACCCAGGTGTACTCCTCCCACCCATCTAGCTGTTGATCTCCCCATTCACCACTGGGTGACTCATCCTGACTCTGGGGAATCCCTAGCCCGTCACATGACACGACCAGCCAATCACGCGACAGACACACTGCACACAGAAGTGCCCACTTCTAGAAGTGGCACTTCCACACTAGGTACATGCACGCCGCACACATCATCGCGCAGCATTCACTCCCACGAGTCCGCACATACCAAACTCGGGCCTGCACACCCCACGCATCAGGAACTACTAGGGACACATACATTCCCCATGCATTCCTATGGGAGGGCAGGCCTATCTCACCACATGCACTCAGAGCACGCACGCACTTTACCCTGGGACACAGGGAAAGTGCGCAGAGACCAAACAATTACCACACCAAGTCATCAGTAAAAAGCAAAAAAGTTCAGGTGTGAACCTGCCAGAAGGGCCAAGTCCAACACAACCCCCTTCCAGCCAAAACGCAGGGCAGACCAATCACCACCGTGATGGTCTTCCCTGCTTGGGGCGATAGAACACGGACGCAGGCCCGCACTGCAGGGACACTCTCCGGTTCTACGCTATTCTCAATCAACATGGTTCCATCTGAAAAAAACACAACCGAAAAGAACTCAGGCCCAACTAGGCTACCCCACTGGTACTACCTAGTTGTCCACGGCCAGGACCAGGCCCTAGGCCACCCAGATACCACTGGTCCTTGCCAAACCCAGAGTGGGGGGTAGTAACCCCTGGCATACAAGCCATTCTCCACTCTCCCTCTCAGTGTAGTTCCCAACTACCACTGATCCTTCAACCTAGGGTCCGCACCCTCAGGCTGACCAGAGGTCACGGGCAAGAATGCCCCACCCTACCTCTACTTCTGGGGTTCCGCACCCTCCCAGGGAAGCACCCACCAGAACACAACTCTCCCACCAGTTTAGGACCTCTCTCCACCAACTGGTCTACCACCTGGGATCCAAGGGGTCAGAGGCGAGGACTCCCTCCCTCTGCACCCCCTTCCACTGTAGAGCAGGGTCTCTTCACCTAAGATGAGCCCCACCTGCCCTCAGGACTACAGCTGCCCTTGCGTCCAGATCCGGAAACACCGACTACTGGCTCCCCAACCGAGGGACGTACCCTTTGGTCAGATGCCTGGCGAACCAGGACTTAACGAGGGTGACACATACCTAATGGGTCGTGTGACAGTCTGCCTGGCGCTGATCTCACGACCTCCTGTCCATCTGACAGTGCGTGCAGACCCCCCAGGACAGAAGTGGCGACACCACGGTCACTCAGTGGCGACACAGCCCTCCCGGCTGGTCCCTGACCTACTGGTTCCCACTGGGGAATCCCTCCCCCTCTCACCCCTCCCTCTGGACTTCCGCACCCTCCCAACTGGAGCGGTACCGCCAGACACCAGGACTACTGGAGCTCTGATTACAGACGCTCCACGCCCTCTAGACACTGGGAGATCCTCCTCAAATGACCTATTGGTACAGCATAGGCCCCCGACCTGATGTTCCCTAAAGAAACCATCCAGGCCCTGACACTGGGTTTCGGGCACCTGGAGACACGCAGTCCCACCCACTCCTTCTCCGCAGAGACAGGCCGTGAGCCCCTACACCGAGACCTAGCTGGGCTACTCTGAACCTCTTCCACCACGCTGGGCTGGAAGACACCTCAGCCACTACTTTTGGAATCACTCCCCAATGCAAGTTCCCTATCCCAGAGAACTCACACCCAATCAACCAGCAAGCTCCTTATTTCAGAGAACTCACACCCTTCATCCACACTCACACCCCCCAGACTAGTAAGACAGTTTCTACCGCCCCTGATTTCTCAACCTGACCACCACGTGACACAGGTACTATTACTCTGGGAACTGGGAATGGGACATTCACATCCATCCAGCGCATTACACATTCATCCCCAAACCCCTCCCAAGACTGGTAAGACAGTTTCTACCGCCCCTGATTTCTCAACCTGACCACCACGTGACACAGGTACCACTACCCCGGGAACTGGGAATGGGAATACATGCACTGGACACACATCTGCTGCCACCACTGGATCCCACCCTCTGGTGAATCCAGAAAACACAATGCACTAAGGGGGATGATCTACCCTCCCGAGCTAGGGACCCCTAACTCACAGTGCACAAGAACACATTTCCAAAGAAATGACATTTCAAAACAATAATCCCTATACCATGTGATTTATCTAAATGCAGAGTTTTGTAGTGCGGCCAGTTGCTGCTGCGGTACAGCGCAAACGCAAGTCCAAATCCCACCGCTGATCACCAATGTTAGAAATGGCGATTTCTGGTTGGCTAGGGCTTGCGCCAAAGCCAGGCAGAAACCACCACTCTAGTCAGGGCAAGGAAGGTACACGCAAAAGATAACCCCTGCTCACCCCCTTGGTAGCTTGGCACGAGCAGTCAGGCTTATCTCTGAGGCGATGTGTAAAGCGGTTGCGCGCGCACCCAGCAACAACACCCAAGGCCCACCACAAAGGAAACTCCACACAAGGTATTCTATAAAAATAGCCTTTGTATTATACACAACACATTAGATAAAAACACACACTCTACAATGTGCCAACAGGCACGGGCAGAATTTACAAGGGATTATATATACAGGGGACAGGGCCACATGGACCACTGTCAGGAATTAGCACTTAGAACATAGCACAAATCACCAATAGTAAATGTAGAACATAACACAAAGTAACTGTAGAGCACAACCAGCCTCTACTGGCGCAATAATGACCTCAGCGTCATCACACTAGCATCAGGTATAAAACCTATCCTGCATCTATCACAGGGGCATAAATCACATTATGCAATTCTCATTGGTCTAACTCATTAGACCTAACCACCTAGGTATAACTATACTAGGGGCGCACATCGCACAGGGAAGTACATTCTCCCTACCATCAACCTAAGCAGGTAAAACAACCTTCTAGGCAGAAATAACCACATTTAGAGGTATAAGACACAGGGTGCGCCAAACATACTATACACAGCACATTTCCTAGCACCAAAAGCATGAACACAGGGTGCGCAAAACATACTACACCGTACATTTCCTAGCACCACAATCACATCAGAGTCCAGGTTGCGCCAGAACCTAAACGTAGCAGCTGCCCACTACTTTCTGGGCAGCTGGGGACAAGCACAGGGCCTAAACGCTGCAGCTGGCACTAAGTGCTGCGCAGCTGGGGAAGGCACATAGTAAGCAGGGGCTCTCACTAGCCCCTGAAACAATATCCAGAACGTTGGAGCCACCGAGGCTCGAAAATGACATGTCCCCATGGAGCGCACGGGCTCCTAAAATAATGGTGGTCCAATATAGGAAAAAAGGCTTGCCCCAAAGGACTGTGGAGCGCACTGGCGCTCTCTGGAAAACCAATGCTGGGTTGGAGCCTCTCTGGCGCAAGACAATTCTGCCTCAGTCACTTTGGAGCGCACTAGCGCTCTTAAAACAACCAATGCGGGGGACGGTGGAGCCCTCTAGGCTCTATAAACAATTTTGCCCGTCTCGTTGGCCCGCTCAAAACAATTGTGCCCCATCGTTGGAGCCCCATGGGCTCGAAAGCACACCTGCCTAGCCTCGGAGCGGCCCGCTATCAGACGGGGCCGCTCCGACTCGGTGCCTTCCCGGCACCACACAACGGAGGGGCCCACACTTACCGGGCTCTCAAGACGGAGGTGATCTTCGGCCTCCGGTGCAGTTCTCCGCTCGTTGTAGACGCGTGGGGCAGCCCCTGCGACCGGCCCAATCACAGCGGAGCATAACAATGACGCTCCGGGCCTCGAGCAGGCGGGACCAATGGGGACGCTGTATCCTGATGACGCGGCAGGACTCTCGGGCGGCTGGAACCAATCCCAGCGCGGCCCCTTTATGACGCGTAGGGAATCCCTGGCTGCGGGGGCCAATCCCAGCGGGACTCACCAGTGATGCTGCGGACGTCGGCCAGCGGCGGTGAAATGTTACGGCGGCACATTCGTATCGTAGAACGCGGGGTGGGCACCCGTATTGAAATATAATTAAAAGGCGGCCATGTGGGATAGGCACCCACTATCTAACTATACAAACCAGCGAGGTGGGCACCCGCCGATCACAATCACCATAAAGCGGAGTAGGCTCCCGCTAGATGAAACAACGCTACAGCGGGGTGGGCACCCGCACAGGAATATAAAGCGGGGTGGCACCCATGAATTAAAATATAATGCGGGGTGGGCTCCCGCTTGGCAGCCATGACAAGGCAATAGGCAGCAGCCTGCTGCAGAGCTCCAGTGCTCCGTCAGGAGCCCGATTTCAGCGCTCCCAGGCGCTAGAAGGCTTAAAGGACCAGCAAAAAGGTCCAAAAGGTCCTGAAGGCATCCAGGGGGCAAAGCAGGGCCCAGGGGCCAGCACACAGGGCCCTCCAGCAGGGAGGTGGCCCCCATGGCGGTCCCTCCTGGGCCCCACCAGCAGCAAGCCCCCCTCTGTCAGGATCCAAGGGAGAACCAGGCGCTAGAAGCAAAAAGTCCCTGAAGTCCATCAGGCATCCAGGGGCTGGGCAGGGCCCAGGGAGGCAAGCCTTCCCCTGGGCCCCAGCAGCAGCACGCCCCTGGCAGATTCAAGTCAGAACAAGAACATTTTGTAAGGGGACACAGCCCCTTTTTATACACCAAATCCCTTTGTTCTGGGTTCAGGGTGAGGGGGAAAACCAGTCGCAGCTGGTTGGGGAGCACCCTTGATGTGCTCAGCCCCTCACTCTATTCATTGGCAGGGCTAGGGTCGTCAGTCGCACCGCAGGGGGCGGGGCCAGCATTGTGTGTGGAAAACCCTGTCCTATTCAGGACCCAGGTGTACTCCTCCCACCCATCTAGCTGTTGATCTCCCCATTCACCACTGGGTGACTCATCCTGACTCTGGGGAATCCCTAGCCCGTCACATGACACGACCAGCCAATCACGCGACAGACACACTGCACACAGAAGTGCCCACTTCTAGAAGTGGCACTTCCACACTAGGTACATGCACGCCGCACACATCATCGCGCAGCATTCACTCCCACGAGTCCGCACATACCAAACTCGGGCCTGCACACCCCACGCATCAGGAACTACTAGGGACACATACATTCCCCATGCATTCCTATGGGAGGGCAGGCCTATCTCACCACATGCACTCAGAGCACGCACGCACTTTACCCTGGGACACAGGGAAAGTGCGCTGAGACCAAACAATTACCACACCAAGTCATCAGTAAAAAGCAAAAAAGTTCAGGGGTGAACCTGCCAGAAGGGCCAAGTCCAACACAACCCCCTTCCAGCCAAAACGCAGGGCAGACCAATCACCACCGTGATGGTCTTCCCTGCTTGGGGCGATAGAACACGGACGCAGGCCCGCACTGCAGGGACACTCTCCGGTTCTACGCCATTCTCAATCAACATGGTTCCATCTGAAAAAAACACAACCGAAAAGAACTCAGGCCCAACTAGGCTACCCCACTGGTACTACCTAGTTGTCCACGGCCAGGACCAGGCCCTAGGCCACCCAGATACCACTGGTCCTTGCCAAACCCAGAGTGGGGGGTAGTAACCCCTGGCATACAAGCCATTCTCCACTCTCCCTCTCAGTGTAGTTCCCAACTACTAATATCACAAAAGAGAGAAATAAGGGAAAAATTGAGCCTTCTCTGACTCCCCTAGCTAACGTTTAATACTCACTAAACAGAGAAACGCTCCACAAACTTAAATCCTCACAGTTAAATATGATAGTGAAAGGCACAATACTATCCCTATTATCACATAAACCTAGAGTATAGTTTAGAAGGAAAAAACATTATTCTTAAAATACTGCCCTCACACACTTTGCAGTGTCATGCTTCATCATTGGGCCGCGTCGAACGCCCCCGTGCAGACCAACACAGTGGGCGGAGCGCAATGTTTTTTGTAAGATGAAGAATAAAGTGGTGAGGAAACGGAACAGAAAAGGGGTTTGACAAAATAGAACAAATAGTGTCTAAAGAAAACAGAACAAGGACAATATTCCCTAAAGGAGGGACCACAAAAGTGCAGACATAAATATTAAAACTGTCTAGGAGGGGACTTATTTAATTTTTATTCCTGTCACCCCCTGGCAGGGTTAAAAGTAACTGGTCGGGATTTTATTAGGGGAGGTAAAAGCCCCTAAATCCCTGCTGCTATTACCAACATGTTTCTGCCCAAATCAAACGCTCATAAGAGTCGTGCAGGCATTCATCAGGGTGTTGGTCCCTTGGTTATTTATCTGGGTCTACCCCCAACTAGGGGATTCGTTACCTTCTACTGAGAAGCGGCCAGTCGCCTTTACTACTTCAGTACTCTGAATGGTTTCCGAGAGTGAACAATTATCTGAAAGAGAGTAGAACATATTTTATCGTTCCACTCATCTACACCCCCTTGCATTACTTTAAAAATAAGAATTACCCTCACATCTCTAATGCCACAGATCGTCATGTCTTCCCAAAAGTGTTCACCACATAACACCCCCCCGTGAGAACTGTTATTCATCACACGGGTCAAAGACCCCACGAATTCATTGTACACGTAACGTGATGGAAAACGATGTGAAGCCCCACACCACAACACCACGAGTGTACACGTCTTTTTACACATTCAGTCCCCAACATCATGCTGTTAATTATTCGTACATGCTGGTTCTGCTAGATACGAACCAAAATAAAGAAGGACTTACAAGGGTTTATTGGAAAGTCTCCAAACCCGGGACCGGTGAGAGGCCGTGGTCCTATAGTCACACTCTATATACAAAGGAAGGAAGTCAAAATGCATGATATCATCAATTCCCTCGCATTAAGTCAAAAACGCTTCTCTTTCCTGCTCAGACCACTCGTCTCACTTACTACTCCAAGAACGCACGGCACTAATCGTCCCCACAACGGTCCTCCGTCGCCGAAGACAGAGACGAATTCTCTTCCATTTAAAGACATGATTATTCATTCCGGTGGGAGGGCTCTGAGTACACGTGATACCGCATCGTTCAGGTCATCTGACACTACGCGAATGAAAAGAGAAGACGGACCAAATACGGACGGGAGTATATTGAGTGAAAAAACCACCCGCCGACATCTTGGAGGTCCTGTATCACTCGTGAAATGTCGGGGCTCCTACATGGGTATCTGTATTCCCAATTGTGGGAGTAACCTCTCGATGATATCTTTCTTTAATAATGATATTCAGGCAACCTAAACCCATAATAAGTTACCTCACAAACGAAAAAACGAGTGGCCATAATTCGTGTATTACACACGCGTTAAGTGTCAAAAGTGACCAGAAAACGCTCTCGCATCCAAGCACAGTGGTAGTTGAATGAAGAGGACAATAAACGAAACCAACCTGCAGGTGCAAATCCCTTTCAAGATGATATTATTTACTCAGGTGATGAGCCACACTGTGTCAACCATACTCTCAATACAAACTGACTCCACTGAGAAAAATCATTTCTTACCCAACCCATATAAATGGAACCATGGGATGGAATCATTCAAACCCACTACCCTAGTTCCCAACTACCACTGATCCTTCAACCTAGGGTCCGCACCCTCAGGCTGACCAGAGGTCACGGGCAAGAATGCCCCACCCTACCTCTACTTCTGGGGTTCCGCACCCTCCCAGGGAAGCACCCACCAGAACACAACTCTCCCACCAGTTTAGGACCTCTCTCCACCAACTGGTCTACCACCTGGGATCCAAGGGGTCAGAGGCGAGGACTCCCTCCCTCTGCACCCCCTTCCACTGTAGAGCAGGGTCTCTTCACCTAAGATGAGCCCCACCTGCCCTCAGGACTACAGCTGCCCTTGCGTCCAGATCCGGAAACACCGACTACTGGCTCCCCAACCGAGGGACGTACCCTTTGGTCAGATGCCTGGCGAACCAGGACTTAACGAGGGTGACACATACCTAATGGGTCGTGTGACAGTCTGCCTGGCGCTGATCTCACGACCTCCTGTCCATCTGACAGTGCGTGCAGACCCCCCAGGACAGAAGTGGCGACACCACGGTCACTCAGTGGCGACACAGCCCTCCCGGCTGGTCCCTGACCTACTGGTTCCCACTGGGGAATCCCTCCCCCTCTCACCCCTCCCTCTGGACTTCCGCACCCTCCCAACTGGAGCGGTACCGCCAGACACCAGGACTACTGGAGCTCTGATTACAGACGCTCCACGCCCTCTAGACACTGGGAGATCCTCCTCAAATGACCTATTGGTACAGCATAGGCCCCCGACCTGATGTTCCCTAAAGAAATCATCCAGGCCCTGACACTGGGTTTCGGGCACCTGGAGACACGCAGTCCCACCCACTCCTTCTCCGCAGAGACAGGCCGTGAGCCCCTACACCGAGACCTAGCTGGGCTACTCTGAACCTCTTCCACCACGCTGGGCTGGATGACACCTCAGCCACTACTTTTGGAATCACTCCCCAATGCAAGTTCCCTATCCCAGAGAACTCACACCCAATCAACCAGCAAGCTCCTTATTTCAGAGAACTCACACCCTTCATCCACACTCACACCCCCCAGACTAGTAAGACAGTTTCTACCGCCCCTGATTTCTCAACCTGACCACCACGTGACACAGGTACTATTACTCTGGGAACTGGGAATGGGACATTCACATCCATCCAGCGCATTACACATTCATCCCCAAACCCCTCCCAAGACTGGTAAGACAGTTTCTACCGCCCCTGATTTCTCAACCTGACCACCACGTGACACAGGTACCACTACCCCGGGAACTGGGAATGGGAATACATGCACTGGACACACATCTGCTGCCACCACTGGATCCCACCCTCTGGTGAATCCAGAAAACACAATGCACTAAGGGGGATGATCTACCCTCCCGAGCTAGGGACCCCTAACTCACAGTGCACAAGAACACATTTCCAAAGAAATGACATTTCAAAACAATAATCCCTATACCATGTGATTTATCTAAATGCAGAGTTTTGTAGTGCGGCCAGTTGCTGCTGCGGTACAGCGCAAACGCAAGTCCAAATCCCACCGCTGATCACCAATGTTAGAAATGGCGATTTCTGGTTGGCTAGGGCTTGCGCCAAAGCCAGGCAGAAACCACCACTCTAGTCAGGGCAAGGAAGGTACACGCAAAAGATAACCCCTGCTCACCCCCTTGGTAGCTTGGCACGAGCAGTCAGGCTTATCTCTGAGGCGATGTGTAAAGCGGTTGCGCGCGCACCCAGCAACAACACCCAAGGCCCACCACAAAGGAAACTCCACTCAAGGTATTCTATAAAAATAGCCTTTGTATTATACACAACACATTAGATAAAAACACACACTCTACAATGTGCCAACAGGCACGGGCAGAATTTACAAGGGATTATATATACAGGGGACAGGGCCACATGGACCACTGTCAGGAATTAGCACTTAGAACATAGCACAAATCACCAATAGTAAATGTAGAACATAACACAAAGTAACTGTAGAGCACAACCAGCCTCTACTGGCGCAATAATGACCTCAGCGTCATCACACTAGCATCAGGTATAAAACCTATCCTGCATCTATCACAGGGGCATAAATCACATTATGCAATTCTCATTGGTCTAACTCATTAGACCTAACCACCTAGGTATAACTATACTAGGGGCGCACATCGCACAGGGAAGTACATTCTCCCTACCATCAACCTAAGCAGGTAAAACAACCTTCTAGGCAGAAATAACCACATTTAGAGGTATAAGACACAGGGTGCGCCAAACATACTATACACAGCACATTTCCTAGCACCAAAAGCATGAACACAGGGTGCGCAAAACATACTACACCGTACATTTCCTAGCACCACAATCACATCAGAGTCCAGGTTGCGCCAGAACCTAAACGTAGCAGCTGCCCACTACTTGCTGGGCAGCTGGGGACAAGCACAGGGCCTAAACGCTGCAGCTGGCACTAAGTGCTGCGCAGCTGGGGAAGGCACATAGTAAGCAGGGGCTCTCACTAGCCCCTGAAACAATATCCAGAACGTTGGAGCCACCGAGGCTCGAAAATGACATGTCCCCATGGAGCGCACGGGCTCCTAAAATAATGGTGGTCCAATATAGGAAAAAAGGCTTGCCCCAAAGGACTGTGGAGCGCACTGGCGCTCTCTGGAAAACCAATGCTGGGTTGGAGCCTCTCTGGCGCAAGACAATTCTGCCTCAGTCACTTTGGAGCGCACTAGCGCTCTTAAAACAACCAATGCGGGGGACGGTGGAGCCCTCTAGGCTCTATAAACAATTTTGCCCGTCTCGTTGGCCCTCTCAAAACAATTGTGCCCCATCGTTGGAGCCCCATGGGCTCGAAAGCACACCTGCCTAGCCTCGGAGCGGCCCGCTATCAGACGGGGCCGCTCCGACTCGGTGCCTTCCCGGCACCACACAACGGAGGGGCCCACACATACCGGGCTCTCAAGACGGAGGTGATCTTCGGCCTCCGGTGCAGTTCTCCGCTCGTTGTAGACGCGTGGGGCAGCCCCTGCGACCGGCCCAATCACAGCGGAGCATAACAATGACGCTCCGGGCCTCGAGCAGGCGGGACCAATGGGGACGCTGTATCCTGATGACGCGGCAGGACTCTCGGGCGGCTGGAACCAATCCCAGCGCGGCCCCTTTATGACGTGTAGGGAATCCCTGGCAGCGGGGGCCAATCCCAGCGGGACTCACCAGTGATGCTGCGGACCTCGGCCAGCGGCGGTGAAATGTTACGGCGGCACATTCGTATCGTAGAAAGCGGGGTGGGCACCCGTATTGAAATATAATTAAAAGGCGGCCATGTGGGATAGGCACCCACTATCTAACTATACAAACCAGCGGGGTGGGCACCCGCCGATCACAATCACCATAAAGCGGAGTAGGCTCCCGCTAGATGAAACAACGCTACAGCGGGGTGGGCACCCGCACAGGAATATAAAGCGGGGTGGCACCCATGAATTAAAATATAATGCGGGGTGGGCTCCCGCTTGGCAGCCATGACAAGGCAATAGGCAGCAGCCTGCTGCAGAGCTCCAGTGCTCCGTCAGGAGCCCGATTTCAGCGCTCCCAGGCGCTAGAAGGCTTAAAGGACCAGCAAAAAGGTCCAAAAGGTCCTGAAGGCATCCAGGGGGCAAAGCAGGGCCCAGGGGCCAGCACACAGGGCCCTCCAGCAGGGAGGTGGCCCCCATGGCGGTCCCTCCTGGGCCCCACCAGCAGCAAGCCCCCCTCTGTCAGGATCCGAGGGAGAACCAGGCGCTAGAAGCAAAAAGTCCCTGAAGTCCATCAGGCATCCAGGGGCTGGGCAGGGCCCAGGGAGGCAAGCCTTCCCCTGGGCCCCAGCAGCAGCACGCCCCTGGCAGATTCAAGTCAGAACAAGAACATTTTGTAAGGGGACACAGCCCCTTTTTATACACCAAATCCCTTTGTTCTGGGTTCAGGGTGAGGGGGAAAACCAGTCGCAGCTGGTTGGGGAGCACCCTTGATGTGCTCAGCCCCTCACTCTATTCATTGGCAGGGCTAGGGTCGTCAGTCGCACCGCAGGGGGCGGGGCCAGCATTGTGTGTGGAAAACCCTGTCCTATTCAGGACCCAGGTGTACTCCTCCCACCCATCTAGCTGTTGATCTCCCCATTCACCACTGGGTGACTCATCCTGACTCTGGGGAATCCCTAGCCCGTCACATGACACGACCAGCCAATCACGCGACAGACACACTGCACACAGAAGTGCCCACTTCTAGAAGTGGCACTTCCACACTAGGTACATGCACGCCGCACACATCATCGCGCAGCATTCACTCCCACGAGTCCGCACATACCAAACTCGGGCCTGCACACCCCACGCATCAGGAACTACTAGGGACACATACATTCCCCATGCATTCCTATGGGAGGGCAGGCCTATCTCACCACATGCACTCAGAGCACGCACGCACTTTACCCTGGGACACAGGGAAAGTGCGCAGAGACCAAACAATTACCACACCAAGTCATCAGTAAAAAGCAAAAAAGTTCAGGGGTGAACCTGCCAGAAGGGCCAAGTCCAACATGTGGCATCCATGTTTCATGCATTTCTGATTTGGCACTCTTCCTCTGGGTAGTTGGATCTGTCTTGCATTCCTCTCACAGTGCACTTGTGCATGGGTATGTCCCTTGGCCACAGCTGTCAGGGCTTTACGCATGTGTGACACAATCTTGGTTGATGCATCTATTTGGGTACACAGTCAGCAGTGTGGTGTGCGGGCGTAGCGAGCCATGCAGAGGCGCCTTATGTGTTGCACTGTACATAGCCAAATGGTGTTTTGCCAAGGCAATTTGATGTTGAAGGTAGGTGACTGAAGCATTTGTGACAGGGTTCTTACCGACACAGTGGGTGGGTATACTGGGTGTGTGGTTAGGTCTGTGCCTGCAGCACGGATGGACTCGTGCACAGATTGACACATGGACCGGTCTTCATCTACGGTAGGGGGGGGTTGAGGCACTGCCAGACCTTGTCTGCATGCACACAGTCCACCGGCTGACGAGTGGACATGGCCACACCACCCAAGGGTGATGTAGTCTCCCTGTGTCTCCCTTCCTCCCTCCCTCTGTCACCCTTCTCCCTCTGTCGGTCTCCCTCTGTCACCCTACTCCCTCCCTCTGTCTGTCTCCCTGTGTCCCCCTCTGTCTCCTTCCCTCTCATTCCCCCTCTCCCTCCCTCTATTTGTCACCCTCTGTCACCTCAGGCCAGCTTCCTGGGCACACACAGTTAGCCGGTCTTTGAATGGCCATTGGCTTGTTCATGTGAGTTAGTTCCTGTTCTCCGGGCACCCATTGGGCAGTGTGTCTGAGTGTAGGCTGCTGCTGTGGCGGTGTGTGCTGAGACTCTATCAGAGCGATGCATCTTCATTGTCTGCTGTTATGTGCAAATTGTGCCTTCAGACCCATGTCATCCTGCATGGCAGCCACCATTTGCAGGCAAGACAGTACTGTGTGGGTACACACAGTTTGTATGGCTGTGCCCTGGGCCATATGGGCTGAGGGCATTGTTGTGTGCTTGTGAGTTGCTCAATGTTAGTTTTGATGCCCCCACTCCCAGCATCGGCCACATCCTGTGTTGTGTTGGTGTTTTGTGTGGCCTGTGACTTGGCATGGCCCTGATTGATGCATGGGGCATGGAGGCGCTAGTGGCATGTGTGTGTTTGTGGAGTGTTGTTGTGTCCGGGGGTGGCATGCATGATTGATTGTGTATGGCATCCCCCCCATGTGAGGTGAGTTGTTTGTGTACTCACCAGGGTCTGGGAGTCCTGGTAGTCCGTGTAGTCCCTCCACCGCCAGCGTGGACATCACCTTCTCCTCCCAGGGATGGTATTGTACCGGTCTGGGGGGCGGCCCTCCTCCAGTGATGTTCCCCTGGTTGTGATTGTCAGTCATCTTCCTCTTGACCGTCCTCCGCAGATCGTACCACCTGGATTGGCACTCGTGCCTGGTCCTTCTGGTGGTCCCAACAGCATTCACAGAATCGACAATCCTCTGCCACATGGCCGTTTTTTCGGATATGCTGGTCTGTCTGACCAATGTCCCAAAGAGCTGTGGCTCGACTCTGAGGATTTCGTCGACAAGGATCTCCAGCTCCTCCTTTGTGAACTTTGGATTCTTGGTGGTGGACATGGCGTGGGGTGTGGGTGTGGATGGTTGTGGGGGTGTGGGTGTGGATGGTTGTGGGTGTGTGGGTGTGGTAGTGGAGGTGTGTGTGTGAATGTTATGAGGGGGTGTTTGTGTAGGTGGTTGTGTGAAGGTATGCAAGTGTGAGGTTCAAGTATGGTGGTGTGGGTCGTCTGTGGGCTCTGGCAGCAGTGGGTCTGTTGCAAAGGCTCATGGTTTGTGTGTGTGGTCCATTTTTATTGGTCCATTTGTGGGTGTGGCTGTGTTTGAAATTTGTGTGGGTGTGTTATGAGGAGTGATTGAGTTTTGGGCCTCTGTTTGGCAGTTTGGCAGTTGCAGGTCAGTGTATGTGATGTTTGTGGGGTTGTTGGGCATGTTTGGTGGTGTGGGGAAACTCTAATTGACTCTCCTTGTGTAAATATGGTTTGTCCTGGTTCAGTACGTGTGTTTTTGGCGTCAGTACGGTACGTACATGCACTGGTGGGGGTACGGTCCGTACATTCCCTGGTGGGGTGGGGGTACGGGCCATACTTCCACGGGTGTGGGTACGGTCCGTACATACACGGGTGGGGGTTCGGTGCGTACATACACGGGTGGGGGTTCGGTGCCTACATACACTGCTGGGGTGGGGGTTCGGGCGTACATACACGGGTGGTGGTTCGGTGCGTACATACACGGGTGGTGGTTTGGTGCGTACATACACTGCTGGGGTGGGGGTTCGGTGCGTACATACACGGGTGGGGGTTCGGTGCGTACATACACGGCTGGGGAGGGGTACGGTGCGTACATACACGGGTGGGGGTTTGGGGCGTACATACACGGGTGGGGTGGGGGTTCGGTGCGTACATACACGGCTGGGGAGGGGTACGGTGCGTACATACACGGGTGGGGGTTCGGGGCGTACATACACTGCTGGGGTGGGGGTTTGGGGCGTACATACACTGCTGGGGTGGGGGTTCGGGGCGTACATACACTGCTGGGGTGGGGGTTCGGTGCGTACATACACGGGTGGGGGTTCGGGGCGTACATACACTGCTGGGGTGGGGGTTCGGGGCGTACATACACTGCTGGGGTGGGGGTTCGGGGCGTACATACACTGCTGGGGTGGGGGTTCGGTGCGTACATACACGGGTGGTGGTTTGGTGCGTACATACACTGCTGGGGTGGGAGTTTATTGCGTACATACACGGGTGGGGGTTCTGTGCGTACATACACGGCTGGGGAGGGGTACGGTGCGTACATACACGGGTGGGGGTTCGGGGCGTACATACACGGGTGGGGTGGGGGTTCGGTGCGTACATACACGGGTGGGGGTTCGGGGCATACATACACTGCTGGGGTGGGGGTTCGGGGCGTACATACACTGCTGGGGTGGGGGTTCGGTGCGTACATACACGGGTGGGGGTTCGGGGCGTACATACACTGCTGGGGTGGGGGTTCGGGGCGTACATACACTGCTGGGGTGGGGGTTCGGGGTGTACATACACGGCTGGGGGTTCGGGGCGTACATACACTGCTGGGGTGGGGGTTCGGGGCGTACATACACTGCTGGGGTGGGGGTTCGGTGCGTACATACACGGGTGGTGGTTGGGTGCGTACATACACTGCTGGGGTGGGGGTTCGGTGCGTACATACACGGCTGGGGGGGGTACGGTGCATACATACACGGGTGGGGGTTCAGGGCGTACATACACGGGTGGGGGTTCGGTGCGTACATACACGGGTGGGGGTTCGGGGCGTACATACACTGCTGGGGTGGGGGTTCGGGGCGTACATACACTGCTGGGGTGGGGGTACGGGCCATACTTCCACGGGTGTGGGTACGGTCCGTACATACACGGGTGGGGGTTCGGTGCGTACATACACAGGTGGGGGTTCGGTGCGTACATACACTGCTGGGGTGGGGGTTCGGGGCGTACATACACGGGTGGTGGTTCGGTGTGTACATACACGGGTGGTGGTTTGGTGCGTACATACACTGCTGGGGGGGGTTCGGTGCGTACATACACGGGTGGGGGTTCGGGGCGTACATACACTGCTGGGGTGGGGGTTCGGGGCGTACATACACTGCTGGGGTGGGGGTACGGGCCGTACTTCCACGGGTGTGGGTACGGTCCGTACATACACGGGTGGGGGTTCGGGGCGTACATACACGGGTGGGGGTTCGGGGCGTACATGCACTGCTGGGGTGGGGGTTCGGTGCGTACATACGCGGGCGGGGGGGTGGTGGGGTGTTCGGCGCGTATGCGGGCACATGTCTCCATGGTTGCTATGGGAGTTCGGTTCGGACGGTGTTTTTTGCGTACGGTTGTGAAATGGGGAGGACGGGAGGGATCGTACTTGCGCTGTCGGACTTTATTTTTCCGCACGGTGGGTTTTTCGACCGGGGACGTGTCGGTGACTTTTCCCGACCCGAGGACGTGTGGGGAAATCTTCCCAATGCGATTCGTATGGACTTTTTTCCGTTTGAATCGTATTTGGCAGTTTGTACGCTACTTTGACGATTCGGACGGAAAAATATCCGGATGCGAGTCGGACGGGGAATTTTTTTACCGGATCGGAATTGGCACCTATAGGTGTTAATTTATACAGGTTTTTAAAAATTTAAAAAAGAGAACATGGATTTGTTTAGGGGTTTAGGATGTTTTGGGGTTTGAGTAGGATTTAATTAATATTTTATAAAGTATTTTGATAGTATACTTACTTTTTAGTGAGTCTTTTCTGGCAATCTTCAATATTTTCTTTAGCTGTTTTGAGTAATATCTGTAGTGGAAACATAAAGAGATGGGATATATAAGTTAGTTATTTATTTGAGGAAAGATAAATTAGTGTTTTAGTTTAATTTGGCAGTTTAGTTAGAAAAGAATATTTACTTACGTTTTTAGAATAGTAGTAGGATGTAGGTTTCTTCTGTTTAGTAGAGTTTCTTCTTCGTTCAATGCTTTGGTTTAAGGCACCGTAGAAGACTTGTTTTAATCGGTTTATATAGTGGTTTCAAATTGTTTCTTGAATGTTATTGGTTGTTTTCTGTATGTGGCCTTTCTATTGGATGGTTTGAATTTTTTTTAGTTAATTGGTTTCCTTTTATGGAAAATGCTAAGTAAGAGTATATTTAGTTTTAAAGGAGGAGAGTTTTAAATCATTATATATAAAAAGATTGTTTATAATGTGTAGTAATTTTATTTAAATGTGTTCGAAATGCCAATGTGATAATTATTTCAGTGTTTTTTTATTATGTTGTTAAATATTGAGATCGCTATAAATGTTATGTTTATGTTTAAGTAGAATCTCATTTGAAAATGTATGTTTTGGTAAAATATTGTCTTTATGTTGTTGAAAGTATTGGTTTTATTAGTATTAGAATTGTCGATATATTTAAAAAAACGATATTATTGATGTCTATATTTTGGTTATCGATATTTGTGACATGTGTCATATTTATTAACTCATGTCGATATTTAGTATTGCGATATTAATGTGTGCGATATTTGTGTGATCGATATAATTGTATTACGATATTGTAGTGTCGATATTAGTGTAGTTTTTTAAATAAGTATACAATGTCGATATTTTTGATGTCGATATATTTGATGCGATATTTGTGTAGTTCGATAATGTGTCTGTCGATAATATGTCAGAGATCCAGATGTAGGGCCAGATGTATCAAAGGGTTTATCCATTCTGTGTCTATGGTAAAATGTGTTCGTTCACATGGCCCTTAATAATTTGACTGCTAGCGCTTCCTGTACGTTGTCCTTTTTTAATCTTTGAGGTAGTTTGCATTTAACCATTCAAAACTGATGGAGCGGGTTACCAGCTTGGGTTACTCACACACACCATATACTTACCTGGGCCCCTAACATTCATTCGAGTAAGCTAGTAACAACCCGCTGTCATCAATTTTGTGATTTACCTGTAATTTGATATTCACCTTTACCAAATCTTACCAACTCGATCTCCTTGTCAATAAATTTCCTTTACTCAACGAATCAGGTTGCTGAGTTAGTTTAAAGTAGAAATGACATTAACTTTACCTTTGAAATAACCACAAACTCGAAAGTTTTAAAATCTTTATCTAATCAATAATTTTGTGAGTCAAAAATCAAATACAGTGCTAACATCGAGTCTCATTCAGGAAAGAAATCAAGTTTTTTAGATCAATAATAAGTCTTAATAAAATACCTGTAAAGCGAGGAAAGAGAAATCAGGTACAAAGACAGGTTACACTGAATTATATTTACCTAAAGAGATAGATGAACCCAACTCCTTGAAGATGGGCCAGATGGAGTCCACCGGGACGGGTGGAAGTCAGAAAATCAAGACAGGTTCAGAACTAGGAAGGTGACCTCTTCTAAGAACAACGCCAGCGTCGCACCCCTCTCTGGCACTACTATCCCCGATCTTTCTTCCGCAATTCCCTTTCTAGATGATTGGATTCATTATTTCAGTCTATTTAGCAGGGACGCTGGCATCTGCAAGGTCGGAGACAGCGTCTCGGACAGCGTCTGTGGCAGCATATGTGTTGGGTCTTTGACGAGTCGGAATGACGGGTCTGACAGACGGGTCTCAGGCTCTGGTCTGAAATTCTCTAACTAATTTACCTCAATTATACTATTCTGTGTTTGTGTACCACCCCCAAATGTTTCAATATTGTGTTTTCCCCTATTCTGATTGGACAGGGCAAGGAGGTGAGTTCATCACACCATACTAAAGCAATACTTTTCTTAAGACCATTGTTCTATGTTTCCGCCAGTTAATTTAATTTCCCAAAGCTTTATTCCCACCCACATTTCACGTTATGATCAATTCATTTTGAAACATTATTTTAAGTTTCTTCCTTTGTCCTTGTCAATAGGTTGAGTTGTCAGGAGTCTCTGTTCAGGGCGGCCTTGGCTGTGTTTCAACTGTGCCATCATGGTTTCCGGCAGGTTTCTGTGCACCTGCGCGTGAGTCAAATGGGGTAGGGATTTCAGTCACCCTCCGGGGCCCAAATATGAACTAATAATAAAGTCAGAAAAAGACATGTTAGAATACGGAAATAAATGATTTCACTGTATACCACTTATCTCTAATCTATCCCCATTTCTTTATTTTAATCGTTCACATTAGTGTTTAGTAGAACTTATAAGGTTTAGTTTAAGCAATAGCATGCACATTAAAATGTGAGTTTTAGGCGGCCATATTAAGAGCTATTGCGCAGCTGCAAAATTTCCCCCTAGCATAGAAGACGTCGTACTACGTAGATGCAGTAGAGGCATGCACAGTGAAGTTCCCACGTTTTCGGCAGCCATTTTAAGCCACTCGGGTTACTTGTTAGTAATACACATATAAAAGCTTCCCCTAGATACAGTATGTCATGTGTAATGCAATATTAGTATTTACAAAACAGATTGGTTACGTGATTACATGTTATTTGAGAGGATTGCATACAAGCAAGTCTCTTTTATACGAAACCTTGCTCCATCATAACTTTTTTCCATAAACGAAATGTGTGCTAAGCTGCCACAATTCTAAATGTAGCAGTCCGTGATAGGACAGGCCCCCAATATGCAACATGGACAGATAAAACTTTTGCCATTTTTGCCATGTGGGTAGCTGTGTTTTAGGACTGGGCTTGGGCACCACCCAGGAACACGACCAACTCCAACACTACCAAACCCAGACAATTCTAAAAATTACATAACCAGGAAAGTCCAATGTGATATGACTCATGTGAATCCCATGAAGTCTTTTGACTCATAAGGCCTTACAAACCTCAACCTTAGAGAGAAATTTCCGGAAGCTGTAGGGATATACAAAATTCCTACCACCGAGGGTTTCCTCTTTTGCCCAGATATAAGTGGCACCCCACTTGTGTGAGTGGGCCTAGTGCCCATGACATAAAAGGCACCAAAATGCATCGTGAATAGAATAGAATACTGAAAAACAACCCTTTTTAAAAAAAAATGTTTGAAGCTATGGTCTATGGGCCTGGTTTACGCCACCACCCAGGAAAACCTACCAAACCTAGACATTTTTTTAAACTAGACACCTTAAGGAGTCCATGATGATGTGATCCATGTGGATCCCGTGAAGTTATTTTACCCGTATGGTGCTGTATATATCAAACCTAGACAACATTACACATTTTCCTCATATTTCTATGAGCGAAAGGTCTGGAAACTGTTTGAATCTACAAAAATGATATTTTTCTTCTTTATTTGTAGAAAAAGTATTTCTTACAAAATGAGAAAGCAACCTGGATAGATCCTGTTGCGTAAATACAATATTCATAATTCATTTTAAGTCTATGAAACCGTCATTCAAAAAATGACATACATTTTTAATACACAATTCAACAAAAAAAAAAGAAAACTTAATAAAAACAACTAGAAGAAAAAAACAAGATCAATTATGATTTAGTGCTGCAGGTACAATATACAAAAACATATGCTCATGATATACCAGAAAGCTCAAGACCTATTCAATATAAGTAATTATACTTATAAAACTCATAAATTGTAGTGAAATTAAAGTGAAATAATGCATAGTTAAAAGTAGGTTACAAAACAATTAAATTCAAAATCGCCAGATTTTATCAAGTTTGACAGAAGAGCCTACCCTTTAAGCGCATAAAGTTTCTCGTTTGAGAACTCTCTGCATTTTTATAAGCCATTGATTGATCGTCGGAACCACCTTGGATTTCCAGTTTGCTAAAATAAGAGATCTCGCAATTAGTGTTGCAATAAAACTAACTTGAGGTTGACCTAAGGTCAAGTCTTCACTCATCTCCATTCCGTCGAAGAGGCTAGTTAAAGGGCTAGGAGGAAGATTGATTTCAAATTGTTTTGTGATTTCAGAAAAAACATCTTGCCAAAATTGGTTTAGGTGGCGCCATGTAAACCCAACATGAAGCCAATCCCCAGTTGTAAGACCACATCTAAAGCACCTAGGATCAACAGTGGGTAACATTTAATGGAGCTGATCAGGAGTATAGTAGATAATCCTTTTGCTAAACCATGCCATCCTTCTTAGGTTGGCAGTCCTGACAGTTTTATAGCTAATTTTTTTTATAATTCTGCCATTGTTGCCAAGTTGAAAGCGCAGCCAGTAGTCAAGCTAATCTTCTCCAGGTGGTCGAGGATCACCTGTTTACTCTCCACTGATTAAGTAGTTTGTACCAGTTGCCTATCCCTTTAGTCTTGGAAATAAAATGTGCCTTCCCAAGGAGAGTGCCTCGATAATCTTTTTTGAGGGTTGGGCCTGCACAGAACTGCTTAACCTGTGCATAGCTGAACATCGGGAGACTACTTATATTACTCGTGCTGTTTAGTACTTGCTTCCAGGAAAGAAACCTTTTGTTTCTTTAAAAGTCTTGCCCCAGAGGAATGCATTCATTTCATCTGGGGATGAAGCCATGGAATTTCATATATTTCCCATATTTGTTGAGAGAGTGAAGTAATCGCCCTTGGGGTCTTATAGCGTGTTTTTTTGGGAGTTTGGGTAAACGTAAAAAGGGAGCAAGGTCGATCTCTGATTCCTTAAGTATAGTTGTAAGGAAGACATTGGCATCAATCAGATCCTCCGGAATATTATAGTTTAGGCAGTTGAGAATTGAGGCGTAATAATATAGCCGTACATCCGGCAAGGCTAGACCTTCATCCTCCGCTTCTAATTGAGGAATTTGTAGTTTTAATCTCTGTTTTTGTGCAAACCAGATAAAACGTCTAAATTCTGACTGGACGGAATCGAAAAAGGATTTTGGAATTTTGATCATTATATTGGCAAAAAGAAATAAAAATAACGGAAGGATGTTCATTTTAATGAGGGCTACCCGCCCCATAATTGAGATGGGGAGATTTTCCCATTGTTTAAGCAGGTTACATGTTTTATTTAAAGTGGAGATAACATTTAATGGATAGAAGTCCTTCAATCTGGTGGCCACAAAGATCCCCAAGTATCTTATTGGCTTGGTTGCTATATAATGTTCCCACTTAGCGAGGGGCAAGATATCGACGGTGCTATAATAAAAAAGGACCTCTGATTTGGCATGAGGTATTTTATATCATCCAATGTTAGTAAACTCCCTAATTTTATCCAGGGTGCTCGTTAAATTATCCTTATCAGCTGCTAAATAAAGCACCATATCATCTGCAAATAATTTAAGTTTTGCTAAACCCGGTAGGGGGGTGGCGATAGCATAATCCTGACAAATAGCACATGCCAGAGGCTCAATAAACAGAGAAAAGAGCACAGGAGGAAGGGGGCAGCCTTGGCATGTCCCATGACTGATAGAAATTGTGCCTGCGATGTCCCCATTAATAATTATAGCCGCTTTTGCATTGTGGTACAGATTTTTCACCACCTGGCAAAATATACTTGGGATCGCAAATTTGTTTAAGATTGTGATTAAAACATGCCATTGTACTCTGTCAAATGCTTTTTCAGCATCTGGCATTATTACAGCCACCTTGGTTTATTAGTATAGAAGTAATCGATCGCCTGCACCAAATAATGAGTGTTGGAAGCCAAAAGTCTGTTTTTAAGAAAGACAATCTAATCATGATGGATAAGTGAAGGGGCAACCTGCACAAGTCTATTTGCAAGAATTTAACAAAAAGTATTACCGCAGCTTGAATAAAGTTTTCCGGAACTGGGTCCTCTTCAAGGATCCCATTAAATAAAGTTTTTAAGAAACAAAGAGTTGGGGAGAAAAAATCTTATAGATCTCGGAGGGAATTCCATCTGGTCCACAGCCCTTGGCTGCCGGAGATAAATGTATCGCCTGTGTAACTTCCTCAAGAGAAATAGCTGAGCTCAAGAGGTCTTGTGACTCAGGTGGTAATATAGGGATGTTTATCCTGTCAAGCCAATCTAAAGCAACCTCTGAGCTAGTGTTGTGCGTTTCGGTATAGAGATCTTTGTAATGATTAAGAAAAGCTTCTGAGATATCCGAGGGAAGAGAAGAAGAGCACAGAGTAGTTGGGTCTACTATTTTTTTTTTTTTTAATGGGGTTGGTATTTGAACTCTTTAGGTAGACCAAGCTAGAAATCTGCCTAGGTGATCGCTCTCCTCATAGCTTTTCTGTAATACCGAGTCATGATGTAAAAGTTCTTTAGCTACAAAGTATTCTTGTAAGTTGGACTTGGCACCAGCGAGTTTACTTTTCCCTTCTGAAGATGGCATAGCAAGATATTCTGCTGTTGTACTACTTAGCTCTTTCTCAAGCTGGAGTCTTTGAGTATTCTCTTTCTTCCTCTTGAAGGCCAAGTATGCAATCACCTCACCTCGAAAGAAAGCTTCTAGGGCGTTCCAAACAGTAAACGTAGAAGCAGTGTTATTATTTAAATTTAGAAACTCCTCCAATGCCAAACGAATATGCGAGATCCATTGTTCATAAAAAAAAAGAGATTTATCGAAAACCCATCGGGTCTGATTTTTTATTGAGTTCTAATTTCAAACTTCACAGTAATCAGTGCATGATCTGAGAAAGGATTTTCACAAATCTCAGACTCAGTCTTTAAAAGAGTATGTGAAGTTAAAAAAAAAGTCAATCCGAAAGGAGGAATGAAATCTTCCTGAATGGCAAGTATACTGTCTTTTGTCTGGGTATTGGTCCCTCCAGCAATCTACTAGTGCATAGTCCCTTATAAAATCTTGGTACAGCTTTCTGGTCTTACAGGATGAGGACTTAGGTTTAGTTTGTGTTTTGTTGGCCCGAGAGCAATCAATGGCTGGATTTATCAATAGATTAAAATCGTCCCCAAGCACAAGATACGCAGAATGATTGGTTGCAAAATCATACAGGGACTGCAGGGATGTTAGGGAGTCCTCAATAGGGCCATAGTAGCTCACAAAGTTAAAAAGCTGATCTGAAATCTTCATCTGCACCCAGAGCCACCTTGCACTATGATCTTTATGAACCATCAGGATCTTGCATTGAAGTGTCTTAGTTACTAATATAGAAACCCCTCTAACAGCTGGGTTGGAGGAGGCGTACAATTAATGTTGAATATAGCCAGGGGGTTTATCTAAGGGGGAGCCCTCCTTATAGTGTGTCTCTTGTATGAGCATTATATTGGGTCGTAGGGATCTAAAACAAGCCATCATAGATCGTCTTTTGACTTTATTATTAAAGCCATTTACGTTACAGGACACTACCTGCAGCATTTTAGTAAACATTTTATTTTTCACAATAAACACTGCCTGATAGCAGAACAAGAAAAAACGGAGAATTTTTCATGGGTCTTTGAGCTTTTACACATATGCTACATTTTGAAATTCTGTCAATATCTGCTGTAGGAGAGCATGTGACATTGCCTCCAATGCTCCCGGAGTTTCCATTGTCTTAGTTTGTACAATCACTGGAAATTAGGGAATCTACACAGATGGGGTTTCACCTCTAATTTCAATATCAGTAGTGAATAGGGAAGTAACGGGTGGCTTGACTGTTGACTCTTCCCAGAGAAGCCTGCCTCATGGTTGTCAGGATTAAGGCCTTGCTTCGATATTGTAGGATTGGTTGCTTTTGGATGTATTTTTGTGCCAATACCTGAGAATAATGAATAGGTTCCCTGTTGCATCTCTTCTGGGAGCAATTACATTAAAGGTGTTACATCCGGTACCAATGCACTAGCTTCTGGTCTCGAGGGGGAGACCTGGTTTGCTGCATGTGGAGTGTTACCTATAGAATCGAGGGAGACTTTAGCAGATGTTAAACTCCAAGGTGCAGCTGGTTGGCAAGCCTCCTGCTCAGTGGATTTCTTAAAGAACAGATCATCTTTAGGAGAGACACCTTTAGATCTTCCACTTGGCAGCCCAGAACCCATCTCTTTTGTAGATGAGATTCTATTATGATTTGTTGCAGCCCGTGTGGAATTGGCTACTAATCGGGGTTTAACAGTGCTGTCCCGGTCGATTCTTTTCATGACTTTTTACAAAAAACTGGGTGAGGACAGCCTAAAAGGAGGGAAGCAAGCTGCACCTAAACCAAGCTAGGCCACCTCTGCGTCCACTCCACTAACTAGCTATCCACCCCCATACTATCTTGGTGGCGGTGGTCCGGTCCAGTCAAGAAAATCTTGAAAGTCTTCAAAAAAAAAAGACGAAAGTCTCTAACCTGATGATAAATAAGTAGTGGGCTCACATACCTGGAGAGCCTGACGAATCCTCCAAAATCTCCTAATTTGAGGTAAAGATGTTGCCGTGAGAGAGGAACTGCCAGGTGCTCCAGAAGAAACAGATAAAACAGAGCTACGAAGAAAGAGGCAGCTATTCGCTTATCAGTTGTTGTCTCCCTCGTGCCGCTCTGACCGCAGAGTTCTCTTAATATGGCACATCTGAAGCCGAGACCTCAATCTTCGCTGGCCCGCCTACCGGAGAAATAATGCCACACTGCCTGCTACTTCCCAGGAGCGCGCCGAGCCCAGCACCAATGAGGCAAGACTCACAAAACTCAAAGGCAGCAGCTTGCTTCTCCATCTCCGTCCATGCAAGCAGTTTAAAGTTAATGAGAGAAGAAAAAAAGACATTGTCAAAGCCCTCTCCGGAGGCCGTGAACAAATGTGCTGCAACAATGTATCACCAGCGATCTATCAGCTGGAAACTTCAGTCTGCAATTAAAACTTCACTGCATGGAACCCAGCACCGCGGCGGAAGAATCTAACCTGCTTTTTCTCTTTGGCCACAATTTGGTGTGCTGCAACACTGTAACACCAGCTGTGAACCTGCCGTGCACCGCCTTCAGTAATGGGAATACCATGGGGAGAGAGTCGGACCAGCTCTTCCTATCCGCGCTAACAAGAGCAAAGTGCCGTCAGCCACTAAGCCCACCTCGCCTTCACTCGCAGACCATGACAGGAGCTCCCGAGCCATCCGAATCTACAAAGTAATTTTGTAGATTGTTTGAATCTACCAAATTGCTATGATTCAGCATTCAAGCTCTTGTTCCTATAAAGTCCCTAACCCACTTGCATGGCTGTGCCTAACACCCACACAGAAAAAGCCTCATAACGCAAAATGAGCAGATCATATTTTTGGGAATACACAAATTACCTACCAATTACCGCTTCTGTTATTTTCCTGATAAAAACACTGCCACACCTGTGTGAGTGGGCCTTCTATCTAACACCCAACAGGCCCCAAAACACAACATGGAGACATCAACATTGTATTTGGATCTAGGCTCAGCCACCAGTGAGGAAACCAAGCCTAGTAATGGAAGATGGAAGTCATTCGTAAGTATTCCCATTTTTTCTGGTTTGATGAATTCCTGTTCCAGGCACTAGGCCAAACCTGGGAAGTGGGGTAGCATTTTCATTGGGAAAAGTGTAAGAATACTAAGTTGTAATTTTGTAGATCTCTGCAGTTGAGATCAAAGACATGTGAGTAAACTATTGTAGACAAAGTTTGAGGTTTCCAAGGCATTGTGAGTAAGGGATCTTCATGGGAGCCATGCATGGCACACCAATCTAGACTTCCTTAACTTTCAAGTATTCAGAAATGTCTGGGTTTGGCAGGTTTACCTGGATGACCACAAACCCCAAGCCTAAGTAGTGCAGCTATTCAGCCTGCCAAGGGGGGGTGACATTGGGATTTGCACCCACTCTACTGGCCCATATGTACAAACTATGCACAAGGCAAGTGATATTTCCTTTTTTTTGCCATAAGGATAGGAATGACTTAGTCTGTTGAGACTTTAGGGGTTAGGGTGCGCCTAATGTCAGGACGGACTAGACCGAAACCCATTATTTGATAGAAAATATTCCTGGCATCATCGGATTTCTGCCCCCCACACCCCATGGTGCAAACTGGGACAAGCTCCATCCCAACACTCCAAGGTGAGCACAAATACTGGGCTGCCCCTTTTGGGGCCGGAAAATGGCCGAATGTCAGGCTGGGATGCCCTACACCTTTTTGCTGCTCAAATGTAAACTTCCTGGTGTTTAGTGGCTTTCCACCCCCCCTGGGGGCTGATTATGAGCTAACCACTAAATCTGCATCCCAAGGGGGCAGAAAAGCTGTATTATGTTGGGGTGAATGGATGGTCATATGCCAGAGCAGGTAACCTCACCCCTTTTTGAGATAAAAAGATCCCTGGTGTCTAGTGGATTTCTACACACCCAAGTGACAGATTGGAGGCAAAGACCCAATCTGGGAGACATACTGTATTTCCCCCTTAGTGGTGGAGACATGACCAAATGCCAAGGTGGACTTCACCCACACTCTTTCATATGAAATTCTCTGATGGCTAGGGTGGTTCTCCTGCCAACCGGCTGGACAGATTGAAGCTAAACACTCCCATCTACCTCACAGGGCTGGAGTAAAGGCTCATAGACTGGGAAGGCTGCTCCTCCAACCACAAAAATAAATCCCTGTAGTCTAGTGATGTGGTTCCCTTCTTGGGAACCACACTCTGGTGGCATTCTCTTGGCAGGGATCCACAAGAGAGAGATATCATTGGAAGAGAAAGATTCTCCTCTTACCAACAATACTCCTCCCATTGAAATCAGTGCTTTGGGTGACTGTGAAATGGACCTGAGCACTGATATAGGGTGGTTCTCCTGCCAACCGGCTGGACAGATTGAAGCTAAACACTCCCATCTACCTCACAGGGCTGGAGTAAAGGCTCATAGACTGGGAAGGCTGCTCCTCCAACCACAAAAATAAATCCCTGTAGTCTAGTGATGTGATTCCCTTCTTGGGAACCACACTCTGTTGGCATTCTCTTGGCAGGGATCCACAAGAGATAGGTATCATTGGAAGAGAAAGATTCTCCTCTTACCAACAATACTCCTCCCATTGAAATCAGTGCTTTGGGTGACTGTGAAATGGACCTGAGCACTGATGCAAGTGAAAGTGAAATGAGTTGATCTGTTAATTTCACTTTCACTCTGAAGTTCATGACTTCAGTGCATCATGTATTCTGATTGTCATGGGAAAATGAATAAAAGTGTTGGGCTGCTAGGCAAACTTTTCCCCAGGGGCCAGACCTCAATGGAAACAAGCATTGGCAAAGCCAACATGTTTTGGATTTGCAACCAGGCTTTTGATATTTCAATTCTTGTTTTGTGTTGTCATGGCTTTTGCAAAACGTTATTGATGGGGAAGATGCTGGGTGCTTATAAATATGAAAAAATTGGTTAAAATAAAAATGTTTTTAGGTTTAAAAAAGCACTCATTACCATTGTAATTCCTGGCACTGAAAGGAATTACTTGGTGTGTGAATGTGCTCCTTGTGAAAGGGCCGCATGCTGTAACTCACAGTAAAGCCAGCCAAAAGTTAAATTAAACTGATCCATTGGCCGATGATTAATGCTAGTTTTTTTGTAAACTCGAATGGTCCAGGCTCAATTGTTCTAGTGTTGACTGCCAACCACTTGCAATTGCTATTGCTTTTTTGTAATTTTCAATCAATCAAAATGTTGGGAAACATTAAATACAAACAGCTAGATAGGCTTGCAAAGATAGATATATAGAAAGGTGTTGGACCTGGCCCTTTTTGCAGGTTTATCCTTTGCCTTTTGCCTCCTATTTTTATGACCTGTTTTTGTTGTACCCTTCTTCCCAAATTCTCACTCGCTCCAAAAATTCGAGTTCAGCGGATTTCATCAGCATAAACCTTCCTCCAACAGTGCACAGGAGTACTGGCATTGGAGGGAAACCATCTGACCATCCACGTTATTGAAAAAGGGTAGTTGGGTGGCTATACATATAAAGCAAAGACCAGAGAATGTCATATGAAAGGGTGTGGTTGAAGGAATAGGGTCATGTCTCCACCACTAAGGAGGAAATACAGTCTTTCTTTCCCTGCTGGGGTCCAGATTGTCGGTTTACCTCCAATCTGCCACCAGAAGTGTAGAAACCCACTTTTTATTTCAAAAAGGGGTTGGGCTACCAGCTCTGGCATATGGCCATTCCTTCACTCCAAATAATAAAGCTGCCCCTTTGAGATGCAGATTAAGTGGTTTGCTCATAATATACCCCCAGGTGGGTGGAAAGCCACTTGACACCAGGAAGTTACATTTGGGCAACAAAAGGGAGTAGGGCACCCAACCCTTCTTTTTTGGCATTAATATTATAAGACAAGACTAACTTCAAACTACAAGGACCAGCAGTTAGGATATAAAAGTTCCTGGTTAAAGAGTTTTTAACAGCCTGACAAATGACAAGTGACCTACGGACTGCTAGTACCTTTTTGAACTGTAGGTACTAGTACATATTGAGGATAGCATTAAGAGTGACTTAAAGTATGGGTTGGTCTCCCGCTCTCATTTATGGGGTGATTTAAAATTTAAAGCTGTCAATAGTGCCAAAATGGACGGATTTCTTTAACACAATACCATAAGAATTTTATCGCGATTGGTTCAGAAAACTGCAAGGAGAATTGAGCAGTTTTCTTCAGGCCTCAAAAGAAACAAGAATAGCGTAGAAAAAGTTTTGAAGGAAAAAAGAGCAGGAAGGTACAGCCAGCCCAGATATCATTCAACATTCTAGAGCATTTCAATTTAAGAACATAAGATCATTACTTAAAGAACACCTAGCATAGGCTCCACACTTTCAAGTTATGACACAATAGAGGGCAACTTCTTTCTTTATAAGTTCCTGCATCCAAAGCACTCCCCAAGAACCCCCAAATGCCTGAAAGACAAACTCAAATCCTTAGATCGAAGAGGGCATAGCTTATTATAGAGATACCTTTGTAGGTTCGGAACATTTGCCAATATATACCAATAGTAATTTATCTAAATTCAAACACTACCAATTGACAAGCTGGGCTAAGATCTTGGGGAAGGATGGGCAAGAAAATAGCGACCTTGAGGAAAAACTACAAGGAAGCCTAGTACAAAAGAAGGAAGTTAAAAGGTGTATTGGATGTTGATGCTTGCCGGGTAAGAGGATTTCACTTTGCCTATAGAGGTCTGGGGGAAGTACCTGCTGATGCTGGATGTACAAGATTTTTGGTAAGTATTGATGTCTGCTTTGTGGTAAACTATTAAATCATCACCTCACAGAAAAAATCATTTATTCACAGTACACAGTCACACAAAGGGATGATTTACCCCTACTGATCATCCGGAGCAAAGGCTGGGTTGAAATGGATCCTTGTGCACATCAGATATTTCTTTTGAAGTTACCCCCTCCATCAAAGGCATTTTTGGTTATAAGTACTGGGGCTCTGACCACATCTATTAAGACACTGCATTGGACCCTGCTGGCTGTATATCTGCATAATGCAAGGAGGACTGCTGTGCTGTCAGGGGTTCTGCCATTCTTTCAAACTGATTTGCTGTGTAGGCCTTCTGCCTGCTGAGTGCTTGGCTGTAGGATAGACTGTGTGCTGCTGGCTACCTGCATTTGTACCCCCAAGGGCTTGTTGACTTTCTCCCTGTTCTCTTGAGGTTTTAGGGCCAGCAAAGGCCTCATTAACTGCTTCTCCTGCACTGCTGCAGAGGCCCATTCTGGAAGAACCAGTGATCTGCTCTGCAGAAACAAAAACCACGTGTTCTTGAAAGATAGCTTGGCTTAAGTGTCAGCTGGGTTCAGCACTCTATTTGGATCTCACTGAGGGACAAGCATTTCCCTAGTGACCACTGCAGAGTTCTGACTGATGGGAGCCCATCAAGTCACTACGCTGCAGTCCTGTGGTGACGTGTCGCTGAAGCAACACCTTGTGTCACAGGCTACTTGGATGGACGGAGGCTGCCGTAAATGCTCACTGTGTCCTACGTCGCTGTGCCATACTCAGCCACCACTGTGCTGGTCGACCCAAGATAAGCAGGAGACACTGCTGGCTGAGTGGTCAAGTTGCTGGGCAACTCTGGCCCTCCCTTACCCTTGGAGAGGGGAGACCGCCGAACGATCACTTGTTACCTGACTCAGCGCTGTTCTCCTGCTGACAGTGGCATCATCCTTCTTGGTGAGGCACCAAAGGTACTGTAATGTTAGAGGCACTTCCAGTGCCAGTGTCGCTGACTGCAATGAAGTCACCACAGCCTTGGGGCATTGTTCTGACTCTACAAGGGAGGGGGGTTGAAACCTCTATGGAGGGCCCTAAGAGCATGATAGAGCTACCATTAGAGACAAAACTGCTTGAAGTGACCCCATTTCACAGACATTACTGAAAAAGTTCTAAAAGGAACGCTGGTGCTCCTGTGCCCTATGTTCTCTTACTGATACAATAATTTGCGAGATTACTGCAGTATATGTGATTGCCTCTACAACCCTGCATTACTTACAAAGTACTTATGTGACATGTCATTTGGTCTTGTACTATGCCTAATATAGAAACCTAATATAGAAAACTATTTTTATAACCCAGTGTGGAGTCTCTTCTGTGGTGTATTCATTTTGTTACTGTGAGTATGTGTTGCACAAATGCTTTACACATTGTCCCTGTAGATAAGCCTGCCTCCTCTGCACCAAGCTACTAGAGGGTGAGCACAGATTATATTTGATTTGTATCTGTCTAGAGTCATGGGTTCTGTCTGGCTTGGGTGCCTACCTTAGCCAACCAGAAATCCCATTACTTACAATGGGTTAATATGAAATCTTTTAAGATGATTTACATTTATATTACATGTTAAATATTGGTATTTATTTTTTCAAATAAATAGTCTTAACCTCCCCTATACTTTCCAATAGGGTCATCTTCATCTTGATAGAGATCAGGGTATCAAAAATATGCCCACTACTACAGATAGAGTAATCTCACAGTTACACGCACATACATTCATCATACGCTAGGGCCCATTTCACTAACATACGCTCAAATACTCTACCAGCAATAAACCTGTGGGAAGAAAAACTCCTAAACCACCCTGTATCTATATCTAAGCGATAGGACCTGATTATAGTGGTTGTCCTCAAACATACTCTATAATCTATACAACAATGATCAAAATGTACACAATAATTGACAAGAAAGAATATTCAACACCATGTTTAAAAGTTATATTGCTTTATCTAAAATTGGTCAAAGTAAATCAATCAAAATAAATCATTTCTCATAGTTACCTATTCTAACTAAGTGTCAGAACGGGTCAGGACCAGTCTCTCGGTAAAGTCTCTCAGGACAGAGTCCTCAGCATCGAACCTCAGCAACGCGTGAAGGCGGCCAAAAGAGTGGGGAGAGCCCTCCCTAAACTAACAGTTTTTATAATGAAAAATACAATAGAAACACACATAAAGTTGGCTGAATAAACTGTATCACTGAGCAGAACGAGAAGGAAGAAATGTAACATTGCTACATCTGTAAATCTCCGCTCAGGAAAAGTCTCAAGATGTGAACTACGGAACAGGAACCAAGGAAATAAAACATGTAACACATTTAATCCGATTTCTCCTCGGCCATCGAGCCACAGTTCAGAGTTTCCCTCTAAGGCTCCTTGGTCCTTTGAGAAAGCCAAGGACACTTTCACTTTTCTTGGAGTACACCCAAAGCTGCTGCCGTCCTCATGGAAAATTTCATAGAAGGACCATGGTCAGTTGTCTTCGACCTTTTTCCAGCAGGGGTCTCTCTTGCCACATCACAGAAATATTCACTCGAGGCCAGGCTCTCAAATCAGCCATCATGGATTAGGCCTCCATAGGCCACAATAGACCATCTCAATTTAAAAGAAATAAACACAACGTTACTACAACATAATGATTAAACAGTGTTAACCCCACTAATACCCTTATGTGTATGCATTTATCTAGCTTTGCGACATAAAAAGCATTAATTCAGACAGCGTTTTGTGCTCAAAATAAATAGCACACAGCAACGTTTAAACATGAAAACTTGCACGTTATTGTAAATACATGAACAGCACAAATAAGCTAACCCTCATGTAACTTTCTCTTATGTTAGGACAAACGGGTTGATTAGTAAAACATACTTGCACAAGACAAATAATTAATTGTTAAATATTAATAAATTAATAAAACGCATAGACATGCCAGAGCTTCAAAAGCCCAGAATTTTCTAAAAGAAAACTCTGCTCCAGCAATCCCCCCTTTGGTGATTTTATCACCAAATAAACCCAAAAAAAAAATTTGTGAAAATTTTAGTCCCATTTTAGGAAATCAGAAATGTCTCTTCCCTTTAGACAACATTAAACACTAGTCACTCTTTCATCATCTCTCTTTGTCTCTAAATAAACACTCTCCCTCAATTCTTCTAGTTCAATCTCTTCTGGTTCTCTTTTTGAAAGTTTCGAAATCTTGTTTTTCTTTTCATTTTTCAATTTCTCTTTCCCTCTCCTGTTTTTACAACACACACACACCAATCTTAGTATCAGTAAAGCAACAATTATACAAGACAAAGGAAACAATATTCTACCTATAATAGTACTACCTATCTTTGCAATAAAATCCTTAACAGCTATCATTTTATTAGCTAGTTTAGTCCATAAACTCCCAGTCTCAAGTGGTACTAAATCTTCATGCAAATCAGTAATATTTTTGATATAGACCTTCAGGTCTTTACTTTCGTCAGGAATGTAAGTGCAACAATGTTGAACTTTCAAAATTCCACAAACTCCACCCTCCTTAGCCAAATGAATATCAAGGGCAAGTCGATTTTGCATAGACATGGCACGTACGGCACTTAATTCCGTATTCACCAAAAGAAACCCTCCTGCGGTATTTGTCGATAAGCGATCAACCACTGTGGACAGTTTCCGAATTCCATAAGCATTTAAAGAAATTCCCACCGCTGGAATCAAAACCCCAAAAATATCACCCACAATTTCAGACCAAGTTTCTCTCCTAAAACGTGTTAATAGGTTAATGTCTTCTACATCTTTTACTTTATCCGTGTGAAAAATCTTAGGGAAAACCAGGCCCACATAACATGTGCCATACCAATGGTCAGGCAACTTGTAATAAGCCTTGTTCCCACACACATAGTACACTCCTGGAAAAATCGTATCTTCTCCACCTCTGAAACCCCAACCTGTCGCAATGAAGTATGTATCATGGCACTCACTAGTTCCCACCAAATATGTATCATATTGGGATTTCCTTCTGGTAATGCATAGTTTACCCTTCTGTGGTGCATCTAGAGCCAAAGTTGGACTAGCCCCATTCCTCAACTCCTTTCCCATCTCCATGTCCCAAATTGTCTCACTCACTTCATATTTTCCCCCTTTCTCATGCATGTTCATTCTCCTTTCCTCAACCATATCCAGGAAAGCTTTCTCCTCTCCTTTCAAACTGCAAGTTAAATTATTCTTAAAAATATAATCTAATGTTAGTCCTTTTTCTTCAATAAAAATTTCACCAAAAGTGTTAGCTTCTTTAGCTGGATTCAGCTCTTTGTTCATTGGCAAGTGCCCAAAAATACTATCTCTGTTAGACATCTTATAATCTATTTTCCCTAACAAATAAAAAACACTACTTAAAATACTACAAGAAATACCATATGTAGCTGGTAAATGGTGATAAGTAACACCCTCCGAAACGGATGCAGGTAATTGCATGCAGACATAGCAATCCCTCACTTCCATCGTCTTCACATATTCATATAACAGTTTAGAAAAAACATTACTAGAAAAATTATTAATTGACCTATCCTTGTGTATGTAACTACTACTTTTAATTGGAACTACTTTTTGTGAATTCTTCTCTACATTAGTCCTGTTTTCTGTATCCATTCCAAATTCTACTTTAAAAGTAACTAATAAAATTAAAACACCCCATAGAAGCATTAATAATCCAGTACAACAGCAGCACATTTTGCACCACCTCTTAAAGAAGGCACATCTATTTCTATTTTCCTCTATGTTAGCCATTTTAGTTTAGCTTCTACTACTCCACTACTGTTTGAACTTCTTCAATTCTTCAGCAATTCTTCAGCTTTCAGTTTATCCAAATGATCTCCTCGTTCACTTGATCCAAGTGAATCCTTCTTTCACTCAGTTTGGATACTTGTCATTCTTCACTTCAATTTCTTCAACATCAAACTGTATCAGGTCTCCAACGTCGGAATCCTCAGTACTCGACTCTTCTCCAATGTCAGTCAAGAGTACTTTCAGAATTTCACCAGTATCTTCCTCAACCACTTTTCTCAAGACCACTTCCGGATTATCTCGAGTCACTATTTCTTCTTTTCCTTCTTCAGACAGTGTCACATAAGACCATTCCGGTGATCTGTACTTTTGGTTGGGTCTTTTAACTCTTCTTATTTCTACTGGTTCTTTTGATTTCTTTGATTCTTTTTCTTCAGCTTTCGAAGTTTGGCTTGATACTTCATTCACTTGTTCAGCTGTTGATGAATTTGCTCTTATTACTCTGTATCTCACACTTTTCACTCGGTTGTTCGGCCAACGATCTCCTTTCACAACCTTTTTCGGCCTCAATTCTTTAACACTCTTCTCTCCAATCGAAGTTCTCTTTCTCAGAACTCGACCTTCTGTTTGTTCATCTTCATCATCTGTTTCAAGTGCCTCTTGTTTCCGTTTCCCAGTAGCTTTTCTTTTCTCCACAGATTTTTTCACCACTGTTTGAGACTTCCCTATTTCTGTCCCTCCTCGGGTCTCCGACACGCAATCTTCTTGCTGTCTACTTGTCCCTTCACCTAGCTCCTCATCAATGTTCCCTACACCTCCTCGGGGGTCTTCCGCAATCTGTCCCTTTCTATCTTCTTCTGACCCTGTTTCTTCAAGAATAATCTCAAGTGGTTCCTCAATCTCCTCCTCTTCTGATTCAGGAGTGGGTTCTGTGTGTTTTCTCTTTTCTTTTCTTTTACTCCCACTGCTACTTGAAACTTCAGGCTCTGTAACAGAATTTGATTTTCCCTCTGATACTCGCAGTGAATCTCTTGAAGCTCTCTCTGCTTCTTTTCTCACTGATTCCGTATCTTCAGGATCTTCACCATCACTGGAATCTGACTCTTCATAATACTCTTCACCAGTTCCCTCTCTCGGGCTTGGAACTCTCAGAGTATGACTCGCATGTACCCAGTGCTTCACTCCAGCACACTTTACTGCAGTCGTTGTAGTCAGAATAACTTGTCTCGGCCTTCCCCACCTTGGAATCAAGCAATTTCTTCTTCTGTGCACCTTAATCCTTACCCAGTCACCTGGACTCAGATCATGGGCTTGCTTCTTCTCAAGTGTGGTAGCTTCTTCTCCAATCTGGTGAAACACAGAATGAACTGCGTCAGCCAGGCCTTTACAGTAATCCAAAATCATGTCATCAGTTATTGACACCAACTTATTCACAGGCACGAATGCATGGCGCATAGCACGTCCCATAATTATTTCATGCTGGCTCAAACCAGTAGTTCTATCTGGAGTAGATCTCATTGTCATCAGAACAAGAGGTAATACATCTGGCCATTTCATGCCAGTGGCTAAACACATTTTTCCAATCCTATTCTTGATTGTGCCATTGATCTGCTCAACCACACCAGAAGCCTCTGGTCGGTATGCACAATGTAACTTCTGCTGTATTTTCAATGCTTCACAAATTAAACCAATGAGTTCATTTTGAAAGTGTCTACCTCTGTCAGACTCAACTGTAACTGGAAACCCGTACCTAGGAATCAATTCCCTCAACAGTAATTTTGCCACTGTTAATCCATCATTTCTTCTAGTCGGATAAGCTTCCACCCACCTTGAAAACAAACAGACTACCACTAGAACATACCTCAGTCTGTTCACTTGGGGCATTTCAATGAAATCAATCTGCATTCTCGTAAAAGGACCTCCTTCTCTGCCAATTGTCCCTAGACTCACCACTGTCTTTTTCCCTGTGTTAAATTGCTGACAAATCAAACACCTTTGACAGATGCTCTCCGCAATTGTCCTAAACTTTGCATTGTACCAGGTTTGTTTAAAGGACCTTACCATCGCGTCCCTCCCCAGATGTCCCTGGCCATGATACATCCTTGCCATTGACGACAAAATTGAGTTAGGCATTACTGGTCTGCCATCTCTGTAGACCCAAACATGGTCTGTTTCTCTTGGAGCACATCCTGCTTTAACCCAATCTTGTTTCTCTTCCTCTCCTGCCTCATCTTGTAACTGCTTTACTTCATCCCACGTTTCTAGGACATTAGTAAACATCACAGAAAGGAAAGACATTTCTTCCATCCTACCCCTGTTAATTGATTGGTTTGTTTTAGCGCAATACTGCGCCACATCGTTGGCATACCTGTTACCAACAGTGATAAAATCATCCCCTGAACCATGTGCGGCACATTTTACAACCGCTAACTCCTTAGGCAGCTGTATCGCCTCAAGCAATTTTCCAATCAACTCAGCATTCTTTATCGGAGTTCCACCCGATGTCAAGAAACCTCTTTGTAGCCACAGTTGGCCAAAGTCATGCACCACTCCAAATCCATACTGACTATCAGTCAACACGGTTGTTCTCAAGTCTTTCCCAATCTCACAAGCTTTTGTCAATGCCACTAATTCAGCAACTTGTGCAGATTTCACTCCTTTCAATGGTGATGCTTCCATGACTTCTGAAACTTTGCACACTGCATATGCTGCACATAGCACACCATTATCATTTCTCAGGCACGATCCATCCACAAACAACACATGGTCATTCTCAGGTAAGGGAATATCCCTTATGTCTGGTCTCGGTTTTGTACAGTACTCAAGCACATCCAAACAATCATGATCATCTTCCATCTTTATACCCACATTTTCAATATCCGGCAAGAGTGTCGCTGGATTCACATTCACACATCTCTCAAGAGTCACATTTGATGCTCCCAAAATCACTTTTTCGTATTTAGTCAGCCGACTATGTGACATATGCTGAGTTCTGCTTCTTGTCAAAAGAATTGCCACATTGTGAGGTACGAATACCCTTACAGGATACCCCATTATGATTCCCTCACTCTGTTCCAGGCTTCTGCATGTTGCAGCTACAGCTTTCAAACAACCTGGTAACCCTACGGCTACAGTGTCAAGTGTCGATGAGAAGTATGCAATAGGCCTTCTCAATTGCCCATGTTTCTGGATTAACACTGAAAGTGCACATCCATTTCTTTCACTGCAGTACAATTCAAATTCTTTTTCATAGTCAGGCATACCCAAAGCTGGAGCCTCACACATTTTAGTTTTGAGCTCTTCAAATGCTGCCAATTGTTCTGCATCCAGATCTAACGGATCTGTAATTTCACTTTTTGTCAATTTAATCAATGGCTTTGCTATCAGGGAAAAATTAATTATCCACTGACGACAATATCCCACCATACCCAGGAACATTCTCACTTCTCTCTGGGTCTTTGGAGCTTTCATTTCTCTGATTATTCTGATCCTATCAGTAGTCACTTTTCTCAGACCTTTTTCAATATTATGTCCAAGATAATGCACCTCTTTCTTGCAAAATTGCAATTTGGCTGGAGATACCTTTAACCCTCCATCTGCCAGATGATTCAGTAAAGCTATGGTATCCACTTCACAAGCTTCACGTGTCTTTGATGCCACAAGTAGGTCATCAATGTACTGTACTAGCACTGAGCTCTCAGGCATGATCAAACTTTCCAACGATTTCTTCAATAACTGATTGAATATCGAAGGACTCTCCGTATACCCCTGTGGGATACGACACCATGCTAATATACGCTGGCCAAACCTAAATGCAAAAATCGGCTGGCTGTCATGATGCAATGGAATTTAAAAGAACGCATGACACAAATCAATCACTGTATACCAGTCAGCATCATGTGGAATTTGATACAGAATCACTGATGGATTTGGCACAATGGGACAACATGCCACCACAATTTGATTAACTTTTCTCAGATCCTGTACGATCCTAAATTTGCCATTGGGCTTTTTCAGTCCCATTATCGGTGAATTACACGGACTACTCAGTAGTTCTCTCAGAACTCCCTGCTGAATCATTTTCTCAATTATAGGAGTTATCCCTTCAATTATTTCTGGTGTCATTTTGTACTGAGGAATGTTAGGATATGTAATTCCCTCTTTCACTGCAATTTTCACTGGATCTACATTATTCATCAATCCCACATCCTCTCCTGTAAAATCCCAAACTGCTCTTTTCACTGTGTCTCTCAGCACTTGAGGCAAATCTTCCGGATTGAACACTGGAAATACACCAATTAACTCATTTTCTCTATTTTCTAGAGTCATTCGGTAGAAAACATCATCATCTGGTGTCTCAAAAGCTATTCCATCTGGTGTACAAAAAATTGTGCAATTCATTTTACACAATAAGTCCCTACCTAACAGGTTCACTGGACTCGTGTCACAGACAATAAATCTGTGCATGTCTGAAAATTTCCCTATCTGTACCCTTACTGGTTCAGTAAGACATGTTCTGATCTGTGTATTGGCTACACCAACTACTTGGATTGCTTCATCCGAGAGAGGAAGATTTTTAACATCTGTTGACCTGACAATTGATCTTGTCGCACCAGTGTCTACCAAAAAAGTAACACCCTCCTCATTTATTTTCCCATCCACAAATGGTCCTGCCTGGTCTATTTCTAGAGTTGCACCAAGTATGCACTCTTCTTCCTCTCCTCGGCACCGTCAATAATCACCCTCAGACTCACTCCCTTCACTCTTTAACAAGTACTGCTGTACTTTGTTAGTACGTCTCGGTTTGTTTACCTGCTCATCATTGAAGAATCCTGAGTCCTGATTGTACTTTTGTAAACCCTCTATTCTGCGGTAAGGGCGGTTTTGGCTCTTGACTCTGCTGTCTCACAACTTTCTGCTGTTGTTGCTGCTGGTTATTCCCATCATTCTGCACCTGTTGATTTAAGGATTTACCCTCATTATTCACTAATGGTGGATTAGGACATTCAGATCTCCAATGTCCCAGCTGGCCACAGTTGTGACAAGGGAACTTCTTTTTGGCTTCCTCAAGACTTCCCCTTCCTTTTCCTGCAAATCTCGGTCTATTTCCTCCATTATTTCCTGAATTATTTGCCTGTTCCACCAACTGTGCTTCCTGTCTTTCTGCAACTTTCACTTGTGCCCACATCGCTTTCTCTTTCAGCTTTCTTTGTTTTGCTTCAATTTCATCACTAAAGTATTTTGCATGTCTCAGAATCTCATCTACTTTTTTACTCTGCCAATCCACTGTGTGTTCACGAATTCTCTCACCAATTTCAGGTCTAAGACCATATACAAATCTGTATACAAAATGACTCAAATCCTTGTCACCCAGGTGTTCATCTCCACTGAATTGTTTAAAAGCCAGTATCAGCCTTTCGTAATAAGCATGAACTGATTATTTTGCTTCCTGTTGTGTTCGATCTATCTTAACCCAGTCTGTCTCTTTTGGAGGAACTTTACTCTTCAGGTATACCATCACCTGATCATACTTCCTCATCACTTCTGGATCTGGTGCCCCTGTTCTTGAATCTCTTGGATATTCCTCAGTAGGCCAACTCACAACTATTTTACACTCAGTCCACAAGTCTGCTGGAACAATTATATCAAACAGACTATTCAGGTCAACCCACAGCACTTTTGATAATTTCACAAACCTATCTACCTGCCTATACCACTCGACGGGCTTTTCTCTCAATCGAGGGAAATCATTCGTAAATGATAAAATATCCTGTCTAGTCCATGGAACATGTACATATCCTCCTCCAGGTATTTCTCTCATGGGATAATTCTCCACTGGTTTCTCTTTTTCTCTCACTGGAAATGCTGAATAAGTTGTTCTATCCTCAGATTCCTCTCTTTTCTTATACCACCTATCCTTCCACTTTTCTACATCACCCCATCTTCGCAATAATGCCACCATTTCTTTAATCTGTCCTGTTCTACCAGAAGTATTCAAATTTTCTATGTCCTTTTCTGTGAAATCCATCCTGTACGTTTTCTGCAAAGCCTTTACTCTATCAATATCAACTCCTTGCTCATTTGCTATTGCTCTTAGTCTATCATGAGTATTTCTTGCTCTCCATGTTATGCTCTTGCACATAAACATTAGTTCACCATCATGATGACTCTTCAGGATTTCTGTTGGAACTGTTCCTGTCACAAGCTCTTCTAATTCTATACGTAATTTAACCACATCAATAACTTGTGAATCCTTGTCCTTTTTCTGAAGAACCTTCATCCAATCATTCAAATCATCAACTGTTATTTCAGCAGTTTTTCTCACTGGAACCACTTTTTTCTGCGGTTCTAAAATTGGCATCCCTGAACAACTAGGTTCACTAACATCCAATAGTTCACTACATGTGTCATGTCTGGTTTGTCTCAGGTCACTTCTCCCTGTTCTTTTATCTGAATCTCCTGAAGGACCAACTGAATTTGTCGATTCATTTGCAATATATGGAATTACCAGTCCTTTCTCACCTGCTCTCTGTTTATCAAACACAGGCATAACTGGACCTATTGTTACAGGCACTGTAACAGCTTCCAGATTCTTCGTTAACTCCCTAATTTTCTCAGTCAGTTCTGTTGTCGTCTTTGCTAATTTTCTAGCATTTTCCTCACTACCTCGATTCTCTCTCTCCCTGAAAGAACTACTACCTCTTGATTCAGGTGTCATTTTTTCTTTCTCAACTGTATCTCTTATCGGAGAAACAACTGGTGTACTCTCATCTGGTTCTGTTCTATATGGAGGTGGTCTCTTGTAAATCAAGTCATTTAAGACCTCATCCTCATATTCTCCATACCTTCTCATATCTGACTCAGAAGCTCTTTCTGTCGAAGGAGCAGAAGCTTCAACTGTTCTCATTGGATATAATCCCTCTGACATACTAGCATCTCGCCATCTTTTCATTCGATCATGATGTGTTTCACGATCATGTCTCCTCCCAAACATGTACCTATAATACCCTCCAGACCTTTGCTTTTCTCGGTCATGAACTTCCTCTTCCCATTCCACTAAAGCCTCGAACTGTGTAGGTCTCGGCTTCGGGTCTAAGCATAACATCTTTTCTCGTAAGTTTCTCAACACGGCCAAATTAAATGAACCATGTTCTGGAAATGCTAGAACACCATCTTCTTTAGTATACTTAACCCAATTCTGCAACCATATACAGGTATGTAATCCATATTTCGCAGCCATGAAGGATGCAGGTGTTTTCGCTGGAGGTAACAACTCACCCTCTCTTGTTTTAACCTCTTTATCTTTGCTAAACCACTTTTTAACTTTTCCAAAGAAGGTCTTTTTCTTTTTCTCTTCTTGGTAATACATTTTAGCAAGCTTATCAAACTCTCTACTCTCTCCGTATTATAAATATACAATACGAGTTTCTCAACCAATAGCAGCGCGACTTACACTAACGCACCAATCCTGGAGCGTCTACGTCACTAAACAGCCCTTCCAATCCCTGCGCGACTCACACTAACACACCAATCCTAGCGCGAACCCTATTCTGATTCACTATCCAATCAGTGCGCGGACCTTTTGACGTCAACAGTCGCTGCAGTCTCTGTCTCCTGTCTCTGTCACTCGTCTACCCCTCCTTTACAAAAACTCTCAGTAGACTTTATGTGTCAAAACTTCTACAAAATCTATTAGTTACAACATAAAAGCATCTCCATTGTCTGCTTCGCTAACCACAGAATAGTAAAAGAGAGTCTATTTCTCAAGAATCAACAACTTTCATACATCGCATAACTGTTTCCTCTAGGACTTATCCAAAGAGTCTTACAGTCAATAAATGTATATGCATTCACGCACATTCACACGAGAAAAATATAGTACATGCACACAGAATCCTGCTTCCCGAGAACAGCACAACCTGTCTCTGTACAGAATTATAACTCAACAACTAAGCAGCTTACCTCTGCCCAGTTCCTCAAACAAGCTCAGAGAATACCTATTACTCCTCCCGCGATAAGCTTTAACGGAAATCCTTACGGATCCCTGGGACTTAAGACCAGAGTTTCACAGATAACCTTCACTACGATACACACTCCTTACATACCAGAAATATCTAATAGTAACATACGACGATGTCACTGATTCCGAACCCAGACAATGTGAACGCGCAACTTCAATTGTCACACGTAATTCCTTACAATCCCGTCTTTCCCGAGAGCAGCATATACACCTTCTCTGCCCTACTACGGAAATGCTTCCACAGCTTCCAAGTTCCAGAAGCACTACATATAACTCAACATTACGACTCCAACATATAGTATTAGTACATATACCAACAACATCAAAATAAATCAATAATCAATAAGCTAATTTACAAGCAATCTTATCTTATCAGATCAAGACAACCATCTACAACCATCCTCTGCTACCAGAGAAATTGATAGAGATCAGGGTATCAAAAATATGCCCACTACTACAGATAGAGTAATCTCACAGTTACACGCACATACATTCATCATACGCTAGGGCCCATTTCACTAACATACGCTCAAATACTCTACCAGCAATAAACCTGTGGGAAGAAAAACTCCTAAACCACCCTGTATCTATATCTAAGCGATAGGACCTGATTATAGTGGTTGTCCTCAAACATACTCTATAATCTATACAACAATGATCAAAATGTACACAATAATTGACAAGAAAGAATATTCAACACCATGTTTAAAAGTTATATTGCTTTATCTAAAATTGGTCAAAGTAAATCAATCAAAATAAATCATTTCTCATAGTTACCTATTCTAACTAAGTGTCAGAACGGGTCAGGACCAGTCTCTCGGTAAAGTCTCTCAGGACAGAGTCCTCAGCATCGAACCTCAGCAACGCGTGAAGGCGGCCAAAAGAGTGGGGAGAGCCCTCCCTAAACTAACAGTTTTTATAATGAAAAATACAATAGAAACACACATAAAGTTGGCTGAATAAACTGTATCACTGAGCAGAACGAGAAGGAAGAAATGTAACATTGCTACATCTGTAAATCTCCGCTCAGGAAAAGTCTCAAGGTGTGAACTACGGAACAGGAACCAAGGAAATAAAACATGTAACACATTTAATCCGATTTCTCCTCGGCCATCGAGCCACAGTTCAGAGTTTCCCTCTAAGGCTCCTTTGTCCTTTGAGAAAGCCAAGGACACTTTCACTTTTCTTGGAGTACACCCAAAGCTGCTGCCGTCCTCATGGAAAATTTCATAGAAGGACCATGGTCAGTTGTCTTCGACCTTTTTCCAGCAGGGGTCTCTCTTGCCACATCACAGAAATATTCACTCGAGGCCAGGCTCTCAAATCAGCCATCATGGATTAGGCCTCCATAGGCCACAATAGACCATCTCAATTTAAAAGAAATAAACACAACGTTACTACAACATAATGATTAAACAGTGTTAACCCCACTAATACCCTTATGTGTATGCATTTATCTAGCTTTGCGACATAAAAAGCATTAATTCAGACAGCGTTTTGTGCTCAAAATAAATAGCACACAGCAACGTTTAAACATGAAAACTTGCACGTTATTGTAAATACATGAACAGCACAAATAAGCTAACCCTCATGTAACTTTCTCTTATGTTAGGACAAACGGGTTGATTAGTAAAACATACTTGCACAAGACAAATAATTAATTGTTAAATATTAATAAATTAATAAAACGCATAGACATGCCAGAGCTTCAAAAGCCCAGAATTTTCTAAAAGAAAACTCTGCTCCAGCAATCTCTATGGCAGAGCTCTACCGCCCTGGTGGCAGACATGTCCACCAACTAGAAAGAATTCAGAATATGCTTGTAATGTTACCTGAAGTTACTTTATGGTTGCACTTTTAATTGTTGGCGGCCCCAACCCATTATTGGAGGGCATATAGACATATAACTCTGCACCTAAATATCAATATGCACTTTGAAATGGTGAGTAGTAAAACAGTGAAGTGTTACACAGTATATTTCTGACTCAAATGGCGAATAGCAAAAAAAGGCGCAGAGTTACACCTAGGTGCACTAGTAAATATACATCTGAGTAAATCTACACATGTATATTCACTCTAGTGGCAAGTCAAATGATAATAAATATACCAGTCATTGCAAGAGGCACTAATGTTTGTAATTGCAAACCAGAAAAAATACATAATGCAAATAATATAAGTCTCTAACACTCTTAAACAAAGAAACAAAAATATTTACAAAAACACACATTAATCAAACAAGCTTGTTAACAGGCCAGGAACTAGAGAAAAACATATCTTATGCCTTGTATTGATTTTGCCTCTTGTCAACCCAGACATCTCCCCACCACCTTGGTGGGCATAGAATATTTAGATTTTGTGCATCTGTTTAAATGCTCAAATACAACTATACAGTTAAATATTATGCTGCCAGCTCTGATTTAGAATAAACGATGGACCACTTATTATTACCTTCTTTCGCCCATGCTTTTCTCCATATTTATTTGTGTCAATGCACAACTAGAATGGTTTCAGCTAGGCCCTACTTGTATGAGATTTAAGCTGCATGCAGAGCATTCATTGATGTTGCAATGCAATGACAGAGTATATAATCAGGTTGTAACCACACTTTTTAGATGTGGTCACTTCTTAGGATAAAACAATAATATGTAAAACAACACAGATACACTGATATGGAATCTCCTCATTTTATCAGCTTTAGCCAAAAGAGAGAGTAAGCTATCAAAGGATTACGATGCTGCAAAATTAGATTTTTTTTCTTTTTCTATTTTGAAGAAATATGAGGAGTTAATGAGGTGAATATAGTCATTCCACAGTTTTTGTTGCTTTTGTTTCTGCATCTACCTGCTTAAAGTCCAGCTATTTTTTAAACATGGTGCTAGACGATTTTATCTGCAGACTGAGCCTGCACATATTTCAAGTATTTAAAAGCTTTGAGTAAGTCCCCAAAAGCTAGGTTTTCAGCCTTACCATACAAAGTATGATATTCTTTTTTCAAAATAAATAAAGAAATAAATAACCTAGCTACATTTTTTCCATGTTTTAGTGAAGAGCTGCTATGATATGCAGAGGTATCTGCACTATACTAAGCTTATGTTGTTTTCTGTAATGTTGAATAATCCTAACTTTACTTCAGCTCAGATTCACACAAGAGCTCTAATGCAGATGACGATTATGTATACAGTGATGGTTGCCACTGTATAGCTATAGTTAGGACCTAATTACGAATTGATTTTTTGTTTTGCTAATAACTTTAGCACACTTTGATGTAGCTTTCTAATCCTTCCCCAAAAATGTTCTTCCACACTGAAATTCACAAGTTGTAGTTAAATGAAGTAGCTATAATTTGGACCTTCACGTGCACTGCTTACTGCCTCACATATTACTACACATAATACATCACTCATGACATGTTCTATGATATAATTCATAACATCATTGATGACACCAGAAATAGAATCATTAATGACATCACCATGCATCGCGAGTGCAGAAGTTATGGTTACTTCATTCAAATCTAAGAGCCAGATTCCGATCTCGTTCAGAACGCATCCCGACTGAATCAGTTCCGGAATGCTTTCCGGACGACTCGGATCGGGAGAGTCTGACCGACCGAGTATGATGCATCCGAATGCTTCCAGATACGAATCAGTTGGGCTTCCTTTGACTTCAATGGGAGTCTGTGTTCCGAACGAGAACACAGTCTCCCATTAAAGAGATGAGTGGCTAAGGGAAAATCGTGCACCCTATGGTGCCTGCCACGTTGTGCATGTTTGAAAAGGGGGATCCATTGGCTATCCCCACGGGCCCTATTCAGAAGGCCCCGGGTGAATAGGGGCCTGCTACTAGCCACCAAAAACAGATTCTGGAAGCCGATTTGTTCTGGAGAAACCGATTCAGATCGGCTGTAGAATCATTCATCGTACTCGCTCGTTCGAAAACCGAGTCCATAGAGCTGTGAGATTCAGCTCCAAAAGATGCGAGCTGTCCGAATGCCTTTCAGAACTGATTCGGACAGCCCTACCAGTTTCCAGGCATCATACTTGGTCGTTCGGAAGTGTGTCCGATTCGGTCAGGAAACAAGTGCTCTGGATCGGAGCCCTTCCGAATGATATCGGAATTGACCCTCAAGTGATGAATTTCAGGTTTTTTGTTTAAACTCTTATGTTTTAGCTTCCATTTTCACCTAGATATAAGCATAAACTGCCCTCAGAACTGTCTTTAGATGGCATAGCACTGGCCTTTGACGTCTCTTGCCCAGGGTCTTTCCTCTCTCTGGAAACCAGTCTACACAGCATTTGCCATAATCTATCATCAGCAGTGGGCATTAATAATCGGCGCTCACAATCATGTCTATGTTATGTTATTGTAATTTGTATAGCGCGCGATTACCAAATAGGTGTCTTGGCGCTGTCCATTACTCCCTAGACCAAAAAAACGGAATTATTTAACAAACAACCAAGTCTTCAGCGCTTTCCTAAATTGAAGTAAGTTTTCCATGCATCGCAAGTGAAGTGGCAAACCGTTCCACAGCTTGGCTGCACCGTATGAAAAGCTGCGGCCTCCCCAACTAGCTTTTCTTATAAGAGGGACCGTAATCAGACTGGCATGAGAAGAACGGAGAGGTCAGGCCGGGACATACCTTTTGAAACTCTTGATAAGGAAGTCTGGGCCTACTCCGTGTAGGGCCTTAAAGACCAGACAAAGGGACTTAAACTGGACCCTACACTTAATAGGAAGCCAGTGTAGGTCTCGAATGGCCTTTGATATGGGAGAGAATTTGGGGAGGCCAGTTAAGAGTCTAGCAGTGGCATTCTGCAGAAGCTGTAATCTATGTAACAGGCCTTCCTGAATGTTGAGGTATAGACTGTTGCAGTAGTCCAATCTAGATGTTATCAGGGCCACTACAACAGTCTGTCGATGCTCCTGAGGAAGAAGGAACACAATCTTTTTCAACATTCTCAGGATGTAGCCGGTTTTAGACGCTACCACCTTCACCTGAAGTGCCATGGATAGCTTGGCGTCCACTACCATCCCAAGATTCTTTACTTTATTTACCGGAGTGGGAAGGTCCCCCAGTTCCTGCGGCCACCATGCTGGAGTCCAGAAACTAGGGTTGTTACCAAATAACACAACCTCGGTTTTGTTGGAATTTAACCTGAGGCATTACTTGCCATCCATTGAGCCACTTCGGACATACAGGACTGAAAGTTCTTGTCCATCCCTAGTTCGTGGCCGGGTAGCAGAGAGATGACAATTTGCGTATCATCCGCATAGGAGGTAACGCTAAAACCGTGGTTTCTGATAATGGGCGCAAGGGAGGAGATGTAAATGTTGAAGAGTGTGGGAAGCGAAAAAGGTCGGGAAGAAAAGTTTTCTAAGGATACTATTTGGCTCCGATCAGAAAGAAAGGAGTTTAGTAGGTCCCATGCCTTTTGCTGAATTCCACTTTTCCTAAGTTGGTCCATCAACAAACCGTGATGGACCGTGTCGAAAGCAGCAGATAGATCCAGAAGGATCAAGGCTGCTCTGCCTCCCTGATCCACCGTGGACCTGATCTGATCCGTAGCCGCGATCAGAGCGGATTCGGTGCTGTGTCCTTCCCGAAATCCGTGCTGAGAAGGATCCAATATTGAGGTGTTCCTCACAAAGGCTGTGAGTTGTTGGTTTAACGCCCTTTCAATTAGTTTAGCCGGAAATGGGAGACGAGAGATAGGCCGGAAATTATTTGGATCAGAGGAATCCAAACTAGGTTTTTTCAACAGGGGGAGGATGGAAGCCTTTTTCCAGACTGATGGAAATATCCCTCCATCAAACATGCCGTTGAAGATTAAAGTGAGGTGGATGGCAATCGGTACTGGCACCAGTTTGATGATTTTCAGAGGGCAGGGGTTCAATGGGGACCCGGAGTTAACTTTGGCTATTAGCTCCAAGGTATCCTGAAGAGTGAGATGCCTAAACTCCTTAAGGATAACTGGTGGTGGAATTCCACAGGTCTCAGTCTCGCCCTCCTGAACCCTTGCAGTTGGGTCACTGAGACTAGTGAAGATAGTGTTAACTTTAGTCAGAAAAAATTATGCTATTTTTCACAAAGCTCTGTACTAGCCGGCACAGAGGCCGGTTTTACTGAGGAAAGCTTATTAATGGTGGAGAAAATCTCTTTTGTAGCATTTTTTGCCGCTAAAATTCGGGAGGCATAGTGCTTTTGCTTGGCTTCCCGTAGCATACGTTTATATGTGGCCAAGCTTGCCAAATATAACAGTTTTTCTTCATCCATGTATGCCTTCCTCCAATTGCGTTCTAATCTCTTACATATGCTTTTTTGAGATTTTAATTCACTCGTATACCATGGGGCTGATGGCACAGTTCTATTAAAAACCGCTAGTTTGGGTGGAACCAGATTTACGCAGGCCTGGGCAAGCCAGTTCGTGTATGACAAGGCCGCCTCCTCCATGTTGCTGGAAATGGGTGTAAGCGAGGTGGCAAGTACCATAGATAAGGTCTCGGCTTCCACCCTGTTCCAAGCTCTGACTGCTTTGGACACTGTTTGGTGTCGTCTATTGGCTAAATGGGGTGTGGGTGTGATGTTAAACCGGACTCCCACATGGTCTGACCAGGCCAGAGGTATCAAAGCTGCGAAAGCTAATTCCGAAATGTTGGAAAAAATCCCATCGAGGGTATGACCAGCCTGGTGGGATGGACCTGTTACATGTTGTAACAACTCTGCAGTTTCCATAATATTAAGAAGTCTTGCTGTATCTGGATCCTCTGGCCGCTCAAGGTAAAGTCCCCTAATATGGTATACGAGTTCCCCAGCAAGGCCTCATCTAAAAGGGTACCCAGGTAGGGAAAGAAGGGCAGCTTAGCACCCGGGGGTCTATAGATGAGGGAACCTTTAAAGGAAAAATGACTCGTTAATCTCAGGTTGAAAGCAAGTGCTTCGCATGCGGGCAATTATAGTGCTTTAAAAGTTCCCTGCACTGAGCTATGATATAAAATGGCTACGCCTCCACCCCTCTTGTTAGATCTATGAAGAACCTCGTAATAATAACCCGGGGGTGTTGCTTGAACTAAGTCTGGACCGGATGCCTCGTCCGTCCAGGTCTCTGTAATAAATGCCACTTTAATATCTAACTCCAGCAGTAATTGAGAGCATTCGGTGCTGTGTTTTACCAGAGATCTGACGTTAATTAATATACAGGGAAAAGCCTCTGAAACCCTATTAGTTCAGGGATCATCATTAGTCCTGGGTTTGATGTATTCGGGGCATATCAAAGGTAGAGGCAAAGAGCAATTGGGGCAGGGGCCGGGGGACCGAGCGTGTTGAATCTCTGCCGGTACGCGAGAGCAGTCGGCGTTACTCGCCATCGAATTTAACCCCATCAAGGAGGCTCTAGAGTAGATGATATGTTTCTGGTCGCCTGACTGAAAATGGCCAGGGGGTAGTGCGCTGAGCGCGACCTGGGCACGGACGGGCACAGACGGGCTTGCCTTAGGCGCGCCTTCGGCGCGCCAGCGGCGCGGTCGCGCCAGTGCCCCTGATATAGCTATGCTAAAACAACTAGACTGCCTAAACCGCCCCTGCCTATCCAAGATGGCCACCGTTTCCAGAAGCCCGATCCACAGGTGGAGCCTGCTCGGGTCCGGAAAGCGCCAGAAAGGCAGTGGAAGCAAGGTAAGTGAAAGCTGCAGGCACTGCTGTTTTTACGAGTAAATTCAGATTTTAAAAACAGTGTGCAAATATGCGAGCAGCAAAACACGTGCAAAATGCGGGGTTTAAAACCAACTTAAAAGCAGTGTAATAACTCGCCTCCAGCAGTGATATCGGTTCAGGATTGCCAGATAAAGAAACGCTAAGTCTCCTACTCCCGGCTCAAGCCTCAGGAGTGTATGGACAGTGCGCGGTCGCGCCAGTGCCCCTAATATAGCTATGCTAAAACAACTAGACCGCCTAAACCGCCCCTGCCTATCCAAGATGGCCGCCGTTTCCAGAAGCCCGATCCACAGGTGGAGCCTGATCGGGTCCGGAAAGCGCCAGAAAGGCAGTGGAAGCCAGGTAAGTGAAAGCGGCAGGCGCTGCTGTTGTTACGAGTAAATTCAGATTTTAAAAACAGTGTGCAAATATGCGAGCAGCAAAACACGTGCAAAATGCGGGGTTTAAAACCAACTTAAAAGCAGTGTAATAACTCGCCTCCAGCAGTGATATCGGTTCAGGATTGCCAGATAAAGAAACGCTAATTCTCCTACTCCCGGCTCAAGCCTCAGGAGTGTATGGACAGTGCGCGGTCGGGCCAGTGCCCCGATATACCTATGTTAAAACAACTAGACCGCCTAAACCGCCCCTGCCTATCCAAGATGTCTAAAGCTAACAAATGAGATTAGGGAGGACACATTATGATTCCATCAATTGGTGCCAGGGTCTTCGACCACCTTCACTGCCATCAGCCAAACCGTCCATAGGGCATAAGGGCCATAGGTCCAAAGGGGAGAAAGAAGGCATCCGTATGCCCCCATCTTCTAATACTACCAATAATGGTGTCAGAAACCAACTTGTAGAATCCATAACTAACAAAATCTCTACAGTTGCCCAAGTAATTTGAACCAATGATCCAGGAATCCCTCCCCCCTCATGCAGCACTGCCCACAAGTGTCCTTTAGCAACAAATTCATCAATAAATTCAACAACTAATATTGCGTCAAAGGTCAGACAAGACAGCATCAAAGACCAGGAGTTGGGCAACCTCTCGGATCGATTTGTAGCTTCTATTGAGGCCCAAATAAATTACACGCTTAGTCAAACCCCTATCTTGAGACAGAAGGTGAGCAAGAACACCTCAGACTCAGATTTGGTCTCTCTAAAGATACCAATGCTGATGACATAAGTACCTTGCAGGATACAATAGTCTGGGCTTTTCTCTGGCAATCTAGCAAAATGGCGAGGCAGATTGACTTGCTCGAGCAACTTGCACCTGGCAGACTTAGAGAACAAATTAACCAGACTGGAAATTAAATTAAGTGCTCTAGTAAAGGTTACATTTTTGTCCATGTTCCCTTATTATCAGAAAGCTAAGCTCCATTCCAGATGTGTTGGGTGCACTGGTGAAGGCTACAAGGCCAATACTGTAATATTAGATGCATCAACTCGGAAAATAGGCTATGCTCCAAATGAGCTGATAAGTGCAATGAAGGTGAGTAAGGAGGCCCTTGAAGACCCTCTAAAGGTGGTTTCTGCAGGAGGGGTAAGGTGGTTTCTGCAGGAGGGCTCAAGCTCGCACTAACGCAGCCTGAACCAAACTGAATAGAGCCAGGTGCAGGTACTGATATACAATCAGGGGAGGCATTTGATGGCCAGCAGTCCCCTAGCCACAGGGTGCAAAGATCCGGCCCTTCAAAGCTCAAGTCCAGCTGCCATCCCTGCCATGGCAAGTCTCTTAAGGAGGACAAAAAAATAAAATAAAAAAGCAAACAAACAACAAACGTCTATTAAAAAGAGCAACGTTGAAACCATCTTTTTTGCAACTCCATCAATTTGGATCCAATATTTGGGCAAGCAAGTAAGGTTAAGCCTTGGAAGACATCATCCAAAGTCTTGAGATCATCCAGCTGGTTAGGCACCAATGCAGCAACCCACACAGGCCAACCTATCCATAAAAATGGCTCACAGGACCTTGAAGTGTTTAAAATGAAAGTACACTAGCTTGGACGCCTCATAAGGCCCAGATTCATCCCAGGGCCACATATCAGGAACCACACCTTAGGATCCCTCTAAGGGAGCAATACCCCTGGAAACCCATAAAGCGGCCAGTGAGGGAATATTATCTGGGGTTTGGAGTCTCACTCCAGTGATTTAATGTAGCAATTCAGGATTCAGCCACTTGTAACAAAAGGTGAACTGTGGACAACTGCACAATTGCAACACAGCAGAGTATGTGAGGGATCATTGGGATCTCCCACTAACTAGCCTGAGCCTTTACAACCTGCCTAACTGGTCCACTGGGAAGTGGTTGGCAGCAACCTCCTGAAATAGTCTTTATACTCTTAACCATAGGAACCTGCTGAGATTGTGCAGTCACATCCCTGCTCTCCAGCACATTCCATCAGAGGATTTGTGTAATGGGTGAAATTTGACCCACCATTCTTAAACTCCCCAAGGGAAGTCATGAGAACAGCATGGAAGAGTGTGCCCCTGAGAGAAAGAGTGTGGGGAGAAGAAATACCTTAGCAGATTGGGTGATAGACTTGCATAAACCTAGTCCTCCAAAATACCCGTACGTTTTACTGAACCCACCCACATAGCAGACAAAACAAAGCACCCTTAAGGGCACTTCAGAGGGAAACAGAAGCTGGCAAATAGAGGACATCAAAGGCTCAAGACCGTTAACGATTGTCCACATGCTTAATTAGAAAAAGGTGCAATTTGCCCCTAAAAGAGGCCTTCATAAGGAGGTTGGGCGGGAGAAGAACCAAACACGCAGAACATTAGGCCACATATCTTATCCCTGACTGGGGTCCGAATCAAGCATCGTAAAAGACAAAATTTAGACTCTCAATATTATCATGGAGTTCAAGTCAAACAGCAAGAAAGTCAAGTTCTAAACTCAATAATTTCATTGACTGTGGCAGGGTTTAAGATAATCACCAAAACCAGTGAAGGGCATCCTCTGCCTCCAAGAATCTTGGGCTTTGGCCCTCGCACCCTTGTCAAGCTTTCATTAGACTTTTAAAGTGGCATCCCGCACTAGTCTTGTAGGACACCCATTGAGGGGGTCGATTGATCTTCATTAGCCATGCTGCCAAATTAGAAGCCATGAAAGTCAATAGAGAATGTAGGGCAGTCCAAGTCACCTGAACTCAGGGTCCAAAAATCAAATGCAAACATATGGGCTTGGCTTTGATCAATTGTTAACTTAACACTCCACGGAAAGTAATGATAGAGTTGGTAAGCCACCTACTCTAAAGCATTGAAGAACTCATTCTAGACCATCCACGGTTCATATTTATAATTACTGGAGCTTTCACATCAGGGGATTGGGGGAGACCATCACTGGGGCCTCCCAGTCAACAGCAGGATCTGCCATTAAGGATTTTCTGAAGCTCCACAATCTATTATCAGCTCAGACAGAGTCTGAGGTCAGAAATAAGGAGCGGGTATTCCCCTCGACCTGTAAAGATATATCGACCATTGACTGCACTTTTTTATCTGAGGATTTGGGCACCCAACTGGGCCATTTTGATATATCATTTAGATCAGAAAATTACCATAACTCACTGAAGTGTACTCTGAATCCAGCTGTACAACTTGCGGACACAATCAACCAGGTGGGCACTTCAACTGGGGAAGAGGCCATGAAATTATCAAGAATAATTAAGGGGTAGCCCAATTACATTTCTACGGAGAGTACCTGGCTAGGAGCAATGGAGCTCATTCTTAAGTCTACTGAACTGGAATGTGCCCTTCAGGAGTGGGGAAGACATATGAGTACAAGCCCAACTTACAACAGGTGGGACAGAAACTGGTGATGCTTATTATCTATAGCAAATCAATTACCATCCCCAAAAGATACCTCTGTAAGGCACAGCATGCTCATGGTTTAATCCACCAAAAACCGCAGCTGCAGCAGTAAAATTGTCCAGAATGTCACACAAAAAAACAGTTTGGGAGCATCAGAAGTAAAGACAGGACAAAGAATGGGCCAAAGATTTTCAGCAACTTAACATTTCTAACCAGGCTCGCTTCTGGTCCCATAGCAACAAATTAAAATACAGCAATGCAACCAGGGAAATTTGAGTCTCTTAAGCACCATTGGTATGGCATATTGTCAAGCTGTATGTGGATCATTCGGACATTACATCAAGTGCCGGCCCGTCTAAAGCTACAGTTCGAAAACCTATTCTCGTTGCAAACTCAGTAGCTTGTGAACTTAGGTCACATTATCAAGATGATCTTACATATGATCAGACTCCCTTCGTGGAGGAGAGCCAGTTGGAATTGGGAAGCCTCACAAGATTCTGGAAGGTTGCAAAATACTTGAATAGCTGAAATCTGATGGAGCCCCAAGACAGAACGGCCTTCCAGAAGGCCCACTCAAGGACCGCACACAAGTTTGGCCATGGAGCTACCAGCACTTTACAATTATTCCTTTCAAAATGCTACTATCCCTAAGTTATGGAGAGGATCCATTTTATTTCCCATATTCAAATATGGAGATCGGACACTAGCCGCAAATTACATATTGGTCACCTTATTAGATATTGAGGCAAACATGTATGCCTAAATTGTATTATAACATCTAGAAGCCTGGGTAGCCGACGAGGACATTCTGTCTTTTTTCCAATCAGGCTTCTGGGTCGGGACATCTACTTTGGACAACATCCAAGCACTATCAGTCCTGAGGTATTGTGCCCTTTAGAAGAATAGCTTACCTCTCCTGTGTTGTTATATAGACTATAGTGCAACTTTTGCCAAGGTGGACAGTCTCACCCTCTGGAGGAAGCTGATTCATGGGGCATACCTTTAAATCTTTTCAGTGCCATTATTTCCTTTCACGCAGGGACATAAGTACAGGTGAAAACCGGCCCAAAAACAGTCACACAAAACGTTGACACCAACCGTGGGTTAAAACAGGGCTATGTCTTGGTACCTATGCTGTTCAACTTGTACACGGTTGATCTAGGGAAGGGACAGGATGCCAGTTGTTTGGTTACTTTAAACTTAAGTACCATCACTTTGCAAGCATTCAATATGCTGATGAAATTGTGGTCATGGATCGCACTAAATTGGGCTTGCAAAGGGCTCTGGATGCCTTGAGCAGATTCAACATGGCTAACACCTACTGATGAAACAGGCCAAATCTAGGGGCCGATTCACAGAACTATTCTGAGACAAAATCCTAAACGTACTACTTTTGGTATTCATAGAAGGCATTTAGTAGTAGTAAAGTTAGGATTTTGTCGTAAGTTTGACTTAAGACAGACTTAAGGCAGAGTTAAGACAGATATTAGACAAAATCCTAACTTTACTACTACTAAATGCCTTCTGTGAATATCAAAAGTAGTACGTTTAGGATTTTGTCTCAGATTAGTTCTGTGAATCGGGCCCATAAAGTCTTAATATTTGGCAGTTATCAGCATATGAAGACGGTGACATAGCATCTGAGTAGCAAGACCATTACCACAACTAGGAATTACAAGTATCTGGGCTTGTGGTTGAGCGAAAGCAGCTCAGCCGTAGCCCAAATAAATGATCTTAAAAAGAAGGCAGCAGCTATCACAAACAAGATTGGTCTACTAAATTGTTTACTAAGCAGCACCTCCATGGTCTCTATTTCAAGAGTAACAAAGGCAACTTTAACCCAAGCCCTACAGTATGGTCGTAGTGCCTATCCTGGTGCTCTGGACGCCACCCTGGAGCTATGCCAGAATAGAACATATAAGAAATTATTTCAGCACCTATGACATGCTCGATGCACCAGATTAAGAAAAGAGTTAGGGCTAGTAACTCCATCTAATAAATGTAAGGCATCCATGCTAAAAAAGAACTCCACAAAAAACCTTCTTAAAACCATCTATGATAGCCCTGGTAACACTTAGTCTAGCCAAAAAAAGAAGCAACACTCAAGATTTAAGTATCTGCTTTAGAGGACGGTGCCATCCCATACTCTGTATGGAAGACAGCATCCAACAAACAAATGAAAGTGGCCTCCTGGGAACAGGATCTAACAGCGGTTGACATCCCTGCAGTTGTGTAGCCTCTAAAGGACTCCAATCATGTGGGGAAACCAGAATCTTACTTTATGGACCCCATCAATGCAGCAACACAGGCCCAGTTCCTCTGTCTGTGATGACTCGCTTTACAAATAAGGGAGTTTAATCCACAGTGAGCAGGCTCAGTGTCAATAGTGCCTGCAGGATATGCCAGAAAAATCAAGAATCATGGGTTCATCTGCTGTGTTTAGACCAAGGAGACTCTTGTGCAAACCAATTTATCTGGACGAGGGAGTACTTCCTTGCTTAAAGGCATCCTTTGTTTGCTTTAGCAGCAGATCACCGGGGGTGCTGGGGAGATGTGCTACATTTATGGGCATTGTAAAACAACAACTCCCTCAAGTAAAAGATGCAGTATTTCATTGGGAACAAAGACAGACTCAACTACATCATTTCATGGCACACTGGCCGCCCAAGCAATAGTCAGGAAATTTCCAGGACCAGTTTAGCAGGTTTCTCATCTCCTGAGAGTTTCTCACCAGTTTAAAAATGTATATCATTAATCCCATAGGCTTTTGTAATATGTTCTTTGAATTTTAGCCTGTTGCTTCCTTTTATTGAGGTATGGTATTTGCAATGATTTAGCAGCTAATCAACAAAGAACTAATAGTATTATTATTTTAGTCAACATAATGCACAAATGCACTTTATGTGCTAAGCAAATGCATGCAATTTAAGAACGTGTAAAATTAAGGACCGAGTGTGTGTTTACTTTCTTCATCTCTGCAAACTGAATTACCCCTAGACGAGCGAACTACCAGTCTGGGTTAGTAAGAAAACTTGTGATAGTTCTAAATAGTGCAATACACTTTATACTACTCGTAAACCAGGCCATGTTATACTTTGCTCATTTTGCTCACAGTATCAACTTTTTGTTTTTGCATCTTGAACTCCATCTTGTGGCATTTTCAGATAGCAAATGTCACTTTATACTCCTCGTAAATCAGGCCAGTGTATACTTTGCTCATTTTGCACATTGAATCAATTTCCTATTTGTTGTACATTGATCACTAACTTTCGATGTAATGTGTATTCTATTACATCTTATGAAGGAAGTCTGTGTTTTCTAGCTTCGGCGAGCCTCATGTATTTCGGACTCTTAAATAATGTTTTCTGCTTGGACTATTTCAAATGAAGGGATTAATGCTTAACACTCTGTTAAGAAAGGCTCTTTTTAATTGAGAACCTGCTGTATTTTATGTATTTTGTGCTAAAATTGTTATGGTTCAATTAACTAAACAATATAATTATTACGTATAAATTCTTGATTGTTGTTCATGTAAAGGATGTTATAGGCAAGTGCATTCATTAAAAAAAATTGAAAATGTTCTTTAATTCTCTTTGTGGCTTAATATAAGACAAGTGCAAACCCTGTGAACACCACATAATCTTTTTTTGGATGAGGATTCAAAACTGGAACTGTGTGACATTGTGCGTTTTCCCCAATCATAATTCATGTGTGAATTAAGGGGTTTACGATTACGATTATGCAGAGTCGGACATCCAGGTCTAAAACTAGATTTTTGCAATCCTTTCATCACAAGATTCCCTTTTCTCCTACAAAAGACATTGCATACCTTTCCACCCTATATTTACACTGTCTTATTAAATGTAAATGTCCAGTATTTGTAAAGCGCTAACAATTACCTGAAGGTGTCAAGGCGCTGGGGGCCGTCAGGATGATTAAGCAAGCTATTGCCCAGAGTCACATGGTACTGGGCTGATCTGATGCCGGCGATCGAACCGCGAGTCTCCGGGTTCTGTAGTCAGTCGCCCTGGCCGCTGTGCCACACCTCTTTCATCATAAGGCAAATGTATGTGGGGTGTTTATGCATTCAGAATGCTCAAAAGATATCGTGTGTGAGACGTGTGTGAATGTAAGCAAGTTTGCCAGTTAGGGAGGGCCACTATGATTAATGAGCAATTGGCTCCTGCCTAGGCATATAGGTTTCTTAATCTACCTCAGATACTGACGTAGTTTAGTTTTGTTCTTTTTATTACATTTTAGTGTTTTAGTTATATTTATTTTTCTCATATTTATTTTTAGAATGCCAGAAGGAGGAGGAAGAGAGGGACAGCAGACATACTGCTGCTTCATCAGGTTCTGAGGTATTTTTTCTGTAGATGGAGTGGTAGCACATAATATTTATGTACCAGACATTTATATTTAATATTTATGATGGATGTGACAGCCCTAGGAAAGAATTGCAACTCCCATTGAGATATTTCTGTAGTTGATGTGTGTGGTGGTGCAAGTAATAAAGACCCGGCTCTGCTCACACCTAGCACTAGATCCAGCACTGCTTGAGACAGTCATTAGATCCAACGTGGAAATCCTGCAGATTTAAGGGTCTGAGCACTTTACAATTTCACATATATTTTTCACATTTTTCTAGATTGGCACAGTTGCTCTGTTTTAAAACACATTAAAGAAAACACCGGCACTCTGAGGTGCAAGAGTGCTGCTCAGCAGCCGCAGCTTATGGTCTCTCTGTCCCCACATGACAAGCTTTATTTTCCACTGTCCTCCTCTGCAGAAAATTCTGCTAATGGTGGTGCACAGAGCAAGAAATAGACTGAATTAAACATGCTACTTTTGCCAATTTGTTTCCCTGCTGGTGCTGGAGCAGAGTTTTCTGTTGAAAATTTATTGAGTTTTAAGTTCCAGTTTCGTTTATATGTTATGATTAAAATTACTAATTTATAATCGCTAATTATTAGTCTTGTTAAAAGTCTTAATTAACCAACATTACTAATAAGAGAAACTACAAGTGGGAATGCATATATGTGGCTTAATAATAATGTGCAATTTAATTAAATGAGTGTCGCAAAAGTGCTATTTGTTTCGAGTTTGTGCTTTTAAAATAACGTGTGCTAATGCTTTTTTGTGTTGCAGACGGCTAGGTAATTACATACACATAAGGGTATTAGTGGGAGTTAACACTGTATAATCATTATGATGTGGTAACGTTGTTTTGTGTTTCTTTTAATTAAGATGGTCCGTTTTGGCCTAAACAATGATGGCTGCTACTAACAGCCTGCGCTCGAGTGATTGAGATGTGACGAGAGGCCTTGCTGAACATGGTTGAAAGTCACCTGACCACAGCCTCTGTCTGAATTAAAAGTTTCCGTGAGGACAGCAGCTCTGGGCATGCTTCCAATTGTCCTTGGAGAAGAATAAAGCCACAATGGACAAAGATAAACCTGCGGTGCCTCTGCTATGGTACCAAGGAAGAGCATTCATAAATGTATCGCTTGCAAACTCGAGTTTCCTTCTTCCGTGTTTTTATTTTTGTGATTTTTTCTGAACGGAGGTTTTCTAAATGTTACCAAGTGACATCCTTTCCTGCTCGCTCTGCTCAGTGGCTCAACGGACATTCAGAATTTGTTTGTAACTTTTATTTCGCTAGTTTTGTTATAAATATACTAGACTAGAGAGGGTCTGTGTCATTGCATTCGGGATTTTGAGGCCACTTCTTCCTGAACCTATGCTGAGGACGGCAGCTCGAGAGACTTTACTGAGAGACCTGTCCTGACCCATTTAGCTAGAATAGGTAACTATGAGAATAATGATCTTGCTAATGATTGACTTTCATTTGAACTAATTTTGGTAAACAACCATTTGTTTGAATTCCAGTGTCGGGTGGTTATTTCTTTGTCATTTATTGAGTTTCTAATGTTTTTTCCTATGTTTCAAATCATGACTCAGGACAATGTCTTTATGGTCGCATTGACCTCGTTTAGATGCAGATTGGTTTAGGTTTCTCTCATATATACAGTGTGGATAGAGTAATAGTATGAATTTCAGTGTGATGGGCCCTAGCGTATGATGAGTGTATGTGCGTGCGACTGTAGGTTTACTCTGTCCGCGGAAGTAGGGAGAATTTATATGCGCCGATCTGCAGCAGTTTCCTGGTAGCAGTATGATGGTTATAGATTATTGTCTTGATCTGATAGATTGCTTGTACATAGGCTTTTGATTCATTGATTTATTGATTGATGTTGGTATATGTACTAATACTATATGTTGAAGTCGTCGTGTTGAGTTCCATGTAGTGTGTACGGCTTCTGGAACGTGGGAAGCTGGTGACGGTTCCGTAGTAGGGCAGAGGGAAGTAAGTGCTGCTCTCGGGAAAGACGGGATTGTTGGCCCTGTACGTATGCAGGGAAAACCGTGTAACGATTGAAGTTGCGCGTCACATTGTCTGGGTTCGGAATCAGTGACATCGTCGTGTGTTACTACTAGAGACATATTTTCGGTATAAAAGGAGTGCGTATGGTAGCGAAGGTTATCTGTGAAACTCTGGTCTTAAGTCCCAGGGATCCGTAAGGTTCGCCGTTAAAGCTTATCGCTGGAGAAGTAATAGGTATTCTCTGAGCTTGTCTGAAGGACTGGGCAGAGGTAAGCGCTGTTTGGTTAACGTGTGTTATAATTCTGTAGTGGGACAGACTGTTCGCTGTTCTTGGGAAAGGCAGGATTCTGTGTGGGTGTGCTATATTTTTCTGGTGTGAAAGTGCGTGAATGTATGAGCATTTAGTTGATTGTAAGACTCTTTTGGAGCAGTCCAAAGGGAAACAGTTAATGGATGCAAGTTAGAAGGGCAGAGTAGAGGGATGTGCTACTGTGTCAACGAAAGTAATTATTCCGTAGTGGAGCAGAGGTAAGCGCTGTTCTAGAGAAAAGCGGGATTCTTGCGAGAAAGAATTTTCTTTACTATTCTGTGGTTAGCGAAGCAGACAATGGAGATGTTTATATGTTGTAACTAATAGATTTTGTAGAATCTGAAACGAAGTTACTGAGAAAGCTTTATAAAGGAGGGGTAGACGAGTGACAGGAGACAGAGCAGAAGCGACTGCAGCGACCACTGACGTCATACAGACCGCGCTGTGATTGGGTAGTGAATCAGAACAGTGCTCGCGCAGGGATTGGAAGGAGTACAGGGTGACGTAGACGCTCCAGGATTGGTGCATTGGTGTGAGTCGCGGTGTTATTGGACAAAAAGATCGTACAGTTGCGGAAGGGACTTGAGAATATTGGTAAACGTTAAAATGTATTACCAACCGGAGGAAAAGAAGAAGAAATCATTGTTCGGTAAAATTAAAAAGTGGTTCGACAAGGATAAAAACATAATAACTAGAGAAGGTGAATTGCTACCTCCGACGAAAACTCCTGCATCCTTCATGGTTGCGAAATATGGGTATCATACCTGTATATGGTTAGATAACTGGGCTAAGTACACTAAGAAGGATGGTGTTCTAGCGTTCCCGGAACATGGTTCATTTAATTTGGCCGTGTTGAGAAATTTACGGGAAAAAATTATGTGTCTAGAGCCTAGACCAAGGCCGACACATTTCGAGGCGTGGGTGGAATGGGAAGATGAGGTGCATGAGCGAGAAAAGCAGAGGAGTGGAGGCAATTATAGGTATATGTTCGGGAATAAATATGATCGTGAAACTCATCATGATCGGATGAGGAGATGGCGAGATGCTAGTATGTCAGAGGGATTATATCCTATGAGAACTGTTGAGGAAGCAGAAGGGAGGAAAGGTACAGAAAAGGTGCCTGATGCAGAAGTGAGAAGGTATGGAGTTAATGATTATGAGGATGAGGTCTTGGATGACATGATTTACAAGAGACCACCTCCATATAGACCAGAACCAGGAGAGAGCACGCCAGTTGCTACTCCAATAAGAGATACTTTGCGAATTGTGAAAACTGAGGCTGTGACACCTGATTTGAAAAGTGGTAGCTCTTTCACAGAAAGGGAGAGAGAGAGAAAATCGAGTCAGTGACGAGAAAACAAGGGAATTAGCCAGAACCACATCTGAGCTGACTGAGAAAATTAGAGAGCTGACGAAAAATCTGGAAGCTGTTACAGTGCCTGTAACCATAGGTCCAGTTGTGCCTATTTTTGATAAGCAAAGAATGGGTGAAAATGGTTTGACAGTTCCCTATGTTGGAAATTGTTTGGTTGGTACTTGCACTTTGGAGGAATCAGGAATGAGAACAGGAGGAAATAATTTGAGACAGTCGAGACATGACACATGTAGTGGAGGATTAGATGTGCAGCCAAATTCAGGATTGAATACTGGTTGTTTGGGAGGAACGATGTTGGAACCACAGAGGATGACAGAACAAGTGGGTGCAGTGAAAAAGTCTACTGAAATAACAGCTGAGGATTTGAATGATTGGTTGAAAGTTCTTCAAAAGAAGGATAAAGATTCACAGGCAATTGATGTAGCCAGGTTGCACATAGAATTGGAGGAGCTTGTTGCAGGAACAATTCCTACAGATATATTGAAAAACCATCACGATGGAGAGTTGTTATTCATGTGCAAGAGTATCACCTGGAGGGCTAAAAGTACACATGACAGGTTAAGAGCAATAGCGAGTGAACAAGGGGTTGACATGGATAAGGTGAAAGCTTTGCAGAAGCCTTACAGGGTGGATTTCTCTGACAAAGATATTGAGAATCTAAATGGTGCTGGCAGAACAGGACAGATTAAGGAAATGATTGCCTTATTGCGAAAATGGGGTGATGTGGAAAAGTGGAAGGATAGGTGGTACAAGAAAAGGGAAGATTCAGTGGACAGGACTTACTCAGATTTTCCTATGAGAGAAAAGGAAAAAACAGTGGATGCTTATCCTATGAGAGAGATTCCTGGAGGAGGATATGTACATGTCCCATGGACTAGACAGGATATTTTGTCATTTACGAATGATTTCCCTCGACTGAGAGAAAAGCCCGTCGAGTGGTATAGGCAGGTAGACAGGTTTGTGAAATTGTCAAAGGTGCTGTGTATTGACCTGAATAGTCTGTTTGATATAATTGTTCCAGCAGACTTGTGGGCAGAGTGTAAAATAGTTGTAGATTGGCCTGCAAAGGAGTATCCAAGAGATCCGAAAACAGGAGCACCAGATCCAGAGGTTATGAAGAAATATGATCAGGTAATTGTGTTCCTGAAAAATAAAGTACCCCCGAAAGAGACAGACTGGGTTAAGATAGATCGAACACATCAGGAAGCGAAAGAATCAGTTCATGCTTTTTACGAAAGGCTGATATTGGCTTTTAAACAGTTCAGTGGAGATGAACACCTAGGTGATAAGGATTTGAGTCATTTTGTATACAGATTTGTATATGGTTTGAGACCTGAAATCAGTGAAAGAATACGTGAGCATACAGTTGATTGGCAGAGTAAAAAGATTGATGAAATCTTGAGACATGCAAAGTACTTCAGTGATGAGATTGAGGCAAAACAGAGAAAGCTGAAAGAAAAAGCAATGTGGGCACAGGTGAAGGTTGCTGAAAGACAAGAAGCACAGTTGGTAGAACAGGCAAATAATCCAGGAAATAGGCCCAGATATGCAGGAAAAGGGAAGGGGAATCTAGAAGAAGCGAAGAAGAAGTTCCCTTGTCACAACTGTGGACAATTGGGGCATTGGAGATCCGAGTGTACCAATCCACCATTAGTGAGTAATGAAAATAAAACCTTGAATCAACAGGTGCAGAACGAGGGGTGTAATCATCAGCAACAACAGCAGAAGGTTGTCAGACAGCAGAGTCAAGAGCCAAAACCGCCCTTGCCGCAGAATAGAGGGTCCCAAAAGTATAACCAGGACTCAGGATTCTACAATGATGAGCAGGTAAACAAACCGAGACTTACTAACCCGGTACAGCAGTACTGGTTAAACAATGAGGGGAGTGAGTCTGATGGGGACTATTGACGGTGCCGAAGAGAGGAGGAAGAGTGCATACTTGGTGCAACTCTAGAAATAGACCAGACAGGACCATTTGTAGATGGGAAAATAAATGGGGAGAGTGTTACTTTTTTGGTAGACACAGGAGCGACGATATCAACTGTCAGGTCAGCAGATATTAGAAATCTTCCTCTCTCGGACGAAGCAATCCAAGTGGTTGGTGTAGCCAATACACAGATTAAGACTCGTCTTACCAAACCAGTAAGGGTTGATGAATACAGGCCCCAGCTAGGCCCGCAGAGTACAAGGGTTCGCTCTCCTGTAACAAAAGCTAGAAGGAAGTTGGCACGGAAGCTGCAAATACAAAGACAGAGTTTATTAACCCTTAAGGGTGGTCCTACAACCTACACAACACTCTTCAGTATTGCATAGAGTAGCACAAAGAACTTGCGTACACGGTCCCCTTTTATACACAACAGAGGAGCTTATGGATGGATACAACATGGAGCAAAATTCATTACCATTTATGGACATTTTCGATACAGGATCAATATGTGGGCGGAGTTAACAATTTCCTGAGCCCGCGAAAACATGGTCAAACTAGGACTAACTGATAACAGATGTGGTCAAGTCTGGGCATGCGCCAGACGGACAAAGGAGCTATTTATAGACTGTTACTAGGCAGATTACAAGAGCAACTAGCAGAAAGATAGGACTCTTCTCGTGCAGAGCACGTGGAGACATGACAATACAAAATGGAGTCCAGACATTAGTCAACATAAGACAGGAAACATGTTCTAAGGAAGGAGAATTCATGTCTTTAGTGAATGCTTAATCATATCGCTGTTTTAGTTTTCAACAGGGTAAGAATAGGGAAATTCTCAGACATGCACAGATTTGTAGTCTGTGACACTAGTCCAGTGAACTTGTTAGTTAGGGACCTATTGTGCAAGATGAATTGTACAATTTTCTGTACTCCGGATGGAATAGCTTTTGAGACACCAGATGAGGATGTTTTGTACCGGATGACTCTAGATAACAGAGAAAGTGAGATTGTTGGTACATATGCAGTGTTTAACCCAGATGATTTGCCTCAGGAGTTGAGACACACAGTGAAAACAGCGGTTTGGGATTTTACAGGAGAAGATGTGGGATTGATGAATAATGTAGATCCAGTGAAGATTTCAGTGAAAGAGGGGACTGTCTATCCTAATATTCCTCAGTCCAGATTGACACCAGAGATAATTGAGGGAATAACCCCTATAATTGACAAGATGATTCAACAGGGTGTTTTGGGAGAGCTACTGAGTAGCCTGTGTAATTCACCGATAATGGGGCTAAAGAAACCTAATGGAAAGTTCAGGATTGTACAAGATTTGAGAAAAGTTAACAAAATTGTGGTGGCATGTTGTCCCATTGTGCCAAATCCGTCAGTGATTTTGTATCAGATTCCTCATGATGTTGAGTGGTACACAGTGATTGATTTGTGTCATGCTTTCTTTTCAATTCCATTGCATCATGATAGCCAGCCGATTTTTGCATTTCGGTTTGGACAGCGTATTTTAGCATGGTGTCGTATCCCACAGGGGTATACAGAGAGTCCTTCGATATTCAATCAGTTATTGAAAAAATCATTGGAGAGTTTGATCATGCCTTAAAGCTCAGTACTAGTGCAGTACATCGATGACTTACTTGTGGCATCGAAGACACGTGAAGCTTGTGAAGTAGATACCATAGCTTTACTGAATCATCTGGCAGATGGAGGGTTAAAGGTATCTCCAGCCAAATTGCAATTTTGCAAGAATGAGGTGCATTATCTTGGACACAATATTGAGAAGGGTCTGAGAAAGGTGACTGATGACAGGACCAAAATTATCAGAGGAATGAGAGCCCCAATGACCCAGAGAGAAGTGAGGATATTTCTGGGGATGGTGGGTTATTGTCGTCAGTGGATAAGTAATTTCTCCCTGATAGCAAAGCCATTGATTAAATTGACTAAAAGTGGGGTGAGAGACCCATTAGAACTGGATGGAGAACAAATGGCAGCATTTGAGGAGTTGAAGAGCAGAATGTGTGAAGCCCCTGCTTTGGGAATGCCAGACTATGAGAAAGAGTTTGAGTTGTACTGCAGTGAGAGAAATGGATGTGCACTTTCAGTGTTAATCCAGAAACATGGACAACTGAGAAGGCCGATTGCGTACTTCTCATCGACACTTGACCCTGTAGCTGTGGGTTTGCCAGGTTGCCTGAAAGCAGTAGCTGCTACATGCAGAAGCTTGGAACAGAGTGAGGGTATAATAATGGGATATCCTGTAAGGGTATTCGTACCTCATGATGTGGCAATTCTTTTGACAAGAAGCAGAACTCAGTACATGTCACATAGTCGGTTGACTAAATATGAGAAAATCATTCTAGGAGCATCAAATGTGACTCTTGAGAGATGCGTGAATGTGAATCCAGCAACGTTGTTACCAGATGCTAAGAATGTGAATGTGGGAGATGATGTTGATCATGATTGTTTGGATGTGCTTGATTACTGCACAAAACCCAGACCAGATATAAGAGATTTGCCACTGCCTGAGAGCTCAAGTGGCTGAATTGGTGGCATTGACAAAAGCTTGCAAAATTGGGAAGAATCTGAGAGTGACTGTGATGACTGATAGTCAGTATGGATTTGGAGTCGTTCATGATTTTGGCCAGCTTTGGCTACAGAGAGGTTTCTTGACGTCGAGTGGGACTCCAATAAAGAATGCTGAAGTGATTGGAAAGTTGTTTGAGGCGATACAGCTGCCTAAAGAACTAGCAGTTGTAAAGTGTGCAGCTCATGGACAAGGAGATGATTTTGTTACTCTTGGTAATCGTTTTGCCAATGACATAGCACAGTATTGTGCAAAGAACAATCATTCGATTAATAGGGCACGAGAAAGGGAAATGTCTTTTTGTTCTGTGATGTTTACTAATGTCCTAGAAACGTGGGATGAAGTGAAACAGTTGCAGGATGAGGCAGGAGATGAGGAAATGAGAGATTGGATAAAGGCAGGTTGTGCCCCAAGAGAGACAGATCATGTTTGGATCTATAGAGATGGTAGACCAGTCATGCCCAATTCCATGTTGTCGACAATGGCAAGAATGTATCATGGCCAGGGACATCTGGGAAGGGACGCAATGATTAGGTCTTTCAAACAAACCTGGTACAATGTAAAGTTCAGGTTAATTGCAGAGAGCATCTGTCAGAGATGTTTGATTTGTCAACAGTTCAATACTCGGAAAAAAACAGTGGTGAGTCTAGGAACAATAGGCAGAGAAGGAGGTCCCTTTACCAGAATGCAAATAGATTTCATTGAAATGCCCCAAGTGAACAGGTTGAGGTATGTTCTAGTGGTAGTCTGTTTGTTCTCAAGATGGGTGGAGGCCTATCCGACTAGGAGGAATGATGGAATAACAGTTGCAAAGTTACTGTTAAGAGAGTTGATTCCTAGGTACGGGTTCCCAGTGACAATTGAGTCTGACAGAGGTGGACACTTCTACAATGAGCTCATGGGTTTAATTTGTGAAGCATTGAGCATACAGCAGAAGCTACATTGTGCATACAGACCAGAGGCTTCTGGCGTCGTTGAACAGATGAATGGCACAATTAAAAACCGAATTGGTAAGATGTGTTTAGCCACTGGAATGAAATGGCCTGATGTCTTGCCTCTAGTGCTAATGACTATTAGGTCTACTCCAGATAGAACCACAGGTTTGAGTCCGCACGAAATATTAATGGGACTTGCGATGAGACATGCATTTGTGCCTGTCAACAAGTTGATGACAATAACTGATGACATGATTTTGGATTACTGTAAAGGCCTGGCTGACGCAGTTCATTCTGTGTTTCACCAGGTTGGAGAAGACGCTACCACACTTGAAAAGAAGCAAGCTCATGATCTGAGTCCAGGGGACTGGGTGAGGATTAAGGTGCACAGAAGAAGAAATTGCTTGGTTCCAAGGTGGGGAAGGCCAAGACAAGTTATTCTGACTACGACAACTGCAGTAAGTGTGCTGGTGTGAAGAACTGGGTTCATGCGAGTCATACTCTGAGAGTTCCGAATCCAAAGGATGGGACTGGTAAGGAGTATTTTGAAGAGTCAGATTCCAGTGATGATGCAGAAACTAAATCAGTGAGAAGAAAAAAGAATCCTGAAAGGGGTGAAGGAGAAAGAGAGTCAGGTGATTCTTTTTTCTTTCCAAGAGAGGCTTCAAGAGAAACATTGAGAGTCTCAGAGGAGAGATCGGATTCTGTAAGAGTGCCTGAAGTTCCAACAAGCAGTGGAGAAGAAAGAAGAGAAAGGAGAAATTCCACAGAGACTACTCCTGAATCAGATGAGGAGGTTGAAAATCCACTTGAGATTACACCTGAAGAAGCAGGGTCAGTAGAAGATAGAGAGGGACAGATTGCGGAAGACCCCCGAGGAGGTGTAGGGAACATTCCTGATAAGCTAGGTGAAGGGACAAGTAGACAGCAAGCAGATTGCGTGTCGGAGACCCGAGGAGGGACAGAATTAGGGAGATCTCAATCAGTGGTGGGAAAAACTGTGGAGCAAAAGAAAATTGTTCATGAACAAGAGGCAAATGAAACGGAATCAGATGAGAGTGAGAATGAAAAATCAGAGGGTCGAGTTCTGAGAAAGAGAACTTGAATCGGAGAAAGAAATAATAAAGAAGTGAGACCAAAGAGGGTTGTAAGAGGAGATGTTTGGCCTAACAGGATAAAGAGACTGAGGAACAGACTGACACGAGCAAATTCATCAAAAGCTGAACAGGTGAACGAGGTGTCGAGTCAGAATCAAGCAAAGGGTGAAAAACAAAAGGTCTCAAAAGAACCAGAGGAGATCAAGAGAATCAGAAAACCTAACCAGAAGTATAGGTCACCGGAATGGACGTACGTGGCACTGTCTGAAGGTGAAGAGGCAGAAAGTCAAGGAAATCCAGAGGGGACCGTACGAGAAGTGGTTGAGGAGAAAACTGTCGGAATCCTGAAAGTGATCTTGACTGATATTGGAGAAGAGTCGGATGCACAGGATGTTGTTGAAGATCTGATACAATTCGATGTTGCTGAAGAAGAAATAAAAAGTGATGAAAATCCAAATTGAGTGAACTAAAGGAGTCACTTGGAGAGAAGTGAAAAGAAGAAAGTCTGAAATTAGCTGTTTGAAATAATCTAGTGTTCTAGTGTTTCAGTAGTTGAGTAGAAGAGGCTAAGTCAAAAGACACTGCCAAAGTAGTAAAATGGCTAACACAGAGAATAATCAAAGTAGATGTGCCTTCTTGAAAAGATGGTGTAGAATGTGCTGCTGCTGTACTGGATTATTAATGCTATTATGGGGTGTACTAGCTTTACTAGTTACTTTTAGAGTTACAATAGGTACTTTTGGAATACATACTGAGAATTTGACCAATGTAGAGAAGAGTTCACAGAAAGTAGTTCCAACTAGAATTAGTAATATTTACATACATAAAGATAGGTCAATTAATGATTTTTCTAGCAGTGTTTTTTCAAAGTTATTGTACGAATACGTAAAGACAATGGAAGTTCGGGATTGCTACGTTTGTATGCAATTACCTGCATCCATTTCAGAGGGTGTTACTTATCACCATTTACCAGCTACGTATGGAATTTCATGTAGTGTGCTAAGTAGTGTTTTTTATTTGTTAGGGAAAATAGATTATGAGATGTCTAACAAAGATAATATTTTTGGGCAATTGCCTATGAACAAAAAGCTGAATCCAGCTAAAGAAGCTAACATTTTTGGTAAGATTTTTATTGAGAAAGAAGAATTAACATTAGACTATATTTTTAGAAACAATTTAACTTGCAGTTTGAAAGAAGAGGAGAAGGCTTTCCTAAACATGGTAGAGGAAAGGAGAGTGAGCATGCATGAAAAGGCAGGGAAACATAAAGTGAGTGAGACAATTTGGGATATTGAGATGGGAAAGGAATTGAGAAATGGGGCCAGTCCAACTTTGGCTTTAGATGCACCACAGAAAGGTAAACTATGCATTACCAGAAAGAAATCCCAATATGATAGGTATTTTGTTGGGAATAGTGAGTGTCATGATACATACTTCATTGCAACAGGATGGGGTTTTAAAGGTGGAGAAGATCCAGTTTTCCCAGGAGTGTATTATGTTTGTGGGAACAAGGCTTATTACAGGTTGCCTGACCATTGGTATGGCACATGTTATGTGGGCCTGGTCTTTCCAAAGATTTTTTATATAGATAGGATAGAAGATGTAGAACACATTAATTTACTAACACGTTTTAAGAGAGAAACTTGGTCAGAAATCGTAGGTGATATTTTTGGAGCTTTAATTCCAGCAGTGGGAATTTCTTTAAATGCATGTGGAATTCGGAAACTGTCAACAGTGGTGGATCGCTTCTCGACAAGTACCGCTGGAGGGTTCCTTTTGGTAAATACGGAGATGATTGCCGTACGTGCCATGTCTATGCAAAATCGACTGGCCCTTGATATTCTATTAGCAAAGGAGGGTGGAGTTTGTGGAATGCTGAAAGTTCAACATTGTTGCACTTACATTCCTGACGAAAGCAAAGATCTGAAGGTCTATATCAAAAATATTACTGATTTGCATGAGGAATTAGTACCACTGGAAGTTGAAAGTATCTGGACTAAAATAGCTAATAAGATAGTTGCTGTTAAGAGTTTTATTTCTAAGATAGGTAGTACCATTATTGGTAGAATATTATTTCCATTGACATGTGTAATTGTTGCTTTACTGATACTAAGATTGGGGTGTTTGTGTTGTAAAAACAGGGAAGGGAAAAAGAGAATAATTAGAGGAAATACTGAAAAGAAACAAAAGAGGTCAAAAAGAGACCCACAAGAAATAGAATTAGAAGAATTGAGGGAGAGTGTTTACTTGGAGTCGAAGAGGGATGATGAGAGGGAGTCTGGTGTTTAATGTTGTGACATAAAAGACATTTTCAATTTCTCCTAAAAATTGGGACTACATTTTTATTTTTTTTTGGGTTGGTTTTTGTGGTGATAATATATCACCAAAGGGGGGATTGCTGGAGCAGAGTTTTCTGTAGAAAATTTATTGACTTTTAAGTTCCAGTTTCGTTTATATGTTAGGATTAAAATTACTAATTTATAATCGCTAATTATTAGTCTTGTTAAAAGTCTTAATTAACCAACATTACTAATAAGAGAAACTACACGTGGGAATGAATATATGTTGCTTAATAATAATGTGCAATTTAATTAAATGAGTGTGGCAAAAGTGCTATTTGTTTTGAGTTTGTGCTTTTACAATAACGTGTGCTAATGCTTTTTTGTGTTGCAGATGGCTAGGTAATTACATACACATAAGGGTATTAGTGGGAGTTAACACTGTATAATCATTATGATGTGGTAACGTTGTTTTGTGTTTCTTTTAATTAAGATGGTCCGTTTTGGCCTTAACAATGATGGCTGCTATTTACAGCCTGTGCTCGAGTGATTAAGATGTGACGAGAGGCCTTGCTGAACATGGTTGAAAGTCACCTGACCACAGCCTCTGTCTGAATTAAAAGTTTCCGTGAGGACAGCAGATCTGGGCATGCTTCCAATTGTCCTTGGAGAAGAATAAAGCCACAATGGACAAAGATAAACCTGCGGTGGCTCTGCTATGGTACCAAGGAAGAGCATTCATAAATGTATCGCTTGCAAACTCGAGTTTCCTTCTTCCGTGTTTTTATTTTTGTGATTTTTTCTGAGCGGAGGTTTTCTAAATGTTACCAAGTGACATCCTTTCCTGCTCGCTCTGCTCAGTGGCTCAAAGGACATTCAGAATTTGTTTGTAACTTTTATTTCGCTAGTTTTGTTATAAATATACTAGACTAGAGAGGGTCTGTGTCATTGCATTCGGGATTTTGAGGCCACTTCTTCCTGAACCTATGCTGAGGACGGCAGCTTGAGAGACTTTACTGAGAGACCTGTCCTGACCCTTTTAGCTAGAATAGCTAACTATGAGAATAATGATCTTGCTAATGATTGACTTTCATTTGAACTAATTTAGATAAACAACCATTTGTTTGAATTCCAGTGTCGGGTGGTTATTTCTTTGTCATTTATTGAGTTTCTAATGTTTTTCCCTATGTTTAAAATCATGACTCAGGACAATGTCTTTATGGTCGCATTGACCTCGTTTAGATGCAGATTGGTTTAGGTTTCTCTCATATATACAGTGTGGATAGAGTAATAGTATGAATTTCAATGTGATGGGCCCTAGCGTATGATGAGTGTATGTGCGTACGACTGTAGGTTTACTCTGTCCGCGGAAGTAGGGAGAATTTATATGCGCCGATCTGCAGCACTGGCACTCAGGGGGCAAAGGCAGAAGTGTGTGACCTTCGGGCAAACAAGTCCCTGCAAGATGATGTCTTGCTATGGAAATTAAGTTGTTGTATGAATATTTTCATGTCTATTTTGATAGTCTACCACACTCTATAGGGTTTAGTTGCTTCTAGGGGTTAATACAGACAAATGAACAGTATAGCAAGGTACGTTTTGTGTCAGGATGTGGAGGGCAATGTGGGAAACCAAGCATGCCAGGCTCTTGTTGCTCTACTTCCATGGCATGAGTTTTTATTTAACTGATGGGACAGTTGTGTGTGTCTGTGTGTGTGTGTGTGTGTGTGTATGTGTGTTGAACTTAATAATCAGGCATAATTTCAATGTTCTTAGTTTGAGTGTACGATTCCATCCTCTTTTGTGGATTGGGACGGTTGGAATCCCAAAATATCTTATGTCTTCCCAGTTTGCTTTATTCTGTGTGTGAAGGTGCTTTGATATCGGAAAGTTCATGTCTTTATTGTGAATGGCTCTGAGATGTTCCAATATCCGCTTGGGTAGAGAACAGATGGTGCTACCGATATAGCGTAGTCCACAGGTGCATTCAATAATGTAGACAACATATGCTGTCTCACAGGTGATTCTTTCATTTATCAGGAATGTTTTCCCTCTGAAATCTTTGATGTTTGTCACAGACTTTCCAATTTTACATGCTTTACATTTGTTACCGTGATCAAATCCTTTTTGTTTTTCTGTCAACCATGTTGTTGATTTCTTTGACGAAAAATGACTATTTACAAGTTTGTCTTTCAAAGATGCAACTTTGCGATATGTTACATTGGGTCTGGGTCCAATTAATTTTCCGGTTTCAGGACCTTTTTCCAAAACATTCCAAAATGTTTGGGGGATTTGTTGAACTTTAAAACTCTCTTTGCTGTAGGTGAGAATTAATTTTGTTGTGTCCTCTGTTTTGTTCTTTGCTTTGGCAATTAGAGTGTCTGTTCTCTGGACTGCTTTTGCCCATTCTAGGCCTTCTTTTACATTTATATTTTTGTATTCTCCTCTCATGAATCATTTTTCGGTTTCTTCAAAACTTTTCTCTGCCAATTCATCTGCACAACAGTTTCTCCTAATTCTGATAAACTCCCCATATGGGATGATTTTTATCAGATTTGCTGGATGAAAGCTTTTGCCGTGGAGTATATTGTTAGTTGCTGTAGGTTTGTGATAAACTTCAGTGTGTAACCGATTGTCCTCTATGTATACTTGGACATCCAGATATTGAATTGTTTTGGAACTGATGTTATAGGTGAATTTCAAGCCTACATTGTTTTTATTAAAAATTTTTAAATATTCTTTAAATTCACTTGGACTGCCATTCCAGATCAGGAAGAGATTGTCAATATATCTCAACCATAGTTCTATCTTTGGTCGTGTATATTTCATTTTCCTCTTTCCATGCTATGAATTTTTCCAACCACCCCATGGTGAGATTAGCATAGCTTGGTGAAAATGATATTCCCTATGCAGCTCTGCACTTTTGGGTGCATACTTTTTGATTAAAAAGAAATATATTGTTCTTCAGGCATAATTCCACCATTTCCAATAGCATCTTTGTGTGCTTTAGATCTTGGATGTTCCTTCGTGTAGAAAGTACCCTACTGCATTCAATCCGATTTTATGATCAATGGAAGTATACAAGTATACCACATCGATAGTTACCAGATAAAATCCTTTTTGCCATCCCATATTAGTTAGTCTCCAGCATCTTTAATATAAGAACTTAAGTTGGTTACTATGGGTGCAAGGTATTGATCCACATAGATCAAAATGTTCTCATACAGGGAGTTGCAGCTAGAAACAATGGGTCTTCCTGGCGGGTCTATGAGAGTCTTATCAACTTTGGGGAGAAAGAATAGAGTGGGCATTACAAGACTGCCATTAAAGAGAAATTGAGCTTCATCGTCATTTAATATACCATAATTTTTCCATTTCCTGATCTTTAATTCAACCTCCAATGTTAGCTTGTTAATTGGATTTGAGTGCAATTTTTCTTCTCTCCAAGTTGTCTCATGGCTTCCTTTACGTACTCAATTCTGTTCAAAGTGACCAAGTTCCCACCTTTGTCCACAGGTTTTATATTTTCATTTTTCATAAGGTTCTCTTGTGAAAAACAGTCTAGTTGAATAATATTGTTGGGTGGCAGTATTGTGATTAATTATCTGGTTCTTGGATTTTGATTTTTTACACAGTGATTATCTTTTGAACACAGTGAAAAGAGGAGTATTGAAGAAATTATGAGAAATAAGAATTGATGGAATTCAAGGTAGGTTTGAGCTTTCCCATTGTTCACCTCCCGATTTTAGTAAATACTGCTAGGTACTAATTCAATGGGGACCTTTTGTTTTATTTTTATTTTTTAGAGACTTAATAAGGAATTAGGTGTGAGGCGTTTCTATTCCAAAAATCAATTTAGGTTAGTGCGACCTTTGTTAATATAAAAGTAAGGAGTTCTTGAGTAGCCTTAATTGGAAACTATCAATGATATTAATGTTTAACCCCTTGTGTGCCCATGACGAGCTGGACTCGTCATGGGCCGCGGTTGCGCTGTGCCCATGACGAGTCCAGCTCGTCATGAACCCCGCCCGCTAATGCAACGCCCGGCACAGGGCGGGGAAAGGGCGTGGAACACAAGGGGTTAAGACAGGTATTATTCCTCATCCATCACAGAGATTTGGAGTCACGCTGTTAACTAGGGACCAGTAATATTTCATTTTCAGAACAAGAAGAGGGATCTTTATTATAAGAACATAATAATTATGTATGTATTTATGTAGACATAAGTTCATATATCAGGTTACACTGGTTCAATGAGTAACGTTAGGGAATGTGATTTTCTAACATATAAGAAAGGGAGATGGATGAATTCTTTTAAACTAAATGTTGAAGAGAATTTTCAATACATGTTTCATTTCCCATTGACTACAGATATCTGGTTGCGCGCATCAAATTTATGACACAAAGTATTCGATGTTTAGAAAAAGAAGATAATTCTTCTCTCTAAAATACAAGGTGTGTGAAGTTTAACAATCATTACTATAGGTTATTGGAAACTGTTAATTTATTAAGTTTATACAAGTCACTGTTGCCTTTTTCATTTGGTGAGGGGTGCTATATATCATTAGTATAGGAAGTGTCTGTATTAGAATCAGGTAATTTAAACTAAATGTTTGTTGCATCACATGGTTTTGGTATATTGTGAAAATCGGGTGTAAATTGTATGTTTATTTTTTTATTATTACAGCCCTGATGAAGTCCTAAGGGAAGGAAGAAACGCGTAGGCAGAAAGGCTGTTGATCTATAGAAAATGCAACTGTGATCTACAAATCGATTTTGTATTGTCGATTGAAGCAACTCGTTGAAGAATCAGCAAATTTGAAATAAAAAAATAAAAGGTTACTGAAACCTGAAGGAAATATTTCATGGACTCTATTTTTTGATGTTCCTTCCTAATTGTACTCTTTTATTGATTGTGATTTTGATGACAGTGAACCACAGGAAGTTGAACATCTAACATTTTTCAATTGGGTGGTACTGTATGTGTTAGTTGCGCACATTGTGTTCCCTTACTGTCATTGTTCTCAGAGTCTTGGGTTAATATATGCTATTTGTCTACACTTCATGACCATTAAAATGATAGTAAGCATTCTAAACATATTAGCCATAATTAGGCAAACTAGGGTAAAAATTAAATATGTCTAAACATGTTTCATCACACATTTCTAGCCTATAGGTTTACCTAAAAATATCTAGCTATCTAACAACATGGTTTGGTAGGGCCTGATTAATATGTAAATATGCAACTCCGTGAAGTGCCTCCTCTCCTACCTCATTCTGCGTCATTCTCATGCATAAAGTCAGAACTGCATTGTTCAGCATTCCCTCCAGCAACTAATCCATGTGAACATTGAAACCTACAGTAACAATTCTTCCTCTTTCTAGATGATTGAACAAACAGGTAATCACCTTCAAAGATACATGTAAGCTGCCACATTTAAAAACTTAGCATGCACCTGAGAATGGAAATGTTCCTTCCTCTTCCATGTTAGTGTGAGTTAAGAAAAAACATGGCAATCCAATCACGCATTTATTGGCTGAAGATAAATGATATGACAGTCTGCTTTCTTGAGGACTAAACTTTGGCAAGCATTGATGTAACAAGTATTCACACATTGATCGAGATTCAAGAATGGCATTATGCTATAAAAAAAGGTGAACTTGCAACTAGATCAGCACATTTGTGGCAGGCAAACCAATGATACTATAAATGGTGTTGGCCTGCTTGTACAACAACGTGTTTAACTAAAGTCCAACAACACACTGTTTGGCATCCACTCTATAAACATTTTTATATGCAAGATCTCTACAAAAATCACTCCCTACACGTTCCCTGTATATTAAAAATATACTACCTATCTACCTTTTATCATTTTATAACAAATCATCTTACCATACCTTATATCACAAATAAGCACTAACTTGATCAGTGAGTCAATACATACAATTGTGTACACTGCTACAAATTTAAACTGATATGACAATGGTATAGACACATATATTTATACAGAACATAGTTTGTGAGTGTGTATGTTTTGTACAGAATAATGAACATCTGTTATGAACACAACTATATGAACATTCTTGCTTTAGAAAATATCAAACTTCCCTTTTGTACTCTGTAACCGAGTCCATCACCACCATTCAAAAGCTGAGACTGAGTGCCTTATGACAAACCATGAACATATACAAATTTTGATGCATATTAAGAAATAGGTTTCCTTAGTTTCCTTAAATAACCCACACTTGAGCAAATCCAACATATTTGGAAGTGTAATGTGACTTGTAAATGTAACTATACTGCACAACAATATGATTTCAAGTGATACTGTACTATGAACTCAACTACAACTGTCCACAAGCGATTGCTGATAATGGAGTATGTTCTTATCTATCATATTATTTTGCATAAGCGTTTTTATACAGTAAATCACTGTGATACAGAAAGAAAATAGGTTAGATCATATCCACGTAGGATATCAATAGTTTTAACAATACATATTCAGACACTGCCTCCTGAAGCCCTCAGGAGGCAAGGGGACCTCATCCCCCACCAGCAGTGTGCCAAGAGGTGCGTTTGAAGAGTGGTGGAGAAAGGGGCATGGCCTGCGACCACCTCTCAACAACCCCATTGTGTGGGGTTTACTGGAGGTCACAGGTGGGCTAGTTGACCCATAAGGAACCTCAGCAGCAAAGGGGACTTCATCCCCCAACCAAGAGCATGCCAGGAGGTGTGTATGCAGAGTAGTGAAAAATGGGGGTGGGGCCTCCAGTGTGTTGCCAGCTTCTGTTTTTTTTTATTTGAGGAAGGGGTGTTGTGTGGCCCCCCTTTCCCTAACCCGTTTGGACCCCCGGGGACCCCGTCCTTGGGGCATGAGCCATTGTTTCTTTTTTGTAATTAAATGAAAAGGGAGGGGGCCTGAGTGGCCCGAGATGAGGACCCCATACCCTGGGGCCAGGCCATTTATTTTATTTATTTTTCAAGGGAAGGGGCGAGTGGCCTCCCTTCCAGACCATTTTGGGCCCCGATGATCCCAAACACTGGGGCATGGCTATCTCCTTTGGGACCGCGGGGCTGCATGAAGGCCCCCCGCAGTCCCAGTAGATGGGAGTCTGCATTGCTTTTAACCCCCCAGGAACTGCTAAGATGCAGCTCCTTGGGTGCAAAAAGCAGAGTGCTCCACTTTGAACAAGCAAGTGCAAAATGCTCTCACTTGTTCAAAGTGGAGCACTTGTTTGCTGTGAGATGGCGAAAGCAGTGCTCCCACTCTCCCATAGCAAACTGCTCTCTCCCGGAGGTGGGCACCCTGGGAAATTGCCATTTACAGCTCCAGGAGGGGGCTGTGTAGCCCCTCTCCCATTTTTAAAATAGCCCCAGGGGGGTGGTGGTCCCTGGGGATGTGTGGGGGGGGCTGCAGCCCCCAAGCATTAAAATTATAATAAAGGCACAGAAACGTGATGGTCTCTCGGACTGTGGGGTCAGCGTGGACCCCTTCACTTCAAACTATTAGCCCTGCGGAGGTGCTGGGCCCCCACAACTTCATTTTCTATTCCCCCAGGACCTGGCCAGCCCAGGGGCCTCAATTAAACAAAGTGTGGGAGCCTGTGCTTTGTTTTTTACAGGTTTTCAGCCGTATTCGTGGATTCACAGGCCTATGGGGTCAAGGTGATTCCACCCTTCCCCCTTTTCTTGTTTTTTAACAAGATGGCTGCCAACACTTCCTTTTTTCAATTCTCATGCATGAAATCGATAGGGTTTGCGGATCCACTGTGGCCCACAGTTGTATATCTGAGAAATCTTTACATTTCTCAGGAAATACTGAATTAACTTACACCATTTAACAAAAAGAGGGCTTTCTGGACCAAGAGCTACTTTTTTGCCAAATTTGTGTAATTCTGTTCAGCAGTTGGTACTGTAGCCATGTCTAAAGTTGGAACTGTACCCATGTCCAAAGTTTCCTATTGAACTTAACATGGAGAAAAAGCAATTTAGGACCCCCCCCCTTTTTTCTCAGCCCCACTTGACAGATTACTTCTAAACTTTCAACACAGCTGCTGAAGATTTAAAAATTTCATAAAGATTTGTCAAATGACGCCAAATTTATTGGCAAATGAAAAAACATTCTTCCTATGTAAACTAGGTCGTAACTGTAATATATATAATATATTTGTGTGTGTGTGTGTGTGTATATATATATATGTATGTATATGTATATATATGTATACATATACATACATATATATTAAGCCTGGGCAAAGCACTACGCTACGCTCACGTAGTTTGCGAAGTTCGCGCTACTTCGCACTACGCGAACTGCACGTAGCACAGTGCGAACACGCGTTGCGTAGTGTTGCGTGGTGCTGCGGTCATTTTTTGCTTGCTCGCGGTCCTCAACGTCAAGTTGGCGACCGCGAGCAAGCAAAATGACATCCCCGCGAGACTTTTTCCTTGTTCGCGATCAGCAACATCAAGTTGGCGATCGCGAGCATGGAAAATAAACCTCCCGGCGAGATTCCCAACGCGAGGAGGTCAGGTTTCTCATTGCGAGTGGTCGCGTATGCTCGCGACCGCTCGCGATGAGAAACTACCAGTTCGCGTTGAGAAAGCTGCAGCTCGAGTAAAAATCTACTCGAGCAGCAGAAAACTACAGCTCGCACTGTGCAAGATGCCATTTTCAATGATTGCACAGTGCCGGTTGCTTGTCCGCACTGTGCAATCATTGAAAACGACATCTTGCACAGTGCAAACAAGGTACTATGCAATTCGCGAAGTGCTACGCGTAGCTCGCGTAGTGCGAACTGCACTTTGCGTAGCTTCGCGAAGCACTACTTCGTGAACTACGCCCAGGGTTAATATATATACATACATATATATATATATATATACACGCACACACACACACAAATATATTATATATATTACAGTTAGGACCTAGTTTACATAGGAAGAAAATTTCGCGAAGATTTGTCAACCGGTGCCAGACTTATTGGGAATAGAATGTTGCGGATTTCCTATGGAAAATAGGTCCTAACTATAACTATATATATATTACCTACTGGCGGTCGCCAGTAGGTAGTTATAGTTAGGACCTATTTTCCATAGGAAATCCGCAACATTCTATTCCCAATAAGTCTGGCACCGGTTGACGAATCATCGTGAAATTTTCCAAACTTTTGGCCAGCTCCGGTCTGCTCTTATCCGGAAAATTTTGTGGTGATTCTTCAAAACGCATTTTCCCCATGCAATTTCCCATAGGACCTGTTGACGCAGCTACAGCCCGAACTGCTGAAAGGAATTACACCAAATTTGGCAAAGAGGTAGTCCTCAGTTCAGATTCGTACTTTTTGTATAAATGGTGCAGATCCATTCAGTAGTTCCTGAGAAAATTATAGTAAAAAAGATTGATATATCTATGGCCTCGGAGGATCCGCGCACCCTATGCACACCCTAAGCGCACCCTCTGCGAACCGAGCGTGCACCCTTCCGATCATGCGCTGAATGCTAATTAGCTGTCAAGTGTCTGTCTACATTCAAAACCAGGCACTGTTGGCAGCCATTTTGTGCCTCTGCAGAAGCGAGGCTGATTAAGTAAGGTAAATAAGTGTGTGAAAGATGTAAAGGGGGCAGGGTAGAAATACTCTGACCCTCTAGTGTTGCTTAGGGGGTCCCAGAAAGACCCCATGGGGCCCCTTTTAAACAGCAAAATGCGCGCAGGGTGCGCGGATCCGGCCGAAAAAAAATTAAAAACCCCGAAGCGCGGGCTTAGGCGGTTCATTAATAATTAGCCCCCGGGTGGGCCAAATCCCGGGGGCAAAATCTTTATAAATTAATGGGGGAGGGGGGCTCCGTGACCCCCCTCCTGGAGCCCTCGAGGGCCCTGGGGACCACCACCCCCCAGGGCCATCTCCTACACTGTCCTGGGGTGACCACCCCAGGACACTGTTGTTTGCTATGAGAGGGCGGGAGTCTCCCGCCCTCCCATAGCAAACTTCGTTAGGATTTTGAAAGAGAGAGCAGGGAAACCTGCTCTCTCTTTCAAAATCCAAATGATATTGCTTTTCCACACGGGGAGCTGCATGTCCATGTGGAAAAGCAATGCCGGCTCCCGAAGGACGTGGGGAGCCGACTGGGACCGTGGGGGCGTTGGGGCTCCCCCTACGGTCTCCAATGTGTTTTTTATAAGCCCCGGGGGAAAATTAGTGATAGGGGCTATTTTATTTCTTTTTACGGTAAAATTAGTAGTTGCGCATCCTAACACGTTGGGTGCACGATTTCTCTCGCGTTGGGTGCGCGGTTCCTAACGCGTTGGGTGCGCAGATCCAAGGAAAAAAAACTGAAATTTTTGGGAGATAAACATCAAGCTTAAGTGTTTTGTTCTTGAGTGGCTGTAAAAAGAGCCGTTGTGTTCATTGAGAGTTTTTGGTTCTTATAAGTAAGTACCTATACAGAGTCTAAAGTTGTTGAGGAAGACTCTGTTTCCTTCATCAGTAAAGTGTACTCCATCTCTCCTATACATCTCTTGCATATGAAAGCGCAGATTGTTATTGTAAATGGACCCCATTCTATAGTCTCGGAGAAAAGCAGAAACAGATTTATTCACATGTTTCCTAGCTTTCTCAATTTGTGGACAAAAATCATCGGACCAGTTCCATTTCTGCCTTTGGCATATGTTAGAATACACAAAGGCAGTTTTGGGAAAAAGTGAAATCAATTCTGCAAATGTGTTCTTCATAAGCATTTCCAGACCTATCCCGGTCAAAGTGCCTAGGTCATTGTCACCACAGTGCACTATTATGAGGTCTGGGTGTTGGATATGCATAAAGGATTTTACCAATGGCATCAATTGGTGCCACTTTAACCCTCTGTGTCCAATCCATTTAATGTCAATATTTGGTAAACCTAGGTCTTTGTGAATGCCTTTGTTTTCTGCATAACTTTGGCTCCAGAAAATATAGCTGTGTCCCACAATCAACACTCTAAGCATCTTGAAGGGAGGTCTGGATGCACTCAGATGGTTTCTGTAAATGAAATGGCAGTTTGAAAAGTAAGATTTTTCTAAAATGGTGGCTAAGATGCAGTTTTGAAAAAAGACAAGAAATCATTGGTTGTTTGACAACCTTCTACACTGAAAGGTAGGGTGCATGTTTCTGTTTTTTAAACGCATGATTCTTCTTGGTCAACAAAAACTGATTGAAAGGAACATTGTCTATGATAAGCTGATATGTTGAAAAGTCAAGCAGACTTGCTGTTTTGATTAGCAACATTGTGTGCTGAACGTGTGACCTGTGTGCTCAGTTCAGTGTTCCATGACCTGTTTCTATGGTAACAGGCAGAAGGCAGATTGGGGGTAGGGTTCAAATTTATAGCATTTGGAAAGGGTTGAAATGTTTAACCAATAGAAACGTGTGTTAGCTTTTGAATTAATGTGGGAAGGAATGTGATTTGATGTTTACATGTATATATGTGGAAAATGAGAGGCACACTTTGCCATTCTTTGGTTTTGCTGACAGGTGCACAGTGAGGAGATTCTGTATACGAATATCTGGTGTGTGACTGATATACTTCTTAATCTACAAAACAATTTGAAAAGTGAGTTATTTAATTGTGAGGGGATGTATGTGGTCTATTTTGATTTTAATCAGACTAATGTATTTCTCCTGCTAAAGTGCAGGGAGTACTTTTTTTGTCAACAATCTTATTGACAGTGTGTGTGCATGTAGAAATCATTCTGTGATAAGCATTTGTGTTTTTCATGTGTTTGCAGACAGATAACTGTGCTGTTTTTATATTTTGGTACAATTAGAAATCAGTCATTGTTTATGAATTTGCAAAATGAGTCATGTTTCTATACTAAAATGTAGTATTCGTAGATTAAGAAATGTGTTTTGGTACAGTGCAAGGGATAGTGTTGTTTGTCTAGAGTCACACAGTGAGTCTGTGTGCATTTAGGAATCATTTTGAGAGAAACATTTTGGTACGAATCTGTAGTAGTAGATTTTCTGCAATGTGTGCAGTCACATTAGATCTTGTAGACTAGTAAATGTATTTTGTACAAGGGATAGTTGTCTGTCTACAATCACACTGTGAGTCTGTGTGTATTTGGGTGAGCATTGTGAGAGAAGCATTTGGTAAAATTATGTACTTGCTTGCAGATAATTGTTTTAAAACCTGTCATGTTGTCAAGTTTTAGTAGCATTAAAAGCCAGTCTTTGCTTATGCATTGATAAAATGAGTCAGGCTTTGACACTAAAGTGTAGTACTTAAATATGTAAATTGTGTGCAGTCCCCTTACCCCTTCCACAGTAGTGAATGAGTTTTGGTAAACTCCTAGTGATAGTGTTGCTTGTCTAGAATCACACTGTGAGTCTGTGTGCATTTGGGAACCACTGTGAGAGAAGCATTTGGTAACATCATGTATTTGCTGACAGATAACTGTTTTAAAACCTGTCATGTTGTCAAGTTTTAGTAGCATTAGAAGCCAGTCTTTGCTTATGCATTGATAAAATGAGTCAGACTTTGACACTAAAGTGCAGTACTGAAATATATAGATTGTTAGCAGTCCTCTTACCCTTTATGCAGTAGTGAATGAGTTTTGGTAAACTCCTAGTGATAGTGTTGCTTGTCTAGAATCACACTGTGAGTCTGTGTGCATTTGGGAACCAATGTGAGAGAAGCATTTGGTAACATCATGTATTTGCTGACAGATAACTGTTTTAAAACCTGTCATGTTGTCAAGTTTTAGTAGCATTAGAAGCCAGTCTTTGCTTATGCATTGATAAAATGAGTCAGGCTTTCACACTAAAGTGCAGTACTGACATATATAGATTGTGTGCAGTACCCTTACCCCTTTCAGAGTAGTGAATGAGTTTTGGTAAACTCCTAGGATAGTGTTGCTTGTCTAAAATCACACTGTGAGTCTGTGTGCATTTGGGTAAGGATTGTGAGAGAAGCATTTGGTAACATCGTGTATTTGTTGACAGATAACTGTTTTAAAACCTGTCATGTTGTCAAGTTTTAGTATCATTAAAAGCCAGTCTTTGCTTATGCATTGATAAAATGAGTTAGGCTTTGACACTAAAGTGCAGTACTGAAATATATAGATTGTGTGCAGTCCTCTAACCTCTTCCAAGTAGTGAATAAGTTTTGATGAACTCTTAAGGATAATGTTGCTTGTCTAGAATCACACTGTGTGTCTGTGTGCATTTGGGTAACCATTGTGAGTGAAGCATTTGGTAACATCATGTATTTGTTTTAAAACCTGTCATGTTGTCAAGTTTTACTAGCATTACAAGCCAGTCTTTGCTTATGCATTGATAAAATGAGTCAAGCTTTGATGCTAAAGTGCAGTACTGAGATAAATAGATTGTGTGCAGTACCCTTACCCCTTCCAGACTAGTGAATGAGTTTTGGTAAACTCCTAGGATAGTGTTGCTTGTCTACAATCACACTGTGAGTCTGTGTGCATTTGGGAACCACTGTGAGAGAAGCATTTGAGTACTTGACATCTTTGCATACGCTTAACTGCTTAAAAACCTTTCCTATTCTCAAGTTTTGGTAGAATTAGAAGGCAGTCATTGGTTATGTATTCACCCAGGAACTGTCGTTGCAGTACTGTAAGCATTCAGTTAATATCCAAGTACTAATGGAGTGAGGCAGCCCTTAGTACATAGACTGCTACAAACCCCTATCCACTATGCACGCAGGCCTCTAACCACCTACACACTTGTCTTTCACACCTTCAATATCCCAGTCAGTATTTATACAGTTTCCACAAACACCCTTTTACTCCCCTTACACTTCTCCAGTGACCCATTCAGTACCATGTACTAATCCATTTACTGCGCAAAAAGCCAAACACTTATAAATTCGCTGAGGCACTCTCCTTGTACTTCTCTAATGATTCAGTCAGTACCCAGGTACTTATGTAGTGAACCCGGTTTTAGCACATGGACTACTTCAAATGATTATCCATTATGCATGCAGGCCTCTAACCACCTACAGATTGTCTTTCAAACCTTCATTTGCCCAGTCAGAATCTATATACTCCAATAAACATACTGTCACTCTCCTTGCACACCTCCAGCGACTCATTCAGCAGCATGTACTAATCTATTCACTGCGCCACAACCCAAAAACTTAAAAGATTTATCCAGGCACTCTCCTTGCAGTACTCTAATGATTCAGCCAGTACCCAGGTACTCATGCAGTGACCCATGCCTTAGGCCATGGACTGCTTCAAATGTCTGTCCAGTATGCATGCAGGCCTCTAGTCACCTACACATTTGTCTTTTGCTTTTTCAATTAACTAGTCAGTATCTAGAAACTTCAGTAAACCCTCTTTCAGTCCACTTCCACACCTCTACTGACTCATCTGGCACTATGTAATAATCTATTCACTGCACCAAAACACAAAAACTTAAACAGATTAACCCAGGCACTCTCCTTGCAGTGGTGTAATGATTCAGTCAGTACCAAAGTAATCATGCAGTGTCTGAGGTTTTAGCTCATGGACTGTTTAAACGTCTATCCAGTATGCATACAGGCCTCTAGTCACCTACACACTTGTCTTTGACTTCTTTAATTAACTAGTCAGTATCTATATACTTCAGTAAACATCGTGTCACTCATCTTGCTTTCATCCAGTGACTGATCCAGTACCATGTACTAATCTCTTCACTACGCCAAATCTGCAAAACTTAAAAGTTTTACCCAGGCACTCTCCTAACAGTAGTCTAATGATTCAGTCAGTTTCCAGGTACTCATGTAGTGAACCATGCATTACCACATAGACTGCTTCAAATTTCTATGCAGTATGCATGCAGTCTTCTAACATACTATACACTTGTCTTTAACAGCTTCAATTCCCCAGTCAGTATCCGTGTACTTCCAGCAAACATCCTGTCACTCCCCTTGCACTGTTCCAGTGACTTATTCAGCACCATGTAGTAATGCATTCGCTGCGCCAAAACCGAAACACTTATAAATTCACCCAGGTACACTTCTTGCAATAGTCTAATCATTCAGTCAGTACCTAAGTACTATTGGAGTGAGGCAGGCCTTAGCACATGGATTGATTCAAACGTGTTTCCACTATGCATGGAGGCCTCTAACTACCAACACTTTTGCCTTTCAGACCTTCAATTTCTCTGTCAGTATCTATAAACTCCAATAAACACTCTGTCACTTTAATTGTACACCTCCACTGACTCATTTGGTAGTAAGTACTAATCTATTCACTGCGCTAGAATCCAAAATCTTAAAAAGATTCACCCAGTCACTCTTTTTGTAGTACTCTAATGATTCAGTCAGTAATCAGGTCGTTTTGCAGTGATCCAAGTGTTACTCTATGGACTGTTTCAAACGTCTATCCACTATGCATGTAGGTCTCTAGCCACCTACATACTTGTCTTTCATACCTTCAATATCCCAGACAGTATTCATACAGTTCCCACAAACACTCTGTCACTCTCCTTATACTTCTCCAGTAACTTATTGAACACCATGTACTAATGTATTTACTGCACCAAAATACAAATACTTATAAATTCATCCTGGCACTCTCCTTGCAATACTGAAAACATTCAGTCAGTATCCAAGTACTAATGGACTGAGACAGGCCTTAACATATGGATGGATTCAAGCACGTATCCACTATGCATGTAGATCTCTAATCACCTACACACTTGTCTTTCACACTATCAATATCCATGTCAGTATTCATACACTTCTAGCAAACACCCTGTCACTCACCCAGTGTGTCTCCTTATAGTACTGTAATCATTCAGTCAGTTAGCATGTAGTGTTTTAGTGAGGCAGGCTTTAAAAGAAAAGAACAAAGACAGGAGAATTACTTGAAGAAACATCAACCACAAGTATTGAATGAACAAGATAATGTGGCTAAAAAGAAAGAATCTTCTGGTAAGATCACAAAGCAATTTATTAAAAATGTTTGTAGGACCAAACAGAAAGTACAGAATGCTGAAACCACTGAGAATGCTTCAACTAAAAAAAAAGCAAAATAGGAGGAAAAGCAAAAAAGCAAATGGTCAGTCAAAGGAGACAAAGTATGGTAAAAGAAGGCAAAATCAGTATAAGGAATTACACAAAAAAAATATTTTACAAGAGAATAGTACATAATTTGCTGAAAGATGTGAAGAAATATAAAAAGAGAGCTCTATTTTATAAAAAGAAGAAGCATATTGAAAACATTGTTGAAAAGGCTTTTGAAGTAAAAAGGAAACTATTCATTTTAGTATTAAACAGAATTCGATCACTAGATAAACCAATCTAATGAAGGCCAAAAGTAGGAGGAAAAGAGTAATTAATAGAAAAATAGTTTGTGATTCTTTTGGGGAGAATGGAAACACAGTTCCAGTTCAGAGCCTTTCTTTAATGAAGAGAGTTATTTACAGAGCAAAACATTATTGTATGCAGTTGACACCAGTGGTAGAGGTTATGATATTAGAGATGGTTGTCCAATTGAGAAAGAGAAAATGGTTGAAAGAAATGCAGAAAAAGTGATAGCTGATGAAGATCTAGGGAGACGTCCTAAACACCCTGTGTACACTTGGGATTGCAGTAGTATTTGTAGTGTACAACAGGAATCTATTGATAAATTATGTAGTTTTTTACGAGCATACAGTAAAAAAAGTGTTAAACAAAAGATTAAGGTGTTGCAAGGACTAGACCCTTGCAGAGTGAGAAAAAATACTGGTTTGCACGGTGATTCTCTGACTTGTCTTTCTAGGAAAGTTTGTCAAAGTGTTTTTCACCATTTCAGGATGCTGGCAGTACATCATACTAAAATGCGGAAGTTAGTGAGAAGATTGTATTATGCAAAAAGTCCAGCAGTAAAGTTAAATGAGTTGAATAGTGCTCTTTTGCGTGAGTCAGTATCAGGTGTGACGCAGGTCTGTGATGATATTGAGTATTGTTACTTTGGTCCTCAGCAAGAGAGGGCAGAAACTGACACATTAGTAGAACAAAATGTTGAAGACAATGTAGAACCCGTAATTACAAAAAATGTTGAGGATGAAATCACAAAGTTTAAGGTAATTTCAGGTGAAAGACCAAATGTTTCTTGAATTTATTGTCGACGAAGTCACTATAAAAATCAGACTAGGGGTGTCAATCTGTATTTAAAAAGTGAAATAGAAGATAATGATAAGTGGATGGAATTTGCAACTTATTTGTTGGTAGATGATTGTTTTGATTTCGGATCTGAGCAGCGTATTTGCAACTATTGTTATAACAAATTAGATGAGAATAAAATGCCTGCTAGAGCTGTTCATAACAATCTAGAGCTGGTTGCTATTCCTCCAGAGCTGATAGATTTAAATACGTATGAGTCTATTCTCAATCAATGTGTTCACCCGTTTCAGGCTATTGTTCATATGGAGCATAAAACAGGTAAATTACCTCCATCAGAGTTGCAAAGAGGATTGAAAGGAAGAGTTGTGTATTTACTGTTAGATTTAAGGAAAAATATTGAAACTATTGGTGTAAACCATGCAGAAAATTAGCCACTAGTCATTCTAGTTTATGGTGTTCCTACTAAGAATAAGAAAATCTGGCAAGAGTTAGTGGATGTTAGAAAAGTGCAAAAGGCATCATTGTATCTGTTAAAAAATAATGAGTACAGTAGAAATGTGTTTGTAGGAGAAGAAGAAATAGATTTAGCAGAAGATACTGAAACATTAAGTTGACAAATTGAAAAAGTGGACATGTCCAGATGTGAAGAAATCTATGAACATTACAGTGTACATCCACTTCATTCCAAAGAGGTGATGGGGCATATGATTGACTTGTTTCAAATGAAAAAAGCAACAGGAAGTCCCATGAGTGTATGGGGAGAGAGCTTGGAAGCTCGGTGTTTCCCGCAATTGTTTCCAACAGGAAAAGGTGGACGATATGATGAACGTCCTGTGCAGATTCCTGCATCTGAATATCGGACAACAAGATTATATGCAGAAGATCCAAGATTTCGACAATGTATCCCTTATATGTTTCATCTTCTGTTTGAAACTGACTTGTCTGGACTTTCATATGCAGTAAATCACATTTTAAAAACTGGAATGCATCTGCAAAATTTAACTGCAAAGGATTTTATGGATAAAGTGCATCAGAGAGATGATCATTTATAATCTCAGTTGATTAATCTGATGGCATGTCAGTGTGGGAATAATGAATATTGGTACCGTCGTCATGGAGAACTGAAATGCATGCTACGGAACTTGGGAACTCCTACATGGTTTGTTACACTAAGCTGTGCTGAGTATGCTTGGGATGATTTACTTGAATTTCTTCGAGAGGCAAATTCCAATATAAAAAATATTAAATACAAGACACCTGGAGAATTGTGCTCCTTGGATCCTGTTAATGCATGCAGATATTTCAATCATAGATTTGAAGCTATGATGTCTTTCATCTGCAATAAAAAGAATCCTCCTCTTGGAGAAGTTGTGGATTTCTTTTGGAGAAAGGAGTATCAAGCAAGAGGTGCTCCTCACATACATATGTTGTTATGGATCAAGGACGCCCCCAAATTTGGAATGGATTCAGATGAAAATGTTTTGTCTTTAATTGAAGATTATGCCACATGTGCTGTACCCAATAGCAGAGAAAAACTTAAAACAACAAGTCTAACGATTCCAAAGCCATAGGTGTGGAAAATACTGTCGATGAATGTATAAGTCAAAGGATAAGTTCTATACCAAATGTCATTTTGGATTTCCACGTCCTGTATTATCCAAAAGAAGAGTGAACAGTTTTATCTCAGCTATGCGACATACCTTCACAAGAAAGTCTCCGAAAAATACCTACAACTTAAGAAGAAGCGAAGAATCGAAATACATAAATGACTACAATCCAGTTATTTTATCCATGTGGAACGCTAACATGGATATTCAGTATTTTGCGGACAATTCCATTGCTGTTGCTCGATATGTAACATCCTACATTACTAAATCAGAAAAGACTGAGTTGAAAGAAATGTGGGAAGAGATTTCTCACAAGAAGACTAGGTAAGAAATTATACAGTTTCAGTTTGAAGATGTTATCTCATCGTGAAATTGGAGCATATGAATGTTCAGATCGGTTATCATCTGCAAGTCTATATTCCAAAAGTAGTAGAATCATTTGGGTGAGTCTAGGTCTTGCAGGAATGCGAAATCGGGTACTGAAATCTCAGGAATTTTTTATGTATATGCTTACCATTTTTGAAAATGAAGGTGTAGAAATAGAAAATATTTTTGGCCTTTCTTACAAATGGGAACATCATTGTGAAAATTCCATGTATACATGTACCACTAATGTAGACACTGAAAGATTTCTGTATTTAACATTACCAGACTGTAAATCAGTGTCTTTCAATAAATTAGTTAAAGGTGCAAATCAAAACATGGAGTGTAGCCAATGTAAATCAGAAATGTTATCCACATTATCTTTAACAAAATATGGACAATACATCATTTAAATGATGCAACGTTGTACAGCTGATGGAAGAAAATTGGATACTTTAATCTAAAATGTGACAAAGGCTGGACACTTTGTAATGATTCCCAGTTGGTTTTCAAATAACGTTTGCCTAGGGAATTACCAAATTCCTACCTAATATTTTTAAAGTCAAAGTTTTAGGAAGATAATTCACTCTCTGAGGAATGTATTATTATAATTTAATAGGACTACCATTGGACAATTTACATAAAGAGGAGTGCACAAATACCATTTGGCCTCAAGGAAAGGTATATGTTTGAATTATGGACTTTTTTGTGCTCATTGACTCGGTGAATATTTTAAAGCAACAACATTTACAGTTTTTATAAGTTAAAGTTATAAAAGTTTGTTAGCCATAAGCATTTCATATATGTGTGATTTGTATTTTCTGGTAGTTTACTAGAATAGCATGTTGGAGTTTTTTAAACAATCTTTTTGATTGTTTTTTTTTTGTCCGCTGTTAAGTGATGAGTACGATTGAAATCACTATTTCTAGTGAAATTCAATATATTCTGAGAACAGCTAAAAAGGCAAACAAATTACTTTGTTCAAATTATGATGTGTTGTAAAAAATGTATTATTACATGTTATAACTATTTTTTCTTTTCTTTCACAGATCCTAATTCTAAAATAAGCAATTTACATCAATTTACTTTGCAAAAAAAATCTGAAAAAAATGTATACCCTTTTTAATTTCTATTACTGTGAAGGTAAGTTTAATTAAGTATTATTATGCAGAATGGGCAGATCTGCAAGAAGCTACAAAGCTTGAACACGTTTTTAAAAACACTCTGTTTATACCTATGTAGTTTTGAAATCTCTCAGTTATCGGATATCATGTGACCTCCAAAAAAACGGATTTGAGTGGTTCATAAAATTTCCCATTGTACCTATTGAAGGACCGCAATCATTTCAATCATTCTTCTTTGAGCATCTTTGCAGACAAAACTCTGTGCTTACCTTCTATCATTCACAAGCAATTTCAAAAACAGAAATATGTCACTTTTTGTAACATAGTTATTGCACAAGACACTCTTTCATATTTACAAAGAGAGGAAAAGGCACTCTGTGTACTTTTTCTACTCCATGTAAATACAACCTCATCATACACACCACTTTGCGTTGAAAGGGTGTTCTATAAGTGTTGTTGTGCATGATTGCACTGAATACTCATGGAACAAGACACATCTCCAGATTTATCAGAAATCATAAATCTCGATATGTATGTGAATGCTGCACTATTCTCCAACTGGTGTACGAAAGCACAACAAGGAGAATTGTTTTTATTTCTCCTCATTTTTAAATCTTCAATGCATGCTAAAATTTTCATCACACATTGAAGGAGAAAAATGCGTTTTCTGATTGTTTTTGTGCAGGAAGGTGTGTCTTCCTGCAGAAAAACAAACAGCTCATGACACAGATATCCTTGCACTATGGTGCAAGGGTGCCTGTGTCACCACATGGCTGCAGTTTAAGCAGCTGTCCAGAGAGAAGCATTGTTTTGCAACATATTTATGTACATATGTTGCATCACTGTGCTTCGAAGTACTACAGCACACTACAGTTAAAGAGGTTACTGTGTGATGCTGCAGCACTTCCTCATAGTTCTGCACTTATACATTCACCATACGCTACTAATGCATTCATTCAGTCAATTACATACTACACATACATTCATCTAAACTTTCACACACTAACAAACAAATATAGATCTTTTTTGAAACCAGGAAAGTTAGTTCTTAGAAGAACTTTTTTGTTTTCTTCTTTTTTCTTTTATATTTTTTTGGGGGGGGTTTCAACGATTTTGTGTTTATTTTCTTTTTTTAACAAAAAAAGGGAACATGAAGAACAAAAAAGTGAACTTTAGGAAAAAATAAAATAATTAACAGTGATGGTTTCTCTGCACCCTGCAGATAAGCTCATCGGACTGTTCACCGTAACACAGCAGTTTGTTGCATTTAATACAACTACATTTAAGTTGTCCAAATTCGGGACGTATGTCCGGGTGAACAATAGTTGGCGGTGCTGTAGATGTACTTGCCACTGCTGGCGGAGGGTTGTGACGCATTCTTCTGCATTCTTCCCTTGCCAGGTTGATGGGGTGGAGAGTACTGAGGTGTTTCATCATGCTTGCGGTCCCGCAAGAGTATTTTTTAGTTGGATCTCCCCTTGATAGGACTCTTTGGCAAATTTTGCACGTCACCTTCATTGCATTTGTCTTTGTTTCTCCATCAGGAAAGGTAAAATATGTCCATACCACTGAACTATATTGTTGAGGGCGAGGAGCTTCTGGAAGAAACCCATCATCTGAAGAATGTTCTGAATCAGATGGTGCTTGCTGTCCAGGAGCCATTTTCTTTAGAATAAAAAGAATGGTAGCTGTGGGAATCCCCCCCAAAAAGTTCTTCTCTGCAGAGAGATGCTCCTCCAAAGAAGGTCACAGAAGAATGATTGAAATGGGTGGGGTCTTACAATAGTTAGAATAGGAAGTGTAGTGAACCAATCACATCTCTTTTTTTCAGGTCACATGGGATCCAAGCACCGTGCACTTACGCAGCAAGCACCCAGCGCGCATCCGCAAAATTGAATTTAAAAGGAATATAGGATTAGAAATAAAAATATATTACTTTTATGAGTAGTTTAGAGTTTGTCTTCAATTAATACTCACATGAAATACATATATCTATGTTTTTTAAATGTAAAATATTTCGCGGGATTCATACACGCATATGACGTATCGTGGAAGCGCGCAAGCGTCGCATAACGTGTATCGTACGTGTTGCATATAGGGTTGGAGTCGCGTACCGGTTGCATTGCAATCGCGCACCAAACACATACCCAATGCATACCGTACGCGGATGCTTTCGCGCAGGGATCGGGAACGGTGCGCATAGGGTGCGCGAAGCCCCCAAACAAGGAAAAAATAATAAAAACAAATAATATTTTTTAATTTGTAAAATAATTAATTGAAAAAATAAGTTAAAAACATGATGATAAAAAATATTATAAAAAACATAATTAAAGGAATTGACACACTGAAATAGAAAAATTTAGAAATCCAAAGAAAACCATTAAACATCATAGCTTTAGAGGTAAGTTATAGATAGGAATTAGCATTTAAAAAACCTTTGAAATTCACTGAAAAAACCATAGGTTTCATGCACGTTATAGATAGGAATTGGCATTTAAAAAACCTTTGAAATTCACTGAAAAAACCATAGGTTTCATGCACATTATAGTTAGGAATTGGCATTTTAAAAACCATAGAAATTCACTAAAAAACCATGGGTATCAGGGACGTTATAGTTAGCTGGACATTTCCGTCGTACAAAACCCTAGAAATTCCCCCGTTATAGTTAGTTCAGATAACTATAACTCACGCCCCCGCAATGCACTGCTGATGACGTCACATATTACATCATTCATGACATGGTCAGTGACATCACTGATGACATCTCAAATTACATTTTATTTCTATGATTGAAATACCTGCATACATTAACTGGATCCAAAGAGCACAATTCTCCAGGTGTCTTGTATTCAATATTTTTTATATTCGAATTTGCCTCTCGAAGAAATTCAAGTAAATCATCCCAAGCGTATTCAGCACAGCTTAGGGTAAGGAACCACGTAGGAGTTCATAAGTTTCTTAGCATACATTTAAGTTCTCCATGACAACGGTACCAATACTCACTAGTGCCACGCTGACATGCCATCAGATTAATCAGCTGAGATTCTAAATGATCATCTCTTTGAGGTACTTTATCAATAAATTCCTTCGCAGAAACATTTTGAAAATGTATTCCTGTTTTAAATATGTGATTCACTGCATATGAAAATCCAGACAAGTCACTCTCAAACAAAAGATGAACTATATATGGGATACATTGTCGAAATATTGGATCTTCTGCATACAATCTTGTTGTCCGATATTGAGATGCAGGAATCTGCACAGGCCGTTCGTCATATCGTCCACCTTTTCCTGTTGGGAACAACTGCGGAGAACAACAAGCTTCTAAACTTTCTTCCCATACACTCATGGGACTTCCCTTTGCTTTTTTCATTTGGAATAACTTAATAGTATTCCCCATCACTTCTTTGGAATGAAGTGGATGTACACTGTAAAGTTCATAGATTTCTTCACATCTGGACATGTCCACTTTTTCAATTTGTCCACTTGACGTTTCTGGTAAATCTATTTCTTCTTCTCCTACATACACATTTCTATAGTACTCATTATTTTTTATCAGATACAATGTTGCCTTTTGCACTTTTCTAACATCCATTAATTCTTGCCAGATTTTCTTGTTCTTAATAGGAACACCATTAACTAGAATAACTAGTGGTTCATTTTCTTCATTCTCTACACCAATAGTTTCAACATTTTTCTTTAAATCTAGAGGTAAATATACAACTCTTCCTTTTAATCCTCTCTGTAAATCTGAAGGAGGCAATTTACCTGTTTTAGGCTCTATACGAACGATAGCCTGAAATGGGTGCACACATTGAATGAGAATAGGCTCATAGGTATTTAAATCTATCAGCTCTGGAGGAATAGCATCTAACTCTATATTATTATGAACAGCTCTAGCGGGCATTTAATTCTCATCTAATTTATTATAACAATATTTGCAAATACGCTGATCAGAACCCAAATCATAACAATTCTCTACCAACAAATAAGTTGCAAATTCCTTCCACTTATCATTATTTTCTCTTTCACTTTTTAAATACAGATCAACAGTCCTAGTCTGATTTTTATAGTCAGTTCGCAGGCAACAAATACAAGAATAATTTGGCCTTTCACCTGTAATCACCTTAAACTTTGAAATTTGATCTTCAACATTTTTTGTACTACTATGTTCAACATTCTCTTCAACATTTTCTTCTATTAATGTATCAGTTTCTGCATTCTCTTGTTCAGGACCAAAGTAACAAAACTCAATGTCATCACAAACCTTCTTCACATCTAATACTGATCCACACAAAAGACCACTGTTCAACTCTTGTAACATTAGTGCTGGACTTTTTGCATAATACAATATTCTGACTAATTTCCACATTTGAGTATGGTGGACAGCTAACATCCTGAAATGGTGAAAAACACTTTGACATACTTTCTTAGAAAGACAAGCCAGAGAATGACCTTGCAAACCAGTATTTTTTCTCACTCTGCAAGTGTCTTGTCCTTGCAATATCTTAATCTTTTCTTTAACAGATTTTTTACTATATGCTCATAAAAAAATGCGTAAAATATCAATGGATTCTTGTCGTACACTACAAATACTACTGCAATTACAAGTGTACACTGGGGCTTTAGGACGTCTGCCTAGAACTTCATCAGCTATTACTTCCTCTGAATTTCTGGTAACCATTTTCTCTTTCTCAATTGGACAACCATTTCTAACCTCATAAGCTCGACCACTGGTATCAACTGCATGCAACAAATTATTGGTCTGTTAATAACTCTCTTCATTAAAGAAAGGCTCAGAACTTGAACTGTGTTTCCATTCACCCAAAAAACAATCACAAAAACTAGTTCTGTTAATTACTCTTTTACTCTTACTATTGGCCTTCATTAAATGGATTGGTTTATCTAGTGATCGAATTCTGTTTAAAACTAAAATAAATAGTTTCCTTTTTACTGCAAAATCCTTTTCAACAATGGATTCAATATGCTTCTTTTATTTTATAAAATTGTGCTCTTTTTCTATATTTTTTCATATCTTTCATCAAATTAAGAACCACTCTTTTGTAAAAAAATGTTTACGTATTTCTTTGTACTGATTTTGCCTTCTTTTACCATACTTTGAATCTTTTGCATGTAAATTATCTTTTTTTCTTTTCCTGTTACTGATTTTCTTTTGTCTAGTCAAATCATTGTCATTAGTTTGCACATTCTGCACACTGTTTGTAGGCTTTGAAAGTTTTTAATGAATTCCTTGGTTGTCTTACCAGAGGACTTTTTCTTTTTAGCCACATGATGTTGGTCATCCAAAACTTGTTGTTGAATTTTCTTCGAATATTTTTCCTTTTTCTGTCCTTTTCTCGTTCTTGATTTTTCAGGCATGATAACTTTATTTTGATGATGATAAACAATATCTGTAAAAAGTAAACATAAATAAATGTAATTTAATACATTTATAAATTATACTTTTCAATTATTATACAAACACATTCTATATAAAAACCATTTCACCACTTTGTTTTCTCTTCACTAATTGAAATGGTAATTCAAGGTGTATACATAACTAAATAGGTGATTACAGGTCAGCATGTGTAAAGGTCAAAGGTTTCTACCAGTGTTTGTGTTATACCCTGGGACATTATATGAGTACTTACTCACTGACTGAATGATTACAGTCCAGCAAGGAGAATGCCTGGGAGAATGTATAAGTGTTTAGGTTTTGGTACAGTGAATGGATTAGTACATCATGCTGAATGGGTCACTGGAGGTCTGCAAGGGGAGTGACAGGGTGTTTATTGGAGTATATGGATACGGACTGGGGAATTGAAAGTGTGAAAGACAAGTATGTAGGTGGTTAGAGGACTGCATGCATAGTGGATATGCATTTGAAGCAGTCCATTTGCAAAGGCCTGGGTCACTCCATGAGTACCTGGGTACTGACTGAATCATTAGAGTACTGCAAGGAGAGTGCCTGGGTGAATTTATAAGTGGTTGGGTTTTGGCGCAGTGAATGGATTAGTAGATGGTGCTGAATGGGTCACTGGAGGAGTGTAAGGGTAGTGACATAGTGTTTGCTGGAAGTGTATGGATACTGACTGGGAAATACAAGGTGTGAAAGAAAAGTGTGTAGGTGGTTAGAGGCCTGCATGCAGAGTGGATAGGGATTTGAATCAATACATGTGCTAAGGCCTGGCTCAGTGCATGAGTACCTGGGTACTGACTGAATCATTAGAGTACTGCAAGGAGAGTGCCTGGGTGCATCTTTTAAGTGTTTGGGTTTTGGCGCAGTGAATGGATTAGTACATGGTGCTGAAGGGATCAGTGAAGGATTGCAAGTGGAGTAACAGGGTGTTTGCTGGAAGTGTATGGATACTGACTGGGGAATTGAAGGTGTGAAAGACAAGTGTGTTGGTGGTTAGAGGACTGCATGCATAGTGTATAGGCGTTTGAATCAATCCATGTGCTAAGGCCCAGCTCACTGCATGAGTACTTGGGTTCTGACTGAATGATTAGAGTTTGTGTAACCAGTTATGTATATGCAAAGACATGAAGTACCCAAAACCTTCTCTCAGAATGGTTACTAAATGCATACAGACTCACGGTGTGATTCTAGACAACAAACACTATCCCTTGCATATTACCAACAGACATTTTCTTGTCTGGAATGGGTAAACAGAGTACACACAATCCACATATTTTACTACTGCACATTATTGTAGAACCCTGACTCATTTTACAAATACATAAGCAATGACTAGCTTCTAATTCTACCAAAGTGTGAGAACAGGATAGGTCTTTAAGCAGTTATGTGTCTGCAAACACATAAAATACCCAAATCCTTCTCTCAGAACAGTTCCTAAATGCACACAGACTCACAGTGTGATTCTAGAAAACAAATAGTATCCCTTGTATTTTACCAAAACACATTTACTATTCTTGAAGAGGTAATCTGACTGCACACATTCCTTATATTTTACTACTACACATTAGTGTATAAGCCTGACTCATTTTGCAAACACATAACCAATAAATAATTTCTATTTCTACCAAAACGTGAGAACAGAATAGGTTTTTAAGCAGTTATGTGTCTGCAAACAAATGAAATATCCAAATGCTTCTCTCAGAATGATTCACAAATCCACACAGACTCATAGTGTGATTCTAGACAAACAACACTATCCTTTGCTTTTTAACAAAACACATTTACTAGTCTACAAGGGGTAAGACATGCATACATTCCACATATTTTAGCACTGCATTTTAGTGTTGAAGCCTGACTCATTTTGAAAATACATAAACATTAACTGGTTTCTAATTCTACCAAAACGTGAGAACAGAATAGGTTTTTAAGCACTTATGTGTCTGCAAAAACATGAAATACCCAAATCCTTCTCTCACTATGGTTCCAAAATGCACACAGACTCACAGTGTGATTGTAGACAAAAAACGCTATTCCTTGCACTTTCCCAATACACATTCACTAGTCTGCAAGGGGTCAAGTGACTGCACACATTCTACATATTTCAATACTGCACACTACTGCGAAAGCCTGACTCATTTTCTGAATGTATAAGCAATGACTGGCTTCTACTGCTACTAAAACTTGACAACATGACAGATTTTAAAACAGTTATCTCTCAGCAAATACACGATGTAACCAAATGCTTCCCTCACAATGGTTGCCCAAATGCACACAGACTCACAGTGTGATTCTAGACAAGCAACACTATCCCTTGCATTTTTCCAAAACAAATTTGCTAGTTCACAAGAGGTAAAGTGACTGCACACTTTGCACATATTTTACTACTGCACATTAGTGTAGAAGACTCACTCATTTTGCAAATACATAAGCAACGACAGGTTTCTAATTCTACCAAAACATGAAAACAGGGTAAGTTTTTAAGCAGTTATCTGTCTGCAAACACATGAACTACCCACTTTTTTCTGTCACATTGGTTCCCAAATGCACACAGACTCACCATGTGATTCTAGACAAGAAAAACTACTCCCTGGACTTTTAGCAGCAGAAACACATTGCTGTTATTAAATACAAAATGCACCACATACATCGCCTCACAAATTAATAACTCACCTTTCAAATTGTTTTGTAGATTAAAAAGTATGTCAGTCACACACCAGATTTTCTTATACAGAATCTCTGTATTATACTGCTTTCAGGAAAACCAAAGAATGGCAAAGTTTCCCTCTCATTCTGCACACATATACATGTAACTATCAAATCACATTGCTTCCCACATTAATTCAAATGCAAACACACATTTCTATAGGTTACACATTTCAACCCTTTCCAATTGACATACGTTTGAACCCTACACCCAATCTGCCTTCTGCCTGTTACCATATTAACAGTTCATGGAACACTCAACTGAGCACACAGGTCACAAGTTCAGCACACAGTGTTGCTAATCAAAACAGCAAGTGTGCTTGACTTTTCACTATACCAGCTTATCCCATATGATGTTCTTTTCAAACAGTTTTTGTTAACCAAGAAAAAACATGCTTTTAAAAAGGAGAAACATGCACCCTAGTTTTCAGACTAGAATGTTCTCAAACAACCAATCTTTTCTTTTTTTTTCAAAACTGTATCTTATCCACCATTTTAGAAAACTCTTAGATTTCAAACTGCCATTTCATTTACAGAGACCATCTCAGTGCATCCAGACCTCCTTTCAAGATGCTTAGAGTGTGGATTGTGGGACACAGCTATATTTTCTGGAGCCAAAGGTAAGCAGAAACCAAAGGCATTGACAAAGACCTAGCTTTGCCAAATGTAGACATTAAATGGATTGGACAGAGAGGGTTTAAGTGGCACCACTTGATGCCATTGGTTAAATCCTTTTTACATCTCCAACACCCTGACCTCATAATTGTGCACTGTGGTGGCAATGACCTAGGCACTTTGACTGGGGTAGGTCTGGAAAGGCTTATCAAGGACACCTTTGCAGAATTGATGTCACTTTTCCCCCAAACTGCCTTTGTCTATTCTAACATATGCCAAAGGCAGAAATGGAACTGGTCCAATCAATTTTGTCCACAGATTGAGAAAGCTAGAAAACATGTCAATAAATCTGTTTCTGCTTATCTCAGACATTATAGGATGGGGTCCATTTACAACAACAATCTGCGTTTTAATATGCAATGCATCTATAGGAGAGATGGTGTACATTTTACTGATGAGGGTAACAGAGTCTTCCTCAACAACTTTAGACTCTGTATAGGTACTTACTTATTAGTACCAAAATCTCTCAATGAATACAATGGCTCTTTTTAGAGCCACTCAAGATCGAAACACATAAGCTTGATGTTTATGTAAAAAATATTTCATTTTTCGCTTTCAAAATCCAAACCAAGTTTGCTATGAGAGGGCGGGAGCCTCGGCTCACGCCCTGCCATAGCAAACAGCAGTCTCCCGGGGGTGGGCACCCCGAGACACTGCAGGAGCTGGCCCTGAGGGGTGGCAGTCCCCAGGGCCATGACATGCTCCAGGAGGGGGGCCACGCAGCCCCCGCTCCCACAATATTAAAAGCCCTGGGAGTGGAGGTCCCCGGGGCTTGGGGGGCCCTTTGAGCCCCCCACCCATTTATTTTGTAGCCCCGGGAGGTGGCGGTTCCCGGGGCAGGGGGGCCCCCCTGGGCCCCCATTAAATTTTACAGTATTTCCCCCGGGATTTGCCCCCCCGGGGCTAATTATTAAAGAAACGCGGGAGCCCATGCTTCAGTTTTTTTTTTTTACGTATCTGCGCACCCAGCTCGCATTTTGCCGTTTGACAGACTGACAGACTGATACAGATCACACAAATTAGTCACTTACCCATACATTCACTAAGACACTTTTAATCCCTCACTTATACAGTCAGTCACACACCCAGTAAATTATCCATACAGACACTCATACACCCACTTATTCTTAAATACACCTTCGTGTATATATCGATAACATGCTTAAACTTTTCAGAAACAGACACTGGATGATGTCATCAGTGATGTCATTTGAGATGTGATCACTGATATCATCAGCGATGTCACTGACCATGGCATGATTGATGTCATATGTGACGTCATCAGCAGTGCATTGCGGGGGTGCGAGTCATAGTTAGCTGAGCTAACTATAACGTCCACATTTTTCTGGTTTTGTACCAGTGCAATGTCAGACTAACTATAACTTCTCTGAAACCTGGGGTTTTTTCAGTGTATTTCTAAGGTTTTTTAAATGCTAAACCTTATCTATGAAATCCCTGAAATCTATACTTTTTTACAGAATTGTGTTTTATAGAATTCCTTTATTTAAAAATGTTTGTAATTTAACAATTACAATTTCTATCATCATGAAAGAATTCTTCATAATTCTTAATTTTATACAGTATGTTCTTATAATAGTAATATGTATTAAAAAATAAGAATAGTTTTTAATATTTTGGAGTAATTTTATTATGTTTCTAAATATTTAAAAATAAAAAACATAGATGATGAAAGGTTTATAGTATTATTTACTTAAATGTACACTGTTTTATTGTTTGTAATTTTGATCAGTGTGATATAATATAATAGAAATTTCAATATGAAAGTTGTTTTGTTGTGTTCTTATGATAACTATCATTTATACCTTCTGAGGAAAATAAAAATCTATGAGGCCTATGTGTCCCCATGTGCCCCCCCCGAACGCTTATGTGCACATACATGTAACCTATGTATTTCCCCTCCATGGCCTTTCTATCATGATGCTTATGCTATAACGTGGCCTGCCATCATCCAGTCTCCCATGAGAGAAACGACAAATCTGTATTGAGGCCTACACGTTTTTCATCATGTTTTCCTGCATTTTCATGAAGCTCATGTTTATGGCTCAGCCAGAGCCAAAAAGAGGTTTTCATGCCTCAGAACGCTCTGAAAGCTACAGCTACGTATCCTTGGCCTTGCACACTTGGGCCTCAGCCAAAGGGGCCCTGTCACAAGGTACTGAGACAGTATTGAGCACGGTTATCTGCTTACTCTTACTGAAACCACATTCTTGCCTGGTGAAGGAGGAATGAACGCGCCCATCTGCAAGGAGGGAGCCCAGCCCTACTGTCTCTCTTTGTGAGATTGCAAAGCTCACGTCAGTAAAAAGCCCATAGCCCCATGTAAGGCTTCTGCAGTAAATGAAGTAAATGAAGAAATAGATGCCACATCGGCTCTTGGTGATGAGCAACCTATGTCACAAATCAGTCCCTGCTCCAGACATCGGATATCAGATAATACAAGATGTGCTGGTCGTCTTGACACTGAAGGCCTCACTAACTGAAGGCCTCACTTCCAGACTTGTTCGGTTGCATAGCAACCCTCCCCACGTCAGTTACACGTCATGCTCGAGTTGAGCACAAGTAAGGCAAAGTTCCAGTACAATTCCAGCAGATCACGCAACCCCCTCCAGGTATCCACCCACACATGACAAATTACCCATTATCATCAAGTGGACGCCCACATGGACGCCCACCTTCACGCCTACTTACACGCCCACATGCTCTTATCTCATTCTCTCTTGCTCTTTTGCTTACGTACAATTGAGAAATGTATATATACTGTACTCTGTGAATAATGTTTTGAGAATATTGAGAATACTTTTGAGCCCCTTTCCAGATCCAATTTTGGTGATGGAAATATTCTCCCTTTGACTCGAGTTATTGGAATAAAGCCCTTTTAGAACCTGATACCACAGACTCAGCCTCTTGCTTTATGCATGATCCTATTGATATTCTGAAAAATTCTGAGAGCGTAATATTTTATTTACCACATAATGGCGCCCGAACAGTTTAATCTCTTTCCCCACACGCCGGAGATGAAGGTCCAGTTTTGCCCCCTTCCACAGCCGTGATGGACTTCAAGCGCGCACGTCGCGGGTCTTCCCGCCAACTCCCTCAGGCCAACGAAGGGGACAGACTGCGACCAGGCATCCATACGAGGCGGTGAGGAACGCAGATTGTCCTACCCAGAGCCCACCTGCGAGAGAGCTGTGTCCGAGGTATACAGAGGCCCACCAGATTCCGAAGTTCCGAAGTATCCAAGTCACGAGTCGAGTCCAGTCCAGTCCAGTTTGGTCTAGTCCAGTTCAGTTCCGAGGCCTTCCGTTCCGAGCTACCCGGTGAGTACCATTGCCGGGGAGGCGTTCTGACGTGCACATAGGTTGTGCCGGTCAAGACGGGTTTGGGTACACAAATCCGGTCTGCACTGTTTCAGCAGTGTATCTGTACTGTTTAGCAGTATATCTAGTATGTCTAGTATATAATTCAGAATCATCTAGTTAGTGTTGAGTATTATGCTAAGTGATTAGTTCCCTAATGATCATTGTTGTTCATTAAATGTTAAATGTTAAATGTTTTAAATACGTTCTACATATTGTGGTGTGAATGACTGTTCATTATTGTGTTTATTGTATTAAGTGTGTTCAAGTAATAAGGTCTAAAAATGCCGCTCTTTTCAAAATTAAGACAGATCAAAACTAGAAAAGGGGTACTCGAAGAAGCTGTTCCCATTCCACCTAGGGACACTCCAGGGTACTTTATGTATCATAAGCATGGCCTAGATGCCGTATTATTTCTTGATTTATGGGTGGACTACACCAAGGATTTACCAGAAAGTCAGAGGTGGCCCGCAGTTGGGACATGGGATGCAGATTGCATCATGAGAGTAGAAGAAGAATTATGGAAAAAGATAGCCAGACAGTAACAGAAAGATGCCATTGAATTATGGCGTAAAGAATAGCATAGACGCACAGAGTAAGCGCTCAGAAAAGAAGAGAAAAGTAGGGAGGATTCAGACCAAGCCCGAGAAAACGTGTTAGTTGAGGAAGGTATCCGAGTACAAGCAGAACAAGTAGATAGACAACGAAACACTCTTATGAAAGAGAAAATGTAGACCAGCTCGGAAGGATGCCATTGAGTTTTGGCGCAAGGAGTCACATAGGAGGTCAGAGTAAGTGTTTCACGAAGCAGAGAGAAGTAGACTGGAGTCTGGAAAAGCCAAGGAACAGATGTTACAGGAGTAAGTGGAGCAGGTAACGTGAGCGCAGGCTGACAGAGAAAGAAATACTGACGTTGCTGGTATTTATCCCGTCCTTTCAGAGGACCTAGCAAGAGTGGCCCCAGTAGAAAGAACAGTTAGAGTGCCACCGCAAGTACCACGATACATATAATAATGATAAAGTAGCCCAAAGGTTCTTGAGCCTCCCACCAAACGAACAGCGCATAGCTGGTGTTTACATGGTCCAACATTTGACTACGTTGTCAATAGGAAATTGAGAGGGGTGTAGCTAGAGAAGGAGCAACACCTGTGATTTGATGACACCCCTAATGTACAAAGTGCTAACGAAAAAGTAATTTTTGAAAAGTTTAGCTTGAAAAAAGAATTGTGGGTATTTCGAATTTGCAAATTATTCAAGAATACAGGTTTGTGTTCTTGGTGGTCCAGTGAGCCAATGTGCTGGGTCAAGTCGGTAAGATTATGACCCCCTGAGTGCAAATTGTATGTAAAAATAATTTTTCAATTGAGCGAATTATTGCAGTTTTTATGGAATTGAGTAGTCCTTTTGTCTTTGACAGCTTCAGAGTGAGGAGAAGGTGGGGGCTGTGTAGAGCAGTATGTGATACAGAAATCGGAGACAGATTCTGACCTTGTAGCCAGTGTAGGTGGGGGCCGGTGAGAGGAGCAGAACAGAGGCACTGCTTAGAAAGCTTCTCTGACATCGCATCTGTGTAATGCCTGCAGCCGGAGCGACGAAAAAAGTTGGCTGTCAGCCCAGGCTCAGGCCGCGCTGAGGGGCTATTTTTAGCTTCTCTGATAAGACAGGGCAGCTGAGAAATGTAAGTCGAGAAAGATTCCCTTGGTCTATTCTGTGCTAAACCAGTGCCCCGGGGAAATGTCTATGGAGAAGATTTGTTTTATTTTTTAGCAAATGTTATATTGCATCTGGCCAGAAAGTAAAATGTTGCTCTTGCTTGGAATTTTAAGGGCTATGTGCCTATATAAAAACGATTTTCAAATTCAGACATTTTTGAATTGTGGCCACAAGCTGCCACCAGTTGCATTGGATAAATGATCCAGTGGTTAAAAGTCTGTGAGGAGAGATGAGAGGTGCGTCTTCGTCTGGGACATTAGGGTACATTGTGTTGACGAAGATGCATAGCTCATTTTTATAAAAGAAGACAAACAGGTTCGTGTGTTCTTCGTTTTTGATTATTATTGCTGATTCTGTTTTTATAAAAGAAAACAAACAGGTTCGTGTGTTCTTCGTTTTTGATTATTATTGCTGATTCTGTGTGTCAGACTTGACACGGTGATTTCAGATGGGGGTGTATAGGGCAGGTAAATGAATTATTGATTATAAGCCTGACAAATTAAGCAGGCCAGAATGTTCGCCTCTGAGCTGTAGGTACTGTAATTGCGCATCGCTGCTCATTTATATATGTTAGTGCAATTGTCTATGCTTTCTGTGCTTGGTATACTGATGGCTTGGCATATGTATTTTATATATGTTTTGTTTTTGTGTTGTATTGACCAGTCTGTTTAGCGTTTAATACCAAGTTCTCCTGTGCAAGTACAGAGATAGTCGTGACGACGGCGATCTTTGCACAGCGCTTGGCTGGAACTTGTTCACAATTACTAAATTTCACAGACGTGATATTACCTTTATCATGCTGTCAAAATAGCAGACAACACGTTATCAGTGTATGTCTAATTGGTGCTGGAGATGAATGAAATAAAAGGAAAAATTATGCAAGACTAAAATATTTTTCACATGACTGCCTTTCTCTTATAGACAGGCAGCCTCGGTCATATGTTTCCAGATTGGACATTAAGGAACAATTATGATCTGTGCACTCGCATCTTAACTCTTGAAAGGCCTGTTTTAAATAAGGACTGCCACCACAGAGTGACAAATGAGGCTCGGTATTTAGGGTAATGAGAAAATATCTGACAGGATTTCCTTTTTAAAGTTTGCTTTAGTAAGCTCATTCTTGTAAGTGGTGGCCCCAAAAGTTGACTTGTTTTTAAATTAGGCTCTTTATTGTATAGGTGGAAATTATTGCAAAATGACTGATTTCTTTAGCAGATAAATTATTGATTATCGACATTAACAACTGTTCTTAAACTTGGTTTTCCGAATATTTAGGAAGTTTAGCATTCCTATTAGGGCCTCCTAGCATTAATATTGAATTCAGGTTGGTGTAGGTTCACATAATAGGGACATTTGCATATGAGATGTCATTTGGCCAGCTTATGAGCTAACACAATGAGGTTTGTACATTAATTTGAAGGATTTCTCGCCGTTTCAAATACGCTGTGTATCTCCTATAATTTTGCTTACGCCCAGTAGCTACACACAGGGATTAATAGTGTTGACAAGACACAGGGTTTGATAGTGTTTGACAGCAGTGAAATCTGTTTCAGATTTCCTCCTGTCAAAAAGGGGGGGAAGGAGGAGAATATTGGCTTTCTGCTGGCCCCTGAGGAGGTTCGCTTCCCGCTAGCCCCTTAAGAAATTAAGCCCCTTAGAAATTAGCCCCCTTAGAAATTAAGTCGAGGAAATAGGTATGGTGCTTTCCCCTTTTTCTCATGTTTTATTGTGATCTTTCAGGGGAATTAGTCCAAGCCCCTAATACAGCTTCTACTAAAGTCCTCCCTTGGACACAAGAACACACTGTGGCATTTGAAGAATTAAAGAGAGCTTTATGTCAAGCACCAGTTTTAGCAAACCCTGATTACAACAAATCGTTTATGTTTTTTGTGACAGAGCGGGATGGAACAGCACTATCTGTCCTAACACAAGATCATGCAGGAAAACACGAGCCCTGTGCTTATTTTTCTAGTACATTAGACCCAGTAGCACAGGCTTTGCCTGCGTGCCTAAAATCAGTTGCAGCAACGGCCTTAGCCATAAGACAAAGTGACTTGATAGTGCTGGGCCACCCTCTGACAGTACAAGTACCACACGCAGTAGAGGTTCTCTTGAACCGGACACAAACACAACACCTGACTGTAGCTAGACTGACAGGCTATGAGCCAACGTTATTTCAACCACACATAGAGATCAGACGATGCAACATACTGAATCCTGCTACCCTTTTGCCCTCCAGTACAGAAAGCGTTTCACCACACGACTGTGTTGAAGTAATACATACCGTGACTAAACCAAGACAAGACTTGACAGACGTTGCACTCCCAGACCCCGACCTAACACTATAAGTTGACGGCTCATGCATGAGGACAGGGGCGGGAGAATTAGTGGCAGCATATGCAGTGACTACTGATACTGTAATAATAGAGACTAAAAGAATAGACATATTGTCAGCACAAGCAGCAGAGCTCATCGCCCTGACACAAGCGTGCATAAGAGCTAAGCACCTGAGAGTAAACATTTACACCGATTCTCTGGCGAGAAAGAGGTTTCTTGACCTCTCATGGGGCCAAGATACAGCATGGCCCCCTTATTCAAGCCCTACTGGAAGCAATACATTTACCAACAGCCATAGCTATCCTAAAATGTAAAGCACATACTAGAGCCACAGATACCATTTCCCAAGGCAATGATCTGGCAGACCGAACTGCTAAACAGACAGCTCAGACCCCACTAGACATGACAAAGTTACAGGTTCAATAAGTGTCCAAAGCCATGACAGTTAGGGATCCTTCCAAGGATGTACAAGACATACAGACACATGCTACTATGGACGAATTAAAGAAATGGTCGGAACAAGGAGGGGTACTGACTGATCAGGGTTGGATGAATAAGGGCAAATCCACATGGTTTCTTCCTGATTCGATGGTACAAGTGATTATAAATACCGCACATAGTCCTGCACACTTAGGAGAGAAAGCAATGATAGATAGCTTACAGAATATATGGTTCAACAAGCACCTGCGTGCAGCAGCGAAACAAAAGGTCAGAACATGTATGATCTGTTGCCAATTCAATCCAGGTAAAGGCATTCCGATGGAACAAGGTGGATTCCATCCACCTGACCACCCTTTTGAAGTGCTCCAAATGGATTATATCCACATAAACAGATGTAGAGGTTATAAATATGTCCTGGTACTAATGAAGCAGGTGTCCCTTCTGTTAGGGTATACCTGGAAATTCCATTGTGTGCGACATCCTGAAGCAGCAGGCCTTGTAGAAAGACATAATCGGACATTAAAATTTGCGCAGACAAAGGTGTAGATTGGATGGTAGCCCTGCCGGTTGCCCTCTTTTACATGCGAATGGTAGCTCATTCTAGAACAGGCTTATCTCCCTATGAAGTGGTCTTTGGTAGACCACCAAATATGTGGGGCACTCCAATGCCTAAAAGATTACTGATGTTAATAGTAACATGCTGACAGATTACCTGGCTTCCTTGATGTCTGCACTACTCTCTTGTTGTTCGCAGGTTGCTGCCGCCTTCCCTGACAACACCCAGGTCAAGGGACACTCCATCGCTGATCCAGAACTTTGATAGATCAAGCCCTCTTAAAGCCGAGGTGGAAGACGCAGAAATTGGTGTTGCTAACAACAAGGACCGCCGTTAAAGTCAAGGGACGGAAAGGATGGATACATCATTGCAAACGTTACTTTGGGAATAACTGTACTTTCCAAAAGAACACTGACTGCTTGGACTTTGAGCCCCCTTTTCTAGAGGAGACTCCCCAGCAGGAGTTAAACTCAGATCTAAAAAGTCAGAACCCGTTTGATCAATTAAGTCCACTAGGTGGTGAAGCGGTTGAACATGTATTCTGGCTTGCATAAGATCTTGGACAATAACATTGATAAAAGAGCAAGATAAAAAGCAAATACTGTAAAATATTACGTGGTAGATGTATAGTTACTGTAATTTTTCTATCTCTTCTGTGCATCACGATAATATGTATCAGCTTAATACTACATGCTATTTTTTCTCCTATTGCCTCACTCTTATACTCCTCCACTAATGATACCATAAAGCACACATTTAGTGATCTGCCATCCCATGAGCTATCAAATCGACTTGCCCTATGCAACAATACCTTTATTCAGATGCTGCACCATTCACATCAGACTAGCAATGCTACAGACTGCTGGGTCTGTGGCCAACTTCCCCCGTATCAAAAGATGAAGGGAGTGTTGCCTCTTTTCCCATAATGGTTCTTGCGGAGCATGGTTTGCCTTAATGACATCCATCAACGGTGATGCCAAAGAATGTCAAGACAAGGAGTGTAGGGGCGAGTGGGTATGGGGTAACTTGAATAAAGTCATGAACAAAGCATGTTTCCCAGATGAAGAGGGACTTCCCCAAATGAAAGGTACAGATCTAGAAAATGAAGAGTATCTGCAAGGAAATGCGACCCTCGATTTCATAGTGTTGAACGTAAAGCCCCAACACATGTTAGGTCCGCCTTCAATTACAGTCCTGCCAGTAAAAGGGAACTTGTGTGTCAGAAAAGAAGGCTCAGTACATTTGGGGCACAGTGAGTGTGATACTATAATAGTATTCAAAGACAAAGGAAAGTCCTATTTCAGAGCATCACGACACACCTACTTTATTTGTGGCCAGACAGCCTATGTGCAACTGCCCTTAGACTGGGGTGGGACGTGCTACATATCATTTCTTTCATACTTAATAAAGGCACCATCTGTATACAAAGCAATAACAAGGCTCCACAAGATTGCCCAAAACATACATCAAGACCCAGGCACGTGGACATGGTCCGGTTGGCTCTGGGGATTAATATCGGCTTGGGGATGGAAAGTGTTGACCGTCTGTGGGTTGATACTATTAATGATATTCAGTTGTTGCCTATGTCTGCAGTGTGGCCCGGCCATTTGTGGCCTGTGTGCTACTGCATGTGTTCCACATCCCTATTTACAAAGCATTGAAAATGGAAAGATAATGCTGCAAGAACAGATCGACTGTCTCATGAACATAGACGTTACATAGGGGGTTCACTAAGGTACAAGGAGGGAATGAGGAAAATAAAAATCTATGAGGCCTATGTGTCCCCATGTGCCCCCCCCGAACGCTTATGTGCACATACATGTAACCTATGTATTTCCCCTCCATGGCCTTTCTATCATGATGCTTATGCTATAACGTGGCCTGCCATCATCCAGTCTCCCATGAGAGAAACGACAAATCTGTATTGAGGCCTACACGTTTTTCATCATGTTTTCCTGCATTTTCATGAAGCTCATGTTTATGGCTCAACCAGAGCCAAAAAGAGGTTTTCATGCCTCAGAACGCTCTGAAAGCTACAGCTACGTATCCTTGGCCTTGCACACTTGGGCCTCAGCCAAAGGGGCCCTGTCACAAGGTACTGAGACAGTATTGAGCACGGTTATCTGCTTACTCTTACTGAAACCACATTCTTGCCTGGTGAAGGAGGAATGAACGCGCCCATCTGCAAGGAGGGAGCCCAGCCCTACTGTCTCTCTTTGTGAGATTGCAAAGCTCACGTCAGTAAAAAGCCCATAGCCCCATGTAAGGCTTCTGCAGTAAATGAAGTAAATGAAGAAATAGATGCCACATCGGCTCTTGGTGATGAGCAACCTATGTCACAAATCAGTCCCTGCTCCAGACATCGGATATCAGATAATTCAAGATGTGCTGGTCGTCTTGACACTGAAGGCCTCACTAACTGAAGGCCTCACTTCCAGACTTGTTCGGTTGCATAGCAACCTTCCCCACGTCAGTTACACGTCATGCTCGAGTTGAGCACAAGTAAGGCAAAGTTCCAGTACAATTCCAGCAGATCACGCAACCCCCTCCAGGTATCCACCCACACATGACAAATTACCCATTATCATCAAGTGGACGCCCACATGGACGCCCACCTTCACGCCTACTTACACGCCCACATGCTCTTATCTCATTCTCTCTTGCTCTTTTGCTTACGTACAATTGAGAAATGTATATATACTGTACTCTGTGAATAATGTTTTGAGAATATTGAGAATACTTTTGAGCCCCTTTCCAGATCCAATTTTGGTGATGGAAATATTCTCCCTTTGACTCGAGTTATTGGAATAAAGCCCTTTTAGAACCTGATACCACAGACTCAGCCTCTTGCTTTATGCATGATCCTATTGATATTCTGAAAAATTCTGAGAGCGTAATATTTTATTTACCACACTTCTTTTTATCTTTTTTAATTTACAAAAAAGGGTTGCGCACCATACGCGATCCTACGCGATGGGAGTGCGGATCTAGTATATGAATCTCAATCTCAAAAACACATTTAGAACAAAGAAATATATGTTTTAGAGTTGGAGGTGTATTACTAACTATAGCAAAATAGTAATAAAGGTGTTTTAAATTTGCTTTCAAATATTTTTGACAGATTTTTGTGGACGTGATGGTATCGCGTGCGGGACGCGGTAGGTGCGCGAACCCTGCCTGCATGTATTTCCGGGTTCGCGTAGGAGACGAGACTCAGGCGTAATTTCAAAAGTATGAAATATCATTGTGGAAACTTTAAATATCAGTTTTGCCTAAAGACTTTCACTAAAATACTTTACAAAATAATTTATAAACAGAATTGTATTCTTTAGAATTATGTGTAGCAGATTTTATGGGTGCACGGCGTCTACTAAATTGGTGCGCGTCCCATATGCAAATCCATGTGACCTGGAAAGAAAGCTTTTGATTGGTTTAAAACCTTTTCATTCTGTTAGAGGGAGGATCCAACACCTGTTTTATTAATCTTATTTTGGGTGTATCTTCCTGTCAAGACATCTTTTTTGTAGGATCTTGCAAATGCTTTTTTTCGGTGTTTTGACTTTTTTCGTGGTTATGGCATCCAGTCATCCAGAAGAAGATCAGCTGAAAGGACCTGAGGAAGTGGAGGAACAAGTAAAAAACGTAAATAGAGCATAGTATGGGCTTTTTTTACAGTGCCTGAGGGGGAGAAAAAAGTTAATGCCTGAAAAGTTACATGCCCTGTGTGCCAAAGAGTGCTTTCTCGAGGTTCCGACAAAAATATCCATGTGGCACCTCAGCAATGAAAAAACACCTTGAGGCAATGCATTCAAATCGATTGGCTAAAGAAGAGATGGCACATGAGAAAAGTTAGCGAGCTGCCCAGGCTCATCCTATTGCACCATTAACATCAGGTACAGCGCTTCCACCTTCACCTCAGCCACATATTTTTCCTGAGCTAATAGATGCTAGCATAAACTGCAGAAAATATCAAGCTAACCTGTGTGTTGGAGAGCAATGCATTCATGCAATTATTAACACAATAAAAACACACAAATGTTAATTCCTTTTTTTTGCTTGACAATCTTGTCTTTCTTTGTTTTTTTGAATTAGTCATGTTGGAATGTTCAAGATTTTTTTGTTCGAAAAAATGTCAAAAACATCCCAAAACAATTTTTGGGAGGAAAATACAAAAATACCAACATTATTTTAAAAACAAAAAACAAAAAAAGGTTCTTATGGGACCTCATATACTGGTTAAAAATAGAAAAATTTGATATAGTAAATCTGATTTCTTGAATAAATGTGTGTGTTGATGAATGTATGAATAGTGTATGTATTAGTGGACAAGTGCATGGTAGTGCCTGGCTGATTGCATGAGCCCACGGGTAGTTCCTGGGTGATTGGAGGAGTGCATTGGTAAGGCCTGAGAGAATGGATGACTGGATGGGTAGTGCCTGAGTGAATAGTTCAGTGCAATAGTAGTGCCTGGGTCATTGCATGAGAGCAGGAGTACCGCCTGCGTGATTGGAGGAGTGCATGGGTAGTGCCTGAGTGCATGGATGAGTGCATGAGTAGTGTTTGAGGGAATGGATGAGTTCAACAGTTGTGCCTCAGTAATTGCACAAGTGCATGGATAGTGCCTGGCTAATTGCATGAGGGCTGGGGTAGTGCCTGGGTGAATGTTGGAGTGCATGGGTAGTGCCTGAGTGCATGGATGAGTGCATGGGTAGTGTTTGAGGAAATGGATGAGGACAACAGTAGTGCAAGGGTGATTGGATGAGGGCATGGGTAGTACCTGGCTTATTGCATGAGTGCAGTTGTAGTGCCTGGGTGAATGGAGGAGTGCATGGGTAGTGCCTGGCTGATTGCATGAATGCAGGGGTAGTGCCTGGGTGATTGGATGAGTGCATGGGTAATGCATGAACACATGGACATGTGCAAGGGAAGTGTTTGAGGGAATGGATGAGTGCAACAGTAGTGCAACAGTGATTGGATGAGTGCATGGGTAGCACCTGGGTGATTAAATGAGTCCATGGGTAGTGCCTGGCTAATTCAATGTGTGCAAGGGTAGTGCCTGGGTGATCGGGGAGTGCATGGGTTGTACCAGAGTGCTTGTATGAATATTTGGGTAGTGTTGGAGGGAATGCACCGAGACACCCCTGGTTATTTGTGCGCTTTATAAATCACACTAACATTAACATTAACATTACCAATGGATGAGTACATAAGTAGAACGTTTGTGATTGCATAAGTGCAGGGGTCATATCTGGGTGATTGTATGAGTCCATGGGTTTTGCCTCTGTGAAAGGAAAAATGCAAAGGTAATGCTTTGGTTATTCTATTAGTGTAAAAGTTGTGCTACAGTGATTAGATGACAGCATGGATAGTATTTTTGTGAAAGGATGACTACCTGTCTTATGATACCTGAAAGTTTTTAAATAGTGTAAAGGATCAACATTATTTTTATTTGAAAAAAATAACACATAAATGAACTTTAAACATTGTTTCACATTATCATGCATATTATGTTATGTGATCTTACCTTTTTCAGTATTTTATATACATAACTCTGTGGTACTATTTTACAACAGCATTGTTGTAAACGGAATTAAAACTCTTTTCAAACTTCAGCATTACCTACTGAAAGAAGAACAAGAAAAACTGTTATGTAATGTAATGTAATTACAGAAATTATAATATTATACTTTTAAGAACACAACATCATTTTGGAATGAAATAACATTTTCAGCTCCCCTTTTTTGCTGTTCTCAGACTCTACTGAAATTCACCATACGCAGTGATTTGAATGTAGAATCATCGTTAAACTGTGGGGAAAAAACAATCAATGAGATTTAAAAAAAAATAATAATAATCAGTGCAAAGCATTATTTCCAATATGTATAGCTATATGTTTACCTATCTACAATTTCTTAATTCTTAATTGCGTCCAACTTGTACATTAAGGTGCCGATTCCGATCCGTGAAAAAAAATTACCGTACGACTCGTATCCGTATTTTTATAAGTACGAATCGTACAAGTCCCGTACAAACGTCGAAGTACGATTCGTACGTGAAAAATCCATATGAATGACTTCGGGAAAAGTCTACGAGACGTCCCCGGACAGTTTTACATACAACTCGTAAAACTGAAGTCCGAGCGCGCAAGTACAATCCGTACCGGCCGTCCGAAAACACAAGCGCATGGAAAAGGCTCCATACGGATCGAACGCCGTACCACTGGTATCCGGGTAAACTTGTGCCCGGGCTATGAGTCGTACAGCCCCCCCCCAAATGTCTGCATCATAGCCCCCCATGTCTGTACTGTTCCCCAGCCTCGTACGTGTACGCACCGTACCTAACCACTGTACCCCCGCCCTGTACTTGTACGCACCGTACCCCAGCACCGTACCACAACACCGTACCCTTGCCCCATACTTGGACACACCTTACCCCACCACCGTATCCCAGCCCCGTACATGTACGCACCGTACCCCACCACCCTACACCAGCCCCTCACTTGTACGCACCGTACCCCACCACCATACCCCAGCCCCTTACTTGTACGCACCATACCCCACCACCATACCCCACCACGTATCCACGTATCCCAGCCCCGTACATGTACGCACTGTACCCCACCACCCTACCCCAGCCCCTCACTTGTACGCACCGTACCCCACCACCGTACCACAGCCCCTTACTTGTACGTACCGTACCTCACCACCATACCGCAGCCCCTTACATGTATGCACCGTATCCCACCACCGTACCCCAGCCCCGTACTTGGACACACCGTACCCCACCACCGTACCACAGCCCCGTATTTGGACGCACCATACCCCAGCGCCGTACCGCATGCCCCTACTTGGATGCACCATATCCCAGCGCCCTACCCCAGCTCCCTACCCCAGCACCGTACCCCACCACCGTTCCCCAGCCCCGTACTTGGACGCACCGTAAACCACCACCGTACCCCAGCATCGCGTATGTACGAACCGTACAACAACTTTGCATATGTGAGCACTGTACAACAACATCGCGTATGTACGCACCTTACATACGCTAAAACGGATTGTACAGAACCAGGACACTGCAAAACAGCACAAGGATGGTCAATTCGAATCGCACAACACCACAAAACACGTCGACAGTACAAAAAACATCTAAAAGACTGACCTGGCACATCCAAACAGGCAAACAGAGGCCCAAACTCACAACCACCTCTTATAACACACCCACCAAAAGTTCAAACCCAGCCACACCCACAAATGGACCAATAAAAAGGGCCCACGCTCACAAACCTTGAGCCTTTGCAACAGACCCACTGCTGACAGACACCACACACAAACAACTGCACCCATACACCTTAACTGACACACCATCACACAACCTCCTGCACACATACCCCCTCCACACATTCACACACACACCTACACATTCACACCCACACACCCATAACCATCCACACCCACACCCCACACCATGCCCACAGACAAGAATCCAAAGTTCACAAGGGAGGAGCTGGACATCCTTGTCAACAAAGTCATCAGAGTTGAGCCACAGCTCTTTGGAACATTGGTCAGACAGACCAGCATAGCCCAAAAATCACGCCTGTGGCAGAGGATCGTCGATTGGGTGAATGCTGTTGCGCCCATCAGAAGGACCAGGAATGAATTCCAAGCCAGGTGGTACGATCTGCGGAGGGCAGTCAAGCGCAAAATGAATGAGGACTACGCCCAGAGTAACATCACAGGAGGTGGGCTGCCCCGCAAACCGGTACATTACCATCCCTGGGAGGAGAAGGTGATGGCCTGCTTCCGCCGGTGGGAGTATACGGAGTCGAAGGAGTTGCCGAGCCTGGTGAGTACACAAACAACTTATGTAACATGGGGGTAATGGCATCCATACCCCAACTACAACAAATGCACTCACCTACCCCCAAGCCCTCACCAGACACAACCACACTCAAAACCAATGCTCATGCCACTAACATGTGTATGCCCCATTCACAAAGCAAGGCCATGCCATGTCTCAGCCTACACCAACCACAAACCCAAGACTGGATGTCCGGGATGCTGGGAGGGTGGGGATCACTAAACATATTGTACAACTCAGAAACAGACACCATTGCCCTCAGCCCATATGGCCCAGGTACATACCCATGCACCATGCGCAATGCACAGGGACTGGCAAAGTACTGACAAGGTAGCTGACATTTGGCCCTGCTGTAGGCAGCACAAGGCCCTCCTGTGACAACTGCAAAATCTAACACAAACACAACCAGCTCAGATATCTAGGACAGGAACTCACACTCACTGACATGGCTGCATGCACCATGGGGGGACAGATACATCACCTGGGAGACCCACTGCCAAACCACACTACACCCACCAGCAGGCACCGTCAATCAATCAACAATCGATCAGGGTACTTGTAAGGCGCGCTACTTACCTGTGAGGGTCTCAAGGCGCTGAGGGGGGGTTCCACTACTGCTCGAAGAGCCAGGTCTTGAGGAGTCATCTAAAGGCAAATAGGTCTTTGGTCAGTCGTAGGTGGGTTGGGAGGGTGTTACAGGTCTTGGCGGCGAGGTAGGAGAAGGATCTCCCACAGGCGGTCGTACGTTGGATGCAGGGGATAGCTGCGAGGGCGAGGCTGCCGGAGCGGAGCTGGCAGGTGGGGGTGTAGAAGCTGAGTCTGATGTTCAGGTAAGCTTGTCCGGCGTTGTGGAGTGCCTTGTGTGCATGGGTGAGGAGCTTGAAGGTGATCCTCTTGTCGATGTGGAGCCAGTGCAGGTCACTCAGGAGGGGGGTGATGTGGCTGTGGCAGGGGGCGTTTACGATCAGTCGTGCGGAGGTGTTTCTTAAGCGTTGTATCCGCCGTTGGTGTTTGGATGGGGTCCTGCATAGAGTGCATTGCCTTAGTCCAGTCAGCTGCTGACGAGGGCCTGTGTCACTGTTCTACTTGTTTTGGTCAGGATCCACCAGTAGATCCGGCGGAGCGTGCGTAGGGTGTCGTAGCAGGAGGAGGAGATGGCGTTGACCTGCATGGACATGGAGAGGGAGGATGCGAGGATCAATCCAAGGTTGCGTGCGTGGTGGGTGGGTGTCGGTGCTGTCCCCAGAGCGATCGGCCACCAGGAGTCATCCCAGGATAAGAGTGTGTGTCCCAGGATGAGGACCTCCGTCTTGTCCGAGTTCTGTTTCAGATGGCCGCTCCGAATCCAGTCGGCAATGGACCTCAGCCCTTGTGGATGTTGATTTGGTGGTGTGAGGGTCCTTGGTGAGGGAGAGGATGAGCTGGGTGTCGTTGGCGTAGGAGATGGTTTTGAGGTTGTGGTGGTGGGCCACTTGTGTGAGGGGGGCCATGTGGATGTTGAACAGCATCGGGCTGAGGGATGATCACTCACCCCTTACACAAGCACACACCCCCGGGGCTGCCAATGGAGTTACCCACTCTCACAATGGACATGTGACACAACAAGATCAAGCCACAGACAAAGAAGCATCCAAGCCCAAATTCGACATGTCAAACACCCTGGAGAACATTTCAATCAGTCCCCTGCAACAGACCCATCCACAAGTGAACTTTGATGTGAATGCTAGGCACATACAACTACCTGGAGGAACTGTGACAAATAGAATATGTATGAAACATGGATGTCGCATTAAACAGCATTAACATTGTCTCTCTCACACACAAAGGGCAATGTCATGGATCTCCCCCCAACAATGGGGGGGAAGAACCACAGTCCCAGGCTCGGGAGGAACCAGATCCCACCAGCAGCGACACCTCACAACACTCCGCGGATGACCCCAACCCACCTGGCCCCTCTGGTGTCCAAGCCCCTGCAGCACCTGCTTCAGGTACATCTGTGCCAACCACCACCCCCATTCCTGCCACATCCCAGGAAACACCCAGGAGCCCTGCCCACTCTGAACAACTGAGCCAGCCTGACCTGGAGGGACAAGGTTCGCCGGGCACCCAGGAGGAGGCAGCCAACACCGACACTGCCATCCCTCAGGGGTCCCGTAGACCCGATGTGCCCACAACGGCAGGCCAGGCTCGTGGGCGCAGGGGTGGTGGGAGTGGAGGCAGGCGGAGGCGAGTACCTGACCAGACAGCTGAAGGGACCGGTATGTCACACGTACGCAACATCATGGAGGCATACCGGCATGACACCAGAGCCATCAGTCAGGTAGTGGCGACCCTCACAGACATTAAGAATCAGCAGGCCGAGCAACACGCCAGTCAACAACAACACCAAGGACAGATGGAGGCAAGACTGGCTGAGCTCCTGGCGGTGCAAAGGGACATAAGCCATTCACTCCGTCGGATCGCTGACAACATGGGCAACCCTCCCTGTGACACCACACGCAGACCAGCACCAGCCAGGGAGGAGGATTCATCCGACGGAGCATCCCAAACATCGTCAAGGCCTGCATCTGAGGGTCCCCAAAGGAAGGTGGGTCATCCACGGAAAAGACCGTGAGAGGCAGCGGACCATCCACATCTCCCAGGTCACCTGGCCTGGCACCTGGCCTTCATGCGCAACAGCAGCACCTCAGTCACTGACATTCTCTGCCACATGGACTTGCTGGTCACAGTCTGACCAATGATGACCAACACTGTGGTCTGGACTCTGATGACTTTAACCCCTTCGCTGCCAGGCCTTTTCCCCCTCCTGTGCCAGGCCTTTTTTTGGCTATTTGGGGTAGTGCGCGCTTAGGCCCCTGTAACTTTTTGACCGCATTAGGTAGCCACGCCAAATTTGCGTCTTTTTCTTCCAGCAACATGGGGATTCTAAAGGTACTCAGGGTTTGTGGATTCCCCTGGAGGGGTCACAGAAAAGAGCCAAAATACAGCAACATTTTGTTTTTTTGGGGAAAAATTGGAAAAACGGGCTGCAAATGAAAGCATCTGGGTTTCTCCCTGCAAATGTTATCAAAAAAGGGTTTGTGGGGTTGAAATCACCATTTTCCCAGCTTTTCGGGGATACTTGACTTTTGTCAGAAACCCAACATTTTTTACACAGTTTTGGCATTTTTCTGGGACATAGGCTATTTTTGCAATTTTTTGTGCTTTTGACCTCCTTCCAGTTAGTGGCAGAAATGGGTACAAAAGCAATAGTGGATCCTGGAAAGCTATACATTTTCCAAAAGAAGACAACATTCTGAATTCAGCAAGGGGTCATTTGTGTAGATCCATCAAGGTCTTTTTATAGAAACAAACAGTTAAATGTAGGATAAATTGAAATTTAGTTGAAAAAAACAGCCTTTTGTGTCAACGTTTTCACCTGTAACTTCTTCTAATTATGACAGCTCTTTGAAAGCAATATACCGTTGCATCCGCTGGACATTACTGGTTGTGGGGATATATAGGACTTGTAGGTTCACTGTTAGAACTGGGATTTCTGGTTGGCTAAGCCTTGCGCCAAAGTCAGGTAGAAACCACAACTCTAGTCAGGGCAAGGAAGTTACACGCCAAAGATAACCCCTGCTCACCCCCTTGGCACGAGCAGTCAGGCTTATCTCTGAGGCAATGTGTAAAGCGTTTGCGCGCGCACCCAGCAACAACACCCAAGGCCCACCACAAAGGAAACTCCACACAAGGTATTCTATAAAAATAGCCTTTGTATTATACAAAACACATTAGATAACAACACACACTTTACAATGTGCCAACAGGCACGGGCAGAATTTACAAGGGATTATATGTACAGGGAACAGGGTCACATGGACCACTGTCAAGAATTAGCACTTTTTAGAACGTAGCACAAAGATATATAAAATTACTGTAGCACACAAATAATATGTATAGCACACAACCAGTACTTACTGGTATCAGGTAAGTACCACCTACGCAACCCTAACCACCTTAGGAGACTGTCACGCAGGGAACTAGAACCTCACTAGTACCACCTGTACTAGGAAAAAGCAAACAACCACCTAAGTATCACAATACCTGTAGGGGTAATAGAACGTTACACATGATGCATCACATTCAGAGGTGTAGGGAAGGAAAACACATGATGCATAAAAACACATTCAGAGGTGTAGGGCAATGGCACATGACGCATAAAAACACATTCAGAGGTGCAAGGAAAGGAACAATTGCGCACGAACTCATATGCCACCACCTGTGGCAGTCCCTAGGCCAACTGGCCTTGTAGGGGCTAGGACGCCCTGTGTTCAAGTCAGACTGCGCCAGCTGCGCAAAGCAAAACGTAATTATCCCCACCTAAACGTTGCAGCTGCCCACTAAGTGCTGGGCAGCTGTAGGAAGGAGCGTGGGCACCACTGTGCCCTTTCAAACACAAATCTGTCGCTCTCGTGGGGAGCCTCTCTGGGCTCTTAGAACAGGCAATGCCCCCTGAGCCTCGCAGGCTCTAGACAAATACTGGGCCACTCGTGGAAGTCTCACCGGACTCGGTAAAATACTGCCACCACGTTGGAGCACCACGCACTCAGCAACCACAATGTCCCCCACGTTGGAGCGCACCAGCGCTCTAAACAAACAACGCCGTTGGAGCGCACCAGCGCTTGAAGGAAACAATGCAGGGTGTTGGAGCCTCACTCGGCTCTGGAATAAACAATGCCCAGCCAACGTTGGAGCCTCCTCGGGGCTCTGGGCACCCAAGAATAATGTCCCCGTCGGTGGAGCGTCTAGCGCTCTAAACACTCATGCCCCCGTTGAGCCTCACGGGGCTCTGCAATGTATGGGGGCCGCTAGAGGAATAGGCCGGTCTGGGACCGGCACCCACAGCGCATGTACGGAGTCCCCCAGCCCTTCCCTACTCACCGGGCTGTTCTCCGGGGACTCCGCTCTGCTCCTGGCCGGTCTGCTGGAAGGCAGCTTCTCTCCTCAGTACCCCAGGGCGCAGGGTAGGCTCCTGCCTGCTCCGGGGCTTGCAATTCAACGCGAGTCCTCGGTGGGAGGCGGGGTAGGCTCCCGCGTTCCTACTTCCGGTCCTGGTGTCCCGGAGGCCCGCCCTCGGCCGCCTGACTTCCTGTTTTGCCGGGGCCGCGGCGGTGATCTTCCGGGCGATAAGGGGGGTGAGCTCCCTCGATAGGAGCGATGTACGGCGGGGTGGGCACCCGCCGTAAGAGTACTCAAATAAGCGGGGTGGGCACCCGCAAGCAGAATCAAAGCGCTCACAGCGCTACAAAGCCACACAGCGCTCCCAGCGCTCCCAGCGCTATAAAGCCCAAAAAGCGCTCCCAGGCGCTACAAGTAAATACAAGCGCTCCCAGGCGCTTAGGGATACCAAGTCCAGCCAAAAGGTCCTTCAAAGAGCAGGGGGGCAAAGACTGGGCCCAGAGACAGCTCACAGGGCCCTCCAGCAGGGAGGCAGTCCCCAGTGGCGGTCTCTCCTGGCGGCCAGCAGCAGCAGGCCCCCCCTCAAGTGGATCCTGCAAGAGAACAAATTGTAAGGGGACACAGCCCCTTTTTATACAGAAAAAGTCTTTGTCTGAAGGTGCAGGGAAGGGGTGAACCAGTTCCAACAGGCTCCTGAGCACTTTGTTTTGCTCAGCCCCTCTCCCTATTCACTGGCAGGCCAGGGCCATTAGACGCACCACAGGGGCCGGCGCCAGCATTGTGTGGGGAAAGCCCTGTCCTATTCAGGGCCCAGGTATACTCCTCCCCAGCCATCAGTATGCTAAACTCCCATTCACCACTGGGTGACTCCTCCTGACTCTGGGGATTTCCCTAGTCCGTCACATGACCTCCACCAGCCAATCGCCAGACAAGCCACACATTTCATACTGCACACTGAAGTGCCCACTTCTAGAAGTGGCACTTCCACACTAGGTACATGCACGCCGCACACATCATCACGCAGCATTCACTCACACGAGTCCGCACATACCAAACTCGGGCCTGCACACCCCACGCATCAGGAACTACCAGGACACATACATTCCCCCATGCATCGCTATGGGAGGGCAGGCCAACCTCACAACACGCACGCACTTTACCCTGGGACACAGCGGTAAAGTGCGCAGAAACCAAAAAGCATTACACCAAGTCACCAATAAAAGCAAAAAGTCTCGGGGGTGAACCTGCCAGAAGGGCCAAGTCCAACATTCACCAAGAACCCGACGAACCCAGAGCCAAAAACTGAGTAGTAACTTGCAATGGTTTTTTATTATGCACCCGGTATATAGTAATTATTCTGTAAAAAAGTGTACATGGAAAAATCGGTATGAAAGACACCTATGTATTTCTGAAATGGGAACAAAATATAGAGTTTAGAAACAGTAGATATTTGCACATTTCTGAAATTATAAATACTCATACTAGCGTGAGAATTATCAGTCATTTTTTAGAATGACTTATTTTTTACACAATATCTTTCATTTGGAAAGCAGAAATGCATGGAAAGTCAATAGATAATAACAGTTCCTTTACAAATCTGAATTACCCTAAGTCTCCCGATAAAAATGGTACCTCACTTGTGTGGTTAGGCATAGTGCCCACGACAGGAAACGGCGCAAAACGCAACGTGGTCACACCACATTTTCACAATGCAAAATTACCCTTTTTTTGCAAAGTGCCTAGCTCTAGTTTTTGAACCCTAGCTCTGCGGGCACCTTGGGAAACTTAGCAAACCTATACTTTTTTGAAAACTAGACACCCAGGGGAATCCAGGATGGGGTGACTTGATTGCCTCCCACCAGGGTCTGTTACCTAGAATCCCTTGCAAACCTAAGAGATTGTTAAAAAAAACACATTTTCCACACATTTCTGTCGTGGAAAGTTCCAGAATCTGCGTGGATCCACAAATTTCCACCCACCCCGCGTTCCCCAAAGTCTTACGAGAAAAACGGTACCTCACTTGTGTGGGTCGGCCTAGTGCCCACGACAGGAAACGGCGAAAAACGCAACCTGGTCACACCTCAATTTCGCAGTGAAAAATGACCCTTTTTTTGAAAAATGACTAGCTGTAGTTTTTGAACCCTAGCTCTGCAGGCACCTAGGGAAACCTAGCAAACCTATACATTTATGAAAACTAGACACCCAGGGGAATCCAGGATGGGGTGACTTGACTGCCTCCCACCAGGGTCTGTTACCCAGAATCCCTTGCAAACCTAAAGAATTGTAAAAAAAAACACATTTTCCCCACATTTCTGTCGTGGAAAGTTCCGGAATCTGCGTGGATCCACAAATTTCAACCCACCCCGCGTTCCCCAAAGTCTTACGAGAAAAACAGTACCTCACTTGTGTGGGTCGGCCTAGTGCCCGCGACAGGAAACGGCGCAAAACGCAACCTGGTCACACCTCAATTTCGCAGTGAAAAAGGACCCTTTTTTGGAAAAATGACTAGCTGTAGTTTTTGAACCCTAGCTCTGCGGGCACCTAGGGAAACCTAGCAAATCTATACATTTTTGAAAACTAGACACCCAGGGGAATCCAGGATGGGGTGACTTGACTGCCTCCCACCAGGGTATGTTACCCAGAATCCCTTGCAAACCTAAAAAATTGTCCAAAAAAACACATTTTCCACACATTTCTGTCGTGGAAAGTTCCGGAATCTGCGTGGATCCACAAATTTCCACCCACCCCGCGTTCCCCAAAGTCTTACGAGAAAAACAGTACCTCACTTGTGTGGGCCGGCCTAGTGCCCGCGACAGGAAACGGCGCAAAACGCAACCTGGTCACACCTCAATTTCGCAGTGAAAAATGACCCTTTTTTGGAAAAATGACTAGCTGTAGTTTTTGAACCCTAGCTCTGCGGGCACCTTGGGAAACCTAGCAAACCTATACATTTTTGAAAACTAGACACCCAGGGGAATCCAGGATGGGGTGACTTGACTGCCTTCCACCAGGGTCTGTTACCCAGAATCCCTTGCAAACCTAAAAAATTGTCAAAAAAAACAAATTTTCCCCACATTTCTGTCATGGAAAGTTCCGGAATCTACATGGATCCACAAATTTCCACCCACCCCGCGTTCCCCAAAGTCTTACGAGAAAAACGGTACCTCACTTGTGTGGGTCGGCCTAGTGCCCGCGACAGGAAACGGCGCAAAACGCAACCTGGTCACACCTCAATTTCGCAGTGAAAAATGACCCTTTTTTGGAAAAATTACTAGCTGTAGTTTTTGAACCCTAGCTCTGCGGGCACCTTGGGAAACCTAGCAAACCTATACATTTTTGAAAACTAGATACCCAGGGGAATCCAGGATGGGGTGACTTGACTGCCTCCCACCAGGGTCTGTTACCCAGAATCCCTTGCAAACCTAAAAAATTGTCAACAAAAACACATTTTCCCCACATCTCTGTTGTGGAAAGTTCTGGAATCTGCGTGGATCCACAAATTTCTGCCTACCCCGCATTCCCCAAAGTCTTACGAAAAAAACGGTACCTCACTTGTGTGGGTCGGCCTAGTGCCCGCGACAGGAAACGGCGCAAAACGCAACCTGGTCACACCTCAATTTCGCAGTGAAAAATGACCCTTTTTTGGAAAAATGACTAGCTGTAGTTTTTGAACCCTAGCTCTGCGGGCACCTTGGGAAACCTAGCAAACCTATCCATTTTTGAAAACTAGACACCCAGGGGAATCCAGGATGGGGTGACTTGACTGCCTCCCACCAGGGTCTGTTACCCAGAATCCCTTGCAAACCTAAAAAATTGTCAAAAAAAACACATTTTCCCCACATTTCTGTCGTGGAAAGTTCCGGAATCTGCGTGGATCCACAAATTTCCACCCACCCCGCGTTCCCCAAAGTCTTACGAGAAAAACGGTACCTCACTTGTGTGGGTCGGCCTAGTGCCCGCGACAGGAAACGGCGCAAAACGCAACCTGGTCACACCTCAATTTCGCAGTGAAAAATGACCCTTTTTTGGAAAAATGACTAGCTGTAGGTTTTGAACCCTAGCTCTGCGGGCACCTTGGGAAACCTAGCAAACCTATACATTTTTGAAAACTAGATACCCAGGGGAATCCAGGATGGGGTGACTTGACTGCCTCCCACCAGGGTCTGTTACCCAGAATCCCTTGCAAACCTAAATAATTGTAAAAAAAACCACATTTTCCCCACATTTCTGTTGTGGAAAGTTCTGGAATCTGCGTGGATCCACAAATTTCTGCCTACCCCGCGTTCCCCAAAGTCTTACGAGAAAAACGGTACCTCACTTGTGTGGGTCGGCCTAGTGCCCGCGACAGGAAACGGCGCAAAACGCAACCTGGTCACACCTCAATTTCGCAGTGAAAAATGACCCTTTTTTGGAAAAATGACTAGCTGTAGTTTTTGAACCCTAGCTCTGCGGGCACCTTGGGAAACCTAGCAAACCTATCCATTTTTGAAAACTAGACACCCAGGGGAATCCAGGATGGGGTGACTTGACTGCCTCCCACCAGGGTCTGTTACCCAGAATCCCTTGCAAACCTAAACAATTGTCAAAAAAAAACACATTTTCCCCACATTTCTGTCGTGGAAATTTCCGGAATCTGCGTGGATCCACAAATTTCCACCCACCCCGCGTTCCCCAAAGTCTTACGAGAAAAACGGTACCTCACTTGTGTGGGTCGGCCTAGTGCCCGCGACAGGAAACGGCGCAAAACGCAACCTGGTCACACCTCAATTTCGCAGTGAAAAATGACCCTTTTTTGGAAAAATGACTAGCTGTAGGTTTTGAACCCTAGCTCTGCGGGAACCTTGGGAAACCTAGCAAACCTATACATTTTTGAAAACTAGACACCCAGGGGAATCCAGGATGGGGTGACTTGACTGCCTCCCACCAGGGTCTGTTACCCAGAATCCCTTGCAAACCTAAAAAATTGTTAAAAAAAACACATTTTCCCCACATTTCTGTCGTGGAAAGTTCCGGAATCTGCATGGATCCACAAATTTCCACCCACCCCGCGTTCCCCGAAGTCTTACGAGAAAAATGGTACCTCACTTGTGTGGGTCGGCCTAGTGCCCGCGACAGGAAACGGCGCAAAACATAGTGAGGTGACATCAAAATTGCCAATCTCAAAACCACCTGGTTTGGCAAGGGGGGTCTCTTGGGTTTTTGGCCCGTGCACAGCGGTCATCTAGGTAAACCTACCAAACCCATACATTTCTGAAAACTAGACACCCGGGGGCTTCCAGGGAGGTATGGCTTGCATGGATCCCCCAACGTTTCCTTACCCAGAATCCCCCGCAAATCTCAAATTTACCTGAAAAAAGCACTTTTTCACACTTTTTTGTGTGGGAAAGTTGTGGCATCACCGGGCTCACTCAAATTTCCCACCTCCCAGCGTTCCCCTGGGTCTCCTGGTAATAATGGTGCCTCACTTGTGTGGGAGGCCCAAGTACCCGCGGCAGGCAAGGGCCCAAAACGTAGTGATGCGACATCAACATTGCCTATCTCAAAACCACCTGGTTTTGCAAGGGGGGTCTCTTGGGTTTTTGGCCCGGTGCACAGTGGCCATCTAGGGAAACCTACCAAACCCATACATTTCTGAAAACTAGACACCCGGGGGCTTACAGGGAGGTATGGCTTGCGTGGATCCCCCAACGTTTCCTTACCCAGAATCCCCCGCAAACCTTTTAGCTGAAAAAATCACTTTTTTCACACTTTTTTTTGTGGGAAAGTTGTCGCATCACCGGGCTCACTCAAATCTCACAATTCCCAGTGTTCCCCTGGGTCTCCCGGTAAAAATGGTGCCTCACTTGTGTTGGAGGCCCAAGTACCCGCGACAGGCAAGGGCCCAAAACGTAGTGATGCGACATCAACATTGCCTATCTCAAAACCACCTGGTTTTGCAAGGGGGGTCTCTTGGGTTTTTGGACCAGTGCACGGCGGCCATCTAGGGAAACCTACCAGACCCATACATTTCTGAATACTAGACACCCGGGGGCTTCTATGGAGGTATGGCATGCGTGGATCCCCCAACGTTTCCTTACCCAGAATCCCCTGCAAACCTCAATTTTAGCTGAAAAAATCACTTTTTTCACACTTTTTTGTGTGGGAAAGTTGTGGCCTCACCGGGCTCACTCAAATTTCACACCTCCCAGCGTTCCCCTGGGTCTCCCGGTAAAAATGGTGCCTCACTTGTGTGGGAGGCCCAAGTACCCGCGACAGGCAAGGGCCCAAAATGTAGTGATGCGACATCAACATTGCCTATCTCAAAACCACCTGGTTTTGCAAGGGGGGTCTCTTGGGTTTTTGGCCCGGGGCACGGCGGCCATCTAGGGAAACCTACCAAACCCACACATTTCTGAAAACTAGACACCCGGGGGCTTCCAGGGAGGTTTGGTTTGTGTGGATCCCCCAACGTTTCCTTACCCAGAATCCCCTGCAAACCTCAATTTTAGCTGAAAAAATCACTTTTTTCACACTTTTTTGTGTGGGAAAGTTGTGGCATAACCGGGCTCACTCAAATGTCACACCTCCCAGCGTTCCCCTGGGTCTCCAGGTAAAAATGGTGCCTCACTTGTGTGGGAGGCCCAAGTACCCGCGACAGGCAAGGGCCCAAAACGTAGTGATGCGACATCAACATTGCCTATCTCAAAACCACCTGGTTTTGCAAGGGGGGTCTCTTGGGTTTTTGGCCCGGTGCACGGCGGCCATCTAGGGAAACCTACCAAACCCATACATTTCTGAAAACTAGACACCCGGGGGCTTCCAGGGAGGTATGGCTTGCGTGGATCCCCCAACGTTTCCCTACCCAGAATCCCCCGCAAACCTCAAATTTACCTGAAAAAAGCACTTTTTTCACACTTTTTTGTGTGGGAAAGTTATGGCATCACCGGGCTCACTCAAATGTCCCACCTCCCAGCGTTCCCCTGGGTCTCCCGGTAAAAATGGTGCCTCACTTGTGTGGGAGGCCCAAGTACCCGCGACAGGCAAGGGCCCAAAACGTAGTGATGCGACATCAACATTGCCTATCTCAAAACCACCTGGTTTTGCAAGGGGGGTCTCTTGGGTTTTTGGCCCGGGGCACGGCGGCCATCTAGGGAAACCTACCAAACCCATACATTTCTGAAAATTAGACACCCCGGGGCTTCCAGAGAGGTATGGCTTGCGTGGATCCCCCAACGTTTCCTTACCCAGAATCCCCCGTAAACCTCAATTTTAGCTGAAAAAATCACTTTTTTCACACTTTTTTGTGTGGGAAACTTGTGGCATCACTGGACTCACTCAAATTTCCCACCTCCCAGCATTCCCCTGGGTCTCCCGGTAAAAATGGTGCCTCACTTGTGTGGGAGGCCCAAGTACCCGCGACAGGCAAGGGCCCAAAACGTAGTGATGCGACATTTGGGATAGGCAATGTTGTGTGGAGTGGCACTCAGCTAGCAGTGTGTGTAGTGACCAGCAGCAAGTCACTACTCACACACAGCCAGCTGAGCACCAGTCCACGCACACCGCTAGCTGAGCACCAGTCCACGCACACCGCTAGCTAAACACCAGTCCACGCACACCGCTAGCCAAGCGCCAGTCCAGGCACACCACCAGCCAATCGCCAGTCCACGCACACCGCCAGCCAAGCACCAGTCCACACACACCACCAGCCAAGCACCAGTCCACGCACACCGACAGCCAAGCACCAGTCCACGCACACCACCAGCCAAGCACCAGTCCATGCACACCGCCAGCCAACCACCAGTCCACGCACACCGCCAGCCAAGCACCAGTCCACGCACACCACTAGCCAAGCACCAGTCCATGCACACCGCCAGCCAAGCACCAGTCCACGCACACCGCCAGCCAAGCACCAGTCCACGCACACCACCAGCCAAGCACCAGTCCATGCACACCGCCAGCCAAGCACCAGTCCGCGCACACCGCCAGCCAAGCACCAGTCCACGCACACCGCCAGCCAAGCACCAGTCCACGCACACCACCAGCCAAGCACCAGTCCATGCACACCGCCAGCCAAGCCCCACTCCATGTACACTGCCAAAGAAGTGCCAGTCCACACACACTGCCAACACATTTAGGATTTTTTTTGACAAAAATAGAAACACAAACAAATCACAAATAGATACAAATCTACAAACACAAAATCAGAAACTAAACACATTGCACTAACGGCAACCTTGAAACAGAATCAAATTTTTCAAGGAATACAAACCAATCAGTTAACTTTACCACTCATGAATGCTCCCAAAAATTATTTTGAGTATGGTACGCTCTAAAACAAGCAGGGACACACAGCCCAGGTTTAGATGGACAGTCGGGGCAATACATACGAATCTCCTTCCGCGTACCTCTTCGCCAACAGACTCTGCATCTCCTAGTGGGAAAATCTTTTGCCGGTGTGGGAGGGATGAAATCAGGAAAGTGGCGATCTTTCAATCGAACCACATCCTCCACTACTCCAAATCTAGGAACACTTGCCTGTTCCACAACAACAAGGCTAGCTATCACAGAGTGCTGAAACTGAAGAAATGTCAACTTTGACGCAGGAGAACACTCCTTGAACACAATAAAAGCATTGAACATTGCTAATTCGAAGAAATTGATGGCCAACTTCTTATACCAAACATAAGCCTTCCGAATAGCAGAGTAAGGTTCCAACCTCTGATCTACTCTGTCAACACCACCCATGTGCTTATTGTAGTCTAGAATGCACACAGGTTTGCGCACTTCAGCAACCTGACCCCAAACAGTCACAGGTGAAGTACTCTCATCATGAATGGTAGTCAGCATGTACACATCCCTCCTGTCCACAAATTTTACAGCTAGTAGTTCATCACTACGCAAGGAACTGCACTGCCCCCTCTAAAGTTTTTTGCAAACAAGCTCTTTCGGATAAGCTTTACAGTTAGAGCGGATTGTGCCACATGCAAAAGTGTCCACTTTATACAATTCCTTAAATAATTGCACAGCAGTATATAAGTTATCAAGGTACAAATGGTGGCCTCTGTTAAACAGTCTCCTAGCAAGATCCCACACAATTTTCTCTGCAACTCCAAAAGTGGACGGACAACCTGGGGGGTCAATAGCAGAATCTCTACCAGTGTACACACGAAAATTAAAAACATATCCTGTCCTACTCTCAGACAACATATACAACTTAATTCCATAGCGTGCCCTCTTGCTAGGGATGTACTGCCCAAAAACCAAACGGCCCTTGAACAAGACCAAAGACTCATCAATAGATATTTTTTTCCCTGGAGTATAGATCTCAGAAAATCGATCCACAAAGTGATCAAGAACGGGCCGAATCTTAAAAAGACGGTCACAGTCAGGGTGATCTCGTGGCAACGCCATAGAATTATCAAAAAAATGCAGCATACGTAGCAAAAGTAAATACCGATTACGAGTCATAACTGCAAGAAATATGGCAGTTGCCAACAAGGGGCTAGTAGACCAATATGAAGCCAAGGTTGGCTTCCTTACCACACCCATCAATAAATTCAAACCCAAAAACTTCTTAATCTCTTCCAGATATGTGGGAGTCCACCGGGTAGCTCTAGACTGGGGTCTAAGTTTGTCGCTGTTGTTCCTCAAAAACTGTTCAGCATACAAATTCGTCTGCTCAACAATCTCACCCAAAAATACATCATCCATAAACAACTGAAAAAACTGTATAGGCAAAACGTTTTCACAATTCACTGTACACCCTGCATCACCGCTAAAGGCAGGCAACACCGGCTACACCATGTTTGGATCAACCCAAAGTCCAGCACTTCCAGTAGGAAGCCTAGCAGCCTCAGACTGCAATCCAGATGCCTCTTGCACCATCGGCACAGCAGTTTCCTCCTCTAAGACAGGCACTTCATCCGCACTGAGAGTTGCTTCATCCACACCAAGAGTACCTTCATCTGCACTGAGAGTACCTTCATCATCCGATGATTCCATGTTGAGTGAAAACTCACTGCCAGAATCTTCCCCTCCCCCCTCTCCCTCAGACGCACTGTCAGTCTCATAATCATGCTCAGAGGAAGATTCAAGAAGCATACCGACCACCTGTTGAGCAGTCATTCTACGGCTAGCCATATTGCTTACTAATAAAGGTAACTTGTCAAACAAGTCAACAACAACAAACTCTTTGTAAAATAAGTAATAAACAAAAAGCACCTTTATCAAAAACTCAAATATACTCCAAAACAATACCACTCACTTGCCAGAGGCAGCTAAACTACTCACCACCACCAACTCTGTACAGACACAGTATGGATCAACAATATCCCACTAAAAAAGAAAGAGAAAAGCAATTACACATAAGACTATGCAAAACACATCGCAAAGAATTTCATGCTCAAACCACTAACTAAATATGCCACCATTATGACATCACTTACAAAAAAATTCATTCAGACATTATATTATTACTCATTTGGTGTAAATACAACAACAAAAAATTTCTTACCAACACAATGCAACTACACAGAACTGCAGAACAGCCACCGTCGAAAAGCTTTAGACTAGAATAAAACGAAGAAAATAAACTTTATTGTAACATATGTATATAATGCTCTAGACCATCACGTACTGCGCAAAATGTATTGCTTGACCCTCCCACTTTCAAAAAGGAAAGATCGATGGCCCAATCCTTTACAAGCAACGCGGCGAGAATCTGGAACTGAGCCTCAGCTCCGGACCTCCCCCTCCCTCTTCCCAGTCCTTCAAAACTAACCTCAAAGTTCTCCTCCTGCAAAGACACTTCCAAACTTAATTCACACCCTCTCTATTGTGTGAAAGAAGTCTTTACATTATAGGAAATTCTGTTCTCCATGCCCGTAGAAGTGCCTACCCAGTGTGTTCCTGTGTTTTGCGTGTCAGACATTTATTGCACTTTTATACCTCTACTTGTACTTTGTACTCTTTTGTAAGTTGACACCACTACACTACACCTGCTTGTGCTAAGACATCAAGCCTTCTAAGGTCTAGTGGGGCCTTCTACGGTGTAGCATGGGAATGTGCTCCCTCAGTACAGTGGTGTGGTGGACTGGTCATGAATGCTGAACCCGGTTCCCCATTTCCAAATTTAACAGCTCCGGCCATAGTGCCACATCCCCACTGAACACCATACTTGCCCACTGAGAGAAACTCGCACTGCCTTCAGCTATAACCTAATTGTGCCCGCTATAAACACTTGGATGTGGCTCAATTCAAATTATGCACTTGATAAGAGTAATACGCTGCCTAAAAAAAAAAAACACTCCTAGGGAATGCAAAGCATGTGAAATGTAAGCAGAAACAACATGGTTACCTAAACGATCTCTCACTAACTATTCAGAAATCAGCGAGTGGTTTCACCGGAAAAGTTATGGACATGACTAGAGGGCCCTGAAGGGAACCGTTTCACTGTCCATTGCTTACATCCTTACAAAACATGAGCAGTATGGTAGACCACATCCATAAACACAGAACCATGGTGCACATTGTGTTTTCCAATTCACCCATCAACCAGGTATTGCAGTACCTCCAGAAATGGTACACTCTCCCACCCTGGAAACAACAATGCTGTTCAAAGGAAGACGAGAAAACGAAAGTAGCAATACACTGGCAAACTCTGATGCTGGTGTACTTGGATGCAAATGAAATCAATATGGCCACTTTGCAACCCCTCTGTCTTACTTTATTTCACCCCCCCTGGGAACAACAATGCTGTTCAAAGTTAGATGAGAAAACGAAAGAAGCACTTCACTGGCAAACTCTGATGCTGGTGTAAAAACAATCTGGCCACTTCGCAACCCCTCTGTCTTACTTTATTTCGCCCCCCCTGGGAACAACAATACTGTTCAAAGTTAGATGAGAAAACGAAAGAAGCACTTCACTGGCAAACTCTGATGCTGGTGTAAAAACAATCTGGCCACTTCGCAACCCCTCTGTCTTACTTTATTTCGCCCCCCCTGGGAACAACAATACTGTTCAAAGGAAGACGAGAAAACAAACGTAGCACTTCACTGGCAAACTCTGATGCTGGTGTACTTGGATGCAAATAAAATCAATCTGGCCACTTTGCAACCCCTCTGTCTTACTTTATTTCGCCCCCCCTGGGAACAACAATGCTGCTCAAAGGAAGACGAGAAAACGAAAGTAGCACTTCACTGGCAAACTCTGATGCTGGTGTACTTGGAAGCAAATAAAATCAATCTGGCCACTTTGCAACCCATCTGTCTTACTTTATTTCGCCCCCCCTGGGAACAACAATGCTGTTCAAAGTTAGACGAGTAAACGAAAGTAGCACTTCACTGGCAAACTCTGATGCTGGTGTACTTGGAAGCAAATAAAATCAATCTGGCCACTTTGCAATCCCTCTGTCTAACTTTATTTTGCCCCCGGGGAACAACAATGCTGTTCAAAGAAAGACCAGAAAACGAAAGTAGCACTACACTGGAAAACTATGTGATGTTGGTGTATTTGGATGCACATAAAATCAATCTGGCCACTTTGCAACCCCAAAGGCTTACTTTATTTCGCCCCCCACCCCCATCCCACGCTAGCAGCACCCCTCACACAGAAAACTACAGAAAAACGAAAACGAGCGTTTATTTTTTGGATCCATTTCACATAAAAGCACCTGCACTTGGACGATCCAAGCGCAGGAACAAAGCGGAGTCTAGATAAAAACATTTCTACCCCCCCCAACATTGTGCACCCACCCTACCTAACCCACCGATGCAATTATACCCCCTCCCCAGCCCCAAAACTGACCTTTACTCTCCGACGCGCAGGAAGCAAATGGCTTCCTGCGCCTCGGAGAGCAAAGGGGAAGCCTCCGGTGACGTCAGCGCGGCTCACGCACTGACGTCATTCATGACGCGGGCGGGGGCGGCGGGGGGAGGCAGGGGAAGGTCTTCCCCTGCCTCCCCAGTAAAAAAAAAACAAATCGAGGAATCACGGGGGGAGCGCCAGCGCTTCCCCCAAGGGTGGGTCCCATGACGAGATGGTCTCGTCATGGGCACAGCGCGACTGTGCTCCATGACGAGACCATCTCGTCATGGGCACAGAAGGGGTTAAATGCCAAGGATAACATCTCCCCCTGTGAACTTTGGATTCCAAGCACCCGGTAGAGCACCTTATTTTCTCTACCAAAACACGCACCCCACCGAAAATACAACTATTTTTTTTCATGAGATGTTGCAGTCATTTTGCTTTAGCCCTCAACATACATGTGTGTTGATGTCAAACTATGCCTGAGTGTTGAACTAACTCCAGCCATCCATACCCTGGGTTCTGAGTCCAGTACAGGACACACATGGGTCACACTGTATCATCCGATACAGCCTGGGAGCCCAATACTCATCCGTGATGGCCTCAAGCTGCTGAGGGGGGGCTTGAAATACTGTGCGGACACACCAATCAGGAAGAGGATGATGAAGTATATATAAAATTGAGAGAGACCCCTTGAAAAGCTCAAGGGAATAGGGTACTTTCCACAAGTATAAAATGACAATCCCCTCACTTACTGACACTAAAACAATACTGTTTCACAATGTTACAGAATTGCATGAAACAAATTAATATCCAGGTTTTATCACATTTATTGTATTTAAAAAGCATGCATAGTATTACATTAGAAACATTACCATATTTGCCCCTCAATAGACTTTTAAAAACACATTCACAACGTGATAACCAAAACATGAATTAATACACAAATAATAACAACCTGTTATGAGCCCGCATAACAGAAAAAAACACAAAAGACAATGCACTTTGTCATATATTGCACATCCTATTGGACCATCAATCTGTGAACACAGTTTGTGATATATCTAACTCAATTATATCTCCAAAAGCTGTGGTGATCCTTTTGATTGTGCTTTCAATTGCGTCGACGCGTTTCGATGGATTCTCTTATTAAACCATCTTTCTCAAGACAAATCATAGGCTTTATGTGTTGTCTGTATTGTTTAATCCTTCGTATTTAGTGTCTGCTATCTCAACTTAACTCCGTGTATTGGTCCTCAGTCACGCACTCTTTTACTGGATGTGATTGTACGTGATATTCGGAATCGAGATATTCTCTCTTCTTGCAATTATATTCATATAGCTCACTTGTATTTTAATATAAGTCGCTAGATTTCCACTTTTCAACTTGCGGCGGGGTCCGTTTTGATACTGCAGGAGTACTACCACATTGACGCCAGACAACACACGTCGTAAGGTGGCGTTACACAAGGGAGGATCAAAACGGACCCCCGCTGCAAGTTGAAAAAATGTAGGGCTGCCATCACCTTCATCTTGGGGGTCAGCGCAGTAGGATAACTGTGTCGCGGTTGTAAGTGTGGTGCCAGCCTGTTTGTCAGGTCCACAATCAACTGTTGGGTGAATCTGTAACAGCGTATGCTGTCCCGTTCCCTCATGGCACCCAAGTCTGGCATTGGTCTGGGGACAGGCGGTGCCCTGCAGAAATTGGGAATGAATAACGAAGAGTGAGAACATAACAACATCAATGTCAATGAACTGAGCACATGCTCAACTGCTAATACACACCTGCTAAATACAGAGTCTGGTCTGTGCAATACATCTAGGACATGTATGCCATCCAGGTGATACTCCTACGAAAAGCCAGCTACACCCGTTGATTGTCAAGTCTACATGACATGCCCTGAAACGAGCTGTGGGCCAGTGTCAGTGAATAGCCAGAGACATCACAAGAGTGACATACATCCACATCTCAGCATTTTAAGGATGTCATCTCATACAGACAGCTGATGGCAAGCTAGACGCACAGATCACATGGAATGTCAAATGTACAGATCACACCCATTGCGATGAAGGGGTACACTTGAAAACAGAAAACACAGACATTGAGACAATGCAGATATGTCCTCATGTCAAAATATCAAGTTCGATGCATACAGACACACGTTACGTGGAAATCCACATGTGGCATGGTGTGCGTAGATGTGTGCCATGCCCATCTAGACACAGACACATGTTGGATGCAGCAACAGCAGATGCAGTTTACGGGACACCAACAGCAAGCTCATGGGAACACATGACACACACATGACATAGTCACATCGTTGCACGCTGGTCGTTAAATCTCAGTTGTTAGTGTCCCTGTCCCTGGCATCAGGGGACAGTTGCGGGTGGTGGTGGCTGTGCCATACCAGTGATGCTGTGCTTGACACATTTGTACTACATGCACAAATGTGCAAAGTGTGAAGGGGAAGTGTGCCACATAGTGCCCCATCACACATGCCATGCGTACACAGGTCATCACACATCAATTGTGCAAATACATGAGGAGACATGTGCAATATCACTGCCTGACACACCTAGGCGTACGTGTACTACCAGTGCCTACACGTACGTGTACTACCAGTGCCTACACATACGTGTAGGCACTGGTAGTACTCGTACGTGTAGGCACTGGTAGTACACGTACCCGTACGTGTACTACCAGTGCCTACACGTACGTGTCCGCAATGGTAGTACACGTACGGGTACGTGTACTACCAGTGCCTACACATACGTGTACTACCAGTGCCTACACGTACGTGTAGGCACTATTAGTACACATACGTGTAGGCACTGGTAGTACACGTACGTGTAGGCACTGGTAGTACACGTACCCGTACGTGTACTACCAATGCGGACATGTACTTGTAGGCACTGGTAGTACACGTACCCGTACGTGTACTACCAGTGCGTACACGTACGTGTCAAAGGCACTGTGCAACTGGTGCCGTAGGGGTACGTGTGAAATGCACCATACCTGTGTGTGGATTCGAAAATTACATAGGGGACACATAAGGGATAGGTATTAGGCACTAAATGCATGCTGGTTGTCATGGATACAGAGTTTTCAGTTCAAATTTTCCATCAGGTGGCCTGGAAAAGTCAGTTGGCCACAAAATACAATGTTGCAAAGTGGTTGTTGACTTGACATGATGCTCACATTTTGAACGATGCAAATGCTGTCACTGGTGTATGTGGAAAGGGATTGGAGTAAATTTAAGATGCGAATGAATCTGACCAATCACTATGTACTCCTCCAAATGAATGCCCCTCAGCAAGACAGATATAAGTCAACCAGAACCCATGAGAGGGCACTTGCCTGCACAACTTTCCTGTCGACAACACTGCTGCTGTCTGTGCTTCCTCTGGCACCATGTCAAGGTCTGTGGAGAGGGCCCAGTCATTCACCCAGGAAGAGAATGAGGCATTGCTTGATGTCATCCTCCCACAGTACCCCATCCTGTATGGGAGAACAGGGGAGCAGGTGAGTGCTGACTCCACTAGCTTTGACTGTGCACCTTTTTTGTGACTGTCACTTCTGGCATTGTGTCCAGGTGTGACAGACATGCAATGTTGTTTAGAGTGGGTCCCAGGGGGGGAATGGCTTATGTCTCCCATGCAGAGCATGATGTAGTTCATGTGTGCACTCCTCACTTGCATTGTGCTTACTGTGACATTCACTGCATAGTGCATGACACATTCAGCCTGGCTAATCCTTTGTGGCATTTTTTGTCTATAGTCCTGAGGTGATTCAGTGGTCCCCCCGGTGTGACAGGTGACTGTACCCACAGATGTGTGTGAGTTGAGTGGAGCTGTGGTGAGAGTGTCCAAGTGATGTGTACGCCCCCTGGACATTGATGTGTGTGAATGTTCCTTGTCATGTGGGTGAGTGTCTATGTGAAGTGTTGCACCACACCTGCATGGAGGAGGCAACAGCTCTACCCATCTGATGTGAGAAGTAAGCCGTGCTGTGTGTCTGACTTGCTGAGCTAGCCCCACACCTGTGACACCCCAGAGGCAAGTGGCACATGTGCAGAGTGAGGTTTGAATCCACTGTTGCCAATGGCATGTGATTGATCTGTGCCTGTGTACTCTGCTGAGGTTGCGTCAGTGGCCTGGGGCATGTAACTGCTTGGAGGTGCTGTCCATCAGCCTGGTGTTGCTTGTGATGCACAGTGTGTGCCATGTTCATGGAGTGTGTCGCACCCCTCATGCCACCTGTGTACTTTACATGCCATGTAGTGCATTGGGGCTTCCACAGAGGCCAATGTCCATATGACTAAGATGCTATTCCTTGGCAGCATCCTATGCCCTGTTCAACATATCAAAGATGTTCAAATGTGTGTCTCTCTGACATGGAGCAGGTGTAGTGATGTTGTCTCACTTTCTCATCCTCACAGGTAACTGCCTACGCCAAGGGGGAGACCTGGAAGCATGCCGTCAGGGCCGTGAGATCGGTGGAGGGTCGCAGTCGGCGCCTAGCCCAAGTAAGAAAACGGTGGCAGGACATCCGGTGCTGGACCCGGAGGATCGCCCGGGTCCAGCTGAAGTACTCACCTCCAAGCTCCCATGGCGGGCGCCGACGCCTGACCCACCAGATGACGCGTGTCCTGGTGGTGGTCTTCCCTGACATGGATAGGCGGTTACAGGAGATGCAGCAGCAGGAAGGGGGTAGGTACATGTGTGTTTGTAGTGTGTCACCAGCTTTTGAAAGTGCTCAGTCGCCTGGATACACTGCCAGGGTTTATATGTGCAGTGCATATCCTTTTCCCCCAAGTCAACTGGTGCTGTTCTTCCTCTCTTCCCCTCCTTGACATGTGTTCCCTGGTCTGTGTGTAAACACTATTGCACATGGTCATCTAGGCTGCCGGTCAATCCAAGTGCACATTGCTTTCTGCATCATGTGTGGGGGTGGTCTGTGACATGTGTTGGTACCTTGCCTGTGCCCTGTCCTGTTCAGTCATTTGGGGGTCCATATTTGTTGCCACTGATGCTGAGTCTCAACATAGGAGTGTGAGGTTTCAAATTAACAGACTTGCAGCATGCATAACCGATGTTGTGGCCTCAGACATGATGTGCATGAGTGGGAGATATGCATAGTCCCCTGAGACACCCTTGCCTCGGAATCATGTGTGTCATCCCACACTGTGCCCATTCTCTGTGTGTTCAGCATAGGTTGGCCTCTGTGGCGTTGTTCCCTGGCCTCATTTGTATTTATGTAAAGTATGCTACATGTGTCCACTGGACAGGGTGACCCCATTTGGCTTGTACATCCTCACACTGGGCAGTGCCTGTGTGTCTATTTACAACTATCAGTTGATGGTTGTTTGTCACAAATATGTGTTGGCAGCCTCACGAGGTGATGTGGAGTACATTTAGGAATTCTTGATGCACATTTTAGTAAACCCAGATGAAGAGGTGTAACTTCTTGATCTGTCTCAATCACATTGTCTCAGGTATGGGGGGGTTTGTGCGGGCAAGGCCTACATGTCCAAACCTTATGTCTCCTTGCCAGGTCTGACCTGTGTGTGATAATTGTCTGGACAGACACTCAACATGCAGTGACCCAGTCATGTTGTGCAGGGTTTAATGGTTGTGCTTTGCAGCATGTGTCAAAAGTTTAAATACATGATTCCTGCTCATCCATTTTTGGCACCAGTGTGTGGTCCAGATGCTATGTAGTTTGGTCTTTGTGTGCTTACATCTGTGTGGACGTTCTTGGTTGCCGTGAGTGTGTCTCCTCAGTGCAGGTGCTCCTTATTCCGACACAATTGAAGGCCCATTAACTTATGCATTGTCCTGTGTTTGGACATGTGTGCCAATCCACATGACAGGCAGATGTGTTGCCAACTGTGTCATCATGGTACGGATGGCCATGTGACAGGTGGCATGATTCAAGTTGTTAGTCAAGAAGTCTTGTACCTTGGCACTCACTACACTCGTCAACATGTCTTACTTTTTTCAATGCTTGACTTTGATGTTTTGTTGGGAAGGACAATAATGTGCCTGCATGACAGATGTCTCCCACGGAAGTGCACAAGAAACCACCTTTACACTTTCAGGGGACATGCTGGCACATTTAATAGAAAGGCACAGTTCGAATAACACTTTTTTTCAGATGATACATATACATGTTCCCACAGTGTGGTGGCATTTGGGTAAGTCCTTGGTTGTTGCTGATACCAACTTACGAGTGTCAAGTCATCCAGACCACCGTGGGGCCATGTATATGTACTTACTGAAACCCCATTTCTTTCTAACAGTGGCTTATTTGAATAAGGCTGGCAGCTCATACAATGACTGTGTAAATGTAGTTTTGTGTGCACCTCCTTGTGTGACTTCTTTTTTACAGGCACATGTGTGTTCTGTTCACAAAGTGGCACATTCACGCATTCTAAACATGTAGATTGTGTAAAGTGTTGTGATTCCCAAGGGATCACTATGTATTTCGTTTGGGTTTCCAAAGTACTCACAGGTCTGTTATTTAGCATTGGGTGCACCAATACTGTTTCGTTCACAGTTAACAAGAGGTGGCATGCCTTCATAGTATTGCTGTGCTAAACTGTTCCTAGACACTACCTTCTCGGTATAATTCGATATCAAGTTATTTGCTGTTGTGTCCTATTTTTCCTTGTTTCCAAGTGGCATGGTGGGTCAACCAACTGGGGAGTGCAGGCCTTACATATGTGCGGAGTAATCTAGATGCTACTTATGATGCATTTCCTGATATGCACTGTGACCTATTTTGATTGGACTCATGTGTCAGATGTATACAGGTGACTGATTATTTTCTGTATCTTCAACTTGCCCACAGCATCATCGGAGGACACCGAGGCAGACACCTGCACGGACCTGGAGGAGGGATCCAGCACCGGTGCCACCACTGCTGGCGAGTCTGTGGGAGCAAGTGGCACGGAGGGTGAGGGGAGTCAGGCGGAGGACCTGTCTGGTGGCGACACCAACTACGATGCTGACGGGTCCGAGGCTGAACTCCTCGAGGGGGCGGAGACTGCTACAACACCTGGCAGCAGCACAACATCTGTCACCGCCTCCTCCATTCCCATCACCGCCCTCCCAGTTGCTCCGGTCCCTTCTGTCCGTGCAGGGCACCACCATGTCTCCTTTGTGCCAGGCACCGCACCCCCTGCCCCTGTCACCCCTGCTGCCCTCACTGCAGAGTCTGTTGACATTCAGCGGCAGTTGCAGGTTGGCCAGACATCGATGCTGAATGTCCTCCATGGCCACACCACACTGCTGACACAGATGGTGTAGTTCATGGAGGGCATGTCAGCAGCGATGTCTGACCAACAGATGTGGCTGAGGTCCATGGACTCTTCACTGACGGCAGCAGTGAGTCTCCTGCAGTGCTTTGTCCCCCCCTACCCCTGCACCATCCACACTTCCCACTCCCATGCCTGTCCCATGCACACCAAGACATTCCCAAGCAGGCACCCCACCAGACACAGGCAGCACACAAACACGTAAGGGCAAGCACACACCTCCCGGCACGCACACTCAGGGGGATAAAGGCACACCCACTGGGTCTGGGGCACACAGGCATACACGCAGCCACAGTCTGAGTCCGCATGCCTCACTACCCAGTCCCTCCAAAGGCACTCCCCTTGGCTCCCCTGCCACACAGTCAGACAAGGAGAGCTACTTGGCTGTGCTGGGCCTCAGCCCCACTGGGCCACCAGCCCGCAAACGGGCAAGGCACTCCCCGGGTAGGGGAGTTGATTCCCCCCGTCCAGCCCCTCCCCCAGTAGCGCTGCACCCCATCCCTCCGACCTCCCCCTCCTTTGTGCCTGTGGTTTCTTCCGGTGCAGGGGATACTCTGGACGCCCTGGCAGAAGTGTGCAGCACCGAGCTCACCTCCACCTTTGGTGCTGCCCCACCCTCTGTGGTGGAGGCGTCCAGCCCTGCACCCATCACACCTACCCTTAAACATCCTGTCCCTGCGGTGCCTGGTCCTTCCCCACATGATTCCCCTCCCCCAGTCGACGAACCTGAGGGTTCTAATGTGCAGGCAAGCTAGGGGAGACACGTGCCCATGTGTCACCCAAAGGACTTCTATTCTGGACTGGCCATTGGCCTTTGTATATAGTGTTGTTCAAAAATATATTATCTTATGCTGATTAAAGCTTTTTCGTTTGACTTCGAACACTATTGCATTTCAGGTATTGATGTTGGTGCTGATGCTCTAGGAGTTGGGGTTGTGGTAATGTGTTATGTTTCAGGGAAATGTTGTAGTCTGATGCTCATGGGGTGGACCATGGTATCTGCGTGCCATCACAAGGTCTCTGCAAAGAATCTTTGGTCGTGTGTGCTATTTGTTTTTTGAGACATTGTACCAAGGAGTGTCCCATCATCCGTGGCACCTGACATCTTCCCTGCAGAGAGTTGCACAATTGTTGTGCTGACCTGTGTATACATTCCCTTTGTTGGTGACGGATCCCTTCAACTATGACCATGCCTGCTCAGCAATGTCTCTGGCTGCATCATCTGTGCCATCCTTGCTAGTCACTGTACTTGTGTATTGAGTATGTTGCCATGCCTCCATAGAGAAATTCTCCCTTTTCCGCACTATGCATGTGTGTAATCCCAGCCTAGCACACATATGGTACTTGTTCTGCAGGGTATTTGGGCACCTGACTGACAATTGTGGGCATTGTATCTGTGGGAACTCCACCCTATTCCTTCCATGAGAGACAACATCTTGGTGGCTGTCCCAGCACCTGTACATTCCTATCAGCCCTGGGATGTGCGTGACAGTGTCTGTTCCCTTTGGCTCTCTTCGTTTAGTCGGCATTGACATGACTATACAGTCTTGTGGCATTATCTCTGTGTGTGTATTGTGCTGCATCTGCCAGGGGTGGGTATGCATGTGTCATTGGTCCTCACACCCACATGTGGTGTGTCATGCAGTGGGGGAAAGACATCCATCCTCATGGGAGTGGGACACTGCTGTCAGTGATGTGTTGTTATGGCACATCCAACATAGTCGAAAATTAGGGATGCGTACATACACCCATGGAGTTGTGGTCATCTGAAAATGATGTACACACCCCCATGTCTCTATCCACTGCTGGGAGTGATAAGCACCCACCCCATGTCTCTGTCCACTGCTGGGAGTGATAGGCACCCACCCCTCACATGTCTCTGTCCACTGCTGGGAGTGATAGGCACCCACCCCTCACATGTCTCTGTCCACTGCTGGGAGTCCTCTGCACCCACCCCCATGTCTCTGTCCACTGCTGGGAGTCCTCTGCACCCACCCCCATGTCTCTGTCCACTACTGGGAGTCCTCTGCACCCACCCCCATGTCTCTGTCCACTGCTGGGAGTGATAGGCACCCACCCCTCACATGTCTCTGTCCACTGCTGGTATTCCTCTGCTCCCACCCCTCACATGTCTCTGTCCACTGCTGGGAGTGATAGGCACCCACCCCTCACATGTCTCTGTCCACTGCTGGGAGTAATAGGCACCCACTCCTCACATCTCTCTGTCCACTGCTGGCAGTGATAGGCACCCACCCCTCACATGTCTATGTCCACTGCTGGTATTCCTCTGCACCCACACCACACATGTCTCTGTCCACTGCTGGGAGTGATAGGCACCCACCCCTCACATGTCTCTGTCCACTGCTGGGAGTACTCTGCACCCACCCCCATGTCTCTGTCCACTGCTGGGAGTCCTCTGCACCCACCCCCATATCTCAGCCCACTGCTGGGAGTGATAGGCACCCACCCCCATGTCTCTGTCCGCTGATGGGAGTGATAGGCACCCACCCCTCACATGTCTCTGTCCACTGATGGGAGTACTCTGCACCCACCCCTCACATGTCTCTGTCCACTGCTGGCAGTGATAGGCACCCACCCCCATGTCTCTGTCCACTGATGGGAGTGATAGGCACCCGCCCCTCACATGTCTCTATCCACTGCTGGGAGTGATAGGCACCCACCCCTCACATGTCTCTGTCCACTGCTGGGAGTCCTCTGCACCCACCCCATGTCTATTTCCACTGCTGGGAGTCCTCTGTACCCACCCCCATGTCTCTGTCCACTGCTGGGAGTGATAGGCACCCACCCCCATGTCTCTATCCACTGATGGGAGTGATAGGCACCCACCCCTCACATGTCTCTGTCCACTGCTGGGAGTACTCTGCACCCACTCCTCACATGTCTGTCCACTGCTGGCAGTGATAGGCACCCACCCCCATTTCTCTGTCCACTGATGGGAGTGATAGGCACCCACCCCTCACATGTCTCTGTCCACTGCTGGTATTCCTCTGCACCCACCCCTCACATGTCTTTGTCCACTGCTGGGAGTCCTCTGCACCCACCCCCATGTCTCTGTCCACTGCTGGGAGTCCTCTGCACGCACCCCCATGTCTCTGTCCACTACTGGGAGTACTCTGCACCCACCCCTCACATGTCTCTGTCCACTGGTGGCAGTGATAGCCACCCACCCCCATGTTTCTGTTCACTGATGGGAGTGATAGGCACCCACCCCTCACATGTCTCTGTCCACTGCTGGAAGTGATAGGCACCCACCCCTCACATGTCTCTATCCACTGCTGGGAGTACTCTGCACCCACCCCTCACATGTCTCTGTCCACTGCTGGCAGTGATAGGCACCCACCCCCATGTCTCTGTCCACTGATGGGAGTGATAGGCACCCACCCCTCACATGTCTCTGTCCACTGCTGGGAGTGATAGGCACCCACCCCTCACATGTCTCTGTCCACTGCTGGCAGTGATAGACACCCACCCCTCACATGTCTCTGTCCACTGCTGGGAGTGATAGGCACCCACCCCTCACATCTCTCTGTCCACTGCTGGCAGTTATAGGCACCCACCCCTCACATGTCTATGTCCACTGTTGGTATTCCTCTGCACCCACACCTCACATGTCTCTGTCCACTGCTGGGAGTGATAGGCACCCACCCCTCACATGTCTCAGTCCACTGCTGGGAGTCCTCTGCACCCACCCCCATGACTCTGTCCACTGCTGGGAGTCCTCTGCACCCACCCCCATATCTCTTCCCACTGCTGGGAGTGATAGGCACCCACCCCCATGTCTCTGTCCGCTGATGGGAGTGATAGGCACCCACCCCTCACATGTCTCTGTCCACTGAGGGGAGTACTCTGCACCCACCCCTCACATGTCTCTGTCCACTGCTGGCAGTGATAGGCACCCACCCCCATGTCTCTGTCCACTGATGGGAGTGATAGGCACCCACCCCTTACATGTCTCTGTCCACTGCTGGGAGTGATAGGCACCCACCCCTCACATGTCTCTGTCCACTGCTGGGAGTCCTCTGCACCCACCCCATGTCTCTGTCCACTGCTGGGAGTCCTCTGCACCCACCCCCATGTCTCTGTCCACTGATGGGAGTGATAGGCACCCACCCCTCACATGTCTCTGTCCACTGCTGGGAGTACTCTGCACCCACCCCTCACATGTCTCTGTCCACTGCTGGCAGTGATAGGCACCCACCCCCATGTCTCTGTCCACTGATGGGAGTGAAAAGCACCCACCCCTCACATGTCTCTGTCCACTGCTGGGAGTGATAGGCACCCACCCCTCACATGTCTCTGTCCACTGCTGGTATTCCTCTGCACCCACCCCTCACATGTCTCTGTCCACTGCTGGTATTTCTCTGCACCCACACCTCACATGTCTTTGTCCACTGCTGGGAGTCCTCTGCACCCACCCCCATGTCTCTGTCCACTGCTGGGAGTCCTCTGCACTCACCCCCATATCTCTGTCCACTGCTGGGAGTACTCTGCACCCACCCCTCACATGTCTCTGTCCACTGGTGGCAGTGATAGCCACCCAACCCCATGTCTCTGTCCACTGATGGGAGTGATAGGCACCCACCCCCACATGTCTGTGTCCACTGCTGGGAGTGATAGGCACCCACCCCTCACATGTCTCTGTCCACTGCTGGGAGTACTCTGCACCCACTCCTCACATGTTTCTGTCCACTGGTGGCAGTGATAGGCACCCACCCCCATGTCTCTGTCCACTGAAGGGAGTGATAGGCACCCACCCCTCACATGTCTCTGTCCACTGCTGGGAGTGATAGGCACCCACCCCTCACATGTCTCTGTCCACTGCTGGTATTCCTCTGCACCCACCCCTCACATGTCTCTGTCCACTGCTGGTATTCCTCTGCACCCACACCTCACATGTCTTTGTCCACTGCTGGGAATCCTAGGCAGCCACCCACCCACCCACCCGCACCCTTGGTGCAGTACCCTGTTGTCCTGCGCATACACCCCCCCAATATACTGGATATATGCTGCACCAGGCCCTAAGCCAACATTCGTGGCGTGTGTATGCCTTTTATCACAAATGAACTGGTGCCCTAGGGGTACGGGTGATGCGGTCCATACCCCCGCATTCATAGGTTGGGTACGTTCTGTACCACGCGTACCCCTACATCACCACTACAATGGTGGTACGGACCGTACCCACGCGCTGAGGGCGTGAGTACAATCCGTACCACGTGTACCCCTACATCACCACTACAATGGTGGTACGGACCGTACCCACGCTCTGAGGGCGTGGGTACGGTCCGTACCACACGTACCCCTACATCACCACTACAATGGTGGTACAGACCATACCCACGCTCTGAGGGCGAGGGTACGGTTCGTACCACGCATACCCCTACATCACCACTACAATGGTGTTACGGACCCTACCCACAGACTCAGTGCGTGGGTACGGTCCGTACCACCATTGTAGTGGTGATGTTGGGGTACGCGTGGTACGGACATTACCCACACCCTCAGCACGTGGGTACGGTCCGTACCACCTTTGTAGTGGTGATGTTGGGGTACGCGTGGTACAGACCGTACCCACGCCCTCAGAACACTCTGAGGGTGTGGGTACGGTCCGTACCACGTGTACCCCTACATCACCACTACAATGGTGGTACAGACCGTACCCACGCCCTCAGAGCGTGGGTACGGTCCGTACCATGCGTACCCCTACATCACCACTGCAATGGTGGTACGGACCGTACCCACGCTCTGAGGGCGTGGGTACGGTCCGTACCACACGTACCCCTACATCACCACTGCAATGTTGGAACGGACCGTACCCATGCCCTCAGAGCGTGGGTACGGTCCGTCCCACCATTGTAGTGGTGACGGTACGCGTAGGCGTCCACTTCCATTGTGACGGTATGCAGGGATTGGTGGACATGCCCCCGAAGTGACCAGACCCTGGAGGTAATGTATGTACAGGATATATTTTTTGTAAATTGGGTAGGGGTTATGTTTCCTGCCCCTCGCCCCCCCCCCCTTTGCCCCTGGGTGTTGTTCTGACCTTCTGCGGCGTGCGCGGCGGTTTCGGTGCACCAGGTCGTAGGCTAGGATGGCCGGGATGACACGTAGGATGGGGTCCATGGCTGTCCGTCGCGTACCCGTGCTCCTTCTTCGCGTCGTCCTCAATTTCCCGGGAGTTTTTGGCTGCCGTAAAAAATTAGGCGTGCGGAGTGACGTAGGCACGAATCGTACTTGCTGGTCGGTTAAAAAGCTGCCTGACTCCATCCGGACGTCACGTATGCGATGTCCCGGATCGGAATTGTGGGTATTTTTTCGCCGCACGTAGTTTTGTACGATTCGTACGGAAATGGTATTTCTGTACGAATCGTGCTTGCTGCTTTGTAAGGAGGATTTCCCTGGTACGAGTCGTATGGAGAATACGCTCCGTATGACCATTCGTATCCGGGTTTTACAGGATCGGAATCGGCACCTAAGTCTTTTATTTCTCTCAAGTACATTGGCTAAAATGTACACTCTCATTCACCTCTGGTACAATGTAGACAACAAATATATAAACTCTTTGCTTTTAAACTCAATTTTCCAAATGCAATATCAATTAGCACAAATAGTAATCCAAACTCTAATTATAAATATTAATTGATTCAATGCTGTCTACTTTCTGTTCACATCTTCCCAATAAGCCGAATAATGTATTCAAAACTTTAGCTTAAAAAAAATCAATACATATTCTACAATTCGTGTTCACATCTTCCGGATAGGCTGAAAGATGTTTTCAAAACTTTGGCTTCAAAAATTTCAAATATGAATTTGGTATTCACAAGGCAACCTAGATTTGAATTCCAAGTGGGCATCATTGCAATGTGTCCATCCTTCATTACCCTTTAAATACACAGTATAGTGTCCAGATGTCGTAGTAGGTCCATCGTGGAAAATAATAGCCGCTACTATAACAGTTCTTCCTGAAATAGATATTTGACTTGCAACTAACTTTAACATTTTGTTTTCCAATTTTCTTCCATTTGCTCTACAATGTTGTAGCATTAAAATGAGATATTTTCCAAATCTTTCTACAAGTAATGTTGACAACATTTCTGATTTACAATGAGAAAATTTCCTATCCACATTGGCTGTTTTTACTAACTTGTTAAATGGTACTGATTTTCAATCTGGTATCGTCCAGTATATGAATCGTTCTGTGTCTATTTCAGTGGTGGAAGTAAATGAACACTCTTCACATTTATATTCCCACTAGTAACTTGGTCCAAATAAGTTTTCAATCTGTATTCCTTCTTGTTCAAACATAAGTATTAGAAATTCTTGTGCATCTTGTTGTATATTGAGAGTAAAGTTTAAAGAACCAGTACATATATCCAAAAGATGCTGAATACCAGAATCAATATGGATTTTCTTCTGTCAGTTACCAACTGTTGAAATACACAATGTAGTAAAGAACAGAATCTTTTTTCACGATTTTCCATGATTTCACGATGAAGATTTTGTAGATAAATCACAACATTCAGAATCACATTAGCATAACAGTTGATACTTGAACTATTTTCTAACTGGTATCCAACAATGTCATCAACAGTTTCCATTTTCTTTTTTTTACACCTTCAAAATTCTCTTCAATTGTTTTCTTTTTTTGAATCGCAGTAGAATGTTTGACATAGTTCCATTTTGGACACACTACACGTTTCTCATATATTGGATATTTGCCTAAATCAGGAGTATAAAGTCTTCTTAAATGATTGTACTGTCTTCCACAATTTACATCAGCACTAACCTTTTTCTCATCGAAATTAATCAAATACAAACCAGATAATGTTCTTACTCGAGATAATGCAACATATTCCATTCCCTCTTTGAACTCTGTACTTCCAATATTTACCAAAGCACTGTCTGTACTTAAACCTTGAGATTTATGAACAGTTACTGCATATGCTAAAGACAGAGGAAATTGTTTTCTGAGAACATACAAGTCTTTCACAAGCACAACACTTACAACACAATGCCCAATCTGTTTTACCTCTTTAATCTGAACACATTTTATCTTCAAAACTTCGATTCCATCTCTGTTCTGAAAATTTACAAAATCAACACGTTTTCCTATTGCTCCATTTACTAAACCTTACTCTACATTCAAATTATGCTGTAAAATTACCCGAAAGTTTATACATACATGTAAAGTCTTTTCTAAGCCTGCAGTCTTAGATACAGCCTTTTCTAAAAAATCAAATCTTGACTGTAGATTCTCTGTGAGGAAACTAGGCACTCCTTGGTGTTTACTTTTTTCAACAGCTTCAATTTCAACTATTTGTTGTTTTTCCAGTTTTAAAAGTTCTTGTTTAAATGTAGACCAATCTTGCAGTGTAGGCATTAGGCAAACTATAGATTTCTTTTCTTCAAGGTTATTGTACTTTATTTCAGCTGCTGTATTTCCAGTTGTAAACAAGTTAGTTATTAGCCGACTTTCTAAAGCTTGTTTATCATGTTTTGTCAATACATCAATTCTTATATCTTGAAGCATATTTCCATAATGTTCATCACTTGACTGTCGCACATTCTTAATAAGTTCTATATATATAAAATGTAACCAAATATTCACATTTCCAATAATTCCCAAAGATTTTCGAGTATTTTCATGGACAAACAGGTTGCCCTTTTACAGGAGCAAGTTTTAGTAGATCGCTAAATACAATTACATGCTTTCCTCCAAACAGAACATTGTAATCTGTTTTTAAAATCTGTTGCATTCTCAAGTGTACAAAGGCAAGCATTAAGTTTGAGACGATGCTAACCTCATCAATGATTAGAAGTTTCATTTTCTTCAGTACTCTTGAGACTTCATAACAAGCTTCTCCAGATAGCTTCTGATATTCCAATTCATTTCCATGTTTAACTGGTAGCATAAGTAATTGATGTAAAGAAATCCCTTTAATGTTGTGTGCTGCTAATCTAGTTGGTGCTGTTACAGCACAAGATAAATGTGATTCAGTAGTTTTGTGTAGATAACAGGTCAAAACTTTAATATAGAAACTTTTTCCTGTTCCAGCTTGACCACTAATGTACATTAGAATAGGTTTAAATGATGAGCATTGGCATTATTTTTTTCATGCAGTAAACCATGTTGTATCTGTTCTGTGACATGTTGATATATTTCTTTTTGTTCAATGTTTGATTGTTCTTTTAACTTTTCCAGCTGGTTAATATCCTGTTGTGCTTGTTGCATTGCATTTCTACTTCAGTCATGACTCTTGCTGGTTCATTTTCAATAATTGATTATCCTAGTGGATCTTGACTTAGTGGAGCCGGACTTTGACTATCTTGAGAACTGTCTCTAGCTATTTCAGCTGCAATAGTAGTTTCTTGTTCAATCTCATCATTTAACATTTGTAGATAACTTGAGAAAATTGTGAATTGAATGCAATCTTTACATGCATTAAAATAATCTTCATAGCAGGCGAAATCTTCAAGTAATTACATTTCACTACACCAAGGTTTGAACAGTTGCTGAAGTGCTAAACAGAAAAATTGCCTCTTATCTAGAATTTCGTAACTGAGTTTTCTGTAGTTAAAAATATTTCCTTTGGCATGTTTTACCAAACATCCATCACATTCAATTATTGGATATTTTTCTTCATTTATATTTTCTGTAACGTTTCTTTTAAAGCTGTAATATTGAAGAATTTCATAGAGAGATAGGTTTTCCAGATGTGGACCTCTTTTAGGATAGTATGCATCCAACATATTAGTTTTAACAATATCTGTATTTCTGGTTCATTCAGTGCTAAGTATTCAATTTCTTGTGATGTTTTCAATACTCTAATTCATATGGCGGCAAGAGGTAAATGCACCAAAATGATTCCTCTTGACGTTGAATATAAACTTTCAGAGCTCAAGCGATCCGAACATTCATAGGATCCAATCTCTAGGTAGGAAAGCATTTTCAAGCTCAATCTATACAATTTCTTGCTAAGACTCTTTTCCTGTGAAATTTCTTCCCACATTTCTTTCATCTATGTCTTTTCAGATTTGGTTATATACGATGTAACATAGCGAGCAACAGCAACTGAATTATCTGCAACATATTAATTATCCATGTTAACATTTCACATTGTCAAAATCACTGGATTGTAGTCATTTCTATACTTTCAATCTTCTGTACTTTTTAAGTTGTATGTATTCTTCTGAGACTTCTGAGTTATTGTATGCCTTACTGCTGACATAAAACTATTTACTCTTCCTTTAGAAATTATTGGACGTGGAAATCAAAACTACATTTTTGTATACAATTTTCCTTTAGACTTGTATTTTTGTCAACAGTATTTTCCACATCAATGAATTGTTGTCTCAAGCTTTTTTCTCCTCCTTCTCTTGGAATGGCACAGGTAAAATACTGTTCAATAAAAGACAAAACACTTCCATCAGGATCAGTTCCAAATTGTGGAGCATTCTTGATCCATAATAGCATATGTATATGAGGAGAACCTCAATCATGATACTCTTTTCGCCAAAAGAAATTAGGTACTTCTTCAAAAGGAGGAATATTTTTATTGCAGATAAATGACATCATACTTTGAAACCTATGGTTAACATATCTGCAGAATTTTACACGATCCGATGAACATAGTTCTCCAGGTGTCTTCAATTCAATGTTTTTAACATTTGCATTTGCTTCTCTTAGAAATCCAATACAGCTTCCCACACATATTCAGCACAGTTAAGTGTTGCAAACGATGGAGATCTACCTAAGTTTCTTAACATACATTTCAGTTCACCAGTTGACAAAACCAATATTGATTGGTACCACTATGACACACCATCAAATTTATTGAGATTCAAAATTTTCATCTCCTTGTTAAACTTTGCCCATGAATTCTTTTGCAGAAGCATGTGGAAGATGAACTCCTGTTTTTAAAATGTGGTTCACGGCAAATCTTGGATCTTGAGATTACAATTTTGTGGAGCAGTATTTTGAAGCTGGAATCCTTTTAACTTGTCATCAAATTGTCCACCTTCTCCAGTGGGGAATAGCTGTGGAAAACAACAAGCCTTTAAACTTTCTTCCCATACACTCATGGGAGTTCTCTTTGCTTCCTTCATTCGAAAAAATTCAATACTGTTTCCTATCATGTCTTTTGAATGTAGAGGATATATAGCATAATGTTCATAAATCTCTTCACTCCTGGACTTGTCTGCTTTTTCTATTTTGCCACATGAAATTTCAGATTAATCTTCTAAGCATATTACCTGTTCATCAACGGTTACACTCTTATTCTTACCAGATATAATGTAGCCTTTTGAAGTTTATTAACATTGACTCTTTGTTTGTACACCATTTACTAGAACAACTACTGGCTCCTTTTTCCTCACTGTCTACACCAACAGTTTCAATGTTTTTCTTAAAATCTAAAGGTAAGTACGCAACTCTTCCTTTCAGACCTCTTTGTAAATCTGTTGGTGACAGTTACCAGTTTTAGGCTCCATATGAACTATGGCCTAAAATGGCTGTACAGATTGAAGAAGAATAGACTTGTATGATTCAAATCTGCCAGTTCCTGAGGAATAGCAACAAACTCTAAGTTGTGTACTACTCTAGCTGGTATTCTTCTCTCTTCTAATTTGTTGCAACAGTATTTACAAATAACTTGATCAGTAGCCAACTCAAACTGACCTTCTACTAACAAATAAGCACCAAATTGCTGCCACTTATCAGTGTTCTACTTTTCACTTTTTAAATATAAATCAACATTCCTAGTTTACTACAGTGAGTATGTCGACAAAAAATACAAACATAGTTTGGTTTTTAAGACAAAACTGTCATAAACTTTGCCATTTCTTCTGCAAACTCATCAATACTAATCTCTTTCCTATATTCTTCAACAACTACACTCATAAAGCTCTCACTTTCTCTACACTCCTCTTGTGAACCAAAAAAATGAAACTGTATATCATCACAAACTTTTTGTACATGTACTGATACTGAACCTTGCAAAAGAGCTGTGTTCATTTCACTTAAACATAATACATGAGATTTTACATAGTAGGGTCTCCTTACTAACTACAAGACCAAAAATCCTTCACTATTGGAATAAATACCAAATATATCTAATGACTGACTCATTGACTGCGTGAAAGCAAATTCAGTTCGCAGTGGAGTGCTTACATGGGTGACCCTTCCAGTGGTGAAGGATTTTTGGTCTTGCAGCATTAATCACGCCTCAATGATCAGGAGGTGATACCCTATAGCACTCAAAGTTTATCTAAAATGTGTGTTTACTTTGAAGTCCCAACATTAACAAGGGAGTGCAACCGTGGTTTCATTCATCACTCAAGTATCCTTACTAACTACCCCATTCCAGAGTGGTGTACTGCTAACATTCTTAAATGATGAAAATTACTTTTGCACACTTGTTTTGAAAGACAAGCCAGAGAATGACCCTGCAAGTTAGTTTATTTTCTTATTTTACATGCATCTATTCCTTGTAACATCGTAACCTTCTGTTTTACACTTTTTGTGCCTATTCTAATAAACAAATTTGGAATATGTCAATGGATTCCTGTTGAATACTGCAAATACTGCTACAATCCCACTTATATACAGGAGCTTATTTACGCCTCCCTTGAACTTCTTCAGCTATTACTTCTTCCACATTCCTAACAACCATTTTTTCTTTTGGAAGGGGACAACTCATAACATCAACCACTAGTATCAATTGCATGTGCTAATGTATTCTGTTGAAAATAGCTTTCTTCATTAAAGAAAGGCTCAGAACTAGAAGTGTGCTTTCATTCACCAGTAACATTTTTACAAAAGTTACTTCTATTAACAAGTCTTTTTATTTAGCTTTTCTCTTTCATAAACACCATTGTTTAATCCAATGTTCTCATTCTCTTCAATATTAATATAAATGAATAAATATTTGTTTCAATTCAAAAGCAGTATCTACTACACTTTCAATGTGTTGCTTCTTCTTATACACTGCTGATCTCCTTTTATACTTTTTACAATCTTTTAATACATTTTGAATTACTCTACCTCAAAACATTCTTATACGTATCGCTTTAAATAGCTTTTGCCTTCTTATACCATGTGTTTTTTTAAAAAACTAATGTTTTTTTTATCATTACAATTCTTATTTTCCTTCTGGAAGAGATTTTATCCTGAGTAACATTTTGATCTTTTTTTAATGCAGTCTTTTTACTTTTTTTTTAAGTAGAACTGTTTTCTTTGTTCTCTTCTTTTTTCATGTTTTCTTGCCATCTTCAATTTGTGTTCCAAATCAAAAATGTTTCTAAAAAACAAAGAACAGTTTCAATAGTTTGTTACATCAATTAACAATTTCAAATTAATGACATGTCAATGTTCATATTAACCACTGGGCATTTACTTACAATTACATTGCTATTCTCTTCACAACAAGTAAAAAAAGAAAAGTGCAAAACAAGCAAGAGATCTGCAGAAAGAGGAAGAAAGGTTCTGAAAAAGAAAGAAAGGTGCATAAAGAAAAAGAAAGCGTCAGAAAGAGATAAGAGAAATGCACAAAGAAGCAACACAGCGACAGAAAAATGTGAGACGTGCAGAAAATTGCACTAGAGGTGCAATAAGAGGCAATAGGGGAGCACAAAGAAGCATCAGAGGTGCACAAACATGGAAGGCAAGTAATGAAAGAGGCAAGAGAAATGCAGAACGAGGCAAGAGAGGTGCAAAAAAGACAAAACGGGTAAAGAAAAAGGCAAGAGAGGTGCACAAAGAAGCATGAGAAGTACAGAAAGAGGCAAGACAGCTGCAGAAAGAGGAAAACATATGCAGAAAGAGGGATGCAAAGTGCTGGAAGAGGCAAGAGAGTTGTAGAAAGAGGCAACTGAAGTGCAAAAAGAGGGAAGAAGGGAGAAGAAAAAGGCAAGAGGAGTGCCGAAAGAAGCAACAGAAGTGCACAAGAAGGCAAGCGAGGTGCACAAAGAGGGAAAGAGGTACAGAAAAAGGCAAGAGAGGTTCAGAAAGGGACAATAGACTTGCAAAAAAAGCAAGAGACGTGCAAAAAACTGGCAAGAGAGGTGCAGCAACAGGCGAGTGAAGTACAAAAAGAGGGGTGCAGAAAGAGGCAAGAGAGGTGCAGAAACAGGCAACAGAGGTACCGTAACAGGGATGAAAGGTACACAAAGAGGCAAGAGGAGTGCACAAAGAAGCAACAGATGTGCAAAATAGGCAAGAGATGTGAAATAAGGGACAATAGACGTGCAGAAAAAAGCAAGAGAGGTACAAAAAGGGCAAGAGAGGAACGGAAAGAGGTACTGGCAGTGTAGAAAGAAGCAAGAGAAGGGCAGAAAGAAGCAAGTGAGTTGCTGAAACAAGCAAGTGAGGTGTAGAGAAAACTAAAAGAGGTACAGAAACAGTCAAAAGAGGTGGAGAAAGAAGTAAGAGTAGCATAGAAAGAAGCAAGAAAAGAACAGAAATAAGCAACAGAAGTGCAGAAAGAGGCAAACAAAGTGCAAAAAGAGGCAAGGGAGGTGTAGAAAGAGGCAAGACAACAGCAGAAAGAGGCAAGAGAGGTAGAGAAACATGGAAGAGGGATGCAGAAAGTGGCAAGAGGGGTACACAAAGAACCAAGACAAGTGCAGGAAGAAGCAAAAGAAGTGCACAAAGTTCAAACAGAGGTGAAAACACAACAAGAAAAGTGCAGAAACAGGCACAAAAAGAAGTTAACAAAGTGGTAAAAGAGGTATAGAAAGAAGAAGAGTGCAGAAAGAGACATATGAGCTGCATAAATAAGAAACTGATGGGCAAAAGGAACTAACAGATGTGCAGAAAGAAGCAAGATAAGTGTAGAAAGAGATATAAAAGTGCAGAAAGAGGCAAAAGAAGTGCAGAAAGTGGTAAGAGAGGTGCAGAAAGAGGCTAGAGGTGTATAGAAAGAGGCAAAGAGGTGAACAAACAGGCAACAGAGGAGTAGCAACAGGCAGGAAGAGTACAAACAGAGACAAGGGGGTTCAGAAAGAAGCAACCGAGGTGCAGAAAAAGGCAAGAGAGATACAGAAAAAGACAAGAGACATACAGCAAGAGTGGTACAGAAATTGGCATGAGAGGTGCAGAAAGAGGTGAGAGAAATGCAGAAACAGACATCAGAGGTACAACAAGAAGGAAGAAGAGTGTAGAAAGAAGCAACAGATGTGCAAAAAAGGCAACAGAGGTGTAAAAACGGACAAGTGACATGCAGAAAGAAGCAAGAGACTTACATAGATTGGCAAGAGAGGTACAGAAAGAGGTAAGGGAGGTGCAGAAAGAGGCAAAAGATGTGTACAAAGAAGCAAGAGAACTACAGAAAGAATCAAGTGAACAGTAGAAACAACCAAATGAGGTGCAGAAAGAACCAAGAAAGGTGCAAAAAGAGGTAACAAAAAGGGAATAACGATGCAAGAGGAGTACAGAAAGTGGCAAAAGAGGTGTAAAAAGAGGCAAAAGGGATGCACAAAGAGGCAAGAGAGGTGCACAAACAGGCAACAGAGTTGCAGAAAGAGGGAAAGGGTGAAGAAAGTGGCAAGAGGAATGCAGATAGAGGCAGAAACGTTCAGAAAAAGGTAAGAGAAGTGTAGAAAGGAACAAGAGATTTGTGGAAAGAAGCAAGAGAGGTGCAGGAATTGGAAAGAGAGGTGCCGAAAGAGGTAAGGGAGGATGCAGAAAGAGACAAGAGAGGTGCAGAAAGAAGCAAGAGAGGTGCACAAACAGAAAACACAGAAGGAGAATGATGAAAGAACAGTGCAGAAAGAGGCAAGGGGAGTGCAGAAAGAAGCAACAGAAAAGCAGAAAGAGCCAACAGAACTGCAAACAAAAGCAACGGAGTGGCACAAAGAGGCAAGACAAGTACAGAAATAACCAAGAGAACGCCAGAAATTTAAAGAACGTATTCTTCCCATGTCACTGTTGTAAGTCTCACTATATTTCTGAAATCTTGCATGCATGTGTCTAGGCCTTTTGTTAGTGGCATCATATATAAAAGAAACATACAAATAGTTGTATACCTGTGTTTCATAATTCTAGCACCTTCAGATGCATAACACGTGTCAAAATACATGTACAAGTACAGACATACCTAAGTCACAATACCATGTAGTTTTTTAAGCTTGACAGACTGCACTACTCCATTCAACCAGACACCTAATTTTATATGGCGTTCTTCAGCTATACCTTTCCAGAGACTCATACATATACTCACTAAAACCTCTCCCAACATGTTTTAAAGCTCACATTTCTGCTGCACCTTCATCTTTCACCGACTGCTCAGAATGTTACAGCTACCAAATTTAAAACAGCAATCCTTCCCATGTTACTATTGTAAGTCACACCATGTTCCAGAAAGCCTTTTACTAGTGGCATCATACATAAAAGAAACCAGGGTCGGACTGGCCGTAGCCAGCACCAGGCATTTCCCCAGTGGGCCGCCAGGGTAGGGCCCCTTGGGTGCAGCGTTTTTGTTACCGGGGGGCCAGCAGTGTCGGCCCTCTGTAACAAAATCGGCCAAAACAGGCTGTATCAAACAGCTCAGCTACACCCCTCCCCTCCACCGGGGGCTGACCAAGCAGTTTGCCAGGGCCGGTTTTGGTTCCCATACAGAAACATACAAATAGATGTATACCTGTCTTTCACATGTATTGCATCTTCAGATGCATAACACGTGTGAGAATACATGTACAAGTAGAAACATACCTCAGTCACAAGACCACACAGACTTTAAACTGGACAGACTGCTTTTCTCATTTAAAAAAGACACCCCTAAATTTATAAAGCGTATTTCAAGTATACCTTTCCAGAGACTCATACAAAGTACCCTAATCACTAATCCCTCTACTAACATGTCTTAAACCTCACTTTCATTTGCAGCTTCAGTTTTCACCAACTCCTGAGAATGTTGGCCCTACCAAAATTTAAAACAGAAGTTCTGCCCATGTCACTGTTGTAAGTCTCACCATATTTCTGAATTTATGCATGTGTATGTCTGTGTCTTTTGCTAGTGACATCGTACTTAAAAAGAAACATAGAAATACTTGAATATCTGTATTTCAGACCGCATACTCTCTAAATTTATATAGGTGAAAGGAAAGATGGGTATAGAGTTACATAGACTGTGATATAGTTTAATACATCTGTGAATATTCATAAAACATCATTTTGTACTTTCATTAGAGACTCAGAAAGCATACCTATTACTATGCACAACCTATTTCAATCTTCATTTCAGTACATTAAAACAAACAATAATACACTTTCGTACATTTCGCAACATATTTCAAGCATCCACACTTCTCTAATAATTTGCAAACTTTAAAAATAATGCTTTTCAAAGAAAAAAATATCACTACAAAGACTGAAGCACTACTACACAATACATAACAGACCTTACAAATTTGTAACTCACCTCTCAAATAGTATTGCAGAATATGAAATATCAGAAACTAATAAAAGATTTTCTTTTTCACACAATAAATATAATGCACCACTCTCAACAAGGTAAAACCAGTCTTGGCATACTTTCCCTCTCTTTCAGCACACAAATAAATATGTGTGCTCATGTAAAGGGCTCTGATAACCAATGTGTCAGGTCTAGTTTGTGATATATAAAACTCTAAAAAAATTAAAGAAAATAAGTAACAAATCCAAATGCTTCCTTTATTATTTTGAATTCTGAAACACATTTCCATTATACATATTAACCCTTTCCTAGTGTCTTCTAATTGTGCTTAAACTCTTTCTCTAATTTACTGAGGTCACAACTCTTTCGCAGTGCCACAGTATAGTGTCGCGATGGAGCCGCAAACCCTTACAGGAGTTACAAAACCTATTTCCAATAATACTAGAATTATTATTAAAACAATACACTTCTTCTAAACTTTCTGCTGATTTGGGAAAGCTTACTTTAGTAGCATATCACTTATATATGAGTTAGCATTTCATATTTTAAAACCAAAGTTAAGTTTCAACCCTTCTCCCATTCTGTTTAATCCTAGTTTCCACAGTAACACTTTCTGCAACATTCAACTGTACAAGAAGGTCACAAGTTCCCCATATTTTCACACTAGCTCACAAATGCAAATAGCAGGTTTCGTTGACTATTGCAAAATATGAACTCATCCTGTCTACTTTACCTTTCAAACATTTTTCATTAACCAATCAGTAACATGCTTCTTCAGGAATGAAACATGCATCCTATTTTTTGAGTACACAATGTTTATAACCAACCAATCAGTTATCTGCTTTTTCTAAAACAGCACCATCTCCACCACGTTAGATACGTCTTATTCCACCAACTGACTTACTCAGATACAGACGTCTTTTGATTCCTTTCACATATCCCTTCAAAATGCTTACAGTATGGCTTGTAGTGCACAGCTACATTTTCTGGGGCAAAAGGTATGCTGAATATAGAAGTATTGACAAAGACCTAGGTTTGCAAAATGTAGATATTAAATGATTTGCACAGAGAGGATTAAAGTGGTACCAATTGATGTCTTTGGTTAAAACGTTTTTGTATCTCCAACCCCCTGACCTCATTTTTGTGCACTGTGGTGGCAATAACCTAGTCACATTGACTGTGGTAGGGCTGGAAATCCTAATGAAGTCTACCTTTGCACAATTGATGTTGCTTTTCCCTCAAACTGTCTGTGTGTACTCTAATATATGCCAAAGACAGAGATGGAAGTGGTCAAATCAATTCTGTTCACAGATTGAGAAGGCTAGGAAGAATGTCAATATATCTGTTTCTGCTTACCTTAGAGACCATAGGATGGGCTCCATCTGTAACAACAATCTACATTTTGATATGCATGACATTTACAGAAGTGATGAAGTTCATTTCACAGATGAAGGAAACAGAGTGTTTCTCAACAACCTTAAGCTGTGCATCCACACTTACATGTAGCTCCAACAGTAATAATGAAAACAACGGCTCTTTTTAGAGCCACCCTATAACCCAACAAGGAATCTTATTTATTTTTTAACATACATACTCTTTTTTAATATTTTCCAGGTTTGGTGAACCCATCACGAATTCGCAAAACAAAAGCACAAATTCAATGTACTACAACACAATACACTTTTTAAGCTTAACATTTAATTTTTATTTTTTTATATTATATCTAACTATCAAGTTTATTATGAATATTAACAATGTCACTACCTCTGATAAAAAAATTCACAAATGCAATACTACCTGAATTATATACTATTTAATTATTTATGTAAGATGGATCAGCGAATCCACTGCGACCTTACACTGGAAGCTATGCTGAGAACCGTGATATGGTCGTGACTCCTACCATGAGATAAAAAATAATAATTATTGTCCTCCAGTTCCATTGCCTGATATTGGCTCCGGAGACCCCATCCCCTGGGGCCCGGCCATTAAAAAATAATTAAAAAGGGAGAGGGGCCACTTGGCCCCCACTCCCTGACCATTTTTTGCCCTGGGGCCCCCATCCCCTGGGGCTAGGCCAATTCTCAGGTATTTATTTTTAAATGGGTAGGGGGCCTGCACACCCCCCCTACTTGAGCCATTTTGGGCCTTGGGGAACCCATCCCCCAGAGCTTGGCTTCTGGTTGGGAACTGAGAAAGAAACGCCAATGCCCCCGCGGTCCCTGTCGGCTCCCCGCCTCCTGTGGGAGCCGGCACTGATTTTGGGCAAAGGGAGCAGCTAACATGGAGCTCCCTTTGCCCAAAAGCAATTCGGCTTCACTTCATGGAAGCAAGAGCAGTTTTCCTGCTCTTGCTTCCATGAAGCAAAGCAGACATGTCATATCAAACTGCAATGTCCTCGGGGTGGGCACCGCAGGTCATTGCTGGAGCTGGCCCTGGGGGGAGACGGTTCCCAGGGCCAAGAAGGGCTCCTCGACCAGGCCACACAGCCCCCCTCCCATCCAGTTTAAAGCCCAGGGGAGGTGGTGGTCCCATGGGAACCCCTAAATATCATTAGCCAGTCACATCGCTAGGCTTGAGATTCGGAGGGTGCGCGGATCCTTTGTATCCATATATAGATATCTGTAAATATGCACTGTGGACCAAGAGCTACCTTTCTGCCAAATTTGGTGTAATTCCATTCAGCAGTTTGGGCTGTAGCTGCGTCAACAGTTTCCTATGGAAATTAGCATGAAGAAAATGCACTTTGGCAACCCCTTTTTCTCAGCCTCCACTTGATGAATCTCCCTGAAACCTTGAAGATTGGAGCCGACCTGAGCGCCCCACTAATTATAAATCATTTGTGAAAATTCATCAAATGGTGCCATAGATACTGGCAAAAGAAAAAAGGCTTTTTGAATAGAAACAAGGTCCTAACTATAACTACCTACTGGCGACCACAAGTATATACTGTGCTAAACCTATGCTGAAAGACTTTGATAGAAAAGCAGACATTTGAGTTGAGAACATTTAGAGTGCCGCTGGTGTTGAGAGTGCTCTATTCTGGAGCTGCTTTCCACTTAAACTTGAGAACTACCCAGAGTTCTCTGCTTCTTTTTTTAGCATAATTTTTGTGTCACTCTATGCCTGAAAGAGTATTGTTATGACGTATACTGGGTGCTACCATGCGTCTGGACAAAGATGAGATGTCATCAGTGATGTCACTGACCATGTCATGAGTGATGTAATATGTGACGTCATAAGTAGGGCATTGCGGGGGCGTGAGTTATAGTTAGCTGAACTAACTATAAAGGGGGAATTTCTAGGGGTTAGTACGAGGGAAATGTCCAGCTAACTATAACGCCACTGAAACCTATGTTTTTTTCAGTAAATTTCTAAGGTTTTTTAAATGCCAATTCCTAACTATAATGCCCCTGAAACCTATGGTTTTTTCAGTGAATTTCAAAGGTTTTTTAAATGGCAATTCCTAACTATAACTTGCATGAAACCTATGGTTTTTTCAGTGAATTTCAAAAGTTTTTTAAATGCTAATTCCTATCTATAACTTATCTCTAAAGATATCATTTTTAATGATTTTCATTGGATTTCTATATTTTTGCAAATTCAGTGTTTCAATTTCATTAATTATGTTTTATTGAAATAATTTTTTAACACTATTTTTTAACCTATCTTTTCATTTAAATATTTTCAAAATTAAAAAATATCATTTGTTTTTCTTGGGTTTTTCAAACATATTTTTTTATATTTTTAAAAATATGTTTTAACTATATGTTCAAAACTTTATTTTATATATTTTTTCCATGTTTTTTGGATCTGCGCACCCTATGCGCACCGTTCTCGATCCCTACGCACTAGCATCCGCGCATGGTATGCATTGGGAACGGGTTTAGCGCGCAATCGCAATGCGAACGGTACGCGACTCCCAGCCTATGCGCGACACGTTCGATGTATGTAACGCGACGTTTACACGCTTCCGCGATGCGTCATCTGCGTCTATGATGCGGTAGGTGCGCAGATCCCGCGAAATATTTAACATTTAAAAAAACAAATATATGTATTTCATGTGAATATTAGTTGAAGACAAACTCCAAACTAGTCTTAAAAGTAATATATTTTTACATCTAATACTATATTTCTTTTTAATTCAATTTCACGGATGCTCGCTGGGTGCGTGATGCGTAATCGCAGGGTGCACGGATCCCATGTGACCTGCTAAAAAAGAGATTTGATTGGTTCATTACACTTCCTGTTCTAACTATTGAAAGACCCCACCCAATTCAATCATTCTTCTTTGACTTTCTTTGGAGGAGCATCTCTTTGCAGAGAAGAAGATTTTTTTAGTCTAAGTTTGCACTTAGCTCTAACTTTTCTCAACCAAAAATGGCTTCAGGGCAGCAGGCATCACCTGCATCTCCTCATACATATGAGGATGAATTTTTGGAGTAGACACCACGCACACCATGTTTTTCATCTGTGGTGTGGAAATTTTTTACTTTTCCCGAGGGGCAAACGAAGACCAATGCCACCTTGGTCACGTGCAAGATTTGCAAAAGAGTGCTGTCTCGAGGAGATCCTAACAAAAAATAGGACGGCTAGAATGATGAAGCACCTGAGGACCCTTCATCCTAACAATCTTGCACGAGAAGAATGCCAACGGATGAGAGACACTCCTGCCCCTTCCACCTCATCGCAGCCGAGCACTTCAAGAGTGCATCCATCAGCCCAAAACGTGGACATCCATCCTCAATTTCAATTTTTAAAAGTGCTCTGCACTAAGTGTAATGCGACTTTGTGCTACGGTGAGCAGTCGATCGATCTGATCTGCCGCCGGCAAGAAAGTCACAATTGCTTTTCTTTTCTTTTTTTTCTTTTTGCTCCCTGAAGTTCATTGTTTGGTTCCTCCTGTTTTTTTTTTTTTTTTGGTACTTATAAAAAAAAAGAGCTAAATTTCTTTGTTAGTGTGTGTAAGTTTAGATGAAGGTATGTGTAGTACGTAATTGACTGAATGAATGCATTAGTAGCGTATGGTGAATGTATAAGTGCAGAACTATGAGGAAGTGCTGCAGCATCACACAGTAACCTTTTTAACTGCAGTGTGCTGTAGTACTTCCGAAGCACAGGGATGCAACATATGTACATAAATATGTTGCAAATCTATGCTTCCCTCGGCACAGCTGCTTAAACTGCAGCCATGTGGTGACACAGGCACCCTTGCACCATAGTGCAAGGATATCTGTGTCATGTGCTGTTTGTTTTTGTGCAGGAAGACACACCTTCCTGCACAAAAACAATCAGAAAAGGCATTTTTCTCCATCAATGTATGCTGAGCATTTTAGCATGCATTGAAGATGTAAAAATGTGGAGAAATGAAAATAATTATCCTTGTTGTGCTTCCCTACACCAATTTTAGAATGGTGCAGCATTCACACACATATCGAGATTCATGATTTATGATCAATCTAGAGATGTGTCTTGTTCTATGAGTATTCAGTGCAATCATGCACAACAACACTTATAGAACATCCTTTCAACGCAAAGTGGTGTGTATGATGACGTTGTATTTACATGGAGTAGAAAACAGCACAGAATGCCTTTTCCTCTCTTTGTAAATATGAAAGACTGTCTTGTGCAATAACTATGTTACAAAAAGTGACATATTTCTGTTTTTAAAATTGCTTGCGAATGATAGAAGGTAAGCACAGAGTTTTGTCTGCAAAGATGCTCAAAGAAGAATGATTGAAATGATTGCGGTCCTTCAATAGTTATAATGGGAAATATTATGAACCCCTTAAATCTCTTTTTTTGCAGGTCACATAATATCTGATTATGGTCAGATTTTAAAACTACAAAGGTATAAACAGAGTGTTTTTAGAAACGTGTTTCAACTTTGTAGTTTCTTGCAGACCCCCTCAGTCTGCATATTGAGACTTAGTTAAACTTACCTTCACAGTAATAGGAATAAAAAATGGTGTACATTTTTTCCAAATTTTCATTGCAATCGAAATTGATATAAATTGCTTATTTTAAAATTTAGATCTGTGAAAGAAAAGAAGAAAAAATTATAACATGTGATAATACATTTTTTACAACACAGCTTAATTTCCACAAAGTAATTTGTTTGCCTTTTTTGCTGTTCTCAGAATATATTGAATTTCACTAGAAATAGTGATTTCAATCATACTCATCACTTAACAGCAGGCAAAAAAAACAATCAGAAAAATTGTTAAAAGAAAACCAACATGCTATTCTCAGTAAAATACCAGAAAATACAAATCACACATATATGAAATGCTTATGGCTAACAACATTTTATAACTTTAACTTATAAAAACTGTAAATATTGCCGCTTTAAAATATTCACCGAATCAATGACCACCAAAAAGTCCATAATTCAAAAATATACCTTTCCTTGAGGCAAAATGGTATTTTTGCACTCCTTCTTTATGTAAATTGTCCAATGGTAGTCCTATTAAATAATTATAATAAATTCCTCAGAGAATGAATTATCTTCCTAAAACTTTGACTTTAAAAATATTAGGAGGAATTTTGTAATTCGCTAGGCAAACGTTGTTTAAAAACCAACTGAGAATCATTACAAAGTGTCCAGCCTTTGTCACATTTTAGATAGGCAGTGTAATGTCCAGATGTGGTGGAAGGACCATCATGGAAAATTATAGCAATTGCTACAAAAGTCCTTCCTGATATTGATAGTTGTGCTGCTACAAATTGCTTTATTAATGTATCCAATTTTCTTTTGTCAGCTGTACAACATTGCATCATTAAAATTATGTATTTTCCATATTTTGTTAAGAATAATGTGGATAACATTTCTGATTTACATTGCCTATTCTCCATGTTTTGATTTTCACCTTTAACTAATTTATTGAAAGACACTGATTTACAGTCTGGTAATGTTAAATACAGAAATCTCTCAGTGTCTACATTGGTGCAACATGTATACATACAATTTTCACAATCATGTTCCCATTTGTAAGTAAGGCCTAAAATATTTTCTATTTCTACACCTTCATTTTCAAAAATGGTAAGCATATACATTAAGAATTCCTGAGCATCTTTTTGGATATGTTGTGAAAATTGTGTAGAACCAGAACACACATCCAAAACACTACGAAAATCTAAAACAGATTTTATTTTACTTATATCTGTTGTCAATTTTTCATAAACAGAATGCAACAGAGAACAAAATTTTTTGACGATTCTGCATAAATTGTTCTCGCAAACCTTCCAGATAAAAAACAACATTGACCACTACATTAGCATAGCAGTTGACACCTGAACTATTTTCAAACTGATAATCAACAATCTCTTCAACAGTGTCCAATTTCTTTTTACCTGCAATCACAACATTATCTTGTTCTTTTCCCTTCTTGACACCTTCAGAACAGATATTCTCTAACCTTCTTTTTCGACCAACCACACGCTTTTCAAATACAGGTTATTGACCTAAATTGGGAGCATACACCCTTCTTAACCTAGTATACTCTTTTACACAGTTTGCATCTGCAGTAATCTTCGTCTCATCAAAGTCAATAAAAAACAAACCTGATAATGTTCTGACTCGTGACAAAGCAACATATGCCATACTCTCTTTAAATACGGTAGATCCAATGTTCACCAATGCACTGTCTACATTTAATCCTTGAGATTTATGAATAGTCACTGCGTATGCCAGAGAAAATGGAAATTGTATCCTACGGACATATAAATCTTTAACAAGCAAAAAACAAACTGAACAACGACCAATTTCTTTAACTTCATCAATCTGATCAAATGTAATTTTTAAAAATTCAATTCGTTCTTTTTTCTGATAATTCACAAAATCCACCACTTTACCCATTGCACCATTAAATAAACCTTTCTCTACATCCAAATTATGCCTTAAAATTACCCAACAGTTTACACACGCATATAGTGTCTTTTCTAAACCAGCAGTTTTAGATATTTTTTTTCTAAACAATCCAGTTTTGATCTCAACTTTCCAGTCAAAGTAATAGTGATTCCTTCATGCTGTATTTTATCGATGGCTTCCATTTTTACAATTTCTTCATTTTCCGGTTTCAATAGTTCTTCATTGAATATAGAACACTCAAGCAGTGTTCGCATTAAGCAAATCACTGATTCATTTTTATCAATTTCCACGTACACTTTTGCAGGAACTGCATTTTCATTTGGAAAGACATTGCAAAGTAATCGACTCTCCAAAGCTGGTTTGCCTTGTTTTGAAAGAATTCCAATTCTTATATCTTGAAGAATACTTCCATATTCAGCATCATTTGCCTGTCGCATATTTCTTGTCAGTTCTTTGTATTCAAAATGAGTCCAAATGTTCACATTACCAACACTGCCAAGAGACTTTCTGGTATCTTCATGGGCTAGTGTTTTAAATACCGGTTGTCCTTTTACCGGAGTCAGTTGCAGTAGATCTCCAAAAACTATGACGTGTTTTCCTCCAAATAACACGTCATACTCTGTTTTAAGAATTTGCTGTATTCTTAAATGCACAAAGGCAAGCATCAAGTTTGAGACCATGCTCACCTCATCAATAATGAGAAGTTTCATTTTCTTCAGGACTCTTGAAACTGCACAACAAGCTTCTCCAGATAGCTTGTGGTATTCCAATTTGTTCTCATGCTCTACTAGCAGCATTAGAAAATGATGTAAAGTAATTTCTTTAATGTTATGTGCTGCCAACCCAGTTGGAGCAGTGACAACACAAGACAAATGCGACTCAGTTGTTTTTTGCAGATAATGTGAATTACATTAATTAAGAAACTTTTTCCTGTTCCAGCTTGACCACTCACATACATTCAGATAGGTTGAAATGGTGTACATGAGCGCCCTTTCTTTTCATGAAGTAATCCATGGCCAATCTGCTCTTTCACTTGGTGATATATTTGTTTCTGTTCAACTATTAGTTCTTCCAAGTTTCCTAACTGTATTGCATCTTCTTGAGCTTGATACATTGCTGTTTCCACCTCATTCATTGCAATCGCTGCTTCATTTTCAACAATTGGTTGTCCTAGTGGATCTTGACTCAGTGCAGCAGAACTTTTACTGTCTTGAGAACTGTCTCTAGCAATCTCAGCTGCAATTGTAGCTTCTTGATCAATTTCATCATTCAACATTTTGACATAATTTGTGAAAGCACTGCATTGTATGCTATCTTTACAAGCATTAAATTAATCTTCATAGCTGGGAAAATCTCCAAGTAATTCCAGTTCTGAACGCCATGGTTTGAACATTTGCAAAAGGGCTAAATAGTAAAATTCCCTTTTGTCAGCAGTGTCGCAACTCAGTTTCCTGTGATTAATTAAATTTCCTTTCCTTTGTTTCACCAGACATCCTTCGGAACCAATAACTGCATATTTTCCATCGTTGATGTTCTCTGTAGTATTCCGTTTAAAAGTGTGGTTGTGCAGCACTTCATAGGGACACATGTTCTCAAGATGATGACTTCTTTTTGGGTAGTATGTGTCCAACATATTTTTTTTCAAAATATCTGTACTTTCTGGTTCATTTTCTGCTAAATATTCAATTTCTTGAAGAGATTTCAGTACCTGATTTCGCATTCCTGCAAGACCTAGACTCACCCAAATGATTCTTCTACTTTTGGAATATAGACTTGCAGATGATAACCGATCTGAACATTCATATGCTCCAATTTCACGATGCGATAACATCTTCAAACTGAAACTGTATAATTTCTTACTTAGAGTCTTTTCGTGAGAAATCTCTTCCCACATTTCTTTCAATTCAGTCTTTTCTGATTTATTAATGTAAGACGTTACATATCGAGCAAAAGCAATGGAATTGTCCGCAACATACTGAATATCCATGTTAGCGTTCCACATGGATAAAATAACTGGATTGTAGTCATTTATGTATTTCCATTCTTCGCTTCTTCTTAAGTTGTTGGTGTTTTTCGGAGACTTTCTTGTATTGGTATGTCATATAGCTGACATAAAACTGTTCACTCTACCTTTGGATAATACAGGACGTGGAAATCCAAAACGACATTTGGAATATAACTTATCCTTTGACTTGTACTTTCCTCGACAGTATTGCGTAAGACTTGTTTTTATCTTCTCTGCTATTGGGAAGAGCACATGTAGCATAATCTTCAATGAAAGACAAAACAGTTTCATCTGAATCTGTTCCAAATTTGGGGGTGTCCTTGATCCATAACAACATATGTATGTGAGGAGCACCTCTTGCTTGATACTCCTTTCTCCAAAAGAAATCCACAACTTCTCCAAGAGGAGGATTCTTTTTATTGCAGATGAAAGACATCATAGCTTCAAATCTATGATTGAAATATCTGCATACATTGACAGGATACAAAGAGCACAATTCTCCAGGTGTCTTGTATTCAATATTTTTTATATTGGAATTTGCCTCTCGAAGAAATTCAAGGAAATCATCCCAAGCATACTCAGCACAGCTTAGTGTAATAAACCATGTAGGAGTTCCCAAGTTCCGTAGCATACATTTCAGTTCTCCATGTCGAAGGTACCAATATTCATTAGTCCCACGCTGACATGCCATCAGATTAATCAACTGAGATTCTAAATGATCATCTCTCTGATGCACTTTATCCATAAAATCCTTTGCAGTTACATTTTGAAGATGCATTCCAGTTTTTAAAATGTGATTTACTGCATATGAAAGTCCAGACAAGTCACTTTCAAACAGAAGATGAAACATATAAGGGATACATTGTCGAAATCTTGGATCTTCTGCATATAATCTTGTTGTCCGATATTCAGATGCAGGAATCTGCACAGGACGTTCATCATATCGTCCACCTTTTCCTGTTGGAAACAACTGTGGGAAACAACGAGCTTCCAAGCTCTCTTCCCATACACGCTTTTTTCATTTGAAACAACTCAATTGTATTCCCCATCATCTCTTTGGAATGAAGTGGATATACACTGTACTGTTCATAGATTTCTTTTTCTATTTGTCCACTTAATGTTTCAGTATCTTCTGCTAAATCTATTTCTTCTTCTCCTACAAACACATTTCTATGGTACTCATTATTTTTTAACAGATACAATGATGCCTTTTGCACTTTTCTAACATCCACTAACTCTTGCCAAATTTTCTTATTCTTAATAGGAACACCATTAACTAGAATGACTAGTGGCTCATTTTCTGAATGGTCTACACCAATAGTTTCAATATGTTTCCTTAAATCTAACGGTAAATACACAACTCTTCCTTTCAATCCTCTTTGCAACTCGGATGGAGGTAATTTACCTGTTTTGGGCTCCATACGAACAATAGCCTGAAATGGGTAAACACATTGTATGAGAATAGACTCGCACGTATTTAAATCTATCAGCTCTGGTGGAATTGCAACCAACTCTAGATTATTATGAACAGCTCTAGCAGGCGTTTTATTCTCATCTAATTTATTATAACAATATTTGCAAATACGCTGCTCAGATCCCAAATCAAAACAATCCTCTACCAACAGATAAGTTGCAAATTCCATCCACTTATCATTATCTTCTATTTCACTTTTTAAATACAGATTGACACCCCTAGTCTGATTCCTATAGTGACTTCGCCGACAACAAATACAAGAAACATTTAGTCTTTCACCTGAAATTACCTTAAACTTTGTGATTTCATCCTCAAATTTTTCTGTAATTACGGGTTGTACATTGTCTTCAACATTTTGTTCTACTAATGTGTCAGTTTCTTCACTCTCTTGCTGAGGACCAAAGTAACAAAACTCAATATCATCACAGACCTGCTTCACATCTGATACTGACCCACGCAAAAGAGCACTGTTCAACTCACTTAACTTTAGTGCTGGACTTTTTGCATAATATAACCTTCTCACTAACTTCCGCATTTGAGTATGATGTACTGCCAGCATTCTGAAATGGTGAAGAACACTTTGACAAACTTTCCTAGAAAGACAAGCCAGAGAATGACCTTGCAAACACTTTTTTTAGTATAGGCTCGTAAAAAAATACATAATTTTCCAATAGATTCCTGTCATACACTGCAAACACTAAAGCAATCCCAAGTGTACACAGGGTTTTTAGCACGTCTCCCTAAAACTTCATCAGCTATCACTTCTTCTGCATTTCTTTCAACCATTTTCTCTTTCTCAATTGGACAACCGTCGCTAACCTCATAACCTCTACCACTGGTGTAAACTGTATACAAGAATTTTTCGCTCAGTGAATAACTCTCTTCGTTAAAAAAAGGCTCTGAACTGGAACTGTGTTTCCATTCTCCCAAAAAAAATCACTTTTTTTTTTTTAATTAATAACTCTTTTCCTCCTACTTTTGGCCTTCAATACATGGATTGGTTTATCTAGTGCTCGAATTCTGTTTAATACTAAAAATAAACAGTTTCCTTTTTACTTCAAAAGCCTTTTCCACAGTGTTTTCAATATGCTTCTTCTTTTTATAAAATAAAGCTCTCTTTTTATATTTCTTCACATCTTTCAGCAAATTATGCACTACTCTCTTGTAAAAATTTTTTTGCGTAATTCCTTATACTGATTTTGCCTTCTTTTACCATACTTTATCTCCTTTGACTGACCATTTTCTTTTTTACTTTTCCTCTTATTTTGAATTTTTTTCTTACTTGAAGAATTTTCAGTAGTTCCAGCATTATATACATTCTGTTTGCTCCTACAAACATTTTTAATAAATTGCTTTGTGATGTTACCAGAAGATTTTTTCCTTTTAGCCACATTATCTTGTACATTAAATACTTGTGGTTGATGTTTCTTCAAATAATCCTCCTGTCTCTGTTGTTTTCTGTTTCTGGCATGATTTCTCTATTTTAACGTTGAAAAACAGTATCTGTAAAAAGGAATCACAATTTAATGTATATTAATAACTTTCAAATTTATACTATTCCATTACTGTACAAACACATTTTATATAAAAACTGACTAAGAAACTATAGCCCTGAACCACAAGTGTGACAATGATTAAAACACTACATGCATAGTGCATACTACTTTGAAGCAGTTCATGCCCTAAAGCCTACCTCACTAAAAGACTATATGCTAACTGACTGAATGATTACAGTACTATAAGGAGACATACTGGGTGAGTAACAGGGTGTTTGCTAGAAGTGTATGAATACTGACTAGGGAATTGACGGTGTGAAACACAAGTATGTAGGTGGTTAGAGGAGTGCATCCATAGTGGATAGGCGTTTGAAGCAGTCCATGTGCTAAGGCCTGGCTCAGTGCATGAGTTCTTGGGTACTGACTGAATGATTAGAGTACTGCAAGGAGAGTGCCTTCATGAATTTATAAGTGTTTGGGTTTTAGCACAGTGAATGGATTAGTACATGGTGCTGAATGGGTCACTAGTGGAGTACAAAAGGAGTGACAGGGTGTTTGCTGGAAGTGAATGAATACTGACTGGGGAATTGAAGGTGTGAAAAACAACTGTGTAGGTGGTTAGATGACAGCATGCATAGTCAATAGGCGTTTGAAGCAGTCTACGCGCTAAGGCCTGTGTCGCTGCATGAGTACTTGGATACTGACTGAATGATTACAGTACAGCAAGGAGAGTGCCTGGGTGAATTGATAAGTGGTTAGCTTTTGGCACAGTGAATAGATTAGTACTTGGTACTGAATGGGTCACTAAAGGAGTGCAAAGAGAGTGACAGGATGTTTGCTGGACTGTATGGATACTGACTATGGAATTGAAGGTGTGAAAGACAAGTGTGTAAGTGTTTAGAGGACTGCATGCATAGTGGATAGGAGTTTGAAGCAGTCCATGTGCTAAGACCTGGGTCGCTGAATGAGTACTTGGGTACTGACTGAATGTTTACAGTACTGCAAGGAGAGTGCATGGGTGAATTTATAAGTGTTTGGGTTTGGCACAGTGAATGGATTAGTACATGGTACTGAATAGATCTCTAGAGAAGTGCAAGGGGAGTGACAGGGTGTTTGCTGGAGTGTATATATACTGACTGGGGAATTGAAGATGTGAAAGACAATTGTGCTGGTAGTTACAGGCCTCCATTCATAGTGGAAACACATTTGAATCAAACTATGTGCAAAGGCCTGTCTCACTCCATTAGTACTTGGGTACTGACTGAATGATTAAACTATTGCAAGAAGAGTGCCTGGGTGAATTTATAAGTGTTTCAGTTTTGGCGCACCGAATGCATTACTGCATGGTGCTGAATGGGTCACTAGAACAGTGCAAGAGGAGTGACAGAATGTTTGCTGGAAGTACATGGATACTGACTGGGGAATTGAAGCTGTTAAAGACAAGTATATAGTATGTTAGAAGACTGCATGCATACTGCACAGACATTTGAAGCAGTCTATGTGGTAATGCATAGTTCACAACATGAGTACTTGGAAACTGACTAAATCATCAGACTACTGCTAGGACAGTGCCTGGGTAAAACATTTACATTTTCAGTTCTGGCACAGTGAAGAGAATAGTACATGGTACTGAATCAGTCACTGAATGAGTGCAAGATGACTGGCAAGATGTTTCCTGAAATATATAGATACTGACAAGCTAATTAATGAAGTGAAAGACAAGTGTGTAGGTGACTAGAAGCCTTTATCCATACTGTATAGGATTTAAACCAGTTCATGTTGAAAGGCCATGCTCACACCATGAGTACTTAGACACTGACTGAATTACTAAAGTACTGCAAACAGAGTGCCTGGGAGAATTTATAAGTGTTTGGGATTTTGCGCAGTGATTGGATTAGTACATGGTGCTGAGTGGGTCACTAGAGGAGTACATGGGGAGTGACAGGGTGTTTACTTGAAGTGTATTGATACTGACTGTGGAATTAAAGGTATGAACGAGAACTATGTAGATGGTTAGAGAACTGCATGCATAGTAGATAAGCATTTGAATCAATGCATGTGCAAAGGGCTGCCTCACTCCATTACTACTTGAATATTAAAACTGAATGTTTACAGTATTGCAAGGACAGTTCCTTGGTGAATACATAAGGAATGACTACCTTTTAATTCTACCTAAACTTGACAACAGGACATTTTTAATCAGTTTGCATATTCAAAGAAATGAAATACTCAAATGCTTCTCTCACAGGGGTTACACAAATGCACACAGACTCACAGTGTGATTAGTGTGATTCTAGACAGCAACCACTGTCTCTAGGAGTTTACCAAAACTCATTCACTACTGTGGAAGTGGTAAGGGAACTGCACACAATCTACATATTTCAGGACTGTACTTTTGTGTCAAAGCCTGACTCATTTAATCAAAGCATAAGCAAAAACTGCCTTCTAATGCTACTGAAACTTGACAACAAGACAGGTTTTAAAACAGTTATCTGTCAGCAAATACACGATGTTACCAAATGCTTCTCTCACAGTGGTTCCCAAATGCACACAGACTCACAGTGTGATTCTAGACAAGCAACACTATCCCTAGCAGCTTACCAAAACTCATTCACTATTGTGGAAGGGGTAAGGGAACTGCACACAATCTACATATTTCAGGACTGCACTTTTGTATCAAAGCCTAACTCATTTAATCAATGCATAAGCAAAGACTGGCTTCTAATGCTACTAAAACTTGACAACATGATAGGTTTTAAAAGAGTTATCTGTTAGCAAATACTCGATGTTGCCAAATGCTTCTCTCACAGTGGTTCCCAAATGCACACAGACTCACACTGTGATTCTAGACAAGCAACACTATCCCTAGCAGCTTACCAAAACTCATTCACTACTGTGCAAGGGGTAAGGGAACTACACACAATCTACATATTAAAGTACAGCACATTAGTGTCAAAGCATGACTCATTTTATCAATGCATAAGCAAAGACTGGCTTCTAATGCTACTAAAACTTGACAACATGACAGGTTTTAAAAGAGTTATCTGTCAGAAAATACATGATGTTTCCAAATACTTCTCTCACAGTAGTTCCCAAAAGCACACACACTGACAGTGTAATTCTAGGCAAGCACCACTATCTCTAGGAGTTTACCAAAACTCATTCACTACAGTGGAAGAGGTAAGGGGAATGCACACAAACTACATATTTCAGAACTGCACTTTAGAGTCAAAGCCGGACTCATTTAATCAAAGCATAAGCAAAAACTGCCTTCTAATGCTACTAAAACTTGACAACAAGACAGGTTTTAAAACAGTTATCTGTCAGCAAATACACGATGTTACCAAATGCTTCTCTCACAGTGGTTCCCAAATGCACACAGACTCACAGTGTGATTCTAGACAAGCAACACTATCCCTAGCAGCTTACCAAAACTCATTCACTATTGTGAAAGGGGTAAGGGAACTGCACACAATCTACATATTTCAGGACTGCACTTTTGTATCAAAGCCTAACTCATTTAATCAATGCATAAGCAAAGACTGGCTTCTAATGCTACTAAAACTTGACAACATGATAGGTTTTAAAAGAGTTATCTGTTAGCAAATACTCGATGTTGCCAAATGCTTCTCTCACAGTGGTTCCCAAATGCACACAGACTCACACTGTGATTCTAGACAAGCAACACTATCCCTAGCAGCTTACCAAAACTCATTCACTACTGTGCAAGGGGTAAGGGAACTACACACAATCTACATATTAAAGTACAGCACATTAGTGTCAAAGCATGACTCATTTTATCAATGCATAAGCAAAGACTGGCTTCTAATGCTACTAAAACTTGACAACATGACAGGTTTTAAAAGAGTTGTCTGTCAGAAAATACATGATGTTTCCAAATACTTCTCTCACAGTAGTTCCCAAAAGCACACACACTCACAGTGTAATTCTAGGCAAGCACCACTATCTCTAGGAGTTTACCAAAACTCATTCACTACAGTGGAAGAGGTAAGGGGAATGCACACAAACTACATATTTCAGAACTGCACTTTAGAGTCAAAGCCGGACTCATTTAATCAAAGCATAAGCAAAAACTGCCTTCTAATGCTACTAAAACTTGACAACAAGACAGGTTTTAAAACAGTTATCTGTCAGCAAATACACAATGTTACCAAATGCTTCTCTCACTGTGGTTCCCAAATGCACACAGACTCACTGTGTGATTCTAGACAAACAACACTATCCCTTGCACTATACCAAAACACATTTCTTCATCTTGAAGGAGTACTACATTTTAGTGTAGAAACATAACTCATTTCACAAATTCATAAACAATGACTGGTTTCTAATTCTACCAAAATATAAAAACAGCACAGTTATCTGTCTGCAAACACATGAAAAACACAAATGCTTTTCATAGAATTGTTTCTACATGCACACACACTGTCAATAAGATTAAAGACAGAAAAAGTACTCCCCACACTTTAGCAGGAGAAATACATTAGTCTGATTAAAATCAAAATAGTCTACATACATCCCCTCACAATTAAATAACTCACTTTTCAAGTTGTTTTGTAGATTAAGAAGTATATCAGTCACACACCAGATATCAGTCACACACCAGATTTTCTTATACAGAATCTCTGCACTGTGCACCTGTCAGCAAAACCAAAGAATGGCAAAGTTTCCCTCTCATTTTCCACACATATACATGTAAACATCAAATCACATTCCTTCCCAAATAAATTTAAAACCAAACACACATTTCTGTTGGTTAAACATTTCAACCCTTTCCAAATGACATACATTTGAACCCTTCCCCCAATCTGCCTTCTGCCTGTTACCATAGAAACAGGTCATGGAACACTGTACTGAGCACACAGGTCACAAGTTCAGCACACACTATTGCTAATCAAGACAGCAAGTGTGCTTGACTTTTCAACATATCAGCTTATCATATATAATGTTCCGTACAATCAGTTTTTGTTAACCAATAGGAATCATGCGTTTAAAGAACAGAAATATGCACCCTACCTTTCAGTGTAGAAGGTTGTCAAACATCCAATGATTTCTTGTCTTTTTTCAAAACTGCATCTTAGCCACCATTTTAGAAACCTCCTTTCAAGATGCTTAGAGTGTGGATTGTGGGACACAGCTATATTTTCTGGAGCCAAAGGTATGCAGAAAATAAAGGCATTCACAAAGACCTAGGTTTGCCAAATGTAGACATTAAATGGATTGGACAGAGATTGGATTGGACAGAGAGGGTTAAAGTGGCAACAATTGATGCCATTGGTGAAATCCTTCATGCACCCTGACCTCATAATAGTGCACTGTGGTGGCAATGACCTGGGCACTTTGACTGGGGTAGGTCTGGAAATGCTTATGAAGGACACCTTTGCAGAACTGATTTCACTTTTCCCCAAAACTGCCTTTGTGTATTCTAACATATGCCAAAGGCAGAAATGGAATTGGTCCAATCATTTTTTGTCCACAAATTGAGAAAGCTAGGAAACATGTTAATAAATCTGTTTCTGATTTTCTCTGAGACTTTACAATAACAATCTGCGCTTTCATATGCAAGAGATGTATAGGAGAGATGGAGTACACTTTACTGATAAAGGAAACAGAGTCTTCCTCAACAACTTTAGACTCTGTATAGGCACTTACTTATAAGTACCAACAAACTCTCAATGAACACAGCGGCTCCTTTTAGAGCCACTCAAGAACAAAACACTTAAGCTTAATGTTTACCTCCCAAAAATTTCTATTTTTTTCCCTTGGATCCGCGCACCCAACGCGAGAGAATCCGTGCACCCAACGCGATAGGATGCGCGCACCGTGCCTCATTTCGCCGTTTTTTCTTTTATTTTTAAAGGGGGCCCCAGGGGGTCCTTTTGGGACCCCCTAAGCAGATCTAGAGAGTCAGATTATTTCCACACTGCCCCATTTATATGTTTTACACACTTGCTTCTGCAGCCTCGCTTCTACCGAGGCAGAAAATGTCCACCAACAGTTCCTGGTTTCGAATGTAGACAGACACCCGACAGCCAATTAGCATTCAGCGCGTGATCATCAGGGTGCGTGCTCGGTTCGGGGAGGGTGCGCTTACGGTGCGGGTAGGGTGTGCGGATCCTCCCTGGCCATAGATATCACTAACTTTTTTACCCTCATTTTCTCAGGAACTACTGAACAGATTTACACCATTTATGCAAAAGGCACAAGTCTGAACTGAGGACTACCTCGTTGCCAAATTTGGTGTAATTCCGTTCAGCGATTCGGGCTGTAGCTGCGACAACAGATCCTATGGGAAATTGAATGCGGAAAACGTGTTTTGGGACCCCCCTTTTTTCTCGGCCCACATTTGATGAATCACCATGAAACTTTCAGGATAGGAGCGGAGCGGAGCTGGCCAAAAGTTTGGAAACTTTCGCGAGGATTCATCAACCGGAGCCAGCCTTATTAGGAATAGAATGTTGCGGATTTCCTATGGAAAATAGGTCCTAACTATAACTATCTACTGGCGACCGCCAGTAGATAGGAAATCTCAAAATTCGATTTTGAATAACTCTGGTGCCGGATGACGAATCCTCGCAAAATTTTCAAAACTAATGGGGCGCTCCGTTCAGTTCCTACCCTGAAAGTCTCGGGGGGATTCGTCAAGCGGGCGCCGAGAAAAAGGGGGGTCCCAAAACGCGTTTCCCCATTCATTTTTCCATAGGACCTTTAGTCGCAGCTACAGCCCAAACGGCTGAACAGAATTACGTGGAATTTGGCAGAGAGGTAGCCATAAGGTCAATGAAGTGCCTTTTGCAGGTCTGGTGTAAAGCTGTTCAGTATTTCCTGAGGAAATAGCATTTAAAAGCATATCAATATCTATACGCGCGCACCGTGCGCGCACTGTGCGCGCACCCTGCCGTGCGCGGGCGCAATTCTGATTGGTTGTTAGATGTCGGTAAACATTCGAATCGGTCGAAACCAGCAAGTGTCGGCCGCCATTTTGTCTCTCGCAGTCTGAGGGGGTGAAAAACAAAGGTGGAGAACGTGAAAAGGGGGCAGAGTGGACAGTTCCTGACCCCCTAGCCTTGGTCAGGGGGTCACAGAAGGACCCCCAAGGGAGAAAAAAACAATTATTATTTTTTTTTTAAATCGGGAGGTGCGCGCACCCTGAGAAAAAAATAAAATAATAAAAACATAACTTAGCATTTAAAAAAACGTACAAATTCACTGAAAAAACCATAGGTTTCACACACGTTATAGTTACGAATTAGCATTTAAAAAACCTTGCAAATTCACTTAAAAAACCATAGGTTTCACACATGTTATAGTTAGCTGGACATTTCACTCGTAAAAAAACAATGAAATTCCCCCGTTATAGTTACTGCAGGCAACTATAACTCACGCGACCGCAATCCTCTGCTGATGAAGTCAGATATTACATCACTGATGACATATGTGTCTTTCTAAAAAATAAATATTTGTAATATATGTATAGCTAAAGATTAATGGAAGAAGATATGGGTAAATAAGTGTCTAAATACAGTGATGTAATATCTGAAAATAAACAGAAAGATATTTAAACACACCCAGATGCCTCTGAACATTTCACAATGCAGCACATTACCTGATGGCTAGGAGGATGAGGCTCCAGGCAGCAGTACACAGAAGGAGAAGAATACAGGAGAGCATCTTCAGAGTCCGCATTACACTAATAGGACAAACAGATGAGGAAATATACGAGAAGTATAGGCTTAATTGTGCCATGATCCTTGACTTAATAGGAGAATTGGATCCCCTTTTGCGGCGTCAGACTCGTAGAACCAATGCAAAACCCACCCATGTGCAGGTCCTATGTTGCCTGCACCTACTTGCGTCGGGCAGTTTTCAAGTGGTAGTAGCTGTAGCTGGCGGGGTGTCACAAAGCGCACTTTCACGTATTTTCAAATAATTCCTTAATTCCATGAAATCAAGGATCAACTACCACATCAGCTTTCCCACAACCCCACATTAATTGAATAAGACGAAACAGGAATTCTACCAGCTACCCCGCTTCCCGCAAGTATTAGGTTGCATTGATTGTACCCATGTAGCACAGCAGTTAATGAATACATATTTGGGAATCGGAAATGTTTCATTCGCTAAACATACAGGTAGTTTGCAATGCAAAATTTATAATTAATGACATTGTGGCTCAATACCCAGGAAGCGCCCATGATTCCTACATATTTCGCCAGAGTTCCATACACACTCATCTGCTCAGGGGTGAATTTGGAGAGGGACATCTGCTTAGTAAACATGTGTTATGATTCCTCACAGACATTGCACGTATGCCAATGCATGACCGTCACTGACACTTTGCTTACTACCTGTAGGTGACAGCGCTTACGCCGTGCATAACTTCATCATGACACCATACCTCAATCCAACAATCCCCAACGAGCAGAGGTACATGCTGTGCACATCTACACCCGGAACATCATTGAGCGCACCTTTGGGCTGTTAAAGAGCCGCTTCAGAAGCCTACACAAGACAGGAGGAGCATTACAGTACAAACCCAAATGATGCTGCTGTATTGGCACAACAACATGCAGCACATGGGGCAAGCACAGCGGAAGGATGCAGGAGACGTAGAGAAATCACACTAAATTACTTCTGATGTGAGTAATGATGAGACAATACACAGCATTTTTTAATTAACTATATTTTTCACAAATTAAATATTTTGTAGTGTTGTGGCACATATATCAGGTGCACAGTAGCACATAAATAGCATTATTGCCAAACTATACAAAGACATACACATTAGACTTGATAGTCAGTGACCTGTTTTGTCTTTGGCAATGGTTACCTCACCATTGTTGAATGTCTCTGGACATGCCAACCTATCTCCTCCTCCCACGCACACCCAGATGCCTTTCATCTGCTTCTTCTCCATCCCTCAAGTTGGAGACAAAGGGCGTTGAGCTGTGAGTGTTGTGCCTCCTGCTAGTGTTGACTTGCAGTGACAGACTACTGAGGTTTAAGGCCTCCTCACTCTCCTCTTCCCTCGTCACGTTGTCAGCCCCAACAGTGGCAGCATGCATTTGTTAAACTGCATTTGTCACCTGGCCCAGGGCCTTGGCCACATCCCCACTACAATGGGACATCTCACTTTGCATGTTTACGGACCGACGGGCCGGCAGTGCAGTGTTAGTGCTCATGTGATTGTTTGCTCGGGTATAGCCATGCAAGCACTGCATCAACTGGTGATGGTGTCTCGTCTGTGTCACTTGTCCTGCCTTCATCACCCTGGTTAGCTCCTGAGTCTACCTCTTGCCCTCAAGCACAGCAAAGTGAGTTCCCTCATGCAATCAGTCAGTTCAGCAATGTTACCTGCCATCTTGCTGATTTGTGCCGGCACTAAACGCATATTGTTTACCTGCAGGCACTGCACACGGAGCATCTGGGCCTCCAGACCACCCCGCACATCAGAAGATTGTTCCTCACACAGTGCGATGCGTGACATTGTCCTGCAGCTCCGGCTTTGAGGTGTGGCATTCCGGACCTGTGCTTGTGGTGTCGGCGTGGTAGTGCCTTGAGCCTGGATTGCATTCTTTGGGACTCATCCTCAGTCTCCATGGTCTGCAGTGGTGCAACTGTAGCCCTGTGTGTGGTAAGAGCACAAGATGTTGTCTGTGGGACCACAGGTGTGTCTATTCATCCACAGCCATAGTATCCTGGGTGTCCATGCAATCACTCTCCTCAGCCTCTCCTTCATCTGCATCTGTGATGTTAAACAGTGCAAATCTTAATTATTTCTGTGTGTGATGTCATGTCACAATAAGCATCATTTTGCTCTGAATAAATTAATGACTGTCACACATCATTCACATGTTATGTCGTCACATTGTGTGTCTGCCTACGGACATTCCTAACCTGCCTGTGTCTTCCATAATGCACTTGGTTGTGGCTGGAAAACCTGGAATGGATTCCCTTTCTATACACTTGTCCTGAACTGGGGTGATGTTCTAATTTAATTATGTATCTTGTAATGGTCACTTGCATGCATCTTACCTTAAGATGTGTTGGCCGCTCCAGATGTGTCCAGCTGCGTCACTCCCACCACAGTGTGGACTCCACCAGGTCCTCCGTGGGTGTGATCTCAGGCTGTGTTGCTGGTCCCCCTCCGGTCCTATTGGCTTCCTTCAGCCTTTCAGCAATCCTTTGTTTTGTCTGGCTGCGTAGGTCGTACCACCGCTTCTTAAGTTCATCAATTGAGCGGTGTGTGACCCCCACAGAATTCACTTTACTCTGGATTCTGAGCCAGATTTTTCTTTTTTGTGTCTCTGGGACGTTCAATGAAAGTTTGCCAAACAGCTTGTCATGGCTTATTACCGCATCCTCAATGAGTGTCTCTGTTTCGTTTTCACTGAATTTAAGTTTTCGTTTTCTACCTGAGGTACTCTTCCCTGATTGATTTATTTTAGCCAAGGGACAGGTCTGTAGTCACAGTTATTCGAAGTACTGTCCTGTTCTTGGACTCTGCTTCCTCCATTCACAGCAACAGAGCACTGAATGAAGCATGGGCTGGCTGACTTCCTGGTTGTGATGTCATCACCATGCATCAAAATGCGAATTCGCAAATTGCAAAATCGTGAATAGCAAAATCGCTAGTAGCGATTTCTCTATTTGTGAGCTCACAAATAGGTTTTCTTTAATAGCGAATTAGCGACTGTGATTTTTTGCAATTCGCTGGTTATTCGCTAATATTTTCATGCATTGTAAATTGCGATTCTTTATTTCGATTCCTTAAAAATCGCTATTTTGGACTTTCATGCATGTGCCTGTATGTGCTTTAACATTTTTAAATAAAGTGCAAAAAATGTGCCCTTTGTGCTATGATTTTGAAAATTACATAAGAGGCAAATTTCAAATAACTATTTTGTTTAGTTAAAACATTTTATTAATGTACATCAGATACAATTCATTGTCAGTTGAAGACATTGAGATTTTGTAAGAATTCAGTCATTTTCATACTCTCTCTTGTGAGTGTTTTCTGTATGTGAATCAATTTATCAAAAAATGCCGAGTTAAAGTTCAAACAGTGGGTGGTGTCTCTATTCAAGATTAGTGCAAAAATGTTGACTATTCAGTGGTATCAACCCATGTTCTTCTCTATAAGCTCTTTCCTCTAGGGAACCTTGACGATCCTTCTTTATGAACATCTCTGCATTTATCCCTTTGATTTCCTTTATGTTGTTTTTTATTTTCTTTACCTTTTTCTCTTTTCAATACTGTTTTGTTGTAATATTGGTCATTTTCTAATAAATTCATTTTTATATTCTTATTCCATTTAGTCATTTTCAATGTTCAATTTTTAGCTCTCCAATGAGCATATATTCCGGTCCATTTCTTTGATGGTAGGCTTTCCAGATTGTTCAGAGGTGTACATAAAGCTTCTCGTCCTGATTGAGTCCTCTTGGATTAAGTGTCCTGAATGTCACTATGTGCTTTGATTTTTTTTGTCACAAGAGCTTCTCCCGATTACCTCCCCTTTCAGATTGGGGTATTTGTTCTATGGCATAGAATCTCAGATCTTCCCATTTGCTATTGGGGTCTTTTTCCATATGCTTAGCTATTGCATTTGCTCAATGATTGTTCTTTGTTTCTCAAATGGTTCCAAGATTTTTTTTCTGACTTCACAAGTCTTGCTGCCAATATATTTAAGCTTGCAGGGACATTCCACATAGATAACGAATTTGCTTCTGCAGGTGATATGTTGTTTAATTTTCCACTTTGTTCCATTACTGATGTTAATTTATTTTTTCTGTATTGCAATGTGGCATGCCTTGCTTTGATTACAAGGCCATAAGCCTTCCACTTGCATCCATGTGGATGACTGTGTCTCTTTGAAATGGCTGTGTGTTATTTTATCCCCTATGTTTGTTGCTCTTCTATATGTAATGTTGGGATGATCACCTACTATTCCTGATAGCACAGGATCAAATTGCAAAATTCCCCAATGTTTTTTGATTATTTTCATTAGACTATTTGCTTCTGCGCTGTATGTTGTTATTAGTCTTATTTTCTGGGGAATCTCCAGTTCCTTTGTTTTCGATTTCTTTGAGTCACCTAAGATTTCTGTGCGTTTTTGTGCCTTTACTCTCTGCAAGCTTTTCTCAATGATTTTCTTTGGGTATTCTCTCTTTTGAAACCACAATTGTGCTGCTTCGCTATGTTTAGCGAATTCCGTGTCCGAAAAGCAAACTCTCCTTAATCTTAGCTTAAGAGTGCATCTGTGAAGAGCTGTATGGGTAGGTGAGTGTGTGTATGGGTGTGTTAGTGAGTGAACGGATATCTCAGTGGTACATATGTGAAAGGCAGTATATGTGAGTGTTGGACAATATAAATGACTATATATGAGAGTGAGTGATTGTGAGAGTGGCTGTATGGATGAGTGTGTGCTTGTATCAGTGATTATATCGGAGAGTAAGTATGTGTTAGTCTCTGTATGAATAAGTGAGGTGGTGCGTGTATAAATGTATGGGTGAGTAAATGGGAGTTTGATTGAGTCTTTGCATGACTGACTATGTGTGTGAGTAACCCTATGGATGCGTCGCGGTGTGTGAGTGTCTGTATAGGTGTATGAGTGCAAATGATAGTGCTATACTGGTGAGTGACTGCATGTATGAGTCACTGTATGAGTGAATGAGTAGATGTGTGTGTAGACCTAGGAATCCGTGAGTGGGTATGTAGTAGCTGATATTGGTGTGTCTATGGTTTTGAAAATGGTAGTCTGTATTTTAGAGTGGGTATATCAAAGTTTATATTAGGGTGTGAGGAGGTGCATATGATTATCACGTGGATGTTGTCATTTGAGATGTCATCAGTGATGTCACTGACCATGTCATGAATGATGTAGGATATGACGTCATCAGCAGTGCATTGTGGGGGCGTGAATTACAATTAGCTTAAATAACTATAACGGCTGAATTGATCTAGTTTTGTGAGTGAAATGTCCATACTAACTTTAACGTCCCTGAAACCAGTGTTTTTTTCAGTGAATTTCTAAGGGTTTTTAAATGCTTATTACTAACTATAACGTCCCTGAAGCCTGTGGTTTTTTTCAGTGAATTTCAAAGGTTTTTATACAGCAAACTTCTAACTATAACGTCCCTGAAACCTATGGTTTTGTCAGTGAATTTCTAAGGTATTTTTAAACGCTAATTTCTAACTAAGCCTACAGAGGTAGGACATGTACAGAAAGAAGAAGAAAGGCACAGAAAAAAGCAAGAGAAATGCATAAAGAGGCAACATAAATCTGGAAAGACTCATTGAGTTTATAGTTTAGCTTCTATGGAAACCAAGAAGACTAAACCTGAGGTTACAACTCCACAACATCATACCACACAATTACTCTCCATAACACATATCCCACTCTACATAATTCTTACACACTAAATACCACATACTTTCTATCCACATAATTTCACTTCACAACATACCACATAATTCCACCACACACAACCTACATCCAATCCACTTCAAGAAACATTATTAAAACCAATCCAATAAACTTTTTTTCGATCGGAGTAGACCATATAATGTGTTTGACAATAAAATCACAAAACACAAACAGTACATAAGCCAAAAAAACTTGGAAATGACCAACATTTAAATTCCTTGCCGAAGAAAAATTTCAAAGAAAACCAGATATAGAACTAACGATCAACATCCAGCAACTGCCAGATCAAATACACAGTTTACAACCACAGTCATAAATGAAAAGGTGGCCATGTATTATTTTGGTACTGTCCAATTTCATTTCAGTAATACTGTTATTTGTACAAAACATAAAAAGAGATTATAATTAAGCTGAGAAATGGTTAAAAAGTTAAAAATAGATCAAATATGGCAACATATACAAATATGGGAGCTTTATACTTGGGGTATTACATTTAGCAGCAGCCTTCGTCTAAGCTACATAGAATTCAGATATCAGGACATAGCAAATACAATAGGTGGGTGAGTATCAGTTCTTGATATTCTATATGCCTCCATACACTGCCTAAAACCTATATTTTTGCAAAGTGGGACAAGCCATCGTCATCTTGCAATTTTATAGCAAGGATAAAAAAAAAAATACATGAATGTCGGACTCATCTACACAGATGCAGATAGGGCACCCAAGTGCGGAGGCTTTTGACCATTTATTGGTAAAGGCACGAAGCGGCAGTGTCTCCACTCTAAACTGGATGTACAACTTTCTTGCCATAGTAGGTTGTATAACATCCAGAAAGGACTCAATGATGTCAGTCAGTCAGTCAATCCACTTTATTCGATTATTTAAAATCATAAGAGTACAAGGCACAATATATGGTAAACACTATCATATTAACAACAAATACATATGAGTGGTATTAAAACAAGTAAAAAACAACATCATTAATACAATTCATAAAAATGTAAACATAATATGTAAATTAAATAGAATTTCCTTGAAGAATAAAATAGGCAATTTATACATGGTTTATCATAGGGTATCTCCTTGATGTACTAAGCTGTAATATTTAAAAAGTCAGCTGTTAGATGGCCAATTTTGGTGTTCCCCTGAATGTCGGCTAGTTTAAGAGATCTATAGGCTCTAACTAAATCTGGATGCGAAATTGTCGGGCAACCTGCCTCGGGGTTGTTTGCCCAAGCCCGGAAGACTCAAGATCTCCTTTAGTTCTAGCTGGTAAACTGCTAGTTCTGGGGTCACCCACAGTCTACACCAAAAAGTTAGCGGTCGCAGTCCCATCTCCTCAGCAATAGATCTAATACCTAGGTACATGCATAGAGTGATGGGGGGGTGCTTGATGGAAGTCCCAGCAGCTGTCTCATAAAATTATTCTCGGTTTTGGACAGTCCATCAGAAGAGCAATATCCCCAGGGTTCAGCCCCATAAATTGCCGCAGTCCTCGCTTGTACTTTGTATATCTCTGCCACAGGGGCGACCAATTTGTGGGCGGAATTCCTACAAGTTCTATTTATTCCCCCAGCTGTCTGAGCTAATTTAAGACTTGCTTTGGCTAGCTGTGGGCCCCACTCAAATGATTCAGTGAGTGTTACACCAAGGTAGTCAAAGACCCTTTCTAGGAAGGTGCCATTTAGGGTTGGGTTTGGGCGAGATATTTTAACTGGATCAAAGACCATGAATTTGGTCTTTAGTGTGTTAATTATAAGCCCCGATTATTGTAAAATGTCACAAAACTATCTAAAATCCTCTGAATGCCCATAGGGGACTTAGATAATAACAAAGTATTGTCTGCAAACTTCTTTGCAGGTACCTTACTTTGCACCAACTTTGGCGCATCGTTGTCCTTTATCTCATTTAACTGGGCAATCAGAGCATTAATAAATAGACAGGACAGAGTAGGGGCAAGCACACACCCCTTCCTTACTCCTCTGTTGACTGACAAGCGGGGGGGTCAGTTCCCCGAATTTCCCATAGCCTACTTGAGCAAAGTTGCCAGTGTGTAGTCTCATAATCAATGTCAAGAGGTATGTAGGGATTCCCAAATGCTTAAGGACCTCCCATAGTTTAACTCTAGGGACCAACTGAAAGGCGGATTTCAAATTGACGACTATCAAAAAGAGGCTACCACCTTCCATTGACACCGTCTTCCAATAAAACAATTAGAGCCTAAAGATTTGGTCGATGGTGGAAATATGTTTTCTAAAACCAGCCTCATAAACACTCAGAACTTCACACTCCTCCATCCACACCTGAAGGAGTTCAAGGAGAATCCTTGCAAACAATTTAGGAGTGATTCAATCAGGCTGCTTGGCCTGTAGTTAGACAGCAGAAGAGGTGAACCCTTTTTAAAGACTGGAAAGATTTCAGCCCCTAGAAAAGTGTCCAGAATTGCCATACCTCTCAGGATAGCATTACATTTTGCCCAAAGATAGGGATCCCATACTTGTGGTTCTGCCTGAAATAAATCCCCAGGAATCTTGTCCCGGGGTTTTACCAAGGGGGAGCTTCCAAATTGCATTTATGACTTCTACTAAGGTAAACTCTGGAGCCTCTTCAAAAGTAGTCCCAACAGTTATTGGGGATATTTCATCTTTTAAGACTTTTGCTTCCTGTGTGGTGTATAAGGCTTGGAAGTGTAGTTTCCAAACATCTGCAGCAATGTTAGGCTCAAGTGCTGACTACCCTTCACCACTATCTGTGCAAACTAGTTACCAGAATGCCTTCATGTCCCTATTGAATAGGACTGTTCTAATGCCCTCCCAACTATGTAACTCCCACTCCTTCTTTGCTTGCATAATATTATCTCGATAGAGGATCCTCATTTGTTTAACCAAGGGCCTGTCCTTGTTTTTTAATAGGGGCCAAAAGTGCTCCCTTGGCCTTGCGGCAAGTGTCATTAAACCAGGTTTGCTTTATACCCTTTTTTACCTTGGAGTGTGTCAAAGGGTTGAATATGTTGGTCATACTGGTTGTTAGTGCTCATGCAGTGTCTCTATCCTAACAATATTTTGGGGGGAGTCTAATGCTGTAGCAGCCTCTTCCAATTCCATTAAAGGGGAAATAGTTAGGGAAAATAGTGTGACGACCTTGTCTGGTGACTGCTTGACTGTGTCCCACCTTATTCTCCTTCTGTTGTTGATAAGTTTTAGATTGCAATTTACAAAAGTGCAGCTAGGCATAGGATTATAAATATCAGGTATCTCCAGCTCCATGGTCAGAGCGTTATGGTTGCTGTCCGTTCTTAGGAGGACGCAAAATCAATTACCCAGGCCCATGATCTTGTTTCTACCTAGATATAATCCAACAAGGAGGCTTGACCGGTTACGTTAAAAGTTAACTTCCCTGGTCTATCTGACTTGTTCACCCATTGCATGCTCTCAGAGAATTGATTAATATTACTGCGTTAATCTCGAGTGCTATCGGGGTCCAAGCCTTTATCGGGTCGATTTGGGGATCAGGGATTAGCCAATATTGATCCTCCGCACTAGGGAGTGCATCAGTAAAGGCAGCAAGGGGCTCAAAATAATAGCAATTGAAATCTCCCCCTATAACCAACCTTGTGTTTGGGGGAACAGTATTAATGAAAATACTCAGTTGTTAGATGGTCGGCGATTCATGACAGATACTAACAGGACCAGAATAAATATTAATAAAAGCTATTTTAAGAGTCGCTGAAAAAGTAAGAACAGTACACTGTATATCATTGGACACAGTGTTCAAGAGTTCCACCGTACAATTCAAATGCGTGGCAACCCCAGATGGTCTTCCTCTCCCTCCCGAGATGGCCAACACCTTAAAGGTTGCATGTCCCAGTTTTGTGGTGTCATCCCTTGCCCAGGTTTCCTGAAACATACAAACATAAAATTTGTGTACAAAAGATCCCCAATCCGTGCAATTCAGATTGTTTTTTATTCCAGCGATGTTCCAGGATAGAACCCTTAGCTTATGATCACCTTTGGTGCTCTCATCTAAGGCATTAGATTTGTTAGAGTTGGGGGTTGGGAGATCCTCTTGCTGGACCATGATAGGTACATCTGCAGCTTCCAAAGGGGAGCTCGACCCGGATGGACTAGATGTTGGGGAGTCATAAGGAATAAGATCTAAGTTACTAGATAGATCTGCACATGTCCAATGCAGATCAGAGACTCCACTTGGGGTTACATATTGTGGAGCCCCTCGTTCATTCTCAATATCCCAGATAGTGCTCTGATTCAACTGCCCACTATTGGTTTCTCTTGTGACCCTAACAGACCCCCGGGGCCCATATCCCTGAGCAGGAGCGCCTTTCATCAAAAGCCACTCAACCTCCTCTAAGACTCCAAGCCTATTCCCTACTGGGATATTGAATGATAGGAGCCTATGGGATGGGCCTGCCACAGGGTGTTCCAGGGTCCATTTTGTTGAGGCACTGATGTTAGGGGTCCTAGATTCATCACTGCTACAAGAGTAGAAATAGTCCAGGGTGTATGCCCTAATCCCTGTAGATGGTGCATAGGGACTAGAAATCTGATCTACTAAGGAATGAACAGTCAGGGGGTTGCTAAAGTTAACAACTACACAGTCCCCTTGAATTGACTTTGGTCTCCTGATATGGACCATTATAATTTTTCCTGCCCTATCATTAGGAAACTGTCTGTGCCTGGCCAACCAAAAAAGGCCATTGTTCCTCAGATCCAACTGCGTTTCCCTCTTGCCATTTTGGATCCTGTCAATATCATTACATAGGGGAGTGAGGCTGGGGGGAGATTTATAGTCAGAAGAGTCGCTATCCCATGACTCTACACAGCAGTCTCTACACGGTCCACCCCAGCCCTAGACTCTGTTCAAATAGACCTACTAATACTTGGGTCCTCCCTATGGGGGGCTGAGTTCAGACTCCCTTTCAAAGCAGTAAGGTTCTTGGAGCCTTTGGCAGTCCATGGTTCTTGAACCTGCTCGGTGAATGGACTTCCTAAATGGGAGGAAGTAGTTCAAACTCAGTACTAGGATCCTCTACCCCGCTGTCACCCATTGGCACTTTAGGGAGTGCTACACTCAAGGGATCAAGATTACCTAAAGGGGTTTGATCTATGCCGTTAGTCTGGGTGCTACAATTTATCTTCATACCTGGTGCTCGGGTAGTACTATCAGGAGTGTTAGTGCGCCTATCGCAGTCCATCAGGTGACCAGTGCCCATATGGCTTAATAGTTGGGCAAGCTCTTCCTTTATGATAACTCTCAGCTGGATCTCTAAATCTGCTACCAGATTCCTCATCCATAATGGACAATCAGAATCTGACCGAGGGTTAGTAGTATTAGATGCCATTTCCCCAGAGCTGAGTAACTCATCTCCGCTAGGAGTAGGCTCTGGATTTTTCATCCTCTTAGTACCTGTCCCGTATCCAGGCTTACATTTCCCTTTCTTCGATAAGGTGGTGGTAGTTTCACCTTTACGAGGCTCTGGCTTTGTTAAAGGTTCTTGTAGTAAGGGTGAAGAAGACTCTAATAGCCTGGGTGAAGCTTCCACTATCCTAGGTGCAAAACCAGGGGTTTGCCGCCTGAATGGTAGAAGGCTCCGAATCCTGACAAATCTGGTGTTAAAGACAGGCGCCTCGCAGTCAATTCTATTTCAGTTGTTACTGCTCCCATGGCCCTCTGGAGCATCCTGTCTATTTAGGTTGGAGGTTTGGGCGAAGCAATAGGCACTTGGGGATGCTTTACTGCACAAGCACGCTTCCCCATATTCAAATCAGTAAAACAAATAAGGCAGAGGTAAGCTTGATCAAGAGGCTAAGGTTACAACAGAGGCACCAAACACGGGCTTGTCAGTCAGATAGAAAGGACAAAGATAAAAAATTGGAAGAGAAAGTTTGTTCAAAAATTAATAGTCCTGTTGATGATGACTCGAGTCGATGATGAATCATTTACACCGACTCGCACAGTAAATGAGTAGCATATACTAAAAGAGATACTGGGGAGCAGGTTCTAGGTTCCACTACCAGGTTTTCCAAATCAGTGTGGAAGAGTGATAGGCAGCTGGACAGTGTTGTATGGGCATACAGGACAATAAAAAGACTGATATGGTGGTCTAGTAAGGGTCTTACCAGCGTGATAGTCCGGAAGGATCAACACCAAGGGCGGTGGCCCTGCCTTGCCTCTTCCTGGGAATGACGGGCAAGGATGGGCCAGCCCTTGGCCCGGGCTCTGCCCGGGTGTGGCCCTCGCACATCCCATGCCATGGGAAAAGAGGCAGTGCTTTGAAAGCACGATGATGGTGCCTCCCCACCACCTGAGACCCGCAAGGTTCCCTGGGACTTGGAGTCCCACCAGGGTCAGCAGCAGCCCAATGGGGGCAGAGTAAGCAGATGGTGTGCTCTGGAATTAAAATCCTACCAGGGTATTACCGCCTACAGCTGGATGCCCCCAAAAAGAAAGTTTCAGCAGCGTCCTGATTCCCATGCCATGGGAAGAGAGGTAGCGTTTTGAGCGCAATGATGGCGCCTCCCCACTACCTGAGACCCGCAAGGCTCCCTGGGACTTGGAGTCCCACCAGGGACAACAGCAGCCTGACGGGGGGAAGACTGGGCAGATGGTTTGCCCTGGGATTGAAATCCCACCAGGGTTTTACTGCCTGCAGCTTGATGCCCCCGAAAAGAAAGTTTCAGCAGCGTCTTGAGTCTTGAGTCTTGAGTAAAACACTTTTACATTTACAATGCCAATAGCTCTAACTCTCGGAAATGCAAAACCTATTACATTGCAAATGATTCTTCAACTGGTAGTTGCGTTTGCAGAGTGGTGGAGAAAGGGGGCTGGGCCTCCAACCAGCGCTCAGGAATTCCACTGCGTAGGACTTACAGGAGGTACCAGGAGGGCTTCTTGGCCCCCAAAGTCCCACAGGAGTAATGTGGACTTCATCCCCCAACCCGTAATGTGCCAGGAGGTGCATTTGCAGAGTGGCGGAGAAAGGGAGGGCATGTCCTTCAAAGACCTCTTAGCAATCCCACTGTTTGGTACTTACTGGAGGTAATAGGTGGGGTAGTTGGCCCCCAAGTACAACCTTGGGGGCCAACTACCCCTCTTATCACCTCCAGTAAGTCCCACACAGCAGCATTGATAAATACTCATAGCAGGCCACATCCCCTTTAACTACCAGTCTGCAAACATGCTCCCCTGCACACTCTTGGATGGAGAGTGAAGTCCCCTTCGCTGCTGGGTGTGATTAGAGACCACCTAGCCTACCTGTTACCTCCAGTAAGCCCCACACAATGGGATTGCTAAGGGGTGGACACAGGCCATGCCCCCTTTCTCCATCACTCTGCAAACGCGCCCCCTGGTGCTCTCTTGGTTGGGGGATGAAGTCCCCTTTTTTCATGAGGGTCCCTGGGGGCCAACTAGCCCACCAGGTACCTCCAGTAAGCCCCACACAGCTGGATTGCTGAGAGTTGTCTGAGGCATTGTGGGGGCGTGAATTACAATTAGCTTAAATAACTATAACGGCCGAATTGATCTAGTTTTGTGAGTGAAATGTCCATACTAACTTTAACATCCCTGAAACCAGTGTTTTTTTCAGTGAATTTCTAAGGGTTTTTAAATGCTTATTACTAACTATAACGTCCCTGAAGCCTGTGGTTTTTTTCAGTGAATTTCAAAGGTTTTTATACAGCAAACTTCTAACTATAACGTCCCTGAAACCTATGGTTTTGTCAGTGAATTTCTAAGGTATTTTTAAATGCTAATTTCTAACTAAGCCTACAGAGGTAGGACATGTACAGAAAGAAGAAGAAAGGCACAGAAAAAAGCAAGAGAAATGCATAAAGAGGCAACATAAATCTGGAAAGACTCATTGAGTTTATAGTTTAGCTTCTATGGAAACCAAGAAGACTAAACCTGAGGTTACAACTCCACAACATCATACCACACAATTACTCTCCATAACACATATCCCACTCTACATAATTCTTACACACTAAATACCACATACTTTCTATCCACATAATTTCACTTCACAACATACCACATAATTCCACCACACACAACCTACATCCAATCCACTTCAAGAAACATTATTAAAACCAATCCAATAAACTTTTTTTCGATCGGAGTAGACCATATAATGTGTTTGACAATAAAATCACAAAACACAAACAGTACATAAGCCAAAAAAACTTGGAAATGACCAACATTTAAATTCCTTGCCGAAGAAAAATGTCAAAGAAAACCAGATATAGAACTAACGATCAACATCCAGCAACTGCCAGATCAAATACACAGTTTACAACCACAGTCATAAATGAAAAGGTGGCCATGTATTATTTTGGTACTGTCCAATTTCATTTCAGTAATACTGTTATTTGTACAAAACATAAAAAGAGATTATAATTAAGCTGAGAAATGGTTAAAAAGTTAAAAATAGATCAAATATGGCAACATATACAAATATGGGAGCTTTATACTTGGGGTATTACATTTAGCAGCAGCCTTCGTCTAAGCTACATAGAATTCAGATATCAGGACACAGCAAATACAATAGGTGGGTGAGTATCAGTTCTTGATATTCTATATGCCTCCATACACTGCCTAAAACCTAGATTTTTGCAAAGTGGGACAAGCCATCGTCATCTTGCAATTTTATAGCAAGGATAAAAAAAAAATACATGAATGTCGGACTCATCTACACAGATGCAGATAGGGCACCCAAGTGCGGAGGCTTTTGACCATTTATTGGTAAAGGCACGAAGCGGCAGTGTCTCCACTCTAAACTGGATGTACAACTTTCTTGCCATAGTAGGTTGTATAACATCCAGAAAGGACTCAATGATGTCAGTCAGTCAGTCAATCCACTTTATTCGATTATTTAAAATCATAAGAGTACAAGGCACAATATATGGTAAACACTATCATATTAACAACAAATACATATGAGTGGTATTAAAACAAGTAAAAAACAACATCATTAATACAATTCATAAAAATGTAAACATAATATGTAAATTAAATAGAATTTCCTTGAAGAATAAAATAGGCAATTTATACATGGTTTATCATAGGGTATCTCCTTGATGTACTAAGCTGTAATATTTAAAAAGTCAGCTGTTAGATGGCCAATTTTGGTGTTCCCCTGAATGTCGGCTAGTTTAAGAGATCTATAGGCTCTAACTAAATCTGGATGCGAAATTGTCGGGCAACCTGCCTCGGGGTTGTTTGCCCAAGCCCGGAAGACTCAAGATCTCCTTTAGTTCTAGCTGGTAAACTGCTAGTTCTGGGGTCACCCACAGTCTACGCCAAAAAGTTAGCGGTCGCAGTCCCATCTCCTCAGCAATAGATCTAATACCTAGGTACATGCATAGAGTGATGGGGGGGTGCTTGATGGAAGTCCCAGCAGCTGTCTCATAAAATTATTCTCGGTTTTGGACAGTCCATCAGAAGAGCAATATCCCCAGGGTTCAGCCCCATAAATTGCCGCAGTCCTCGCTTGTACTTTGTATATCTCTGCCACAGGGGCGACCAATTTGTGGGCGGAATTCCTACAAGTTCTATTTATTCCCCCAGCTGTCTGAGCTAATTTAAGACTTGCTTTGGCTAGCTGTGGGCCCCACTCAAATGATTCAGTGAGTGTTACACCAAGGTAGTCAAAGACCCTTTCTAGGAAGGTGCCATTTAGGGTTGGGTTTGGGCGAGATATTTTAACTGGATCAAAGACCATGAATTTGGTCTTTAGTGTGTTAATTATAAGCCCCGATTATTGTAAAATGTCACAAAACTATCTAAAATCCTCTGAATGCCCATAGGGGACTTAGATAATAACAAAGTATTGTCTGCAAACTTCTTTGCAGGTACCTTACTTTACACCAACTTTGGCGCATCGTTGTCCTTTATCTCATTTAACTGGGCAATCAGAGCATTAATAAATAGACAGGACAGAGTAGGGGCAAGCACACACCCCTTCCTTACTCCTCTGTTGACTGATAAGCGGGGGGGTCAGTTCCCCGAATTTCCCATAGCCTACTTGAGCAAAGTTGCCAGTGTGTAGTCTCATAATCAATGTCAAGAGGTATGTAGGGATTCCCAAATGCTTAAGGACCTCCCATAGTTTAACTCTAGGGACCAAATGAAAGGCGGATTTCAAATTGACGAATATCAAAAAGAGGCTACCACCTTCCATTGACACCGTCTTCCAATAAAACAATTAGAGCCTAAAGATTTGGTCGATGGTGGAAATATGTTTTCTAAAACCAGCCTCATAAACACTCAGAACTTCACACTCCTCCATCCACACCTGAAGGCGGTCAAGGAGAATCCTTGCAAACAATTTAGGAGTGATTCAATCAGGCTGCTTGGCCTGTAGTTAGTCAGCAGAAGAGGTGAACCCTTTTTAAAGACTGGAAAGATTTCAGCCCCTAGAAAAGTGTCCAGAATTGCCATACCTCTCAGGATAGCATTAAATTTTGCCCAAAGATAGGGATCCCATACTTGTGGTTCTGCCTGAAATAAATCCCCAGGAATCTTGTCCCGGGGTTTTACCAAGGGGGAGCTTCCAAATTGCATTTATGACTTCTACTAAGGTAAACTCTGGAGCCTCTTCAAAAGTAGTCCCAACAGTTATTGGGGATATTTTATCTTTTAAGACTTTTGCTTCCTGTGTGGTGTATAAGGCTTGGAAGTGTAGTTTCCAAACATCTGCAGCAATGTTAGGCTCAAGTGCTGACTACCCTTCACCACTATCTGTGCAAACTAGTTACCAGAATGCCTTCATGTCCCTATTGAATAGGACTGTTCTAATGCCCTCCCAACTATGTAACTCCCACTCCTTCTTTGCTTGCATAATATTATCTCGATAGAGGATCCTCATTTGTTTAACCAAGGGCCTGTCCTTGTTTTTTAATAGGGGCCAAAAGTGCTCCCTTGGCCTTGCGGCGAGTGTCATTAAACCAGGTTTGCTTTATACCCTTTTTTACCTTGGAGTGTGTCAAAGGGTTGAATATGTTGGTCATACTGGTTGTTAGTGCTCATGCAGTGTCTCTATCCTAACAATATTTTGGGGGAAGTCTAATGCTGTAGCAGCCTCTTCCAATTCCATTAAAGGGGAAATAGTTAGGGAAAATAGTGTGACGACCTTGTCTGGTGACTGCTTGACTGTGTCCCACCTTATTCTCCTTCTGTTGTTGATAAGTTTTAGATTGCAATTTACAAAAGTGCAGCTAGGCATAGGATTATAAATATCAGGTATCTCCAGCTCCATGGTCAGAGCGTTATGGTTGCTGTCCGTTCTTAGGAGGACGCAAAATCAATTACCCAGGGCCATGATCTTGTTTCTACCTAGATATAATCCAACAAGGAGGCTTGACCGGTTACGTTAAAAGTTAACTTCCCTGGTCTATCTGACTTGTTCACCCATTGCATGCTCTCAGAGAATTGATTAATATTACTGCGTTAATCTCGAGTGCTATCGGGGTCCAAGCCTTTATCGGGTCGATTTGGGGATCAGGGATTAGCCAATATTGATCCTCCGCACTAGGGAGTGCATCAGTAAAGGCAGCAAGGGGCTCAAAATAGCAATTGAAATCTCCCCCTATAACCAACCTTGTGTTTGGGGGAACAGTATTAATGAAAATACTCAGTTGTTAGATGGTCGGCGATTCATGACAGATACTAACAGGACCAGAATAAATATTAATAAAAGCTATTTTAAGAGTCGCTGAAAAAGTAAGAACAGTACACTGTATATCATTGGACACAGTGTTCAAGAGTTCCACCGTACAATTCAAATGCGTGGCAACCCCAGATGGTCTTCCTCTCCCTCCCGAGATGGCCAACACCTTAAAGGTTGCATGTCCCAGTTTTGTGGTGTCATCCCTTGCCCAGGTTTCCTGAAACATACAAACATAAAATTTGTGTACAAAAGATCCCCAATCCGTGCAATTCAGATTGTTTTTTATTCCAGCGATGTTCCAGGATAGAACCCTTAGCTTATGATCACCTTTGGTGCTCTCATCTAAGGCATTAGATTTGTTAGAGTTGGGGGTTGGGAGATCCTCTTGCTGGACCATGATAGGTACATCTGCAGCTTCCAAAGGGGAGCTCGACCCGGATGGACTAGATGTTGGGGAGTCATAAGGAATAAGATCTAAGTTACTAGATAGATCTGCACATGTCCAATGCAGATCAGAGACTCCACTTGGGGTTACATATTGTGGAGCCCCTCGTTCATTCTCAATATCCCAGATAGTGCTCTGATTCAACTGCCCACTATTGGTTTCTCTCGTGACCCTAACAGACCCCCAGGGCCCATATCCCTGAGCAGGAGCGCCTTTCATCAAAAGCCACTCAACCTCCTCTAAGACTCCAAGCCTATTCCCTACTGGGATATTGAATGATAGGAGCCTATGGGATGGGCCTGCCACAGGGTGTTCCAGGGTCCATTTTGTTGAGGCACTGATGTTAGGGGTCCTAGATTCATCACTGCTACAAGAGTAGAAATAGTCCAGGGTGTATGCCCTAATCCCTGTAGATGGTGCATAGGGACTAGAAATCTGATCTACTAAGGAATGAACAGTCAGGGGGTTGCTAAAGTTAACAACTACACAGTCCCCTTGAATTGACTTTGGTCTCCTGATATGGACCATTATAATTTTTCCTGCCCTATCATTAGGAAACTGTCTGTGCCTGGCCAACCAAAAAAGGCCATTGTTCCTCAGATCCAACTGCGTTTCCCTCTTGCCATTTTGGATCCTGTCAATATCATTACATAGGGGAGTGAGGCTGGGGGGAGATTTATAGTCAGAAGAGTCGCTATCCCATGACTCAACACAGCAGTCTCTACACGGTCCACCCCAGCCCTAGACTCTGTTCAAATAGACCTACTAATACTTGGGTCCTCCCTATGGGGGGCTGAGTTCAGACTCCCTTTCAAAGCAGTAAGGTTCTTGGAGCCTTTGGCAGTCCATGGTTCTTGAACCTGCTCGGTGAATGGACTTCCTAAATGGGAGGAAGTAGTTCAAACTCAGTACTAGGATCCTCTACCCCGCTGTCACCCATTGGCACTTTAGGGAGTGCTACACTCAAGGGATCAAGATTACCTAAAGGGGTTTGATCTATGCCGTTAGTCTGGGTGCTACAATTTATCTTCATACCTGGTGCTCGGGTAGTACTATCAGGAGTGTTAGTGCGCCTATCGCAGTCCATCAGGTGACCAGTGCCCATATGGCTTAATAGTTGGGCAAGCTCTTCCTTTATGATAACTCTCAGCTGGATCTCTAAATCTGCTACCAGATTCCTCATCCATAATGGACAATCAGAATCTGACCGAGGGTTAGTAGTATTAGATGCCATTTCCCCAGAGCTGAGTAACTCATCTCCGCTAGGAGTAGGCTCTGGATTTTTCATCCTCTTAGTACCTGTCCCGTATCCAGGCTTACATTTCCCTTTCTTCGATAAGGTGGTGGTAGTTTCACCTTTACGAGGCTCTGGCTTTGTTAAAGGTTCTTGTAGTAAGGGTGAAGAAGACTCTAATAGCCTGGGTGAAGCTTCCACTATCCTAGGTGCAAAACCAGGGGTTTGCCGCCTGAATGGTAGAAGGCTCCGAATCCTGACAAATCTGGTGTTAAAGACAGGCGCCTCGCAGTCAATTCTATTTCAGTTGTTACTGCTCCCATGGCCCTCTGGAGCATCCTGTCTATTTAGGTTGGAGGTTTGGGCGAAGCAATAGGCACTTGGGGATGCTTTACTGCACAAGCACGCTTCCCCATATTCAAATCAGTAAAACAAATAAGGCAGAGGTAAGCTTGATCAAGAGGCTAAGGTTACAACAGAGGCACCAAACACGGGCTTGTCAGTCAGATAGAAAGGACAAAGATAAAAAATTGGAAGAGAAAGTTTGTTCAAAAATTAATAGTCCTGTTGATGATGACTCGAGTCGATGATGAATCATTTACACCGACTCGCACAGTAAATGAGTAGCATATACTAAAAGAGATACTGGGGAGCAGGTTCTAGGTTCCACTACCAGGTTTTCCAAATCAGTGTGGAAGAGTGATAGGCAGCTGGACAGTGTTGTATGGGCATACAGGACAATAAAAAGACTGATATGGTGGTCTAGTAAGGGTCTTACCAGCGTGATAGTCCGGAAGGATCAACACCAAGGGCGGTGGCCCTGCCTTGCCTCTTCCTGGGAATGACGGGCAAGGATGGGCCAGCCCTTGGCCCGGGCTCTGCCCGGGTGTGGCCCTCGCACATCCCATGCCATGGGAAAAGAGGCAGTGCTTTGAAAGCACGATGATGGTGCCTCCCCACCACCTGAGACCCGCAAGGTTCCCTGGGACTTGGAGTCCCACCAGGGTCAGCAGCAGCCCAATGGGGACAGAGTAAGCAGATGGTGTGCTCTGGAATTAAAATCCTACCAGGGTATTACCGCCTACAGCTGGATGCCCCCAAAAAGAAAGTTTCAGCAGCGTCCTGATTCCCATGCCATGGGAAGAGAGGTAGCGTTTTGAGCGCAATGATGGCGCCTCCCCACTACCTGAGACCCGCAAGGCTCCCTGGGACTTGGAGTCCCACCAGGGACAACAGCAGCCTGACGGCGGGAAGACTGGGCAGATGGTTTGCCCTGGTATTAAAATCCCACCAGGGTTTTACTGCCTGCAGCTTGATGCCCCCGAAAAGAAAGTTTCAGCAGCGTCTTGAGTCTTGAGTCTTGAGTAAAACACTTTTACATTTACAATGCCAATAGCTCTAACTCTCGCAAATGCAAAACCTATTACATTGCAAATGATTCTTCAACTGGTAGTTGCGTTTGCAGAGTGGTGGAGAAAGGGGGCTGGGCCTCCAACCAGCGCTCAGGAATTCCACTGCGTAGGACTTACAGGAGGTACCAGGAGGGCTTCTTGGCCCCCAAAGTCCCACAGGAGTAATGTGGACTTCATCCCCCAACCCGTAATGTGCCAGGAGGTGCATTTGCAGAGTGGCGGAGAAAGGGAGGGCATGTCCTTCAAAGACCTCTTAGCAATCCCACTGTTTGGTACTTACTGGAGGTAATAGGTGGGGTAGTTGGCCCCCAAGTACAACCTTGGGGGCCAACTACCCCTCTTATCACCTCCAGTAAGTCCCACACAGCAGCATTGATAAATACTCATAGCAGGCCACATCCCCTTTAACTACCAGTCTGCAAACATGCTCCCCTGCACACTCTTGGATGGAGAGTGAAGTCCCCTTCGCTGCTGGGTGTGATTAGGGGCCACCTAGCCTACCTGTTACCTCCAGTAAGCCCCACACAATGGGATTGCTAAGGGGTGGACACAGGCCATGCCCCCTTTCTCCATCACTCTGCAAACGCGCCCCCTGGTGCTCTCTTGGTTGGGGGATGAAGTCCTCTTTTTTCATGAGGGTCCCTGGGGGCCAACTAGCCCACCAGGTACCTCCAGTAAGCCCCACACAGCTGGATTGCTGAGAGTTGTCTGAGGCTACGCCCACATTTTACACCACTCTGCAAACACACCTCCTGGTGCACTGCTGCTCAGAGGATAAAGTCCACTTGTGTCCTGAGTTCCTCAGGACACAAGAGGACCTCATCACCCCACGAGCAGTGTGCCAAAAGGCGCGTTTGCAGAGTGGTGTAATAAGGTGCATGGCCTCAGACTACCTCTCAGCAATTTAACTGTGTGGTACTTACTGGAGGTGCCTGGTGGGCTAGTCGGCACCCAGGGACCCTTAGTATTCAAGGGGACTTAATTACCCAACTTAGAACGCTCAAAGGGGCGCGTTTGCAGAGTGGTGCAGGAAGGGGCCAGGGCCTCCGGCGACATGCCTTTTTTTAATTCATTTTTTCTAGAAGGCGAGCTGTGTGGTCCCCCCTTCTTTCAATGTTTTTTGGGCCCTGGGTATCCCATCCCTGAGAGCCTACCACATTTTGAAAAAAAATGATATTTCATCCTCGAGGACCACATCCCCTGGGGCATGGCCAGCTTTCTTATTTTTTGTGAAACTAAATTTGGAGGGGGGCCCTCCTAAGGCTGCTACTAGCCCCAGGGAACCCATCTCCCGGGGCTTGCCCAGCATGCATTTTTTTCAGGAGTGGGGCCACATAGCCCCCCTTCTAAGGCCAATTATGGCAACGGGGATCCCATCCCCCTTGACTGGCCTTCCTATTTTTATTTTAAAATATTTTTCCAGGATGGGGCCATGTGGCCCCCCTCCCCTGGCCAACTTCTGGCCCCGGGGACCCCATCTCCCAAGGCCGGCCCTCAAGTTGGGGACCGTGGGGCATAATTCTGCTTTAAATTGTTGAAGAGAGAGCAGGTTTCCTGCTCTCTCATCAACAAAGCAAAGCAGTGTTTGCCGCCCTGCCATAGCAAACAGCAATGTTCCGGGGGTGGGCACCCCAGCACATTGCAGAAGCCGGCCCTCGGGGGTGGTGGTTCCAAGGGCCATCAAGGGCTCCAGGAGGAGGCCACATGGCCCCCCTCCCGTCAAGTACAAAGCTCCGGGGATGTGATGGTCCCCTGGGCTTGGGGGGGCCCAAGAGACCCCCCTCATTAATGAAGTAAGCCTCAGGGAGGTGGTGGTCTCTGGGACTTGGGGGGGCCTGTGAGGCCCCCATTAATTAAAAAAAAGCCCCAGGGAGGTGGCAGTCCCCAGGCTTGGGGAGGTCCCGTGAGGCCCCCCATAATAATAAAGCCTCGGGAAGGTGGCAGTCCCCGGAGCGGCAGGGGGGCCTGAGCACAATAAATTAAGCCCCTGGGGAGCAGGTGGTCCCGGGGGTTGTGGGGGCCTCTGCAGGTCCCCGCAACATAATAAGGTATTGCCTCCGGGACCTGGCCAACCCGGGGGCTTATGAAAAACGAAGCGCGGGAGCCCATGCTTCTTTTTTTTTCTTCAGCCGGATTTATGCACCTTGCACGAATTTGGCTGATTTCCCCCCTGAGCAGGCCTTAGGTGTCGGGGTGTTTCTAACCTGCCCCCTTTTCTTGTTTTTCCCCGTTTTTTTCCTTTTTCTTGTGACTCGGTCACATATCCAGTAACGTCTGTGGTGGATGCGTGTGGAGTAAGTGTGAACCATTCCTTAAGGAATAGTTGCAACTATCATCTTCTACAACAGTAATCATTGGATCACACACAGACATTCAATAATAAAAGAATCAATAGTTTGTACTGCAGTAAGGTAGGGACAGTAGATGTGAAGTAATACAGAAAAATATTCTATTGTAAAAGAAACAGAACTTATGGTATACTGAGATACAATTAATAGATCCGAAATAATACACAAAAAAGTTTTATGTTAAAGGGTCCATCAGTTTTAGTGCACTCAGAAAGCCACATCAAAATCATTCAGCATGTCAACAACCAGCAATGATGTGTGCTGTAGACGGGCAGGCCTACTTGGAGTGATATCTGTTGCCATCAACAGAACATCATCAGCAATAGCAACTCAATCTAAATTGTGAACACTGCTGTCTACAGTGTAGGCCAGAGAGAGCGGTCAGCAAGGGGCCACAGCTACGTAAGGTGGAATTCAGCTACACAGTTTGTCGTACGCGTAGCAACAAAAAGCGTATCTGGAGCCTGTAATAATACGTATTCATGGTGAAAACAGAGCGCAGCGCACTGGAGCAATGTCTTTTACTACAGAACTGCGTCATCTACAAGACCAACTCGATACATTTGTTATGAGGGGGGAGCTACACAGACAGAAAAGGGGAGACCGAGTTGACCCTAGATAACACGTGTCACACCGGTACAGTTGTAACGATGCACATGACGGTCTATCGGAACGCACCAGTAGGAGACATATGATTTTAGCAATGTCAGGAGGTTCCAGGGACTAAGCAACCAATGCAATCACCCTTTGTAAACAGGAATGATACTGTACAAAGATGTAAACAATGGCTCGTTTGTAATACAGTTGACATACATTGGGGACAGTTGTATGCAAAACCCTAATAAAAAAATTTAAACAAATCTACAAGACCAACTCGATCCGAATTGTGAACACTGCTATCTGCAGTGTTAATTGTAAACAGTACTCACACAGACATTCATGAATACTTTCTCTCACTTCCTCTTAACAAAAGACAACAACATAAATTGCAGAAAAATCTGCAATAAATAAAACAAAACAATTCAAATACCATTTCTACTGTCTACAGTGTAGACTATTCAGTGTTCCTTTGCACTTGCAAATTAAATTTGGTCATTGTACTAAACCTATAAGTCATTTAAAAAAATGTCTTCAAAGAAGTATGCTAAAAACACAATATGTATATTCCAATAGACGTTGTAGTCACTTGACTGCTGGATTCTATAATTAAACAATCAGCACTCGATCTGAATTGTGAACACTTCTGCCTGCATTGTAGGCCACACTCACTATTCATTAACACCTGACAGCCATGTACCATTCAATTTGAAAGCATGGAATTGCTTGCAGCAGATCAGAAGGGGTACACAGAAATAATATCAAACTTCAACTTCTGACATCCTCAATCATACAATCAAGACCCCATTTCACTGTTTGGACCTGATGTACCACAGTGTACTCCACCGACTAGTGTCAAACAAGCACATTAATAATGCGCAACAGTTAGCTATGGAAACACCGAGTCTGATGCACCTCAACTGAGGGAGTTCTATGAAAACCAAGCAACAAGTAATATCAGACATCTTCCATTGTGGAATCAAGACACCGTTCCACTTTTGGGACCTACAGTTGCTTGCACCTGGTCGAAGGGTGTACCTTCATCTCCACTCTCAGATGAAGTTCTAACATCCTCCATTGTCAGATCAAGACGCCGTTCCACTGTTGGGACCTAGAGTTTGATGCACCTCATCGGACGGGGTGCCACAAATCATCACAAACTGTAACTTCTGACATCCTCAATCTTAGAATTAAGACCCTGTTCCACTGTTCGGACCTGCTGTACCATGGTGTACTCCACCAACTACAGACAACCAAGGCCATTAATCATGTGCAGCAGTTAACTACGGAAGCAAAAAGTCTGATGCATCTCGACAGAAGGACCTCTGAAAATTCACCTGCATGTTGTATTGGACATTGTCCATTGTGGGATCAAGACACCATTCCACTGTTCGGACCTACAGTTGCTTGCCCCTGGTCGAAGGGAGTACCTTCATCTCCACTCTCAGATGCAGTTCTAACATCATCCATTGTGGGATCAAGACAACGATCCAATGTTGGTACCTAGAGTTTGATGCACCTCATCAGGGGGAGTACACAGAAATCATCACAAACTTTAACTTCTGACATCCTCAATCATAGAATCAAGACCCCATTTCACTGTTCGGACCTGCTATACCATGGTCTATTCCAGCGTCAGCAGTCAACCAAGCCCAATAACCATGTGCAGCAGTTAACTACAGAATCACAAAGTGTGATGCACCTCAACAGAGACAGTTCTGTGAAAACCCAGCAAACGTTTATATCGGACATCATCCATTCTAGGATCAAGACACCATTCCACTGTTGGGACCTAGAGTTTGTTGCAACTGGTCGAACAGAGTACCTTCATCTCCACTCTGAGATGCAGTTCTAACATCCTCCATTGTGGGATCAAAACACCGTTCCACTGTTGGAATCTACAGTTCGTGGCACCTGATCAGAGGTGGTACACAAAAATCATCACAAAATTTAGCTTCTCACATCCTTAATCACAGAATCAAGACCCCGTTTCACTGTTCGGACCTGCTGTACCACAGTGTACTCCACTGACTGGTTCAACGAAGCACAATAATCATGTGCAACAGTTAACTATGGAAGCACAGAGTCTGATGCACCTCAACAGAGTAAGTTCTGCGAAAAACAAGCAGCACCTAATATCGAACATCATCCATGGTGGAATCAAGACACCGTTCCACTGTTGGGACGTAGAGTTAGTTGCACTTGGTCGAAGGGAGTACCTTCATCTCCACTCTCAGATGCAGTTGAAACATCGTCCATTGTGGGATCAAGATGCCATTCCACTGTTGGGACCAAGAGTTGATTGCACCTGGTCAGAGGGTGTACACAGAAATTATCATAGACTTTAACTTCTGACATCCTCAATCATAGAATCAAGACCCCGTTTTACTGTTCGGATCTGCTGTACCGCATTGCAATTTCAACTTCATGCATAGCAATGGCTGCTTCATTTTCCAGTATTGCTCGTCCAAGAAGATCGTGACTACATGGACCTTCAATTTCACTATCTTGAGAACTTTCATTACTAATTTCAGCTGTAATAGTCTTTTTCTGTTGAACTTCATCATACAACATTTTTAAATATATAGCAACAATTGTACATGCAACGCTAATTTTACATGTATTACAAGAATCTTCACTTACACTACACCATGGCTTAAACAGTTGCAGAAGTGCTAAATAGTACAAGTCTCCCTTATCTAAACTTTCACAACTAACTTTCTTGTGGTTTATGAGATTACTCTTTGCATGTTTTACTAAACAACCATGACATCCAACTACTGCATATTTGATTTCTTTTACATTCTCTTTAACATTTCAAGCTGTAAAGTTGAAGTACTTCATGCAGACATAGCTGTTCCAGATGTTGACTCCTTTTCAGTTAGTACGTGTCCAACATATTAGTTTTAAGATTGTCTGTACTGTCTGCATGGAAGAAAGGGAAATGGAGAACTTACTCCTGGCATGCGATTTCAATCTTTAACTCTTTGGAAAAACATCAGAAGACGAAATAGCACAGGATCTCAACATTGCGTGGGGAATACCAAATCAAGCACAAAATGCTCATGTCAACTACTAAAAGAACGGGAACAGCTAAACCTGAGGGTACTAATTGGTCGATTTAAAGAGGACACACCGCCAGCACTTACATATTTTTCCTCAACTACTTCTTCTCATCTCAACTTCACCCTTGCAACCCTACCACTGTTTGACATTATAAGCTCATTCAAGGTTGGATCAAACGGCCAAAGCGACCACCTACCACAAGAAGTGAAACTATGCGTCACTATTGGAAACGACTTGGAAGCAAGAGAAACCGTTGGCACGGAGTACACCACCAACTGCAGACGGATAAGGTGCAAGACCAACAAAGTAGATGAATTAACAATCAATGCAAAAACAATCATCCACCAGAAAACAAGCTTGTCAACGAACTCATTAGAGGCTTGGGAAGATTTTGTGATAGAACTCGGAACAACATACGCCACAGAGCAAAAAACCAATAAAGGGAATACATCTTCCAACATATTAGGAAAGGTAACCACACCAGAGATAAAATTCCTAAAACGGAAAATAAACCAGACCCTAAGGCAGCTCCGCAAACAATCAAATAATAAAGACCTGCAAAAGGAGCTGCAATCCCTAAAAGTTCGGCAAATTAAGATGATCTGGGAAAAGAAAAGGCAAATGAAGAAGGAACTCTGGGTGAAAATCGTACATGACTCAAAACAGAAGAACAGTGCCAGATTCTGGAAAACGATCCATAAGCTCCAACGGCCAGGCCATAATGGAGTAAACTCTCATAGATCTGAATCAGAATGGGCACACTATCTATCAAACCACTTCAATGACAAAAACCCAGGGGAGGACCAACTTAGAAGGAAAACTCGGTCAACCACGATGAACACAGGGGTTAACACAAAAGGTATAAACAGCCAAGAAGCAAACAACGACACCAATCAGGTGGAGACCTTGCATAAACTCGCAACTCGGGAGGAGGAAGGAACAACATGCCTTAAGCTAACTTCGGGCAGTAGGGAAAAAAAACACGAAGTAACTGCGGCCAGGATCAAGCAACAAATATCAATAATAAGTCCGATCTACAAACAGGGCGAAAGGAGCAATCCTATCAATCACCACCTCATCGCCCTAATCCACACAGAGGCAAAGTACTATGCGGGACTCCTCCTGGAGGAACTAACATCTTGGGCAACTGCAAAACACATCATCCCAGTAAACCAAACTGGATTCTGCAGAGGTCTAGGCACAATTACTAACATCTTGGCGCTACATGACGGACGCGGTCAAGACAGCCAAGAGCTCGCTATTCCTATGCTTCATAGATTACAGCGCAGCGTTTGACCATGTAGACCGTAGTAAACTCTGGCAGAAGCTGGACAAATGGGTGATACCTGGGCCACTCCTGAAACAGCTAATATTAATGCATACCAATACTTGGGTCAAGATAAATCTGGGATCTGGAACGCAAATCAAGGCAAATCAACACCACCAAAAGTCTAAAACAAGAATGTGTCCTAGCCCCTATGCTGTTTAACCTTTTTCTCGCAGACCTACCCGGAGAACTGGATAAAACCAAATCGCACGCCCCACGGTTGGGAGACACTTCGCTATCAATCCTCCTATATGTAGATGACTTGGTCTTAATAAGTCGATCCCCCATTGGACTACAACATCTCCTGGACACCACTAACACATTTTCAATAAATAATGCATTAAAGATTAACTTAAATAAATCCAAAGTTATGTCAGTGAATTATAATAAAACAAGGAAACTTGCATGGTTCCTGGACAGACAGGCTAGATCGAGTTACCAACTACAAATATCTTGGCGTACTATTAGACAGCAGAGGCTCTTTTAAACCCCAACTAGAGGTTATCCAACGGAAGGGCACACCATCTTACTTCTTAATAAAGCCCCTGAAGAAAGTTCTCCCCGATTGATCACTGGATCCCCTTCTACAGGTGATCAGAGCACGTCTACAGCCAATGCTCACATACGGTAGTGAACCCATGCAAGCGAAAGACGCAACCACTCTAAATAAAATAGTCAGCAGGATATACAGAGCAATTTTTTAACCTGCCGAACTACATATCCCCTGCCCAAATCCGCCTCGAATTTGGTCTCCAGAGACAAACGGTGGAGAGAAAAGGCACCTACATAAAAAGTTGGTGCAAAATCTGAGGTGCGGAGCAAGGATCTTTACGCCCGCCTCTGGATTGAACTGTCAACTCAACAGAACTCACCCACCAAGAAGTACCTAATAGAATCACTGGAATACCTGGAATTAACTGACCTCTTGGAGTCATCCATAGACAAGAAAAACTTCAAAAAGGTGGCAATAAAAGTAACTAAAATGACATCATCCATAGAGGATGAAGAAACTCTGGCCAAGAGGGCACATGGATGGGCTGTGCTGAAAGATTACAAAGCTCTTAAACCGCAGGATTACCTTAAAATGGGTCTCACGTGGAAGACAATAGACAAATTTCTAAATCTGCTCTTCGGCTTCATATCAATCCTCCCTCACTTGGCACCTTGGAAAAAGGGAGCAGAAGAACATCTTTGCCGTCTTTGCAGAACAGGGAAGGAGTTATTAACACATATAATCTGTATCTGCCCAAACCTGATGGATATAAGGCGCACCCTACTCCGAACATTATGGAACCAAAAGGGCATAACAAGCTGCAGGCAGGCTGTGAAAATATGCTTTAATCCTGAAGAGGTCCAGCTAAACTGTAGACTAACTAAGTACTTTGACATAGTGGCGAGAAGAATTAAGAACTAGCCATTTCTCACAGGGAAAAAAAGCATGTAACAGCTTGTCAATCAAATAATGGATAAGGATCTGGCCAAGCCAAATCGTGCACCGGTACACAGAGTCACACTGACCTTTTAAATTCAGAAAAGGACTATACAGATAACGTAACAGAGACTGATGATTGTTAGGCCTGGGCTAAAATTCCGTTCAGCTCGTGGAAATTGCAATAATTTGACATTTTCGCGTTCCGCAGAGAGCGCGAAAATGTCAAAATTTCCGCAATCCGCATTTTACCGGAAATGTTTTGCTTGCTCGCGCTGTAAAATAATACATTCTCTCACGTGCGCGTGATCGCCTTACCTGAATCCCCGCGTTCGCCGACAAGAGTTCCCGATCCGGTCGTGTTCTCCACGAGATGTTGGATTGTTGGTAGCCATTTACGCTGTCTCGCGACAGTTCGCGCCCGCAGAAACGTCAATTGTCGCGCAATCACATCTTTATTCTCGCGATCATGCACCGCGAGACAAGTGAAAACAAGATGGCCACGCCCACGAGCAACCACATGGGTAAGTTGGAGAGCCGCGACCACGCAGAAAATACCGCGAACGGGCGGGAAAAAATCTTCCGCATCTTCGCGATATTTCCACGTGTTTGCGGAGATTTTTAACATTTTCGCGATACTTTGCGAAAATGCATTTCACAAATTCCACCCACCCCTAATGATTGTACAGGGCTGAAAACACCTTCCTGTACTCAAATAATACATGTGTAAAACAAGCTTACTGATTTTTAATGACGGAAGTTTTTAACATTGTAAGTTTTAATTAACTGTACAATAAAGCTATTCTATTGTACAGCAGTTAGCTACGGAAGCACACAGTCTGATGCACCTCAACAGAGTGAGTTCTGCGAAAAACAAGCAGCAGGTTATATTGGACATCATCCATGGTGGAATCAAGAAACCGTTCCACTGTTGGGACCTAGAGTTAGTTGCTCCTGGTCGAAGGGAGTACCTTCATCTCCACTCTCAGATGCAGTTGTAACATCGTCCATTTTGGGATCAAGACGCCATTCCACTGTTGAGACCTAGAGTTGATTGCACCTGGTCAGAGGGGGTACACAGAAACTATCACAGACTTTAACTTCTGACATCCTCAATCATAGAATCAAGACCCCGTTTCACTGTTCCAACCTGCTGTACCGCATTGCAATTTCAACTTGATGCATAGCAATGGCTGCTTCATTTTCCAGTATTACTCGTCCAAGAAAATCGTAACTACATGGACCACTAGTTTCACTATCTTGAGTACTTTCGTTACTAATTTCAGCTGTAATAGTCTTTTTCTGTTCAACTTCATCATACAACATTTTTAAATATATAGCAACAATTGTACATGCAACGCTAATTTTACATGTATTACAAGAATCTTCGTAACAGTCAAAGTCTCCAAATAATTCACTATCACTACACCATGGCTTAAACAGTTACAGAAGTGCTAAATAGTAAAAGTCTCCCTTATCTAAACTTTCACAACTAACTTTCTTGTCATTTATGAGATTACTCTTTGCATGTTTTACTAAACAACCATGACATCTAACTACTGCATATTTTCCTTCTTTTACATTTGCTTCAACATTTCAAGCTGTAATGTTGAAGTACTTCATACAGACATAGCTGTTCCAGATGTTGACTCCTTTTTGGTTAGTACGTGTCCAACATATTAGTTTTAAGATTGTCTGTACTGTCTGCGTCATGTACTGCTAATTGTTCAATTTCTTCAAATCATTTCAGGACTCCATTTCGTTTGCAGGCAAGACCTAAACTTACCCAAATGATTCCTCTTGACTTTGAATTTAAACTTGAAGAGCACAATCAGTCTGAACATCCATACAATCCAATTTCTCGGTGGGAAAGCATTTTCAAAGTAAAGCTGTACAATTCTTTACTAAGGCTTTTCTCTTGTGTAATTTCTTCTCACAGTTCTTTCTTCTCTATTTTTTCTGCTTTTTGTTATGTTCGATGTAACATAACATGCAACAGCAATTGAGTTATCTGCAACATACTGAATGTCCATGTTCGCATTCCAAATTTTTAAAATGACTGGATTGTAAATACTTTGACACTTCTCTTTGTAGTTTTTCTTTTGAGATTTCCGAGTTATTGTGTGCCTTACAGAAGAAAAAAAACTAATTTACTCTTCCTTTACAAATGAGTGGACAGGCGAAACCAAACCGAGATCTGGTGTGAAATTTTCCTTTAAAGTTGGAGTTTCTTCTGCAATACTTTCAACAACTGTGACTTTGGAAACGTAAAACTTGCTATCTCAAGCTTCTATCTCCTTCTTCTCTTGGTATCTCACATGTCACATACTATTCAATGAAAGACAATACTGTTTCATCAGAATCATTTCACACAGAGTTGTTTCTTTCAATGTTAATGGATTGAATAATAAAAAAAAATGCGTACTATTGAGCTCTGGATTAAAACAGAGCGTCCAGCAGTTGTGATGCTGCAAGAAACCCATATTTCTGTGGAGAAAATTAATTCTTTTTCAATGTTTAAAAATTGGTCCTTATATCGTGGGTTTTCATGTGCTCAACAATCTCAAAGGGGAGTTGCGCTTTTTATTAATCGTAATTTAGATGCAGAAATTATTCAGTTTGAAGATGGAGGAGCTGGGCGGTGGTGTTGGGCTACTTGTGTAATTAAAAATAGGAATAGGCCAATTACCTTTGTTAGTTATTATTCCCCTGTGGAAGATAGTGCCGCCATTTATGAGGAGTTATTTCAATCATTACTATTGGTCAGAGGAGATATAGTTATAGGCGGGGATTTTAATATCCTCATCGACATAAAACTTGATTCCACGGGTATTTTGAAGAAACAATCTAAACCAAAGTCATTGAGGTCTGTTATGAAGTACTCCGCATTACTTGATCTGTGTGACCCATGGCGATTGAAATTTCCTCATAAACAAGAATTTAGTTACTGGTCGGGAAGACATAGATCCTCCTCTCGTATTGATTTTTTTCTGGCCTCCAATTCATTAGAATTTTCATATCAGAAATTTTTGCATAATGGCTTTTCAGACCACGCAATGTTGGTTATTGAGTTTACAGTAGGGGAAGAAATTAAGTCCCCTAAGAGATGGATATTTAATAAAATGTACCTACAAGATAGCATTTGGGTATCCTTTTTAAAATCCGAAATTGCTGACTTTATTGCTCGTAATTCTCACACGGCCCCATTACATATTATTTGGGACTCACTAAAAGCCTTTGTTCGTGGTATTATTATCGCCAAAGACGCAGAAGAATGGCGTACTATTAAACAGACTAGGACCTTACTCTATCAAAGAATCTGTTCTCTGACTCAGCTTCGACAATCAAATTTCTCTAGTCTTGCGCAAAAAAAATTAAACGAGGCCAAACGTGAATTAAGTACGCTTTTTGCTACACAGAGTGAACAGCAATTCCTTATACAATCTCAAAGGAGTTATGAGGAGAGTAATTTTTCTGGCAAACTCCTTGCTTGGCAGGCTAAGGAGCAAGCCGCTGCAAATTCAATTCGTACTTTGAAATCTCCTACCACTCTGTTAGACACATCACAGCTTGATCTTATTGGTACTATAATGCTTTCTCACTATAAACAGATATATAGCCATCATCAGGAAATAGATCATTCTAGGCTTTTAAATTTCTTAGCAAGATATGATATGCCTTCTTTATCTCAGGCAGATAGTGGAGCAATGATGAGTTTATTTTCAAAGTCAGAGCTGGAATTAGTGGTAAAGAACCTCCCAATCGGTAAGGCTTGCGGCCCAGACGGCCTCCTCGCTGAATTTTTTAAGGTTTTCTTCTGCGCCTTTCGGATTTGCTACTACAATTAGTTAATTATATGTTAATGGGTGGGCAAGTTCCAGATTCTTTTGGGGAGGGCACAGTTGTGAGTTTTCCTAAAAAAGGCAAAGATCCCAAAGATCCCAATTCATATAGGCCTATTACATTACTTAACACTGATTATAAGATCCTTACCAAATTATTATCAATACGTTTCAATCATATTGCTAAGGATCTTATTCACCCGGATCAGAACGGCTTTGTGGCAGGTCGACAATTAGCCACAAATACACATTTTCTCGTTGAGGCTTTAGATTATTTTCAGACCAATAAAAGTTCCGCTTTAATTTTATTATTAGACGCGGAAAAAGCTTTTGACTTAGTGGTATGGACAACTTTATTTGTTATTTTAAATCACTTTGGAATTCCTCCACAGATTATTAGCTTAATTAAAAATTTGTACACGGGTGCCAAAGCAAATATAATCATTAACTCAGTCATGGTTGGTAAAGTATCGGTTCAGCGGGGCACCAGGCAAGGTTGCCCCTTGTCCCCTATTCTTTTTGCTTTTTTTATTGAACCATTAGCCATAGCTATCAGGGAATCCGAAAATATCTCTCCTCCTATTTCCTCTATGGCAAAAATCAAACTATATGCCGACGATATTTTATTACTGATTAAGTCGGATATTCAATCTCAAACTGCCGCTCTTCAACTTTTTGAGGAATTCGAACATCTGGGTGGTTATCGCATTAATAAAAATAAAACTGAAATACTAGTCTGTGGGGGGGGTGAGGTTGAGCTACATACTGATTTATCCGGCTGTATTAATCCTAGACCGAAGAGGTATCTAGGAATTATGTACTCGGTTTTTGTCTCCGAGTTAGTTATGTTAAACTTTGATCCTCTTCTACGCAAGGTTCAATCTTTATTTAATAGATGGGAATCGTTGCCATTTTCCATCCTGGGGCGAGTGGCACTTATAAAAATGTCTATTCTGCCGCTATTTAACTTTTTATTTTCTGCCATTCCTTGTTTTTTGCCCAGTAGCTTCTTTTCAAAAGTACAATCACTATTCACAGGGTTCATATGGGCAAAAAAAAGTCCCAGGATCGCAATGCGGATCCTTTACGCCGATACAGATTTGGGAGGTTTAGCGGTACCCAATATTAAAGATTACTATAGCGCATATTTTGCTCAATATTTAGAGCGGTTTAAATCCGGAAACGCAGACCCCAACTGTGTTTATTAATTTCTTTATTAATAGAATTTGTCATGAGGTTCAGACTCCTTCTCCGTTACATATTCCTAAATTACCGAAACTTACTCGTTATAAGACGATGCTCTGGTTTTTTAAGCGTCAGGATGTCTTTCTTAAAAGATATTCTCTCCCGCAATTTAATCTTAGAACTCCCTTAAGGAATGCTCTTCTTTATTTAGGAATAAAAATTGGAGTTGATACTGTATTACAATGGGCACTTTTGGGATTTCACTCTTTGTCAGATTTTTTGAGGGAAGGGACATGGTTGTTACCTGGAGAGATGCAGCTTCTAATTCCTGGGAACTTTATGTTACTTGGTTCGTATGCTTTTATTTTTAAAACGTTGGTACAAGTTGAACCAGTCAGCATTGGTTCCTCTAATCAACTATGGGACGATTTGTTCACGATTTGTAAGACGAGGAAGCCAGGGGTATGGAAACGTGTTCTTGCAGAATATACTGTGGATGATCTTAGTCAAAAAGCAATGAAAAAATGGCAAGAACAGGAGAATCATGTACTCACTATTAATACTTGGAAAATGATAAATAAACTGAATTTCAGTGTTCTTCGAGGATCTAATTGGAGAAGAATGCTGTTTTTCAGTAAATGGCTTCTGTACCGTACCCTGCTGCCATTGCTAAAATGTTTCCCAATACTACTGCCACTTGTTTTAGATGCCAGCAATATACTCCTGCAAACTGGTCCCACACTATAGCTAACTGTGTTAAAATAATCCCGTTTTGGAATGAGATATTCGAATATATGCAAAAGTATTGTGGGATTCGGATTACTTATAATGTTAAATTAATATTGTATGGCTACGATTCTGATCTTGGTTTGACAGAACAGTGGGTTAAACTATTATTTATTGCAATGGCAGTTGCAAGGTCATTAATCCTGCAGAACTGGAAGTCAGTTCATGTCCCTCTCTTTACTGCTTGGTTGCAAAAAATTAGGATTGTTAGAAAGTCTGAAATGCGATATGCTCAGCGAATAGGCGGGATTACGAAGTTTGATAGAATTTGGAATCTTTACTTTGTGTAATGGTTGATTTCCGTATTGTGTAAATTATTTTCCTCATGTAATTCGGTATTTTTTTTTTCTTTTTGCTTGCCAATTTATATTCTTTCTTTGTGTGCCAATTTATGGTTGTATTAATTGTATTTTTGACACAAGATTTTTAATAAAAAATTATAATCCTTGATCCATAGTAGCATATGTATGTGAGGTGCACCTCTTGCTTGATACTCCTTTCTCCAAAAGAAATCGGTAACCTCTCCAAGAGCTGTATTCTTTTTATTGCAGAAAAAAGACATTATAGGTTGAAACCTATCATTACAATATCTGCACACATATACAGGATCCAATGAACACAGTTCACCACAAGTCTTTACGTCAACATTTTTTATATTGGATTTTGCTTCTCTTAGAAAATCTTCCCATGCATACTCTGCACAGCTAAGTGAGACAAACCATGTTCTTGTACCTACGTTCCGTAACATACACTGGAGTTCTTCATGACGACAATACCAATACTCATTTGTTCCACGTCGACATGCCATCAAATTGATTAAGTGTCCTTCTAAATTTTCATCTCTTTCTTGAAGTTTCTCCACAAATTCTTTCGCAGAAAGAACTTATTGATGAACTTTGGTTTTAAGTATGTGGTTCACTGCATACGACAAAGAAGACAGATCACCTTCAAACAAAAAGATAAAATATGTATAAAATGCACTGTCAAAATCTAGGATCTTCAGAATATAATCTGAAATTTCAAGTGGTCAAATAGAGAAAGTGGACAAGTCAAGGACTGAAGATATTTATGAACGTTACACAATATGTCCTTTGCATTCAAATGAAGTAATAGGAAGCAGCATTGAGTTATTTGAAATGAAAAAAGCACAGGGAACTCCAATAAGTGTATGGGAAAAAACCTTGGAAGGTCATTATTTTCCATAGCTGTTTCCTACAGGAGAAGGTGGACGGCATAATGATCCACCTGTACCGATTGCATCTTCGGAATATGGATCTACAAGATTCATCTTCTAAACTTATTACTTGTTCACCCACATTTACAGTTTCGTAATAAATATTGTTCTCTATAAGATATAAGGTAGCCTTTTCAAATGTATTAACACCCACAAAATCTTTCCATATCTTCTGACTTTTTGTTACTACAACATTTACTAGAATGACTACTGCTTAATTTTCATCTTTCACTCCAGCAATAGTTTCAATATTTTTCTTAAAATCAAAAGGTGAGTAAACCAATCTTCCTTCAAACCTCTTTGCAAGTCTGTTGGTGACAGTTTACATGTGTTAGGCTTCCAACGAATTATAGTTTGAAAAGAATTAACACATTGAATTAGAACAGACTCATATGTATTCAATTCTGCCAGTTCCTCCGGAATAGCTACTAATTCTAAGTTATTATGTACTGCTCTAAAAGGCATTTTGTTCTCTTCTAATTTGTTATAACGATATTTAAATATACGTTGATCACTCCCTAACTCAAATTGACCTTCCATCAACAAGTAAATTGTAAATTCTACCCACTTACCATTGTTTTCCTTTTCACTTTTCAAATACAAATCAACATTCCTACTTTGACTTTTATAATCAGTACGTCGACAACAAACACAAACATTGTCTCGTATTTCACACCACATTACAGTAAACTTTCTAATTTCTTCTTCAAACTCATCAGTGCTAATGACTTTCCCATCTCCTGCAACATCTGTAATTGTCAAACTTTCACGTTCTATGAACTGCTCCTCTGAACCAAAATATCGTATTTCAATACCATCACACTTTTTTAAACAACTAATAAAGAAGCATATAAAAGACTTGTACTCAGTTCACTTAAAAATAATGCAGAACTTTTTACCCGGTACAATTTCCTCACAAACGTCCGCATTTCTGAATAACATACTGCTAACATCCTCAACTGATAAAAAATCCTTTTACAAACTTTTCTTCAAAGACAAGCCAGAGAATGCCCATACTTCTCAGTATATTTTACGTGACATAGACAACTTAACGTTCTGTTTAATACTTTCTCTTCAAAATCACAATTAATAACTTCTGTTTTAAATTGAAAGCAATATCCACTATACTTTCAATACGCTGTTTCTCTTTCAATTCAAAAACATTCCTTTTATATTTGAAGCATTCTTTCATTGAATTCTGTATCACTCTAGATTGAAAAAGTCTCTGACGATTTTCATGAAACTCCTTTTGTCTCTGAGTAACAGATACTATTTGTTTATCATCTTTCCTTTTCCTGGTATTTGAATTTGAACTCTGCTTCACCTTACTTGAAAAATTCCTATTTTTCCTCTTGTATGATCCTTTTTTCATCTTGTACTTATAGTAGAACAAAGTTTTTCTGTACTCCTCCCATTTTTTCCAAATACAAACTTTTACGTTTTGCACAAATATATATTTTTCTTCTCTTTTCTGTTTTTTACTTCTTCTTGTCATTTCCAAATTTTAATCCAAACAAAATAATTTTCTTTAAAAAAAATAGATTCAATTATCTTTCACATTTGTTCACTATGTTAAAATTATAACATACAATTACAAAACGTCCACTAACGACTTCCACACCCAGTGCTGCAACGTGATTGAACACGACAGAGCAGCACTAACATGACAAGTAGTGCCATAGAACATACAGCAAGTATTTATTTAATTATTTACAAACACCTTTACAATTTATATGTAACTGCACTACCTTGTACTTTTCACCTCTCCGCCGCACCCCACCACCTCACACTACTCTCTCTGCAACACACCACCGACAACTTTATAGATAGTATTTTGTAATTTTTTTTTATCTATGTACTTAAGATGATATTATCAACTAAAAAGCACACTCAAAAATTACCATTATTAGCCTACAATTTTATCTACAACTTTCCAAACATAACACTGCCCCCCCGGTTTTAAGAGCGGGGGGGTATCTGTGGGTGTCTGTGCAACAGGTAAAACATAAACCATCCCATAGCACGGTTTATTCAACTATACGTTCTTATTTTCGGGCACAGTCCGACACTGATCCTAAATAGGACGTATTATACTCATCCATCCAGCCTGTTAAGGGGTCGAAAAGGTTTGCAAAAAGCATTGACAGGCAGAATATTTTATAAAGAATAACAAAGCTTTGAGTTGCTCTTTGTGGAGCATACTTCACCATCCTTCTCTGGTAGTATTTTAAAGGAAGGTACATATAGCGAAAGAAATGAAAAGGAGCTTTTAAGTGTAAGACATTAATTTAGAAACATAACGTTTTGTCGAGTTCTATATAGGTACACTGTTTAAAAGTGGTCGTGACTGACAGATACTAAATACCTGTTTTTCTTACATTTGAGAAAGTATACCAGAGAGGTAATTTGGGGTGGTGAAAACCTTGATTTCTATATTTTTCATGTGAAGTACAGTATAGGAATATAAAAGTAAGTGAAAAGCTTTTCTGTTCATATTAAAGAGGGGGTGTGAGAACTAAGTGAGGCAGGCAAAGTGTGTGTTTTCGTAGCCCTAAAACAAGAGAATGTGTAAGGTCAAAGCAGGATCGTGCTGGAGTTGCTTGCTTGTGATTGTTTGAAGAGGCGCAACCAGAGAGGAATTTCGGGGGAGCCTAGTTTTTTCAGCAATAGGCAGAGTGGGGATGTAGGGGCTGTAAAAACGGGTGAAAAAGAACAGAGTCTTCTTTACCAAAAAATTATCTTTTGAAACCCTGGTAAGTACTCGGGTGCGGCTGTGTGTGTGTGCTCGGGAAGCTGTTTGAGAGAGTCGGGGGCAATGGGCGATGCGTGCCTGGTGGTGTTGCTAATTACTCCACGATGATGTTGCTCCTGTGTTGCAAAAAGAGAAGGGAAATTCTGAGAGAAAAAGTGTCATTTTAAAGGAATTCCCTTCTCCTACAATGCGAGTCACCTGGCATGATGTCTGCACTTCTAAGTAGTGAGTAATGTGCATACTCTCACAGTCTCACTGCAGTGCAATAAATAAAAAAAAAAGGGATGATGTTTGCAAGGCCCAAAATTAGACCTCCATAAAGACCTGTTTTGAGGCCACCTAAAATAAAGTGCTGTTGCTCAGACACCCAGTATTTTGGTTGATGATATCATCTTAAGTACATAGATTAAAATGTAAAAAAAATACTATCTATGAAATTGTCTGTGGTGGGTTGCAGAGAGAGTGGTGTGAGGTGGTGGGGTGCGGCGGAGAGGTGAAAAGTACGAGGTAGTGCAGTTTCATATAAATTGTAAAGTTGTTTGTAAATAATTAAATAAATACTTGATGTATGTTCTATGGCACTACTTGTCATGTTAGTGCCGCTCTGTCGTGTTCAATCAGGTTGCAGCACTGGGTGTGGAAGTCGTTAGTGGAAGTTTTGTAATTGTATGTTATAATTTAAACATAGTGAACAAATGTGAAAAATAATAATCTATTTTTTTTTCAGAAAATTATTTCGTTTGGATTAAAATTTGGAAATGCCAAGAAGTAAAAAAAAAAAGAAAAGAGAAGAAAAATAGATATTTGTGCAAAAGGCTAAAGTTTGTATTTGGAAAAAATGGGAGTAGTACAGAAAAACTTTGTTCTACTATAAGTACAAGATGAAAAAAGGATCACACAAGAGGAAAAATAGGAATTTTTCAAGTAAGGTGAAGCAGAGTTCAAATTTCAAATACCAGGAAAAGGAAAGAGGATAAAGAAATAGTATCTGTTACTCGGAGACAAGAGGAGTTTCATGAAAATCGTCAGAGACTTTTTCGATCTAGAGTGATTCAGAATTCAATCAAAGAAAGCTTCAAATATAAAAGGAATGTTTTTTAATTGAAAGAGAAACAGCATATTGAAAGTATAGTGGATAGTGCTTTCAATTTAAAACAGAAGTTGTTCATTGTGATTTTGAAGAGAAAGTATTAAACAGAACGTTAAGTTGTTACAAGGACTAGATCTATGTCACGTAAGAAAATATACTGAGAAGTATGGACATTCTCTGGCTTGTCTTTGAAGAAAAGTTTGTAAAAGTATTTTTTATCAGTTGAGGATGTTAGCAGTATGTTATTCAGAAATGCGGAAGTTTGTGAAAAAAGTGTACTATGTAAAAAGTTCTGCATTATTTTTAAGTGAACTGAGTACAAGTCTTTTATATGCTTCTTTATTAGTTGTTCAAAAAATGTTTGATGATATTGAAATGCGATATTTTGGTTCATAGGAGCAGTTTATAGATCGTGAATGTTTGACAATTACAGATGTTTGAGGAGATGGGAAAGTGATTAGCACTGATCAGCTTGAAAAATAAATTGGAAAGTTTAATGAAGTGTGGTGTGAAATACGAGACTATGTTTGTGTTTGTTGTCGACGTACTGATTATAAAAGTCAAAGTAGGAATGTTGATTTGTATTTGAAAAGTAAAAAGGAGAACAATGTTAAGTGGGTAGAATTTACAATTTACTTGTTGGTGGAAGGTCAATTTGAGTTAGGTAGTGATCAACGTATATGTAAATATTGTTATAACAAATTAGAAGAGAACAAAATGCCTTTTAGAGCAGTACATAATAACTTAGAATTAGTAGCTATTCCGGAGGAACTGGCAGAATTGAATACATATGTGTCTGTTCTAATTCAATGTGTTAATTCTTTTCAAACTATAATTCGCATGGAGCCTAAAACATGTAAACTGCCACCAACAGACTTGCAAAGAGGTTTGAAGGAAAAGTGGTGTACTTACCTTTGGATTTTAAGAAAAATATTGAAACTATTGCTGGAGTGAAAGAGGAAAATTAGGCAGTAGTCATTCTAGTAAATGTTGTAGTAACAAAAAGTCGGAAAATATGGAAAGATTTTGTGGGTGTTAATAAAGTTGAAAAGGCTACCTTATATCTTATAGAGGACAATATTTATTACAAAACTGTAAATGTGGGTGAACAGGTAATAAGTTTAGAAGATGAATCTTGTTGATCGATATTCTGAAGCTGCAATCGGTACAGGTGGATCATTATACCGTCCACCTTCTCCTGTAGGAAACAGCTGTGGAAAATAATGACCTTTGAAGATTTTCTCCCATACACTTATTAGAGTTCCCTGTGCTTTTTTCATTTCAAATAACTCAATGCTGCTTCCTATTACTTCTTTTAAATGCAAAGGACATATTGTGTAATGCTCATAAATATCTTCAGTCCTTGAGTTGTCCACTTTCTCTATTTGACCACTTGAAATATCAGATTAGATTCTGAAAATCCTAGATTTCGACACTGCATTTTATACATATTTCACTTTTTTGTTTGAAAGTGATCTGTTTTCTTTTTCGTATGCAGTGAACCACATACTTAAAACTAAAGTTCATCAATAAGTTCTTTCTGTAAAGAATTTGTGGAGAAACTTCAAGAAAGAGATGAAAATTTAGAAGGACACTTCATCAATTTGATTACATGTCAACGTGGAACAAATGAGTATTGGTATTGTCATCATGAAGAACTCAAGTGTATGTTACGGAACGTAGGTACAAGAAAGAACATGGTTTGTCTCACTTAGCTGTGCAGAGTATGCATGGGAAGATTTGCTTGACTTTCTAAGAGAAGCAAATTTCAATATAAAAAATGTTAAAGACTCGTGGTGAACTGTGTTCATTGGATCCTGTATTTGTGTGCAGATATTGTAATGATAGGTTTCAACCTATAACGTCTTTTATCTGTAATAAAAAGAATGCAGCTCTTGGAGAGGTTAGCGATTTCTTTTGGCGAAAGGAGTATCAAGCAAGAGGTGCACCTCACATACATATGCTACTATGGATCAAGGATGAACCTAAATTTGGAAATGATTCTGATGAAACAGTATTGTCTTTCATTGAATAGTATGTGACATGTGAGATACCAAAAGAAGAAGGAGATAGAAGCTTGAGATAGCAAGTTTTACATTTCCAAAGTCACAGTTGTTGAAAGTATTGCAGAAGAAACTTCAATTTGAAAGGAAAATGTTACACCAGATGTCAGTTTGGTTTCTCCTGTCCAATCATTTGTAAAGGAAGAGTACATTTATTTTGTTACTTCTGTAAGGCACACAATAACTCGGAAATCTCAAAAGAATAACTACAAGTTAAAAAGAAGAGAAGTGTCAAAGTATATCAATGATTGCAATCCAGTCATTTTAAAAATGTGGAATGCGAACATGGACATTCAGTATGTTGCAGATAACTCAATTGCTGTTGCATGTTATGTTACATCGTACATAATAAAATCAGAAAAAATAGAGATGAAAGAACTGTGGGAAGAAATTATACAAGAGAACAGCCTTAGTAAAGAATTGTACAGCTTTACTTTGATAAATGCTTTCCCACCGAGAAATTGGATTGTATAGATGTTCAGACTGATTGATTGTGCTCTTCAAGTTTAAATTCAAAGTCAAGAGGAATCATTTGGGTAAGTTTAGGTCTTGCCTGCAAACGAAATGGAGTCCTGAAATGATATGAAAAAATTAAAGAATTAGCAGTAAATGACGCTGACAGTACAGACAATCTTAAAACTAATATGTTGGACAAGTACTAACCGAAAAGGAGTCAACATCTGGAACAGCTATGTCTGTATGAAGTACTTCAACATTACAGCTTGAAATGTTAAAGTGAATGTAAAAGAAGGAAAATATGCAGTAGTTGGATGTTATGGTTGTTTAGTAAAACATGCAAAGAGTAATCTCATAAACGACAAGAAAGTTAGTTGTGAAAGTTTAGATAAGGGAGACTTTTACTATTTAGCACTTCTGCAACTGTTTAAGCCATGGTGTAGTAAAAGTGAATTATTTGGAGACTTTGACTGTTACGAAGATTCTTGTAATACATGTAAAATTAGCGTTGCATGTACAATTTTTGCTATATATTTAAAAATGTTGAATGATGACGTTGAACAGAAAAAGACTATAACAGCTGAGTTTAGTAATGAATATTCTCAAGATAGTGAAACTAGTGGTCTATGTAGTCACGATCTTCTTGGACGAGCAATGCTGGAAAATGAAGCAGCCATTGCTATGCATGAAGTTGAAATTGCAATGTGATACAGCAGGTCCGAACAGTGAAAAGGGATCATGATTCTATGATTGAGGATGTCAGAAGTTAAAGTCTATGATAATTTCAGTGTACCCCCTCTGACCATGTGCAATCAACTCTAGGTCCCATCAGTGGAATGGCGTCTTGATCCCAAAATGGACGATGTTACAACTGCATCTGAGAGTGGAGATGAAGGTACTCCCTTTAACCAGGTGCACCTAACTCTAGGTCCCAACAGTGGAACGGTGTCTTGATTCCACCATGGATGATGTCCGTTATTACCTGCTGCTTGTTTTTCGCAGAACTCACTCTGTTGAGGTGCATCAGACTTTGTGCTTCTTAGCTAACTGCTTTACAGGATTATTGGGGTTGGTTGACTGTAGTCACTGGAGTACACCGCGGTACAGCAGGTCAGAATACTGAAACGGGGTCTGGATTCTATTATTGAGGATGTCAGAAGTTAAAGTTTGTGTTTATTTTTGTGTACCACCTTCGACCAGGTGCAACCAGCTCTAGGTCCTAATAGTGGAACGGTGTCTTGATGCCAGAATGGAAGATGTCCAATATTACTTGTTGCTTGTTTTTCATAGAACTTCCTCCGTTGAGGTGCATCAGACACTGTGCTTCCGTAGTTAACTGTTGCACATGATTATTGTGCTTCGTTGACACCAGTCAGTGAAGTACACCGTGGTACAGCAGGTCTGAACAGTGAAACGGGGTCTTGATTCTTTGATTAAGGATGTGAGAAGCTAACGTGTGTGAAGATTTTTGTGTACCCCCTCTGATCAGGTGCCACGAACTGTAGGTTCCAACAGTGGAACGGTCTTTTGATCCCACAATGGAGGATGTTAGAACTGCATCTCAGAGTGGAGATGAAGGTACTCTGTTCGACCAGGTGCAACCAACTCTAGGTCCCAACAGTGGAATGGTGTCTTGATCCTAGAATGGATGATGTCCGATATAACCTTTTGCTGGGTTTTCACAGAACTGTCTCTGTTGAGGTGCATCACACTTTGTGATTTTGTAGTTAACTGCTGCACATGATTATTGGGCTTGGCTGACTGCTGTCGCTGGAATAGACCGTGGTATAGCAGGTCCGAACAATGAAACGGGGTCTTGATTCTGTGATTGAGGATGTCAGAATTTAAAGTTTGTGATGATTTCTGTGTACTCCCTCTGATGAGGAGCATCAAACTCTAGGTACCAACAGTGGAACGGTGTCTTGATCCCACAATGGATGATGTTAGAACTGCATCTGAGAGGGGAGATGAAGGTACTCCTTTTGACCAGGTGCAACCAACTCTAGGTCCCAACAGTGGAATGGTGTCTTGATCCCACAATGGACGATGTCCGATATAACGTGCAGGTGATTTTTCAGAGGTCCTTCTGTTGAGGTGCATCAGACTTTGTGCTTCCGTAGTTAACTGCTGCACATGATTAATGGCCTTGGTTGACTGTAGTTGGTGGAGTACACCACGGTAAAGCAGGTCCGAACAGTGGAACAGGATTTTGATTCTATGATTGAGGATGTCAGAAGTTACAGTTTGTGATGATTTATGGCACCCCCTCCGATGAGGTGCATCAAACTGTAGGTCCCAACAGTGGAACGGTGTCTTGATCTGACAATGGAGGATGTTAGAACTTCTTCTGAGAGTGGAGATGAAGGTACTCCCTTCGACCAAGTGTAAGCAACTGTAGGTCCCAACAGTGGAATGGTGTCTTGATTCCACAATGGAAGATGTCCGATATTACTTGTTGCTTGGTTTTCATAGAATTCCCTCCGTTGAGGTGCATCAGACTCGGTGTTTCCGTAGCTAACTGTTGCACATTATTATTGTGCTTGGTTGACACTAGTCGTTGGAGTACACTGTGGTATAGCAGGTCTGAACAGTGAAATGGGGTCTAGATTGTATGATTGAGGATGTCAGAAGTTGAAGTTTGATATTATTTCTGTGTACTCCTTCTGATCTGCTGCAAGCAAGTCCATGCTTTCGAATTGAACGGTACCTGGATGTCAGGTGTTAATGAATATTGAGTCAGGCCTACAATGCAGACGGAAGTGTTCACAATTCAGATTGTGTGCTGATTGTTTGATTATAGATTTCAGTAGTCAAGTAACTATAACATCTATTGGAATATACATATTATGTTTTTAGTATACTTCTTTAAAGACATTTTTTTAAAATGACTTTTAGGTTTATTACAATGACCAAATTTAATTTGCAAGTGCAAAGGAACACTGAATAGTCTACACTGTAGACAGCAGAAATTGTATTTATATTGTTTTGTTTTATTTATTGCAGATTTTTCTGCAATTTATGTTGTTGTCTTTTGTTAAGAGGAACTGAGGCAAAGTATTCATGAATGTCTGTGTGAGTACTGTTTACAATTAGCATTGCAGATAGCAGTGTTCACAAATTGGATCAAGTTGGTCTTGTAGATGACACAGTTCTGTAGGAAAAGACATTGCTCCAGTGTGCTCTGTCTACACCTGAACATGTATTATTACAGGCTCCAGACACACTTTTTGTTGCTTCGCGTATGGCAAACTGTGTAGCTGAATTCCACCTTACATAGCTGTGGGCCCTTGCTGAATGCTCTCTATGGCCTACACTGTACACAGCAGTGCTATTGCTGATGATGTTCTGTTGATGGCAATAGATATTACTCCACGTACGGCCTGCCTGTCTACAGCACACATCATTGCTGGTTGTTGACATGCTGAATGATTTTGATGTGGCTTTCTGATTGCACTAAAACTGATGGGCCCTTTATGATAAAATCTTTTTGTGTATTATTTCTCATCTATTAATTGTGTCTCAGTATACCATAAGTTGTGTTTCTTTTACAATAGAATATTTTTCTGTAATATTTCACATCTACTGTCCCTACCTTACTGCAGTACAAACTATTGATTCTTTTATTATTGAATGTCTGTGTGTGATCCAATGATTACTGTTGTAGTAGATGATAGCAGCAACTATTCCTTGAGGAATGATTTACAGTGACTCCACACGCATCCACCACAGACGTTACTGGATATGTGACCCTGGTAATAAAAAGGTGTTGAGCGCATGTGCTCATACCCACTTCCAAAATGTGTCCGTGTGTTCATTATCTATCCATAATCGTGCCCCTGGGCCGTATGATATTATATTGTGCTGTGGGCAGTGTATGTAACTATGTTACCTCTGGTAGTGAGGAAAACTTTGGTTATGTAACTTGTACGTGTATGGCTATCACAGGTAGAAGGCTACTTTACAGACCATGAATATTGATGAAGATGATGGTAGCATGTTGTTTGAAGTATAAGATATGTGTACATTGCAAACAGTTTAGAAGAAAGCTCTCTAAGCAGATGAGGTGTGTCTCATCAAATGCAGTACAGAGATTGACTAAAATGGGTGGCGTTTTCCAACTGTTACAATGGGAAATGTTATGAAGTAATGAAGTGCTTTTTTTATGGTCACATGGCAATCGCGTACCTAGTGCGCAAGGAGACCGCTCCCAACGTGATTTTGAGAACATATAATTGCTAAAATATAAGTTTATTACAGTTAGAAATATATAAATGTTTAAAATATGTTAGATTATTGCTTGCTCTCATATACACTTTAAAGTTATTTATATATAGTTTTGAGACCTAAAAAATGAGGGAATGGCGTATGCGGCGCAACCCTGTACGTTTATGATGAAACACAGGGCGTGGCAGCGTGCACTCATCGCATTTGCAACGCGCAGCAGGCACGACCCCATACGTACATGACGTAACGCACGGCTTGGTAGTGCATACCCGCAGCATACTAAAGTAGCAGCTGGCGTGACCTCATATGTACATGTTGTCACGCATGTCACAAACTTGTAGGATTCGAAATGCGCATCATTTAAATGTGGTGGATAGGATTAGCGTGCTGATTGATTTTGGTAGAGTACCGTTAAGGGACTGTAGTTTTCTCAACAACAAAAAAAAGTTGTTTGATATGCATATTTTTGGGGGAAGATATAAAACATTACATACTTTTTTAAGTTAAAAAAAGTATAATAGAGTTGAAAAATATTAAAAAACAATTAGAACAAATATAGGTTTTATTAATATTAAAATATGAAATTAACATTTAAAAAACCTTTGAAATTCACTGAAAAAACCATAGGTTTTACAGACGTTATTGTTAGGAATTAGCATTTAAAAAACCTTCGAAATTCACTGAAAAAACCATAGGTTTCAGGGACGTTATAGTTAGTTGGACATTTGACTCTCATAAAACCAGAGGAATTTGCCAGTTATAGTTAGCTGAGCTAACTATAACTCGTGTGCCAGCAATCCACTGCTGATGACGTCACTTATTACATCACTCATGACATGGTCAGTGACATGACTGATGACATCACTGATGACATCTCAAATGACATCACTGATGACATCACTGATGACATCATCCACGTGATAATCTGATGCACATACTGATGCCCTAATATAAACTATGATACAAGCACTCTAAAATACAGACTACTATTTTTGAAACCATACACGCAAGAATGCCAGATACTACATAACACCGACTATTTCCTAGGTCTGTACACACATCCAGTGTCTTGCACATACAGTTATTCATCAATTTAGTACTATAATATGTACTGATACACCTATACATAGTCACACTCTACCACCCATCCATAGAGTGTGTCACACACCTAGTGAGTCATGCAAAGAATGAATTGCATACTCATTTACTCATGTATACCGTTATATACACCAACGGAGTTATTTATACACACACCACATAACTTATTTATGCAGATACTAAGACATACTTATTGTCTTATACAATCAGTTATACAAGCAGACACACATTTATACACCCACTCTTAAAATAACTTACTCTGACATATAGTCATTTATATACTCCAACACTCACATATACTGCCTTAAAATATATGTATTTACTCACACATATACCACTGAGACATTCATTCACTCACCACACACCCATACACACTCTAAGTCACCCATACAGCCCATCCCAGAGGCACTTTTGAATCCATACAACCAGTGAATTACCCACTCAGACATCTGTGCACTGAGTCACACCCCCTCCACAGACCCACACAGACACTCAGGCACTCATACAGATACTCACACAAGAAATCAATAACCCATATAGACACCTATGTAGATACTTACCAACCCATGCAGCTGTTTAAACACCAACAGAGAGATTAATACAGACTTTCACACAGTTTAGTCACTAACCCATGCATTCAGTAAGACACGTTCAATCACTCACTTATACAGTCAGTCATGTGCCAACTAAATATTCCCTTCAGGCACTTGTAAATCCACTTATTCTTCAATATACCTTGGCATAGATATATATATTAAATATTTAAAATTTAGAGAAACACACATACACTGGATGATGTCATCAGTGATGTAATTTGAGATGTCATCAGTGATGTCACTGACCATGTCATGAGTGATGTAATATGTGACGTCATCAGCAGTACATTGCGGGCGCGAGTTATAGTGAGCTCAACTAACTATAACTGGTGAATTTTTCTGGTTTTATATGAGTCAAATGTCCAACTAACTATAATGTCCCTGAAACCTATGTTTTTTTCAGTGAATTTCTAAGGTTTTTTTAAATGCTAATTCCTAACTATAACATCTGTAAAACCTTCACACTGAAAAAACCATAGGTTTCTGGCACGTTATAGTTAGAAATTAGCATTTAAAAAACCTTCGAAATTCACTGAAAAAACCATAGGTTTCAGGGATGTTATAGTTAGTTGGACATTTGACTCTCATAAAACCAGAGGAATTTGCCAGTTATAGTTAGCTGAGCTAACTATAACTCATGTGCCAGCAATCCACTGCTGATGACGTCACTTATTACATCACTCATGACATGGTCAGTGACATCACTGATGACATCACTGATGACATCTCAAATGACATCACTGATGACATCACTGATGACATCATCCACGTGATAATCTGATGCACATACTGATGCCCTAATATAAACTATGATACAAGCACTCTAAAATACAGACTACTATTTTTGAAACCATACACACAAGAATGCCAGATACTACATAACACCGACTATTTCCTAGGTCTATACACACATCCAGTGTCTTGCACATACAGCTACTAATCAATTTAGTACTATAATATGTACTGATACACCTATACATAGTCACACTCTACCACTCATCCTTAGAGTGTGTCACACACCTAGTTAGTCATGCAAAGAATGAATTACATACTCATTTACTCATGTATACAGTTATATACACCAACGGAGTTATTTATACACACACCACATAACTTATTTATGCAGACACTAAGACATACTCATTGTCTTATACAATCAGTTATACAAGCAGACACACATTTATACACCCACTCTTAAAATAACTTACTCTGACATATAGTCATTTATATACTCCAACACTCACATATACTGCCTTAAAATATATGTAGTTACTCACACATATACCACTGAGACATTCATTCACTCACCACATACCCATACACACACTAAGTCACCCATACAGCCCTTCCCAGATGCACTTTTGAATCCACACAACCAGTGAATTACCCACTCAGACATCTGTGCACTGAGTCACACCCCCCTCCACAGACCCACACAGACACTCAGGCACTCATACAGATACTCACACAAGAAATCAATAACCCATATAGACACCTATGTAGATACTTACCAACCCATGCAGCTGTTTAAACACCAACAGAGAGACTAATACAGACTTTCACACAGTTTAGTCACTAACCCATGCATTCAGTAAGACACGTTCAATCACTCACTTATACAGTCAGTCATGTGCCTACTAAATAATCCCTTCAGGCACTTGTAAATCCCTCATTCTTCAATATACCTTGGCATAGATATATATATTAAAATTTAGAGAAACACACATACACTGGATGATGTCATCAGTGATGTAATTTGAGATGTCATCAGTGATGTCACTGACCATGTCATGAGTGATGTAATATGTGACGTCATCATCAGTACATTGCGGGCGCGAGTTATAGTTAGCTCAACTAACTATAACTGGTGAATTTCTCTGGTTTTATATGAGTCAAATGTCCAACTAACTATAATGTCCCTGAAACCTATGTTTTTTTCAGTGAATTTCTAAGGTTTTTTTAAATGCTAATTCCTAACTATAACATCTGTAAAACCTTCACACTGAAAAAAACATAGGTTTCTGCCACGTTATAGTTAGAAATTAGCATTTAAAAAACCTTAGAAATTCACTTAAAAAAACCATAGGTTTCAGGGACGTTATAGTTAGTTGGACATTTCTTTCGTACAAAACCAGAGAAATTCTCCCGTTCTAGTTGGTTCAGCTAACTATAACTTGCTCCCCAGTGATTCCATGAGTTTTTCGAAAACTGCACTCCCATACCGTTAGTGTACGAAGCTCCATCACCACGCGAATCCTATCCGCCATATTGCTAAACTCGTAAAGGATGCGAATTCTATATCCGACAGATTCGTGGCACTGCGTCCCACGTAGCATCATATACGTTTGAGTTTGCACCAGCTGTTACATAGGTATCCGACAGGTACGCAGTACCAAGCAACACCTTACGTCATGTATGTATGGGGTCGCGCCTGCTGCGCGTTGCATATGCGACGAGTGCATGCTGCCAGGCCCTGTGTTACGTCATAGACGTATGGTGTCATGCCGGGTATGCCATTCCCTCTGTTTTTTTTAATGTCTCAAAATTATATCTATATAACTTTAAACTGTATATGAAAGCAAGCGATAATCTAAAATATTTTTAACATTTATATATTTCTAACTGTAATAAACTTATATTATGATTAATATATTTTCTAAAAATCTTGTCGGGTGCGGCCTCCTTGCGCCCTCGATCCGCGATTGCCATGTAACCTTAAAAAAAAGCATTTGATTAGTTCATAACATTTCCCATTGTAAGAGTTGGAGGGCCCCACCCATTTTAGTCATTCTCTCTACAGCATTTGATGAGACACACCCCTTCTGCTTAGAGAGCTTTTTTGAAAAGTTTTTTTGCTGTGTACACATATCTTCTACTACACACAACATGCAACCATCATCTTGATCAATATTCATGGTCTGTACATTAGCCTTCCACATGTGATCGCCATGCATCTCAAACGTTACATCAACAATCAAATGTGTGTTACACGATGCCCCTGGTGTGTGTGTGTGTGTGCACATTATTGTGCTGCCTTTCAGCCTGAGTATTACTGGCCCGAAGGGGTATCATCAGCCATGGGCAGAGTGCACATCCTAGATCATATGTGACAAACAGTAAACAGTAATGTGTACATTTGTATTGCTGTATTCTCTGTTATCAGGCTTTACCAGTATAGTAGTGTGTCATATGTGAGACTTTCAGATTCACGTTTGGCATGCATTGCTTGACTATAATGAATGTTATCACTATTTATGACGTAGCCTCACTGCTGATCCTCCCTCCATCTGAGCACATTCACATGTGTGCACTTCGCGATAGCAACACTTACAATAATACCGCACGCCAGTGACATGAGTGTCTGCGCATATCCACAACCTTGACAACGACATGTGATGTTGGCCATTCAACGTTGTAAAACTGCATCTCATCAGTGATAGTTGCCGCCCTCCCGGTACATGCTACATTAATGTAAATTGCGCATTCTGCGACGTCAAAACTGCAACAGAAACACACATAAGTACACTTCCTGGCCAGGCAGGAACTGAACAACGCCCAGGTCCCCGGAACTATTATTCACACCCCTACGCTTGCCTGGCATATGCAAGCCCAGCCCACTTTGCGTACGTATAAATAGGATAACGAAGACACCACATGTCCCAGTTCTTCTACACTGCCTCAGGTGATTTGGCCGCATCCACCTCGCATATCACAATGCGCAATAAAAAAAGGGATCCATAATGGGTGCACCATCGTCGCAATCAACACTGCACCTTAATTGTGAACACTGCTGCCCGTCATGTTTGGACACACAACAATGACAGCAGGTGAGCAGTGGGGCCTGGGTGCACAGGGGCTGCAATTGAGCACGATGCTGCGGGAGGGGTGGGGTGCATCAGCCTGGGTGTGTAGGTACACACAAGCGATATTGCCCTGCTTAATAATGTGTTCTCTGACCTCATTCAGTCACATGTCTGTCTCATTTTAACAACCTGCTGGACCATACTGTAGGCCTGAGACAGCGGGCAGCGCTGCCCTACAAACACGTGTTGAGCGCAGTGCTGTGGGAGGGGTGGGGTGCATCAGCCTGTGAGCAAAGGTGCGAACAACCAATGTTACGCTGCGTACCAATGTGATCTCTGACCTCATTCAGTCACATCTGTCTCATTTTAAGGACCTGCTGTACTGTACCATAGGCCTGAGCCAGCGGGCAGCGCTGCCCTACAGACACTTGGCGTTGGCTTTTGGGGCACTGTAGTGAGCTGAATACTAAGTGTACATGCACACAGGCTTGCACCACTGCATTACACGTGCACAATATGCTTCTACCATGCGCTCTGTTCCTTTGTAGGTGAACGTAGGCATAACATATTATTATTATTTAACCGTGTATATTCTCGTGCACTCCAACTCCTCTTTGAACCACGATTACCTCTAACAGTTCGAAGATCGTACTTCAAGAAGGAAGGATGCACTCAACTGGTGTTCTCTATTAACGTTGAAAGAAACCTTCATTTACCTCAAGACGTTTCCACCATTATATTTTTTCTCCCTTTTCAGACACTGAGTTAGTTGCACGAAAAAGCATGCAGCAGATGCTCAACCGGTGATGATGCTCTGGCCTTTCTGACGCCTTCCATCATGGTATCAAGACACCGTCCCAGACCGGAGACCTGCTGTGCCACCCTTAGAGGCACTCTGGAGCTGAAGCTCGCACCGGCACGTTGTTGGACACACCGGTTGTTGCAGGTGAGCAGTCAAGCCTCGGCGCACAGGAGCTGCAATTGAGCACAGTGCGGAGAAAGGGGCTGGGGTGCAGCAGCCAGGGTGCACAGGTACAGGCAAGCGATATTGCTATAGATAATAATGTAATCTCTGGCCTCATTCATGTCTCTGTTTGATTTTAAGGACTTGCTGGACCGCAGTCTTTCTCGCGGACCCCAGCGTCCCAGACACATGGGTAACGGGAGGTGAACAGTGAGGGCTGAGTGCAGTAGGCCGGCGCTCTGTATCCTCCTCCCTCTGTTCTTTTCACTCTCCCTCCCCTCTCGCTCTCTGTCCCATTCTCACTTTTTCTCCGTTCATTCTCACTACCTTTCTTTTTCTCCTAGACATAGCACACATACTTATGTTTCTTTTTTGTCTTGCAGGTTTTGTACGCTGCTTCCGGAGGAGTCCCACCCACTTCTTTAATGTTTTACTGTTGTTCGAATAAAGGTAAATTTCCACTTATTTGTGTTGTGGTAATAAAAGTTATTTTTTTTACCAATAAATAACTGAGTGTATGGGTCTTCTTTTTCTGACAACACTTGTCTGTAGTTTATTGTGAAAATCGGCAGTTTATAGTAGGTTATTAGGGAAATTTTGTTTAATTTTCCAGTGCACCTACTAAATATAAACCAACAGACTATTACATAAATGAAGCCTGGGTAATTGTACAACGGCAAGAGTTCTATGAGTGTATCACTTTATAACACCATGAGTGCTGCCCGTGTGATTTCAGAACCAATAAGGCACTGCCTAGGGCCACCGAAGCTTCAAGGACTGGCGAGGCCCACCCTGTATCTTTAAATGAAGCCCCAGAGGTTGACGATCCCTGGTCTTGAGTTGGCCTCGAAGCCCCCTGAACAATTCGTAAACAATACCTATGGAGGTGTCGATCCCCTAGTCTGAGAAACATCTCTGTGCCCTCCGTGCCTAATTTACATGTTAGATTAAGATCCCCAGTGCTGTAGAGATCCCGCAATATAATAATAGAATTGGCCCCAGAACATTACCCACCAGTGGGCTCATTTAAATGAACGGGTGAGACCCCGCTTCATTTTTTTTCTCCATTTTTACCATCCGGTTCCGCTTTATTGAAACAATACAAGGTTTTCCTCCTTTCGCTTCAATGAGGCAAACAAGAATTTTCTATCACAGGGTGCAAGCAATGCTCCCTCCCTGTAATAGCAAACATAAATGTCCTGTGCTTTCACACCCCGGGACATTGTATGACCTGCGGCTGGGAGATGGCGCTCCATGGGACCATGATGCTTTGTTTAATGCATAACTACAGAATTAGTATAAACGCATACTAACACTACGTGCACATGTGTGGTACAGCAACCAGAGTGTAGTGAAGAGGCAGAGGAAGCACTAAATCAAAAAATATAAATCCTACCAGAGGTAGGATCACATAGCTCGATCAGCCGATGACCCTGGGATGAGTAGAAACAGATTCACCAAGAAAACGGGTCTTCAGCACACGATCCTGGGATGAGTAGAAACAGATTCACCAAGTAAACGGGTCTTCGGCATAACGCAAGCAAGCACAAAATCTTGGAGAGTACTGCCTTCTTTTCACCTTCTCCCGCTCGTCGCCAAATTTATGTAGTGAACAGGAAGACAGCAGTGGATCCGATAAGTAGATTTATTGCAGGAAAAGAAGACAGCTTAAACAGCCACCAACAGGACCAGACACCAAGGCATCCGTCTTCTCCAGCATCGTGTACAAACTCCTCAAGATTCCCCTCATGACAGCCCTACATTCTAACATTACATACTTACATTATAGTATCATTACATACTAACATTGTACTATGACTTACATTGAAATAGTACAGAGAGCTCGTCACTTTACAGAAATGAGCTCACGGTTTAATCTCCGAGTTTTCAGACCGGTAGGGGTGAGTAGTTCGCTTCCCAATCCCTGTATAGTATAAACGCATACTAACACTACTTACAGTTATACTACAGCGGCCAGTATGCTACAGCGCCCACAGCCCATCACTTTACAACAATCAGCTCGGTGTGATCCCCGAGTCTTCACACCGGTAGGCGTAGTACTTCGCTTCCCACTTCCGGTATAGTATAAATGCACGGTAGAGCACAGTAGTTCGCTGTATGGTATAAACGCCCACTAACACTTCTTCCACAGGTATCCTACAAACACCAGAGCACATCACTTTACAGCAATGACCTCCCGGTTTAGGCTCTAGGTTTCATACCCGACTGTAGCAGCATCTCATCTCAGCACCATGTCACTCTGAGCAACACCACACTTTCAGACCGGTAGGTGTGACTACTTCGCTTCGCACTCCCCCACAGAGGTTACAGTGCTCCTATCCTCCTGTATCCTACTCTTTTCACCCTTTTTCTCCCTTACTCGCTTCAATGGAATCACAAAATGTCGGCCAACACTTCATAGTTGCAACCGCTTGCAGCGATCACAACCAATAAGCAGCAAGCTCGTGCTCGTAACGCCTCAGCCAATCAGATGGCAGAATTCCCATATATCGATATATGTAAATTTCGATTTTTCTCCAAAACTTCTGAACGGATTTACACCAAATAAACAAAAGCGTGCATTTTAGACCAAGACCCTTCTCCCTGCCAAATTTGGGGCAATTCCGTTCACCTGTAGCCTTGTCTAAAGCTTCCTATGGAAATTAACATGGAGACAGCATGTTTTGGGACCCCCCTGTTTTCTTGCCCCCCCTTGACAAATCCCCCCCAAACTTGGCACATAGGAGCTGATATGAACAAAGAATTAGTCTGGAAAATTTCATGAAGATTCATCAAACGATGCCAAAGTTATAAGCAAAACCAAATATTCTCTTCCTATGGAGACTTGGTCCTAACTATAACTACCTTCTGGCGACCGAGTAGGTAATAGATATATATATATATATATATATACATACATATATATGTTTGGAAGGGAGTTGGGAGAGATGACCTCTCTTTCTGACCGTTCTGGGTGACGAGCATTTTCCAGAGGCTGCTAAATCAACAAGCACTATGCAAGTAAGCAAAGCCACAGGCCGAATGGATCAAACCCTTTATAATTCGTGCAGTTAATTGGACTAACTTGAAAATAAAGCACTAAGCAGAGTATAAAGATTTATTGAAAATCCCGATATAACAACTAACTGGACATTATCTTGCATTATGGGAAATGAAGTTTTACTTATGGTCATGTGACTTTTAATTTAAATTGGCACGCACGACGCACTTTGTTGTTACGGTGTTTCCTCCCGTGAACAAGGCTCACGCCGAAACATGTAGGAGATATCGAAACTTGTGCTGTCACCTGTGGATTAAACGCTTCATCCTGGAAATGGGCCTCTGAGTGTTGTCTGCTGCTGGCATTTGATGGGCTGCTCCATGCCCATTGTTTAAACAGAGGCCGCCCTGAAGAGTTGGGGGCTCTGTGTACTTGGAGAACTGTTTTGGATATATATATATGTATATGTATATATATATATCAATATATCTATCTATATATATATATATATATATATATATACATATATATATATATATATATATATATATATATATATATATATATATATATATTACCTACTGGCGGTCGCCAGTAGGTAGTTATAGTTAGGACCCTGTTTCCATAGGAAATCCGCAACATTCTATTTTGAATAACTTTGGCGCCGGTCGACGAATCCTCGCAAATTTCTCAAAATAGGTGGGGCGCTACGCTCCGCTCCTACCCTGAAAGTCTCGGGGGGATTCGTCAAGCGGGGGCTGAGATAAAAGGGGGGTCCCAAAACGCGTTTTTCCCATGCATTTTTCCATTGGACCTTTAGACAGGGCTACAGCCCGAACGGCTGAACAGAATTACTAGAAATTTGGCAGAGAGGTAGTCCTCAGGTCAAGGAAGTGCCTTTTGTAGGTTTGGTGTAAATCTGTTCAGTAGATTCTGAGAAAATAGCCTTTAAATCAATATATATATCTGAGCCAGCTTACCGTACGCGTACGGTGGCGTGCGCGAGCGCGATTCTGATTGGCTGTTAGATCTTAGTAAACATTCGAATCGGCCGAAACCAGGAAGCGGCGGCCGCCATTTTGTGTATTTCACTCCGGTAAAAAAGAGTGATATCTTGAAAAGGGGGCAAGGGAGAGAGTTACAGACCCCCTAACATTTGTAAGGGGGTCAAAGAAGGACAGAAAAGTACAAAGAAAACATTTATTGATTTTAAAAAAAATCACGGGGTACGCGTACGGTAAGCTTACGGTAAGCGTACGGTAAAAAAAAAATACAAAAAAGAAATGAAATTCAGATTTAAGTGTTTAGATATTAGGGGGCTCTAAACAGAGCCGTTGTGTTTATTAAGTGATTTTTTTGTGGTACCTACAAGTAAGTACCGATGCAGAGTCTAAGGTTCAAGAGGGAGACTCTGTTCCCTTCATCATTGAAGTGCACACCATCTCCTCTATAAATGTCTTGCATGTCGTAACGCAAGTTGTTGTGGTAAATGGAACCCATACCATAGTCACGGAGGAAAGCAGAAACAGATTTGTTGACGTGCTTTCTTGCTTTGTCAATCTGCGGACAGAAATGATTGGACCAGTTCCATTTTTGCCTTTGGCATATGTTAGAAAACACAAAGGCAGTTTTAGGGAAAAGTGAAAACAGTTGTGCAAAGGTGTCCTTCATAAGCATTTCCAGACCTACCCCAGTCAAAGTGCCTAGGTCATTGCCACCACAGTGCACTATTATGAGGTCAGGGTGTTGGATTTGCATGAAGGATTTCACCAATGGCATCAATTGGTGCCACTTTAACCCTCTCTGACCAAACCATTTAATGTCTACATTTGGCAAAGCAAGGTCTCTCACCAAACTTTTCACTCCAGAAGACGTAGCTGTGCCCTACAATCCACACTGTGAACATCTTCAAAGGAGAACTGGATGCACTCAGGAGGTGTCTTTCAGTAGAATGGCAATATGAAAAGAAAGACAGTTTGGAAATGGAGGCATACATATTTTTTTCAAAACAAAAAGAACTGATTGGCTGTTTCATACCATTCTAGAATAAAAACTAGGCTGTATGTGTAAATTAATAGAAGCATGTTTTGTATTGGTACAGAAAAATGTGTTACCAAAGAACAGTACTATGGATTTGCTGTTAGGTTTGAAAAGTCAAGCACTCTTGCTCTGTGGAATTGAAACATTGTGTGGCGAACTTCTGACCTGACTCCACACAGCAGTGTTCCATGAGCTGTTGCTATGGTAGCAGGCAGAAGTCAAGTTGGGGGAAGGGTACTAGGCAGAAGTCAAGTTGGGGGCAGGGTACTTTTGGAAAAGGGTTGGTTTTCAACCAATAGAAATGTGTGATTACATTTGAAAAAAAGGGGGAAGCACTGAGATTTGAAACTTACATGTATATGTGTGGAAAAATAGAGGGAAACATTGCCATTATCTGGTTCTGCTGAGAGGAGAGAGGTGTAGAGAACAGAGATCCTGGCTCTGATAATCTGCTGTTTGAGTGCCACATTTCTTTCACAACTAACTAATTTTAAAGGTGAGGTTAGAGTTTGAGAGGGGATGTATATGGTAAATTAAGAAATTAATAATAGAAATGTAATTTTTTTGTTGAAGTTGCGTTTATTATTTTCTGTTTTGGGAGAAATTTAAATGTGAGGAACATGTAAAATAATATGGACTATGTTTTCACGATAAATTAAGGTGTATTGGTATAAAAAATGAATAGTTTAAGGGTTTGAGGTTGGACTCAGTAATGCAAATACATTCAGCATCACTAAGGCTGGTTGCCCTTGGTGGAATGTAGGCAGTCACCCAGGTTACACTTGTTGGGAAATATAGGCAGAGATTTATTGTGTACAACTCTGGTAATTTTATATTTGCATTAGTAGGAAAAAGGGGGAGCGATTTTTTGGTGCAGAAGCAGACTCTTAGCACACACCCAGCTCCTTTCCATGTATAATCATGCACAGTATTTACAAGCGAGTGGGGTTTGAGGTTTCAGTCTGTAATGCAAATACATTCAGCATCACTAAGGCTGGTTGCCCTTGCTGGAGTGTAGGCAGTCACCCAGGATACACATGGTGGTGGTCTGAAAAAGCAGTTTGGACATGTGCATTTAAAAAAATCTGAAAAGTGGATTCATAATGTGTCAGTCTGTAAAAGTGTTTATCACTTGCCAAAAAAAAGAGCAGTAAGTGTGCATTCAAATTGGCAAAGAAATTTCGTTTTGTGACTAATGTGAAAACATGACTCTGTGTGCAAATAGGAATTACAGGCAGAGATTTATTGCGTTTTGGTCTGGTGATTTCACAGTTGCATTAGTAGGAAAAAGGGGGAGCGATTTTTTGGTGCAGAAGCAGACTCTTAGCACACACCCAGCTCCTTTCCATGTATAATCATGCACAGTATTTACAAGCGAGTGGGGTTTGAGGTTTCAGTCTGTAATGCAAAGACATTCAGCATCAGTAAGGCTGGTTGCCCTTGCTGGAGTGTAGGCAGTCACCCAGGATACACATGGTGGTGGTCTGAAAAAGCAGTCTGGACATGGGCATTTATAAAAATCTGAAAAGTGGATTCATAATGTGTCAGTCTGTAAAAGTGATTATCACTTGCCAAAAAAAAAGAGCAGTAAGTGTGCATTCAAATTGGCAAAGAAATTTCGTTTTGTGACTAATGTGAAAACATGACTCTGTGTGCAAATAGGAATTACAGGCAGAGATTTATTGCGTTTTGCTCTGGTGATTTCACAGTTGCATTAGTAGGAAAAAGGGGGAGCGATGTTTTGGTGCAGAAGCAGACTCTTTGCACACACCCAGCTCCTTTCCATGTATAATCATGCACAGTATTTACAAGCGAGTGGGGTTTGAGGTTTCAGTCTGTAATGCAAAGACATTCAGCATCACTAAGGCTGGTTGCCCTTGCTGGAGTGTAGGCAGTCATCCAGGATACACATGGTGGTGGTCTGAAAAAGCAGTCTGGACATGTGCATTTAAAAAAATCTGAAAAGTGGATTCATAATGTGTCAGTCTGTAAAAGTGATTATCACTTGCCAAAAAAAAGAGCAGTAAGTGTGCATTCAAATTAGCAAAGAAATTTCGTTTTGTGACTAATGTGAAAACATGACTCTGTGTGCAAATAGGAATTACAGGCAGAGATTTATTGCGTTTTGCTCTGGTGATTTCACAGTTGCATTAGTAGGAAAAAGGGGGAGCGATTTTTTGGTGCAGAAGCAGACTCTTTGCACACACCCAGCTCCTTTCCATGTATAATCATGCACAGTATTTACAAGCGAGTGGGGTTTGAGGTTTTAGTCTGTAATGCAAAGACATTCAGCATCACTAAGGCTGGTTGCCCTTGCTGGAGTGTAGGCAGTCACCCAGGATACACATGGTGGTGGTCTGAAAAAGCAGTCTGGACATGTGCATTTAAAAAAATCTGAAAAGTGGATTCATAATGTGTCAGTCTGTAAAAGTGATTATCACTTGCCAAAAAAAAAGAGCAGTAAGTGTGCATTCAAATTGGCAAAGAAATTTCGTTTTGTGACTAATGTGAAAACATGACTCTGTGTGCAAATAGGAATTACAGGCAGAGATTTATTGCGTTTTGCTCTGGTGATTTCACAGTTGCATTAGTAGGAAAAAGGGGGAGCGATTTTTTGGTGCAGAAGCAGACTCTTAGCACACACCCAGCTCCTTTCCATGTATAATCATGCACAGTATTTACAAGCGAGTGGGGTTTGAGGTTTCAGTCTGTAATGCAAAGACATTCAGCATCACTAAGGCTGGTTGCCCTTGCTGGAGTGTAGGCAGTCACCCAGGATACACATGGTGGTGGTCTGAAGAAGCAGTTTGGACATGTGCATTTAAAAAAATCTGAAAAGTGGATTCATAATGTGTCAGTCTGTAAAAGTGATTATCACTTGCCAAAAAAAAAGAGCAGTAAGTGTGCATTCAAATTGGCAAAGAAATTTCGTTTTGTGACTAATGTGAAAACATGACTCTGTGTGCAAATAGGAATTACAGGCAGAGATTTATTGCGTTTTGCTCTGGTGATTTCACAGTTGCATTAGTAGGAAAAAGGGGGAGCGATTTTTTGGTGCAGAAGCAGACTCTTAGCACACACCCAGTTCCTTTCCATGTATAATCATGCACAGTATTCACAAGCGAGTGGGGTTTGAGGTTTCAGTCTGTAATGCAAAGACATTCAGCATCAGTAAGGCTGGTTGCCCTTGCTGGAGTGTAGGCAGTCACCCAGGATACACATGGTGGTGGTCTGAAAAAGCAGTTTGGACATGTGCATTTAAAAAAATCTGAAAAGTGGATTCATAATGTGTCAGTCTGTAAAAGTGATTATCACTTGCCAAAAAAAAAGAGCAGTAAGTGTGCATTCAAATTGGCAAAGAAATTTCGTTTTGTGACTAATGTGAAAACATGACTCTGTGTGCAAATAGGAATTACAGGCAGAGATTTATTGCGTTTTGCTCTGGTGATTTCACAGTTGCATTAGTAGGAAAAAGGGGGAGCGATTTTTTGGTGCAGAAGCAGACTCTTAGCACACACCCAGCTCCTTTCCATGTATAATCATGCACAGTATTTACAAGCGAGTGGGGTTTGAGGTTTCAGTCTGTAATGCAAAGACATTCAGCATCACTAAGGCTGGTTGCCCTTGCTGGAGTGTAGGCAGTCACCCAGGATACACATGGTGGTGGTCTGAAAAAGCAGTCTGGACATGGGCATTTAAAAAAATCTGAAAAGTGGATTCATAATGTGTCAGTCTGTAAAAGTGATTATCACTTGCCAAAAAAAAAGAGCAGTAAGTGTGCATTCAAATTGGCAAAGAAATTTCGTTTTGTGACTATTGTGAAAAGAAATGTAGTAATATATTTAAATAAAATAAAGGAATTTTTTTTTAGTTTTTTTCAGGTATTGCTGAAGAGCAGTGAACAAAATTTAAGATGCCTACAAAATCCAGAGTTCAAAAAACTCACAAAAAAACCCTATATTTGAAGACAACTGGAGGACCAAAGTTAGTAGAAGATGCTCATGTTGGGAAAAAGAAAAAATCTTCTGGTAAGCAGAAAAAACTATTTCTAAAAAATATATTCAAAAGAATGAAAAATGTACAAAATGTCTGTACTGGAAAGAATGTTTTGAAAAGAAAAGGACAGGAAAAAATTGAGAATTTAGTTAATGCAAATATACCTTCTGCAACTGAAAAGATTTACATAAATAGAAAAACAGCGTTTAAAGAGATACATAGAAAAATGTTTCAGAGAAGAGTTATGTCCAATTTGATAAAGGATGTGAAGAAATATAAGCAAAAGAGTAAGTTTTATAAAAGAAAAAAAGAAATAGAAATTGAAGCCATTGCAGCAAAGGCATTAGAATTAAAATGGAAACTATTCATTTTAATTTTGAATAGGATGCGTATATTAGACAAAATGGTTAATGTACTGAAATCACATAGCAAAAGGAAAAGAGTAGTGAACAGAACAAACTTTTGTAAAGTGTTTTTAGGAAAGTGGATGCATAGTTCAAGTAGTGAACCTTTTTTTAATGAAGAGAGCTATTTTCAAAGTAATAGTTTGCTGCATGCAGTTGACACCAGAGGTCGTGCTTACGAAGTAAAAAATGGTTGCATAATGGAGAAGGAGATAATGGTTCCAAGAGATGAGGTACAAGTGATGGCAGATGAGGCTATGGGGAGACGTCCTAAAGCCCCAGTGTACACTTGGAATTGTAGTAGTATTTGCACTGTGCGTCAGGTATCTATTGACAAATTTCGTGAGTTTCTAAGAGAATATAGTAAAAAAAGTATAAAACAGAAGATTAAGGTGCTTCAAAGTCTAGATCCATGCAGAGTGAGAGAGAATACTGGTTTGCAGGGTCATTCTCTGGCTTGTTTATCTAGAAAAGTGTGTAATAGTGTTTTCCATCATTTTAGGATGCTGGCTGTTCATCATACTGAAATGAGAAAGTTTGTGAGACGGTTGTATTTTGCTAAAAGTCCAGCAATAAAGTTAGATGAATTGAATAGGGCTCTGTTCCGTGGAACGGTATCAGATGTAGAGAAGGTTGTTGATGAAATTCAGTTTTGTTACTTTGGTCCTGAACAAAACAGTGCAGAGAAGGACACAGTAAATGAGGAAGAAGTGGAAGAGAATGTAGAACCCTCTGTAAGTAAGACATTTAATGATCACATAACAAAATTTGCAATAATCTCTAATGAAAGACCAAATATTACTTGTATTTGTTGCCGCAGAACTCATTATAGAAAACAAACCAGGTATGTTGATCTCTACAGAAAGAGTGAAAATGAAGATAATTATAAGTGGAAGGATTTTGCCACATATATATTTCTTGAAAATTGTTTTGAATTGGGTGAAGTACAGCGTATTTGTAAATACTGTTACAACAAGTTAGAGGAAAATAGAATGCCGACCAGAGCTGTACATAATAATTTAGAATTGGATGCTATTCCTGCTGAACTTTCTGAATTAAATACATATGAGTCTATACTCATTCAATGTGTTCATCCGTTCCAGACCATAGTCCGTATGGAGCCCAAAACTGGTAAATTACCTCCTTCTGATTTACTGAGAGGTTTAAAAGGTAGAGTGGTGTATTTGCCCTTGGATTTGAAAAAAAATATGGAAACTATTGATGCGGATACTTTGGAAACTGAACCATTAATTATTCTGGTTAATGGTGTACCTACAAAGAATAAGAAGATTTGGCAGGAGCTGGTAGATGTACGGAAAGTACAAAGAGCAAATTTGTATTTGAAAAGGAATAACAAATGGTATGAATCAATTTATATAGAAGAAGATTTACAAGAAGACACAGAAACACCAACTGGACAAATTGAAAAAGTGGACAAGTCAAAGGAAGAAGAAATTTATGAACATTTTAGCATACATCCTCTTCATTCCAAAGAAGTTATGGGAGACAATATTGATCTGTTTCAGATGAAGAAAGCAAAAGGAACTCCCGTGAGTGTATGGGAGGAGAGCTTGGAAGCTCAATGTTTTCCCCAGCTGTTTCCTACAGGAAAAGGAGAACGATACGATGAACGTCCAGAACAGATTCCAGCTTCTGAGTATCGAACTACAAGACTATATGCAGAATATCCCAGATTTCGACAAAGTATTCCTTATTTGTTCCATCTTTTATTTGAAAGCGACTTGTCTGCATTATCATATGCAGTAAATCACATTTTAAAAAGTGGAGTACATTTACAAAATGTGTCTGCTAAGGATTTTATGGAGAAAGTGCAGCACCGAGATGATCATTTGGAAACACAACTGATCAATCTGATGGCTTGTCAGCGTGGGACAAATGAATATTGGTACCGATGCCATGGTGAATTAAAATGCATGTTACGGAATTTAGGAACACCAACATGGTTCCTTACCCTAAGCTGTGCTGAGTACGCTTGGGATGATTTACTGGATTTTCTACGAGAGGCAAATTCAAACATTAAAAACATCGAATACAAGACAGCAGGAGAACTGTGCTCATTGGATCCGGTTAATGTTTGCAGATATTTCAATCATAGATTTGAGGCTATGATGTCCTTCATCTGCAATAAAAAAAATCCACCTCTTGGAGAAGTAGTAGATTTCTTTTGGAGAAAAGAGTACCAGGCAAGAGGTGCTCCTCATATTCATATGCTGTTGTGGATCAAGGATGCCCCAAAGTTTGGAACAGATACTGATGAAGCAGTGTTATCTTACATTGAAGAATATGCAACATGTGCTATACCAAAAAGCACAGAAGAGAAAAAGTTAAAGGAGCAAGTTTTACGTTTCCAAAGTCATCGGTGTGGAAAATACTGTCAACGGAAATACAAGAGCAAAGATAAATACTACACTAAATGTCGATTTGGATTTCCTAGACCTGTTCTTTCAAATGGAAGAGTAAACAGTTTTATGTCAGCTGTGAGACATACTATCACAAGAAAATCACCTAAGAATACCTACAACCTTAAAAGAAAAGAAGAATCAAAAAATATAAATGACTACAACCCAGTCATTTTATCCATGTGGAACGCTAACATGGATATACAGTATGTAGCTGACAATTCCATTGCTGTTGCTCGATATGTAACGTCTTACATTACGAAATCAGAAAAAACAGAATTGAAGGAAATGTGGGAAGAGATTTCTCACGAGAAGACTGTCAGTAAGAAGCTGTACAGTTTCAGTTTGAAGATGTTATCGCATCGAGAAATTGGATCCTACGAATGTTCAGATAGGTTATCTTCTGCAAGTCTCTACTCGAAGTCAAGAAGAATAATTTGGGCAAGTTTAGGCCTTGCAGCAATGAGAAATCGGGTACTGAAATCTGTTGGAGAAATTGAATATTTGGCCGAGAATGACCCAGAAAGTACAGATATTTTGAAATCAAACATGTTGGACACATATTATCCCAAGAGAAGTCAACATCTGGAGAACATGTGTCTCTATGAAGTGCTGCAGAACTACATTTATTCACGGAAAGCCGCAGAAGACATCAACAATGGAAAATATAAAGTCATTGATGAGGAAGGATGTTTGGTGAAGCAAACAAAAGGAAGTTTGATAAATCACAGGAAGCTGAGTTGGGACACTACTGACAAGAAGGAATTTTACTACTTGGCTCTTTTACAGTTGTTTAAACCATGGCGTACAGAGGATGAACTACTGGGAGAATTTCAAAGCTATGAAGATTCTTTTAATGCTTGCAAAGACAGCATACAATGCAGTACATTCTCAAGTTATCTGCAAATGTTAAATGAAGAAATTGAACAGGAAACTACAATTGCAGCAGAAATAGCTAGAGACAGTTCTCAGGACAGCCAAAGTTCAGAAACACTCAGTCAAGATCCCCTAGGACAACCAATCGTTGAAAATGAAGCATCAATAGCCATGAATGAAGTGGAAACGGCTATGAATCAAGCTCAAGAAGAATTTATAGACTTACAAAATTTGGAAAGACAACTGAACGAAGAGCAGCAACAAATTTATGAAGAGATCAGAAACAAAATTGATCACGGATTTCTACATGAAAAAAAAGAGTGCTCATGCACATCATTTCATCCAATCAGGATGTATGTAAGCGGACAAGCTGGAACTGGAAAAAGTTTCCTAATTAAAGTCATCAGAAGCTACCTACAGCAAAAAACGGATTCTACTTTGTCTTGTGTGGTTACTGCTCCAACTGGGTTAGCAGCATATAACATAAAAGGAATCACTTTACATCGTTTGCTAATGTTACCAGTGGAGCATGAGAACAAAATACAATACAACAAGCTAACTGGAGAAGCATCCTTGGAAGTTTCAAGAGTCTTGAAGAAGATGCAAGTTCTCATTATTGATGAGGTGAGCATGGTTTCAAACTTAATGCTTGCCTTTGTGCATTTAAGAATGCAGCAAATTCTGAAGACAGACTATGACATGTTATTTTGTGGAAAACACGTCATAGTTTTTGGAGATCTTTTGCAACTTACTCCAGTTAAAGGACAACCAGTGTTTAATACTGTGACACATGAAGACACAAAGAAGTCATTGGGAAGCATCGGAAATACAAATATTTGGTCCTTCTTTGAGTACAAGGAACTTACTACTAATATGAGGCAAGCAAGCGATGAAGAATATGGAAGTATTCTGAAAGATATCAGAATTGGACTACTCACTGAAGCTGGCAAAAAAAGCATTACAGAGTCGGCTGCTACATAATTTATTTCCAAAGGAAGAAATAGTTGCAGAGAAGATATACAAGAACATTGCAGAAAACAAAAGTGTCATCTGCTTAATGCCAACTCTACGTGAATGCTCAATATTCAATGAGGAGCTTTTGAAATTGGAAAAGGAAGAGATCAGGAAATTAGAAGCAGTGGACAAAATTGAGGATGGAAGAATTACTGTCACAGTAACAGGCACACTGAAAAATAAATTGGATTCACTAGAGAAGAACATTTCCAAAACAGCTGGATTAGAAAAAAATCTATATGTTTGCATGAACTGTAGAGTATTTTTAAGGAGAAATTTGGATGTTGAAAAAGGTTTAGTTAATGGAGCTATGGGAAGAGTTGTGGGTTTTATTAATTATCAGAAAAAAGATGGAATTGAATGTTTAAAAATAAAATTTGATCAGATAGAAGAAGTTAAAGACATTTGTCGTTGTTCAGTTCGTTTCATGCTTGTGAAAGACTTATATGTACGTAGGAAGCAGTTTCCGTTTTCGCTAGCATATGCTGTAACTATTCACAAGTCTCAAGGATTGACTGTAGATTGTGCATTTGTGAACATTGGTTCAACTGTGTTCAAAGAAGGTATGGCATATGTTGCTTTGTCACGAGTGAAAACATTATCAGGTTTATTCATGATAGACTTTGATGACTCAAAAGTTAGTGCTGATACAAATTGTGTAAAGGAGTATAATAGATTAAGAAGAAGCTATGCTCCTCATTTAGGTCAGTATCCTGTGTTGGAGAAACGTGTAGTTTCTCGTAAAAGGAGAAATGAGAATATCTGTGATGAAGATGTACAGAGGAGGAAAAAAAAGAGGAGTGATGTAATTGCAAGCAAAAAGAGTAAGGAAAAAGAAGAACAGGTTGTAGGATGTCATTTTGAAAATAGCTCTGGTGTCAACTGCTACGCAAATGTAGTGCTGAATGTTGCATTTTATCTGGAAAGTTTGCAAGAGCAGATAATAGTAAATCAGGGAAAAAGATTCTGTTCAGAGCTGAGTCTCCTTTTTCAAAAGCTGAGTAATGATAAAACTCAAATAGAAAGTGCTACTGAAATTAGAAAACTTTTAGATGTATGTTCAGGACGAACACAGTTTTCTCAAAATGAACAGCAAGATGCACACGAATTTTTGAAGTTGCAATTGATAATTTATTTGGTCTCTCTTATAAATGGGAACATAGTTGTGAAAACTGTTATAATATATGTGGCTCTAATGTTGATAATGAAAGGTTTATTTTTTTGACATTGCCAGAGACTAAAACAGTCACTTTTGCTAAATTAGTTAAAGATGCTAATCATAGCATGCAATGCGGTGAGTGTCAATCTGACATGTTTTCAACATTAATTTTAAAGGAATACGGACAGTATGTAATTTTAATGATGCAACGATGTAGAGCTGATGGTTCAAAATTGGATACTTTAATAAAGAAGTTTACAGGACAGCAATTATCAATTTCAGGAAAAACTTTTGTAACTGTTGCAATAATTTTCCATGAAGCACCTACTGTTACTTCTGGACATTACACAGTTTATCTTAAATGTGAAAAAGGCTGGACACTGTGTAATGATTCCCAATTGGTTTTTAAGCAACGTTTGCCTTTTGATTTAGCAAATTCCTATCTAATCTTCCTGAAACCTAAATTTTAGAGAGACTTGGCAAGATCTGGACAAAACAATTTTACCATTTGATTGGATTACCATTGGAATTTTCAAAAATAAAGATTTTTTAAATTATCATTTGGCCTAATGGAAAGATAACCAATTGTAATGTGGACTTTTTCAATTTTTGATGAAACTTTGGAAAACCAAAAATTTAGAGAAAATCGGTAACATCTGCACAATTTAAATTTTGGAATGTTATTGGAGTGCCATTGGAAATTTTTTCAAAAAAGATTTTTTAAATTACTATTTGGCCATGTGGAAAGGTAACCAATTCTATTGTGGACTTAATAAATTATTAATAAATATTTAGGGAACCAATATGTTACAGAGAATCGGTGAGATCTGTACAAATAAAACCTTAGAATTTTATTGGATTACCATTGGAAATTTAATCAAAAAAGAATTTTAAAATTACTATTTGGCCTAAAGGAAATGGAACCAGATGTAATGTGGAGTTATTTGAGATATAATATTGTGATTATACTTTAAACAAACATATCAGACGGTATTTTAAAGAAATAAGTATTGATATTAGATGATATTTTTTTAGAATATTATGCATTTCTATAATGTTAAGTTTAAGTAAAAAGAGATTCTGGGCTTTTTTAATACAATCTTTGAGATTGTTATTTTTTTTTGCCCGCTGTAAAATGATGAATGCAATTGCTTTCACAATTTATAGTGAAATGCAATATATTCTGAAAACAGCAAAAATAAGGCAAAAATATTTTTTGATAAATATGTAAATATGTGTACTGTATTATAAAATGTTTTAAAAATATTAATACTTTTTTCTTTTTTTTCAGATTGATATAGAAAATTTTCGAAAACTAGAACCATTTTTAAAGCAATTTTTTTAAAAAACAAATGAATAAATATTTTTTTGAGTGGGTATGGTAAGTCAATAATAATAACTGTAGTCTCTCAAGGACCTTGTAATGTGATAATTGATTTTTAGTGTTTTTTAAAAAAAAAATAATAATAATTACGCGCACCGTACGCGTACGGTAAAAAAAAAAATTAAAAAAGTTTTTAAAAACATATATAAAAAAAAGATGAAAGATAAGGTTGGCTCTTAAAAGAGCCGTTGTGTTCATGCAGGGACAGAGGAAAGAAAGATTGGGAAAATTAGTCTCTGCGACAAGTGTGCTGATCTATTTTGTTGTTCACTAGGGAAACACTGGTCTCCCTATGACAAATTAGATCATGACAAGAGGCGCATCGAATATCAACCCTCAGAAATCGAGGGTTAATTTCCTGAGGGCCAGCAAAAGGAGATGCTCCCCCCACAGATGAAGGGCTCACCTGACCTGCAGAAGAAGGACTCAGCCCTGCAGATGATGGTCCAGGCTGAGCTGCTGTGGATGTGCTTGGTTGACTTTCTGAAGGGTTACCTCCAAAAAGTCGAGCATGTGTCCTTTTGTGTACATCCTTGAGGTGCCTCATCATGGTATGATTCCCAAAGGAATACTTCCTGTCAGGATTACCTCTTGAAAGTACACGCTGACACAGCTTGCAAGTCACTAAGGGTGCATTTACCTTTAGCTGGCCTTCAGGAAAAGTAAAATAATCCCATACATAAGAGGTCTTTTGTTTCCTCGCTCTCTGCCTCAAGGTAGTGCTGCTAGTGCTAGCCTCACTCTCAGAAGGGCTCTGCTGTTCTGCCATCGTATCACAAAGACAACCCAGCTCCTTCTCCTAAGGGATCACAAGCAGAAATGAGGGGAATGGGTGTGGTGTAGGAGAGTTCTAGAACTGAAAGTAGTTTCATCCAATCAAAAGTTGTGTTTCATGATCACATGACCTACCGTACGCTTACGGTACGCTTACGGTGCGCTTACGGCAAAAGTACGCATGCGCGTAAAAAAGACACGTGCTTGCGCGCATGCGAATAACAGTCACTACCCGACACTTCCGCGTAACGTGCGCGTGTAGCGTACACGCGTACGCGTCCCACGCGGAGTACGCGCGGCTACGCAAATTGCGTAACTATACGCAAACAGCGTAGATAAATTACGGGCATTGCGTAAACCGTACGCTTACCGTAAGCTTACAGTAAGCGTACTAAAAAAAAAAAAAAAAAAGGAAAAAATGTATTGCTAATAAATTTTACCTGTTTATTTTATAAAATATTTTAAACAAAAAACATATTATAGAATTTTAAAAATTTAACCATAGTCTTAAAAAAAGGATAGAAAATTTAAAAAAAATTATGTTTAAAAAATAGAAGAAAATAAAAAAATTAGCATTTAAAAAACCTTGCAAATTCACTGAAAAAACCATGGGTTTCACACACGTTATAGTTACGAATTAGCATTTAAAAAACCTTGCAAATTCACTGAAAAAACCATGGGTTTCACACACGTTATAGTTAGGAATTAGCATTTAAAAAACCTTGCAAATTCACTGAAAAAACCATGGGTTTCACACACGTTATAGTTAGGAATTAGCATTTAAAAAACCTTAGAAATTCAATGAAAAAACCAAAGGTTTCACACATGTTATAGTTAGCTGGACATTTCACTCGTAAAAAACCAATGAAATTCCCCCGTTATAGTTAGTTCAGCTAACTATAACTCGCGCGCCCGCAATGCACTGCTGATGACGTCACATATTACATCACTCATGACATGGTCAGTGACATCACTCATGACATCACTGATGACATCTCAAATGACATCACTGATGACATCACTGATGACATCATCCTAGTGATAGAGTGGCAGACCACCTCTGCCCCTAATATAACCTTTGATACACACATTCAAAAATAGAAATTAAAATTTTAAAAACAATGGACATACCAATACCAGTTACAACAACCTCTTCAGTAATTCTAAGATCCACATACACATCCACTCATTCACCAACAGTCCTGTACAGTCACTCATACATGTACTCACTCATCATATGTACTCATACACCTATACATCCTGTTACACAATGCCACTCATCCATAGAGTTACTCACCCACATAGTCACTCATGCTAATAAAGAATCAAACATACATTTACTTGCATATACAGTTATACACACACCACCACACTTACTTCTACGGAAACTTACACATACTTAGTCTTTTAAACAATCACTTATAGAAACACATATTTATTCATACAGGAACTCTTTCAATATCTCACTCTCACATATACTCACTTATATACACCAATAGTCACATATACTAGTTTAAAACATATGTAGTTACTCAAAAACACACTATTGAGACAGTCATTCACTCACTAACACACCCATACACACACTCATCCACCCATACAGTCCTGCACACATGCTGTGTTCAACACATACAAACAGTGAGTCACTCATTCATGCACCTATGCACTACGTAATACCCCCCACCGAACCATGCAGACACTCAGACTGATACTCAAAAAACCAACTAATAACCTATGTATACACCCATGTAGCTACTCACCAACCCATGCAGCCACTTATACACAAAGTGAGAGACTGATACAGATATTTACATATTTAAACATTACTCACTAAGCCATGTATTCACTATGATACACTTAATCAGTGAGTTACACAATCAATTTTTCAAAAACAAATCATCCATTTAGACACTTATATACCCATTTATTCTTCCATCGACCTTGAGATATACATATATAAAACATATTTAATTTTCAGAAAAACAGCCATTCACTGGATGATGTCATCAGTGATGTCATCAGTGATGTCATTTGAGATGTCATCAGTGATGTCATGAGTGATGTCACTGACCATGTCATGAGTGATGTAATATGTGACATTATCAGCAGTGCATTGCGGGCGCGTGAGTTATAGTTAGCTGAACTAACTATAACGGGGGAATTTCATTGGTTTTTTACGAGTGAAATGTCCAGCTAACTATAACATGTGTGAAACCTTTGGTTTTTTCATTGAATATATATATATATATACACACATTAGAAAACGTTGGTAGCTCACAATGAGATGAACTCAAGTCCAACGACAGGTTACCAGGAAGTGTTGGCAGCCATCTTGAGACTTCAGCCAAGACCCACAAAAAATGTTTGAAAAGTGAGAAGGGGCTAGGTGTGGCAGAGGGGTCCCACAGAGAACCTGCCTGGTGCCAAAAATATTTTTAGCAACAAATTCAGAGGATCAGCATATTCACATAAAAAAAAATTAAAAAAAATAAAAAAAAAGTGCTGTCTCCTGAATACGGCCCCTGGGTTGGCCAGGTCCTGGGGGCATTTTATCAAAAGGGGGGTGCATGGGGTGCCCCTCCCAAGGCTCATTGAGCCCCTTGGACAACCACCACCCCAGGGCTTTATTAACAAAAAGGAGGGGGTGCATGGGGGGTACCACCTCCCTAGGGCAAAAGAAAGATTGAGGGGAGCCGCACAGACCTTCTGATCTCCATGGACAACCATGCAGCTAAATAAAGACTAATGGGAGCCCATCAGCCCCCCTGGGGCCCAGGGACCACCACCTCCCCAGGACCAAATACTGAAAACAAAATGAGAGAGGGACTGTGCGGTTCCCCCCAGGCCATATACAGCCCCAGGGGTCACCAACTCCCCGGGGCTGTCCCACATAGATTAAAGGAGGTGGGCCACATGGTCCCCATCCTTGACCCAATAATGGCCATGGGGACCAGCTTTCCCCAGAGCCAGCTCCTGCTATGTCCCGGGTTGCCAACCCCGGAGACAGTTCTGTTTGCTCTGACTTAATGGGAGCTTTGACAGCTCCCACCAATCGGAGCAAACATGAACTCCGCTCTGAGCAAGCGAGAGCTGTGAAACCACTCCCGCTTCCTGAGACAAAAGGATTGCTCTGACAGACTGGGAGCAGCATGTTTAGCAGCTCCCTGTCTGTGAGACCAAAGCCAGCTCCTGCAGGAGGCAGGGAGCCAGATGCGACTGCAGGCTTTGATGCTTCCCCAGCGGTCCTGTGTGGAAAAGAGGCATAATAAAGGTAAAAAAAAACAAGTAGAAAAAAGGCATAATAAAGGTCAGAAACGAGCAGAAAGAGGCAGAATAAAGGTCTTTATCAAGCAGAGCAAGGCAATATAAAGGCCAGCAACTAGCAGAAAGAGGCAAAAGAAAGGTGAGAAACGAGCAGAAAGAGAGACTAAACGTCATCAATGAGTAGAAACAGGCATGACAAAGGTGAGAAACAAGCAGAAAGAGGCAGAATAGAGGTCAGAAATGTGCAGAAAGAGGCAGAATAGAGGTCAGAAACGAGCAGCAAGAGGCAAAATAAAAGTCAGAAACAAGCGGAAAGGGGCAAAATCCAGGTCTGAAACAAGCAGAAAGAGGAAAAATAAAGGTAAACAGAGAGTAGAAAGAAGCAAAATAAAAGTCAGCAATGAACAGAAAAAAGACAGAAAATGAGGGGTGGGTGCTACTGGCTCTGCCTGTGGAGTATGTGGAGTTTTGCCACTCTGTGCTCCACTTGGAATGCAGAGTTCTGCAAAAACTCCTCCAACCACCGATAGAGCTCGCCCTTAGAATTTATCCCCAACCAGTAGTGCGCCATGAATCATGTTTTCTGAATGGTTGAGAAAGGGGACAGGGGCTTTGATGAGGTCTCAGCTATACCTCTTTGAGGGAATTCCATGTGGCAACAATAGGGGTTTTTGGCCTCAAACAACCCTCAGCAGCCAAGGTGACTAAATTCCCCAAACAGTAGTGTACCCGGAGGCCCCTTTGCAGAGTAGCTGAGAAAGGGGGAGGGGCCTCTGACTAAGTCTTAGCAATCCCGTTGTGAGGGAATTACTTGTGGCAACATTATGGGCTCTTGGCCCCTAATGACCCTAAAACGTCAAGGGGACTTCCTCCCCTAGTCAATTGTGCACCACGAAGGATGTTTGCAGAGTGGTTGAGAAAGGGGGTGGTGCATCCAACAAGGTCTCATCAATCCCACTGTAGGGGACTTACTTGTGTCAACAATAGAGGTTCTTAGCTCCCAATGACCCTCAGCTGCCAAAGGGAGTTCATCCCCCAACCAGTAGTCCACCAGGAAAGCCCTTTGCAAAGTGGTTGAGAAAGGGGCTGGGGCCTCTGACAAGACCTTAGCAATCCTGCTGTGGTGGAACCTACTTGTGGCAACAATAGGGGCTCTTGGCCCATAATCACCCTCAAAGGCAAGGGTAATTCATCCTCCAACCAGTAGTGCACCACGAGGCACATTTGCAGAGTGGTTGAAAAAGGGGTGGGGCCTCCTATGTGGTCTTTGTAATTCTGATGTGAGGGATTTACTTGTGGCAACAATAGGGATTCTTGGCCCCCACCGATGCTCAGCAGCCAAGGGGACTTCATTCCCAAACCAGTAGTGTGCCAGGAGGCATGTTTGCAGAGTGGTTGAGAAAAGTGGCGGGCCTGTGTCAAGGTCTCAGCAATCCTGCTGTAGGGGACTTACTAGTGACAACAATAAGCGTTCTTGGCCCCCAACAACCCTCAGCAGCCAAGGGTACTTCATTAGGGTTGGCAGACCAATTCTCTGCCCGCTCTCAGAATCCCACGGAATTTGTCTGAGATTTTGGTACCTCTGTGGAGTATTGTGGAGTGAAGTTCCGTGAGCTCCATCCACGCTTACAGAAAATGAGCAGAACTCACTCAGCCACTCATGCACCCACTCACAGAACAGCTCAGACACTCTCAGAGCCACTCACAAACTCATTTACTCAGGCATCCACTCACAGACGAACTCAGATATGTACACTCACTCACACTCATGTACCAACTTACAGAATCGCTCATACTCTCACACCCACCCACAGATTTGGTCAGAAACTTATACACTGACTCATTCACCACCTCACAGACCCTCTCAGAGACTCAGACACCCACCACAGACCCCCTCAGACAATCATATACCCAGTTACAGTCCCATTCATACTCTCACACACTCATTTACAAACAGACTCTGACACACATACACCCAATGAGACACTAATGCACTCACTCACTCACACACTCAGTGTCAAAGGTTAGCAGTTACAGTTAGGGAGTAAAATTTAAAAAACCTTACAAATTCACCTAAAAAAACAAAGGATACTGGGACGTTACAGTTAGCAAATAGATTTTTTCTAAACATTTAAATTAAGTGTAAAAACAAAAATTACAACAATGATATAGTTAGGAAATAGAATTTTGAAAAATCCTTAGAAATTCACTGAAAAAAGCCAAAGGTTACAGGGACATTATGGTTAGGCTTGGATTTCACTCATAAAAACCAGTTAAATTCAGCAGTTATAGTTACCTGAGCGAACTATAACTTATGCCCCTGCAATGCACTGCTTTGGGTCACCTCACATATTCATGTAAGTGGTATATACATTAGTGAGTGGGTATGTGAGAGACTGAATATATGAGTGAGTGGGTGTGTGAGTTTTTGTGTGGATGAGCAACTGTGTGTATCAGTGGGTGTATGGGTAAGCGAGTGGCTGTATGGGAAGCTGTCTGTATGGGTGAGTGATTCGGTGCGCAAGTGGCTGCAATGGTGAATGAGAGGATACATGAATGGCTGTATGGGTGAGGATGTGAGTGTGTCAGTGGCTGTAAATGAAAAATGAGAGAGTGCAGGAGTAGCTGAATGAGTGACTGAACAGGTACTTAAATGTCTATATGGGTGAGTGACAGGGCACATAAGTGACTTTATGGGTACATGAATGGGTGAGTAAGTGGGTGTATGGGTGAGTGAGTGGGTGTGTGAGTAGTTGTATGGGTTTGTGAATGGGTGTGTGAGTGGCTGTATCGGTGAGTAGGTGAGTGTGAGAGGCAATGTATGGGAGATAATATATTTGTCTCAGTGACTGTATAGATGTGTTATATCTATGAGTAAGTGAGTGGATGTGTGAGTAACTGTATGGATGAGTGAATGGATGTGTGAGTGACTGTATGGTTGATTGAGTAGATATGTGAGTACTGGTATAGGTGACTGATTAAATATGAGAATGTGTGTACGAGTGGGTGTGTATGTGTATGTATATTGGTATGACTGGATGTGTCAGTGGCTGTATTGGTCGGAGAGTAGGTGCATGAGTGGCTGTATATCTGAGTTTGGGGTTGCGTTAGTGGCTGTATGGGTGAGTTGATGTCAGTGGCTCTATGAATCAGTGAGTAGGAGAGTGAGAGTGGATGACGTCACCAGTGATGTCATTTTAGATGTCATCAGTGATATCACTGACTGCATCATGAGTGATGTAATATGTAAGGTCGGAAGCAGTGCATTGTGGGGTAAGTTATTGTTAGCTTAGCTAACTATAACTGCTGAATTTCTCTGATTTTGTATAAATGTAGTGAATTTTTAACGTTTTTTTATTGTATTTCCAGACTATAATGACCCTTTAGCCTTTGTTTTTTTCAGTGAATATATACTACATATATATTTCATTCCCAATAGTCACGACCTATGATCTCACATCTCAGACTAAATGATTTAACATAGAATGTTGTCAATCTTTTCTTGGTAAAATCATAGTTTAGGATATAGAAAAAATGTGCCCTCACCATCTGTTACCCTTCTGATGCACTGATTTGCAAGTTTTTTTCTGAGAGCTTAAGGTACAGCACAAAGATTGTCATACAATTAAAGAATATTAAAACCATATTGAGTCCACCAACTAATTATTTAAACCTTGCTGGCAAAAATTGTTCAATGGTTTTTCATAGAAACAGGTTGTGACAGATACTTTACAATGAATTTCTCTCCTCCAGTTAGTCCCACAAAAGAGCCCATAGTGGTCACTGAAAACAGCAGATACATGTTTTGAGAGTGTTTGATTCTTCAAACAAAGCATAGGAGGAATTGCTATTTTGGAAATGTTACCTTATCAGGGATATATCATTAAGGAGAAGGTTTAATATACAAGCCTTATAAACAAGGGGAGAGGATCTGGTCTAACAGCTAGGGCGGTCGACCTTAAATCTGGGAAACAGGATTCGTGTCTCGGCAATGACGATCAACATCCTGTGATTCTGGGCAAATCACTTAATCTCCCTGTGCCTAACAAAAAAAAAGAATGTGTCCATGTGTAACACAACAGACGATCATGTAAAGTGCTCTGATACATTCGGGTCAAGTTTGCGCAATACAAAACTCTGAAAAAATAAAGCCAGCCATTATAATAGCCATTTTTATTTCCCTTTGTTTCGGTTATAATGATTATTGACTTGTTGTCCTAACAGGGGAATGTGTTGGGCAGTTAGAACTTGTTTTATATATGTCTGAAATAAGCTTAAGAAAATAAGGAAATCCTGGAAGCATGTTCACTGTTTTGAGTGTTAGATACTTGAAGTGTTGGTCTGATAGCATGCTGAGTCTATTTTTTCCTCCATGATATGCAGATTCCGTAATCACTTTCATGCATTAATCCAACTGGATTGATCATTATGGCATGGTCCACACCAAGATGGGCTACCACCTCCATTCGGAAATAGAAAATACAATCCACTGCTCTGGTGTTCCTTTTGCCAAGAACTAAACAGAAGTCCATCTGTTGGAACACTCACGAATGTGGTTGGAAATCTGCAGACTAGAGGTTCCTAATGTAATCCCCAGTACTGATGTACAGTGGAGTCACATTTGCACATACAACACGCTACTCAGCCTGTGACTATGTGGCCCCTGTGTGACTAACATAACTGCAGAAAAAGCTGAGGTATGGATTGAAAATAGTTCTGTGCTGGCCACTTTTTGGTTGCTACGTGCACTGTCTGTGTGACATACCCTCAGTAAGTTCTGCTCTGTTGCCAACCAACAGCCCTTACAATTAAAAATAGAAGTCCCAGGATTTAAAGTGCTTTTGACTAAAAGAGACAACCCTGTCCATAGGTGTCACACATAATGTTGAGAATCAACTGGATGTTTTGCCAACCCTCTTGCTGGCACTGAAGATAGTTTTCCGATGATTTCCCTTTTTATTTTCACGGAAGGGTTGGGTCAGGTCAATTCGATCACATGTGAAAACGTTTGTTGCTGAGTGCTTGTTGTGTTTTTTATCAATGACATTGATTTTTGATATTAGTCTGTGAGGTGATACAGTTTGATCCATATTTACGATTGAATGTGCCACCTTTTAAAAAAAAATATTCATTTCATGTTTTTATAAGACTTTTAATGAAGAAAATCTATCATCATTGTCACAGTATCTGTGTTTGTGCTGTAACACAAAATGTTGCCCCCCTTCCACCCCGAACAAAATGTGATGAAGGGCCACTGGGAAAGGCCGAGCGCTAGAATAGCGCGCGCCGCCTTTATGGCAGTCGCACCGGTTCCCGGGGACTAGTAGGAGGTGGGAGCACTCCCACCTCCTGTGAGGGTCCCAAAGGGGGCGTACGGAGGGGCGTGAAGCTTCCGGTTCACTAGGGCGCCCAACTTTGGGGGTATGACCGGCTCACTCCGGCCTAGCCCATGCCTTCCCTTAAAAGGGGGGTGCGGGGAGCAGAACAGTCTCTTGTTCTTTGCTCCCCGTAGGCACAGCACCCGGGCCACCAGCGGCCCGTGTCATGATGGTGCTCGGCGGCGAACGATTGCAGGTCTCGATGGTGCTCGAAGACGGAGAGCATGAAGAAGAGACCAGCAGGAGTGTGGAAGATTTGAAGCGGCTTCGAGCTGAGGAAGGATCTGCAGCGGGAGGGGTGTGCGCTATCGGCAGAGGGGCTGAGCTATCGGCGGCGGTGCGTCGACAGCTTCAGGTCCCGATGGTGCTCGGCGGCGGAGGACTCAAAGACGAGACCAGTGGTTTGGTAAACGCGTGCTGGCTGAGGGGTGCTCGCGTTCTGGGTTCCCCACTGGTGTGGGCGCATGGGTTGTTCATTCTCGACCAGAACCCACAAAGCTGCCATTAGGGTGATCCCTATATCTTTCCAGGTCTGACTGTTGGGTTTACACACTAGCAAATGAGTTAGGGCATTATGGTTATAGCGAGCCCCTCGTACATTCTTCATCAAGATAACAGTGTGATAATTTGATTGTAGACAGAGAGGAGTTACATTAGGGAGGCTGTCCTTCCAGCTGATCTTGCCATTGGTAATTTTGCTTACATTAACGAGAGAAATAGGCCAGCAGCACACATGCATTTACCTTCATGTTATGTGGCATGCTATGCTCATAAATCTATGTAACGATTGCATCTCTATTATGAGATTGCATTAACTTACTGGTTACCATAATTGTATTGAAACAGGGAAATGTCTGCACTGATAGAGGCGCCCCACTTTTCTACGGATGCTGACTGACTGGGTTAAGTGACAATGTGATGGTAGAGTCCAAGCTGTTATAAAACAGAGGCGGCCCCCTTTTTCGATTATGTGGAAGAGATTTAAGCTGCCTGTGGGTCAGAAGGTATTGCACCCGCCACGTTACATAAATGTCAGGCCTTGGTGGAGCTCTGGCAGGCCTGGAATTCAGCATGGGGTGAAGTGTATTACAATTGAAGGGGATGAGAGGTCCCTTTAAATCATCTCCGCCCTTTATGTGTTGCCTTAGGCAGAGTCACACTGCCAGTGCCAGCATGACGGAGGATCAGCACTTCACGTTATCAGCCACTCAGGGCTAAAATGCCAAACAGAGTATTCTGGTAGCTGGCATAGCACACACATACCCAATTCACTGGAGTTCAGCCTATTTTCTGATTTATAATTAGAAAAGACTGAAGGCCGTTGGCTGGCCCATTAGAATTAGTGAGGGCAGTAACTGGCAATATATGTCTAAACTATGAAACTTGTGGTCAAGTACTGTCGCATAACAAATTTGCTGGGGGCTCATGCAGTCATTATTATGCCTCTCGAGATGCCCAGCACAAGAATCTCTGTCAATTAACATTCCTGAGCTAACATATTACAGAAAAGCACACAGTGCACGTAAACATTTTGGGATGTATACCTTGGAATGGTTACTTGTAAACTAGTCTCTTCCAGCTGAGCTGCCATGATCTGATAGTATTGGTACACATTCTACAGGGCGGTATCAGTGAGTTAAGTGCTCATCAACACCCTTTGTAGTGACCTCGCCTCTCTTTTGGATTCCATACCTTGAGTGGCAGGCTGTGTCCCATGATGATGCCTTTGAGAAATTTAATTAGTGTTTACTAGGTATATGTTCTGAAGTAATGCATCACTAGAAACAGTGGTTGCTGACATTTACGACAGCTCAGGCGCGCTATCACTACCTCACTGCAAGTGGTCCACTATTCATCATACGCCTAGGAAAGAGTACTGCTGTAAAACTTGGGTTTACTCTGTTCGTTGGAATATGAACACCTCATGGATTTCCACCTTCACATGTCGCAAGTGTTTACTTTGCAAAATATTAGTGCCAGGGACCCTGACCAGGAGGCCACTGCAGCTTGCACCCCCATTGCCCAATCATCGCGGGCAATGACAGTGCCAAAGCAATTACTAATCATCTCTCTGCACGTGTGGCAGTGCAGCTTATTCCAGGTCCCCAAAAGCTAACGGGATGGCTGGGGAAGCAGGTATTAATATTGGTTTATGTACTTCGTACTCATAAGAAACAGTTGTTCTTCTCATAACTAAAGTAGATAATCAGCACAAACATGTGGCAGAGTGTCATAAATGTGTCGATGACAACTAAGGGCTGGTGCCGAGAGATAGTATGGCACGTAGACACCCAGAACTCAAGCAGTCAAAATCTAGATACAATAGTTTAAATATACATTCTGGTGTTTTCCTTACTGAAAAGAGAAGTACTTTATTCTCGAAGCGAAAGGAAAGGCAATTCGCACTAACGTGAGCTCAGCTCAAGAAGGTTTTACAAATCACAGTAATGGGGGAGGCGAGTTCCACAGGGAACTCATACCACCAATATAGCAGTAAGAAAAATGATCATAGGTAGTAATGTACCATCTGAGGCAGATACAGGAAATACATTTCTGAACATATCGTTTGTGGGTGGCTTTTCAATACTTTGCATTCTATCGGCCCGTCTGTGTGCCTGGTATGAGAATTGGAACACTTAACTGTTATTCAGGGGGTAGTTTTGGCAGCACTATTATGAGCTGTGGCTGTCTTCAAAATTGAGTTGGCCCTGGTGGTGTAGGGGACTAACGTGTCCACTATAAGGGCCTGTGTTTGACCTCATGGTTCCAGGTTCAAATCTCGGTGGGTTGCATTCAGCCTTTATCCTTCTGAGGTTGAAAAAATGTGTACCATTGAGTTGGGTAACAATAAACATCTGTGATTCAGAGCCAAGATGCCCCCTGGTGTACGAGAGCTGTACAACTGCATGTTTGTTTAAAAGGTGGCATAACTCCCAAAGATGGATATCAAGGGGTCTTAGTGCAGGGTAAAATTGCTGCATCAGATTTCCAACCAGTGGCAGACTTCCTAAGATCATCAACAATGCCAAACAATTTCCAGAAGGGGTCAACAGCAAACAGAGGGAGTCATATGTTCCCAACTCTCAATGCTGGAATACTTAAACTCTACAGAAAGCAACTGAATCAACACAGATAATAATGTGCGTAAAAGGTATTTTCTACACCACAGTGCCTCACTATCTGTGTTTTCAATGTGAAGCAACATCATGGGCAGAAGCAAGAGGCCTTTAGATTCAGGGGTACTACTGATTATTGCCGATAGGGCATATGCTCTCTATCTCGTGACAGGGATTGGTTTTACCATGGGTGGCATATGGGATCTACTGGCCAAACACTAGAAAAGTGCAGAGTGTGTGCCAGACGCTCTCATTGAAAGTCACATGCAATGTTCCCTATTTGGGCTATGCTAAGCGGTCAGAATTGGAAGTATGACTTCAAATGTTCCTCAGGTAAATACAACTGTTGCTATGCTAAGCATTCTTAATTGGCAATATGATTTTCAATGTTCCTCACTTGATGCAGATGGCGCTATGCTATGCGCTCTCATTGAAAGTCGCATGCAATGTTCCCTAGGAAGGCTATGCTAAGCGGTCAGAATTGAAAGTCTGATTTCAATGTTCTTCAGGTAAATGCAACTGGTGGTATGCTAGGCGCTCTTAATTTGTAATATGATTTTCAATATTCCTTCACTTAATGCAAATGGCGCTATGCTAGGCGCTCTCATTGAGTCACATGCAATGTTCCTTATGTAATGGAACTGAGGCTATGCTAAGCGGTCAGAATTGAAAGTCTTATGTCAAGGTAAAGTTTTAAAAACCCTGCTTCAGGTCAGCCAGCAAGGTGTATATATACGGTATATTACCTGTTATTCTTGTAATTCCACAAACAAAGCCTTTGGAATGCAAACATATCCCTGCTTGTTAAAGCGTGAAGAGAGCCTGGTTGGCTCGCTCAAATTTCATGCCACATTTTGTGGTAGAACTAACTCGTGGGGTACGAATGTGTCTTGTCAATCTGAAGCGCGAGGAGCCCAATGCTGTGCATCCATGTAGGGTCCATTATGTTGCCGCGGAATGGTCAAACCATTGATGTTACTATCGGCATTACATCAAGATATTTCAAGCCGGGGTGATGTCACATCAATATGCTACAAGTCTTTGATGTCAGTCTCGCGAGGCGCCTGCCTCTGGGTGGTCACTTACATACATTTTCAGTACTTATGATGTCACTACATCCCAGGCCTCATTGTCACGCTTTCGAGAGTGCCATAGGCAAGTGGGTGCTAGTACAAATATGAATTTGGGAGTCTGTTGTCAAGTATCCATAGGCACGCGGGGCGGTTACGAATATTAATTAGGAGTCTGTTGTCAAGTAGCATCTATGCACCCATCGCAGATACACGTATATGCATTGGAAGCTGGTTATGTCACACTATAGCTCTGCACCTGTGTGCTGGTACACGTATGCAAGTTATGCCTGTGGATTGTCACACAGTACCTATGCACCCCTTTTTGTGCTCATACACCTATGATGAGTTATGTATTTGTGCCTGAACGCTTAGGTATTGGGATGTCCGTATCGTGTCACACGGTACCTATGCACCCTTTGTGCTTATGCAATCAAGCTTTATATGCCTGGGGTTCGTCACCCCCCTTTGTGCTCGTACACTTATACTATTAATGTATTGTGCCTCACAGTACCTCAGCGCCCTGGTGCCCGAACACTTATGCAGTAGATATCCGTGTTTGTGTCACGGTACCTATGCTTGGGCAAATTCCGGCATTAGATGCCTAGGTCGTATCATACAATACCTATGCACCATGTGCTTTTACACTTTTCGCACTAGATACATATGGTGTGGCACACAGTACCTATGCATCTGTTCTGAGGGTGGGGGTGAAAAAAGGGGTGTACAGTCTCATGAGGTAGTCGATGGGCCTGGCATGCAAACCACATCTTTTATCCAAAGGCTAGGAGCACTAATCATCTGATTTTTATGTTCCTTTATGTATGGTGGATCCCTGAAGGTGACAGCTGTGATGTGACCCACACTGCAATGACGGCGAGCTGTCAGGGCCACTTCTGCTACGTGGCGATGGGTCACGCCTCACTATCTTTCAGTTCAAGAGTCATGGGTTTCGCCATCTAAGACGCCGGGTTGGATTCGGCTGACTTGCTGTAGCCCGTTGGTTCTGTTTCATATGCATTGCAAGTTTCTTTACCCTGTGACTCAGGGAGAATTTTGCATCAGTACACTGTTACATAGTATCATGTGCAGTAGAGTATGTGTTAGCCTGTCAGTAGGGCAATACACTGATGGATGTTCTATTTTACATGCTTGCCTGGGTGCGTAAATTAGGGACAAGAATAAAGTTTCATGGACAGGGCAGACTGTGCATGGGGCAATGCAGGGAACTGGTGAGCCACGCTTTAAAAAGAAAGTAAGGGATTGGCTCTCACCTCGAGCATGAGTCAAACTGTAGCTTGGAAATCTCTCTGCTCCTCTTGCTGCATCTCAAGGGCCTTTCATCAATGGCTGCGTCAGCTCAGTGCACCGTGCAGAGCCAAGGAACTGTTTTTATGCATCTGCATTATGTACAGTGAATTTATTTAACCTGAAATTTCTCTGAGTCAGGATCTGAGTTTAAGACAGTGCATCTCAGAAACTGAGCAAAGAATGCCACTTTTTGTTACGGCGCTGTCTAAAATGATGCACTAACATCATGATACTGCGCCTAGGGTGTAACGACCCGGCTCGCCTGGGACGAAGGGTTTTAGTTGAGTCCAGGGGAAGGCGAAATACAGGGCATGACCTTCCTAGCGGGCTGAGGGGGAGGACAGATAGTCGAGCAACTATGCTGTCCTGTGGCAGTAAGGTCATGATTGGTAAGCATAGTCTTCGGTCCTTAGCGGTCAGAACCATGTAACTCCAGGGGCAGTGACAGCCGGTAGGTAGGCTGACGGGGTGCGGGGGCCGGGGGAGACACTCTTCCCAGTGGGCCTGTGGCCACCCTCGCATGCGCATGCGCATCAGGGCGCAAGTATGCAGAAATTTGCAGCCCCCGTTTATGGAGTTTAAGGCACAGGGCGTAGGGGGGGCCCGGGGGAGAATTTCCGTCTGATAAGCTGTACCCCCTGCGCATGCGCAAGCCTACTCCGGCAGAGTAAATTGTAGTTTGCTGGGATCTAGAGGCGGCCAGTCATTGACCTTGCTGTAGGCTCTAGAGGGAACACGCAGAAAGTGAATTTATGCATTGTTAGATTTACGGTAGTGTCGTGTGTATTAGCATTTAAGTTTAGCCACGTTACATCATCTGTCTAACAATGTATCCGGACTTTCTGCGTAATTGTACATAATGTGAATAAATAATATTTTTTAAGTTTATAATAAATATGGCCGGGGGTTACACCCCCTAATCCAAAAAGTAAAGTTGGTGTGGTCTTATTAATTGCCTTGAAGGAGGGAAGGAAACCCCATACGTACAAGGGCTGCGGGTACAAAAGGTAAATAGGGGACTCGGGGAGTACCAGGCCATATGACTCCCAACATCTCACGTATATTCATTAAGCTTGGCATCAATGGGAGACTTTGGAGGGTTTTGGGCTCCCCTCCACCGTCTCTTTCTCCTTTCGTGTTTGCTGTCTGATTTTGAATCTCACCTAGATATGTAGTCATTCCGTGTGTACTGCTCTTGCCTCTCTGTGTGGTGCACAGTGCCGCAGATTGATTTGGCGTGTTTGCCATTATTTCTTTCCTTATTTGTTTCTATCTTCAATTAAGGTTGAATTTCAATTTTTTGTTTGCACTATGGCAACAGATGTACATTTGTGCTTGTGCGTCATTCTGTGTGTGAGGCTTCATTGCTTTTGAGGCAGGTAGGCTGAATTGGGCAAATTGTTGCTTCACCTTTTATACATCGCGTTTTTCCTTCATAACACATTCACTTCCTGTGAATGTGTGCTTCCTCTTTGTTGAATAGGAAAGGGCCAACTGTTCATGCACGTCTGAAGCTTTCACATACACACCACGCGCTTTTCCTTGCGCCACAGCAACCCAGCAGAACAGACTGAAAAACAACATCCTGTCGTAAACCGTGTTAAGATATAGTTATCCTTCTGACAACGGGGAACATTGCATTTTCGTCTCTCACTTCTAAATTAGATCATAAGCGGCGTTTGCAGTTGCCAGAGCGATGGAATGAAATAATACAAGTGCACTTTGTCAGCGAGAGTCCTCTCCACTTGCAGCAGTCTGCCCCCGATTTCCCACCGCGAGATTGTAAACTAGTTTCCTAAATCTAATTTCGCTTTTGTGTAGGTCTCAGAACATGTGGCGTCCAATGCTGTTAATTTACGCGTTTGAAGTTCCGAGATGTCTGAAATCCATCTTCCGTGGTGTTAATATGGGCAAAATTATTTCCGAAGGTTGTTATGATGCAATTTATTGTATAGACTACCGTTATTGAAGGCTGATTGACAGAAAAATACATTGCACAATTACGCTTCATGTAGTAAACACTTCTAAATCTTGTATTCACACTGTGCTGCTATCTAAGGAGGCTTCACAAATGTTTCCTTGCTATACTGTGTTTTTATCCCTGTTCAGTGATCATAATGTGCATATATTTCATCGCATCAGCGACATCTTCTCTTCATCATTTCATCAAATCTTTCAAGCTATGTGATTTACACACTGTGAGAAATCATGGCAGATGGTATATTATGACCACGGTTGTATTTGCGAAGTCAAGTTTTATCTAACTGTGCAACCTGTCTAGGGCTAATGAACTCTGTGGATTATTGAACCGAATGCATGTCTCTGATGCCTGCTGGTTTATTACACCCAATAAAGCTAGCTGTTCTCCAATTTTTCAGAACTTTTGCATTCTCTTGGACAGTTATGTCTTTGTTTATTCAGTTCATTTTGAGACCATTGACAGAAAGAACAGGGATACAAACTATGCTAGCGCACATATAGGAAGCTGGCTCTCCATATAGTGTACTAAAAAGAAATACACTATGCAGAGAGTCCAGAGAATCCCCAAATGGTACACAGAGGTATGTTATGTTGTTTTAATTTATTACGTGCTCGAATCACAGGGCCAGGACAATGGACAGCGGGCAAAGGAGGCAATAATTAAAATAAGTGGGTCTTTATCACTTTCCTAAAATGGGCATAGTTTTCACAGGTGCATAATTGCAATGGCAATTTGCTCCAAAGGTGTGGGCCAAGGAAGGAGAATGATCTGAAGCCTGACCGGGCCTTTCTAAATCTAGGGATTTTGAGCAAGGCCTTGTCAAGAGATCTTAGGAGTCTGGAAGGGGGAATTAGGCACAGGCTTGTCGAGTAGATATGTGGGCTCTTGTCCATAGAGGGCGTTAAGAGCTAAGCAGCAAATCATGAAAATAATTCTCTTTCTCACCGGTAACCAATGAAGGGGCTGGAGAAGAGGGGCAGTTGACGAACCCAGGAGGAGGTCACAGACCAGATGGGCGGCGATCTTCTGGACTACCTGAAGTTTGGAGACTATCTTGTCATTAATAGAAGCCAAAAGTGAGTTCCCGTAGTCCAGACGACTATTGACGAGCGCCTGGAAAAGAGTTTTTCTTGAGGAGAGGGGTAGTAGGGAAAATATCCTTCTCAGAAAATTCAGCATATAGAAGCAGGAACCAGTAATAGCTGGGGTTTGTCCTGTCATGGAGAGGGGTTGGTCCAGACAGACTCCAAGGATTTTACCACTGGTTGAGGAGCCAGGCCTAGACCCAGGTCTGAAGGCCACCAGTCCGGAGACCAAAGAAGTTGGGCCTGGCCAAACAGCATGATTTCAGTTTTAGCAGGATTGAGTTGGAGTCTAATGTCCGATATCCAGGTTGAAAATGCCTTCATACCGGCATAAAACAATGCTTTTGAATTAGACACAAAGTTTTCGAGGGAGAAAAGCAACTGCATGTCGTCAGCACATGAGACAATCTCAAAGCCAAAATACTTCACAATCTTGGCAAGGGGGCCATGTAAATGTTAAAAAGCGTACGGCTAAGACAAGAGCCCTGAGGGACATCACAGTCCAGTGGCCGAGTTCTAGACTTATATGGCCCCAAGATAACCATTTGGGTTCTGTTTGGCAGGAATTCAGCTAACCAGTCCAGAGCTGTACCATGAATCTCGATCTCCGGTAGATGGTCAAGAAGTCTCTGATGAGATACTGTATCAAATGCTGCTGACAGGTACAACAGAACCAGCATGCTAGGGATATTTGAGTTCAGGGAGCATTTGATATGGTCAGTGAATGCTAACAGTAGCTGAAGTCAGTGTTTTTGGAAAGAAATCTGGCACAAGGAACCTGATTAGTAGGGATCCAGTGCACTTACAGTTCGAAATTACATCAGGCAAAAAGTGGGGGTTAGCCATTCAAAAATAGGCACTTTCCTGCAGCCTGTTTTGTCCAGTATTTATTTTTAAAATGTTTAATTTAGGATTTGCATTTTACAAAACTTTGTGTTGCTCAAACATGTATATGTAAATAAAACGTTTCAAGGGTGATACAGTATGCTATCTAAAACAATGCAATTTTTGTGTGTTTTTTTATGTAGAGAGTTTTATATAGCACTGGCAGGACCCGTGGGTGGCAGAGCGCTTTACAACAAGTACACAGGTAATAAGAAAAACAGACAGACAGACCAAATGGACAGCCGTTCGGAAGACTCGTAGTAGAGTCGAGAGTTCATTGATTGTAACTATGGTATATTGTTCAGAAGGTTAAAGGTGCAGAGCGAGGAGGAGATCCAAGAACAAATCCCAGACCCTGGCTGATTCAGACGCCTCCTGCCTAATTTCTATTCACTAGACTTTCCAAGTTCCGCGCTTCGCTCGCGATTGGATTATGACTTGATTAAGATCCCGACCCCTCATTTCGGATTTGTTCCTGCATTTACGCTATCACTGTCTCGAATATACCGGCCATACCCTTTCAGCACCGCCTGAACTCCTCAACCCGGTCCTGATGATGATCCTAAATTACGTGGATCGAAACACCGTCGACTTGTCAGCTTAATTGATGGCAAAACCTTGTCTTATGGTTCAACGAATAATGAGAAATACTTATTTCTACTGTTAAAACTGAGACCAGAACCTCTGATTGCTCTGTATATATTTACTTTCTCTTCACTTTGCGCCGTCCCTTGCTGACTTCACTTTGTCACTTACGTCGCTGTCTCTTTGTGTCACGTACACCTCCGAGCACCAAGTACAATTTCGGGTTGTTTGATGCCAATTGATCTCGCTTGCAGTGCTGATACAACTGTAACATTCTCCCATTGATTGGTTAAATTTCCTCAACCCTTACCCCTTCCCCCTCCCCTTTTTTGTATGAATCGTATTTAATACATGATGCTTCTTGCTAAACAACTTTATAGTTTGAGAGTCTTCCTTTTCTTGCTTGCAATGTTACATACATGCATGTATAACTGTCTTTGAATGATACCAGTTGACATTTTTTTGTTGCTCCTTACATACTTACCCTAATCTCAACAAGGTTTAAGGGTTTTCGCTCCTGTTGTTCTTTACATGAGTTTTTTTGAAGCAGTAAGTGAAAGGTTCGGGGGGTTGGATATGTAGGAGCTCGGGCCAAGTGGTTTCAAGTGGTGTGAAATCAGAAAGTGGGGTACTGTGGAGGCAGGCAATGTGATTTGGACTGGTGGGATAAATGAAAGTGGGATGGATGCTGTTTCATTCGTTTAGTCCTCCAAAACTTGGGCCAGTGGTTATTGAATTCTGTTAGTCCAATAACTGTCATCAATAGAAAGAGATAGGTCGATTGGTGTTGTTGTGGGTGAAGGTTCCAGGTTAAAGGGAGGATAGTTAAGGGTAATAAGTCCCAAATTATTGCGATCAGGTGACCACATTTTGTGCCATCTGTCATGCTTTAATGGCCTGTAAAAATATCCTACCCCACAGGGTTAGTACACATGGCTATTTAGCGGTTAGGGTTCTATGCAAAGGTATTTATTGGCCAATTAGATTCTCTGTATGCGGTACTAAGATCTAAGGTACTATGATAGTCCCATATTGCAGCATGTTCAGTTTGCATCCCCTTTGTCTAGAAAAGGTGACCATACAACTAGATCATTGGGGTGCTTGTCTTGTATCCTATGTATTATGTGCCTGTATGTGGCATCTTAGAAAACCATTGGTCCTGTGAGGATGAATCGTGCCCCTCCAGAGTCCCAATATACATATTATTTCCTTGGTTAATGTTGTTGGCAACCATTTCTATGCTGGGGGTAATAGCAGGGACGCCAGATGTGTCATGCAATAATGCCTGTCTACTTAAAGTGGGCAGCACATTTTTAAAGTATTTGTTTAGTATGTTCCAGATTGCAGACCAGTCCCTCACTAAGTTTGGCCAATACACTAAAATAAGCAATAAATCACATTCTCCTTTTGGTACCACCACCAATGTGCATTTTAAGCCAATTTCTGCGGGTCCAAAACCAATTCACAAGAATTTTAAAATGACAAAATTTGTATCTAGCTTCACGGATACCAGTGTCATGAAATTCCAGGTTCTGAGACAGATACACTTTGGAGTACTCATGGTGTAGATGTATTTGCCACTACTTCTTTGGAACACAGATAATTTACAGGGGTACTAGATATGCCTGCCACCACACATTTGTTTTTGCCCATAGTCTCAAGTGGAGTATGGGAGATTCTGGTGAATCCCAAGGGACAGTGCCAATTTGATTTATAGACAGTGATGCTGTTGAAAGTATTTCTATTTCTGTGAAAGTGATGCTTTAAACCTCTGTTGTAATAGTGAAAAGTGTTTTATGTTGCTGTTTTTCAGTATTTGGTCAACAGTGGAGAGGCCAGGTGTTTGTAATATACTTTATTTAAAAGTGACCTTCCCTATTCTGTTCGCAGTGTAGCACTGTAAAAGCACATGCTTGTGGATTCTCTTTCTTTTTCTTTCCTTTTTTCATTCAAGGAGATATCAAGCACATATACACTTTCATAAAACAGTAGAAGTTGCACTAATAGACAGCACAATTGTGTTTAGTTGGTGGTGATATAAATATATCACATACATTAAAATTCATCCAATGAGAAGATAGTTTGTGGTTATACCTTGTATTCAAACTTTTCCTAAAGCTTCAAAAATCTTTATATAAAGCCAGAGCTTCACAAGCCTATCTGAAAAAGTGGGAATTATTTCAAATCTCCGCTTTTGCAAAACCAATGATTGAGCAATGAGAATGGGCTTGTAAATTAATTTAAGACTTCTGGCTACTAATCCTAGCAATGCTGAAAATATATTTATTTTATACTAAAATCAAGGTGTATTCTATTCTTTAATTCGTCTCAACAGTATTCAAGGACTGCCTCCCTCTAGCTTCCTAATAAGGAACACAAAAAAATAATATGGGACAATTTTCCAACTTCCAGATATTCAAATCGAAAAGAACTGACAGAACATTCAGGATTGACCCTATTTACAATGTTTGTGTGCCATAAATCAACCATTTATTTAAAACTGCATTTTGTGGTAATTGATTCCTCTTAAAATTGAGAAATTAATTTCATTTTTTTTCTACCAGGTGTCTAATTTTATAGTAATATTCTCTTCCATATCCCATTTATGAGAGATTGTTGATAACATGTTCTGTTTCCTTTACACTTTAGATACATTTTCGGCAGTACTGTACAGACGATCAAAAGGGGTTATCAGTCATACCACAAACCAAGGCAGCACTGCTCTTTATAGTACCAGGGTCTGTACTTATTAAAATATGGTAAATGGCATTGTTTGACCACATTAACCACACAAGCCAAACACTTTTATAAACAGTCCTTCTAGTTGCTGTCACCTTATCTATAAAAATCTAGACCTCAAACTCTATATCTGTGATCTGTGTTTCATCATTTATATTGGGAATATATATATATACATTCACTGAAAAAACCATAGGTTTCACACACGTTATAGTTAGGAATTAGCATTTAAAAAACCTTGCAAATTCACTGAAAAAACCATAGGTTTCACACATGTTATAGTTAGCTGGTCATTTTACTCGTAAAAAACCAATGACATTCCCCCGTTGTAGTTAGTTCAGCTAACTATAACTCGCGTAGTAGAGAAGGAGTGAGGGAGTTACAAAAGAGTAGTAAGGCAGGAAGAGAGAGTGAGAAGAGAAATGAGAAAAGCAGAGTAAGGAGAGGTGAAGAAAAGGAAGCATGAAATGAAAGCAGTGACACATACAGATATGTTAAACTTACCTGACCATCAAAATAAATAATTTAGAATTAAATGTTTTTATTTAATTGCAAAGAAAACTGAATTACATCTTCTAAATTTTCTTTCTAGTTCTGAAAAAAAGAAAAAGAGTATTAATATTCAACAATACACTTTATTAAACAGTACATGTTTTTTCATATTTAGCAAAGCAATTTTTTGCCCTTTTTTTGCTGTTTTTAGAATGTTTTGATATTCACTGAAAATAGTGAAATCAATTGTATTCATCATTTAACAGCGGGCAAAAAAAAAAACAATCTGAAAGATTGTTTAAAAAAGCCCCAAATGTATCCTCACTAAAACATACCTTAATATAAATGTCAAAAATACCTTTTAAGAACAATAACAATTTTCAAGAAATAACGTCTGTAAACCTTGTTGCAAAAGAACATTTTCCAAAATAATATCTGTCAAAGAAGTCCACAATTGTTTGTTTTACCTTTCCTTGAGGCCAAATGGTAAGTTTAAAATCCCTTTTGAGTGAAATATCCAATTTTAATCCTTTTACATTTTAATAATGCTTTCTTCCGATGATGATGTTAGTATTTAAAATTTGGGTTTCAGAAAAATTAAGTAACAATTGGGTAAATCATAAGGCAAACGTTGCTTCAAAATCAATTGAGAATCATTACACAGTGTCCATCCTTTTTCACATTTAAGATAAACTGTGTAATGACCAGAAGTTATAGCAGGACCATCATGAAAAATTATTGCAACTGCTACAAAAGTTTTTCCAGATATAGATAATTGGTTGCCAACAAACTTCTTTAGTAAAGTTTCCAATTTTGTTCCATCAGCTCTAAGACATTGTACCATTAAAATTACATACTGTCCATATTTCTTTAAAAATAACGTTGACAACATTTCAGATTCACATTTAGAACATTCCATGTTGTGATCAGCATCTTTAACCCCTGCTGTGCCCATGACGAGCTGGACTCGTCATGGGCCGCGGTTGCGCTGTGCCCATGACGAGTCCAGCTCGTCATAAACCCCACCCGCTAATGCAACGGCCGGCACAGGGCGGGGAAAGGGCGTGGCACACAAGGGGTTAACTAATTTACTAAAAGTCACTGTTTTACTCTCTGGTAATGGTAAATATATGAACCTTTCAGAATCAACAATAGTACTGCTTGTGTTCATACAGTTTTCACAACAATGTTCCCATTTATAAGAGACACCAAATAAATTTTCTACTTCTACCCCTTCATCTTCCAGTACCATCAGGATATACATCAAGAATTCCTGTGCATCTTGCTGGACATTTTGTGTAAACTGTGTACGTCCAGAACATACATCTAAAAGATTTCTAATATCAGAAGCACTTTCTATTTTAGTTTTATCATTACTCAGCTTCTCATAAAGGAGACTCAGCAAAGAACAGAATGTTTTTTCATGATTTAGTATTATCTGCTCTTGCAAAGTTTCAAGATAAAATACAACATTCAGCTCTACATTTGCGTAGCAGTTGACACCAGAGCTATTTTCAAAATGACAACCAACAACCTCTTCCACACTTTCCTTTTTCTTTTTGCTTGCAGTCACATCACTATCTTTTTGTTTTCTCTTCTGTACATCCTCATTACAGATATTCTCAAATCTCCTTTTCCGACAAACAACACGTTTTTCAAACACAGGATACTGACCTAAATGAGGAGCATAGCTTTTTCTTAATCTACTATACTCCTTTACACAGTTTGCATCAGCACTTACTTTTGAGTCATCAAAGTCTATCATAAATAAACCAGATAATTTTTTCACGCGTGACAAAGCAACATATGCCATACCTTCTTTGAACACAGTAGACCCAATGTTTACAAAAGCACTATCAACAGTTAATCCTTGAGACTTGTGAATAGTTACAGCATATGCTAGAGAAATCGGAAACTGCTTCCTACGTACATATAAGTCTTTCACTAGCAAAAAACAAACTGAACAACGACTAATCACTTTAACCTCTTCAATCTGATCAAATTTTATTTTTAAGAATTCAATTCCATCTTTTTTCTGGTACATTACAAAATCCACAACTTTACCCATAGCTCCATTCACTAAACCTTTTTCTACATCCAAATTGCGTCTTAAAATTACTCTACAGTTCATACACACATAAAGATTCTTTTCCAAACCAGCTGTTTTTGAAATGTTTTTCTCCAGAGAATCCAATTTAGTAGCCAATTTGCCTGTCAATATAATAGTTATTCGTTCATGTTGAATTTTATCCACAGCTTCCAGTTTTATGATCTCTTAATTTTCCAATTTCAAAAGTTCTTGATTGAATACAGAGCATTCATGTAGTGTTGGCATTAAGCAGATTACAGTATTTTTTTCACCAATTTTCTTGTATATTTTCTCTGGAACTATTTCTTCTGTTGTAAACAAATTACTCAGCAATCGACTCTGTAATGCTTTTCTGCCATGTTCTGTGAGTAGTCCAATTCTTATATCTTTCAGAATACTTGCATAGTCCTCATCATTCACTTGCCTCATATTGGTAATGAGTTCCTTATACTCAAAATATGTCCAAATATTTACATTGCCTATACTTCCTAATGACTTTTTCGTGTCTTCATGTGTAAGAGTATGGAATACCGGTTGTCCTTTAACTTGAGTAAGTTGCAAAAGATCCCCAAAAACTATGACGTGTTTTCCTCCAAATAACACGTCATACTCTGTCTTCAGAATTTGCTGCATTCTTAAATGCACAAAGGCAAGCATTAAGTTTGATACCATGCTTACCTCATCAATAATGAGTACTTTCATTTTCTTCAATACTCTTGAAACTTCCAAGCATGCTTCTCCTGCTAGTTTGTGGTACTGTATTTTGTTCTCATGCTCTACTGGTAACATTAGCAAACGATGTAAGGTAACTCCTTTTATGTTATACGCTGCTAACCCAGTTGGAGCAGTAACAACACAAGACAAAATGGAATACATTTTCTTCTGTAGGTAGCTTCTAATTACATTAATTAAGAAACTTTTTTCAGTTCCAGCTTGTCCACTTACATACATTCTCATTGATTCGAAAGATGTACATGAGCACTCTTTATTTTCATGTAGTAATCCGTGATCAATTTTTTTCCTGACTTCTTCATAAATTTGTTTTTGTTCTTCATACAGTTGCTGCTCCAAATATGTTAAGTCTACTAAATCTTCCTGAGCTTGATTCATAGCTGTTTCCACTTCATTCATGGCTATTGCTGCTTCATTTTCTACGATCGGTTGTCCTAGAGGATCTTGACTGAATGTCCCAGAACTTTGACTGTCTTGAGAACTGTCTCTAGCTACTTCAGCTGCAATTGTTGCTTCTTGTTCAATTTCTTCATTTAACATTTGAACATAAGTTGTGAAAGTACTGCATTCTATGCTGTCTTTGCTAGCATTGAAGGAATCTTCATAACTCTGGAATTCTCCAAGTAGTTCGTCCTCTGAACGCCATGGTTTAAACAGCTGCAAAAGTGCCAAGTAGTAAAATTCCTTTTTGTCAGGAGTGTCACAACTCAGCTTCCGGTGATTTATCAAACCTCCCTTTGTTTGCTTCACCAAACATCCTTCCTCACCACTAACTTTATATTTTCCATTGTTGATATCTTCTGTGGCATTCCGTTTAAAAATGAAGTTCTGCAGCAGTTCATAGAGACACATGTTCTCAAGGTGATGACTTCTTTGTGGGTAATATTTGTCCAACATGTTTGTTCTTAAAATGTCTGTACTTTCTGGTTCGAACTCTGCTAAATACTCAATTTATCGAATAGATTTCAGTACCCGATTTCGCATTCCTGCAAGGCCTAAACTTACCCAAATTATTCTTCTGGATTTCGAGTACAGACTTGCAGATGATAACCTATCTGAGCATTCGTAGGATCCAATTTCTCGATGCGATAACATCTTTAAACTGAAACTGTATAGCTTCTTACTGACAGTCTTCTCGTGAGAAATCTCTTCCCACATTTCCTTCAATTCCGTTTTCTCAGATTTAGTGATGTAAGACGTGACATACCGAGCAACAGCAATAGAATTGTCAGCCACATACTGTATATCCATGTTAGCATTCCACATGGATAAAATGACTGGGTTGTAGTCATTTATATATTTTGACTCTTCTTTTCTTCTTAGGTTGTAGGTATTCTTAGGCGATTTTCTTGTAATAGTATGTCGCACAGCTGACATAAGACTGTTTACTCTTCCTTTTGAAAGAACAGGTCATGGAAATCCAAATCGACATTTTGTGTAGAATTTATCTTTACTCTTGACAGTATTTTCCACACCGATGACTTTGGAAACGTAAAACTTTCTCTTTTAAGTTTTTCTCTTCTGTGCTTTTAGGGATAGCACATGTTGCATATCCTTCAATGAAAGATATAACTGCTTCATCAGCATCTGTTCCAAATTTTGGGGCATCCTTGATCCACAACAGCATATGAATATGTGGAGCACCTCTTGCTTGGTACTCTTTTCTCCAAAAGAAATCCACAACTTCTCCAAGAGGTGGATTTTTTTTACTGCAGATGAAGGACATCATAGCCTCAAATCTGTGATTGAAATATCTGCAAACATTAACCGGATCTAATGAGCACAATTCTCCTGCTGTCTTGTATTGGATGTTTTTAATGTTTGAATTTGCCTCTCGCAGAAAATCCAGTAAATCATCCCAAGCGTACTCAGCACAGCTCAGGGTAAGGAACCATGTAGGAGTTCCTAAATTCCGTAACATACACTTCAATTCTCCATGGCGTCGGTACCAATATTCATTAGTTCCACGCTGACAAGCCATCAAATTGATCAATTGAGATTCCAAATGATCATCTCGCTGTTGCACTTTGTTGAGAAAGTCCTTTGCTGACACATTATGTAGATGTACTCCAGTTTTTAAAATGTGATTTACTGTATAAGATCGTGCAGACAATTCACTTTCAAATAAAAGATGGAACAAATAAGGAATACTTTGACGAAATCTTGGATCTTCTGCATATATTCTTGTAGTCCGATACTCAGAAGCAGGAATCTGTACTGGACGTTCATCATATCGTCCACCTTCTCCTGTAGGAAACAGTTGGGGAAAACAACGAGCTTCCAAGCTCTCCTCCCATACACTCACAGGAGTTCCTTTTGCTTTCTTCATCTGAAACAGATCAATAGCATTTCCCATAACTTCTTTAGAATGAAGATGATGTATGCTGAAATGTTCATAAATTTCTTCTTCTTTTGACTTATCCACTTTTTCAATTTGCCCAGTTGGTATTCCTGTGTCTTCTACTATTTCTTCTTCATCTTCATCCATATAAATGGCTAAATACCATTTATTATTTTTTTTCAAATACAAATTTGCTCTTTGTACTTTTCGTACATCCACCAGCTCCTGCCAAATTTTCTTATTCTTCGTAGGTACACCATTAATCAGAATAACTAATGGTTCAGTTTCCAAAGTATCTGCATCAATTGTTTCCATATTTTTTTTCAAACCCAATGGCAAATAGACAACTCTTCCTTTTAAACCTGTTTGTAAATCGGAAGGAGGTAATTTACCTGTTTTTGGCTCCATACGCACTATGGTCTGAAACGGATGGACACATTGAATAAGTATAGACTCATACGTATTTAAATCCGAAAGCTCTGTTCTAATTTATTATGTACAGCTCTTGCTGGCATTCTATTTTCTTCTAACTTGTTATAACAGTATTTACAAATACGCTGATCTTCACCCAAATCAAAACAATTTTCCAGAAATATATATGTTGCAAAATATTTCCACTTATAATTATCTTCATTTTCACTTTTTTTATACAGATCAACATTCCTTGTTTGAATTTTGTAATGGCTTCTCCGGCAACAAATACAAGTAATATTTGGTCTTTCATTAGAGATGATAGCAAATTTTGTCATTTCATCTTCAAAATTATTACTAACAGTAAGTTCTACATTCTCTTCTACATTTTCATCAATAACTGTGTCATTTTCTGCACTTTCTTGTTCTGGAACAAAGTAACAAAACTGAATCTCATCAGTAACCTTCACTACATCTTATACAGATCCACGGAACAGAGCATTATTCAACTCATTCAACTTTAGTGCTGGACTTTTAGCAAAATACAATGTTCTCACAAACTTTCTCATTTCAGTATGATGAACAGCGAGCATTCTAAAATGGTGAAAAACACTTTGACACAATTTCCTAGATAGACAAGCCAGAGAATCTCCTTGCAAACCAGTATTCTCTCTCACTCTGCATGGATCTAGTTTTTGAAGCACCTTAAATTTCTGTTTAACACTCTTTTTACTATATTCTCTTAGAAAGTCACGTAATTTATCAATAGATTCCTGACGCACAGTACAAATACTACTACAATTCCAAGTATACACTGGGGCTTTAGGACGTCTCCCCATAACCTCATCAGCCATCACTTCTTCCTCATTTCTTGGAACCATTTTCTCTTTTCCATTACACAACCATCCTTAACTTCATATGCTCTTCTATTGGTGTCAACTGCATGCAACAAACTATTACTTTGAAGATAACTCTCTTCATTAAAAAATGGTTCAGTAATTGAACTATGCTTCCATTCTGCTAAGAACACTTTACAAAAGTTATTTTTTTTTACTTCTCTTTTCCTTTTGCTTTGTGACTTCATTGCATTGACTAATTTATCTAATCTACGCATCCTGTTCAAAATTAAAATGAATATTTTTTTTTTATTTCTAATGCCTTGGTAACAATAATTTCAATTAATTTCTTTTTCTTATAAAATTTGGTTTTTTTCTTATATTTTTTCACATCCTTTAGCAAATTTAACATCACTCTTCTCTGAAACATTTTTCGACGAATGTTTTTAAAATCTATTTTCCGTGTTAAGTCACTCTTTCTTACTTCTGAGTCTACATTAGCATTTTGTTTTTGCTGTTGACTCTGTTGATATTTTGTACTTGAAACACTGTTTGAATTTATCTTTCGATAATTTTTTTTTTTTTGGAAGATATTTTTTAAAAATTCTTTAGTTTGCTTACCAGAAGACTTTTTCTGTTTTCCAACACACGCTTCGCCTCCTATTTTTTTTTTACCAGTCGTCTTCAAATATAGTTGTTGTTTCTTTTCTTTTCTCTTTCTTGACTTTATAGGCATCTTTATACTTTTTCAGTGTTGCTCAGCAATACCTGCAAAAAACTAAAAAAAAATACCTTTATGTAATTTTAATTCATTACAATTTTTTTTTTCAACTTTTAAAATCCTATCACATGAGCTGATCCTTTCCTATGAGTCCAAGTCTTACAAAACAAGAGAAACATGAATTAAATCTCTGACAACAATTCCTGTGTGCACACAGACTCATGGTGTGATTCTAGGCAGAAAACGATATTTCCTTTGGCAATTTGAAAGCACATTTACTTCTGTTGAGGAGCAAGTGATAATTACTGAGACAGCCTGACACATTTCCCTTATATTTTAGAGAGGCAAAAAAGAGCACATGTCCTAATAGCTACTTGAGACCATCAGCATGTGTTACAGGGTGAGTGATTAGAGTAGAGCAAAGGAAATGAGCCTTGGTGACGTTGAATGTGTTTGCGTTACACACTGCTATCTGAAATACAACACAGAGCTGAGTATTATGCATGGGAGTGTAGGAGAAGCTGCTGCTTGTGTGCAAAAAGTGTGTTTCTGGTGACTGTGTATTGTCAGTTGCAAGAGAGATCTGCATGGAGACTTTTACAAGAGCATGAAGACTGCAGATATGTGTGTAAGAGTACATCTTTGGTAAAGGTTAATTGGAGTTTTGTACATGTAGGAACTACCTCACCCATTGCAGGAGTGGATGGACAATCTACCCTGTTGATTTGAAATGTGTTACCATTTGCCTCTCATTTGTGAGATAGTGATTTCTGCTGAGTGCTAACCATCACATTTGAACAAAACAAGCTGGCCCTTTCCTGAAAGTGCAAGTTTTACAGAACAACAGCAACACAAATAAAATCTCTGACAACAATTCCTCTGTCCACACAGACTCATGGTGTGATTCTAGGCAGAAAACGATATTTCCTTTGGCAATTTGAAAGCACATTTAGTACTGTGGATGGAGCAAGTGATAGTTACTGAGACAGCCTGACACATTTCCCTTATATTTTAGAGAGGCAAAAAAGAGCACATGTCCTAATAGCTACTTGAGACCATCAGCATTTGTTACAGGGTGAGTGATTAGAGAAGAGCAAATGAAATGAGCCTTGGTGACGTTGAATGTGTTTGCGTTACACACTGCTATCTGAAATACAACAAAGAGCTGAGTATTATGCATGGGAGTGTAGGAGAAGCTGCTGCATGTGTGCAAACAGTGTGTTTCTGGAGACTGTGTATTGTCAGTTGCAAGAGAGATCTGCATGGAGACTTTTACAAGTGCATGAAGACTGAAGATATGTGTGTAAGAGTACATCTTTGGTAAAGGTTAATTGGAGTTTTGTACATGTAGGAACTACCTCACCCATTGCAGGAGTGGATGGACAATCTACCCTGTTGATTTGAAATGTGTTACCATTTGCCTCTCATTTGTGAGATAGTGATTTCTGCTGAGTACTAACCAACACATTTGAACAAAACAAGCTGGCCCTTTCCTGAAAGTGCACGTTTTACAGAACAACAGCAACACAAATAAAATCTCTGACAACAATTCCTCTGTCCACACAGACTCATGCTGTGATTCTAGGCAAAAAACGATATTTCCTTTGGCAATTTGAAAGCACATTTAGTACTGTGGATGGAGCAAGTGATAATTACTGAGACAGCCTGACACATTTCCCTTATATTTTAGAGAGGCAAAAAAGAGCACATGTCCTAATAGCTACTTGAGACCATCAGCATGTGTTACAGGGTGAGTGATTAGAGTAGAGCAAAGGAAATGAGCCTTGGTGACGTTGAATGTGTTTGCGTTACACACTGCTATCTGAAATACAACACAGAGCTGAGTATTATGCATGGGAGTGTAGGAGAAGCTGCTGCATGTGTGCAAACAGTGTGTTTCTGGAGACTCTGTATTGTCAGTTGCAAAAGAGATCTGCATGGAGACCTTTACAAGTGCATGAAGACTGCAGATATGTGTGTAAGAGTACATCTTTGGTAAAGGTTAATTGGAGTTTTGTACATGTAGGAACTACCTCACCCATTGCAGGAGTGGATGGACAATCTACCCTGTTGATTTGAAATGTGTTACCATTTGCCTCTCATTTGTGAGATAGTGATTTCTGCTGAGTACTAACCAACACATTTGAACAAAACAAGCTGACCCCTTCCTGAAAGTGCAAGTTTTACAGAACAACAGCAACACAAATAAAATCTCTGACAACAATTCCTCTGTCCACACAGACTCATGCTGTAATTCTAGGCAGAAAACGATATTTCCTTTGGCAATTTGAAAGCACATTTAGTACTGTGGATGGAGCAAGTGATAATTACTGAGACAGCCTGACACGTTTCCCTTATATTTTAGAGAGGCAAAAAAGAGCACATGTCCTAATAGCTACTTGAGACCATCAGCATGTGTTACAGGGTGAGTGATTAGAGAAGAGCAAAGGAAATGAGCCTTGGTGACGTTGAATGTGTTTGCGTTACACACTGCTATCTGAAATACAACACAGAGCTTAGTATTATGCATGGGACTGTAGGAGAAGCTGCTGCATGTGTGCAAACAGTGTGTTTCTGGAGACTGTGTATTGTCAGTTGCAAGAGAGATCTGCATGGAGACTTTTACAAGTGCATGAAGACTGCAGATATGTGTGTAAGAGTACATCTTTGGTAAAGGTTAATTGGAGTTTTGTACATGTAGGAACTACCTCACCCATTGCAGGAGTGGATGGACAATCTACCCTGTTGATTTGAAATGTGTTACTATTTGCCTCTCATTTGTGAGATAGTGATTTCTGCTGAGTACTAACCAACACATTTGAACAAAACAAGCTGGCCCTTTCCTGAAAGTGCAAGTTTTACAGAACAACAGCAACATAAATAAAATCTCTGACAACAATTCCTCTGTCCACACAGACTCATGCTGTGATTCTAGGCAGAAAACGATATTTCCTTTGGCAATTTGAAAGCACATTTAGTACTGTGGATGGAGCAAGTGATAATTACTGAGACAGCCTGACACATTTCCCTTATATTTTAGAGAGGCAAAAAAGAGCACATGTCCTAATAGCTACTTGAGACCATCAGCATGTGTTACAGGGTGAGTGATTAGAGTAGAGCAAAGGAAATGAGCCTTGGTGACGTTGAATGTGTTTGCGTTACACACTGCTATCTGAAACACAACACAGAGCTGAGTATTATGCATGGGAGTGTAGGAGAAGCTGCTGCATGTGTGCAAACAGTGTGTTTCTGGAGACTGTGTATTGTCAGTTGCAAGAGAGATCTGCATGGAGACTTTTACAAGTGCATGAAGACTGCAGATATGTGTGTAAGAGTACATGTGTGGTAAGGGTTAATTGGAGTTTTGAACATGTAGGAACTACCTGACCCATTACAAGATTGGAAGGAAAATCTACCCTCTTGATTTCAAATGTGTTAGCATTTGCCTCTCGTTTGTGAGATTCTGATTTCTGCTGAGTGCTAACCAACACATTTGAACAAAACAAGCTGACCCTTTCCTGAAAGTGCAAGTTTTACAGAACAACAGCAACACAAATAAAATCTCTGACAACAATTCCTCTGTCCACACAGACTCATGCTGTAATTCTAGGCAGAAAACGATATTTCCTTTGGCAATTTGAAAGCACATTTAGTACTGTGGATGGAGCAAGTGATAATTACTGAGACAGCCTGACACATTTCCCTTATATTTTATAGAGGCAAAAAAGAGCACATGTCCTAATAGCTACTTGAGACCATCAGCATGTGTTACAGGGTGAGTGATTAGAGAAGAGCAAAGGAAATGAGCCTTAGTGACGTTGAATGTGTTTGCGTTACACACTGCTATCTGAAATACAACACAGAGCTGAGTATTATGCATGGGACTGTAGGAGAAGCTGCTGCATGTGTGCAAACAGTGTGTTTCTGGAGACTGTGTATTGTCAGTTGCAAGAGAGATCTGCATGGAGACTTTTACAAGTGCATGAAGACTGCAGATATGTGTGTAAGAGTACATCTTTGGTAAAGGTTAATTGGAGTTTTGTACATGTAGGAACTACCTCACCCATTGCAGGAGTGGATGGACAATCTACCCTGTTGATTTGAAATGTGTTACTATTTGCCTCTCATTTGTGAGATAGTGATTTCTGCTGAGTACTAACCAACACATTTGAACAAAACAAGCTGGCCCTTTCCTGAAATTGCAAGTTTTACAGAACAACAGCAACATAAATAAAATCTCTGACAACAATTCCTCTGTCCACACAGACTCATGCTGTGATTCTAGGCAGAAAACGATATTTCCTTTGGCAATTTGAAAGCACATTTAGTACTGTGGATGGAGCAAGTGATAATTACTGAGACAGCCTGACACATTTCCCTTATATTTTAGAGAGGCAAAAAAGAACACATGTCCTAATAGCTACTTGAGACCATCAGCATGTGTTACAGGGTGAGTGATTAGAGTAGAGCAAAGGAAATGAGCCTTGGTGACGTTGAATGTGTTTGCGTTACACACTGCTATCTGAAACACAACACAGAGCTGAGTATTATGCATGGGAGTGTAGGAGAAGCTGCTGCATGTGTGCAAACAGTGTGTTTCTGGAGACTGTGTATTGTCAGTTGCAAGAGAGATCTGCATGGAGACTTTTACAAGTGCATGAAGACTGCAGATATGTGTGTAAGAGTACATGTGTGGTAAGGGTTAATTGGAGTTTTGAACATGTAGGAACTACCTGACCCATTACAAGATTGGAAGGAAAATCTACCCTCTTGATTTCAAATGTGTTAGCATTTGCCTCTCGTTTGTGAGATTCTGATTTCTGCTGAGTGCTAACCATCACATTTGAACAAAACAAGCTGGCCCTTTCCTGAAAGTGCAAGTTTTACAGAACAACAGCAACACAAATAAAATCTCTGACAACAAATTCCTGTGTGCACAGTGTCTCATGGTGTGATTCTAGGCACAAAACTGTATTCCAGGGTGATACCAGGCCCTTTCCTGAAAGTGCAAGTTTTACAGAACAACAGAAACACAAATTTAATCTCTGACTACAATTCCTGTGTGCATGTTGTCTCATGGTGTGATTCTAGACAGAAAACAGTATTCATGGGTCATACCAGTACACCTTAACTTATGGTGAAGACATAGTCCATAATATCTTTCAAGTTCAAGCCAGGCACTTAAATATCTTCCTTAACATGAAATGTAAAACACAACTTTTAAATTGGTAGGAAAAAGTACCATGCTATTTTCAAATGTATTTTCTTTTGCCACACACTTTTCAGATAGTGATTTCTGCTGAGTGCTAAGCAACACACTTGAAAAAAAGAAACTGCACTTTCTTAAAAGTGCAAGTTTTACAAAACAACAGCAACACAAATTAAATCTCTGACAACAATTCCTGTGTGCACACAGACTCATGGTGTGATTCTAGGCACAAAGCGATATTTTCTTTGGCAATTTGAAAGCACATTTAGTACTGTGGTGGAGTAAGTGAAAATTACTGTGACAGCCTGACACTTTTTTCTTATATTTTAGACAAGCAGAAAAGAGCACATGTCCTAACACCTCCTTGACACCATGACCATGTATTACAAAAAACAAGCTGCCCCTTTCCTGCAAGTGCAAGGGTAATAGAGCAAGACCAACACGAATTAAATCTCTGATAACAATTCCTGTGTGCACACTGTGTCATGGTGTGATTCTAGGCAGAAAACAGTATTCCTGGGTGATACCAGTACACCTTAACTTATAGTGAAGACATACTCCATAATATCTAACATGTTCAAGGCACTTAAATATCTTCCTTAACATAAAATGTAAAACACCACTTTTAAAGTGGTAGGAAAATGTACCATGCAATTTTCAAATGTGTTTGCATTTGCCTCTTTTTTGTGAGTAACTAATTTCTGCTGAATGCTAACCATCACACTTTAAGCAAACAAACTGCCGCTTTTCTGCGAGTGCAAGGCTAACAGAACAAGAGCAACACAAATTAAATCTCTGACAACAAATCCTGTGTGCAGACAGACTCATGATGTGATTCTAGGCACAAAACAGTATTCCTCAGTGATACCAGTACACCATAACTTACAGTGAAGACATACTCCATAATATCTTACTAGTTCAAGACAGTTAAATTTCTCCTAAATCACAAAATGTAAAACACAACTTTAAAACAAGAATGATAATTCTAATATTTATATCAAAATACACCACATACTTCCCCTCTCAAACTCATAACTCACCTTTAAAATTAGTTAGTTAAGAAAGAAATGTGGCACTCAAACAGCAGATTATCAGAGCCAGAATCTCAGAGCTGTACACCTCTCTCCTCTCTCCATAACCAGTAAATGGCAATTTTCCCCTCTCTTTTCCCCACATATACATGTTAATGTAAAATCACAGTCCTTCCCACATTTTTTCAAATGGAATCACACATTTCTATTGGTTGCAACTTTCAACCCCTTTCCAAATCATCCCTTCCCCCAACATGACTTCTGCCTGCTACCATAGCAACAGCTCATGGAACACAGGTGTGAGCAGAGAGGTCAGAAGTTCAGCACACAATGTTTCAAATCCAAAGAGCAAGAGTGCTTGACTTTTCAAACCTAACAGCAAATCCAAAGTAATGTTCACTGGGAACACATTTTTCTCTACCAATCCAAAACATGCTTTTAAAAATGTAAACATACAGCCTAGTTTTAACTGTAAAATGGTTTGAATCAGCCAATGAGTTCTTTTTATTAAAAAAAAGTATGTATGCCTCCATTTTTCAACTGTCTTTCTTTTCATATTGCCATTCTACTGTAAGACACCTCCTGAGTGCATCCTGTTCTCCTTGGAAGATGTTCACAGTGTGGATTGTAGGTCATAGCTATGTCTTCTGGAGTGAAAAGTATGCAGAAAAAAGAGGTATTTTCAAAGACCTTGCTTTGCCAAATGTAGACATTAAATGGATTGGTCAGAGAGGGTTAAAGTGGCACCAATTAATGCCTTTGGTGAAAACCTTTCTACATCTCCCACAGCTTAACCTTATTATTGTGCACTGTGGTGGTAATGACCTAGGCACTTTAACTGGGGTAAGTCTGAAAATGCTTATTAAGGACACCTTTCTGCAATTGATGTCACTTTTTCCACAAACTGCCTTTGTATATTCTAAAATATGCCAAAGGCAAAAGTGGAACTGGTCCAACCAATTTTGTCCGCAAATTGACAAAGCAAGAAAGCACGTCAATAAGTCTATTTCTGCTTTCCTCAGAGACTATGGTATGAGTTCTATATACCACAACAACTTGCGTTACAACATGCAAGACATTTATAGAGGAGACGGTGTACATTTCAATGATGAAGGGAACAGAGTCTTCCTCTTGAACTTTAGACTCTGCATCGGTACTTACTTGTAGGTACCGAAAAACACTCCATAAACACAAGGGCTCTTTTTAGAGCCACCTAATATCTAAACACTTAAACGTGATTTTTAATTCTATTTTTTTTTATGTTTTTTTTCGGGTGCGCGCTGGGTGCGCGCACATCGCGATGATTTTAAAAAAAATTAAAATCTTTTTTTTTTCCCTTCGTGGTCCTACTGTGACCCCCTTACAATGGCTAGGGGGTCAATAACTCCCTACCCTGCCCCCTATTCATGGTCTCCACCTTTCCTTTTCAGTGCGAGAGACAAAATGGCGGCCGACACTTCCTGATTTCGACCGATTCGAATGTTTACTGACATCTAACAACCAATCAGAATTACGCTCGCGCACGTTAGGGTGCGCGCACAGGGCTTGCACAGTGCGCGCACCCTGCACACGTATAGATATTGATATGCTTTTAAATGCTATTTTCTCAGGAAATACTGAACAAATTTACACCAGACCTGTGAACGGCACTTCCTTGACCTTATGGCTACCTCTCTGCCAAATTTCAAGTAATTCTGTTCAGCCGTTCGGGCTGTAGCTGTGTCTAAAGGTCCTATGGGAAAATGCATGGGGAAAATGCGTTTTGGGACTCCCCCTTTTTCTCGGCCCCGCTTGACGAATCACCCCGAGACTTTCAGGGTAGGAGCTGAACGGAGCGCCCCATTAGTTTTGAAAATTTCGCGAGGATTCGTCAACCGGCGCCAAAGTTATTAAAAATAGAATTTTGAGATTTCCTATGGAAACACGATCCTAACTATAACTATCTACTGGCGACCGCCAGATAATATATATATATATATATATATATATATATATTCACTGGAAAAACCATAGGTTTCAGGGGCGTTATAGTTAGCTGGACTTTTCACTCGTACAAAACCATTGAAATTCCCCCGTTATAGTTAGTTCAGCTAACTATAACTCGCGCGCCCGCAATGCACTGCTGATGACGTCACATATTACATCACTCATGACATGGTCAGTGACATCACTCCTGACATCACTGATGACATCTCAAATGAGCTCACTGATGACATCACTGATGACATCATCCAGTGAATGTGTGTTTTTCTAAAAATTACATATGTTTTATATATGTATATCTCAAGGTCGATGGAAGAATAAATGTGTATATAAGTGTCTAAATGGATGATTTGTTTTTGAAAAATTGATTGTATAACTGACTGATTAAGTGTATCTTAGTGAATACATGGCTTAGTGAGTAATGTTTAAATATGTAAATTACTGTATTAGTCTCTCACTTTTGTATAAGTGGCTGCATGGGTTGGTGAGTAGCTACATGAGTTTCTATATAGGATATTAGTTGGTTTTTTGAGTATCAGTATGAGTGTCTGAGTGTCTGTATGGTTCAGTGGGGGGTATTACGTAGTGCATAGGTGCATGAATGAGTGAATCACTGTTTGTATGTATTGAAGACAGTGTGTGTGCAGGACTGTATGGGTGGATGAGTGTGTGCATGGGTGTGTTAGTGAGTGAATGACTGTCTCAATAGTGTATTTATGAGTAACTACATATGTTTCAAACTAGTATATGTGACTATTGGTGTAGTGAGTATATGTGAGAGTGAGAGATTGGAAGAGTTCCTGTATGAATAAGTATGTGTTTCTATAAGTGATTGTTTAAAAAATTAAGTATGTGTAAGTTTCTGTAGAAGTAAGTGCGGTGGTGTGTGTATAACTGTATATGCAAGTAAATGGATGTTTGATTCATTATTAGCATGAGTGACTATGTGTGTGATTAACTCTATGGATGAGTGGCGTTCTGTAACAGGATGTATAGGTGTATGAGTACATATGATGAGTGAGTACATGTATAAGTGACTGTATATGACTGTTGGTGAATGATTGGATGTGTACTTGGATCTTAGAATTACTGAATAGGTTGTTGTATCTGGTATTGGTATGTCCATTGTTTTGAAGATTTTAGTTTCTATTTTTGAATGTGTGTATCAAAGGTTATATTAGGGAGAGAGGAGGTCTGCCACTCTATCACAAGGATGATGTAATCAGTGATGTCATCAGTGATGTCATTTGAGATGTCATCAGTGATGTCATGAGTGATGTCACTAACCATATCATGAGTGATGTAATACGTGACATCATTAGCAGTGCATTGTGGGTGCGCGAGTTATAGTTAGCTGAACTAACTATAACGGGGGAATTTCAATGGTTTTGTACGAGTGAAAAGTCCAGCTAACTATAACGCCCCTGAAACCTATGGTTTTTGCCGTGAATTTTAAAGGTTTTTTAAATGCTAATTCCTAACTATAACGTGCCTGAAACCTATGTTTTTTAAGTAAATTTCAAAGGTTTTTTAAATGCTAATTTCTAACTATGCCTACAGAGATAGGACATGTGAAGAAAGAAGAAAAAACGCACAAAAAGAAAAAAAAGAAATGCAGAAAGAAGCAACAGAAGTCCTCAAAGACGAAGAAAAGTGCAGGAAGAAGGATAACGTGCAGAAAGAACAAACAGAAGAGCAGAAAGAAGCCTTGTTGCAAAATCATCTTGTACCCTCAACTTTTTCATACGGATACTGGTGGTAACTGAGTCTGACTAACCAGTCCTAGAGCCAGTGCTATGTTAAAAGACACTCAGAATACAGTGAAAACACCTACATATACTAGGGAACACTATGCGTTGGGGTCCCCCTGTGATTAGCATGACCTCCTCTGTAAGCCCCTAGTATATAATAGGGCAGGGGATTAAAACTACCTCTTAAAACGCGCCACAGGGCGTGTTTGCACACGTCACCTCAGGCCCCGTCCCCTCCCTTCCCCACTGTGTAAACACGCCCTGTGGCCATTTTAAGTTGGAAGATTAAGTCCCCTTGAATCCTGAGGGTCCCTATGGTCCAACTAGACCACTAGGTACCTCCAGTAAGCTCCAAAGATCTGCGTTGCAGAGAGATGTAAAAAGGGGCACGGCCTAGACCACCTCTACGCAAAGCAGCGCTGTGGCGCTTACTGGAAGCACCTGGCGGGCTAGTTGGCCCCCAGGGTCCATCAGGATTGAAGGGGAATTATTTCCCCAACTTAAAACGCGCCACAGGGCGTGTTTGCACACGTTGACTCAGGCCCCGTCCCCTCCCTTCACCACTGTGTAAACACGCCCTGTGGCCGTTTTTAGTTGGGAGATTAAGTTCATTTGAATCCTGAGGGTCCCTAGGGTCCAACTAGCCCACTAGGTACCTCCAGTAAGCGCCACAGAGCTGCGTTGCAGAGAGGTGTAAAAAGTGGCATGGCCTGGACCACCTCTCTGCAACGCAGATCAGTGGCGCTTACTGGAAGCAACTGGTGGGCTAGTTAGCCCCCAGGAGCCCTCAGGATTGAAGGGGAATTATTTCCCCAACTTAAGACGCGCCATAGGGCGTGTTTGCACATGTCACCTCAGTCACCGTCCCCTCCCTTCCCCACTGTGTAAACACGCCCTGTGGCCGTTTTAAGTTGGGAGATTAAGGATTAAGTTCCCTTGAATCCTGAGGGTCCCTAGGGGCAAAATACCCCACTAGGTACGTCCAGTAAGCCCCATTGCAGAGAGGTGTAAAAAGGGGCACGGCCTGCACCACCTCTCTGCAACGCAGAGCAGTGGCGCTGCCTGGAAGCACTTGGTGGGGTAGTTGGCCCCCAGGGTCCCTCAGGATTGAAAGGCAATTATTTCCACAACTTAAAACACGCCACAGGGTGTATTTGCACCCGTCACCTCAGGCCCCGTCCCCTCTCTTCACCACTGTGTAAATGCGCCCTGTGGGCGTTCTAAGTTGAGAGATTAAGTCCCCTTGAATCCTTAGGGTCCCTAGGGTCAAACTAGCCCACTAGGTACCTCCAGTAAGCGCCACAGAGCTGCGTTGCATAGAGGTGTAAAAAGGGGCGTGGCCTCAGAACACCTGTCTGCAACGCAGCTCCCTGGCACATACTGGAGATACCTGTTCAGCTAGTTGGCCCTCAGGGACCCTCAGTATTGAAGGGGAATTAATTCCCCAACTTACAACTGGCCAGGGGGCGCGTTTGCAGAGTGCTGAAAAGAAGGGGCGTGGCCGCCGGCGTGATGCCGGTCTTTTATTTATTTTATTTTTTTAAGAAGGAGGGCTGTGTGGCCCCCCTTCTTTTTCCAATTTATTGGCCCTGGGGACCCCATCCCCCAGGGCCTGCACCCTAATTTTTTTTGTTAAAAAAAATAATTTGGAAGGGGGCCGCGTGGCCCCCCTCAGAAGGCCTTAATCGGCCCCGGGGACCCCAAACCCCCGGGTCATGGCCTTTTTTTTTTATTCTTTAGGAGGGGGGCTGCGTTGCGTTTTTTTAAAATATATTTATAGAAACACCTAGGACATGCTGCACAAACCGTATGTACCTATCATCATGACGATTTACGTGATATTCATTAAAAGGCAACTATGCATACAATGAATCCACGTGGAATGTATTTACACCGCTAGTGAAGCTCTGACGTGTCTGACGCCCTACCGTGCCTAATCCCGGCGCCCCCGCCGGTGGGTACTCTCCAAGTAGACACCCTTGTCGTTTATTTATAGAAACATGGGTAGCTATTGACAGGCACATTTAATACACACGCACACCAAGCCATTCAAAGGGGATTTGTCAAAAATTCGACCAAACTATGTAAGAAACCCCCCTCACGGTTAATAAAACACAAATCCACACCCGGATGTGTAATACTTTTTATTTTACTCTCTGGAAAGGAGACGAACCTCACTTGAGAGTCACAGCGTGCTTCTGGCTGAGCCCAATGCTGTGTTACACCCGCTGAGTGCAACACACCTCTGTGATGTATTCCATCAGCTAGTGCGTATGCTATGACACTCTCTAGCCCATGTGCACTGTAACACCACCCCGTGAATATGTCATGCCACACTTGCCTTCGCACCCGTTATATTGCCCCATCTAACGTGCCTTCCTCGATGCCTATGTTATAACGCACAGCGCTATGTGTGAAGTCAGCGAGATTTATGCGCCCTATACTGCAAAGTGTTGATGATTTTTAACTGTTTTAATCAAACTAATATTTTAAATTAGGCTCAAGACATTACACTATTTACTATTTGCTCCCCACTTACTCGTACTTGCTGCTAGGGAAGTCTGGGTTCAGCTAACAGCCTGCACGCCTCGGTCCGACTCGGTGATTAACACCGTTGAGCGGAGGGCGGACAGGCAGACCCAAGCACTTCCGCATCACCAGCGGTTAGCGCTCTAGCTCCGGTGTCTCAGGACTATAAAGGGAGCGAGGAACGACCGGCGCTTGCGGTTAGGTGTGGACGGTGGCAGCGTCTACCCAAGCTGCTTGGCTACGGTACAGGAAACGTGTGTGAAGTCAGCGAGATTTATGCGCCCTATACTGCAAAGTGTTGATGATTTTTAACTGTTTTAATCAAACTAATATTTTAAATTATGCTCAAGACATTGCACTATTTACTATTTGCTCCCCACTTACTCGTACTTGCTGCTAGGGAAGTCTGGGTTCAGCTAACAGCCTGCACGCCTCGGTCCGACTCGGTGATTAACACCGTTGAGCGGAGGGCGGACAGGCAGACCCAAGCACTTCCGCATCACCAGCGGTTAGCGCTCTAGCTCCGGAGTCTCAGGACTATAAAGGGAGCGAGGAACGACCGGCGCTTGCGGTTAGGTGTGGACGGTGGCAGCGTCTACCCAAGCTGCTTGGCTACGGTACAGGAAACGTGTGTGAAGTCAGCGAGATTTATGCGCCCTATACTGCAAAGTGTTGATGATTTTTAACTGTTTTAATCAAACTAATATTTTAAATTAGGCTCAAGACATTGCACTATTTACTATTTGCTCCCCACTTACTCGTACTTGCTGCTAGGGAAGTCTGGGTTCAGCTAACAGCCTGCACGCCTCGGTCCGACTCGGTGATTAACACCGTTGAGCGGAGGGCGGACAGGCAGACCCAAGCACTTCCGCATCACCAGCGGTTAGCGCTCTAGCTCCGGAGTCTCAGGACTATAAAGGGTGCTCGTCACTCTAAGCGCGCAGCGGTTGCGTGCAGGGGTGCGCCTAAGAACTCGCCTAAGACAAGCCAAAGATAAGCCCGTCTACGCCCGTGGGCGACGGGACGAGGCTAGGGGCAAAAGGTTATGGGCTTGAATGCTGCACCGACGGTTGCCCATTTCAAACCGGGTAAGATATTCTCCAGCAGACCTGTTGCGTATTCGCAAATCTGTGCCTCAAGGCTGTACTGGGGGGGTAGGGGAAGGTAGTCTTCCTGAGGGCCCTTTTTTATGTCAGAAATGTCAACACCAAGCTTCCATCGATCACCGGCAAAATGTATTGCAGGACTTACCATCTATAAACACTCTGCCTCTGGATTCCTGTAAGAGTCGTAATCTCCTCTGTAACATTAGATCTCTGTCTAAACATCACAGTGAGGTGTGGGATATGATTGCTTCGATCCAACCTGACCTCTGTTACTTGACAGAAACATGGTTAAAATCTTACTCTGTCCCAGCCATCACACTAGGGATCCCAGAGGGTTATAAAATTGCCAGACTCGATAGGCCTGTCAAGATAGGGGGAGGTATTGCTATTGTGTATAAAAATAACCTATCAGTCTCCATTTTAGAGGAAATGAGCACTACTGATTTAGAAATCCTTGTATTTAAAGTCAGCATCTCGATGAAAATTAGCTATAAAGGGGCATTGGTCTATCGCCCTCCTGGGCCTTATTCCTCCTCTAATCTCCTGCTGTTGGAGATACTAGCTAGACACGTTGACACCGAGAAGGATTTTTTACTTTTAGGAGATTTTAATGTGCATAGCGACTTGAAAGATAATGCTGAGGCGCAATCCCTACTAAATGATATGTCCCTGATTGGATTAACCTTGATGAATACGGGTCCCACACACTCTGCAGGACATACCTTGGATCTTATATTTTCCAACAAACCCAACACCCTGCAATGTGCCTCTTCTACTCAGGTCAATTGGACAGACCACTTTGTCCTGGAATTTCTTATCTCTCACTTAGGCAAAGTTCCCCCTAAGGCACAAGTTCTTCCCAGCAGGCGTCGGCCATGGTATAAGATCACTTCGGAGAATTTTCAGGAGCACTTTGCCGATCCTCCTTTTTGCCCTGGAGCTAATGTCGACAAGGCATTGGACTGCTATAATCAGGCCATATCCCAGGTAGTAAATACGATTGCTCCTATGAAAACATTTAAACCTCGCTTAGCACGCAAACAGGAGGTATGGTTTACAGAACACCTGAGATGCCTCAAACAACAGGCAAGGAAATTAGAAAAAGTGTGGAGATCGACCCACGAGGACACTGATAAGAATTATTTCTGGATAGCTCTAACCAAATATCACAAAGAAATTTGTCATGCTCGGAAATCCCATATACAGGCTCTTCTTTCAGCTGCAGGGAATTCCCCTAGGATCTTATATCAAACATTACATTCATTTGTGAAACCAGCAGCCTGTGAAACTCAGGAGCTAGCCTCACAACAACTCTGTAACGAGGTGGCCCTATTCTTCACAAATAAAATAAATAAGATCCATGACGATATCTCAAATTCCAATTTATCCATTATTGGAGATACATCAGCAGTTCTGGAAAAGGAACTAGAGAGGGGAACTATGTCTTTATCTTCCTTCTCTCCTATCTCCTTGATTGATACCGAGGGTTATCTTGGCCAGATAAAAAGCGGCAGTCCCTCAGACTTAATCCCTTCTAGAATTATCTCGAAAGTAGGGAAAAGTCTGAGTCCGCAAATTCAAAATCTTATCAATCTCTCTTTGATGGAGGGACAAGTCCCTGGGGAATGGAAAAAAGCGCTGGTGAGGCCCATTAGAAAAAACTCTTCCATCCCCTGGACTGACTTATCCAACCTGAGGCCCATCTCGCTACTCCCTTTTCTGGGGAAGGTGATAGAGAAACATGTCAATAAACAGATCTCACATTACATTGAGCAATTTGGTCTGCTAGATAGCTCTCAGTTTGGCTTCAGACCCAAACACAGCACTGAATCCGCCTTGCTATCTGTGACAGACGATCTTCACATGTATCAGGACCGAGGGTACTCGGTGATCCTGGTACTGTTGGATTTATCGGCGGCGTTCGATACTATATCTCATAAAATCTTAATCGAACGTCTGGCCGCAATTGGGATTGAGAGCTTAGCGTTAACCTGGCTAAAGAGTTTTCTATCTGACCGCACCCAAACTGTCAGCATGGGCCCATTTCGGTCAAAAGAAACTTATATTACCAAGGGGGTGCCACAGGGCTCTTGTCTAGGCCCCACTCTTTTTAACATCTATGTGGCACCCCTGGCCAGCATACTGAGAAATTTCGGGTTTGTCCCTGTCTCCTATGCTGATGATACGCAGCTCTTATTCCCTTTTAAACATCTTACCAACGAAGTGAAGACAGCCTTCTCAGATGGCATGAAAGCTGTAGCGAATTGGATGAAGTCCAACTACCTTCAATGCAATGTGAATAAAACAGAAGTAATGCTATTTGGGGAGGTTAAAAATCTGTGGACTCCTGAGTGGTGGCCAAGTGAGCTCGGTCAAGTACCTGAACCCAAGCTGGTTGTAAAAAACCTAGGGGTTCGTCTTGACCGGGAGCTCACCCTTAAACAACATGGTAATTGGGTGATCAGCCAATGTCTCCATGCTATCGGACTATTACGCAAAGTGTTCCCACTATTACCTGATTCCACTAGGAAAACCTTGGTACAGGCTTTAGTGCTGAGTTGCCTGGATTACTGCAATGGGCTCCTATTGTCAGCTAACCAGGTAGTCATAGAAAAACTCCAGGTGATTCAGAACACTGCGGCTAGACTTGTGCTGAATGCCCCCCCAAGAACACCTTCCAAACCACTCCTTGACAGTCTACACTGGCTCCCAATCCATAAGAGGATTACTTTTAAGACATGCTGCCTTATTCACAGAACCATACATGGATCCGGACCCTCCCATTGGAGAGACAAATTCATTCCTTACAACCCCATTCGATCTCTTAGGTCCAGTAACCAACTCTTACTCAAAGTACCTTCCATTAAGAGGAGCAGACAGGGCGGGAAAGCCCTATCAGTGGTAGGTCCTACACTATGGAACAAACTACCGTTTGAGCTTAGGCAATGCTCAGAATTCCTGGTTTTTAGGAAAAAGCTTAAAACGTTTTTGTTCTAGTAACTATCAATCATTTTAGGAGTATATGACCAAGTTGAGCTGAACTGTACCATTCGCCTCCTGTAGCCGCCATGTTCTTTTCCTTTCTTCTATGCGCAGAGATACTCTTTAAGAGTCGATTCTAGCGCGATACAAATCCATAAATAAAAATAAATAAATAAATATGCCATACATATTACAATCTGGGATCCATATCTTTGTCACAGTGCATATGCAACGTTACTCTCCCCAGCACATATTTTATATTACAACTTTAGAGACTAGTTAGGTTACACAACACTGCCCTGTGCATATTACACTCCAAGGCGCATATCGCATAGCACGCGCTAGTGCCTGTGCTATCTCGTGCTCTCCAATGAATCTGTCATTGCGCACAATGTATTGCATATTATATTTCACGCACCGGTTCATCTTATATCACACTTTTTGGTGCATAGTTTATACCATATACTATATCTAGTTTTCATTTTCAATCGTGCTCTCAGGACTATGTTCTATATAGCACTGTGTCCACCTACCCTTTTCACGAGCATTACATTTTGCGATGGGGGTGGAGGGTCAGGGGGTGTTTCTGCCAAGTGAGCCCGGAGTCACAGTCACAAACGTCCTCTTCTTCCTGAATAAAAGTGAGGGAGGAACATGGCGGCAGTAGGCTAGCTGCCGCGGTACTCCGCCCCTGACCTCCGGAGTGAGGAGTGCAGCAGCTGTGGTTTCTAATGGTTTCCCCGTGTTAAAGCGCAGGAGATTACACCGCAAGATCATTCACGTACTTCAGCCTTGTATATTTACAATTTTTTTTTTAAAAGCTACAATTTAAAGTTATAAACTTCCTGATTTTTTCGCTCGGTTGCGTTCTCTCTTCCCCCTCCATGTGTGCCCTGCTTGAAGGCATGGAAGAACCGGAACCGGAGCCGGCGTTCTCGAGCCAGCAGAGACAGAGGCTTTCTCCTGGACTGCCGCGCTGGAGTAAAGCGGCGCTGGAGCTGCGGCGGGGAAGGCGAAGTCAGTGGGTGCCAGTTCTTCCTGTCGGCTCTAGTGCTGGGTCGACCCTGTACCGCGTGGAGGTGGCGGCAGCCGTAGGGATTACAGCAGCGGCGGCGGCGGCTGTTGGTGAGGTGGAGGCCAACACGAAGAAAGCATTAGGAATAACAACGAGGTCGATAGCAGCATTGGAGAAGCAGAGACTCGAGGTGAAAGTGAAGGAATTGGGGGGAGGCCTGAATGTTTTCCCCGGGGGAGAGTCACCCTTGGGCCCCGGGGTTACAGAAAGCAGCGTCAGAGCCGGGGATAGAGCCCCACCTTTCAGTCTTAGATTGTGCACCTCCAGGGCGTTTCTCAAAACAGGTAGCCGGTGGTGTCTAATGTTCTGCTCGGGAACTCAGCCAGGAGGGTGAGGACCAAGATAAGGACCAAGAAAAGGTAAGCAAGGAAGACAAGGGAGTAAAGGGACACTCGACCTATGACAAGAATGCCGCTAGCAGGGGGGTGAAGGTACAAAGGGCACCAAAGGTACAACAGTCCACAATAAGTTTTTCGCAAAGGACACAACCTGCAGCTAAAACTTCATCCTTTCTAGCCAATGAGGTGAAGGCTAAGCGAGCTCACAAGGCTAAAAGGATTGTAAGGTCAGTAAAGTTTGTCCTAGATTCAAACTCCAAGATAACACCCTCACTGCGCTCTTATTTTAAAGTTGTCCCCCAACTCCTCAATATTGGGAAAAGCCATACTGCACAAGTAGGCAGCCCACTTCCGCCTAGTGTTGAGGGCATCCAAGAGTGTAACCAAGACTATTCTTTGGTCGCGTCTCCAGTGCCCCCTTCTGTCTCTGGTCCCTGGCTTTCGCCTAACAACACCCAGTCAATCCCTTTCCCAAACCTTTTTTCAAATCCTTTGCAATCTCTCCCTCCTCGGGCTATAATGGAAGACTCTGCTCACACCCCTTACCCCGATTCTCCGCATTGCACCCCTGAGCTCACCCCTGAGCTTATCCCTGAGCTTACGAGCATTTATGAGTCCGTGGTGCAGACTCCGTCCACTGAGTTAGTTGGGCTGGGAGAGCCTTCACCACTGGGGGGAGAGGGCCCTTTAATGTCTGCTATCATGTCTGGCAATAGTAGCTCCGCTTCAGTTCCCGTCTCCGCTTCAATGTCGGAGTTCGGGGGGTTAGATGACGCGGTACAGGTACCCCGGGGGATATGGGGTGATGGTCAGCCCCAGCGCCAGGCTCAAATAGATCCACAGGCCCAGGCGCAGAATCTGTCTCGGGGGGGGGGGCAGGAAGAGATATTGAGTGGCAGCCTCCAACAGGTCTCACACGCATTGGGAGCCGGGTTATATCAAGCGACCCCAGCTGATCTAGTACCGTCCCCAGCATCATTTTTATCAGTACCCTCTCTAGAGCAAATGTTTCGGACTCTCTCTGCTGACATTAAACGTGGCTTTGAAGAATCAGCAGTGATTCAGAGAAAGATCAAAAGCTATTGTGAGGTGCTGGGTAACAAAATTGATGGGCTCACTGAGAGAACTGATGTGTTAGAAGAAACGGTTGGCGGGCTATCCTTGCACATAGATAACGCAAGGGACGAGATAGTGAGTCTCAAGAAGGAAGGCATTTCAATTGCTGAGAGGATGGAGACTTTGGAAAACCACGCCAGGCGTAACAACATCCGTATTTTGAATGTACCTGAGGGAAATGAGGGCTCTGACGTCAAAGGTTTCATTGTTCCTATGCTAGCTCTTTCTTTAAAGTTGGAGTTATCTGAAGAAGAAATAGCTACTGATATTCAACGGGTACACAGAGAACCCTTCAGACGGAATCCTCAAAGATCAAAACCGAGGAAGATCCTTGTGAACTTTCACACCATAAAGGAGCAAATTCTTAACGCAGCATTAAAGCTAAAGTCCCTGGATTACAAAGGTTTTTCATTTCAGGTACGGTCTGACTTATCCAGAGTGACACTTGAAAAGCAATGGGAGCTGGGCAAAAGGATGGATGCTTTTCGGAAACTCGGCGCCACAGTTCAGCTTAGTTTCCCTGCAATACTCAAAATTATGCTGAACAACAAAATGTACAATATTCGTACAGTTCAGGCGGCTGACGACTTGTCTATCCGAAATATGGCCATCTCTGGAGCGTGGTCAGGGAATTCATATCCTCATATATGCACAGGGGTAGGCATATGTGTATATAAGTTGTAAATATATGGACACCACAAGGAAGGTGGTGAATGAAATAAGCACTTTGTAAATATAAATATAACCTAGCGTTGGAATAAGAAAGGAAAGGAGAAACAAGCATCGGGGAAAAGGGGAATAAAGGAAAAAGGAGGAGAAAGAAAAAAAAAAAGAGAAAAAAGGGGGGAAATAAAAAAAAAAAAAGATAAAGGGAAGGAAAAAGGGGAAAAAAATGTTTAAAAAAAAGAGGAAAAAAAAATTATAAAATACATACAACAATTAAACACATAATGGGAACCATATGATTTGCGCTTTCACTCCGGGGGGGGGGTGGGGCTGGGTAGGGGGTACCACAAACCGGACTTGTTCCGGTTGGATTCCACAAGGGTTCCTCAGGGGGTGGGGGGGTTAGGTTAGGTCACAGGGATGTAGGGGTAAGGTCAGGGGTGTGGGTTAGTAAAAATGAAAAATTTTCCTCATTTACAGTCTGGTACCAGGTTCAGTTGTGTAAACTTACATTTAGTTACGTTTTTTTCCGGCAAGACGGCTCCCTTAGGAGGATGTCTAGGTCTTTTTTCCTTGGGTTCAAATTCTTGTATATCTTTTCTTATGTAAATGGTGGGAAGTTGAGTTATGAGCAATCTTAGGATTCTCTCTTGGAATGTTAATGGTCTGCGCACCAAACTAAGGGCAAATAGAATTCTGCAGTATCTCCGCGATATCGATGCGCAGATCATTATACTCCAGGAGACACATCTAATTGAGGAGGAGATGCTCGATTTAGTGAAAAGGAATAGGTAGATGGACATCTCGGTATCCACTTCCCAGTCTTTAAATACGAGGGGTGTCACTGTCTTGTTTAAAAAATCAATTAATACAAGAATCATAACACAGAAGGTCGATCCAGGAGGTAGATGGGCGATCACTTTGGTGGTCATTGGTGGGGTAAATCTAACACTTGCAGGCTTTTATGGTCCCAACCAGGACGATCCTGCTCCTCTAGAGTCTCTCTTCTCAAATCTTTGGCACTTTCCAGATCCGATAATTGTTGCAGGGGACTCCAATGTAGTGCTGGATCCAGCACTAGATAAGATTCCGAGCAGTAGGCAGTTGACTCCTTCTAAAGCCAGAGCTTTCTTGCAGAGTTCCATGAAGCAATTTGGGTATGTCGACATTTGGCGGGCAAGAGCAGGTATAAAACCAGGTTTCTCATTTCACAACTACAAGTATCAACATCGATCTAGAATTGATTATTTTTTGATAAGTCACGATTTGGTTGATTCAGTTAAAGATATCTCCTACCTCCCATCGCATCTTTCAGACCATTCTGCTGTTCTCTTGGAACTGGTCGGAGTAACTAAACCTCTCACTAACTCTTGGTCATTTGACAAATCTTTACTCTCTTTTCCTCAAGACGTGCTGTCTATTAGAGCTGACACTCTTGAATTTATGCGTATTAATATCGGATCTTCAGACCCCCGGGTCGTTTGGGATGCATTTAAGTGTTATCTTCGCGGTGTAATTAAAAACAAGGTTGTACATCGAAGGAGGCTTTATGTGCAGGAGGTATCATCCATTGAAGTTGCGCTTCTTGAAGTGCAAGTGGAAATTAATGCCACTAGCAAAGATCTTACAGATACTTATCTGGCACAAAAATGGGAAGCGAGTAAATTGTCGCATTTTGAATACGGAGAAGGGGCTGGCAAGCTGTTGGCCTGGAAGGCTAAGTCTGATAGGGCGCGTAATATTATAAATGCTGTGACAACTACCCAGGGCACTGTCTCCTCTGATATAGAGATCAGAACTGCTTTTAAAAATTTCTTTCAGAACATCTATCAGGAGGACAAGATTATTGAGTCAGCAGCCATAGAGAGTTGGTTAAGGGGTATTTCTCTTCCAAGATTATCAGATGTGCAACGCGAAATGTTGGAAAAGGAGGTAACTAGGGAAGAGGTAGAGGGGGCTGTGCGAGCTAGTAAGGGGGGTAAAGCTGCTGGACCAGATGGCCTGCCGGCAGAAGTATAAAAGATCTTAGTAGAAGAAATCTCTCCCTTTCTTACAATGCTATTTAATCAAATCATAGTAGGCGGGCCATACCACCAGCAACTTGGAATGAAGCTTCCATCACTCTTATATTAAAACCTGGCAAACCCCCTGCCGATTGTGGCTCCTACCGCCCTATATCCATATTAAATGCAGACTACAAAATCTTTGCCTCTCTGTTGGCAAACAGGTTGGGTCAAGTCATCCCCGCAATAGTACATCCTAACCAAAAGGGCTTTATTGGAGGCCGTCAGCTCTTCGAGTTAACATATGACCTAATAGGGGCCATCGATATGGCTACCTCGGATGTAGCTCCGTTGGCCATTCTTACGCTCGACGCCACCAAGGCTTTCGACAGGGTCAACTGGTTGTACCTGTCGGGGGCCTTGGCCAAGTTTGGCGTGGGAGGAAATTTTCGAAGGGCTGTACGGTTGCTATATAATAGCCCATCAGCGCGGGTACTTGTTAACGGCAGACTTTCTGAATCATTTCCTATTTCTAGAGGGACCAGCCAGGGCTGTCCCCTTTCCCCTCTTTTATTCGATCCCTATATCGAACCTTTGGCTCAAAAAATACGTGAAGAACCCAGCATTATACCTTTCGTATATAGGGAGTGGGAGAAGAAAGTTGCGTTATACGCGGATGACCTCATGATTATGACATCTGATATTGACACGGCGTTCCCAGCAGTTATTAGGCTGGCTGTCGAATTTGGAAATGTTTCTGGCTATGAGGTAAACGCAGCTAAAACAGAAACATTGGTATGGAACGATGCCGGGAGTAGTTTTAGTGATGGCTCAAATAAGAGTCTTCGATATTTGGGGTTGAACATCATTAAAGATATTACTCTGATCGCGTCTTCCAACTTTGCTAAGATCGCAAAAGAATGCCGTAAACTGATGAGAGCATGGATACACCTTCCCCTCACTGTAATTGGTAGAGTTAATCTCGTGAAAATGTCCATTCTCCCTAAAATCTCCTTTTTGTTTAATACAATTCCTCTTTATTTTGAACCTTCTTTGTTGGCTAAACTTCAGAGTGAGATAAGTTCCTTTATCTGGTGCAACAAAAACCCAAGGATAGCTTGGAAAAAGATAAGGCGTCGAAGAGAGAAGGGGGGCATGGCAGGGCCCGATTTACAGGTTTATGCCTGGGCATTTCAGCTTTCCCATTCCCGTATGCTGTTAAAAACACCTTCAGGCGTTGGGACTGGTAATTTGTTTGCTACTTTGTTGAAGGGTGAAGGAGCTGGGCAGTCAGGTTTTCTGTTTAAGTTTGGAGACCCCAAATTTTTTAAAAAGGTGCAGTTGAAGATCTTACAGGGCCTGGCAAGAACTTGGGCAAAAATAAAATCCTGTACTAAACTAGGGTATTACTCCAGTAGTGCACCTTTATGGGATCTTCCAGAGGCGCCAAACTGGCTAAGTGATGCACTTGCAGTACCACTCAGGGAATCTGGGATAGCTATCTCGGGTGATCTTTTTGTGGAAGGGACTTTGCTCCCCTGGGAGGACTTAGTTCGTAAAGTTGGGCCCAATCTCTCAAGATTTAAATATGTACAAATAGTAAGTTGGGCCCAAGCAGCTACAACACGACCCACACGACTTAATAAGTCCGTTCTAGGGGGAGGAAGCTACCTGGAATCCCTTTTAGTTGATCAGCCTCCTGTAAAAAAAAGAGGTCTCGCTATGGTACTCTCTAATAATGGATGAAATGGATGGCGACTTTGATCTCCCAGAACAGCTGTGGAGTTCCTTGATACCTGACTCCAACGTTGCTGATCTCTGGTTGATGTCCTGTAAACTGTTGTGGGAATTAGTGAAACCAGCTTGGCTGCGCAGGAACCACTCGTTTACACTACATAGGGCTTACTATTCCCCACAAAGGCTCTCGAAATTTTCTGCAGGAGGTCCGGTGGCTTGCCCGAGATGTGGACTTATGGAGGCTGCTGACTCACACATGTTTTTTGAGTGTCCTCACTTAACTCCATTTTAGGATGCAATTAGTAGTAAACTCTCGGCCAGGCTGGGACGCCTGATATTAATAGACCTGAAACTAGTTATCTTCGGAACGGTAGACTCTACACGGTCTATGGCTGGTAACCTATTATTCTATGCAATGCTGGTGGCTCCTAGAGAAATCTGCAAACGCTGGAAAGAACCCACCGCACCATCGTTTTATGAGTGGCACAGATCCCTGCTCCAGATTTCTAAACTAGACATAGCTAGGGCCGGTAATCGTGACAGGAGAAACTTTTGGAAGTTGTTGGAGGGGTCTCCCTGAACTCGAAGGGGTTGTTTTTTTTTTTTTTTTTTTTTCCCCCAGCTCCGATGATTATTCTGCCATTGTACTATCTTGCTGTTTTTTTTTTTTTTTTCGATGGTCTCCCTTCCTTACGCCCAGGCCGCACACATCATCGGCAGCGGCATGTATAACCATAAAATTGGTTAACTTCTGTCAGCTGGCTAGCATGGGGTGAACTGTTAGGGTGGCCGTGGCAGCTGTAGGGCTTTTGTATTTGATCTCTCATCTACTTCCCTTCCAGTACTGACTGTGCCAGCGCAACGGTGCACCCGCAGCTCTTTCCACCCATGCAGTAGGCTCTCAGTAGTCTGGAACCATGGCAGTAAATGAGGAATAAAAAAAATAAAAAAAAGTGAGATTATGCTGCATACTTGTTCATATTTTAAGTAGTTCGCACAGACACACATTTTAAAAACAATAAAGTTCCTAATACCCACCTTCTCTGAACAGTTAGCTTGCTGCCCCATCCACCTCCTCCCTATCCTCTGTTGTCTGAATCCATGGACTAGCCTCCTCCCTCCTGCCATTCATGGTCTGATGTGTTGCCTCTGCCCTCCATTTAGCTTGATGTACCAGTCCACTCCTCCTGCCCTCCATTGCCCAATTCTATGGCCCATCATTGACCTCCTGCTTAGCCTCTGTGCTTAGCTTGCTGCCCCTATTCTCCTTCCCCCTGCTCTCTGATGTCTTTGTGCATGCCCCTGCTCCATTCTTTTTGCCCACCATATCCATGGACCTGCCACTCCTATCCACTCTGAGTGTTCTGTTGAGCTGCCACTCCCCTCCCACCTGCCTAGCATTGTCAGATGACTGTAACCTGTCCCTGCCACCTCCACCCTGCCTGTCCACATGCCATGGCCCTATCCCCTTCCTCCTGTCCTCCATGGTCCATTTTACTGCCACACCCTTCTGCCGTCCCTGGTCTGTTGTGCTGTAACTGCTCCTCCTGCATGCCCCGCACGGTCTGTTGTGAGGCCCCTTCCCCTGAACTCTCTTGTCTGTGCCCAGGTCCTGACCCTCCCTTCTATCCTCCATGGTCCTTTGTGCATGCCCCTGCACCCTCCTTCTTGCCCATCATAGGCATTGTGCTGCCACTAACCCTCCTGCTTGCATGCATGGTCTTCTGTGGTGCCATGGCCCCTCCCACCTTCCCTGTGTGGTGTGTATGCCATCATAGTCTCACTGTTGCTCTCCATGGTGTGTCTCGTTTCTAGTGCCCATTCCCTCCCTCCTGGCTTGTCTGTTCCATTGTAATGCCCCTGATCCGTCCCTCCTGCCCTTTATGGTCTGTTATGCTGCAGCTATCTCTCCTGTCTGTCCATTATGGTCAACTAGCTACCATTGCCTCTTTCCCCTCTGTTCTCTGTTGTCCATGTGCATGGTCCTGTCCCCTCCCTATTGCTTTCTATGGATTGTTGTGCTGCACTCCCGTCCCACATGCCCTGTGTGGTGTAATGTGCTGCTGCAAACCCTGATGCCTGCCCTGTAGGGTCAGTTTGGTGCACCTCTCCATGTCCCTCCTGTCCTCTGTTATCCGAGTCCATGTCCGAACCCCAATTCCTCCTGCCTACCATGATCCAATGTACCATACTTGCGAACATTTTGAACTTGGTAAGAGGGAGATTTTGAAAAAAAACTGGGGTATTGATTTTCCCCTTTGAGTTACATTGAAAAAGAGGAGATTGTAGACAGCAGACAGATCAAATAAAGCCCATTTGAGCTTAAAAACATTGCACGTTTCCTGGCTGAAACGGGTCTGTTGGCATGTATGGTTGTACTACCACTGCCTCTTCCTTCTGCCCACAATGGTCTATTATATTGCCACAGCCTCTCTTGCCAGTCCTGTATTGTTGGTTTGTTGCCCCTGCCCCCTTTCTACTGCCCTCCATAGTCTGTTGTGCTGCCACTGCCCTTCCTGCCTGCCCAGTGTGGTCAAATTGTTGCCTCTGCACTCTCCTACCAGCCTTCAATTTTCAGAGTCCGTGCCCCTGGCCTCTGTCTCTCAACAGTATCCCAATGAACAACTAGATTGCTAACATTCTATATTTATTACAAAAGTGTGGAACGCCTGATGTCATCTTGATGTAATCAAAATTGTAATACCTAGAGCATTTCCTTTAGAAATTACATATATGAGAGGGTCTTATTTGCTTCAAAATTATGGTTAGTGCTCTAAAAAACTAAAATGAGGACATATTTTCTGAGTTTTCAAATAGCGACAAAGAACTTTTAAATTATTTGTAATCTTTATGTTTTTTTATCCAGTTGACCACTTGATTAAATGTTGCACTTAGGGGAGAGGATGTGGTGTTACTTCCAGAGCTGTAGACTTTGCAACTGGGGAACCAGGTTGGAGTTTCTGCTTCAGCTCAACATTCTGTGATTCTGGTCAAATCACTTAATCTTCCCATTTCTACAACCAAAATGAATTTGATCTTGTGTGATGTAACCAATGCTTATGTAAAGCACTCCAATACCTGACAAATCTGCACTATATAAAACTGCAAATACACAAAAAATAAGTGTTTTGCACACTTCTGTCATTGGGCTACATGTGGACTACATCTGGGTGATTTTTGTGCTGCATTTGGGCTCTTTTGTCTCTGGTGGCCATCTTGGGAGATTTATTTGTTAGGAAGTTTCCTAATTTCCTCATTTACTGTAGTCTCCTCAGTAGGAAATGCTTTCAGTTTTTTACTTTCATTCCATCAAGAAGGTATTCAGATATGTCACACATTTGCCATAAATTCTGAATGTTAGCACTCTATTTGCTCATTAGATCACTGTAGTAAAGCTGCAGCTCACCAGGGAAGTCTGCTGCTGGTATTCAAAGTGCATGTTTCAGTCTGCATGTCAGAATGTTTTTATGAAATAGAAGAGGATTTGAGAAGTGAAAATGTGCCCTAATTTTTCTTTCTGCAGCACTAATCATAATTTCTATGGCAAAATGAACCCCCTCATTTTGCTCCTTTGTAAATTAAATGTTTTAAGTGTTACCACTTTATTCCAATCAAGATGGCTTCAGGTGTGCCATACTTTTGTCATAAGTAAGACAGTTAGCGCTCTAGTTGTTCGTTAGAACACTCTGGGACATTCTGTCATTGGGCTCTACTTGGGCTACATCTGGGTGATATTTGGTCTACATTTGGGCTTTTTTGTCTCTGGTGGCCATCTTGGGAGATTTATTTGTTATGAAGTTTCCTAATTTCCTCATTTACTGCAGTCTCCTCAGTAGGAAATACTTTCAGTTTTTTACTTTGATTCCATCAAGAAGGCATTCAGATGTGTCACATATTTGCCATAAATTCAGAATGTTAGCACTCTAGTTGCTTATTAGATCACTGTAGTAAAGCTGCTGGTCACCAGGGAAGTCTGCTGCTGGTATTGAAAGTGCATGTTTCAGTCTGCATGTCAGAATTTTTTAATGAAATAGAAGAGGATTTGAGAAGTCATTCAAAGTGTGCTCTAATTTTTCTTTCTGTAGCACTAATCATACTTTCTATGGCAAAATGAACCCTCTCATTTTGTTCCTTTTTAAATTAAATGTTTTAAGAGTTACCACTTTATTCCAATCAAGATGGCTTCAGGTGTGCAATACGTTTGTCATAAGTAGGACTGTTAGCGCTCTAGTTGTTCTTTAGAACACTCTGGGAAGCTGCAGTAGAACACACAGGAATCAACTGAAGTCTCTGCCCTTGTTGGATGTACATGTTTACTGAGAATGTCAGACTTCATTCTCACATGACTGAGAAAGATAATGTGAATTTACAGAAAATATGCTCTCAGTTTAGCTTATAGATCACCTTCCAAACCTCTGTGGGAAAAGCATGAGAAAATAGTTTTTTTTCAAACATGATTCATGATATCACAGCAGAAGGCTTTTTCACATGGTAAAATCACCTTAGAACACACCACAATTCCTAAAATGAGTATGGTACCATCAACAAATGATTTATAATGTAACTAAAGTCTTAAAACCTTCTATTAACTGCAATGCTTTTTAATGAAGTGCAATCATGTATATTGGTCCCAAGATGGCTGCCAACACTTCTTGGATGAAGTACTGACAGCCAATCAGATCTCACGATGAGATGTGTGGTTAGGCTCCGCCCAGATATATCTATCTTTTTTTCTCTAATTTTCTCAGGAACTACTGAACGGAGTTACACAATTTAAGCAAAAGGCATGTGTCTGAACTGAGGACTACCTCTTTGCCAAATTTGGTGTAATTCCGTTCAGCAGTTCAGGCTGTAGCTGTGTCAACAGGTCCTGTTGGACTTGGCCCTTCTGGCAGGTTCACCCCTGAACTTTTTTGCTTTTTACTGATGACTTGGTGTGGTAATTGTTTGGTCTCTGCGCACTTTCCTTGTGTCCCAGGGTAAAGTGCGTGCGTGCTCTGAGTGCATGTGGGGAGATAGGCCTGCCCTCCCATAGGAATGCATGGGGAATGTATGTGTCCCTAGTAGTTCCTGATGCGTGGGGTGTGCAGGCCCGAGGTTGGTATGTGCGGACTCGTGGGAGTGAGTGCTGCGCGATGATGTGTGCGGCGTGCATGTACCTAGTGTGGAAGTGCCACTTCTAGAAGTGGGCACTTCTGTGTGCAGTGTGTCTGTCGCGTGATTGGCTGGTCATGTCATGTGACGGGCTAGGGATTCCCCAGAGTCAGGATGAGTCACCCAGTGGTGAATGGGGAGATCAGCAGCTAGATGAGTGGGAGGAGTACACCTGGGTCCTGAATAGGACAGGGTTTTCCACACACAATGCTGGCCCCGCCCCCTGCGGTGCGACTGACGACCCTAGCCCTGCCAATGAATAGAGTGAGGGGCTGAGCACATCAAGGGTGCTCCCCAACCAGCTGCGACTGGTTTTCCCCCTCACCCTGAACCCAGAACAAAGGGGTTTTGCTGTATAAGAATGGGGCTGTGTCCCCACAGAAACTGTTCTCTTCTAGGATCACATCTGAGGGGGGCCTGTTGCTGCTGGGCGCCAGGAGAGACCGCCACTGGGGACTGCCTCCCTGCTGGAGGGCCCTGTGAGCTGGCCACTGGGCCCAGTCTTTGCCCCCCCCTGCTTTTTGGAGACTTATTGCTGGACCTGTGGTTCTAAGCGCCTGGGAGCGCTGGACTGGCCTTCAGCGCTGAAAGCGCTTTCATTTTTGGCCGTAGCGCTAGGAGCGCTTTGATTCTGTTAGCCGATGCCCACCCGGCGTGTGCCCCACTTGTGCCGATTCTAGAGTCTTCTGGCAGGTGCCCACCCTGCCAGGGACATTGCAGTAACTGAAAGCGGGTGCCCACCCTGCGGGATAGTGTTTTATAATCGAGGGAGCCTACCCCTCTTGCTGCCCGAAAGTTGGAATCACCGTCGCGGCCCGGGCTTACCGGAAGTCAGGCGGGCTGGCGGGCGGGCCTCCGGGACAACCGGAACTGAGGAGAGGAGGGCGGGAGCCTACCCCGCCTCCTACGGAGCGACGCGGTCGCAGCCAAGTCGGAGGAGCCGGAGATCCAGGCGGGAGCCCACCCCGCGCTGGACCGTGAGGAGAGCGCGGCCGGAGCTTTTGTGGAGGGGGGCGCGAGGCACGTTATCGGTGCCTGCCCCCTCCGCGGTTCAGGAAAAGCCTAGGAAGCCTTCTTCCCCCCCCCCCCCCGAGCGGAGAGAGAGACGACGCGGGAGTCCCCTGCAGACAGCCCGGTGAGTGTTTAAGAGGGCTGGGGGACTCCGCGCATGTGCTGGGGGTGCGGGGGCAGAATCAGAGCCCCGTGGCTCCAACGTGTACAGGGCATCCTTGTGCTCAGAGCGCCCAGAGCGCTCCAACGAACGGGGCCAATTTGTTCAGAGCCGTGAAGGCTCCAACGACTGGGCACGTTGTCCTCGAGCCTAGAAGGCTCCCACGTACTCGGGGGCATTGTTGTAGTTTCTGAGCGCGTGGCGCTCCAACGACGGGGCAAGGTTTGCGAGAGCCCATCGAGGCTCCACCTAAAGGGGGCACCAGTTGTTTCGTGACGGGGCGGCCCCAGATGGCAGCAGGTCGCTCCCCCCTTGCCCCACAGTAACATTTAGGGCCACGAAGGCTCTAGGGGGCATTTTAATTGTTTTAGAGCCCAGGGAGGCTCCACGGGAGCAACAGAGTTGTTTTAAAGGGCACAGTGGTGCCACGCTCATTCCTCCAGCTGCCCAGCACTTAGTGGGCAGCTGCAACGTTTAGGTTGGGAACTCTTACGCTCTTGGCTTGCGCAGCTGGCGCAGCCTTATCTGGACAGGGTGTCCTAGCCCCAACGAGGCCAGTTGGCCTAGGGACTGCCACAGATAGTGGCTAATGTGAGTTTTTGCGCCATTGTTCCTTTCCTGCACCTCTGAATGTGATTATGCGTCATGTGCTTTGCTTTACACCTCTGAATGTTATGCATCATGTGTTTATGTGCTTAGACCCCTACAGGTATTGTGATACTTAGTTGGTTGTTTTCTCCCTAGTACAGGTGGTGCTAGTGAGGTCCTGATTCCCTGCGCAATATTTTCCTAAGGTGGTTAGGGTTGCGTAGGTGGTACTTACCTGATACCAGTAGTTACTGGTTGTGTGCTACATATGTTATTTTATACTACAGTATTATTCCTATGTTCTAAGATTGCTAATTCCGGACAGCGGTCCAGGTGGCCCTGTCCCCTGTATATATAATCCCTTGTAAATTCTGCCCGTGCCTGTTGGCACATTGTAGAGTGTGTGTTTTTATCTAATGTGTTGTGTATAATACAAAGGCTATTTTTATAGAATACCTTGTGTGGAGTTTCCTTTGTGGTGGGCCTTGGGTGTTGTTGCTGGGTGCGCGCGCAAACGCTTTACACATCGCCTCAGAGATAAGCCTGACTGCTCGTGCCAAGCTACCAAGGGGGTGAGCAGGGGTTATCTTTTGCGTGTACCTTCCTTGCCCTGACTAGAGTGGTGGTTTCTGCCTGGCTTTGGCGCAAGCCCTAGCCAACCAGAAATCCCATTTCTAACATTGGTGATCAGCGGTGGGATTTGGACTTGCGTTTGCACTGTACCGCAGCGGCAACTGGCCGCACTACAAAACTCTGCATTTAGATAAATCACATGGTATAGGGATTATTGTTCTAAGTTTGTTTTTAATTGTCATTTCTTTGGAAATGTGTTTTTTGTGCACTGTGAGTTAGGTGTCCCTAGCTCGGGAGGGTAGATCATCCCCCTAAGTGCATTGTGTTTTCTGGATTCACCAGAGGGTGGGATCCAGTGGTGGCAGCGTGATAGTGGCCAGTACATTTGTCCCCCGCCCTGCGCCCAGAGTTGGTACCTGTGTCACGTGGTGGTCAGGTTGAGGAATCAGGGGTGGTAGAAACTGCCTTACCAGTCCGAGGGGAGGGTTGTGTGTGTGGATGAATGGTGTGTGGCACTAGGCAAGTGAGTGTGAGTTCTCTGGGTTAGAGAGCTTGCTGAATCTTTTTGTGAATTGTGTACTCCTGTGTTAAGCTCAGACCCCTAGGTTCCCTGTGTGATCTTTTCTCTAGAACGTCTGCCAGAATGGAGCCTGCTTTTGATCTCAGTGATCTAATTTATTACAGTATGCAGGAGTTGGAAAGGTTCTGTAGAGAGAGATGCATAGGGGTGAGAGAGTCAGACACTATGTGTGAACTTAGGGGCCACATGATCCAGTGGGTTAAGAGGCAAAGGGATCTTGAGCGCAGTACGGAAAGGGCCCAGGCCTCACACCTGGAGGGTGGTGGGTCTGTGGGGAGCCCTGAAGATTCAGAAGAGGAGGTAGAGGATGACAATACCTGGACGCCAGTAGAGAGTGAGGACCCCATAGGTAGGGCGTCCCTTGCTGGGTCCAGAGTAGGAGGCAGCGCCTCATCCCTTTCCCTGTCCCCAGAGGAGTGGGAAGATAGGAGGAAAGAAAGGGAGCACCAGCTGACGTTAGAAAAGCTCAGGTTGCAGCATGCCCAGGCTATGGCGCAGCTGGAGGTCAAAAGACAGATGGCGGAGGCTGAGAGGGCCTTTGCCAGAGAGAAACTAGCTCTGGAGGGTAGGTTATTCCCTGAGCGCAGTTGTGGTTTTCTGGACTCCCCAGGGAGGGTTGAGTCCAGTGGTAGCAACCAGATAGATTCCAGTGTAGGAAATCCCAGTCCCAGTTCCCCCAGTCTGGTACCTGTTCCCCAGGAGGAGGAGTTAAGGTTGAAATTCAGGGGCAGTAGGAAACTGTCTCACCAGTCTTGGGAGGAGTTTGTGGATGGATGTGAGAATGCACTGTTTGCTTGGATAGGAGATCCCACAGGAGCTGATTATGATAAACTGTGTGATCTGGTTCTCAAAGAACACCTGCTCAGTTGTTGTGTGCCGGGGTTGCGCCAACACCTGTTGGGGTGTGGATTGTCTGAGCCATTTGAGCTTGGAGATGAAGCAGAGCGCTGGGAAAGTGCTAGAGGTCCTCTAGTGTCATTAGTGAGTGATTCCAACAATAGTGGGTCAGAGATCCTCCAGCCCAGCGTGGTGGAGGAGGCTCAGTGTAGCCCAGCTAGGTCCCAGGATAGCGAGGAGGGTGTAGGGGCTCACTGCCTGGCTCAGTGGAGCAGGAGTGAGGGGGTGACCGAGGGTCCCCAGACGCCCGAAACCCTGCCTCAGGACTTGGATGGTTTCATGAGGGAACACCAAGTTGGGGACCTAGGCTGTCCTGTTAGCCCATTTGAGGAAGATCTCCTGGTGAGCAGAGGACCTGGAGCACCTGTACCAGGGCTCCTGTGGTTCTAGAGTCTGGCAGCACCGCTCCGGTAGGGAGGGTACAGGAGTCCAGTGTGAGGAGTGATTGGGGGATGAGTTTCCCAGTGGAAGAGCCTGTGGGTCAGGGACTACCCAGTTGGGCTAGGATCCCGTGTAGTGACCAGGGTGGCACCACTTCTGTTCTGGGGGATCTCCGCGCACTGTCAGGTGGACAGGGGACGGGAGATCAGCGCCAGACAGACAGTCGCTCGACATATGTGTCCTTTGATAGCCTCAGGGGGATGGAGTGGAAATCCCCAGAAGTCCTGGAGTGCCAGGCAATTATTCCACCAAAGGTTCTAGGCCGGAGGTTGGGAGGCCAGGTTCAGGATCAGCCTGACCTGAAGGGTGGGATGTCTGTAACCAGCGTCGCGGCCAGTTCTTCTTCCAGAGGTACCGCCCCAGTTGGTAGGGAGCAGGGCTCTGGAAGGGGGTGCAGAGGGTGGGAGAGCCCACCTCTGGCCCCGGTACAACCTGAGGGGTTAAACCCTGGGTTGGAATGGCGTTCTAGGTGTATCCCTCGCCAGAGGAGGAGGAACCCTAGGAGAAGAGGTAGGGGGAGGAGAGCCTTCCCTGAGACTCCTGGTCCGCCTGAGGGTGTAGACCCTAGGCTGGAGAACCAGTGGCAGTCTAGTCCTGTCTTGCAGAGAGGAAGAGTGGAGAATGGCCGCTATGTGCCAGGGGTTACTACCCCCCACTCTGTGATTAGGCAAAGACCGGTGGCACCTGGGTGGCCTAGGGCCTGGTCTTGGCCGCGGACAGCTTGGGAGTACCAGTGGGGTAGCCCAGTTGGTCCAGACAGTGGTGTTAGAAAGAATTCCATGGGTTCACCATGGCGTAGAACCGGAGGGTGTCCCTGCAGTTGCGGGCCCGCGTCCGTGTTCTATCGCCCCAAGCAGGGAAGTCCATCACGGTGGTGATTGGTCTGCCCTGCGTTTTGGCTGGAAGGGGGTTGTGTTGGACTTGGCCCTTCTGGCAGGTTCACCCCTGAACTTTTTTGCTTTTTACTGATGACTTGGTGTGGTAATTGTTTGGTCTCTGCGCACTTTCCCTGTGTCCCAGGGTAAAGTGCGTGCGTGCTCTGAGTGCATGTGGTGAGATAGGCCTGCCCTCCCATAGGAATGCATGGGGAATGTATGTGTCCCTAGTAGTTCCTGATGCGTGGGGTGTGCAGGCCCGAGGTTGGTATGTGCGGACTCGTGGGAGTGAGTGCTGCGCGATGATGTGTGCGGCGTGCATGTACCTAGTGTGGAAGTACCACTTCTAGAAGTGGGCACTTCTGTGTGCAGTGTGTCTGTCGCGTGATTGGCTGGTCATGTCATGTGACGGGCTAGGGATTCCCCAGAGTCAGGATGAGTCACCCAGTGGTGAATGGGGAGATCAGCAGCTAGATGGGTGGGAGGAGTACACCTGGGTCCTGAATAGGACAGGGTTTTCCACACACAATGCTGGCCCCGCCCCCTGCGGTGCGACTGACGACCCTAGCCCTGCCAATGAATAGAGTGAGGGGCTGAGCACATCAAGGGTGCTCCCCAACCAGCTGCGACTGGTTTTCCCCCTCACCCTGAACCCAGAACAAAGGGGTTTTGCTGTATAAGAATGGGGCTGTGTCCCCACAGAAACTGTTCTCTTCTAGGATCACATCTGAAGGGGGCCTGTTGCTGCTGGGCGCCAGGAGAGACCGCCACTGGGGACTGCCTCCCTGCTGGAGGGCCCTGTGAGCTGGCCCCTGGGCCCAGTCTTTGCCCCCCCCCCTGCTTTTTGGAGACTTATTGCTGGACCTGTGGTTCTAAGCGCCTGGGAGCGCTGGACTGGCCTTCAGCGCTGAAAGCGCTTTCATTTTTGGCCGTAGCGCTAGGAGCGCTTTGATTCTGTTAGCCGGTGCCCACCCGGCGTGTGCCCCGCTTGTGCCGATTCTAGAGTCTTCTGGCAGGTGCCCACCCTGCCAGGGACATTGCAGTAACTGAAAGCGGGTGCCCACCCCGCGGGATAGTGTTTTATAATCGAGGGAGCCTACCCCTCTTGCTGCCCGAAAGTTGGAATCACCGTCGCGGCCCGGGCTTACCGGAAGTCAGGCGGGCTGGCGGGCGGGCCTCCGGGACAACCGGAACTGAGGAGAGGAGGGCGGGAGCCTACCCCGCCTCCTACGGAGCGACGCGGTCGCAGCCAAGTCGGAGGAGCCGGAGATCCAGGCGGGAGCCCACCCCGCGCTGGACCGTGAGGAGAGCGCGGCCGGAGCTTGTGTGGAGGGGGGCGCGAGGCACGTTATCGGTGCCTGCCCCCTCCGCGGTTCAGGAAAAGCCTAGGAAGCCTTCTTCCCCCCCCCCCCCCCGAGCGGAGAGAGAGACGACGCGGGAGTCCCCTGCAGACAGCCCGGTGAGTGTTTAAGAGGGCTGGGGGACTCCGCGCATGTGCTGGGGGTGCGGGGGCAGAATCAGAGCCCCGTGGCTCCAACGTGTACAGGGCATCCTTGTGCTCAGAGCGCCCAGAGCGCTCCAACGAACGGGGCCAATTTGTTCAGAGCCGTGAAGGCTCCAACGACTGGGCACGTTGTCCTCGAGCCTAGAAGGCTCCCACGTACTCGGGGGCATTGTTGTAGTTTCTGAGCGCGTGGCGCTCCAACGACGGGGCAAGGTTTGCGAGAGCCCATCGAGGCTCCACCTAAAGGGGGCACTAGTTGTTTCGTGATGGGGCAGCCCCAGATGGCAGCGGGTCGCTCCCCCCTTGCCCCACAGTAACGTTTAGGGCCACGAAGGCTCTAGGGGGCATTTCAATTGTTTTAGAGCCCAGGGAGGCTCCACGGGAGCAACAGAGTTGTTTTAAAGGGCACAGTGGTGCCACGCTCATTCCTCCAGCTGCCCAGCACTTAGTGGGCAGCTGCAACGTTTAGGTTGGGAACTCTTACGCTCTTGGCTTGCGCAGCTGGCGCAGCCTTATCTGGACAGGGTGTCCTAGCCCCAACGAGGCCAGTTGGCCTAGGGACTGCCACAGATAGTGGCTAATGTGAGTTTTTGCGCCATTGTTCCTTTCCTGCACCTCTGAATGTGTTTATGCGTCATGTGCTTTGCTTTACACCTCTGAATGTTATGCATCATGTGTTTATGTGCTTAGACCCCTACAGGTATTGTGATACTTAGGTGGTTGTTTTCTCCCTAGTACAGGTGGTGCTAGTGAGGTCCTGATTCCCTGCGCAATATTTTCCTAAGGTGGTTAGGGTTGCGTAGGTGGTACTTACCTGATACCAGTAGTTACTGGTTGTGTGCTACATATGTTATTTTATACTACAGTATTATTCCTATGTTCTAAGAGTGCTAATTCCGGACAGCGGTCCAGGTGGCCCTGTCCCCTGTATATATAATCCCTTGCAAATTCTGCCCGTGCCTGTTGGCACATTGTAGAGTGTGTGTTTTTATCTAATGTGTTGTGTATAATACAAAGGCTATTTTTATAGAATACCTTGTGTGAAGTTTCCTTTGTGGTGGGCCTTGGGTGTTGTTGCTGGGTGCGTGCACAAACGCTTTACACATCGCCTCAGAGATAAGCCCGATTGCTCGTGCCAAGCTACCAAGGGGGTGAGCAGGGGTTATCTTTTGCGTGTACCTTCCTTGCCCTGACTAGAGTGGTGGTTTCTGCCTGGCTTTGGCGCAAGCCCTAGCCAACCAGAAATCCCATTTCTAACAGGTCCTATGGGAAAATGCATGGGGAAAATGTGTTTTGGGACCCCCCTTTTTTCTCGGCCCCTGCTTGATGAATCACTGTGAAATTTTCAGGATAGGGGCGGACCGGAGCTGGCCAAAAGTTTGGAAAATTTTGCGAAGATTCATCAATCGGCGCCAACGTTATTCCAAATAGAATGTTTTGCGGATTTCCTATGGAAAATAGGTCCTAACTATAACTACCTACTGGCGACTGCCAGTAGGTAATATATATATATATATATCCACCACAATCGTTGTTTAACCGTACCAGAAAAAATGATGCCACAGCCACGTAATCCTTTTCAAAGCGTGTTTATTCAATTTCGTTTGGCCAGGAGTGGACTGGCCAAACAAAATTGAATAAACACGCTTTGAAAAGGATTACGTGGCTGTGGCATTGTTTTTTCTGGTACGGTGAAACAACGATTGTGGTGGAAATTAGGGGTTTGCGACCCCGTCACAGCCCACCGCTGCAAGAGGCTTGGGTTTCTTTGCGATAAAAAGTTGTGTGTATATATATATATATATATATATGTATATGTATATATATATTTTTTTTTTTTTAAACCGCTCTCTCCTTCTGAAAAACCATTACGTTTTTGGGAGATTTTAACAACCTCAAATGTCTTCAGTATTGTTATCATTTAAAATAATCACCATTAATTCATTATCAAAGGGTTTGTGTGCTAAATACACATTTTTATATCTAAATGCATTTTATGCAAAATCGAGTGATTGTACATTTTAATATTGGGGAGAGTCAATCAACGGGCCGCGATAAACTTATTGCCGCTTTAGCGTCCGTTTTCTGGCGAAAAGCAGTGATAATTTTATCGTATTATCATCAAGGACACGCTAGCACGTTATTCCTTGACTTCGGTCCTGTTTCCCACACGTCTCGCCTCGCATCGATAATGAGATGCAAAGGAGGCATGGCTGTGAAAAACAACATGGAATAATATCACGAAGGCAGCTTCGCGATATTATCAAAGAGGGGTAGCGATATTTGAAATTGCGTTAAGTATGCCTTAACGCAGGAAATTAACATCTGCTAAATTCATGACTAAGGCATACGTAACATGGGGTGTGGAATGTGTGGCTAAGACCACAGGCCCTATCATCAAGGATATTGCTGTTTTCCATGGAACATCGCTGAAAAACCAGCAATGGTCCATTTAAAACACCGCTATTGCTGGAATAATCATCGCCATTGCGCTAATGCGTTGTTAATACAGCGCTAGCATGGCGATAATTTCCAGCGATAGCCGGCGATAAAAATCCTCACGCTAAGAGCGGCCAGTGATAATTATCGCTGCCGCTTGATAATATGCCCCTAAGTTTTTGTTTTTTACATGTGATATATGGCAAGTCCTTGAAATTCCACAAAAAAAATCCTAAAAAAGGGAGGATCTGTAATATTATCATTAAGATTAGCAATGGCAAGTGGCTCTGTAAACAATTTTTTTTTTTTTTTTAATTTTTTTTTTATAATCTGTTTATTCAGGTCAGCAAATCCATGACATTACAGTTAGAGATATACAGAGCCACAGCAAAAGCAGGCAATTTCTGAACCAATCGATCACTGTAAAGCAGCATGTATACAATGATCATTTTTCATTTACACCCAAATTCACTTTTACATAACCATAACCAAAACAACCTCTGGTACAGATGGAAAGCAACAGTAACCAAACAATGCACACTAGCAATTGAGGAGCGAAGCCTGCAAAGGGAGCAACATATATGGAGTAGCACACAGCAATAGCAATCATGTTTGGACATCGAACCCCAACACAGCGTAACATAAGCAGGCTTCTGCCCTAGTGCTTACGGACACAGGGACTAGCCAGTCTGTCTCGGCGTGCCACCCCACCCATGACGAGGCCCCGCTTCCGCTCCACCCCACCCAGCCGGCTGCCACCAATTGCGAAATCGTCTGGAGCCCAGCAGCATAGGCGAACACCTCCACACCCCCAGCAACATCAACCCATATCATCAGAAACCTCTGATGAATACAGGCCCCAGCTAGGGCCGCAGGACACAAGGGTTCGCTCTCCTGCAATGGAATCTATAAGGAAGTTGGCACGGAAACTGCAAAGTACAAAGACAGAGTTTATTAACCCTTAAGGGTGGTCCTACAATCCATACAATACCCTTCAGTATTGCATAGAGTAGCACAAAGAACTTGCGTACACAGTCCCCTTTTATACACAACAGAGGGGCTCATAAGTGGGTGGATACAGCATGAGGCAAGGAATGTTACTTTTTACGGACATTTTCGATACAAGATAAATATGTGGGCGGAGCTGACATACTCCTTGAGCCCGCGAAAACATGGTCAAGCAAGGGCTAACTGATAACAGATGTGGTTAAGCCTGGGCATGCGCCAGGCGGACAAAGGAACTATTTATAGACTGTTACTAGGCAGATTACAAGAGCAACTAACACGAAGATAGGACTCTTCTCGTGTTGAGCACGTGGAGACATGACAATACAAAATGGAGTCCAGACTTTAGTCAACATCACGAAAAGAGACATGTGTAAGGCAGGAGAATTCATGTCTTTAGTAAATGCTTAATCACATCGTGGTTTCAATTTACAACAGACGACCCTTTCAGCATTTACTGAAGACATCCGGTTTGTCAGGATAATCATCGTATATGTCAATTGTCATCATTTCTTCCACTTCTTTGGCTAAACGTTTCTGATAAGTGACATTGGAAATAGCTTTCTTATCGGGGATACAGAATGATACACATAAGGAACAGAGCAAGGGACCACATTGGACACAGATGCAGCAAGAAAACAGAACTGCTATAATTATACAGAGACCAGTTAAAACCTTCCAACCCCAAGCAGTGATCAATGCCCAAAACCATCCAGAAAAGGACCAAGTGCCGTTTTCTGTATGGATTTCAGCTGCAATTTTATGCAACCTGTTGATTGCATTATAGACTGACGGTGTGTGGTCAGGGATAAACACACAGCAACTACTTCCGATAATTTTACAAGCTCCACCTCGATCAGCTAACATAACATCTAACACCATACGATTCTGCAATGCAACAATTCTGGTAATCTGCAATTCTTCCGTAAGATTCCCAAGAGCAGCAGCGGTTTGGTTTGTCACAGCCTCTACCACTCTTGTTAATCTTCGAACTTTCCTACTATTTAGGGCAGCTCCAACGAAGAAAAACAATCCTAAATTAAAATCAATGTATTGCTGCAGACTGGTGTCAGTCTGATCCACGTCATCAATTGATAGAGTACGTTTATACCTATTTACAGTCACATTATTTAACAACTTCAAATCCTTATGATAGGATGCAGGTGCCAAAAATACAGGAGGCAATAGAAACGCTACATAACATACTCCGGACCAACCGGCTGGCAAACGGTAATAACCTTTATTTCCGCATACGAAGTATGTATTATGGGATGCTGAGAAGGTACTGTTATTCAACCCGTCAATGTTTAATATGGTAATACAATCGCTAACACCAACAGGAATATAACCCACACTTTGGACACACAGGTCCGCTTGAGCTTGTGCCACTTGAATCACAAATTTGTCTTTTCCCACAGTGTCTCTGGTGTTCGTGAAAACATAAGGAATCGATTCATTGTCTGGTCGATACTCTTCCCATTCCCAAATTGTCCCATTCGCTTGCGGATATCCATCTTTATCCTGATGACATTCTTTATTGAGTCTGAAGAGTAATCGTCCCACTGTGGGTTTCCGAGTGGCAAAAAGCAAAGTGTACCATGCTCTACAAGAGCCATTATGAGAGAAAGGAAGAGGTATGAATGGCGTTCCTCCTTTCTTCTGATGAGCTGGCATCATACCACATATCCAACAGTTCGTAGCATTCGTGGCAACGTGGGTATGATGCAACATCTGGATGAAAGTGTTATTCAAATAAGACTGACGATGCTTCAATTCTTGATACGGAAGGGTATAGAAGTAGTGCTCCTCAGGCACTGGAGTGGTCAACACAAGTAACTCTCGAGCAGGAGTCACATCCTCCACAAACCATGTGGTTATCCCAACAATAGCTACTGTGAGCATAAAGCCTGTTGCACAAAGAATTTTCTTTTTCTCCATGTCAGAATAAAGAATCAATATCTTCCTGAAACTAAAGGCTTGTCAGAACTCTTCCCCTTGGGCAGCGGTCGATTTCTTCACCAACGGGCCAAGACGGGTGTCACTACACTAATGCAGGGCTGATCCCCCCCCCTTGCCTCATTGGCTCTCCGTTTCACTAACCCAAGGGCCGTTCTGACAACATGTCCCGATACTGAAGAATTCACTTTCTTGGCCTCAGATGATATCGCTTTCCTCCAGGAGTCGCGTGATCCGGAAAGAGCTCCTCAGCGTCGTTCGATTCCACAGCACGGCCTTTTTCTGTGGTCAGAATCTCTCGTTGATCAGTCAATACAGCAGGCTCCACCAATCCGGGCGGTACTTTGCGGCAGTGCAGGGAATGAATCCAATTCTTTCTGTTGGAAACTCGCACAGCCGTCCTCGTTGCCAGTAGGACTTGCTCAGGACCAACCCATCTCGGCTCCAGGCTGTTCGTCCTGTCAAAGATTTTTATCATGACATGGTCGCCAGGCCGGAGACCATGTCCTTCACCGGTGGACCGATCAGGGAGCGCCTCCCGGACCTGTTGATGAATAGAAACCAAGTTATCCGTTAACTGTGCCAGATAATCATTCATCATTACACAAGGTACATCATACACAGTCTTAGGTTTTGGTGGACCCCAAATATTCATTGGACGTCCAAAGACAATCTCGTACGGTGTAAGACCGATTCGAGAGTGTGGTACCGACCTAATTGACAACAACGCCAGCGGTAAAGCATCTGGCCAAGTCAAAGACGTCGAAGCTTGGATTTTAGCGATCTTGAGCTTCAGTGTACCATTATACTTCTCGACTAGTCCTGCAGATTGAGGGTGAAATACTGCGTGGAACTTCTGGGTGATGCCCAGACCCTTCAAAACATACTTTATAACATCCGCTATAAAATGGGGTCCGTTATCACTCCACAGAAGTCTACAAACGCCATATCGAGGGAAGAACTCCTTCAACAGCATCTTGGCGGTAGTCATTGCAGTATTGTCTTTCGTAGGGTATGCCTCAACCCATTTGCTAAAGGCACAAACCACTACTAGAACATACTTCAAATTGTTACAGCGCTCAAGCTGGATGTAATCCATCTGCAGAACCTCAAAGGGTGCAGTAGGTGTTACAAATCCTCCTGCTGGGGTTCGAGTACCCTTTCCTGGGTTGTACCTCAGGCAGATTATACAGGTATGCACCACCCTCTTTGCCGTGCTAGCAATCTCTGGATGCTCCCAGACTTGGGTAAGCAATTTTACAATTGCGGAAGCTCCAACATGTGCTAGCCCATGTGCCATCTGAACCATAGGTTGTACAAAGGCCGTGGGTAATTTCCATCTATCCATCTGCTTATTTCTCCAGCAACCCTCATCATCCAATTCTCCCTCACTGGACCATTGCTCCCGTTCTTTATCAGAAGCGGCCCTCTGTATTTCTCGCACTTCTTCCTTCGCATCGTGCCATCTTTCTACTTGCGACTTCACTACATACATGGCAGTAGCACCGGGCTGCATCGCAGTCTCCCGTGCCACCCGGTCTGCTAACGCATTCCCTTCTCCAACTTTATCGACTACCTTCCTATGGGCGCTACATTTAATGATGGCAATTTTCTTCGGATATGTCAATGCAGTTAAAAGATTATGAACTAACTCCCCATGCATTATTTGTACTCCATGTGACGTTAAAAACCCTCTCTCCTTCCAGAGCAGGCCGAAATCGTGCGCTACTCCGAAGGCATAGCGGCTATCTGTATAAACATTCACACACAATCCTGTACTGAGCTCACATGCTCGTGTTAATGCTATCAGTTCCGCTGCTTGAGCTGATTTCTGTGGTATGCGTGCTGTCTCCACTATTGTTTGCAATGTGGTAATTGTATACGCTGCTGAAGTCGTACCATCTGGTAGCTTCAGGCATGACCCGTCCACCCACAGTTCTCCATCTACATCTGAAAAGGGTGTATCCTGGAGATCAATACGACCCTTTGTTTGTTCCTCAGTCACAAGGATACAATCATGTGCTTTCCGTGCCTCAGACTGAGTCTCGGGGTATGGCAACAATGTGGCCGGATTTAACGTCACGCACCTCTTTAACGTAATATGAGGAGCCAAAAGCGTCAGCTCATATCCCGTTAAACGGGCACTGGTCAAATGCTGCGTCTTTGTCTGATTAAGCAAGGCGTCAACAGCATGGGGGACTAATACCAACAGCTTATGAGATAACACAATTCCCTCGCTTTGGCGTATTGACACAGCTGTTGCCGCAACCGAGCGAAAACAACCAGGCAATGCTCGGGCAACAGGATCAAGTACAGCCGAAAAATATGCACAAGGGCGCTGCTTGTCGCCGTGCATCTGCACTAAAACTGATAATGCACATCCATCTTTCTCATGCACATACAGCGAAAAAGGTTTGGTATAATCAGGAGTCCCTAACACTGGTGCTGAACAGAGGGCCTGTCGCAATTTCTGAAAGGCAGTGTCACACTCATTCGTCCAAGGAAGCGGGATAGGTATGTCTTTTGTCAAAAGGGCTAACAATGGCTTAGCTATGTGTGAAAACCCTAGTATCCATTGCCTACAAAACGACACGAGACCCAAAAATGCACGCACGTCCTTCTGCGTGGACGGCGTCGGCGTGTCCAGAATTACTTGGACACGATCTGGTGTGAGTGCACGCCCCTCCTTAGACAAAAGGTGACCCAGATAAGTCACCTTTGGTCTACAGAATTGCAACTTTTTCCGAGATACTTTGTGATTGTGGGATGCCAAAAAGGAAAGCAAGGACAACGTACTCCTTTCACACAACTCCGAAGTGTCGGCCGCCAGCAAGATGTCATCGACATATTGAATGAGGGCGACACCCTCGGGCAGAACAAAGGAATCCAATTGTCTTTTTAAGGCTTGACTGTAAATGCTAGGGCTTTCTGTGTAGCCCTGAGGGATTCTACAAAATTGGTAAGACCTATTATTGAGAGTGAAACCAAAGAGGTATCGACTATCGGGATGAATAGGAATTGAAAAGAAGGCATTTTTCAAATCAATAACTGAAAACGTGGTCGCCGTAGGCGGGACCAAAGTAAGCAACGTCGTGATATCAGAAACCACTGGGTACTGAGGTATCACGATCTTGTTTACTTCTCTCAAATCAATGATAAACCGATAGACTTTGGCATCCGTATCCTTTTTCAAAATGGGTAGAATCGGGCTATTACAAACGTTATAGGGAACTTCTTCCACTACTCCCACCTTAATCAAATCCTGCACAATCTGTATAAGAGCCTCTTTCCCCTCCTGCGAAATATGATACTGTGGAAGGCGTGGTAACACCGCCCCCTCCTGGACACTAATGTGAACAGGCGGAATCACCATCTGTCCCACATCAGTATCCGAGGTGGCCCACAAAGCGCAAGGGAGGGTAGCTAACACAGCATCTTCTGCAACCACACACATCCGTTCAGACAGGGGGTAATTGTCGTTTAATATCACCCGCACTCCAGCAGGGGAGCAGCGGATCGTAGCTCTGAAGTGCTTCAACATATCAAGGCCCATAATATTGTCTGGCGTGTTCGGGGCAAGCAGAAACGGACAGGGTGCAGAAAAAGAATCAACCTGAAATGTGAGGGGCCGCGAAAGAGGGCTGCGGGAGAGTGTACCTTCAAACCCTACCGATGTAACCATTAAGCCAGATGGGGGAGCCCTCGGAACCAATTGTTTAGACAGCACACTACGAGTCGCTCCTGTATCCACTAGGAACTGATCAGTAGAACCCAAAACCTCAGCTGATACGTAAGGACCCTTCTGATCAACCGGCACCTCAACTGATTCTAACCCCCATCCAACGCATTCCTATGCATGCTGAGAATCATGGTACCCAGAACGGTCAATCCCCGACACTTGATACTGGTTTTGTCGATCGAAAACATTAGGCCTATCTCGTTGCTGCCCGGCAGGGTCAAAACGAGCGTGATCATTAGAATTCCCTCTGAAATTCGAGAAACCCCCTCTACCTCTCGGGCCACCCTGATTGTGTCCCTGACGCGAAGCATGCAACGCCGGGCAATCTCTGGCCCAGTGTCCCGATTGCTTACAGTACGCACATTGATTCCTATTCAAATCAGATCGGCCCGAGGGAGGACCATAAAATCCTCCCCTACCTCTATTTACACCCCGTCGGGGCGGACCATATACTTGTGCTAACATCACCTTCGTTTTTAAATCCTTCGATTTCTTCTCCTCCTGCCCCTTCGCTTCTTGCTCCTGGCGCTCATAGTACTGAGCTATAGTCAGGAGGGCTGTCGGGGTCGCAGTAGACCAAGAACTTTCACTCGCTTTTAGGCGGGCTGCGATCGCCGGTAATACATTCGCCACATATTTATCAGCAAAGAGGTGTCGACCCGTATCATCCGTAAGTGACTGACCACTAAAATCATGAAACGTCTCCTCAAAGCGCGTAAAGAAATCTGCAACTGATTCATCGACTTTCTGCTTGCACGAGGCTAGCATATTCCAGTCAATCTTTTTAGGGGGGATGATTGTCTTCAACTTAGCCAGAATAGCAGCAGGGAGATCTAAGATAATCTGAGGTGGTTTCTGCGCGGGCTTCCTCTCCCTATCCTCATCCTCAAGCTCAGACCATCGAACCTTAAAAGCGGCAACATCGTCCACCTTCCGCACAGATCGCCACATATCTGGTGGTAGAATAAGCCCAAAGAACAAATCTATATCTGCTAAGGTCATAGTACAAGAATTCAAGGCCCCCTCGACTTCTTCGTAAAAGGCCGCTGGATTCTTGCGGGGATCAGGCAACGCATTCTTTAACGCCATGACGTCAGCCCTGTGCCAGGGAGAATAAACCCAATTATACACAAAATATCCCTTAGCATCGGCGGAGGTAATATCCGAGCTAGTCCCCGTTCCTTTAGGAGGAACATACAAAGGCGCCGCCTCTCGCATTTGTTTAGCATGCACTAGATCGCTCTTATCTGATTGAGAGGTGGATGAATCTCCGGTACGCGAAGCCGACCGCTTCTCCTCCTCGAGTTGTTGGCGTGCTTTCTCTTTAAGGTCTTTCGCCGCATCCCGCAACGCAAAAAGTCGCCGAACCGCATCAGGCGCCTTAGAGGGAGAGAAAACACCATTACGCAATGCTTTAGCATCTAATACCACATCGTCAGGTTCAAAGACACTGGAATATTTCCGAAAAGCAGCAATCACTTCATCAGAAAAGTGTCCTAAAAAATACAACCTTTCTCTATCCTGCCACAACTCCCAAGAATCCAACAACTCAGCAAGGGATAACTTGCCCTTAAGTGCACGATAGGAAACTTGCCGAAGCTCACCCATTCGCTCAGCCGATAACATGGACCGCGTGTCTACCTTACCCGAGCCCGATCCAGAATCTTGTGGCCTCGGGGCAGACGCGCCGACATAAGGAGGCGGAGAACGATCTAATAAATAAAAATCATCATCATGATTATCAAGGACAGGATAAAGTGACTGACGAACAGCATATTGACCCGAGACTTGCAACCTACGCTCTTTCTCTTGCCTCTCCGTCTGTTCTTTTTCCTCCCGACGCTTTGCTTCCTGTGCTCTCGCATGATCATTCTTCCGTTGCTCTTTATCAAACAGCGCTTTCTCACGTTTCTCTCGCTCACGCACTTCCTTCACCCATAATCGCACACATTCAAACATGTCTTGACGAGCACGCCGTTTACACATACACTGTTCCACATACTCAATCTTACGCATATCAAACGACCCATACAACGGCCACCGTAACTCAGGATCCTTTCTGGTATATTTCCTCCATACTGTGCTGTACATTATGGAGGAAAGACCATGCTTCACATACATATCCCTATTAGGAGTCCCCTCAGGGGGGGCTGGAGCAGATTCCTCGAGGTTTAACCGGTTTCCAAAGCAGCAGCACCACTTACGGAGTGCGCTAAAAGCAGGCATGCTCAAAAATAATGCAGAATATGCAGTATTATCAAAAAAATGGCACTTAAACGTTGTGCCGTTCAAAGTTACACAGTTCCGGAGAAATATCTCCACATTACCTGCCTATATGTGTTGCAACGCATATATTCTCACAATAATCAATACAAGATATGACCGGTCATCACAAATCAAACTCAAATAGCCAAACCAGACTTTAAAAACTCGGAGCAAGTACCGTACAACGGTTCTTACCAATCAAGAGTCCAGCTTCCAACTGCCAAGCTCCAAAATTCGCCCAAACGGCTGTCACGGCAGGACCGACAGAAGAGGTCTCAGTCGAGGACCGGCGCCACCCAGATGGTCAGCTCGGAAGGGAAGGAAGAAAAACCTCGGGATGCCAGGACTAAAGTGCCTCTGGCAGTGATCACATCCCCGGCCAAATTCCTCACCTTCGTCGCGACCAATCCTTCGAGCATCCGAGTCGCCGATGAGCCCCACGTGACGGGCGCCAATTGATGAATACAGGCCCCAGCTAGGCCCGCAGGACACAAGGGTTCGCTCTCCTGCAATGGAATCTATAAGGAAGTTGGCACGGAAACTGCAAAGTACAAAGACAGAGTTTATTAACCCTTAAGGGTGGTCCTACAATCCATACAATACCCTTCAGTATTGCATAGAGTAGCACAAAGAACTTGCGTACACAGTCCCCTTTTATACACAACAGAGGGGCTCATAAGTGGGTGGATACAGCATGAGGCAAGGAATGTTACCTTTTACGGACATTTTCGATACAAGATAAATATGTGGGCGGAGCTGACATACTCCTTGAGCCCGCGAAAACATGGTCAAGCAAGGGCTAACTGATAACAGATGTGGTCAAGCCTGGGCATGCGCCAGGCGGACAAAGGAACTATTTATAGACTGTTACTAGGCAGATTACAAGAGCAACTAACACGAAGATAGGACTCTTCTCGTGTTGAGCACGTGGAGACATGACAATACAAAATGGAGTCCAGACTTTAGTCAACATCACGGAAAGAGACATGTGTAAGGCAGGAGAATTCATGTCTTTAGTAAATGCTTAATCACATCGTGGTTTCAATTTACAACACCTCTCCAGACAATGAACATGTAGATCTTGGGGAGCCAGCCCTCTCTCGGGCCCACTGCAAAAACGGCTCCCAAATGTCCCTGGGGTGGGAAGTGACCGGCATCGTTTCCCAATAGCATTCAAGTTGTGTGTTACCATATGTTACATCTTTCACCCATTCTGTAAATTTAGGCAATGATCTGCGTCCCCAGCGCACCGCCACCTGTCGCTTAGCATATAGGAGCAATAGCGCGTGCAATTTCCTAGTCTTTGGTGGGGTATTTTTAACATAACCCAGTAGCCCCAGGTGTGGAGTCGGCGTATCGGTTCTACGGAGGATTTGATTGATAGCAGTGAAGATGTTCAACCAGTATTCCTCCATGCGTGGGCAGCTCCACGCCACATGCATAAAAGTAGTATTTTCGGCCCCACACTTCCAACAGGTATCATCTTCCCTGAGGCCCATACGATGCAACAACCGAGGTGTACGATAGTACCTGTGTAGGAACTTAAAATGCACGAGTCGCAACCTATAATTAGGCGATAGTTCCCTCAGTTGCCCACAACAAAAGGTCCACTGCTCTTCAGACAGAGGGGCTTCCAACTCCGCGTTCCACGCATGCATCGAGGACGGCACAACGACGGGGGATTGCTCCTGCATACAGTTGTATAACCGGGACACAAGTTTTTTGGGAGATGCTTTCGAGAGTAAGTTTTGTAATGCCTGGAGTTGCGGGGGCTCATCCGGGAACTGAGGCCATAACATCTTACAAGATTCTTTAAGCTTATGGAGAGTAAACAGATCATCGAAGGTCTCCGGTAAGTCAGTCTCGCCCTCCACAGGAACCCCGAAGGCACCACCAGGATAAATGTCAGCGAAAGTGTGCAGTATCTTCCCTCTAATCACAACGTCCCCCCCCTGTCTTGCAGGCAGGGAATCAATGGATTGCCCCTCAGGGGAGCAGCCGGCGCATACAGGAGAGGGAGCCGTGCCCTCCTCTGCAGCTCTCGCCACGTCCAGCGGAGCAAGGCCACCGTGTCTACATCCCCAGATGGGCGGGGCGACCTCTCGTATAATGCCACACTTAGGGGCAAGGGAGCCGCAACCGCCATCTCCACCGCAACATGCGGCTGGTAGGGAGTGGGGAAAACCCAGAAGTGTAGAAATTGTGCTTGTGCACACAGCGAGTATAGTGCCATATCTGGGGCCCCCAGACCACCCTGCCTCAACGGGAGGGTGAGCTACGCCCAGGATGCTCTCGCCTGGCCTCCAGCCCAAACCAGCGTCAATAGCAGTGCCCGCACCCGAGCGTGGAAATGCGCAGTCAAGGGCAACGGTAGATTTACAAAGAGGTAAAGAAACTTCGGAAGGACCACCATTTTTGCTAGGGCTATCCGTGCAACCAAAGACAGGGGAAGCTTGTTCCAGATTTCGATTTTCCCTTTCAGCCAGTCTACCGCCCTACCATAGTTCAGCGTCCACAGGTCACTCAGGTTGCGACTGATCCAGACCCCCAGGTATTTGACCGAGTCCGTTTCCCAGCGCAAGGGATCATCCGAAGTCCCCTCCGAGGTGGTATCCGTCAAAGGGAACGCAACAGACTTGGACCAGTTAATAGCTATTCCTGCCAATCCCTCGAACCGGACGAACTCCCTCAGCAGTGGGTTCAGGTTCTCGGCGGGGTTAGTAAAATACAGCGTTACATCATCTGCGTACAGGGAAATTAGTAAGCTGCGAGAGCTAAAGCCGATGCCCCGGGCAGTGTGGTGCTGGCGGACCCGAGCCGCTAGGGGCTCCATGGCAATGGCAAATAGCAGCGGGGACAGAGGGCACCCCTGCCTGGTCCCGCGAGAGATGCCAAATGGCTTGGAGATCAGCCCATTCACCCGCACTCGTGCCCTGGGAGCGGCGTACAGGGGCCGTATCAGGTTTATGGGCCATTCCAGCGAATCAAACGCTTTCGTGGCGTCCAAAAAGATGACCGCCGCCTGTATGGAGGGGTGTAAATAGTGCAGTACTGAGAATATCGTTCTTAAATTGTGCGACGTGGCGCGGCCGGGGATAAACCCCGATTGATCGGGCAGCGCCACCATCGGCAATAGGGGATGAAGCCTATCTGCCATCAGTTTAGCGTAGATTTTAACGTCTACATTGATGAGGGAAAGTGGACGGTACGAGTCCAGCAGCTGGCAATCTTTGTCCGGCTTTAGCAGTGTGATTATTAGTGCCTCTCGCATCGAGTCCGGCAGGGAGCCAGTCTCTTGGGCCTCGGCGAAGACCGAGAGGAGCCTAGGGGCCAGTTCGTTGACGTAAGTCTTATAATAGGTAGTGGTCAGCCCATCTGGGCCAGGGGCCTTGTGGGCGGGCATGCTTTTTATCACCTGCGCGACGTCCCGAGCCGTAAATGGGACATCCATATGTCGACGTTGGTGGTCATTAAACCAGACAATGGCGATTGAGTCTAGGAAGGCGTCCAGGGATTCCGGGGCTGTATTCTGTCTGGAAGTATAGAGGGTCGAGTAAAACTGAGCGAAAGCAGTCAGAATTGCATCATGCCCTAACCGGAGCTCTCCCGTGGACGTTATAAAATTGGACTGCGCGCACGGGGAAATTAGCCGCGCCAGGGTTCTACTAGGCCTATCCCCTTCACCATATTGACGGGCCTCCGCCTGCCTGCCCAGGAACTTCACCTCGCGCTGCGCCTCATCGCCGAACTCCAGCAGCTTAGCCTTCATCTGAACCGCCAGTGCGGGTGACGGGTCATTGCAGAATCTTACGTCCAATTCCCGTAACTCTCCCTCCAACCGGCCCAGAGTACCGCGTATTGCCCTTAGGACCCCTGCTCTCCTAGAGATGCACTGGCCCCGGATCACCACCTTGAATGCGTCCCATAGGGCCGCCCCAGTAGTCACTGACCCCGTGTTGTTTTCGAAATATTTCACAATGTCCTCTCTAATTTCTTCAGTGAAAGCAGCGTCTGTAAGCGCATGCGGGGACAGCTGCCAGGAGAACGCGCGAGCAGGGGCATCAGGTACCCTCGCCACCAACAAGCAAGTGGCGTGATCCGAGAGTGACCGGGCCTGAATATCCACCTCGACCACCCAGGATGCCACATCCGGCGAGACCAGCCAGTAGTCCAGGCGGGACCAAGCCGCGTGCTGGCTCGTTATGCATGTCCCCATAGTATCGGTAGGGTGCCTGGCTCTCCATATATCCGACAGTAACCCCTCCTCCATGATATCAAAGATGGCCTGCCGCGCTCTGGTGTGTGTAGGCCCTCCCGCACCCCTATGATCTAGCGCATCCACCAGTGCTACATTAAAATCCCCACCAAGGATAATCGTGGAGCAGTCTATTAGCATGATCCGTGCCCACAGCTCCCTGAAGAAGTCAGGGTCATCCACATTAGGTCCGTACACCACCGCCAACACTATCTCCCTCCCCTGTAATACGCCATGGGTAATAACGTATCGCCCCTCTGTGTCCAAGAGAGTGTGGTGTTCCTTCCAGTCCAGCCCAGCTCTTATGAGTATCTCCACCCCTCTAGCATAATTGGAATAAACAGCAGAGTGTACCCGTGCCCAACGTGAGTGCTTTAGTCTGAGTGAGGGAGTGGAGTTCACATGCGTCTCCTGCAGAAAGCAGATGTCTACTTTGTGACGGGAGAGGTACCCCTGCATTAGCCGAGCCTTTTTGTAGTCCCCGAGTCCTCTAATGTTCCACGTCAATATCCTAACGCCTGCCATCTCTTTAGCTAGTATTCGTCACCCCTCCTCCGCCCCCAAACATATACTGCAGCTCCCTCCTAGTGTACAGCCTGTGCCATTTATATGGTAGCATCGTGGTAATCTGCGAAAATACATATCCATCGTACCAAAACATACCTAACTTTAACCAACCCAACTCCCCCCACCGCCCCCCACCCTCACCAACCCCCCAATCAGGTTGTGACAAATCCCCCCCCTGGACATGCAAAGCGTGTTTGCAACTTGAACCCACAAACAATGGGATGCACCCCATGGGGCGTGGTGCACCCAGCGTACTCCCCCGTTTGCACAGGGTGGCTGCACTATAGCGGTCCCTGCTTCGCACCAGCGTTGTTCGCCTCACCCAGACCGCAGCTCATATCTCATTGTGAGACCTTGTCGTGGAGGTTCAGTTCGGCAATTACAGCACACATGCCAGGTGCAGGCCTCACCCGCCCCCTCATAAACTGAAAGCTGGACCCCAAGAGCAACCGTGGGTGCGAAGGGATTGGCACCGCACTCGCCAAGTACCATGTCCTACGCGGATAATGCATGCCGCCTACTCCCTTCTGGGTCAGTCATTGTCACTCAGGTGCCCTTCTTCCACCTCCACACGGGGCGACGTGCGTCTCGCCACAGCACCTCCGAGCTGTTTAGCAAACTTCAGCGCTGCCTTTGCCTCCGTGAAGTAATGTGTGGTACCCTCGTGTGTATAACAGTGCATATGGGACGGTAGCCTGGAGTAGTAGCTTTTTAGCCGGTATAAATTCCTTCTGGGCAGCCTGTACCGAGGGAGTGAAGTCCGGATAAAAGGAGATGTTATTCCCTTTGTGTGCAATTTTCCCCTTTTCACGAGCCAGGCGTAAGATGAGGTCCCTGTCTTGGAAATTCAGGATCTTAGCCAGGATAGGGCGCGGCGCCGCCCCCACCGGCGGCTTTTTCCCAAGCGATCTGTGCGCCCTTTCCACAGTGAACACCGGGGAGAGCGCCGGATCAAAGAGTTCGTGGAGCAATTCTGACACATATAGTTCCATTTTTCCAATGTTCGTCGTCTCTGGTATGCCCGTGATACGGATGTTGGATCTGCGGGACCTTGCCTCTAAATCATCCGTTTTGGCCCGGAGGAATTCCAGTTCTTTTCCCACGGACGTAAGTTGTTTCTTGGTTTCATGTCTGAACTTGCAGCATTCGGTGTGCCCGTTCTCAAGGCAATCCAGCCTGGTTTCGTGGGAGTCCACCTGCTGCTTGACAGATTCCAACTGGGAGGCCATGGCGTCAAGCTTGGCATCAATGCTTTTTAGGCTTGATCGAACTTCCAGCATCAGCGCCCGGTATTCGCTCTCCGGCCCTGCCCCCTGCGAGGAGGACTCCGCCGTCTCCAGTTCCACCGCTTGTTGTTTAGCCTGGCACTTATGATCAAACGTGAGCCTGGACTGCTTCACCTCGTTCTTTCCCCCCATGGTGATGGGACAGACCCGGACACTTAAGAGGAGGTCTTCTCAAATACACCCAGGTAGATCCGTGTCCAGTCAGCGGAGTCAAAGGTCCCGGCCGTGGCCCCGGGGGTCCAGCCACCACCTCACACGGCACTCGCTACGCCGTCACCAGGCCAACAGGGGCACAGCGCAAAGCCACAGGTGTTACTGGAGCAGGCCAGGAGGGCAGGTCCACCGCGCCGCGCCTCAACAAGCCGGTCTCGATCGCCAGTCGGGGCGCCCCAGACTCCCCACCACAGGGAGCCGTGGGACCGGTTCTCTAAGCAACCGTCAGCCCATATACTTCGCCCTTGTGCCAGCTAGTGGAGCCTCAATATTGCCGCCTCACCGCCTGCCAGCTTTTGCGGGGGTATCTTCACCACGGCTCAGGCGCACTCCGATCCCGCAGCCCACCGCCGCAGCTCACGCCCAACAATCTGCAGCTTATATACGGGATTAGCGCGTTCTTCATATATATCTCTTTGACTCCACTCCAGGTCACGTGCAATGCACTCACATATACCCCCACTCCCAGGGTTGGGCTAGGATTGTCGCCACATCGCCTTCGGCCAGGTCGGGTTCCCGCAATGTGCAGTCCCTCCGCCACGGAGATCCAACACCGGTGCTCCGAGGCTCGCCAGCGGCACCTCCGCCGCGGGCCTCAGTCAAATCACACCACCACAGTCGCTCTTAGCCTGGGTGTAGCGGCCATCGGGCACCCCACAGTCTCCGCTCCGTCCATTCCGCAGCTCAGGGACAGGCTGTGGCCGTAGGAGGCGGGCCAGCACCACGCAGCCCCCCTGTCACCTTCGGTTCTGGGCCGCAGCGCGCTCAGCGGCCTCCCCGGCACCAGCCGCCCCCGCAGGCTCACCTCCAGTGGTCACCGACCTCCTCCACGGCGCGTGTGCAGCAGCGTGGGCTCGTCAATAGTCCGGTCCCGGCAGACCACAGCTTCTGCCAGCGTCTCGCCCAACTCCTGCAGGCAACTCAAAATGGCACCCCCGCCGTCCGGGTCTATGCTCTCTCGGCCAGAAGCAGGCGGATGTAGCAGTGATCCCCACAGTTCGGTAGTCGGAGACCAACGGCCAGATCCCCGGGCTGATCTGTTCCAGCGGCCTCGTTTTCTTCCTGGCCTCGCCCCTCAGCCCGGAGTCAGCAGCCACCCGCACCTCCTCAGGCAAACGCAGCCTCGACCTCACGTAGCCGCTCCCGTCCGCCTCCGGCAGCCACAGCAGCGGGCGCACACCACAGGATCTTCACGGGCAGGACGTCCAGGGACACTGCTCAGCCTCTCAGCCCCCGACATCCATCAGAATTCGATCGGTAAGGCACTGAGCATCGCGGCGCCCTCCGGTGTGCAAATCAGGACACCTTGTGTGAGCAGGGTAGGATTTAGGAAGGATTAGTGAGTGCAGCCGGCGGAGCTCGCTCACAGAGCGGCCATTTCGCTGCCCGGTTGGCCACGCCCCCGGCTCTGTAAACAATTTAAATAAAATTAGAGATCATGGACATCCTTGCCTGGTTCCACACTCACCTTTAAAGGAGCAGAGATCATAAGAGTTCAAAATCATACTAGACTCAGAGCTACCATAGAAATTGCTTTAAACCCTCGTGAACTTGAATTAAAATGGAACCTTTTTAAACCAATAAAAGATTAGCCAAGGTCACCAGTTCAAAATATTTCTCAGCATCATATACAAGACACAATAGCTGGCAACAGTGTACCACTAAAAATAACTTTTAAATGATTTGTGTTAGCATATAGCTGGCATCCTGCAAAAAAGCCATGCCATGTTGATCTATGTGGATCAATCCATCAACCTGATTATTCATTCTATTAGCTGTTAATTTGATTATAATTTTATAGATCGCATTCAATAATCTAAACGAATGTATGAATTCTTAGCTTTGGAATTGTTTCCTTTGTTCAAGAAACACAACGGCCCCTATATTAAAAGATGAAGACATTTCACTGCATGCTAAAATTAGGAAGCTTTATAAGGTGGACATTGACATCTCACGAAATATTTTTTTAAAGTCTGCAGGAAACCGGTCTTTTCACAGGCTTTCCCTCCAGGTAGCATTGAGATAACAGCAACTAGCTCTTCCACCCTAAAGGGTTCTATCAACCGACACACAGCTTCCTTACAATAGTGAAGCGAAAGGGAGCACTGAAAAAACCCAATCCAATTTAGTTTGAAAATTTTCCTGCCCTTTATTATCAACGTTTCTATAGTGATCTAAAAAACCCTATTGATTTCATTTCTATTTGTAATTAGGCTTCAGTGTTGGAATAATATATAGCACTGATAACTCTTGGTGCAAACATCTCCTGTGCCTGCTAGGCCAAAAGTCTCCGCAAACATTCAATGTAATATATTGGGTTATTAGTTGTGCAGGATATGGGTACTGCACAAGTAACAGGTCCACAATTGTCTCTTTACTGGGAACCAAGTACCCCATTATAGAACTTACCTTTCTCAAGGTAGTGAGGCAGAGCAGTCCAAGGCCTACTCAATTAAGGTGGTGTGGGCTAGTAAACACCATTCGCTGGCACGCAATAATAACATTCAATAAATGATTGTCCAGTCAGTTTTTCTTGGAAAAAGCACAAGTACATATATCACATACACACACTATTCAATACTACACATTCATTTATAGATATACACATCTGGCAGATGGAATTACTGTTGATGACATTTTGAAAGAATGTTTGATGCCTACCGGGTCATGACCCGCAAAAACACAGTACCCCTCACCTATATCAGGTAGAACATCATAATATAGGAGATGTCATTTTAAATAAAAAAACGTTTGGGGGTTCACTGCATCAAAATATAAGACAAGCCTATTGGCTTTTTCATGGGGTCTTTACTAGGCCTGGGCAAAAATTTCGTTCCGTTCGCGGAAATTGCGATAATTTGACATTTTTGCGTTCCGCGGAGAGCGCGAAAATGTCAAAAATTCCGGTTTCCGCAGCTTGGCGATAATTTGTTTCTTGCTCGCGCTGTAAAATGATACATTCTTGCGCGCGCGCGATCGCCTTACCTGAATCCCTGCGTTCGCCGACAAGTTTTCTTGATCCGGTCGCGTTCTCCATGAGATGTTGTATTGTTTTTAGCCATTTGCGCTGTCTCGCGACAGTTCGCGCCCGCAGTGACGTCATGCGTCGCGCGATCACGTCTTTCTTCTCGCGATCATGCACCGCGAGAACAACTCAAAACAAGATGGCCGCGCCCGCAAGCAACCACATGGGTAAGTTGGCGACCCGCAACCATGCAGAAAATCTCGCGAACATGCCGGAAAAAAACTTCCGCATCTTCGCGATATTTCTGCTTGTTTGCGATAATTTTAAACATTCTCGCGATAATTTGCGAAGGTTAATTCCGCAAATTCCGCCCACCCCTAGTCTTTACATCAAATATACGGCAAGCCTACTAGCTTTGTAAAGGGGTCGCATTGGTTGCCTGGAAGGGTTGTGTTCAATACCCTCCAGGAGCGTGAGGCTAAGGCTGATGGTGTGGAAGGTAAACTTGATTTTAAAGTCCTTTTAATCTCTTGGTAGCCTTTTTAACACTGCACACTCGTACTTTGGGAATTGCTGCTTGTTTTATCTAAGGTCTGCCATGGAACTCCTAGCATTTAGGAGAGGTCTTGTGAGAAGTTGGCCTGGCATATGCTGGTCACTAGTTATAGTGGCCACTTTGCACCAGTCCAATTCGACTTTTATGGTAGATAGGTTTAAGATAACCTTTTAAAGAAAGCTATCCTAGTGGTAGCTGTGGAGAGCAGCCTTCAGGCTAAGTCTCAGAGGAATGTAAAGCAGCTTGTTTTACCTTATAATCTCTTGAATTACCAAATGAAAGGACACCACACAGGTATATATATCAAATATATATGTATTTATTACTAGACGCACTCTACTAATCTCTTTATGAGATTAGAAGTCAGGAACATATGCAAATATCAATGTTTCACAATAAGTTAAGCACAAATATGGCTGGGGCCCTAGGTTTAGGAAAGTCGACTTGCAAGGGGACAAGGCCTAGGGCCTGTAGAATCGCTGGGGCTTCACTAATCCACCCAAGGCAGGTAAGTAAAGGACCCACAGGAGACGCGTTCAGTGTGAGAACACAGCCGCGTGTTCCCTATTGATTTCAATGGAGCAAAACGCGGTTGGATTTTTAAAGTTTTAGGGTACTTCTAGAGAGTCTACAAGCAAGCCACTTACAAGGTCAGTAGTTCGAGGGCCAACACCCACAGGAGCACCGGAGTGCACGAGTTACCTCACCCATGGAAGCCGGGTGCATAGGTGTCTTTTGGTGTTGGGTCGCGTCGTCGTTTTCAATGGAAGCCGAAGAAGTTTTGCTGCTTGTGAAGACTGGAGAAGTATCCAGTGGAATCCAAGGCTGGATTCAAGATGAAGAGGACCTGAAAGCAGAAGGGACAGTGTTCACAGTCACTTGCCAGTGACCCGGGACCAGGAAGATGGATGCCCACGGATGTCGAGTGATTTCAGGTGATCAAGGGTGTTTTGACTCTTCAGCCACGAGGTCCAGAATGCATCAACGATGACCTGGAGCTGGATTCAAAGCGTCCCACAAAGTCTGCAGCTTACTGAGGTGTCAGCAACTGGATTGGAGCCAAAAAGCCTTGGCAACAGCAAGTCTTGGGGAAATTGAAGAAAGTCAGCAGTGCAGACCAGCAACATCTGAGGGACTCACCCAGCAAGGGTAAGTCAGGGCAGGCATGGAGCAACCAGGGGAGCCCTTTGGTTTGATCAGAAAGTCTTCAGGGGACCCACAAGCCAGCCGGCAAGGGATCGCAAAGATGCCTCATGATGATTCGCTTTACAGGAGCCCACGGTCACTCGGGATGAGGTAGGCCTCTGATTTTCAAGGGAAATTTTGCTGGAGGCTTGAACCACACGTGGTCCAATGCACAAGTTTATAGAATATCAATAAGGGGTTGCACTTGAAATTAGTGCACGGTACTCGGGTATTGCTGTTCCTCATCACTCATGGGGTCCACTCACCTCAGCTCTGCTGGGGACTCACAATGGCTGTCGGGAAGTCAGGAAATATACTTCTGGGGTTGCAGGGACTTCGGACTCCGGCGGGAGCGGGAAAGTTTGCGACTAATGATTCAAGTTTTTGGTGCTTGCCAAGCAGGGGAGTCACTCCTTGACTCCAAGGGAGGTTCTTCAGTCTTCCAAAGGTAGTGGAACGTCGAAGGTCCAGGATTCTTCTTGTAGAGCGTCGTCCAGGGATATCTAACTTGCAATGGCAAGGGTTCCCTAACTTATACTAAAGGAAAGGGAGGGACTAGCTCTATGACCACTCCTCTGGGAGGGTCAGGGGAGTGGGTGGTTACACCCACTTCCCTTTGTCCAGTTTCACGCCAGAGCGGGGGCAGGTAGCCCCTGAACCGGTTTGAGCTGGCATATGCACAGAGCAGCCTACTGCTCCCCCAGTGCAGGAGTTCAAAGCACTCTAGGAGTGCACCCACCCAGCCCCAATACACTAAATCCTCTCTGGAAGGTGGTGACACCTCCCTGTGACAGGATGCCTATTGTTGGGCCTCCTCCACTGCGAGTTTCAGTCAGCAGCAGGAGGGCAGCCCAGTGTCTGTGCTGATGACATCCATTTTGTGATGCCAAGGCTCTTTCAGATTTCTACTGTGTTTCCACAGTAGGTACATGTCTTCCCCACTATAAGGGTGGGATCATACTCCCACACCAGTTACTGGTGTGGGGGTATGATTCCAAGTTGTTTGACACCAAACACGACATGTTTTGATGCAGTCATTCCAAAGTTAGCATTTACCGCAAGGTTATAATGCACTTGAGAGTATATGGTTTAACCGCATCCACAAACAGCCACAGAGAATAGACTCTGCCAGCTGCAGAGGGGCCCCGCTCATGCAGAGGCACCCCCTCACATTGTAAACCAAGCACCCTGCCCTCAGGATTGAAAGGGCCTTCCTTAGGGGTGACTGATAGGTTTATATGTGTGTATGGTGAGATATAGGGAACCTATACCCCAGTGAGGAGTGCTAACACTACCTCACCCAGGCTGCAGTAGTAGGCCTTTGGTGTCAGGTTTAGTCTGCTTCCCAGGGGTGGCATAAAACATGCTTCAGCCCCTGGTAGTCCTGTGAAGTACCTATGCCCTTGGTAACTAAGGTACCATATACTAGGGGCTCATAAGGTACCACAGTATCCAATCACTAGTGCATCTAATATGCACTCCAAGTTGTTTAGAGAGCACAGAGAGACTGGGGCCCTGATTAGCGGGGACCCAGCCAGACTATAGCCAGAAACCAATGTAAATATCAGAAAAAAAGTGGGGGCAACATAAGTACAGATCCTACTCTCCTACAGGTCTGAAGACTTGGCTGTTCAGAGCTTAGTCTTTGGCAAGGCTCTAGGGACGGAGGGTTTCCAGGTTAACAGTGCTCAGCGCCAGGACACCCCTGGTAACAGTGCGCTTTATAAACCCATATCAGATAACATAACATAAAAAAACACCATCATGTCACTGGATTTAGCAGCCATGATTAATTGCTATCATTATTGGTATTAGAAGCAATGCAAAGATTAACAAAAATATTTTTAGCAATACATTTTACATAATATTGAAAATCAACATAATATGTGCCTTTCTTTTGCACCTTTAGGCCATCTAAAATGCAGCCACAGGACAAACTACGAGAAGTCCATTTACTCCCAAGCTGTAGAAAAATATTTCCAGACTTTGAAAATGTCCCCCAGGTCATCCATCCTCTAACCTGAGATATGTGTTCTAATGTATCTCCCAGGCTCTGCTGCAATCCCTTCAGCCATCACTATGCTTACAATTTCCGTTAGTGGTGCACCTGCTCTCACTGGAGCACAACAAATACCAAACTTAGGTAAACAAGCCTCTAGCAAGGCACTATGGGGCACTCCAAGCTGGGAGCGTTCAATTTGATTAGTGGGTCTCCCGCTGCTGCTACTTTCCTAGTTCTGCACCCTTGCGGCTGGCACAAGGCTGCCCCTCTTCTTTCTCCTGCCACATGCAGGGTGTAGGCTCTTGGGTGCTCACTGCCACCCTAAACATGGGCATGGAGGTGGAGAAGGCACTCAATGTTACATCTGGAGATCAGCAAAACACACAAGATGATGGACGGAATGTTGCACATTGGCAAAACATTCACCCCCAGTCACAGATCTGGGTTTAATCCATTGTTATTTTGCTCACCACACCACCCCAGTTCAGACATGACCATATGCAAATCAGTCTTGACCCTGTGCCTCATGGGAACAATCCAGCCCGAACTGCAAAGCCATGTCTTCCTGGGACCGGAATCAAGCATCCTAGGACCGGTTTCGGGGTTTCACCCCTCTTCAGCCAGGATAGCTTGACTCCAGTGGCGTAGTGAGCACCGGACCCACGTCTGATCATACCCTTCCCACATAGGGCGAACAGCAAAACACACAAGATGATGGATGGAATGTTGCACCGGTCCTAGGATGCTTGTTTCTAGTCCAGGGAGGACCTGGCCTGGCAGTTCGGGCTGGACTGTTCCCATTGGGCACAGGGTCAAGACTGATTTGCATATGGCTGGGGCCAAACTAGAATGGCATGGTGAGCAAAAAAACGATGAATTTAGGCCCAGATCTCTGTACTGGGGTGAATGTATGACATTGTTCTGCATTCTGTCCATCAATAGTTGTTTTTGCATTTGTCACCCCGAGAGGGACGGGTATGCTCAGACGTGAGTCCCGTGCTCTCCATGCCACTGGAATCAAGCTATCCTGGCTGAAGAGGGGTGAAACCCCAAAACCGGTCCTAGGATGCTTGTTTATAGTCCAGGGAGGACCTGGCCTGGCAGTTCGGGCTGGACTGCTCCCATTGGGCACACGGTCAAGACTGATTTGCATATGGCTGGGTCCAAACTGGAATGGCATGGTGAGCAAAAAAACGATGGATTTAGGCCCAGATCTCTGTACTGGGGTGAATGTATGACATTGTTCTGCATTCTGTCCATCAATAGTTGTTTTTGCATTTGTCACCCCGAGTGGGACGGTTATGCTCAGACGTGAGTCCCGTGCTCTCCATGCCACTGGAATCAAGCAATCCTGGCTGAAGAGGGGTGAAACCCCGAAACTGATCCTAGGATGCTTGTTTCTAGTCCAGGGAGGACCTGGCCTGGCAGTTCGGGCTGGACTGTTCCCATTGGGCACAGGGTCAAGACTGATTTGCATATGGCTGGGTCCAAACTGGAATGGCATGGTGAGCAAAAAAACGATGGATTTAGGCCCAGATCTCTGTGCTGGGGTGAATTTATGACATTGTTCTGCATTCTGTCCATCAATAGTTGTTTTTGCATTTGTCACCCCGAGTGGGACGGGTATGCTCAGACGTGAGTCCCGTGCTCTCCATGCCACTGGAATCAAGCTATCCTGGCTGAAGAGGGGTGAAACCCCGAAACCGGTCCTAGGATGCTTGTTTCTAGTCCAGGGAGGACCTGGCCTGGCAGTTCGGGCTGGACTGTTCCCATTGGGCACAGGGTCAAGACTGATTTGCATATGGCTGGGTCCAAACTGGAATGGCATGGTGAGGAAAAAAACAATGGATTTAGGCCCAGATCTCTGTACTGGCGTGAATGTATGACATTGTTCTGCATTCTGTCCATCAATAGTTGTTTTTGCATTTGTCACCCCGAGTGGGACAGGTATGCTCAGACGTGAGTCCCATGCTCTCCATGCCACTGGAATCAAGCTATCCTGGCTGAAGAGGGGTGAAACCCCGAAACCGGTCCTAGGATGCTTGTTTCTAGTCCAGGGAGGACCTGGCATGGCAGTTTGGGCTGGACTGTTCCCATTGGGCACAGGGTCAAGACTGATTTGCATATGGCTGGGTCCAAACTGGAATGGCATGGTGAGCAAAAAAACGATGGATTTAGGCCCAGATCTCTGTATTGGGGTGAATGTATGACATTGTTCTGCATTCTGTCCATCAATAGTTGTTTTTGCATTTGTCACCCCGAGTGGGACGGGGAAGCTCAGACGTGAGTCCCATGCTCTCCATGCCACTGGAATCAAGCTATCCTTACTGAAGAGGGGTGAAACCCCGAAACCGGCCCTAGGATGCTTGTTTCTAGTCCAAGGAGGACCTGGCCTGGCAGTTTGGGCTGGACTGTTCCCATTGGGCACAGGGTCAAGACTGATTTGCATATGGCTGGGTCCAAACTGGAATGGCATGGTGAGCAAAAAAACTATGGATTTAGGCCCAGATCTCTGTACTGGGGTTAATGTATGACATTGTTCAGCATTCTGTCCATCAATAGTTGTTTTTGCATTTTCCACCCCGAATGGGACGGGTATGCTCAGACGTTAGTCCCGTGCTCTCCATGCCACTGGAATCAAGCTATCCCAGCTGAAGAGGGGTGAAACCCCGAAACCGGTCCTAGGATGCTTGTTTCTAGTCCAGGGAGGACCTGGCCTGGCAGTTCGGGCTGGACTGTTCCCATTGGGCACAGGGTCAAGACTGATTTGCATATGGCTGGGTCCAAACTGGAATGGCATGGTAAGCAAAAAAACGATGGATTTAGGCCCAGATCTCTGTACTGGGGTGAATGTATGACATTGTTCAGCATTCTGTCCATCAATAGTTGTTTTTGCATCTGGAGATCTGGCCAAAGCAGGAGCAGTAGGCAGTGAGTGCAGGGGGGCATGCAGCCCTCTAGGGGTTTTTCTGCATTGTGCCGGGTCCCATGGATGGGCCCCCTAGCAAATGTGTTCAGATACTCCTGTACGTAGTGTGTTCAGTACTGCAAGCAATCTATTCTTTTTCTCTGAAGGTTTCTCTGCGTGAGTTGCCATTTCTCCAACATGCCTGGCTTTCCTATGCACTGCTGTCATGATTTCCTCAGCTCAATGCAGAATCAGGTGCTAGGGGTTGAGGTGAGGAGAGGAAGAGAGAAGGAGGCAGGTGATACCGGTAAACTATGTTTGGGGCGAGTTTTGTAGTATGCTCATCTGGAATGGGATAACTCCTAATCCAATCATCGTTTCAAATGGTTTTCTGTCTACAAAATTCTTCTGTTGTTTTGAACTTTAGTTGTAGGGAGTTAAAGTGTATACAATTTTCAACTTTCCTCATGCATGCTCCAAAATTTGACTGGGCAATGTTGATGTTGTACGATATCGTCATGATCATCTGTTATTGGCATATGGCACTATTTCTAGGCATACGTATAAACTAGGCGCATCTAAACGTAAAAATCATCAGGCTAATGGAAGATCCCTGAGGTACTGCCTTGAGGCATTGTGCCTGACTTAGATGCACATGGGGCAAGAGACACTATCTGGGTTCTATAATAGTAAGAAATAATAGCATCCAGTTCAATGCATGGTGATAGACTCTTAGATTATGGAGACGTTCAAAGAGAATAATATGGGAAACAGTATCAAATGCTGTGAACAGGTCTAAAAGGATCAATGTCGCTGAACATCCTTGGTCCAGAGACTTCATCAGACTGTCTACAGCTGCCAACAGCGATTTTCCTGTGCTATGGCTAGCAAAGAATCCTAATTGAGGAATATCCAGTAAACCATTTTGCTCTAGATAGCTTTGAAGATGAATATTACTAGGTTGTTGCAATATTTTGGAAGGGGCAGGCATCAAGGAAATCTAGTTGCAGGGCAGGTTATGATCAGCTGTATGTTTCTTTGAACTGGTAGGTTTTCCCGCATTTTTATATATCAAAGGGACTGAAGCTGAGCTAATATACATATTACATAATGAGGTGAGGTGTCTGAATAGCGCCTCTGCCACAAAAGTAATAAAAACGATTTAGGCAGGACAAGAAAGCGAATCCGATTTTATAGACAAGATAATTATTCTTCCAACAGCATGACAAAGGATGACAGATTGGCTGCATTTGAGGCTACAGGGTCTGCCCCTCAACAATTTAGGGAGCTGTAGGTTATGTGATTATCACACGTTTGTACATTTTAGTGATTTGTTTTACCTAAAAAATAGAGATAACTTGACCCAGAGCTCTTGCGAAGAAGGAATCCCTTGCTCAAATATTTTAGGAGAAACAAAGCTCCTAACAATTTAAACCATTCCTCATTGTGAATTATGTTCCTCTGTAATAGTCTTGGTGAAAAGCTGCCTTTGTGCAATACGAATCAGTTTTTGAAACGTTTTTAATGGATTACTTGGATCTAATCTTATTTTATCCTTAGAAAAGCTCTCGATTTTCATTTTAATATTTTGCATTTACTCTTAGCCTCACAGAGCTCCATGGTCCTGCTGATTCAGTTATTCAATAAAGTTAGCTGTGGAAGTTTTCTATCTTTGTTCCCTTCAAATAGATTTATTGTAGACCCTCAACTAGATTAAACGATACCCCCAATCCAGGCAGACCTATAAAGTGGGTTTCATTGATGTCATTCTTCCCAACAAAAATGATTTCATTTCAGAATATTTCCCAGATGATCCATGTGTTGTCTGCAGATATTCGAAATTGTAACCAATGCTGTGAGATCACATCGTAAATGCTGAAAAGAATTGGAAATAGGCATCATCATCCCTGGGGAAAGCCACATATAATAGATTTGGTGGAGGAAGTTGAATTTATAATTTTAATGTGACGGCCATTCTCAGGAAGGAAGATTTAGGTCAGATTTTGAACGGACCTGTTGAGATACAAACATATCTTGAGGTTTTTTTGTTCGTATACAATATTTAATTGCATTATATGTCACCAAAAATCTGAAAGCATGGAATATTTAATAACGCAAAGGTAGTTTGCAAAAATGCTGCTAGTGTTATGTTTAATTGTCAGTGTAATTCACGAGGTAAGTAAAATTATCATCCAGTTACCATCCATTCTTTATTGAAGGGTTCTTGTAAGAAATTGGGTTTTTGATTGGCTGGGGTGTGAGCCCATGTCAGGCAGCAACCACAATCCTTGGCAGGGTGAGGCACAAGCCACCCCTAAATTAACCTATGCTGAACACACTAGTAGCTTGGTAGAGAGCAGTCAGGCTTAACTTAGATGCAATGTGCAAAGTATTTGGCCAACACTTCAAACAATAATAAAGTGAAAACACCACATAAAGTGGATCACACACCAAGTTAGATAAGTAGAAACTTTATTAATGAATAAAACAAGACCAAAACAATAACAATCCAATCAAAAGAACCAGAGATATGCAATTTTCTTTCTTTGTGAAAATAGTGCCAAAAAAGAACAAATCTCCAACTGTGGATATCTGGTTCTGCTGGACTGGGACAAAGTCACAAGTTGAGGCCGACCACAGTAGAGCATGGTCCGGCTACAGGGACCCAGTCAGGCCTGCTGAACAGAGAACCTTAAGTCCTGTTTTGCAGAGAGTTGCGAGGATCCATGATGAACATGAGTTGTGCAGCCAAAATTATGTGTTGGTTCTGAGGTGTAGTGAGACTGTGATGCGAGAGCCAGTGTCATCAGCTATGGTCCCGTTTATGGAGCTAGCAATGTGAAATCCTGCATCAAGGATGCCGTGCGCAGTTGGGGCGATGCATCGGTTCCCAAGCGCTGTAAGGCTGCGATGTGGAGTCCAGCATTATCGTAAAGGATGTTTCTGTCGAGGGATGTGAGGGTTGAATGAAGATGCATCATGCAGCAGTGGTTACAAAGGCATTGAGGGCTGCGGAGGCGATGTGGGTCTTTAAAATGGGTGGGTTCCATGCAGAAGCAGAGATGCGTCCATTCTGCTCAGGTTTGTGCCATGCAGCAGAGGAGATGCATTGGTTTTGCAGGATCCACGGCTGGAAGAGCACCTTAAGCCAATTTTCAAGGGTCCAAGACTGGGGTCATACCACTTGGCAGTGTAGACTCATAGACTCACAGATGGTAGATTTCAGAAGCAGGTGAATGGTGGTTGGGAGGCTTCAGAACAGGGTCGTCACCCAACTAGCCCTTGAAGTCACTGTGGCTTTTGGGAGCAAGAGATGCAGGTCCAATCCTGCTCCCCCAAGCAAGTGGGCAGCAGGCAGCAGGTCAGCACAGCAGGACAGGAGTCTTTCAGATCAACTGTCCAGCAGAGTGGCAATTCTTTCAGAAGCACAGCAGCCCCGGCAGAGTATCCATAGGGTCAGAAATGTACTGAAGAGTTGGTGTCTGAGGTGTAGAGTGTATACACAGTTGTGACCTTGAAGTGGGAAGAAGCTTCTAGAGGCATGCCTTTGAAGTGCACAGGTACCCTGCTTTCCTGGCCCTGATGAATTACAGGGGGCTTGCATCCTTTTGTGTGGAGACAGGAAACAACCTATTCGTGTGTAGGAGGGCTGGACCAAGATCCTCTCTCCCATCTTGCCAGTGTCCATCCATCCAGAATTATTGACATTCCCCATTAAGTGTGGCTATCTAGGAGGAATACTCAAAGCCCAACTGTTAACTACACCCAGTCATGTGACCCAGAGACAGGCTTCAGGCACTTAATGACTAAGGCAAGAAATCACCACCTTTCTGAAAGTGTCATTTTCATATAATTGCAATTTAAAATCTGACTTCATAATAAGACAACAAACATGAATTGGATACTTGTTACTATTTGGAAATGGCACTTATAAAAAAGTAGGTGATATGATTCTGATCCAGAAAAGGGCACCTGGAAGGAAGGTGCGTATTTTATTAGTTGATCCTTAAAAAAACCTATGTGAAGAAGCAGGAAATATATGGTCTTTGTGTTCAAGATCTGCAACGCTAAAGAGAGTTTCTGAATTTTGAATAAATATGTCCTATTTTTCTTTTCTCTTGGTATTGATGAAGGTTGCATGACTCACAACGCATGCCATTACAATGCAATTGTAACAACGCAAATGTGGTTGCAGTGTGTTACCACTACAGCGCAAACTTTAACCTCGCATATACCTTTACAACGCATGCCTTTACATCAAATTTTGTTGTAAAAGCACGATTTGTAAAAGCATATGTGTGATTATAGTTAAGCTTGAAAAACTACGTATTTTACAGGCAAGTATAACACTATATGTGTATAGAGTATAAGTTTATGTTTCCCTGTAAAATACTTATAATTTCATAGTAGAGGCATGCATAGTAATGCATATAAATATATGTAAAATTAAAATAATGTATAATGATGTGTGTGGAAATATACAAAAACATATATATAAATATAAATATATATATATATATATATATATATATATATATATATATATATATTCACTGAAAAAACCATAGGTTTCACACACGTTATAGTGAGCTGGACATTTCACTCGACAAAAACCATTGAAATTCCCCCGTTATAGTTAGTTCAGCTAACTATAACTCGCGCACCCGCAATCCACTGCTGATGACGTCACATATTACATCACTCATGACATGGTCAGTGACATCACTCATGACATCACTGATGACATACATCTCAAATGATATCACTGATGACATCACTCATGACGTCATCAATGTGAAAAATTACCACATCTTCTCACACCCTTATAAAACCTTTGATATACCAACTCCAAATTACAGAGTTCCATTCTCATATCCATAAATAATGCAATACCAATAACTGCATACCCACATATTAACTTTTAGGTCTTCATACACCTCCACACACTCACCTGTAAAGTCACTCATAGTTACAGTCACTCCATAAAAAAGTATCATATGAATTGATACACACACCTATATAGACACTCACACACTACCAATCATCCATAGAGGTACTCTCACACCTAGTCATTCATACAAATACTCACACTGCCATTTACTCACCTATGCAGTTATACACACTCAAGTTCACTTGCTCACAAAAATAGTATCACATTTTTATGCTCTATTAGAATCATTGACAAAAGCACACACTCATCCATACAGTCACTGTCATAATCACACAATCTTACATCTAGCCAGTTATATACTCTTACACACATATATACTGCCTTTCACATATGTAGTTAGTCACAAATGTACCACTGAGATATACATTCAATCCCTAACACACCCGTACATACACTCGCTCAACCATACAGCCCATCACAGATGCACTCTTAAAACCATGCACCCATAGAATCACCCACTCACACATCTATGCACAGAGCCACACACAGCCTACCCACACTAACACTCAGGCACCCATACAGATACTCAGACAGGCAATCGATAACCCATATCGACACTCATATAGCTATTCACAAAACCATGCAGACACTTATACACCAACAGACAGAAACATACAGACATTCACACAGTTTAGTCACTAGTCTGCAGTAAGATACATTTAATGACTCACTTATAGAGTCAGTTACGCACCAAAGAAAAACATACATTTACACACTTGTACACCCACTCATTCTTCAACAGGCCTTTCCCTATATATATTAAACATATTAAAATTGTTCAGAAACACATACTCAATGGATGATGACATCAGTGATGTCATTTGTGATGTCATCAGTGATGTCATGAGTGATGTCACTGACTATGTCATGAGTGATGTAATATGTGACGTCATCAGCAGTGGATTGCGGGTGCGTGAGTTATAGTTAGCAGAACTAACTATAACGGGGGAATTTCAATGGTTTTTTTCGAGTGAAATGTCCAGCTAACTATAACGTGTGTGAAACCTATGGTTTTTTCAGTGAATTTGCAAGGTTTTTTAAATGCTAATTCCTAACTATAACGTGTGTGAAACCTACGTTTTTTTCAGTGAATTTGCAAGGTTTTTTTAAAAGCTAATTCCTAAATATAACATGTGTGAAACCTATGATTTTTTCTGTGTTTTTGCATGTTTTTTTTAATTCTAATTCCTAACTATAATGTGTGTGAAACCTATGTTTTTTTCATTGAATTTGCTTGGTTTTTTACATCATTTTTTTTCTTTTTCTTTTTTCCTTTAAACACTATGCTACCTATGTATATATTCATGGTTTTAATGCATTCCTCAAAATAGAAAGATACACGTTTTTTAAATAAATGGTTAGATATAGTTGTATAGCGTAGTTAATATCTTCAATAAACCTTTATTTTATTTTTATTTTTTTACCGTGCGCGTACGGTAAGCTTACCGTAAGCGCACGCTTCGCTTTATGTACGGTGAGCGTACGTAATATTTATACTCCGTGTGCGCATGCTTACGCAATTTGCGGACGCGTCCGTACTTCTTACGCGATGCGTAAGCGCATGCTTTATACGCGCACGCGCGTGCGCACGTTACGCGGAAGTGTACGAGTGTGCTTGTAATGCGCATGCGCGCATGCGTGTGTCTTTCATACGCGCATGCGTACTTTTACCGTACGCGCTTGGTAAGCTTAACGTGCGCGTACGGTTGGTCATGCGATCAAGAAACAACACTTTTGATTGGTTTAAACTACTTTCAGATCCAGAATCTTCCTACACCACACCCATTCCCCTCATTACTGCTTGTGTTTTTCTCAGCCCCCGCTTGACGAATCCCCCCGAGACTTTCAGGGTAGGAGCGGAGCGGAGCGCCCCACCTATTTTGAAAATTTCGCGAGGATTTGTCAATCGGCGCCAAAGTTTATTCAAAATAGAATGTTGCGGATTTCCTATGGAAACACGGTCCTAACTATAACTATCTACTGGCGACCGCCAGTAGATAATATATATATATACATGTATATATTTTATATACATGTGTATCATATATATACACATATATAAAATCCATATATATATACATTCACTGAAAAAAACATAGGTTTCAGGCACGTTATAGTTAGAAATTAGCATTTAAAAAACCTTAGAAATTCACTGAAAAAAACATAGGTTTCAGGTACGTTATAGTTAGGAATTAGCATTTAACAAAACCTTAGAAATTCACAGAAAAAAACATAGGTTTCAGGGACGTTATAGTTAGTTGGACATTTGACTCATATAAAACCAGAGAAATTTGCCTGTTAAAGTTAGTTGAGCTAACTATAACTCGCGCCCCCGCAATGCACTGCTGATGCCGTCACATATTACATCACTCATGACATGGTTAGTGACATCACTGATGACCTCACTGATGACATCTCAAATGACACCACTTCCCCATATTTTCAACGACCAACCAAATCTGCAATGCGATCCAAAAAGCAGGCGATAAGCCGAGTTAGCAGTAACAAACTAACATCAACCTTTAACTGGTGTAAGGAGGTCGACTATCTACTTTGTTATTTCGACCCAACTCACAGCCATATCTAAAGACCAACACGTGATACAGCTACTGATCATGCAGCTCCGACACCCAACAACACCACAACACCCAGTCCAACAACCACCAGAACCTCCCCACTGGACCACCCCCCTGACTACCACTGAGGCAGCACAAAACAGAACAACGGACCTTCCCAAAACACCATGCCCCTCAGCCAAACAATAGCTGAATGTTGGGAGATGAGCAACCAACTATATATGAAGGAGGCAGGTCACCCATCACTGATGAAGCACACAATGTGTAACACACATGTGTTGCACAGACCTCACTAAGTAAAGCACAGACCTCTCCATGTGGAGATATACTATTGATACTTGTAGTGTAGTGCACAGTGGACGCAACCATGTTACCTCAGGCAGTGGGGAAGATCTCGGTCATTTAGCTGTGTTGTCCCCCCTGGAAGTGGAAGCGGATTGGGCTGCTCCAAAGTACACCGCTCCAGCGTAGGAGTATTACTAAATAGGCCAGGCCCTAGGCGTGGTTCACTTGTGGGAAGACCAAAGAGTCTCTCAGAATGGCAGCCCTCACCCTGGCACGTGACAGCCGCCATAACCGCCGGCCTCCTCGACACAGGGCCCCTGCAAACCCAGCGGCACAGCACCACAGACTTATGTCTGTACCGACTACTGCCTTCGATCTACACTATGGCCAGCACATCTCACAATTCAGATGTAGGGGCGATTGCAGTCCAGTTTGCAAGACACGTTGCTCCCAGTGTGGCCCACCCAGACCATGCATCATCGCAGGGTGCACACACGCTGTGTGCTTCAGGTACTACTAGCTCACTGCACCATAAGTCATCGCCACATGGCCTTATCAACGTGGAATTCATTAGACAAAACACACTGCTCCCAGTGCGGCCCGCCGGGACCACGTCTCATTACAGGGTGTGCACGCGCTGAGTACTCCAGGTGCCACTAACTGTGCAGCTCAACTCAACGTAACGTGGCTGTGCGCCCATCCTGACCACTGCCTCTGCCCTACACTCAATCAATCAATCAGTCATATAATTTGTAAAGCGCACTACATACCCATGAGTTACATGGTTCACAATTCAACATTAGTAGTGACGCAAATTGTGTAAGAGACTATAATGGGTTAAGAAGACCAAATGCTCCCAATCTGTGCAGCTCAGGTCAATATCACCTGCCTGTGGGCCTTTGCTGACTGGCCTACACTGAGGAAGACTGGCGACACGTGGTGCCAACTGACCCTGTTCAACACAAGCCGATCCCACATGTGTAACTGTGTCCTGAGTCCTCAATGGCAGCGACCACAGCACCAGACTCCCTTCGATCACCGAGGGGTATTTGCACATGGAAGACCGGCAACACATGGTGCCACTGAACCTGTACTACGCAAGGTTTGTTTGGGTCACCAGCGTATGCACGTGGCTGTGGACCCTAGCTCACCGCTACCTCTGGCCTACACTGTGGGCGACCAGCGACAAATGGTACCACTAACCATCTTCAACACAAGCCGATCCCACATGTGGAACTGTGTCCTGAATGGCAGTGACCCCAACTTGCCAGCGACCACAGTACCAGACTCCCTTCGATTAGTGTGGAGTATTTGCATATCGAATTCAACAATGTGGAAAGTATTGCAGACGAAAATATAACGCAAAAGATACATTTTACACAAACTGTCGATTTCCCTTTCCACGTACAGTAATTTCCAAAGGAAGAGTGAACCGTTTTATGTCAGCAATGAGACATACCATCACTCGAAAATCACCCAAAAATACTTATAATATAAAAAGAACAGAAGCATCGAAGTACAATAATGATTACAATACGGAGATTTTGAAGATGTGAAATGCAAATATGAACATACAATATTATGCACAGAACTCAATTGCTGTTTTTCACTATATCACGTCATCTATTACCAACTCTGTGAAGACAAAATTGAAAGAAAAGTGGGAAGAAATTTCACAGGTGAAGACACTTAGGAAAAAAATGTACAGCTTCAGTTTGAAGATACTTTCACATCGAGAAATTGGATCCTACCAATGTTCGGATCGATAGACATCTGCAACTACAGACTCCAGTAGGCAAGTAAGTATCACAGTCCTACACCTTACATCTTATCCTTTTAGTATCCTTGCTTCAAGAACTTTGTTTTATATCAGTTATAGCTTTACTACAATGACCAAATTAATCTTCAAATGAAAACTAAAATGGAATAGCAGGCTACACTGCAGGCAGTACCTGCTCGAATTTCCATTTTTAAATGCTAATTTCTAACAACAAAGATTGGACTCAGAAAATACAACACTTTGTCAGTGTATTCTATACTTATTTCATCTTTTCATCATACGCCTACACCGCACTCACTAGGGCTCCCAATGGCAATTATTTCTTCATTCATGAACTACTGAGTCCACTAGGCAAGTAACTATTACAGGCCTCCAATCTACATAATATCCTTTTAGTATCCTTTCTTCATCAACATTTTTTATATCAGTTATACCTTTAGTACAATCATCAAATTCATTTTCAAGTACAAATGAACACTCAGCAGTCTACACTGCGGGCAGCAGACCTCGCAATTTGAATTTTGGACACGTGGTGCCAACTAACACTGTCCAACACAAGCCGATCCCACATGTGTAACTGTGTCCTGAGTCCTGAATGGCAGTGACCCCAAGTCCATGTCAGCCACCACAGCAGCAAACTCTCTTTGATCAGTTAGACATATTACCATATGCAGTGACCCAAAACTTCATGGCAGCGACCACACCACCACACTCCCTTTGATTAGTGAGGAGTATTTTCATATTGAAGGCTGGCGACAAGTGGTGCGACTGAACCTGCACTACGCAGGGCGGTAAGGCCACCAACATATTCACATGGCTGTGGGCCCTTGCTCACCACTACCTCTGGCCTACACTATGATCAGCAGGCCTCACAATTCAGATAGAGTCGTGATTCCACATGACGTGGTCCTATAGCCAAGACACATTGCTCCCAGTGCGGCCCGTCCACACCAAGCATCATCACAGGCTCATACACTCTCAATTCTTCTGGTGCCACTAACCCTCTTTAACAGAAGCCGATCCCACATGTGTAACTGTGTCCTGAGTCCTGAATGGCAGTGACTCCAAGTCCGAGACAGCAACCACACAACATACTCCCTTCGATTTGTGAGGCATATTTCAATATGCAAGGCCGGCGACACGTAGTCCCACTAACCCTCTTTAACACAAACCGATCCCACATGTGTAACTGTGTCCTGAATCCTGAATGGCAGTCACCCCAACTTCATGGCAGCGACCACAGCACCAGACTAGGCCTGGGCTAAAATTCCGTTCCGCTAGCAGAAATTGCGATAATTTGACATTTTCGCGTTCTGCAGAGAGCGCGAAAATGTCAAAATTTCCGCAATCCGCATTTTACCGGAAATTTTTTGCTTGCTCGCGCTGTACAATAATACATTCTTGCGTGCGCGCGATCGCCTAACCAGAATCCCCGCGTTCGCCGACAAGTTTTCCCGATCCGTTCGCGTTCTCCACGAGATGTTGGATTGTTGGTAGCCATTTGCTCTGTCTCGCGACAGTTCGCGCCCGCAGTAATGTCATGCGTCACGCGATCACGTCTTTCTTCTCGCGATCATGCACCGCGAGACAAGTGAACACAAGATGGCCGCACCCGCGAGCAACCGCATGGGTAAGTTGGCGAGCCGCGACCACGCAGAAAATACCGTGAACGGGCGGGAAAAAAACTTCTGCATCTTCGCGATATTTCCGCGTGTTTGCGGAGATTTTGAACATTTTCGCGATAATTTGCGAAAGTGAATTTCGCAAATTCCACCCACCCCTACACCAGACTCCCTTCAGTCTCATTTGTTGTTCTTTTCTTTAAATAATTTTTTATATATGTAAATCTATACATGTTTAAGACTCTTCTTTGTCCAACCGCGCAGGGACACTTCCGAGCCCAAGAAGGTTGTTGGGGGTATGATGGTAATGTGGGAAGAGGATGCGTTATCTGCTGATGTGGGGAGAGGCAGCGTCAAAGGGGTATCTATCACAGAAAGAACTCAGATATGTTTTCACAAATACCTCGGACAAATGCCAGCTGACGGACTGAATCACAAAATGATTTCTCAATACTTATTTAGTGTGAGTTATGAACAGTTCGCACCCAGGCTCGCAGAGGGACAGCTGTGGCCCATCCACTCCACTAACAGACGCAGTACTATGAGCCATTCGCGCCATTGTAGCTATCCCTGCCCTGTTCTGTCGTACGCCACGCCACTCAGATTACGTTCCGACGATGGCTCCACATACCTACCTGTTGCAGGCGTACTCGCTGTTCCTGTGCAGGTCAGTGGTCTAGTTCTCCACATCTCCCGCCCACTACCTCAGGGCAGCTTTACCCACACACCACACCCGTCCCGCACATGCGTCACAGGCCATGTGACCATGCAAATATAATAAATTGACAACGTCACATCCTTTATTGCCGGTGCTGACTAGATGCCGGACGCTCCACGTGTTTCAACCATAAAGAGTCTTTCAAAACTTGCACAGAAGGTTACTTGCACCCTAATCTGTATAGCTCTCAGGGGCCTACCACCCCCTTGGCGCGGACTTCAGATGCACAGGGTTATTGGCACGGACTTGAGTTCCACAGGCCTAGCGTCCCCAAAAGCTGATGTGGTCTCCGCCATTGATGACTCAGGACTCAGCGACATGTGTGAGATCTGCCGGGCCATGGAGAAGATGATGTGGTCTCCGCCATTCATGACTCAGGACTCAGCGACATCTGTGCAATCCGCCAAGCACCTGATGTGGTCTCTGCCATTCATTACTCAGGACTCAGAGATATATCTGGGATGAGTTTTGACAGGCACGTGGAGTGCCCACTGCTGCACACTCGGGTGGCACCAGGTAATTATTTGTTCATGGATTCGCAGGGGCGACAGTCTCTCTCTCTCTCTCTCTCTCTCTCTCTCTCTCTCTCTCTCTCTCTCCCTCTCTCTTCCTCTCCCCCTCTCTCTCTCTCTCTCCCCCTCCCTCTATTGCTCCCTCTCTCTCTCTTCCTTCTTTTCCTTCTATGTCTCTTACTCTCTCTCTTCCTTCTCCCTTTCTCACTGCCTTTCTTTCTTTCCCTCTCTTTTTCTCTCTGGCTTTTTTTTCCTTCTCTTTTTCTCCATGTCTCTCTCCTTTGATATACGCATTACACACGTCCTTATTTTTTGCGTTATTTTCCAGGCTCTGTCGTCCACATCTATGGTCCCCACAGCAGTGTTCCACCTTGTTATTTTGTATATTTTGATACATTTTGTTTATTCCTTTATCGTTGATATATGTTAATAAAAAAAATAAAGTTTGAAAAAAAAATTAACATTTCTGGTTGTTTTCTTAACTGCTGTGTAACTCTTTCTTGTTCTTATTACTGTTATTTGATGAAGTCCACCATGGTCTTAATTTTTGGAGGACTTATCGCGGGAATACTGGTGATGTCTGCAGTTTCCACCAACTTCTGAATAGTGTGTTAGATTTATCTCAACTTTACTTCCATTAAAGTGCTGATAATGAAATGCAGACTAGCCATTCCCGTTCAAAAAGACACGAGGTGCACCTTTGCGATTTATTCTAAATACTAAAATCCTGTATTGAATTGCACTGACGTAGTGGCTGCACTCGCAGTGTACACACAAAATCATTTACGAAACCTCATTGTATTTATATTGATTGGGAATCGGGCGTCAGGTGCTGGATCTTGACGAGATACACTGCCCAGTTCGTATATTGTCCTGCACACGCAAAAAATCACATCACAACTTTCACACCAACTGCAATGCGAAACAAATTCCAGCGATAAGCCACGTTAGCACCAGGGATTTTACACCTGCTTTCTGATGGCTACCTGCACCATGAAAGAGAACACAGCCAAGAGCCACACCAGAACACCCATAGGTGCCAAAGAATAAATGAGCATGATACAGGGATACCCATGAGGGCCACAAGACTCTTCGGAACAATACCGGGGCCGACAATGCCCCCCAAACCCACATCTGAGCAAGTGTGTCCCTCTGGTCATTGTGTTAGCATGATAGGCACCAGCCCTGCAACATCACAGTGTGCTGTCCCCTCAGCGTTGGCAGTGAGCCTGGACATGTAGCTACGCACGCATCCTGCTGCATGCACAACCGGCATGTGCTGGTCCGGAGTACACAGGTCAGCGCAGGGGTGTGCCTATCCGACAACAGGAACGGGGTGTCTCGGACATCTCCGTGTACAGGAAGTGCAGTAAATGTGTCTCTGTGTTCTGGTGTGCCTGCCACAAGGGCTGCAGCAGTCGATGTTGTAAAGTGGCATGGGCCACCTCCAAACGGCACTGTGAAGGTGTAGATGGAATGCAGCAGCACATGCGCAAATAGGAATTACAATGGTGTGCCGTACGAGTGCACGAGATACAACAGCGCACCGTACAAAAGTGTGGGAGCTCGTGGGAGGGAGGAGCAGCTGTTTGCAGCATAACAGACAGTGAACTCGCCCTTGTGCCACGTGCTGGGCATCTCATCCTTGATATCCACAGTCGCAGACATCCCACAACACCAACGACCCGCCTTTGTACACATCCCCTATGAATGCAGTGTGGTTTTCACTTCTATGCTCGTTCACTGATGTGATGTTGGTGAGTTGTGTGACTTGTGCTCCTTGTTCGTGTGTTTCATTTTGGCCATTGCTTGTCTATACTTGTGCTATACTTAATTGTGCATGTCTGTCATTCTGCCCATCTCCCCCCGTCCCCCCACTCCCTGCTTCTTACTCTTCCTGGTGCTGTTCTGTCTATAATTTTGTTGCTCCACACATAAATACATGTAAAGAACAAATTAGAATAGTTCCTTGATTCTTTTAGGTTTCAAAACTTCTCTCTCTTGGTTTCTTTTTAATTTTCCATATAAACAGTTTTTTAAAATATTCAACAACACATAGAAGTCAGAAGTGCAACGTATTCTATCAACACACTTTCTAGAACATTCTACAACACGTGCAGGTTAAAAGTTCATCAATCGTTTTAAACTTGACCATATTTTTTTGCAACATTTTCTTGAACATTTAACGGCACGTGCAGGTTAAAAGTTCACGATTGTTTTAAGTTCAAACAGTGCCTTCCAAATGCAAGTAGCAGGTGGGGTTGAGTTGACAACTTTCATCCTATGATATGTACTCTACGTTGAAACTGCTTTTTCTTAACCAATCACAAAGATGCTTTTCCACAAAACGAATGTGCACCCTACTTTAAAAAAAGAATGCTTTTCGTCTCCCAATCATGTATCGTTTTGTATGGCAATAAAAAGTAGTTCCCCATCTTTAAACATGTCTCTTATTCTACCAAGGAACTGCATGAGCTACAGACATCTTTCCATACCTTCCAGCCATACCTTTAAAATGCTAGTGTGGATCGTAGGACATAGCTATATTTTCTGGTGCAAGAGGTATGCATAACAGAAACGTATTGACTTAGACCTAGGTTTACAAAATGTGGACATTAAATGGTTTGCACAGAGATGATTGAAGTGGCACCAAATGTTGCCTTTGGTTAAAACCTGTTTGCATCTCCAACACCCTGACCTCATGATTGTGCACTGTGGTGGAAACGACCTAGGCACATTGACTGGGATAGGTTTGGAAATGCTTATGAGGGACACCTTTGGACAATTGATGTTACTTTACCCTCAAACTGTCTTTGTATATTCCAATATATGCCAAAGACAGAAGTGGAAATGGTCAAAACAATTTTGTCCTTAGATCGAAAAATCTAGGAAGAAAATCAACAAAGCTGTGTCCGCATACCTCAGAGACCACAAAATGGGGTCCATCTACAACAAAACATACGTTTTGATATGGCTGATATCTACAGAAGTGATGGAGTACACTTCACATATCACGGAAACCGAGTTTTCCTGATTAACTTGAAGCTGTGCATCCGCACTTATATGTAGCTCCAATTAATCAACACAAGGGCTCTTTTTAGAGCCACCCTATAACTGACAACTTAGGCCCGCTATTTTAGGGTCAGGTAACGGCAACTCCCGGACCCTTGCCAAAATGTTTTCTCCACACAGCTGTGATGCAGCAGCCAAACCATCTGACTTTGCAGCACAGAGCTCTCGCTTTGATCACTACCTCTACTCCACCCATAGGGGTGAGTAGTTTGCGCTTTACAAATACCGTATTGATTTACCTTCGCACTCCCTGTACAACACCACCTAAGCACCATATACAAGTTGGACAAGTGTGGCACAGCGCCCAGAGCATATGACTTCACAGCATAGCAAACACAGGCTCAAAGTTTCATACCCGAGTCCAGCAGCAGCTCAATTTAGCAGCATGCAAAAACAACAGTTGATAGACAGAATGCAGAACAATGTCATACATTCACCCCAGTACAGTGATCTGGGCCTAAATCCATCATTTTTTGCTCACCATGCCATTCCAGTTTGCACCCAGCCATATGCAAATCAGTCTTGACCCTGTGCCTCATGGGAACAGTCCAGCCCGAACTGCCAAGCCAGGTCCTCCCTGGACTGGAACCAAGCATCCTAGGACCGGTTTCGGGGTTTCACCCCTCTTCAGCCAGGATAGCTTGATTCCAGTGGCATGTAGAGCACGGGACTCATGTCTGAGCATACCCGTCCCACTCGGGGTGACAAATGTAAAAACAACAGTTGATGGACAGAATGCAGAACAATGTCATACATTCACCCCAGTACAGAGATCTGGGCCTAAATCCATTATTGTTTTGCTCACCATGCCATTCCAGTTTGCACCCAGCCATATGCAAATTAGTCTTGACCCTGTGCCTCATGGGAACAGTCCAGCCCGAACTGCCAAGCCAGGTCCTCCCTGGACTGGAACCAAGCATCCTAGGACCGGTTTCGGGCTTTCACCCCTCTTCAGCCAGGATAGCTTCATTCCAGTGTCATGTAGAGCACGGGACTCATGTCTTAGCATACCCGTCCCACTCGGGGTGACAAATGTAAAAACAACAGTTGATGGACAGAATGCAGAACAATGTCATACATTCACCCCAGTACAGAGATCTGGGCCTAAATCCATTGTTGTTTTGCTCACCATGCCATTCCAGTTTGCACCCAGCCATATGCAAATTAGTCTTGACCCTGTGCCTCATGGGAACAGTCCAGCCCGAACTGCCAATCCAGGTCCTCCCTGGACTGGAACCAAGCATCCTAGGACCGGTTTTGGGGTTTCTCCCCTCTTCAGCCAGGTTAGCTTGATTCCAGTGGCACAGTGAGCCTAGGACTCACGTCTGAGCATACCTGACGCACTTAGGGCGAGAAAGCAAAAGACACACAAGTGATGGACAGATTGCAGAGCAAATCAAAACATTCACCCCCAGTCAAGAGATCTGGGTTAAATCATCATTCTTTTGCTCACCGTGCCACCCCAGTTTAGACCTGGCCATATGTAAATCTGTCTTGACCCTGTACCTCATGGGAACAGTCCAGCCCGAACTGCCAAGCCAAGTCCTCCCTGGACCAGAAGCAAGCATCCTAGGACCGGTTTCGGGCTTTCACCCCTCTTCAACCAGGATAGCTTGATCCCAGTGGCACAGTGAGCCCAGGACTCACGTCTGAGCATACCTGGCGCACTTAGGGCGAGAAAGCAAAACATACAACCAGTTCCAGCAAAAGAATTAATTGTTTTGAACCCTCATCGATCCGAATAAATCTCAACATGGCAGAAAAGAGCAGAAACCGAGCGCAAAGAGCTAATGAATTACTAGATGACAACATGGCAATGAGTGAGCATTCCAACCGCAGGAGCACTCAAACAGAAAGGAGGAAAAGATCAATTCAAAATGTCATTAGAGAATTACAACAAATGAGAATAATCGAAGTCAATAAATGGTGGGAGATAACAACATTAGAAAAATATATAGAATTCAAAAGAGTGCCAAGGGGATTGAGAGTTCTTATTATGCCCACATTGAATGACCTAGACCTGGACTTGATGAAACAGTGGCACACAGATACCAATGAATGTTCTTTGAAGTTAATGAGAACCTTAATCATTCATGCAGAATGGAAACTAGAGGCCACACTTTTAAAAATCAAAGAACTAGAAGAAGAACTTGACAAATTCCCAGATAATGACAAAAAGAAGGAACTGATCGACATGATGGAAAAAAAGATCAATAAACATGAGACAGACGTGGAAAAAGGGAAGGCCAATAAATTCAATCGTGATCAAATTGACTAGACTAACGGCCGTATATATACTTTTGCGATGAAGTATGACTCCTTGAGAAACAGAGCTGCAATGGATAAATGCACGGGCTATGTGACCACGGGTTCGGTCGATTGCTCTGACTAAAGCTCAGCAGAAGAAGATACAATCATGTCCAAAATGGATTTTTTTGGGGAAATGTGGCTTGCACAAATGGAGACGCGACAACGAGGAAGAGGAAGCGGGAGGGGAACAACATGGGAAAGGGGACAAAGCAAACCCCAACCCGAAGAAGCAGAAGATGGAGCAAAACCTAAAAGAGGAGGAGAAAAGAAAAAGCAAAAATAATGAAGAAATCCACTCAGTAATTAATATCTCCAGTGTAACACTGAATCCTGACCAAATAAGCTTACTAAATAAAGGATTAACCTTTTGCCTAAATTACAACATGGACATCCCAAACCTATCGACTTGTACAAGTTCTGTCACAAAATAAAACTAAAGAAATACTATGAAGAAAAACCAACAAATGTGCGAAATACAAATCAGACTCATATTGCCATTTCCCCACTAAGTCAAAATGATCTAACATCCCTAAGAACATTGAGGATACTTGGAACTACGGTCACAGACACTACATCGACTCCAGAAATAGAGGATGACAGGCAAATATGCCAAAATGAAGGCATCATCACATGTAAGGGCGGAGAAAGTGGACTGAAAGCTCAATCTAGATTCTGTCCACAACTCCTGCCTGGAAACAAGGTGGACCTCTTCCATGAAGTCGTAGTAGAAGTTATCAATAAACTATCAAGAACAAAGAAAATCATGCGAAGATAATGGAATCTAACTCTAGAGGAACAAATGGCCCTAAAAGAGTTAAAAGAAAATAAGAAAATCATCATAAAGGCCGCCGATAAGGGCGGAAACTTTGTTGTGCAAGATCTGGAGAAATACATAGTAGAGGCAAACAGACAACTAGGGAACAAAGATCATTATGAAAAATTAGACAATAATCCAATTGAGTTATGAACTCAAAAATACCATATGCAATTACAAATATGGAAGGAGAAGAGATTGATTTACTTTGAAGAATACATGTACCTTAAAGTAGACCAACCGGTAATAGCAACCACCTATTTTTTACCAAAGTTGCATAAGTCACTCAATACCCACCGGGGAGACCAATAGTGAGTTTGGTAGGATCCCTCCTTGAGAAAATGTCTCATTACATAGATGTCTTCCTAATGGAATATGTCACATCGCTTCCCTCGTATCTAAAAGATACAACGGACTTTCTTAAAAAAATACAACACATGACTTGGAATGAACATCTAACCATGGTCACCATAGATGGAACTTCCTTGTATACATCAATTCTTCATAAAGGTGGACTAGCAGCAGTCAAACAATTCCTGAAGACCAGATCACTTAGTTTCCTGTAACATACAGGAATGATCATGGACATGTTGAACTACTGCCTAACACACAATGTCTTCCTCTTCAACGGAGAGATATTTCTCCAAAAACAAGGCACAGCAATGGGGACATCTTTTGCGCCCACATACACGAACCTCCTAATGGTGGTATGGGAATCTGAGGTACTGAAAAGCAAGCACAAGTCCAACATCAAAATCTGGACAAGGTTTATAGATTACCTTTTTGTAATATGGGAAGGAGACTCATCGGATCTTGAAATCTTCACCCAGATGCTGAACAATAACAACTACAACTTGTCCTTCACATCCACATGTAGTAAAGTACAAGTAACATTTCTGGATGTGGAAGTATTCAGTAAAGATCAGAGGATATGCACAAGGATGCACAGGAAACCGACCGCCATTAACAGCATCCTCCATGCTAACAGCATGCATCCACAACATCTGAAGTGGAGCATACCATATGGAGAAATGCTTTGTGCCAAAAGGAACTGCTCTGAAACATCAGACATTGAGCTGAATCTTGATGAAATGAGTGCACGATTTCTGGAGAGGGGTTATTTGCCTGGAGTAATTGAAAGTGCTAAAACGAAAGTAAAACTGAAAACAAGATCTGAATTATTGGAAGGAAATGAAAATCATGAAGAAGGTGATATAACACGAACAATCATGGACTTCAATGTTGAGAATAAAATCTTAAGAACCATCATAAAGAAACATTGGTGCATCCTCATACTTGATGAAACATTGAAGAGGAAGTTAACAGCAACACCAAAAATTACATACAGAAAGACAGCCTCCTTAGGTTATCTTTTAACACAAAGCCATCTGGAGAGTCAAAAACCAGCATTAGCATCATGGCTCACCAAATCTGGGTTTTGGAAGTGCTCCAAATGTAGAGCCTGTGAACATGGCTGCAACACACAGACAGATCGATTACAGAATGGGAAGTTGGAACAAATAACTGATCATATCACGTGTGAGTCCAAATATGTGATATATATCTTGGAATGTCCGTGAAAGAAACAATATGTTGGCAGCACCATTTATAAATTGAAACTATGGATACTTCAGCACCTCAGGGCGATAAAAAACGGAGATCTGTCGTACCCCATAGCTAAACATCTTGCAGAAAAACACTCAGGAGGCAACCAACTATTGACATACTTTGGTGCAAAATTGGTGAAACAAAAAGAACGAGGAGGAGACAGAACCCTTGATATGAGAAATACAGAATCAAGACTTATTTTAGCCATCGGGACGGAAGATACGGTTGGTCACAATCTGGACGCTGAGTTACATGTACATCTACAATAAATTGGAGTAGAATAAAAAGGAAAATGAGAAACAAAAACTACGAAGTACAGAAGATAAAAAGAAATGGTGCCCTGACACACGAAGGACATATCCAAAATGCAAATTATGAGAAAATGCAAATACGTTACGAGGAGGAAATGAATTGTTAAGTGGCAATCATGCTCATCTTATTAATTAAAGATGGATAAAGGAAAATATAGACCTGATGCTAGAAAAATGATAAATGCGATGAAATCTTTATTTTGTTGAATGATTTTATCAACCCATTGACTGAAAAATTTGTTATGAAAATATAAAAGAAATTCTACTTTAGAAAGAAGAAGAAGGAAAAGACAAACTGTAATATGACTTTATATATTGCATTGAGCACTCTTAATCTAAACATTGCTAGTTCTGGACCTTTACTCAAGATCTTAATAATAATATTCTAACAAAATAGCAATGGATTTTTTTAACAAATTTATATGATTGTATTTCTGCACATCGTACTTTAGTAAATAATGCTTCTTCAGGACAGTAAACTTATTAACTACAATGTACTTTACATATTAGTACTCTTGAAGAATTGTTACTGTATAATGTCTTTTGAATGCATTGGTCTTCTAAATCCATCCTATCTTTTAATAAGAATGAGGTTTCACTTTGCAACCCAAAATACCTCCTTTTGGGTCGTATATCTTTACATCGGTAAAAATAAGAGCTCAGGCAAACAGTGCTCTTGACTGCCTTTGAACAATGGTATTTTACCATAAGAAATGTAAATAATAAAGGAATTGTAACATGAATGAGGGTCAACAGTATAGTCTATTTTTAATGGGAACAAACAATGGATCCTATGCACAATGTCACTTTAAATGGATGTTCTAGACAGCGGGACTCTATGGTCCAGTTGAAGGCAGGAGCTGAAACGCATTGACCATCCATGCTAGGCACTAATGGTGTATTGAACAAAGCACTTTATGGTAAAAATACCTGTGGACTTTCTCTCTGGTGCCGTGGGAACTCTCATCGAGTGGAGGAGTGGGGTTGTGCTGAAGAGAGATATAGATATATATATATATATACATATATATATATATATCCAAACGAAACAGTCGTCTTTACCACATCACAAAGACAACGCATTAGCCCATATTTGCTTCAAACGTCAGTTTTAATGTCACGGAAAAAGGATCACCCAACGTGTTTCGAAACGTCCGCTTCTTCACGGGAAACGGGCAAGTGAAAAACAATAAAGTTAAATACAAATCATGTGACACTCAAAATAATAGAAAGTGAAAACAGATTGCATAAGCGATGTCTCAGAGATCATTTGCAAGGGCTAATAATTATTTCTTAGCATTATAACATCATAGTTAACAAACGAAAATTATCGCTGCTATACGCGGCAGACTTAACGTCATGCTGAGCATGCGTCTGCTGCTCAATCGTGAAGCATCTACGCAGGACAGACCATACCCAAAATGAGATGTGGCCATAAATTCTCCAACGGAGAGATTTATTCTTGTACGAATAACATAAAACAACCCAAGTGGGTAGATAAACACACGGCATTATTACCCCATAGGGGAAATAATGCTCATGTCCATCAAAATAACCGCTTTCCAGCCCAAGCGGGCAAATATACCCTGTATGCGCTAGTAACCTAATTACTAGTATCAAGTCCCACAGAGCCGTGATAATTGCGCTCCTGTACATAAATAAAGCCCCAGTGGGCACTACTACAAAACAATGTCCAAGATTTCAATAAACACCCATTGACCAACAAGGTCACTCGTCACAACCAGTAACAAAAATTTCAGATATTTGTGCTTCTTTTGCCTTCCACTTGCATCTGAGACATTTCAACAATCTGAAATAGAAACGATAATTGTTTACTTATGACATTAGATGTCAACAGTCTTTATACAAGTATACCGCATGACCTAGGTATCAGAGCATGCAGGCATTTTCTCAGAGAAAGATCTATATCATACCTGTTTCACATTGAAATGCTCATTGACATGATGTTAACATGTTTAACTAAAAACTTGTTTATATTGATGATCAAGTTTACCGACAAACTCTCGGGACTGAGATGGGCACCTGCTTCACCCCCAGCTTTGTGTGTCTCTACCTTGGCTGGTGGGAGGAGCAGGTGGTCTGGGTCCATGAAGCATACAACAAACACGTGAGAGTCTGGACCAGATACATTGACGATATTTTTTGTATCTGGGAAGGGAGTCAAGATGAAGCAGAGGCCTTTGTAACTGCATGAAATTATAATACTTTCAGTTTGACTTTTACTAGCCATTTCGGTGACCAGACTATTGAATTCTTAGATATACAGCTACAAGTTAAAAATGATGAGTTAGAAACTATGCTGTACAGAAAGAAAACAGCGGGCAACAGCTTATTACACACCCAAAGTTGCCATCCGTCAAATCTTATTAAAAGTATTCCCCTTGGGGAACTTTTGAGAGCTAAATGAAATTGCAGTACCCTTGAGAATTATAACAAGAGATGTCATGATCAAACGCTTCAGTGAGAGAGGATATAGCCATGAATGCATTGCTACAGCATGCAAGAAAGTAGAGGCTAGAAACAGAGATGATTTGCTAAAAATCAAAGAATGTAATGTTGACACTGATGGTTCTGATAAGATAAGATTTATCACTACATACAACAATCAATCCAAGGAGGTACAGAAGTGCCTTGGTAAATTCTGGAACATCCTCAAGATGGATCCAGATCTGGAAAACTATCCCCAGGTAACATACAGGAGAGCTCAGTCCTTCAACTATATGATACGCCCTGCGCTATTATCCAAATTGAGTATGACACAAAGGAGTGCTGTCCAAGGGTTCTTTGTATGTGGCAGAAGCAAGGCCTGTCGGTACAGAACTAATTGTAAAAAAGTTAGCTTGTCCGCTGACTCAAAAACATTTAAAATTCTCAAACATGACTCATGTAATACTGAGTATGCTGTCTATGCCCTCAGATGCCCATGCAATAAATTTTACATTGGGAGTACCATCCACAAAGCCAAAAAACGGGTTTTGGAGCATCTGAGGGCTATAACACATAATGACAGACAATATCCCACTGCGCATCATTTTTATTCCATGCACAATCAGAATACCAGTTTATTGTCATTTATTGTCCTGGATTGTGTCCCGAAGAGAGAAAGGGGAGGAGAGAGATCTAAAGAACTTAGTCGTCTGGAATCCAGGATGATTATTAAATATCACACTACACAGCCTGGTGGCCATAATATTGATGAAACACTGGCTATACATTTAGCCTAAAATTGTCCATAGCGTTGGACCTCTTTTAATATGCTATTTGGAATTTTAACTAATGTTTTTATTCCCACTATCCTTGAGTCAATGTAATGATGTGTGCATTTGTAATGGTGCAATTTTATATGTATATATACTTGAACATTCATCTGTTTTTTCTATTTCAGATTGTTGAAATGTCTCAGATGCAAGTGGAAGGCGAAAGAAGCACCAATATCTGAAATGTTAGTTCCTGGTTGTAACGAGTCACCTTGTTGGTCAACTGGTGTTTATTGAAATCTTGGACATTGTTTGGTAGTAGTGCCCACTTGGGCTTTATTTATGTACAGGAGTACAATTATCGCGGCTCTCTGGGGCTTGATACTAGTAATTAGGTTACTAGCCCATACACTTGGGCTGGAAAGCGGTTATTTTGATGGACATGAGCATTATTCCCCCTATGTGGTTATGATGCCATGTGTTTATCTACCCACTTGGGTTGTTTTATGTTATTCATGCAAGAATAACTCTCTCCGTTGGAGAATTTATGGCCATATCACATTTTGGGTATGGCCTGTCCTGTGTAGCTGCTTCACGATTGAGCAGCAGACGCATGCGCAGCATTATGTTAAATCTACCGCGTATAGCAGCGATAATTTTCGTTTGTTAACACACTTGCCAAACATACCACTATTCATATGAATTTTCTGTCCAGAATGAACTATGATGTTATAATGCTAAGAAATAATTATTAGCCTTATTTACAAATGATCTCTGAGACATCACTTATGCAATCTGTTTTCCCTTTCTATTATTTTGAGTGTCACATGATTTGTATTTAACTTTATTGTTTTTCATTTGCCCACTACTCGTGAACAAGAAGCGGATGCTTTGAACCGCGATGGGTGATCCTTTTTCTATGACATTAAAACTCATGTTTGAAGCAAATATAGGCTAAGGTGTTGTCTTTGGGATGTGATAAAGCCGACTGTTTTGTTTGGATTTATTGGGGTTGGCGACCCTACCACGGGCCACCATTGCAAGCGGCACGGATCCTTCACCATTACTTGTGTTGGCTATATATATATATATATATATATATATATATATATATATATATTTTTCACTGAAAAAACCATAGGTTTCATGCACTTTATAGTTTATATGGCATTTAAAAAACTTTTGAAATTCACTGAAAAAACCAAAGGTTTCAGAGGCGTTATAGTTAGGAATTGGCATTTAAAAAACCTTAGAAATTCACTGAAAAAACCATAGGCTTCAGGGGTGTTATAGTTAGCTGGACATTTCCCTCGTACAAAACACTAGAAATTCCCCTGTTATAGTTAGTTCAGCTAACTATAACTCGTGCCCCCGCAATGCACTGCTGATGACGTCACATATTACATCACTCATGACATGGTCAGTGACATCACTGATGACATCACTGATGACATCTCAAATGACATCACTGATGACATCATCCATTGAGTATGTGTTTCTGAACAGTTTTATTATGTTTAATATATATAGGGAAAGGCCTGTTGAAAAATAAGTGGGTGTACAAGTGTGTGAATGGATGATTTTCTAGGTGCGTAACTGAGTCTATAAGTGAGTCATTAAATGTATCTTACTGCAGACTAGTGACCAAACTGTGTGAATGTCTGTATGTGTCTGTGTGTTGGAGTATAAGTGGCTGCATGGTTTTGTGAATAGCTATAGGAGTGTCTATATGGTTATTGATTTGTTGTCTGAGGATCTGTATGGGTGCCTGAGTGTTTGTGTGGGTAGGGAGTATGTGACTCTGTGACTAGATGTGTGAGTGGGTGATTCACTGGGTGCATGTTTTTAAGAGTGCATCTGTGATGGACTGTATGGTTGGGTGAGTGTATGTATGGGTGTGTTAGTGATTGAATGTATATCTCAGTTGTACACGTGTCAGTAACTACATATGTGAAATGCAGTGTATATGTGTGTAAGAGTATATAATTATCTATATGTGAGAGTGTGTGATTTTGGGAGTGGCTGTATGCGCCATAGTGCAAGGATATCTGTGTCATGTGCTGTTTGTTTTTCTGCAGGAAGACACAGAATTTGTTAGTATTTTTATGAGTAAGTGAACTTGAGTGTTTTTAACTATATAGGTGAGTACATTTTACTGTGATTAATTATTTGCATGACTGACTAGATGTATCAGTACCTCAATGGATGATTGGCGGTGTGTGAGTGTCTATATAGGTGTATAAATGCACAGTGACTGTAAGTAGGAGTGACTGTACAGGTGAGTGAGTGGAGATGTATGTAGACCTAAAAGTCAATGAGTGGGTGAGTAGTTATTGGTATTGGAGTATCTAGTGTTGTCAAAATGGCCGTCTGAAATTTTGAGTCGGTGTATCAAAGGTTATATTAGGGTGTGAGAAGATGCACTAATTTATCACATGGATGAAGTCATCAGTGATGTCATCAGTGATGTCATTTGAGATGTCATCAGTGATGTCATCAGTGATGTCACTGACCATGTCATGAGTGATGTAATATGTGACGTCATCAGCAGTGCATTGCGGGGGCGCGAGTTATAGTTAGCTGAACTAACTATAACAGGGGAATTTCTAGGGTTTTGTACGAGGGAAATGTCCAGCTAACTGTAACACCCCTGAAACCTATGGTTTTTTGAGTGAATTTCTAAGGTTTTTTAAATGCCAATTACTAACTATAACGCCCCTGAAACCTTTGGTTTTTTCAGTGAATTTCAAAGGTTTTTTAAATGCCAACTCCTAACTATAACGTGCATGAAACCTATGGTTTTTTCAGTGAATTTCAGATGTTTTTTAAATGCTAATTCCTATCTATAACTTATCTCTAAAGATATCATGAAGAGCATTCTTTTTTAAAAGTAGGGTGCACATTAGTTTTGTGGAAAAGCATCTTTGTGATTGGTTAAGAAAAAGCAGTTTCAATGTGGAGTACATATCATAGGATAAAATTTGCTCAGCTCAATCACACCTGCTACTTGCATTTGGAAGGCACTGTTCGAACTTAAAACAATCGTCAAATTTTAACCTGCACGTGTCATTAAATGTTCAAGAAAATGTTACAAAAAAATATTGTAAAGTTTTTAAAAATTGATGAACTTTTAACCTGCACGTGTTGTAGAATGTTCTAGAAAGTGCGTTGATAGAATACGTTGCACTTCTGACTTCTATGTGTTGTTGAATATTAAAAAAACGGTTCATATGGAAAATTAAAAAGAAACCAATAGAGAAGTTTTGAAACCTAAAAGAATCAAGGAACTATTCTAATTTATTCTTTACATGTATTTATGTGTGCAGCAACAAAATTATAGACACAACAGCACCAGGAATAGGAAGAAGCAGGGAGTGGGGGGATGAGGGGGATGGGCAGAATGGCACACATGCACAATTAATTACAGCACAAGTATAGACAAACAATTACCAAAATGAAACACACCAACAAGGAGCACAAGTCCCACAACCCGCCAACATCACACCACTGAACGAGCATAGAAGTGAAAACCACGCTGCATTCATACCAGATGTGTACAAAGGCCAGTCGTTGGTGTTGTGGGATGTCTGCGACCGTGGTTATCATGGATGAGATGCCCAGTATGTGGCACATGGTTGAGTTCACTGTGTGTTATGTTGCCAAACGGCTGCTCCTCCCTCCTACGAGCCCCCACACTTTTGTACGGTGAGCTGTTGTATCTCGTGCACTCGTACGGCATGCCATTGTAATGCCTATTTGCGCATGTCCTGCTACATTCCAACAACAACATCACAGTGCCGTTTGGAGGTGGTACATGCCACTTTACAACATCAACTGCTGCGGCTCTTATAACAGGCCACACCAAAACACAGAGACACACTTACTGCACTTTCTGTACACGGACATGTCCGAGACACCCCGTTCCCCTTGCCGGATAGGCACACCCCTCCACTGACCTGTGAACCCCAGACCAGCACACGCCAGTTGTGCATGCAGGAGGATGCATACGTAGCTACACATCCAGGCTCACTGCCAACGCTGAGGTGACAGCACACTGTGATGTTGCAGGGCTCGTGCCTATCATGCTAAGACAATGACCACAGGGACACACTTACTAAGATATGGGTTTGGGGGGCATTGGCGGTCCTGGAGTTGTTGAGATGAGTGTTCTGGCCCTCATGGGTATCCCTGTATCATGCTCATTGACTCTATGGCACCTGTGGGTGTTCTGGTGTGGCTCTTGGCTGTGTTCCCTTTCATGGTGCAGGTAGTTGTCCTGCTTAACACCAGCAGAAAGCAGGTGTAAAATCCCTGGTGCTAACTTGTCTTATCGCCGGAATTTGTTTCGAATTGCAATTAGTGTAAAAGTTGTGATGTGATTTTTTTCGTATGTAGAACAATATACGAACTGAGCAGTGTATCTCGTCAAGATCCAGCACCTGACGCACTATTCCCAATCAATATAAATACAATGAGATTTCTTAATAGATTTCGTGTGTACACTGTAAGTGCAGCCAATACCTCAGTGCAATACAGTACAGGATTTTAGTATTTAGAATAAATTGCAAAGGTGCACCTCATGTCTTTTTGCACGGGAACGGCTACTCTCTATTTCATTATCAGCACTTTAACGGAAGTAAAGTTCAGATAAATCTAACACACTATTCAGAAGTTGGTGCAAACTGCAGATATCACTAGTATTCCAGCAATAGGTACCCCAAAATTTAACACCATGGTGGATTCCATCAAATAACAGTAATAAGAACAGGAAAGAGTCACACAGCAGTTAAGAGAACAACCAAAAACATTATTAATTTTTTTTTCAAACTTTATTTTTTATAATAATAAATATATAAACGATAAACTATTTTCAAACTTTATATTTTTATTGACATAAATATAAACAATAAACTAATAAACAAAATGTAACAACAATATTACAAAACAACAAAGCAGAACACTCCTGTGGGAACCACGGATGTCGACGACAGACCTGGAAAATCAAAAAGATTGTTAAAAAAAAACCAACATGGTATTCTTAACAAAATACCACAAGAAACAAATCACAGATATATAAAATGTATACAGCTAACAAAATTTTATAAGTTTAACTTACAAAAACTGTAAATGTTGCCACTTTAAAATATTTACCGAATCTGAGGAATTTTTTTTGCAAAAGGCACCACGCCCACAACGTTTTTCATCAGTGATGAAGACATTTTTAATTTTTTCCAAGGGGCAAACAAAGACCAATGCCACCTTCTTCATTCGCAAGATTTGCCAAAGAGTTCTGTTACGAGGGGATCCTAACAAAAAATACTCGTGCGGCACAGCAAGTATGATGAAACACCTAAGGACCCTTCATCCAAACAATATTGCACGAGAAGAGTGCAAACAGATGAGAAACACTCCTGTTCTGTATCTGTAAAAAAGAATCACAAATAAATGTATATTAATAACTTTCAAATTTATACTATTCCATTACTGTACAAACACATTTTATATAAAAACTGACTAAGAAACTATGGCCCTGAACCACAAGTGTAACGATCGTTAAAACACTACATGCACAGTGCATACTACTTTGAAGCAGTTTATGCCCTAAAGCCTACCTCACTAAAAGACTACATGCTAACTGACTAAATGATTACAGTACTATAAGGAGACACACTGTTTGCTAGAAGAGTATGAATACTAACTAGAGAATTGAAGGTGTGAAAGACAACTGTGTAGGTGATTAGAGGCCTGCATCAATACTGCATAGGCATTTAAAGCAGTCCATGTGCTAAGGCCTGGCTCACTGCATGACTACTTGGGTACGGACTGAATGATTAGAGTACAGCAAGGAGAGTGCCTAGGTGAATTTATAAGTGCTAGGATTTTCGCACAGGGAATGGATTAGTACTTGGTACTGAATGAGTCACTAGAGGAGTGCAAAGGCAGTCACAAGTGCTGGACTGTATGGATACTGACTAGGAAATTGAAAGTGTTAAAGACAAGTGTCTAGGTGGTTAGAAGACTGCATGCATAGTGTATAGGGGTTTGAAGCAGTCCATGTGCTAAGGCCTGGCTCAGTGTATGAATACTTAGGCACTGACTGAATGATTAGAGTACTGCAAAGATAGTATCTTGGTGAATTTATAAGTGTTTGGGTTTTAGCACAGTTAATGGATTAGTACATGGTGCTGAATGGGTCACTAGAGGACTGCAAAGGGAGTGACAGGGTATTTCCTGGAAGTGTATGGATACTGACTAGGGAATTGAGGGTGAGAAAGACAATTGTGTAGGTGGTTAGAGGACTGCATGCATAGTGGATAAGGGTTTGAAGCAGTCCATATACTAAGGCCTGGGTCACTGGATGAGTACTTGGGTACTGACTGAATGATTAGAGTACTGCAAGGAGAGTGCCTGGGTGCATTTATTAGGGTTTGGCGCAGTAAATGGATTAGTACATGATGCTGAATGGGTCACTAGAGGAGTGCAAATGGAGTGACAGGGTGTTTGCTGGAAGTGAACGGATACTGACTGGGGAATTGAAGGTGTGAAAGACAAGTGTGTAGGTGCTTAGAGGACTGCATGCATAGTGGATAGGGGTTTGAAGAAGTCCATATGCTAAGACCTGGCTCTGTGCACGAATACTTAGGCAGTGACTGAATCATTAGAGTACTGGAAAGAGAGCGTCTTGGGGAATTTATAAGCGTTTGGGTTTTGGCACAGTGAATGGATTAGTACATGCTGTTGAATGAGTCTCTAGAGGACTGCAAAGGAAGTGACAGGATATTTCCTGGAAGTGTATGGATACTGACTAGGGAATTGAAGGTGTAAAAGACAAGTGTATAGTATGTTAGAACACTACATGCATACTGCATAGACATTTGAAGCAGTCTAGTTGGTACTTAGAAACTTACTAAATATTAAGACTACTTTTAGGACAGTGCTCAGATAAAACTTTTAAATTTTCAGTTCTGCCACAGTGAACAGAATAGTACATGGTACTGCACCTTGGTGTCAAACCCTGACTCATTTTATCAACGCATAAGCAAAGACTAGCTTCTAATGCTACTAAAACTTGACAACATGAGAGGTTTTAAATTAGTTATCTGTCAGAAAATACACAATGTTACCAAATGCCTCTCTCACAGTGGTTCTCAAATGCACACATACTCACAGTGTGATTCTAGACAAGCACCACTATCCCTAGGACTTTACCAAAACTCATTCACTACAGTGGAAGTGGTAAGCTAACTGCACACAATCTTCATATTTCAGGACTGCACTTTTATGTCAAAGCCTGACTCATACAATCAAAGCATAAGCAAAGACTGGCTTCTAATGCTACTAAAACTTCACAACATGACCGGTTTTAAAACAGGTATATGTCAGCAAATACACGATGTCACCAAATGCTTCTCTCACAATCCTTACCCAAATGCACACAGACTCACAGTGTGATTTTAGACAAGCAACACTATCCTAGGAGTTTACCAAAACTCATTCACTACTCTGGAAGAGTTAATGGTACTGCACACAATCTACATATTTAAGTACACCACATCAGTGTCAAAGCATGACTCATTTAATCAATTCATAAGCAAAGACTGTATTCTAATCCTACTAAAACTTCACAACATGACACGTTTTAAAACAGTTATCTATCAGCAAATACATGATGTTACCAAATGCTTCTCTCAAAGTGATCCCAAATACACACTAACTCACAGTGTGATTCTAGACAAGCACCCCTATCCCTATGAGTTTACCAAAACTCATTCACTACAGTGCAAGTGGTAAGGGAACTGCACACAATCTACATATTTCACAACTGCAATTTACTGTCAATGCCTGACTCATATAATGAAAGCATAAGCCATAACTGTGTTCTAATGCTACTAAAACTTGACAACATAACATGTTTTACAACACTTATCTGTCAGCAAATACACGATGTTACCAAACACTTCTCTCACAGTGGTTCCCAAATGCACACAGACTCACAGTGTGATTCTAGACAAACAACACTATCCCTAGGAGTTTACCAAAACTCATTCACTACAGTGGAAGTGGTAAAGGAACTGCATACAATCTACATATTTCACAACTACACTTTAATGTCAATGCCTGACTAATTTAATCAACGCATAAGCAAAGACTAGCTTCCAATGCTACTAAAACTTGGCAACATGACAGGTTTTAAAACAGTTATCTGTCAGTAAATACACAATGTTACCAAATGCTTCTCTCACAAACCTTACCCAAATACACACAGACTCACAGTGTGATTTTAGACAATCAACACTATCCTAGAACTTTACCAAAACTCATTCACTGCTGTGGAAGGGGTAAGGGGACTGCACACAATCTACATATTTAAGTACAGTACATCAGTGTCAAGGCATGACTCATTTAATCAACATATAGGCAAAGACTGGATTCTAATGCTACTAAAACTTGACAACATGACAGATGTTAAAACAGTTATCTGTCAACAAATACATGATGTTACCAAATGATTCTCTCACACTGATCCTAAATACACACTAACTCACAGTGTGATTCTAGACAAGCACCACTATCCCTATGAGTTTACCAAAACTCATTCACTACTCTGGAAGAGTTAATGGTACTGCACACAATCTACATATTTAAGTACACCACATCAGTGTCAAAGCATGACTCATTTAATCAACGCCTAAGCAAAGACTGGATTCTAATCCTACTAAAACTTCACAACATGACAGGTTTTAAAACAGTTATCTGTCAGCAAATACATGATGTTACCAAATGCTTCTCTCACAGTGATCCCAAATACACACTAACTCACAGTGTGATTCTAGACAAGCACCACTATCCCTATGAGTTTACCAAAACTCATTCACTACAATGCAAGTGGTAAGGGAACTGCACCCAATCTACATATTTCAGAACTGCAATTTACTGACAATGCCTGACTCATATAATGAAAGCATAAGCCATATCTGTCTTCTAATGCTACTAAAACTTGACAACATGACATGTTTTACAACACTTATCTGTCAGCAAATACACGATGTTACCAAACACTTCTCTCACAGTGGTTCCCAAATGCACACAGACTCACAGTGTGATTCTAGACAAGCACCACTATCCCTATGAGTTTAGCAAAACTCATTCACTACAGTGCAAGTGGTAAGGGAACTGCACACAATCTACATATTTCAGGACTGCACTTTTGTGTCAAAGCCTGACTCATTTAATCAAAGCATAAACAAAGACTGGCTTCTGATGCTACTAAAACTTGACAACATGACCGGTTTTAAAACAGTTATCTGTCAGCAAATACACAATATTACCAAATGCTTCTCTCACAATCCTTACCCAAATGCACACAGACTCACAGTGTGATTTTAGACAATCAACACTATCCTAGGAGTTTACCAAAACTCATTCACTAGTCTAGAAGAGTTAATGGTGCTGAACACTATCTACATATTTAAGTATAGCACATCAGTGTCAAAGCATGACTGATTTAATCAACGCATAAGCAAAGACTGGATTCTAATGCTACTAAAACTTCACAACATGACAGGTTTTAAAAAAGTTATCTGTAAGCAAATACATGATATTACCAAATGCTTCTCTCACACTGACCCCAAATATACACTAACTCACACTGTGATTCTAGACATGCACCACTATCCCTAGGAATTTACCAAAACTCATTGACTACAGTGCAACTGGTAAGGGAACTGCACACAATCTACATATTTCAGGACTGCACTTTTCTGTCAAAGCCTGACTCATTTAATCAAATCATAAGACATAACTGTCTTCTAATGCTACTAAAACTTCACAACATGACAAGTTAAAACAGTTATCTGTCAGCAAATACACAATGTCACCAAATGCTTCTCTCACAGTGGTTCCCAAATGCACACAGACTCACTGTGTGATTCTAGACAAACAACACGATCCCTTGCACTATATCAAAACACATTTCTTCATCTCAAAATAGTACTACATTTTAGTATAGAAACATATACACAAAAAACACAAATGCTTATCACAGAATGGTTTCTACATGCACACACATTGTAGAGAAAAAACGTACTCCCTACACTTTAGCATGAAAAATACATTAGTCTGATTAAAATCCAAATAGTCTACATACATCCCCTCACAATTAAATAACTCATCTTTCAAGTTCTTTTGTAGATTAAAAAGTATATAAATCACTCACTATATTTTCTTTTACAGAATCTCTGCACTGTGCACCTCTCAGCAAAAGCAAATTCATTTTCCACACATATACATGTAAACATTAGATCACAATCCTTCGCACATAAACTCAAAAGCAAACACACCTTTAGAACTGAAATACATTTCAACCCTTCCCCCAATCTGCCTTCTGCCTGTTGCCATAGAAACAGGTCATGGAACACTGCACTGAACTCACAGGTAACAAGTTCAGCACACAATGTTCCTAAACAAGACAGGAACTGTGCTTGACTTTTCAACATATCAGCTTATCATATATTATGTTCCTTACAATCTGTTTTTGTTAACCAATAACAATCATACCTTGAGAAAACAGAAATATACACCCTACCTTTCAAAAAACGTTGCCGTGGATCCGCGCACCCACCGCGAGAGGATCCGTGCATCCAACGCGATAGGATTCGCGCACCATGCGCGCATTTCGCCGTTTTTTTTTAATAAAAAGGGGGGCCCAAGGGGGTCCTTTTGGGACCCCCTAAGCACCTCTAGAGAGGGTCAGAGTATTTCCACTCTGCCCCCTTTATATATTTTACACACTTATTCCCCTTGCATTTTCAGCCTCGCTTCTACCGAGGGAGAAAATGGCCACCAACAGTTCCTGGTTTCGAATGTAGAAAGATACTCGACAGCCAATTAGCAATCAGCGCATGATCGGGAAGGTGCGCGCTCGGTTCGGGGAGGGGGCGCGCTCGGTTCGGGGAGGGTGCGCATACGGTGCGGGTACGGTCCGCGGATCCTCCGCGGCCATAGATATCACTAACTTTTTTACCCTAATTTTCTCAGGAACTACTGAACAGATTCACACCATATATGCAAAAGGCACGAGTCCGAACTGAGGACTACCTCTTTGCCAAATGTGGTGTCGTTCCGTTCAGCGGTTCGGGCTGTAGCTGCGACAACAGATCCTATGGGAAATTGCATGGGGAAAATGCGTTTTGGGACCCCCCTTTTTTCTCGGCCCCCGCTTGACGGATCACCGCAAAACTTTCAGGGTAGGAGCGGAGCGGAGCTGGCCAAAAGTTTGGAACATTTCGCGAGGATTCGTCAACCAGTGCCAACGTTATTCCAAATAGAATGTTGCGGATTTCCTATGGAAAATAGGTCCTAACTATGACTATCTACTGGCGACCGCCAGTAGATAAAATATATATATATATATATATATATATATATATATATATATATATATATATATACAAAGAACTTCGCCTCGTAAACCTGATTGACAGGAAGGACGAAGACGGACCCAATCTGCTGTGCAAAAGTGTTTTATTGTTCCAAAGGAAATCCAAGCACCGCCATGATGCGTTTCGGCCTCAGTAAGGCCTTGATCACATGACGCAAAAAAAAAAAAAGGCCGTTGAATTTAAAGTGAACATCACATGACTATGGGGCCAATAGATATGGAAGACATACTCATTTGTGACACCGCATGATGTAAACAATGGCAAGAATATATATAAATATATATGTAAAAATCAACACTCCAAAGTACATAGCGGTTGCTTAGATGGCTAATACTAAAATATCCAATATGTTATCTATATATGAAGCAACTAATCAACAATACAGTCAGATTGTTAAAAAAGGGCAATGCATAAAACTTGATATTGTTTTTGTGCAAATCACGCAATAGTGCAGCTTATGGCATGTACAATTAGAGCATCATGGAATTAAAGTGCAATCTATTCGGCCCCTCAGTGGGACTGAAAAAATTGTAGAAGACGTATGAATTTAGGGGACACTCAAAAATGCAAAATGCATGATGAACCCTATTGGTAAAATCGATATACACTATGTTGCCATAAGTTATATGAGCTCTAAAGCAACAACCCATACGTAAGACAGTAAAACACAATATTATTAGTGCAATTGTCATCTTCAAGTCACTCACACTAAGTAATTCTCATCATCTTTTTGATGAAACATTGCTAAGGACCTCCCAACCGCAATAGTATCACCAATTGACCCTGGATAATTATCATTTCACAACAGTAGTTTTGCCCCTTGTGAACCATGGGATTGCCAATAATATCCTGAAAGTGGCCTGATCTGATTCAGCCAATTAGCCAATACCTAATCAAGTGATAAAAAGCCTTGATTCCAAATGGGGTTGGGTAAAAATGCAGTGCAACTATGCACATCCATTAAAAACTACTCCCAAAATGATAACCTCTAAAATTATTCCAAAAATATTTATTAAGTCATAAATATCTAAAAATTCACCCTATATGTCATGTCCCCTATGTATCAATAGGGTAAAGAAATCGAGGAAATCCCTCTCATATAGAAAGGACTAAATATCCCTATCAAAAGGTTATATCAGTTTATCTGCTATTCGGCGCCACTGTACGCTGTCACTTCGATACTTCCTGCTAATCTGCCCTCTTAAGTCACGTTTCGTGAATCATAGTTAAAATTAAAATTAAAAAAAGAGAAAAAGGAGAGAAATGTAAATAACAAGACATACTTAGTTAATTAACATAATGCTAAAAGATATTAGTATTTTATAATCTACCAGCCACTAAACTATGCCCTCTAGATGACCAAGTGGTCCAATACAACAAGGGGCAGTCAGTGATGTTTAAGTTAGTGCTACAGGCTATGGTAACAGTGTCATAGGACCGAGAGTGTGACAGAAAAATTAATTAATTCACTATCTACAGCCAAGTGAAGAAATCTTCACTTGAATTGAGACCGTTCGGGGTTTTGGAATCAAATTCAATTATATATTTGGTTTCTAGTTTTCTGAGCAAGGCTTCACGGTCACCACCACGGCGAAGTGGGGGGACCGCATCAACCACATAGTAGCTCAGATGTTCTAGACAACTATCATGGGTCTCTTTGAAATGTCGGGCAACAGGATAAGTTGCATCATGATTACTGATAGCTCTCATGTGCTGAATTACACGCTTGTGCACCTGCAACTTGGTACTACCAATGTATTGCAGGACACATGTGCACTCCAGCACATAGATCGCAAAATCAGTCTTACAAGTACATTTTTTGGAGATGGTTACAGGGACGTCATTGAATGGCGTTTTGTACGATGTTTTATTTCTGCCAAATTTGCAGGCATTACAAGAGGCACATTTAATAAAGCCTTTGGTTGACTGTAACCAGGTATTGTTGGAAATAATTTCTGGGCTACTCTTGACAAGCATATCACTCATTGAGCGTGCTCTGCGAAAGGTTAACACAGGAGCCTTTGGTAGAGTCTAGCCGATGACTAGGTCACATCGAACAACCGGCCAATGCTTATTCAAAATCATGCAAAGTTTGTTGTGTAGGCGATTGTACGTGGTGATCAATCTCGGTGAATCCGAGGTCCCACTAAGAGTTTTGGGTAGGCCGACCAGTCTGGTATTACCACAGAGTGCGGTGTCATGTGAGATGGTATTGGCTTTTTTGATTGTGGCATCTAGCATGCTGGTCTGATAACCTCTGGCTAGAAATCTTAGTTTGCTTTCATATTGTGTTTTGCTGCAATCATCGTCTGTGCTGCAAATGCGTCTGGGATGCTGCGTATCAGATGACTGGGATGATGGCTGTAGGCATGCAGCACCGTATTTCCAGCTGTGGATTTACGTTGTAGTCTGGTCTGTATTTGGTTATTATGGATATACACTTCTACATCCAAGAAATTTACGGAAACCCCACTGATCTGTGATGTAAACTCCAGATTGAGGTTGTTTACATTAAGCTCTTCAATAAAGGAGCTAGCCGCTGTCTCAGATCCCTTCCAAATAAGGAATAGGTTATCGATATAACGATACCACGCTATTATATGGTTATTCATGACATTGCCAAACTTCACCTTGAGGACCTGCTCCTCCCACAGTCCCATGTGCAAACATGCGTAACTGGGGGAGAAGCAAGCCTCTCATTTGCTGGAATACTTGATTTTGGAATAAAAAAAAGTTGTTATTCAAGTAAGTCATAACCATATCAGACAGCATTCTGTTATGTTGTAACATATAGATTGGTATGGTCCGTAAAAAGTGTTCAATTGCTCTGCTCCCATCCATATGATGTATGCTGGTATAAAGAACAGTGACATCGAGGGTAATCAATAAGTAATCATCTTGCTAAACTATAGTATCTATCTTTCTAAGGAAGTCCCCCATGTCCTGCAAGTAAGAGGGTAAACTTTTTACATGTTCTTGAAGAAAAAAGTCGATGTATCGAGAAGTGTTCTCCATAATGCTATTCTTAGCTGAAATTATAGGCCTCTCAGGAGGTTGGTCAGGATCTTTGTGGATTTTTGGGATCATGTAAAAGGCAGGAATTACTGGATGGTTGACCTTGAGAAATTTGAATTCATCGCTACTAAGTAGCCCAGCACTCTTCCATGATAGTAGTTTGATGTTAAAGTTGTTCCATGCCAATTTTACCGTTTCCCAATCACCCCGCCTATAGCACTGGCGGTCATTCAGGTGTTGAAGAGCCTCATCCATATGCATTTTCCTTGGCCAGAGGACAACGTTGCCTCCCTTGTCTGATTGTCGTATGATCAAATTGTCATTGCTTTGTAATTTCTTCATTAGGCTGCCATAACAGTTATTTTGATTACGGCTTTTCTGTTGAGCCTGTAATGTTGAAATATAAAAAAAATTCAATTCAGTTGTCACCAGTTCATTGTAAATATCGATGTTATCATGCAACATTATCGGATTGAATACAGACTTGGGTTTGAATCCTGTCAATCCAGGCATATTAAGTCTAGGCTCACTGCCACTATTCATAATGGTATTGTCTAATGCACCTTCCCTGTGTAGTTCCTGTAAATCGCTCATTAACTCGTAATCATTGACTGTAAGCAATGATGGACTGCCGCTATCACACAACATAGCATCTTGGACTCTCGGTTGTTTAGTTTTGTTGAGTGCATAAACTTTTTGCAGTTTTAATTTGCGGGTATATTTATATAAGTCAATGCGAGTTTGAGCATAGTTAAAATCATTGGGTGGGCAATAAGACAAGCCAAGGGATAAAATTTGCTTTTCTTTGTCAGTGAGGTGCATGTCCGTTAGATTGATTATAGAGAGAGACTCATATGAGGGGCATGTTATTTGCGATTGCATTTCCCCTGATGTTTCTTGTAATGCGGCTTTCCGCTGACATCTGTTTTTGTAGCATTGTCTGCACTGGCACGTTTGAGATTGATTCTCTGGGTTGCTTCTGATTTTGTGCGCAAGGTCTCAAGGTTTGTCTGCGGTCCTGGCACAGGCAGTCCACCTCCTGTGCCAGTGTAAATTTTGTAAACCCCAAGTTTGGGGTGGCCGTTGCCAGATCACCCTCAGACTCGCTTTCAGGGGCGGAGCTTAAGTCAGATATAGAAGTCGACGCTTGAACTATATCCTCAATATTCGGTCATTCTATTGGTGTTCGTATCACCGTCTTAGCCTTTTTTTAAAAATCTAATTTTTTCGCAAATGTGAAAATTTGCCCGTTTTGATAATCTAGTTTATCTCTCTGAAACTCATAAAGCTTGCGTTTTTTTATAATGTCTTCTTCTTTGGCTAAACGCACATGCATTTCGTCCCAATACCTTTTTTCCAATTCTGTTGCACCCATTTTGGATATTTGATCATTAGGTTAATTGATTTTGATTTGTAGGGAAGCTCGATCACTCTCCGCATACTTTATCAGAATCTTGACTAATCTGCTTGAAGAGTCTAAATTGCATTCTGCCCATTCCGCCAGCATATTAGGATCGGGGTTCTCGTAGCTCAGGGCTAACATAATGCGGAGCCCGCGCGGAATGCGTCCCACCTCCAAGTAACGTGAGAGCGATTTGTGCTCCCACCATTTTGACTGCTCTGTGCGCATACATTTCTCTAGTTGCTTAAACACATCTTTTAAATCAACACTCCCAGTCTTAGCTATCCTAGGAGAAGCATCATGTACTGCTTCAGTAAATCATCAAACATTTCTGCTGCTGCTTCCTCCCGGCTTTTCAAAGCGTCGGTAGCCATGGTATCCTCTAATTACGGAAAAATGTGAGTAGTTGAAACTAGCAAACTGAAAAAATAGTATTTCACTGCTTTCCCACGCACACTCCTTCACTGGCAAGTATAGTCTTTCAGTTCCATTCCTTACAATATTCGAGGCTGGGCTCAATCATTACAAATGAAAGACCGTTCGCCAGTAGCAACAGTATGAGCACCTAAAGCTGACCGGGGTCTGCTGCGGCTGTCCCAAACAGGAGCAACAGATGCTACCGGAACACTGAGAGCTGGCTTCCTGCCACTCGGCCCTGTAAAAGGAGGGGTCCGTCCCACACCGAAGAAGCTTGTTTTATGTTATTCGTACAAGAATAACTCTCTCCGTTGGAGAATTTATGCCCATATCACATTTTGGGTATGGCCTGTCCTGCGTAGCTGCTTCACGATTGAGCAGCAGACGCATGTGCAGCATTACGTTAAGTCTACCGCGTATAGCAGCGATAATTTTCGTTTGTTAACACACTTGCCAAACATACCACTATTCATATGAATTTTCTGTCCAGAATGAACTATGATGTTATAATGCTAAGAAATAATTATTAGCCTTATTTACAAATGTACTCTGAGACATCGCTTATGCAATCTGTTTTCACTTTCTATTATTTTGAGTGTCACATGATTTGTATTTAACTTTATTGTTTTTCACTTGCACACTACTCGTGAACAAGAAGCGAATGCTTCGAAACGCGTTGGGTGAACCTTTTTCCGTGACATTAAAACTCACGTTTGAAGCAAATATAGGCTAATGTGTTGTCTTTGTGATGTGATAAAGACGACTGTTTCATTTGGATTTATTGGGGTTGGCGACCCTACCACGGCGCACCGTTGCAAGCGGCACGGATCCTTCGCCATTACTTGTGTTGGATATATATATATATATATATATATATATATATATACTGAAAAATCCATAGGTTTCAGGGGTGTTATAGTTAGCTGGACATTTCACTCATACAAAACCATAGTTCAGCTAACTATAACTCGCGCCCCCGCAATGCCCAGCTCATGACGTCACATATTACATCATTCATGGCATGGTCAGTGACATCACTGATGACACCACTGATGACATCTCTAATGACATCACTGATAACATCATCCTGTGACTGTGTGTTTCTGTAAAGTTTAAATATGTTTTATATATATGCCAAGCTGTATTGAAGAATCAGTGGGATTATAAGTGTCTGGATGAAGGATTTATGAGGTGTGGGACTGATTGTATAAGTGACTGATTAAACATGTCTTACTGAATGCAAGCATTAGTGACTAAACAGTGTGAATGTCTGCATCAGTGTGTCTGTTGTTGTGTAAGCTAGTACATGGGTTAGTCAGTAGCTACATGACAGTTTATATGGGTTATTGACTGTTTGCCTGAGTATTTGTAGCGGTGCCTAAGTGTGTGTGTGGGTGGGTTGGAGGTGTGTGACTCTGTGCATAGAAATGTGACTAGTTGATTCACTGGGTGTATGGGTTCAAGACTGCATGTTGAAACAGCTCTATGACTGGTTAAATGTGTGCATGGGTGTGTTCGTGAGTGAATGGAGATCTCAGTGGTACATGTAAGTAGCTACATATGTAAAAGGCAGTTTATGTGAGTGATGGTGTATATAAATAACTATATGTGACAGTAAGTAATTACGAAAGTGGCTGTATGGATGAGTGTGTACTTGTATCACTGATTCTATAAGAGAGTAAGTATGCACTACTATCAGTATGAATTGGTGAGGTGCTGTGTGTATAACTGTATAGGTGAGTACATGGGAGTGTGATTGATTCTTTACATGACTATCTAGATCTGTGAGTAACTTCAGGGATGAGTGGTGGTATGTGACTGTTTGAATAGGTGTATGACTGTATATGATAGTGTTGTATTGATGAGTGACTGCATGTATAAGGGATTGTATGGGTGAATGAGTGGATGTGTGTATAGACCTAAGAATCAGTGAGTGGGTATGTAGTAACTGGTACTGTGTCCCTATGGTTTCAAAAATGGTAGTCTGTATTTTAGAATGGTTGTATGAAAGGTTATATCAGGGTGTGAGGAGGTGCACTGGATTATCACGTGGATGATGTCATCAGTGATGTCACTGACCATGCCATGAATGATGTAATATGTGACGTCATGAGCAGTGCATTGCGGGGGCCTGAGTTATAGTTAGCGAACTAACTATAACGGTGGAATTTCTATGGTTTTGTATGAGTGAAATGTCCAGCTAACTATAACGCCCCTGAAACCTTTGTTTTTTTCAGTGAATTTCTAAGATTTTTTAAATGCAAATTTCTTACTATAACTTCTGTAAAACCTATGGTTTTTTCAGTGAATTTCAAAGTTTTTATAAATGCTAATTTCTAACTACAATGTCCCTATAACCGATTATCTGTCTGTCAAAAACTTTATTTCGGTCTTTTATGACCATAAAAGTATACAAAATAGACAGCATACAATTCATTCGAATAAGAGAATAAAAAGGTAAGATGACATCCAGCCCTGAAATTCAAAACTGTCACAAATCCAGTAAGCCGATAAAGTGCATGTAAAAAATGTATACAGTGCAAAAGGCAAGAGCTAATAGATACCAACACTATATAGGAAGTTTCAATAAGATCAATACAAAAACAGTTAATTAATTTTAAACAGCGTTAGAAATCTTATAATTACTCATACGTTAGTAGTTGAGTTAAATTTGTGTCTTCAAAATACCTTTTGGTCTATATGACCTTTAAAAGTTTGTATACAATATAATCGGAAACGTGACAATGTAATCCAAATCGTAACAGTATGTGGTTAGGACACATTGAACAAAGATATAAGAATCAGGGTGCTACATCTTCGAGTGCAAAAGAAGATTTCGCTGCACTGACCAGTGAGCACACCTGTAAGCTCGAAAAAGTGCAAGTGCAATAATAACAAAAATTAAAAAGCACAGGCATAAATACAATAGGAAAGGAGTCAATTGCAATAACCATCCAGTGCTGAACATTTTTTATAAAATCGATACAATTGATGATATGTCTGGAGAGGGTTAAACATAAGATATCTCGATGTAGAAATAATCATTTCATGGTTAAAAAAGTCAAAAAGAATTAAAAGAATAAGAGAAATTTTTCCTCGCTCCTTATTATGCACAGTAGAATGATCTATACTCTAGCAGCAGGGGTGGTTATTATTATCTTTTTTTCTTTTTCTAAGAAGGCCCAACGCCTGCACCACATTATGTTTAAGAACCGAGAAACAGCAAAGACAATGGCTTGGAGGTATTGTACTTCAAAACTCTAAATGCCTCCAGACATCGCATGAACCCCATATTCCTGCACATCTGAATAAGCCAACATTGTCTTGCCAATTTATAGCCAGGGCAGAAAAATAAGACATGCAGCTCGGTCTCCTCCTGATGGTTACAAGCGGGGCACCAACCATGACCCGTTGCAAACCATTTGGAGGTAAAGGCCCGCAATGGGAGGGTACTAAATCTAAACTGAAGCTATAATTTTCTTGCTGGGAACGGTAAAATGTCATCCAAAAAGGGTTCTAATTTATACTTGTCTTTCACAGCGAGAAATTCTACTGTCAGAACACCTAGATTCGGATTCCCATGTATGACTTCCAGTTTGTGAGTTCAATAGATTCTCGCCAGTTCAGTTCATGAAACTGTAGAGCAAGTTTCTTCAGGGTTGCTCCAGAGGGTTGGTTTGCCTATCCTTATGCACTCTTTCCTTATATGTGCAAACCAGGTGATTTTTTTTTCTGCCCGGGGAAGGCCTAGTAGCTCTTTGGTTTCTACCTGATAATCTACCAGTTCCGGGGTCACCCACATCCTGCGCCAGAAAGCTAGAGGTCTAAAAGTAACCTCATTTTCAATTGGCCTTATACCTAAATCTAGCCGCGGGGGGTTAGCGGAGTGCTAGGAGGGAGACCCAGAATTTGTCTTAAGAAACTGTTCTCAGCTTAACTCAGAAAACTACATGGACAATGTCCCCAAAGTTCAGCCCCATACAACGTGGCTCCCCTTGCTTGTGCCCTATATATTTCAATGATAGGCCCAGTTGGTTTAAAGGTGGATTCCCTCAGTAATTTAGCGATCCCTCCGGCAGTTTGTGCCAATTTAAGCTTAGCTTTGGCCATTTGTGGCCCCCAGTCCATGTTTTCAGTAAGGGTGACACCCAAATAGTCGAATACAGGTACCCTTTCCAGTGCTATACCATCTAAATGGGGGTTTGGACGTGTTTTCTTGGGTGGATTAACAACCATAAACTTGGTTTTTGTAGTATTAATCTCCAGCCCCCTGTTGTTGCAGAAAATTGCGAAGCTGTCCAATATCCTCTGGATACCCATTGGCGATTTAGACATCAATAGGGTGTCGTCAGCAAACATCAATGCTGGAACCTTTGAGTTTGCTAGCTTGGGGGCATCGTTGTCCTTGACCTCAGTTAATTGGGCGATGAGTGAGTTGACAAAGAGGCAAAACAGAGACGGTGCAAGCACACAGCCCTGCCTCACCCCTCTGTCAACTGGGAGACTTGAGGTTAGTTCTCCCCCTCTACCACATCTTACTCGGGCATAATTAGCTTCATGCAGCTTAATAAGCTTACTTAGAAGGTAAAAGGGAATCCCCATATCTCTTAGTACCCCCATAGTTTATCTCTGGGCACCAGATCAAAAGCCGATTTCAGGTCCACGAAAATTAAATAGAGGCTGCCACCCTCCATTTACACCGTTTTCCAAAGTATAAGTTGGAGTCTATATATTTGGTCAACGGTGGAGGTGTTCTTCCTGAATCCGGCTTGATAGGGGCTTATAATGTCATTATCTTGCATCCATCCCTGGATTCGGTCTGGAAGAATCTGTGCAAACAATTTTTGGGTGACGTCGATCAAACTGATCGGTCTATAGTTTGCAGGGAGTAGTGGAGAGCCCTTTTTAAAGACTGGGACAATTACTGCCCCAGCCCAGGTATCAGGGATCGACATGCCGTTCATTATAGCATTAAATAGTACCCACAGGTAGGGCCCCAGATTGTTGGCTCTTCTCGAAACAAATCCCCTGGTAGCCTGTCTAATCCAGGTGCTTTGCCCGCAGGGAGTTTCTTGATTGCTTTATAAACCTCCAGAAGGGTAATCCCAACAGGCACCCCATCAGAATGCCTAGGTGAGGAAATACTCACCTCAGCTACCCAGCCGTTGTCTATACTCAAGTCCCCTTGAGTGGCCATGTGGCTGCCAGTGTGGGTACCGGGATCGAATTCCATTCTATATAGTGCCTGGAAGTGGTCTGCCCACTTTTCTGCTGGAATATTCAGCTCTAAGGCTGAATTGCCTTCCTGTGTACCTGTTCTAACTATGGTCCAGAATTCTTTCATGTCCCGGTTCAATAGGGCAGTTTTTCTATCCTCCCATTTATTCTCTTCCCAGGAGTGCTTTGCTTGGCAGACAGCCTTTTTATATGAAGCTCTCGTAGTTTTCGTTAAGAGCTTATTTTTTGCTTTGATAGCCACTATCAATGCCCGTTTTGCCTTTCAGCATTTATCATTAAACCATGACTGGGTTACAGCTTTTGTTTTTTTGGGGCGCACTATCGGGTAGAAAATATCAGCTAGTTTAATTGACAGGCTCTTATGGAGTTCTCTGACTTGATTGATGGGGACTAAATTATCCCCATTAGCAGAAATACTGCTAGGTTTTTGCAAAACTGGTATAACTACTTCATAAAAAGCGCTCAGCTTCTCAGGTGTTTGCTTTATTGCCCCCCACTTAACTCTTCTTCTGTTATTAGTAAGTAATAACCTGTTCTCAAGAAGTGGACTATCAGCTGGGGCAATGCCTGAAATCGGCACCTTTAAAAACAGCACCAAAGCGTTATGGTCGCTGTCGTGTCGTGGTAAGACGGCAAAGTCGAGGACCCTATGCCATGATCTAGTCTCCACCAAGATATAATCCAAAAGAGAGGCTTGGCCAATTCTATTAAATCTTAATTTCCCTGGCCTATCAGAGATTGTGCGGCCATTACAGGCTCTCAGCGAGTGGTTTAGCAGAATTGCATTTATTTGGAGTACCAGCGGGGACCAGGACTTGATCGGCTGGATTTGCGGGTCAGGAATAGTTCACTGGGAGTCCTCCTCACTAAAAATTAAATCATGAATACCAGGAAGGGGCTCAAATTGGCAATTAAAATCACCCCCAACGATCAACCTCGTATTCGGCGGGACAGTGGGAATAAAGGAGTTTAGTACATCAAGGGTTGATGATTCCTTACTCACACTTACAGGTCGGGAATAAACATTAATAAGGGCAAGCTTCACCTTAGTGGGAAAGCTGAGCATTACACATTGGATATCACTAGAGGAAGTGTGCAGGGGGCTAGCTGTACAGCCCACATGTGAGCCGACCCAGATAGATAAACCCCCCGACGACCTGCCCATCTCTCTTGTGACAGCTGGTATATTAAATGTTGCAAATCCGACCCTTGTGCAGTCATCCCTTGCCCATGTTTCCAGGTACATACAAATGTCGTACTGGTCCACGAAGAGTCCCCAATCAGGGCAGGAAAGTTTACCCTTGATGCCAGCCACGTTCCAGGAGAGGATCTTCAGCTTACTAGCTGTATGCAGGATTTCTCTTGGGGGATCAATATAGTGTGCAGTTGCAATTGGGGAGTTTGCCCCTTGTATAGTATTATTAAGAGGGGCAGAAGGATTAAGAGATGTGGGTCCAGGGAGGTAACATGGACCCACATGACCACTAGTCCCACAACGCGTGGTTACTGTCAAGGCTCGCGAATCTGGGTAAGGGATCTGACTTATACCCCGATGATCTGGCTCCACTCGTCCATTCAGCTGCCTCATAGTGCTCCTTGGATGACCCAGTTCGACTGTCCCCATTAGTCAGTCCACATCTTCTAATGTCCCAAATCGGTTATGTACAGGCAAATAAAACAAAGGAGATCTAATAGTAGGGTGCCTGTGATCAGCGTTCTGATGGTCAATCGGCTGCCTATCTTGCCCTGAGGTTGTCTCTGCCCTACCAGTATTATAACAGTGAGAGTAGAAATGGTCAAGCGAGAGAGCTCTCACCTCTGTGTGGGGCTCTGTGGGGCTGGATTTATGAGTTATAAGCGTGCGTACAGTTTGGGGATTTTTAAAGTTGATAATCACACAATCCCTTTGGATTGTTTTTTTACTAGGTCCCACCCAATAAACTCTCCGCACCATTAAGATTTCCCCAGCTCTTTCATAGGGGAACTGTCTGTGCTTTACTAACCAGAACAAACTCTTGTTCCTCAGTTCTAGGTGTGACTCCCTCTGGGTTTTATTAAGTAGTGGGACCCCTGTCAAGATAATTACATAGGGTGCTGATGCTGGTGGAAGGTTTATGGTTGGGTGGGTAGCTGCTTCTAGCATACCTGCTGGACCCTCTACCCTCCTCGACTCTTCTTTGCTTGTACATGGCCCTGTTATACTAGTGGTGGTTTGATGAGTTCTCTGAGTGGTATCGGTTATGGCATTATTCTCAACCGTACAGCGAGATATCCTCATCGTTGTATTCACTATCCGTTCTTGCACTCACTGTACATCAGGGTGCTGAATAGTACAACTGGTGTCTTGGGTGGTGGTCGGCTGTATAGTGGGGTCATGAGTCCTAGATGTCACCTGATTGTCTAGGGAAGCCCGAGTATTAGAATCTATCAGGCAATTGGAACCTCCCCCCCTCACGGGTTGTGTAATTTTAGTGCTGTCTTGCATATGCCTTGAATCCCCCAATGATGTCAAATTATTTAGTTGGGCAACTAGAAGAGGGGCAACTTCTTCATTTAGAATAACTCTAAATTGGGTCAGCAGGTCTGCCAATAGCGTCTGAGCCCAGGGTGGGTAGTTTGGATCTATACCAGTGGTAACAGTACATTCTAACATTGGGTTTAGCATGGGTGTACATTCTTCGCTTGCCTCATTCCCTACTTTTGCCTTCTTACTAATAGGTACCCTCCCAACTGTTTGCTTACGTTTCCGATTTTTGCGAGTGCCAACGCCCTCATCCCCCTTTCTAGTTACAACTGTCGAAACATTTGCCTGTTGTGAGGGGGACGGGGAAGCATTACCAGTAGATGAATATATGGCGGGTGTGGTAATTGTATCTGGTTTTACCCATATATATTTTGGGTTTTGTGTAAAAATGAATCTGAAATCAGTATATTTCTACATTTATTAGTCTGATAAATATGCACTTGTGCCTGTAGAACTGACTGATTTCAATCATATAAACACTATCAGGTGATAAAATATGCACTACCTTGATATTAAAATGTGCATGTTTTTGTTTACGAGCCTATAAATTGCTGTTTAACCCCTTCCCTGCTCATGACGGAACCGTTCCGTCATGAGCCACGGTTGTCGTGTGCTCATGACGGAACGGTTCCGTCATGACAATCCTGCCGGCGGCCGCTCCGCCTGCGCGGCGCTGTTTCCCCGCCTGTGCGGGGCGACAACGCAAATGGGCGGAGTCATGACGGAACCGTTCCGTCATGAGCACAGCTCAACTGTGGCTCATGACGGAGCGGCTCCGTCATGAGCACAGGCCCGCCGCGCTGCCCCCCTGCCCCCCCCAGCGCTGCAGCGGAATGTCCGCAGCAGCGAAGGGGTTAAGGCTCTTTACAAAAATTATTTTATTGTTTTAACCCTTTTAATTTTAGAACGACAGACCTATTGGCCTGGTAGTCATGATTGACAGCATTTAGAATCGCTCAAAAAATAACCCAATTTCCATTTTTATCCACATTTTAAAATAAACACGGAGAGGAAAATAAATAGTGTTCTGTCTGTATTTATCTGTAAAAATCGGTAAAAATGGAAAACAGGAAGCCTTATTTATAATTAAACAACTTAATTAGCAGTAACTTAACATATATGTGTAGTAAAAGTGTGATGCAGCACCTATAATACCTGACTTCGAACAACAGTGTTCACAGTTTGATTCCCGGCTCGAGCGGCATGTTGGCCCACCACTATCTCATTGTGGGCAACACCTTGCTTAATCTTCCCAACGCCCCCGAGCGCCGGCACACGTTTCCGGGGGTAGCTGTACACTTTGCAAATGCTGGCATTTTTTAAATTTAACAGCATTGTGATGACAAATATTAGCACGTATTTTTTCTTATTGTGAACGATATTTTTTGTTATGTCTTCTATTTAGATGTTTTTAATCATGAGAATGCAAATGACACAGTTTGCCGGGTAACAGTTTTTAAACTCTCCAACGTATGTACATATTAAGGACCTTATACGAGTTACGATGGAAATCGAAACCTTTACAGCTTCACATTTTGTAACTTTTCCCAACACGTGCACAAGTTAAACAGTTAAAACATGAGCATGTGTAAACTATAAAACGTATGTGTTTCCACATTAACATGGCGTCACTCTTTGAAGTATAATTCGGTACTTTGATAGTCCTCTTTTCATTGCCATGCCGACTAATCCCTGTTCTGTGCTGACGCTCTTTACGTCTCTGGCGCTAAGCACATATAAATATCACCCTTCGTGAGTGCACTGCTTTCGCGCCGATATACCGGTGAGAAGTCCCTACTGGAAAGTAAGTACCGTTTGCGGCTCACGTTCATTCTAAATTTAGCATCTGCCATTTTGGCCTCATTTAAGTGTACCTCAGTTAAACCAGCATATTTCTGCAGTTTTTCTTCCGTGTTTATTGATTCTGGTCAGTAGTTTGCATTCAGCGCGTTCTTCAATACCAATTTGTTTCAATCTTTGTGACCCAAGTGTTACTTACGTGATTGATTGTCATTTGACCAACCGGATGCGATGGCCACGCTCTGGTTTGCATTCAGTTACATAAGTCAGCCATCACTTGTTCGTGTGTATTTACATGCCACTTATAATCTATAAATCTATCGTCTGCGAGTTTATAGCTAGCAGTCCTTCAGTAGTTGGCGATCATACTGGTCTCTTTTACCCATATAAAATATGTAGAATAGCATTAGCAGATAATCAGTTTCTTAATTTCATTATTATTCTGTTCATTTTTGTATATTCTCCAGTTGTACCCATACATCACACAGAGGCGTTATAATTGCGAACATCGGCAACTTTTACAAGGTTCAAACATAGAATTTTGGTAGCAGGTTTCAACGCCATGTTCATCAACAAGGTCAGTCTCCCTTTCTTTCCTAGTGGGACGTGAAATTCTTGGAGATAGCTAGTTATCTGACTTAAGATCCTTTACTGGGATTACGTTTCTCTTTTTTATATATTCTATTAGGTTACAGATTGCTGATGATTATCGATTATGTGGCTCCCTGCTGACTAGCACCTACTTGTTTCATGCATACATATAGGAATCTAAGGTAATATTCCATTCACTTTCCTTGGATTTCCTTTTATTCAGTTTAACACAGTGAAAAAGTGTTGTCAACTCATCTATTTTGATAGGTACAGGACCCATTGGCACATCACTGAAGCTTGACATTTTCATTATGGGTTTTTTCTCATTGCTATTTTAGGTACCTGCTCAGTGTATATCTCAACCACATCAGATTTAGCTTTGGAATAAAGATAGATTTCCGTATGTTCTAAGGTACATATAGTTTCTCGGATTAAGACTATGTTAATACTAGCCATCATCATTTCTATTTTTTTCCCCAACATTTTTTTTCACTTTTATTATTTCTTCCTTTTACATTTTCAGTTTCCATCGAGCAGACTGTACCTCTTTTCGGTGACTATCTAATGTCCAGTATCTTTTACATTGATTCCTCTTTATGTCGAGTTACATTCCAGGTATATTTATCTTATTTTGCGTTATACTCTATTGGTATTCGGTTAAAAAACATTTGCTTCACTATCACTTGAATTAAGTACATTGTGCACATCTGTTATATTTTTTCATCACCGGTGGGAGGTCTTGTCCTCTCTTCTCCTGTCCAGAATGTGCACTTGTTTAATAATTGTCTTGCAAGTGAAATTTCTCTGTTGTATAGTTGTGTAGGAACCTCAAATAATTTTTAATTATTATAAACGTGTATATGTGTGCTATAAACCTATTACATGAGTTTTAATTCTGATTAACTCTAGATAATGAAAAATTGTTTATAAATAAGCTGAAAAATTCTTTTTTCATTTAGTTCAATCACATAAGAACGGACACCTGATGAAGGCTTAGCCGAAACGCGTTGTGCGAAGAAAAGTTATCATCAATAGGGTGTTGTTTAGTTCCATGCATAAACAGGCATGGGGTTGTGTTACATGTCAGTATATGTACATAATTTCGTGTAATCTTTAGACAATTTCATTGCCTTTGTAATCTTTATTGTTCTTGCATATATTTTTGTATTAACAAAGAGACAATTTAATTGCTTTTGTATTCTTCATTGTTCTTGTATATATTTTTGTATCAACAAAGAATGAGATAATAAGAATAAGAACATACTATAAATAAAATGAAAAAAACATTTTGTTAACCAAATTAGTAGCTTCTTCCATGTTTTCTATTGTATTCTGAAACACAATTATATATCACTAGCACATTATCTAGAGTTCACACATTTCTGCACACTTGGTTCTAATTATCCTTTCCCTCCCTTTACCTACTCTAAACTATACGTTTTCGCGAGTTATTTATTCGTGTCCATTCTGTGATGCAGGTTCCCTTTTCTAGCGTTGCATTCTTGTTTTGCGACAACAAAACATTTTCCGGAGTTGTAAGTTGTTTGATTATGGCATAGTAGATATTTATAATACGTTGCTATTTGTCAATATTTAAACATTTATATCTAGAAAAAAGTGTTATTGCATGTTTTTGCTTTTTTTTCTGTAACGTCAGCAGCTTGTTTTCAGAAACAGACAGATTAAAGCAAACATTGCTCCTTTTCTTGCTCCTTTCAGTTTATATATTGTGACTTTCCATATTATAATATTGACACTGTACTTCATTTCAGAGGTGGTGGTGATCCGTCGGCGCAAACCCTAAAGATTTATAATTAACGTCACCAGCATCCAGTTGTTAGTCTGTTTTCCCCTGGGGATTATATACTGTCAATATGTATATTATAATATGAACAGTCATGGTGATCTCAGAGGAGTTCATGACCCGTCGGCGCAAAGAGTAAAGATATATAAGCAGCGTCACCAGCTTCCGGTTTTTAGTCTGTTCCCCCTTTTGATCATATACTGTGAATATGTATATTATATTTTTCACAGTTATAATGATCTCAGAGGAGTTTATGACCCGTCACCACAAATATCAAACATTTCGAAGTCCTGGAGAAAAGAAGCTCTAAAAATTTTCACCACTCGAAAATATTTTGTTATTGATCTTCTGTTGTATTCATAACTTTATTTTCGTTTTCTTTTTGCTGTAACAATGGTGTCACTCGTTATATTGTAATAGACTGTCCTAGTGTTACAGAAGAGGAATTGGAGATTTGTCGGCGCCATCTGAAATACTGCTTACTACTTGATCGAATATATTTTCAGTAAGCATATTTTACGAAATTGCAGTCTAAAAAAATATAGCTTTCATACATACTTTCTTACTTTAAACATTTGATAAACCCTACATTTCTGAATGTTATTTTCTAATTTCTATTTTTCTCAGTTGCGGTTCCTATTCCCCTTCTCCCTATAGAATATATAAGACCAGTACTGTATATTATAATAGTACTATTTTATATATTCTTAAATGAGTACGTGATTTGTTAGCAGAACAGTGTGCGACCTCTCAGCACTATGAATGAACGTTCCCAAATTCTACAAAATACAAACTTGAAAAATGATAATGCATACATTTCTATGTAATATGAAGTCATTTGTGATAAACAGTTTATTACTTGTTCTTCTAACCTCAGATGATGTAGTGCGGGAGTGTTTGTTGTAGCACTTCTTTTCTACTTTATCTAAAAGTAACTGATGCCCTCTTATATTTTTAAGAATATGGGGCAACACTTTTACAAACTATAGCAGAAAAAAGAGGGTGTGGCCACGCTTAAGTGATATTTTATGAAATTCCATTTTTATTTGTCACCCCTTTAATATATACAGCGTCATTATCCGAAGAAAGTTCATTTGTAATTGCTAAATAAAAACTGTTTGAAACCTAAACTGAATGTTTTGCTGCGCATCCACACCTCCCCGTCAGAAAAGTAAAAACCACATTATAAGCAAATAGTGCTCCTGGGAAGTATCCCACCCGCAAACTTAAGGATATTTCGGGGCATTGGGGAAAGACTGCTGTAAGCATGCCCATAGCTTGTCCTACTTCTTTCTCTCCCCTTGCATATAGCGACTTGAAGTGGGCCCTCCAGGTTTCTGCCCCAAGATTTGGCTCTATTGCCGATTTACCCTCTTTACAGCCGGTATTAACTAGGTTCCAAAAGGTCCGCATATCCCTAGAACATAGAGAAGCCCTCATGCTGTCCCATTTGTTACCCTCCCACTGTTTTTTTTGCTGCATTGATTATGTTTTTATAACCATCCGCTTATCTCTTATCATTGGTTTGTCCTTCACTGTGATTGTGATTGCTAGGATCAATGATTGCTTGGCCCTTCGACAATCACCATTATACCAGGAGTGGCCCATAGACACCTTTTGCTTGGATTTTAAAACAGGGAAGAAAATGTTTGCCAGATCACATACTAAGTCTTTATGATTTCTCCCAATTTCTGCTAGGGCTGTATTAGAGACTGGTATATAACTAGATTGATTGGCGACCTCAAGGTATGGAATAACAATTTTATAGAGGGAAGCCAACTTATCCTGGGAGTTACAGATGGCCCCCCATTTCACTCGTCTCCTACAACCAGTCAAAGTTAACCTGGGCCCATTTAAATGATTACCTGCTTGGACACCCATGGAGAAAAGGGATGCCATCTCTAGGATCAAGGTGTTGTGGTCGCTATCATATCTAGATATGACCTTAAAATCAATCACCCAACACCATTAGGATGTAATCTAAAATGGAAGAGCTTCCGGGTCTATTATAAGTATGATTCGCTGGGGTATCAAATTTAGTTCGACCATTACAAGCCCTAAAGGAATGGGTCAATGTAAGGGTGTTCATTTGAAGCACCAGAGGGGTCCAGGCTCGAGTTCGTGGAGCATTCAGTTCTGGAATAGACCAGTGCTGGTCTTCCTCATCAATATCGCCCCCAATTAGGTCCTTCAGTGGTTCATACTGGCAATTAAAGCCACCAGCAAGTACCACCAGAGTGCCATCAGGGATGGTGTGTAAAAAGCTTGACAAATGCTCAAGAGTTGATGACTCCTAGCCGTAGCTCACCGTACGAGAATAGACATTACTTATGGCTATTCTAATCTTGGTGGGGAAACTCAGGATGACACAAAGTATGTTGCGTGAAGATGTGTTGATCTGTTTTGCAGTGCATCCCAAGTGCATAGCAACCCAGACACAAAGTCCTCTCGCAGGTCTTTCCCTTCCCCCACTTGTGGCTGTTAAGCAAAAAGTCGCGTAACCCAATCTATGGGTGTCCTCTCTGGCCCAATTCTCTTGGAACATGCAGATGTCATTTGCGTCAATAAGGGATCCCCACTCCGAGTTGCCCTGTTTAGAAATCAAGACCACAATGTTCCAGGATAGAACATGAAACTTGGGCTTGTTGTTTAGAGATTGATTTATATTGCCATAAACTACTGTAGTTGGGTTGGTACTAGTCCCGATGGCAGAATAAACAGGATTAGTAGTTGTAAATACTGGGGTCAGCTGCCGATGGCCTCTGGGAGTTTGTACTATCGTTAATGATGTACCTGATACAGTGCGATTTAGGGGGGGGGCTCTCCATTCCTGCACTATAGACAGCTTCTACTCCCTCAGCCCTCCTTGCTGTCTGTTCTATTTTCCTTCACTCCAAATTTGATTGCTGTATAGATTTTAGTCAGTCAACGGAATCCAAGGGAGCAAATCTATTTGCAATTGGAAGGTTAAAAGATAGTAGATTTGTGTACTCTTGCCCCCTGGTACAGTTTTGCTCATACATACGCCTGGGCCCTACTCCCCAGACTGCCCAGGGGTTGTTATCTGGGGCCAATCTTGGGGGTAGAAGTACCCCAATGGAAGGGGCCTAATGCCCCCTTCATGCCTATGGTGGGTTTGCATTAAGAGTGTACTAGCAACCTGTGGATTTCTAAAATTAATCACAATGGTATCGCCATCTAAATCTTTTACTCTTTGGCCTACCCGCCTCACCCTGCACATGAATAGAATCTCACTCGCATCCTTATATGAAAATGTGAGTTGTTTTGACAACCAGAAAATACATTTATTTTTTAGCTTATACTGGGGATCTTTGTTTTCTACCAGTCTCCCACCATTGTTTTAATTCCTGACTTTTTGGGCTGGTAATAGTATCGATTGGTTTACTAGATGTATTCAGACAAACAACCACATCTTCCCTATTGCTCTGAACTTGTGGAGTCGGATTACAAGTGGTTTCTAAAACATGGTCTTTTCTTAGGTGGGCTGGGTGAGCTGGGGACTTGATCTGTTGGTAGTGATCTTTCTCCCTAGGTCCTGCCTTACTAATAAAAACATATAATAAAGATGCAAGATTATCTACAATAGTGGTCAGAGTGGTCAACTCCTCCTTAATTATATTTCTTATTTCCAGATGTAAATCCCTGACCAGATTTGACACCCACAGTGGTTTTTCTGTGCCTTTATTCACATACCCCCCAACCCTACATTCTCTGCAGCCCCATCTTCTGCGAGTTCCTTGGCGCCCTTCTTCCGGGTTTTCCCAGCTTTCGCAGGAGTTTTAACATTCCCTCTTTTTCCTACATCCAGAGGAATATCCCCAGTGTGCAAGTCCAGAGTTGGCACGTCATGTACTAAAGCACATGTTCTAAATTGGGCCTTTGGGGGCTCTGATTGGTAGTTGACAGAGCAGATTGTTGTTCAGTATTAAACATGGACTGGGCTAAATCTGGTGTTATTGATAAACGTCTTTTGGTCAGTTCAATCTCATTTGAAACCACCCCTATAGCCCTCTGTAGCATCTTGTCATTCGAGGTAGGTTGGTGGCTTGTTGGTGATTGCGCAGATACTACTGCTTTTTTCCCTGGGCAGGTATGCCTCCCCATTTTAGTTGGCCAACGGGAACGTGTTCAACTTTACCAATCTCCTTTTGATCAATTTGCCTGGTCAGTTTGGAGAGGGAACAAAAGTCCAGTCACAATACAATATGTTCTGCTGGAGGGTTCTCACAGGAGGCGAAGTTAAAACAGGTTATAAAACAAAGTCATTGAAAAGATTGTTCTGGCAATATGTGGATTACTTGTACAGTGAAGACACCCTCCTTCTGGTACATTTCCTGCACGAGTCCAGAAGCAGCAGGATGATCACACTGCAAAGCCAAAGGGTATTGCCCAGTCCGGTCTCCTTCGGGCTCTGAAGGGGCTGCAGAAGTGCAGCGGAGCTCTTAACATGCATCCTGGCGCTGTTGCGGCGTCACTGAGTGCGCCAGGCTCAGGGGATTCTGGGGATTGTGGTCCCCCAGTCAGCCGTTCCCCTCACGACGATGGATTGGAGGACTGGCGGTGGATGGCCGTTTCCCTCACGGCAGCAGGCAGGCAATGGTGGCCGTTCCCTTCACGGCAACTGGAGATACTGCAGACTGGCTTCCCATGCCGCAGAAGTGCAGCGGGGCTCTTAATACGCCTCCTGGCACTGTTGCGGCATCACTGGGTGCGCGAGGCTCATGGGAATCTGGGGATTGTGGTCCCCCGATAAGCCGTTCTCCTCACGACGATGGATTGGAGGACTGGCGGTGGATGGCCGTTCCCCTCACGGCAGCAGGTAGGCAAAGATGGTCGTTCCCCTCACGGCAGCAGTGGATACTGCAGACTAGCTTCCCGCAAACTTAATAAAAAGAAGACCGCAACACACTCTTATTTTTCCGCCATGATTTGCACACCCCACGGCAATTATATAAATGGTCCTTAAAATATATAAAAAATAATTTTTACCTTCACAATCCCTCTTCACCACCTTGTGACCACTGTACAGAGTTAATATTGTTCCTACCCTCCCCTCTACTACTTTGTTTTCCTGTACTCCTTTGGAAGTGCATTCCAAAATGGCTGACAACACAGTGAACCATTCCCACCCAATAAGGAGCAAACTTGTGCTCGGAACACTTTAGCCAATAAAATGTCCATGTTGTTCCATAGAGGGGGAGGGAATGGCAGCCAACACTTCTACTTTTAATGCTTCACAGCCAATGAACATTAAGCTTGGGAAGGTCCCGCATGGAACACGTTACCCAATGAGATGTCCCTAATACTCCGCGGAGGGGGAAGGAATCGCTGACAACACTTCTACTTTCAATGGTTTACAACCAATCAACATTAAGCTTAGGAAAGTCCTCCTTGGAACACGTCAGCCAATCACATGTCCCTCCTACTCCGCGGAGAGGAAGTGAATGGCTGCCAACACTTCTACTTCCAATAGTTCCCAACCAATCAACATGAAGCTCTGGAAGCTCCTCCTTAGAATACGCCAGCCAATCAGATGTCCCTCCTACTCCGCGGAGGAGAAGGGAATACCTAGCAACACTTCTACTTTCAATAGTTCCCCACCAATCAACATTAAGCTCTGGAAGGTCCTCCTTACAACATGTGAGGCAATTAGATGTCCTTGCTACTCTGCGGAGGGGAAGTGAGGGCAGGAAAAACACTTCTACTTTCGATTGTTCGCAGCCAATGAACATTAAGCTTGTTGTTAGAACACCACAGCCAATTAAACATTAATTTTGTTCCGCGCACAGATACAGAACACGCCCTCCCACATATTATTAGCCCCGGGGCTATTATTTTTTAAGAAATGCCCCCGGGATAGAGAACACTCCCTACCACATATTAATAAATTTCCTGTACCAAAGTGACTCTATCCGTGATAATAGTGAACACTGCATAATAAGTACACATTATTCCGCATTATATTAAAGGAAGGCCGCAATACGGAGCATTGTTGCCTTTACCATTCATGCCTTTACAAAAGAACTCGTAATTAAGGCATGTGTTGTAAAGGCCTATGCGTGGTAAAAAATTGTGTTGTAGTGGTCAGGCGTTGTAACAACATATACGTTGTTACAACCGCATTGTAATGGTATCGCGTTGTAAGGACTGCAATGTAATGGTGGTTCCCCGTTTATTGACAGTATTTTAAACTTAACTTTATGCTGTCTTCCCATATTCTCTGTTATTTACATTCCAAGAATGAATTTAAAGTTAGTGAATGAAGTTTTGCTTGTGGTAAGGGTTTGAGTATGATTGACTATTGAAGATATGATGGATGATTTCGATGCATGTTAACTTTCTTTAATTGACTGTTTTCAAGTTGACGGATTTGTTTTTTTGAACATGTTATTAGCTCCTAAAGCTGGTGTATGCTCACTACACCGGTTGATGCGAGGGACTGAAACAACTTTACTCTGAGATCAACTAACATTCTTACAACACCGTTTTTATAATGTGTAGAACTGTGCTCTGCAAATGGGGGAAATAGTACAGCTTCATATTTAGGAACAGTTGCACAGCTATTGTGTAATCATCTGTGCTGACACTAAGCACACTAATTAAGTGCGATGCTAAGCATTCTAATATTCCAATTGTAACAATCTGATTCAAAGTCAACCGAATTGCTTCAATTGAACTTTTTATTCTTTAATGTGACTGTTTCTCAGTGTCATGAATTGTCCACATCGTTCATGTGAAATCATTTATGATATGCATCAATGGTGGAACGTCAAACAAAGTAACAGTCATTCCAAAATCATATCGCTGCCCTTCACCAGGGGGTATGTTCCTGGAAAGGAATTAAACAAGGCAAAAATAAAACAACTTCTCAGGGTGTGGGATGCCCATTTCCCCTGGTGTTCACTCTTCTGTGTCAAAGTGACAGTGACGTCCAACATGTGGTCCCAACAAACATCCATTCAATTCATATGTTGACTGAGTGATAAATGTTCAAACTCTAGGTCGTCCAATAAAGAGGTTTCAAAAGCATGTGGTAAGGTGTAAAACTACATGCCCCTGTGTATTATAATGTGAAAAAACGCCACCAGAAATGTGAGCGATTATTAATCTTATGTGAACTTACAATACACACTGTGTGACACATTCGCACCATGAAGGATGTTGGTAACGAGTATCGGCATAACTATTAAAGATGCTTACGCTCATATGGCTGGACCGCCATCATGTCGATGAAAATGATAAAGACGAATGCATACATTGAGAGAATAAAAATTGAATAATCTTCATTCACCAAGTGCACCCAACACATAAAATCAATACCTTGTCTGCTTCTCTACAACAGTGCGTCTTTCTCCATTCAGGAATGAAATTTGAGTGTTCAGATGGAGTGGATAGTAGAATTAGACAGAGGCTACATGTGTCAGCCGAAGTAATGACCGCCATCTTTGAGTGGGTAAATGCGCTAGTGGTCATGCATGTACCTTCAAAGTGTGCCAATTGATGTTAACAACAAAGTCATGTACAAATACGAACCCCATAGTGATGTGCTATGCATTCCAACTGCCACAGAGGAATTGCCACATTTCGTAAATGGTGTCTAACAAAATTAATTGTGGAAAAATAAATAAAGCCCCACGGAAGATGGGGAAAAATTAAACAATTATACAAAGAATAAACCACCATTAAAAATATTTATATAAAGCAGTAAACAGAGAAAAAGAGGTAGAGAGGGAAAGAAATCATGAAGACAAATCAGGTGCAGAATATATCCACCCTCAATGGGTGTATGTTATTACCGTGTAAAAAGAACAATTGATTTACCAAATGCAGAACATATATTCACCCTAGTACAGAGATATGTGCCTAAATCCATCATTTTGTTGCTCACCATGCCATTCCAATTTGGACCCAGCCATATGCAAATCAGTCTTGACCCTGCGCCCAATGGGAACAGTCCAGTCCGAACTGCCAGGTCAGGTCCTCCCTGGACTGGAAACAAGCATCCCAGGCCCGGTTTTGGGCTTTCAGCCCTCATCAGCCACGATAGCTTGACTTCAGTGGCATGGAGAGCACGGGACCCAAGTCTGGGCATATCCGTACCACTGGGGGTGACAAATGCAAAAAGAACAGTTGATGGACCAAATGCAGGACAATGTCATACATTCACACAGTACAGAGATCTGGGCCTAAATCCATTGTTTTTTTGCTCACCGTGCCATTCCAGTTTGGACCCAGCTATATGCAAATCAGTCTTGACCCTGTGCCCAATGGGAACAGGATCAAAAAGAAGAGAGTTACCCAGGTTAGACAAAAAGGGACCGGGTCATATCACACTAGTACAAATCAAAATTCCATTCTGTGTCGTAGTATATTTCTGATGCAAATTTCTAAATTAGTGTACACTGAACCAACAAATCTAAAATTAATTCTTATTCATCGTCACACAACGTAGTTCTATTTACCAATCATTTATTTTATTATTCACTTTATCAGCCTTTAGATACAATAAAGTTAAAAACACATATTATAAAAACATTTGATTAAAAACCTTTTTATACACACAGTTCTGTTCTTGCAATTATACAAAGCCTTTGCTGATATCAAAGCAAAAATTAATTTGATATTTTTTGTTTAACATTCAGGCTTTTCTATTTCAGCAAATTCATGCATATATCCATTATACATCATAGGGTATTTTAATACTCGTATGCTACAGTTTTAAAAAAACAATTAGCTCAATACTCTCCTTGATATGCACTTCTTTGTAGGATATACAGTACTATAGTGTGTGTATTACATACAACTCTTATGCAAAGAATACTTTATTGTTGTCCAAATGTCGACGCGTTTAAGTATCTTGAAATTCCTAAACTCCTTCCTCAGGACCCAGATTAAAAACATGACTTTTTTCTCATAAAACAAGATCGAGTATCTACCAAAATGAATAATAAATACAATTAGATTCAAACAATGGGAACAGTCCAGCCCGAGCTGCCAGGCCAGGTCCACCCTGGACTGGAAATAAGCATCCTAGGACCGGTTTCGGGCTTTCAGCTTCAGCGTGCCGTCCATCATCTCCTTGTGTTTAGTTTGTTTGCCCTAAGTTGGCAGGGTATGCCCAGATGTGGGTCCCTTGCTCACTTTGCCGCTGGATTCAAGCTAGACTGGCTGATGAGGGCTGTTAGCCTGAAACTGGTCCCAGGATACTTGTTTCTGGTTCAGGGAAGACATGGCTTGGCAGTTCGGGCTGGACTGTTCCCATGAGGCACAAGGTCAAGACTGAATTGCATATCGCTGTGCCTGACATGGGGTGGCAAAGTGAGCTAAAGAACGATGATGGATTTAACCCAGATCTGTGACTGGGGGTGAGTGTCTGAAAAGTTTCAGCGCTCCGTCCATCACCTCCTTGTGTTTGCTTTGTTTGCCCTAAGTTGGCAGGGTATGCCCAGACATGGGTCCCTTGCTCACTTTGCCACTGGATTCAAGCTAGGCTTGCTGAGGAGGGCTGTTAGCCCGAAACAAATCCCAGGAGGCTTGTCTCCGGGCCAGGGAAGACATGGCTTGGCAGTTCGGGCTGGACTGTTCCCAAGAGGCACATGATCAAGACTGATTTGCATATAGCTGTGTCTGAACAGGGGTGGCGAAGTGAGCTAAAGAATGATGATGGATTCAACCCAGATATGTGACTGGGGGTAAATGTCTGAAAAGTTTCAGCGAGCCATCCATCATCTCCTTGAATTTGCTTTGTTTGCCCTAAGTTGGCAGGGTATGCCCATACGTGGGTCCCTTGCTCACTTTGCCACTGAATTCCAGCTAGCCTGTCTGATGAGGGCTGTTTGCCCCAAACCGGTCCCAGGATGCTTGTTTCCGGTCCAGGGAAGACATGGCTTGGAAGTTCAGGCTGGACTGTTCCCATGAGGCACAGGGTCAAGACTGATTTGCATATAGCTGTGTCTGAACAGGGGTGGAGAAGTGAGCTAAAGAACGATGATGGATTCAACCCAGATCTGTGACTGGGGGTGAATGTCTGAAAAGTTTCAGTGCTCCATCCATCATCTCCTTGTGTTTGCTCTGTTATTACCGTGTATACTGTTATGGGCCAATCACCACAGGAACAATGAAATATAAGATAGGATGAAGGTGAGTCACAAAGTAAGGAAGCCTGAGGTAGAGGATAAGGTTGGGGTAAGATGCAGAATTTATATAAAACAACTATATTCAATGCGGTCATTGAGACCGTGAGGTATCAAAGTGTTCATCCGCTTAATCCAAAAGGTTTTGCGTTGTATGATGAATTTGCGGTTGTCTCTTCCTTCCTTTAATTCCACCTTTTCCAAGACCAGGAAATGCAGTTGGCTGATGTTGTGAATATGAGCCAAGAAGTGTACCGCCAGGACCGATTTGGTGTTTCTGATGTTACTTTTATGTTTGTTTATTCTTGTTTTGATGTTCCTTTCAGTTTTGCCTATGTAGGCTAACCTGCATGGACATTTGAGCAGATATACTAAATTCTTTGAATCACATGCTGTGGTCAAAAATCTGATTTTATATACTTTGGCTGGGTGGTTAATGATGTTGCCTTTAATGATGTTATTCCAATTACTGCAATTAAAGCACGGCATGGTGACTTTGTATGTTTCCACATCAGTGCATCACTATGTGTTTTTTATTTGTACATGACTTTGTTGTTAACATCGATTGTCACACTTTGATTGTACATGCATGCCCACTAGTGCATTTACCCACTCAATGATGGCGGCCATTATGGTGGCCGACGCACGTAGCTACTGTCTGTTTCCACAATCCACTGCATGTGAACACTCAAACAGCGTTCCTGAATGGAGAAAGACACGCGGTTGTATAGAAGCGGACAAGGTATTGATTCTACGTGTTGGTTGCACTTGGGGAATGAAGATGATTAAATTTTTATTCACTCAATGTATGCGTTTGTCTTAATCACTTTTATCGACATGGTAGCGGTCTAGCCATATGAGCGTAAGCATCTTTAATAGTCACACTGATACCCGTTACCAATATCCTCCATTGTGCAAATGCGTCGCACAGTGTGCATTGTACGTTCACATAAGATTAATAATCGCTGACATTTCTGGTGGCGTTTTTTCACATTATAATACACAGGCGCATGTGGTTTTACACCTTACCACATGCTTTTGAAACCTCCTTTTTGGACGACCTAGAGTTTTCATGTTTATCACTCACTCAGCATATGAATTGACTGGATGTTTGTTGAGACCACATGTTGGACATCACTGTCACTTTGACACATAAGAGTGAACACCAGGGGAAGTGGTCATCTCACCCCCTTAGCATTAATTTCACTTTTGCCTTGTTTAATTGGTTTCCAGGAACATACCCCCTGATGAAGGGCACCGATATGCCTAAAATGCATTGGGGATGACTGCTACTTTGTGACGTTTCAGCATTGATGCATATTTTGTTTTTCAGATGTTTATATAGCGCAAACTTGGCATGAAGGTATCGGGTATTAGAGCGATTTACACAAGAACCAGTTGCATTACGTGAGAAACATTGATTTTTGCAAGGCACGGGAGATTAATTGATTTACCCAGAAACACAGGATGTTGTGCGTCCTTGCCGAGACTCGAACCCTGTCCCCAAATTCCAGGTCGACTGCCCTAGCTGTTAGGCCAACTCTTTTACCATGAATTCACATGAACGATGTGGACAATTCATGACACTGAGAAACAGTCACATTGAAGATTAAAATGTTCTGAAGCAATACGGTTACTTTGAATCAGATTGATTAAAATACTTTTTCCAATTGGAATTTGGCAGTGCACCAAAGAAACGCTTCCCAGTGGGGAAGCGCAACAATTTGTCACATGTACATATGTCCAGGTTCAGAGGACGATACCTTGCTGCACGCCCATTAAATTGAATATTTGTTCATTAAGTCTGAAATAAAGCTAGGATAACTTACGGAGTGTGTGATCCACACCCATTGAAGTATGTACAATGACATAATGAACGCCAGAACTGCCTTACAAGAGATTTGTACTTGTGCCCAGTCCTCCAGTGCAAATGTCATTGCAAGTAAACCCATCAAAAGATAAGCTACGTAAAATGTGTAATTTTGTGGAAATTACCCGTCACACATAGCAATGGCACACGATATTCGGCTTACCACTTAGTTTTTAATGAAACTAGGATTTCCTACAGTGGTCATGCTTTTTTGTCATTCAGTCATTGTGTGAAAAACCAATGGTTTATGCACTTTCCTGTCCCTTATACTCCTTTGCATCAATTATTATACATCACACAGTGATGTTGGTGCTGTGCTTGGGACAACTTTCATTGGAAAATATACTTTGCAAAACAATGTTGAGCTGCAATTTGCAGCACTTTGTAGCGTGGAGTGCCACTCAATATCTCATGTCTGCCCAGAAGAGTAGTACATCTGCCCTTGGTATCTTGACTGTAGCTAGAGTATAAGCCACACCAAAATCCCAATTTTGGAGAGGTTGATAGACACAGTTTGTTCTTTTGAGTACATGATTACTGGAGGTTGAAGGCAAAACACATTTACACTGCAGTTACCAAGATACAATGTGTATCCTTGCAAAAGAAACATTGTACGTGTCATGAAGGGGTTGCTAGTTTAGGTGAGTTGATCATCTGACAAGGTTCCAGTAGTAAAGAGTGCTGCCTTTACAGCAATTTTGGGCTGCAATGCTTGGCACATAGGTCGTAACTCAGTCCCTCCGCCTGAGAGGTGATGATTTGCCAAACCTGTTTTATGAGCCAAACATGATGGCAAGAACTGTTAAGTCTAGGTTTTGTTCCAGAAACACAGAATTATACCATGCTGTCACCAATGAGTGTTGGAACACAGTACAATTGATTTGTCTGGTGCAGCGAATGTCAACACTAGAGGCCCTTTTAGATGAGGTTGTAATTAGCCATATTAGGCACATATTGCAACTGTCCTCATTTGTGTTCCTCTACAGCATATATGTAGTTTGAAAAGGCTGTAAAACTGAAGATGTAGTCTCCATTGTCTCTTCCATTGCGCACTAGTTATGCTAAAAATAGGGGGTTGACCCACTACCCAATGTATGGTCTAGGCCTGCTTCTCCTCCATGGCAGCCTGTAACAAATGCCTTGCATGGGGTAAGTTAAAATGTATGCACAGGCGATATATACCACAACCTTATGTATGGGAGACAGCATTGTGGTGGAACATAAAGGGCAGAGCCACAAAGTGGGTCTTGGAACTGAAGTCCTGGAGATAGACAAGGAGGGCTGGAGTCTAATGGGGTCACACTGGGTTGGGAAGGAAGGGCAGAGTCAATGATGGCTTTTCCGCAGCCTTGGAGAGTCCAGACACAATGCTAGAAAATGTATAATACAATGAACTGTCTACTTCTATCTGCATGATAGCTTTCTTCACCACAATAATGTTTAATGCTGACATGATGTCCTGAAAACATGTTACTAAATATTACACTTTAGTTTGTGTATGTTCGGAGAGGGTCTCTTTACGAACACTTCACTTCAAGATTATACTGACGAGATAGTTTCAGGACATGCATTTTATAGGAACTGCCAGTTCATCTGCATCTTGCCCTGCTTCAGATTATGGATGCTGGTGTGCCATAAATCTATATTGTTGGATAACAAAAAGACCAGTCTACGAAAAAGATTTACAATTGCTATGTGAACGTACATTGAGAATCTATAATGGGATGCATATACCACAGAAAGGTGATACATGATTCCAGTCAATTAAGCCAGCTCTACCGTATGCACACCATAGCCAATTTTATTTGGTGACAGCTATTTAGCTGGCCGCCAGGGTAGTAGTAAGTTCTCACTGCCAAGTGTCTAGTCACTGGCTAAACAGTAACTTTATTTACTGTTTGTATGGTTATCTTGCAAATAACAGAGAAACCTCAATATTTACCTGACCCCTGTATAAATACCCAAGATTCCGCAGTGTTTGGCCATCTACCAAGCAAACAGCAAGGAAACTTCACTATTTACCCAGATGCTGGGTAAATAGAGGAGTACAAAAGAATATGTACCGTTTGTCTGGCAGTCATGCACAGAGAAAATAAACTTCAGTCTGTGGCTTAATAGCAGACATTATGTACTCTTTGGCCAGCGCTCGGGCAAACAGTAACAAAAATTCACTATTTCACCAGCCAATGGCTTAATAACAAACGTTATGCAATAAATGTCCAGCTGCATTGCATATAGCCAATAACCTTTATTATGTACCTGTTTGCCTGCTAAATATCAGAAAGTATGTACTATTTGACTGGTGACCTTAGGTTGTTCGCTATTTACTTGATTGCTGATTAAATAGCAGGCAGTAAATACTATTTGGAAAGCAGCCTTCCAAATAGCAAATACAGTTCATTATTTACCTGGCAGCTCACTTAAGAGCAGATATGATATACTGTTTGGCCATTATTCATGCAAATAGCAAATAAAGTTTATCGTTCACCGGGAGGCTGCCTAACTAGCATGGAATATGCACAATGTGGGGAGTAGGTGTGCAAATAGTGGTGCAATGCCACTATTTACTGACATCCTGTTTAAACAGCTGAAACTACATATTATTATGTCTAGCACAAATTTCAACAGGAACTCTCTACCAGGTAGAACAGCAAACATGAGATCACAATCAACACCCAGCTCCTTATGCAAATTAGCGTTCATAACAGCTTGAATGCAGTTTGTATCCAAACAGCACAACTCGTAGGTCATTCTTAATTTCCCAATAGGCATCAAAGAGAATGTTTGAATGCTTAAAAATTCATTTGAAATACATGACACACAATTCCACACCATTATAGCAAGGGCTAACACATAGTGACTTTATCACCCATTAGGGAGCTGTGATGTACTCAACTAATGCTCCTGTCCCTTTAATTTTTAAGAATGGCTAATGATCAAGATGATTAGATCCTATGAAAACCTGGGTAAAGTGTTTTACTCATCTACAGCCATGTACTCACCCTTACTCACAATGTCATGGTATAGTACCAGGGCCAAATCTAGGATTAACAAAAGGCTCCATGTTATCAGAACTCTTTGGGGCAGATTTATGAGGACTGGCGCATCCCTGCATATCAGCAGGGATGCGCCAGTTATTATGCACCACTGCTGCGCCACCATGGATGCGCCGCATTTATAATGCGGCGCACCATGGGGCAAAAACGGCACAGATGCGTGACGCATCTGTGCCGAAAAGTGGCGCATTGCTGGAGTTGCGTCGCAAGCGCGACGCAGCTCCAGCAATGATCTGGGGGGCCCTATCTCTACAATGCTGCGTCAATCCTTACGCCTGCTTCAAGCAGGCGCAGGGTTTTGACGCAGCATGGGCCTAAAAGTGACTGAGTGAAATCTTGTAGATTTCACTCAGCCACTTTTAGGAGGCGTTCCTGCACCGGAACGCCCCCACCTGCCCTGGAACGCCTACATGTGGCGCAGGGCTTTACAACGTGACGCATCTGGGAGATGCGTCACGTTTGTAAATACCCCGCACCATGGCGCAGGATTTGCGCCGCTGCTGCGTCACAAAAGTGACGCAACGGCGGCGTAAATGAGGCGCAAGTAAAACATAAATCTGCCCCTTTGTTTCTGCCTGTATAGCACTGTTTTCATACTGCCACTACTCAGACTACAGAGTCAACAAGTAAATCCACATGGGTGTGCTGCAGTTGATTTTCGCAAAAATAACTATTGATGGACAGAATGCAGAACAATGTCATACATTCACCACAGTACAGAGATCTGGGCCTAAATCCATTGTTTTTTTGCTCACCATGCCATTCCAGTTTGGACCCAGCCATATGCAAATCAGTCTTGACCCTGTGCCCAATGGGAACAGTCCAGCCCGAACTGCCAGGCCAGGTCCTCCCTGGACTGGAAACAAGCATCCTAGGACCCGTTTCAGGGTTTCACCCCTCTTCAGCCAGGATAGCTTGATTCCAGTGGCATGGAGAGCACGGGACTCACGTTTGAGCATACCCGTCCCACTCGGGGTGACAAATACAAAAAGAACTATTGATGGACAGAATGCAGAACAATGTCATACATTCACCCCAGTACAGAGATCGGAGCATAAATCCATCGTTTTTTGCTCACCATGCCATTCCAGTTTGGACCCAGCCATATGCAAACCAGTCTTGACCCTGTGCCCAATGGGAACAGTCCAGCCCGAACTGCCAGGCCAGGTCCTCCCTGGACTGGAAACAAGCATCCTAGGACCGGTTTCGGGGTTTCACCCCTCTTCAGCCAGGATAGCTTGATTCCAGTGGCATGGAAAGCACGGGACTCACGTCTGAGCATACCCGTCCCACTAGGGGTGACAAATGCAAAAAGAACTATTGATGGACAGAATGCAGAACAATGTCATACATTCACCCCAGTACAGAGATCTGGGTCTAAATCCATCGTTTTTTTGCTCACCATGCCATTCCAGTTTGGACACAGCCATATGCAAATCAGTCTTGACCCTGTGCCCAATGGGAACTGTCCAGCCCGAACTGCCAGGCCAGGTCCTACCTGGACTGGAAACAAGTATCCTAGGACCGGTTTCAGTGTTTCACCCCTCTTCAGCCAGGTTAGCTTGATTCCAGTGGCATGGAGAGCACGGGACTCATGTCTAAGCATACCCGTCCCACTCGGGGTGACAAATACAAAAAGAACTATTGATGGACAGAATGCAGAACAATGTCATACATTCACCCCAGTACAGAGATCTAAGCATAAATCCATCGTTTTTTTGCTCACCATGCCATTCCACTTTGGACCCAGCCATATGCAAATCAGTCTTAACCCTGTGCCCAATGGGAACAGTCCAGCCCGAACTGCCAGGCCAGGTCCTCCCTGGACTGGAAACAAGCATCCTAGTACCGGTTTCGGGGTTTCACCCCTCTTCAGCCAGGATGGCTTGATTCCAGTGGCATGGAGAGCACGGGACTCACGTCTGAGCATACCCGTCCCACTCGGGGTGACAAATACAAAAAGAGCTATTGATGGACAGAATGCAGAACAATGTCAGACATTCACCCCAGTACAGAGATCGGAGCATAAATCCATCGGTTTTTTGCTCACCATGCCATTCCAGTTTGGACCCAGCCATATGCAAATCAGTCTTGACCCTGTGCCCAATGGGAACAGTCCAGCCCGAACTGCCAGGCCAGGTCCTCCCTGGACTGGAAACAAGCATCCTAGGACCGGTTTTGGGGTTTCACCCCTCTTCAGCCAGGATAGTTTGATTCCAGTGGCAGGGAGAGCACAGGACTCACGTCTGAGCATACCCGTCCCAGTCGGAAAGACATGGCTTGTCAGTTCGGGCTGGACTGTTTCCATGAAGGCACAGGGTCAAGACTGATTTGCATATGGCCATGGCTGAACTGGGGTGGTGAGCAAAATAACGATGGATTAAACCCAGATCTGTGACTGGGGGTGAATTTTTTGCCAATATGCAACATTCCGTTCATCATCTTGTGTGTTTTGCTGTTCGCCCTATGTGGGAAGGGTATGCCCAGACGTGGGTCCTGTGCTCACTATGCCACTGGAGTCAAGCTATCCTGGCTAAAGAGGGGTGAAACCCCGAAACCGGTCCTATGATCCTTGATTCCGGTCCAGGGAAGACATGGCTTGGCAGTTCGGGCTGGACTGTTCCCATGAGGCACAGGGTCAAGACTCATTTGCATACGGCCATGTCTGAACTGGGGTGGCGTGGTGAGCAAAATAGCGATGAATTAAACCCAGATCTGTGACTAGGGGTGAATGTTTTGCCAATGTGCAACATTCCGTCCATAATCTTTTGTGTTTTGCTGTTCACCCTATGTGGGAAGGGTATGGCCAGACGTGGGTCCCGTGCTCACTACGACACTGGAGTCAAGCTATCCTGGCTGAAGAGGGGTGAAACCCCGAAACTGGTCCTAGGATGCTTGATTCCGGTCCAGGGAAGACATGGCTTGGCAGTTCGGACTGGACTGTTCCCATGAGGCACAGGGTAAAGACTGATTTGCATATGGCCATGTCTGAACTGGGGTGGTGTGGTGAGCAAAATGACGATGGATTAAACCCAGATCTGTGACTGGGGATGAATGTTTTGCCAATGTGCAACATTCCGTCTATCATCTTGTGTGTTTTGCTGTTCGCCCTATGTGGGAAGGGTATGCCAAGACGTGGGTTCCGTGCTCACTACGCCACAGGAGTCAAGCTATCCTGGCTGAAGAGGGGTGAAACCCCGAAACCGGTCCTAGGATGCTTGATTCCGGTCCAGGGAAGACATGGCTTGGCAGTTCGGGCTGGATTGTTCCCATGAGGCACAGGGTAAAGACTGATTTGCATATGGCCATGTCTGAACTGGGGTGGCGTGGTGATCAAAATAACGATGGATTAAACCCAGATCTGTGACTCGGGGTATATGTTTTGCCAGTGTGCAACATTCCGTCCATCATCTTGTGTGTTTTGCTGTTCGCCCTATGTGGGAAGGGTATGCCCAGAAGTGGGTTCCGTGCTCACTACGCCACAGGAGTCAAGCTATCCTGGCTGAAGAGGGGTGAAACCCCGAAACCGGTCCTAGGATGCTTGATTCCGGTCCAGGGAAGACATGGCTTGGCAGTTCGGGCTGGATTGTTCCCATGAGGCACAGGGTAAAGACTGATTTGCATATGGCCATGTCTGAACTGGGGTGGCGTGGTGATCAAAATAACGATGGATTAAACCCAGATCTGTGACTGGGGGTAAATGTTTTTCCAGTGTGCAACATTCCGTCCATCATCTTGTGTGTTTTGCTGTTCGCCCTATATGGGAAGGGTATGCCCAGAAGTGGGTCCCGTGCTCACTACGCCACTGGAGTCAACCTATCCTGGCTGAAGGGGGTTGAAACCCCGAAACCGGTCCTATGATGCTTGATTCTAGTTCAGGGAAGACATGCTTGGCTGTTCGGGCTGGACTTTTCCCATGAGACACAGGGTCAAGACTGATTTGCATATGGCCATGTCTGAACTGGGGTGGCGTGGTGAGCAAAATAACGATGGATTAAACCCAGATCTGTGACTGGGGTGAATGTTTTGCCAATGTGCAACATTCCTTCCATCATCTTGTGTGTTTTGCTGTTCGCCCTATGTGGGAAGGGTATGCCCAGACGTGGGTCCCGTGCTCAAAACGCCACTGGAGTCAAGCTAACCTGGCTGAAGAGGGGTGAAACCCCGAAACCGGTCCTAGGATGCTTGATTCCGGTCCAGGTAAGACATGGCTTGGCAGTTCGGGCTGGACTGTTCCCATGAGGCACAGTGTCAAGACTGATTTGCATATGGCCATGTCTGAATTGGGGTGGTGTGGTGAGCAAAATAACGATGAATTAAACCCAGATCTGTGACTGGGGGTGAATGTTTTGCCAATGTGCAACATTCTGTCCATCATCTTGGTGTTTTGCTGTTCGCCCTATGTGGGAAGGGTATGCCCAGACGTGGGTTCCGTGCTCACTATGCCACATGAGTCAAGCTATCCTGGCTGAAGAGGGGTGAAACCCCGAAACCGGTCCTAGGATGCTTGATTCCAGTCCAGGTAAGACATGGCTTGGCAGTTCGGGCTGGACTGTTCTCATGAGGCACAGGGTAAAGATTGAATTTGCATATGGCCATGTCTGAACTGGGGTGGCGTGGTGAGCAAAATAACAATGGATTAAACCCAGATCTGTGACTGGGGATGAATGTTTTGCCAATGTGCAAAATTCCATCCATCATCTTGTGTGTTTTGCAGTTGATTTTCAGCACCCATCATGGTTTCTGCTTGAAGTCTTTCAACATGTCACTTTCTGTGTCCCACAGACTGACAATGAAATGATTCTCACATCGCCACACAAGTGTTATCATACTTGTGGTATTAATAAAGAATGTATTTGGGAATTTGCAATGTCCTCATATAGTTATTATAGGAAGTAGGGGAGTGTGATTATTTCATTGCACTCCAAAAATCAGAATGATTTAACTAAATGTATAGGAGGAAAGTGCTCTACATTCTTGGAAATGCTAAACCATCTTACACTGTCAATTATTCTCACTATCTCATTACCCCCAGTCGCTCTGTCTCCCCAGTGAACCGAACAACCATACATGCCTTCTGCAAGTGTTTCATACTTTTGCTTTTCTGTTTGGCATAACTCTGATAACTGGGGGACACCAAATTGCACCCATTCTGAATGAGTTTAACCTAGACTATATGGTGTTAGGTCCACGTAGCAGCAGATTCATATTGATAACTCTTTTAACCTAATCACTGCGGGGAGATTTGCTATTGGGTGCCCAGATCCCATAATATGTGGTCTCTTGCCTTTGTCATGTATGGAAGCTCAATATGTGTGGTTTACTGATCCTGGGATAATTGTGGGGTACATTTGAGCTTGGTTGTGTGCTGCACAAGATGGTGACGTTCCCACTGTAGGCTTTCTTAGTCAATAGTAGCCCACACATACTGCTTATTAAGCACACCTTCCTGAAACCAGATGTAGGTAGTGGAGAAGGAGAAAGATGCCAACATACTTCCTTTTTCACATTGGATTTCCTCCTGCTGTAGCCAAACACACTTAACCCCCTCTTCCAATGTTTTTGTTGTACCTGAGGTAATGAAAACAAACATAGAGGCCTGTCTGCCCTGAAATCAACAGAACAACCTTGACCAGTTTATAAGGGATTGTATCATGATGGGTTCTGGCTCAAGACAGAGCCAAATGCCTTTTTTATGCATAAGTATGTAAAGTAAATTCATGTAAATCAATATTTCTCTTAGTTAAGTCTGTATTTTCAGGCAGTGCAGCTGGGGAACATTTAGCTCGTTTCGACTTTTTCTGAGCTGTGCTGTCCATAATGCACTAATTTGTAGAAATATCTGCTTAAACAAATTCACTTTACATACATCAGGTGCATAAAAGTAAGTCACAGTGCAGACCATCATGATACTAGTGTCTAACCAATGATTTATTTTTTTTGCCTCAGAATCCAGAAAAAGATGGACAAAAAAAGGAAGAAACACTTATCATGGCTTGAGTTCCTTTGTATTGCAATATTTATTTAGTGATTATTGCCCCTGAAAAAGGCCCCCAAACTTCTTTGTTATTAGCTAAATATCAATCCTCTTTGTGATAGTGCATTGCCTGTTTTAGAACATTTGGTATTATGAGTGAGGACCAGAAATGTGCTCCAATCATTTCATAGCTAGCTTGTGCTTAAAAATGAAGTGAAGCAGAGAGCTTTACAAGGCATAAACATGCATTCTCAGATGGGTGTCATGTGTTATGGTATGTTATTTTTTGTTGATTTTTTATAGTGCACCAATCTCCAAAGAGGATATCCAGGTGCTTGGGCAGGTGTGAAGCGTTATGGTCTCCATGGCGCTTATACGAAGAGCCAGGTCTTCAGCTTCTTGAGGAACTCGGGAAGTGAGAATGAGGCTCTGATGTGTTGAGGGAGGTTCTTCCATGCCTGGGGTGCAATGTAGGAGAATTAGCGACCTCCAGTTTTGCTTTTGTGGATGAAGGGAATGTGTGTGAGTTAGAGTAAGTCAGAGCATAGGAGTCAGGTGGGTTGGTAAAAGTGCATGTTGAACAATTTTCACAGCATGCGTAGAATGTGAAAGCAGGAGGTGCACAGTGCATTGACTTGAGCAGTCATGTTGAGCTTGTCATCTAGGATGCTCCCTAGATTTCTTATGTGGTCTGTGGGAGTGGATGTTGGTCCAAGCTCTGATGGCCTCCAGGTGAAGTTACGAGTTAGCGCTGGCCTCTATCACAGAGGTGCGTCTCCCTTGTGCACTCAAAGAAACGGTGTACCAATGTAATTACTCTTTCTTGGTTCATTTGCAATAACTATATTGAACTTGACATTCGTTGATGCCTTTGTATTATCTTTTGTCTTTTTTATCATCCATTCATAGTGTTTGTTATTTCTTCAGAATAGAACCTGTTACCCAAAGTTCATCTTCTGTGGAATCGAAATCTCTAATACTACAAAACAGACAGAGTTTGTGAACATTCGTTAGGTCAATGACCGAGTGAATCGGTGAAGTGTTAGTTGTAAAGCGATGAGTCAACCGATGTGCCAATAGCTGGTAAAATTTCCCCCGAATGCGGTAAGGAAAAAGCTTGGTTACAAGAGGAATAACTCCGGTGAAACGACCAAAAATGTATGATAGCACTGTGAGTTAGAGGCGTTACGGGTGGCGTGTTTGAAACTCGCGTAAAAGGTTTTGTTCATAGGAGAACGCCTCGATGTTAAGCTGCAAACAATAAAATGGAGTGATATACTACAGTGTACTCCGAACTACCGAAAATCAAAAGCGTTTAACCAGGTGACAAAGTAGAGTGCTAGTTATTAAACTTCCCCGCATTCAAACGGTGCTAAGCATATTTGGTTGCTCTGCCAGAGTGTAGATGTGAATGACTCGTTCAGCGTGTGATGTTAATACGCGCTTGAAAACCGGAAGTGTAAACGTGTTCGGGACTATTGTAGTAGTGAAGGTGAACAACAGACTCCTGCTCCATTCACATAATCAGGGTATGGTACTGTGGTGACGCGCTCTAGTGGTTGTAGAGCACACCGGAGGCATGCCTGGAAGGGAGGCAGCCATATTGTATTCTCCACGAGTGAAAGCGGGGATAGAGGAAGCATCCCGGCGCTCGGGAACAAATAAAGCATCAGTTAAACTCTTATTGGCCTGAGGCATTAATTTACTGAAGACCACAATGAAAAACTGCACGCCGTATTGACCATACTGGCGCAAAATGGGCTCACCGCCGAGTGGGGAAAATGCAAGTTCGGAGTGAGATCGGTGACATACTTGGGCCATGAAATCAGCGGGAAGAGGATAGAACCGAAACGTAGCAGCCATCAAAGAAGCGCCTACACCCAAAAGTAAGGAAGATGTTTGTTCCTTCTAAGGCATGGCGGAGTTTTACAGCAAGATTGTACCTCACTTCACGTCCAAAACCCACCACTTAAAACAGCTCCTGAAAGAAAAGAACACCTTCAAATGGACACAGGAAGAGCAAGAGGAATTTGAGAGGTTAAAACAAGACATCTGTGCCGCCATCCCTCTCAAGTGGTTCGACCAAGCAGCCCTATCCATACTGACCACCGACGCCAGTGACAAGGGACTGGGTGCGGTGCTAATGCAGAGATCCCAGGAAGGAGAAGTCACCACGATTAGCTTTGCCTCGAGGTCTCTAGCACCCAACGAGGAGAAATTCAGTGTGATTCAAAAGGAGATGTTGGCGACCGTCTGGGCCATGGAACGGTTCAGACAGTTTTTGTGGGGTTTGAAATTTCTACTCCGCACTGATCACAAACCGCTAGTGAGAGTCCTGACATCGTTTAGACATGCCCATGCGACTCCCCACATTGCGAAGATGACCCTGAGACTACTGGATTACGTGTACGAAGTGGAGTACCTTCCCGGGACCAAAAACAAAGTCGCTGATTTTTTGAGCAGAGCAGCCGCGATGGAGCCTGCGGCAGATCAAGTGCCCTCAGAGTGGGAAGGCTACATGGTAGCACTCACACAAGACAACAAAGGGGTGATCAGCGCACAGGAGTGGGAAAAAGCGTACGCCGCTGACGAGACCCTGGGAGCGGTAAAGAGTTACGTAACCCAAGGGTGGCCCAACAAGAAGCACCTAGATAGCGAGCTGAGGAAATACTGGGAGATCCGGGAGGAATTATCTATTGGAGACAATCCAGTGTTCCTACTGAGAGGGGACAAGGTGGTCCATCCGCAGCCCTTGGTGAATCATCTTCTAACCATCCTACATGAAGGACACCTTGGAATCATGAAGACCAAGGCAAGAGCAAAGCAGGCATACTGGTGGCCAGCTATCGACAGTCAACTGGAGAAACACGTCACAACGTGCGAACAATTCAACCGGGCAGACAAAACCCATGTATTACTACGCCCAACACTAGGGAGGTTCACCTGTCCGTCCAGTCCATGGGAAATGCTTTCGGTGGACATACTGGGGCCCATCCTGAACGCTGAGGGTGTGCCCAAATACGCCATAGTACTAGTAGACAGGTACTCGAAGTGGCTGGAAGTGGACGTGTGTGAAACGGCTGACACCGAGGCTGTGCTGTCTTTCCTCACTTCCACGTTCTTGAGGGAAGGAATTCCAAAAGTGATCACCTGCGACAATGGACCACAATTCGTCTCAGCAAAATGGACGCGTTCATGGACTGCAATGGAATAGAAGTCAAACACACACCAATGTACCACCCGGCGGGAAATGGACTAGCAAAGAGATTCAATCTAGTGATTATGGGGTCGGTTCAAACAGCAATAAGCGCAGGACAAAACTGGGAAAAAGAAATCCAACGGATGCTGTGGGCCTATCGGATCACTCCAACAAACACCGGATACAGCCCATTCAAAATACTCCGTGGGCGCGAACCTTTCAATCTGGCATGGAAACAATTACTAGTCCAAAGCAGGTGGTCCCCAGCAGTGGTGCGTCATAACATTGACAAGGCGCAAGCCTTGTACACCGAGTACTACAACAAACGCCGAAATGTCAAGGAAGTAACCCTCGAAAGGGGTGAGTGGGTTAGAGTGAAACAAGCAATTTTGAAGAGGAAAAGAGACAGTAAATTCAGTCCACCATTACAAGTTGTGGAGCCTTACGCCAGGTCAGCCCTGCTGAGCGGCGGGAAGATATAGTCGCTGGATAGGATGGTGAAATGCAACAGAGTCATGAAGTGGGAAGACCCGGAGAGTAGGGGGTCGCCTGCCTCAGAGGAAGGAAAGGAGCTCGAGATGGCACAGGAACAGGAGAACACAGAGCAAGGGCCCGCCACTCCCAAGCAGGGTAGTGAAGACCAGAACGCCTCGGGGGAGAATGGAGGCGTTGAAACAACCAGTCAGCTCACACCGAGGAACCCAGATGTCAGGGTAAAGGGGAGAGAGCAGCAAGGGGAAGCGAAGGTAGGAAGAGGACTTCCTGTAAGTGACCAGAGTGCGGCCCTCATCCCTACACGACCCCGAATAAGGCTGGACAGACTGGTCAAGGCGCCCAAGAAGTTTGAAGACTTTGACATGGGAGTCAAGTAAGACTGTATGTGTTTATGCTCATTGTTTTCTCTTTAATTGGGGTGTCCAAAGGGGGGAGATATGTGGTTACGCGCTCTAGTGGTTGTAGAGCTTGCCGGAGGCATGCCGGGAAGGGAGGCGACCATATTGTATTCACCGCAAGTGAAACCGGGGATAGAGGACGCATCCCGGCGCTCAGGAACAAATAAAGCATCAGTTAAACTCTTATTGGCCTGAGGCATTAATTTACTGAAGCGGAATTACTACAGGTACAACCATAAAGTGCGTTTAGAACTATAAACAGTGTTAGAGAAAAACCAATGTGTTTCAGAATTTAAGCGTTCAAACATTTGATTCATACATAACGCAGAGTGTGATCTTACTACGCACTTGAGAACTGAAAGTGTTAACATATCAAAGATCGCAGCGTTGATGGATATAAACGGCAGACTTGTAGTCTGTTCGCATAATCAAAGCGTGATACAATCATAAGAATTGTTTATGAATGCAAACAATGGTGGTGTAATAAACAACAAGATCATGTGATAACTACCGCAAGAGTAGCCTAACGCAACTTCCAACATCGCAGCCCAACGCGGGGAAATTACGGCGTGCCGACCAAGTATTCACAATGCAGCGCAAGCATGCGATAGTCACCAGATAATGCGCCAAATGGCAGCGCAAAATCCAACGCCACGCCGCACAAATGTGAAAGACGAACACAAAAAATCATGCGATGAGGCCAATCGCTGTAAAAGAATTAGCGAAAACCAGCCACAGGCCTGCAGATCCCATGCGACTGGCAGGAAAATGCACCATAAAAGAAAGAAAAAGAACATCAAAGCCAATTCAAACTGCGTAGCACCATAGATGCACCCGGACCGAGTGCCGAGGACTTGCCGAACTCCCCAAGCCCCACGGAGGACCAGCACGAAACCCCGGGGTCGGAGAAGGGCAAGGAGAAAAGGAAGAGGAAGACGGAGTTCAGTCGCAGGAAGACCGCATCATCATCCCGGAGGTGATAGACGACTATCAACAAGTGTTCGGCACCTCCCCTGCGGCACTGGCAACACAAACGGAAATATGGCTCTCCATCCTCACAAAAGTCAATGCAATCGGAGTGTCAAGGAGGTCAATGGAGGAGGTCAGGAGGCGCTGGCATGAAGTGCACAGCCAAACGAAGGAGAAACTCACCGCCAACAGGAATGCAGCAATGGCGACTGGAGGTGGGAATCCTGCGACACAAGAGGAGCTGGATGAGCTGGAGGAAATGGCGACCACAGTCAGCTGTGTGGAGACGGTGGCAGGAGTTGTGGTCCTGGACACAGCCCAATATGACCTGACTCAACAGCAACAGGGTGAGTAACGACCAGAGACTGGGGGGACGGGGGAGATGGGCACAATGGCACACATGCACAAAATATGTGACGCACACTGCACACCCACAATGATCAATGAACATGTACCTGTCCACTATGTGCACAAAGGGGCCCCCCTTCCCAACACCAATATCACAACCTACCCATGCACATGTGCTGAATCCAGGAAAGCAGCAGCTCTGTGAGCTACACTGACTATGCAAGTGACAATGCATGACAGATAGCATGGCTGCAGTCACAGTACATGCCATGGCCCACGAATCGACATGGAGGGTGTCCCAGTGCAGATCACATCTGTAAAGGAGCAGGTCACACTCTGACATATCCACGTGCACTCACAACCCATGTCGCACAACAAATGCAGCATACAAACAATGCACCAGGCCACAAAATCTGTACGGGAGCACATATGACCCAAGGTAAAAACAATAGAGGTCCCGAAAAGCACACAATTCAAAGGCACCCTACATCAAAGGGAGAAGGGTACACTAAATCAGAGCAGGGGCAACTCCCTCACAATGCAGCACACACACATATCAATCATAGTACACCAGCAATGACGGCAACGTGGTACAATGCGCAACACCAGAGGACAGAGCTCACAACTGTCCACTCACATCATGCATTGCCTGACACTGTGTGATGATAATGTATGGGTACTACCACACATCCTTCATGTAGTCGGTAAACACACTGTCTCCCATCAAATATCCAGTTCCACCAAAACAGTCACAATGTACATTGGTATGCAGTCTGAATGTAAACATCTGCAATCATTCAACATACATTTGCAACACTGTTAACCTGAATCACCCCTTTACATTTCAGAGGGACAAAGAACAGCTCGTGCAGAGCACACCACACTTCCCATCAATGATGATGAAGAGGACAGCCCGCACATATATTAGGACACCCTCCAACAGATGATGGACAGCCTCCAGACCCCATCCCCAGGAGCAGGGCAGGCCAGCTGCCTCAAGGTGACCCCAACACCTGCACAGACCACACAGCAGGAAACACACACCACCACAGCAGTCTCCCAGGACCCCCCCCCCCGACCAAGACACAGAATTACAACAGCATTTGTGGGCATGCCAGGTGGAGTTTGCTGATCAGCTGCGGGTGGGATTCAAGCTCATGGCAGCCAAACTCGATGCCATACGTGGTTGTCTGAGTCCCATCATGGACCACGTACAGTCCCTATTGGACAACCTCTGCATGCACCATGCTCCACCACAGACATTGGCTGACCTCACTGGGGCCATTAATTGGATACAAGAACTGTCTGGTCAGACAGGCACCAGCGATGACAGCACAGAGTTGGCACAGCTGCGGAGGGCAATGGAGAGCACGGAGCAGATGCTGCCTGGACATCTGGCTGCCCCGTCTGGATACCAGTGAGCAGTAGCTGGGAACTTCAACGCCCTGCAGTACATCTTCTTGCCATTGATGCCACTGAGCCTGTCACAGATGGCTGCAGCGGGAACATCGACACACACAGCTCCGACCCCTGATGTGTCAGTGGCACACAGCGATACAGTCCCATCAACTTTGCAGTCTGATGTGTCAGTAGCACACAGTGATGCAGCTATTAGCCCGCATCACACACCGGATACAGAACCCGTATCAGGGGAGCAAGATGGGGATGGAAATTACTATGTGAGGAAGGAGGCAGTAGTATCCAGTAGTATCCATCACCGCCATACGGCCTGTCCCTGCCTAGCTCTGACCTATGCATCATGCCCTGGAACACAGCTCCCACTGACCCACAGAACACTCTGTGACATTCACCTGGAACCCAACACGGTCTGCCATATCCTTACTGCTGGTCAATCAAACAGCAAGCCTGCTGTGGACTGCACTCCCCCTGTTCCAAAACATTTTTCACTCCCCAAAGGACTCTGACCCACCACTGGGCTTCCATGTAATGTGGGCTAGGATGGCCATGTACAGCTCCAGCTCCGTAAATCACCTGAATGTGAATAAAACATTCTAAATCACGCATATGGGTCATGACTATGTTCACGTATGTAAAGAGGTATGGCGGGATGTAGTGACAATAGGGACCCTCGCCTCTAGTCAGGGTAAGGGGGTACACTCCTAAAATAACCCCTGCTCACCCCTTTGGTAGCTTGGCATGAGCAGACAGGCTTATCTCAGAGGCAGTGTGTAAAGCATTTGTGAACACATACAGTAATCAAGTGACAACACTACAGATGGACACCACATGTTTTATATCAAAAATAAGTATTCTTTATATAGATTTACCCCAAGACCATTAAACGACAAAAATACACAATACTGTTACTTTAGATGGTAGAATTTTGCTTAGTTCTCTTTAGTTCTTAGATGCGACACTTTAAGTCAATGTACCTGTTAGATGCAACACGCAGGGCAACGACAGTGTTGCAACGATGTTGATGCGTTGAAGAATTTGGTGCAAAGAAATAAAGACGTGAAGATCTTCCAGATGCGGCACGCTTCTCCAATGTTGCGAGAAGACGACTCAATGCGTCAGCTGCAGCGGCGACACCCTTTACCCGATGCGACGACAGCGGCCTTGGCAGTGGCACTCTTCTCCGACGTTTGCGAGATGCTTCCGCTCGATGCGACAGCTTGCAGCGGCGACACCCTTTACGCGATGCGATGACAACAGCTGCGACGGCGGTACACTTCTCCGTGGATGCGAGGCGCTTTTCTTGATGCGGTGCAATGCGACAACTATGATGGTTGCGATGGCGACACGCTTCTTCCTCGATGCAAGACTCTTCTCTTGATGCAGTGCAATGCGTCAGCTACGATGGCTGCGATGGTGACACGCTTCATCGGCGTTGTGAGACACTTCATGGATGATGCAAGACGCTGCCGCTTGATGCGACAGCTGCAGCTATGACACCCTTTACGCGATGCAACGACAACAGCTCAGACGGCGGCACGCTTCTCCTTCTTGAGTCGCGCTTCCAGCTCCTTGCGACACACAGCCCCTCTGCAGGCCCAACAACAGCAGCAGGCACTCCTAAAGAACTCTGGGGAGACTTCAGCAGGAGGCAAGCTCTTTTCCAAGCCCATGGAGATCCTTCACAAGTTGAGCAAAAGTACACACAAAGTTCCTTTCTCCTCTCTTTGGCAGTAGGCAACCACTGCAGGCCAATCCCTAAGTTTCAGGGATAGTTCCTCCTCAGCTTCTTCTTGGTTTCTCTCCTCAGCAGAATTTCTTCTTGTTTCCGAAAGTGATCTAAATTCTTGGGATCAGGGTCCCAATACTTATACCCCAAAAATCCTTCGTCCTCTGAAGGCAGAGGGGCCTTTGCCTTGTTCAAACCGGTTCTGGTCAGTCCTGGAGCACTTTATTTATCTGACTCCTTCTTTCCTTTCAGAGTGCAGGGCAGAGACATCAGACGCACCACAGGAGGTGGAGCCAGCATTGTGGAGGGAAGGCACAGCCCTATTCAGGTCCCAGGTGCAACTCCTCCCACCCATCTAGATGCAGATCTCTCTATTCACCACTGGGACACCTCACCCTGTCTCCTGGAATTCCCCAGCCCTGTCACTCAAACTCCAGACAGGGAATACACAGCCTAGCAGAGGCAGGTTTGAATGGTTAGACAAGAAAATGCCTACCTTCTAAAAGTGGCATTTTCAAACACAGAATGTTAAAACCAACTTCACTAAAATATGTATTTTATCATTCTGAGTTCAGGCATACTAAATTCGAATTTCTACCATGTTCCCTGAGCCAGTTAAGATTATAAAATGTAATAACCAAACTGCCCATTCTGGTCTATGGAGAACAGGTAGCCTTGCAATAGTGAAAAACGAAAATGGCTGTAATTCACTATTAGAACATGCCACACACACCAGGGCATGTCGTACCTTATCCTTACAATGCACCCTGCCCTTGGGCCTACCATAGGGGTGTCTGATAGGAAGAAAAGGGAAGGTTTAGGGACTGGCAAGTGGGTGCACTTGCCCAGTCAGCATGACAGTACCAGACTGCACGCAGGCTCTGCAATGGCAGACCTTAGGCACACTTTTACAGGCTGCTTCTGTGGGTGGCACAACCAGTGCTGCAAGCCCACCAGCAGCATATGGATTTACATGCCCTGGGCACTCCTGGTGCACTGTACTAGGGTCTGACAGGTAAATCAAACCAACCAATCATGGAATCACAAATCATACATTAATTTACAATAGAGAGCACTTGCACTGTGGCACTGGACAGCAGTGGCACAGTGCCCTGAGCAACTAACACCAGCAAAAACATGTGAGGCAACAGCGAAAATGGAAGGGAGACCCACGCCAATGTGCCAGGTCTAACAGCGCCTTATCACCAGTTTTGTGTTCTTATCGCAGTTCTCTCTGGCCACTGTGAATGTTGTGGAGTTGTGTTGTCACGGCTTTTGGCACGGGAACGCCCACTCTGCATCTCATTAGCGATAGTTGTGGCTATGTTTTTTGTGGCTGCTATCACGTGTAAACTGGTGCTGTGGGCAGTTAACACGAGCTTGTGAATGGGGCGATAAATTAATCGCAGCTTTGGCTGCGATAAAGTGCCGTTAACTTGGCAATAGTTCCTTGTGAATATGCCCCATAATGTTGTGAAATTTAAACGATCCTACAATTGATTCTGTAATTCATATGTATGACTGTCTGTGGTGTCATCAACTGCTTAGATGATGCAATTACACAACAAACCCATGATCCGTGTATATATGAATTCAATCTGCGTGGTGCATCAGTAAATTATGTTACCTGATCTGAATCATATATGCATGATAGGAAATCGCCCTTATTCTGTGTATCAAAACGAGACGTTAAAGCTAAAAATTCGAACATGATTTACATGTACGATCACAGTCGTTTGTGAACACTGGTTACATTGTTATTTCTCAAATACACATGTGTGACGTGGTTTTCCTAAATCTACTCTGATGTATACAGTACACTTATTTAGAAAAATGAAAAATTAGTCTAAACAACCTTTTTCACAAACACACATTGTAATGAGAAATAAAACAAACTATCAAAGTCCATCAACCATTTCAATGTGATCATTAACAGGTGTGTGTAGTTTAAAGAAAACAACTGAAGTCAACCTGTTTGTTTAACCCCTTGGGGTTAACGGTGTCCATGAAATTGATCCAATGAATTTCCCTCTGTAATAAAAATTGTGTTTCATTATGTCCCTGCTCAATAGGAACCTGTTCTAGGATCAGAAAGCGAAGTTGACTGATGTTATGATGCATAGTGTTAAAGTGAGAAGCAACCGTGGATTTTAGGTTGTGTGTTTGAATGTTACTTTTATGTCAGTTCAGCCGTATTCAGATATTTTAATCAGTTTTCCCAATGTAAGCTAGCCACACGGACATTTTAGCATGTAAATAACATTTTGGCTGTGACAAGTGGCGGTTATCCTGAGTTTGATAGAAGTTTCTCTATTGGGGTGTCTGATGGTATTGCCTTTGATTATGGAGTTGCAATTGCCACAGTTTAGACAAGGGATGGTACCTTTGTAATTTTGATCTTTTTGAACTGTAGGTTTGTTCAATATTTGTTTCAGATTCCTTGATCTTGAATAAGCAAACCTAGGTGGTGCGTCAAATATTCAGTTGAAGTCAACTTCTGTACTGAGCATTAGCCAAAACTTAAGAATGATTTTTTTGATCTGGCAACTTCGAGTAGGAAACTTGGATACAAATACACATCGATTTTCATCCTTGGTCTGACCTACGTTTTTCAATAAGTCTTCCTGTGATTTGGTATCAGCTTGGAGGACTGCTGTCTCTGGAATGTCACATGGTTAACTTCGATCCCTGAATTTTTTTGATGCATATTTCCATGCTTTCTTTGTATAGCTTTTTGTTTGATGATATTCTTTTTAATCGGAGTAACTGCGAATACAGCAGATGTTTCTTTAAGGATTGCTGGTGAAAGCTATGAAAATGTAGTAGATTGTTTCTCTCAGTAGGTTTTGTGTAGACCTTGGTTACTAATTGTCCATTGTTGTTTAGAATACAGGTGTCCAAGAAGATACTTTTTTCAGAGCTGATGGTTGAGGTAAATTCAATACGCTCATCTACCTTATTTAAAGTTTCAATTGCTTCTGTTAACTCTTTTTCGAGCCTCGACATAAAATTAATATATCGTTGATGTATCTTTTGTATAAGATGAGATGTTTTAGCCATGTTTCTTGATTTAGGATGTGATCTAACTCAAAGCGATACATAAACAAGTTTGCATATGTTAGGGCGCCACAATTGCCCATAGATGTTCCAGAACATTGTATGTAAAAGTTGTCAAGCCATTTCAAAATAACTGTGGTATAGTGTAAAATGTATCAATTCCATCAGAAATATTTTATGTGCTTCATTTTTTTCACTGTTGATAAGGAAAGATTTGATTGCATGAATCCCTTTGTCATGTGGAATGGATGTATAAATAGCTTTGACATCAATGGTACACAAAATGGTGTTCGGTGTAATTTGTAGTTTGATTGACTCTAGTATGTTTAAAAAGTCAGTTGTATCCTTTATGTAGGTAGTTATTCCTTGTACCAGTGGTTGGAGATGTCTGTCCAAGTATTTGCCTATTGGTTCATGTATGGAATTGATGGTGGAGACGATAGGTCTAAACGGTGGTATTGTTGCATGTTTATGAATTTTTGGGATCATGTAGATGTATGGTATCAATGGACTATTTTTGATGAGGTATTTTTTGTCCTCGTTGGTAAAGGTACCATTACTCACAGTTCTTCTAGTAAAACTCGGTGTCCATGATGACCATGGCACCTCCTTTATCAGCATGACAAATGGTAACCTCTGGTTTTGATGCAATTTGTGAAAGAGCTTAATTTTCTTTAAATGTGATGTTCGATCCTCTGGATTGAGTTTGTCTAAATATCTTGCGTAGTTCTTTCTGAACGATTGTCTCTAATGCGTCCATAACTTTGTGGTTACAGGAGCCATGAATGTGCTTTTATTGCGTAGACCTAGTAAGGTATTCTCTTGCGGGTGTTGACTTGGTTCCACTATGTTACAGAAAAAGTGGTTTAGTCTGAGTGTACGTATAAATTTATACAAGCTAATTTCAGCTTCAAGAATATTTGAACGATAGGTTGGTAGGAAGAAAGATCCTGTCTGCAAGGTTTTGAGTTGAAAATCAGTGAACCGATGTTGTGAAATGCTAATCACGAGGTTCTCTGGCTTCGTGTCCCTTTTGCATGAGTTAGAGTAAGTCAGAGCATAGGAGTCTGGTGGGTTGGTAAAAGTGCATGCAGCTGTTCAAGTATTCTGGTCTTGTGTTGTATAAGGCTATGTATGTGCATGTGAGAAGTTTGAATTGGCTGAACTTGTGAATGGGGAGCCAGTAAAGCATCATGAGGTGTGGTGTGATGTGGGTGAAGCATGGGAGGTCAAGTATGAGTCTTGCAGTGGTGTTCTGTATGGGCTGGAGTCTGTGTGGGAGTTGTTTGGAGATTTTGGTGTAGAGAGTGTTGTCGTAGTCCAGCCTGCTGGTGGTGAGTGCATTCATGATGGTTCATCTGATTTTCTGAAGCACCCATTTGTACATTTTTCACAGCATGTGTAGAATGTGAAAGCAGGAGGTGAACACTGCATTGACTTGAGTGGTCATGTTGAGCTTGTATTTAGGATGCTCCCTAGATTTCTTATGTGGTCTGTGGGAGTGGATGTTGGTCCTAGCTCTGATGGCCTTCAGGTGGAGACCCATGGGGAGGTCTTCCTGTCAAAGACAAGTACTTCCAACTTGTCAGATTTGCACTGCAGGCAGTTAGTTCACATCCAGTCTGCAACTCTGGTATTGCAGTTGGTGAAGTTTGGTCTGGTGGTGTTTGTTTTGGCCATCAGGTAGAGGATGAGTTGGGTGTCATCAACATAGGAGATGATGGTGATGTCTTGTGATTGGATGATGTTGGCGAGCAGTGTCATGTATACGTTGAAAAGGGTGGGGCTGAGGGGCAATCCCTGAGGTACTCTGCATATCGCTTTCTTCGTCTGTGATGTGGAGTGTAGCAACCTGACCCTTGGTTTTTTTCCAGTGAGAAAGGAACAGGTCAGTTTGAGTGTGGATCCTTGTAGGACAGTCTTCTGGAGTCTTCTGATGAGGGTGTTTTGGGAGACAGTGTCAAAAGCCACAGTTAGGTTGGGTAGGACGAGGGTCACTGTTTTTCCTTGGTATAGGATGATTTTAATGTCATCAGTGGCCGAGATGAGTGGTGTTTGTGATTCATTTTGAATCCTGTTTGAGTGTTGTCTAGAAGATAGTAAATTTCCAGGTAGGTAGTGAGTTGCTTGTTGATGGCCTTCTCAATTACTTTGGCTGGATAGGGAAGCAGGGAGATGGGTCAGAAGTAGCTCAGTTGATTTGGTTGGCTGTGGACTTCTGGAGGAGGATGTTGAGTCCTGCAAATTTCTATTTATCTGGGAAAGGGGCCGACATGATGGAGATGGTGATGATGTGGTTATGGTGGTGCTGATTGGTGATGTACCAAGGCTGTAGTTGTGGTGGGGCCATTGGTCCATTGGGGCTCCTGAGTGGATTGTCAGCATAATTTCCACTGTGTAGTTTCTGGTGAAGGTTGTCCATTCAGTCAGGAATATGTCATGGTTGGTGGTGGATAGGTTAGCAACAAGTTCTCTAGGGTTGAGTTGGTGTGCGAAGTGTCTGTAGATAATTGCGATTTTGATTTTTTGGGTGGTTGTACTTGGTTGGTATGTTCTTGTTTTGTAGGCCAGCCTATATGAAGAGTATAGGCAGCATGTGGACAATTCAGAGGAATGCTCCAGTTATGTGATAAAAATATAGGAGCTGTGCTTATGCATGGAGTGTGACAGATAAATGTAAGAGAAATGGACATTCCCTCATACCCTAATCTGACCTATGTATGATCATCGGTGTAGAAACATCACGGTAAACACTCCAATAATATTCTTTTTTTAATGTAGCCATAAAACAGAAAGCCTTTCGCAAAAGAAAGTGGTCCTATCTGTCTAACATTACCCTCCCCATGACTCTGAAGCAACAAATACGGACAAAGACTGTGATCAGTGGCAACATAGCCTGGCCTTCAACCAGTTGCATTGCTTGCATATCCCATAGTGTCTGACCTGGTTGCTCACCAAGTTAATGTTACCTCATTATGGCAGTCAATATTAGGTAACAGAACAAAAAAAAGTATTGGTGAACTATACTAGCTAGCTTTGCACTGTGGCCCCACCTTCTCCTGTATTGTTGCACATGGTTTCTGGGTTTCATGCTCTTGGTCTAATGGTCAGCACTTTTAGGAAATTAACTGTTCATTTTGGACTTTGCTGCTGATTGTGCTTACTAGAAGCCCCACACCAGTGTTAATGTAGGACACAGAACTCTAAGATGCCGTGTTGCATATGACCCATACTAACCTAATCCCCTCTGCAAACTTCTGGGATTAGTGTCTGCCTCTTGGCTCTGATTCAATGCCCTTTGGGGCATGTTCAAAATCAGAACTTGATGCCATCGCAGGAGAGTCCCAGTGAAGAGAATGACCACCCTGACAGTTTATTCATCCACCTCTTTATTTTCTCCGAGATAAGTTCTGGGACAGTTAAATAAAATGAGTGATGTAAACACCAACTTGAATGGTATACACATTGAACAGAGTCAAAAAGTGATATAGGTGTGCAAAAAACAAGCACTAGTAAACCAAACCTGTTTGCCGTTTTTATTGTGGACTTAATCATGTTCATGTTTTCCTTGTGTCCTAAATCTGTAATTTGTCCCCTAGTATCCATAATGTGGGTGGGAAAAATTGTTTATGTACCCGGGAAGCACTCAGAATCGACAGGACCCACCCTACAAAAGCAAAAACCTGAATAATAGGTGAAACCTCCTTTGACCATTGTGCCAGCACCTCCTCACACTACAAAACATTCCAGGAGAGGTTGTGCTATCAATTGTTTTTGTAAATCGCTAATTAGAATGGTCTGACAACAGAAATGTGTTAAAAATAGCCTAAAGACACTCAGTTGAAATTTTTGAAAGAGCCTCAATATTTCAGGCAGCTTTCTGAAATTTATATTGGCTGATGTTAGAAATGGGATTTCTGGTTGGCTAGGGCTTGCGCCAAAGCCAGGCAGAAACCACCACTCTAGTCAGGGCTGGGGAGTTACACGCCAAAGATAACCTCTGCTCACCCCCTTGGTAGCTTGGCACGAGCAGTCAGGCTTATCCCGGAGGCGTTGTGTAAAGCTTTGCGCGCGCACCCAGCAACAACACCCAAGGCCCACCACAAAAGAAATTCCACACAAGGTATTATATAAAAATAGCCTTTGTATTACCAAAACACATTAGATAAAAACACACACTTTACAATGTGCCAACAGGCACGGGCAGAGTTTACAAGGGATTATATGTACAGGGGACAGGGCCACATGGACCACTGTCAGGAACTAGCACTTTGTAGAAATTAGCACTTAGAACATAGGATATAAAATTACTGTAGCACAAAATAACACATGTAGCACACTAACAGTAACTACTGGTATCAGGTAAGTACCACCTACGCAACCCTAACCACCTTAGGAGAATGTCACACAGGGAACTAGGACCTCACTAGCACCACCTGTACTAGGAGAAAAACAAACAACCACCTAAGTATCACAATACCTGTAGGGGTAATAGAACGTTACACATGATGCATCACATTCAGAGGTGTAGGGAAGGAAAACACATGATGCATAAAAACATTCAGCGTTGTAGAACAAGGCACATGACGCATAAAAATACATTCAGAGGTGCAGGTTAGAAACCATAGCGAGAAACTCACATGAGCCACCACCTGTGGCAGTCCCTAGGCCAACTGGCCTTGTCGGGGCTAAGACGCCCTGTCCAGTAAGGCTGCGCAAGCCCAAAATGTAAAGACCCCAACCTAAACGTTGCAGCTGCCCACTAAGTGCTGGGCAGCTGAAGGAAAGAGCGTGGGCACCACTGTGCCCTTCAAAACAAATCTGCCGCTCTCGTGGAGCCTCTCCTGGGCTCTAGCCACGCAAAATGCCCCCTCGCAGTTGGAGCGACCTCGCGCTCTACACCAACACTAAAGAAATGCCCCCTTCTACCTGGGAGCCTTGCGGGGCTCTGGAAACCACAATGTCCCCAACGTTGGAGCCTCACAGGCTCTGTCAATAATGCGCCCCGTTGGAGCCTCACAGGCTCTAACACGTACAGCCCCTCTTCGTTGGAGCCTCACGGGGCTCGTGAGCACTGCCCCCGCACCCTCAACACATGCGCGGAGTCCCCCAGCCCTTCTGCACTCACCGGGCTGCTCTCCGGGGGCTCCCGCGTCGTCTCTGCTCTCGGCGGACGGGAGGACTCCGAGGCTTCTTTGCAATGCGGAGGGGCAGGCACCGACAATGTGCCTCGCGCCCCCTCCGCACCAGCTCCGGCCGCACTTCTCCTCGCGGTCCAGCGCGGGGTGGACTCCCGCCTGGATCCTCACTTCCCTGAACAGCCGGCAACCGCGCGGGGCTCCCTCAGCTCACGGGAGCCCCGGTCACTTCCTCCGCCTCTCCTTCCGGCCTAAGGCCCCGCCCACGTCTCCGTCAGCGCTGCCTGACTTCCTGGGCTTCCCCGGCTGCGGCGGTGATTCTCGGCTCGTGAGAGGGGTAGGCTCCCTCGCAAACACCACACATAAGCGGGGTGGGCACCCGCCAACTAACCACAATGCGGGGTGGGCTCCTGCTCGATCCGGCACACGAGGGGGGGGGAATCCCTACGCCGGGTGTTGAAAATTAAAACAGCGATATGATTAAGCATTCACTAAAGACATGAATCTCCCTTTCTTAGACCAAGTTTCTCTTCTTATGTTGACCAATGTCTGGACTCCATGTTGTATTGTCATGTCTCCACGTGCTCTGCACGAGAAGAGTCCTATCTTCGTGTTAGTTGCTCTTGTAATCTGCCTAGTAACAGTCTATAAATAGCTCCTTTGTCCGTCTGGCGCATGCCCAGACTTGACCACATCTGTTATCAGTTAGTCCTCGCTTGACCATGTTTTCGCGGGCTTAGGGATGTGTTAACTCCGCCCACATATTGATTCTGTATTGAAAATGTCCATAAAAGGTAATGCTTTTCGCCTCATGTTGTATCCACCCACTTATGAGCCCCTCTGTTGTGTATAAAAGGGGACCGTGTACGCAAGTTCTTTGTGCTACTCTATGCAATACTGAAGAGTGTTGTATAGGTTGTAGGACCACCCTTAAGGGTTAATAAACTCTGTCTTTGTATTTGCAGTTTCCGTGCCAACTTCCTTCTAGTTTTCGTTACAGGAGAGCGAACCCTTGTATTCTGCGGGCCTAGCTGGGGCCTGTATTCATCAACTGGCGCCCGTCACGTGAGGCTCATCGGCGACTCGGATGCCCGAAGGACTGGTCGTGACGAAGGTGAGGAATTTGGCCGGGGATGTGCTCACTGCCAGTGGCGTTTTAAGTCCTGGCATCCCGAGGTTTCTTCCTTCCCTTCCGAACTGACCTTCTGGGTGGCGCCGGTCCTCGACTGAGACCTCTTCTGTCGGTTTGCCGCGACAGCCGTTTGGGCGAATTTTGGAACTTGGCAGTTGGAATCTGGACACTCTTGATTGGTAAGAACCGTTGTACGGTACTTGCTCCGAGTTTTGAAGCCTGGGTTGGCTATTTGAGTTTGATTTGTGATGACCGGTCATATTTTGTATTGATTATTGTGAGAATATATGCGTTGCAACACATATAGGCAGGTAATGTGGAGATATTTCTCCGGAGCTGTGTAAATTTGAACGGCGCAAAGTTTAAGTGCCATTTTTGATAATACTGCATTTTGCATTATTTTTGAGCATGCCTGCTTTTAGCGCACTCCGTAAGTGGTGCTGCTGCTTTGGAAACCGGTTAAACCTCGAGGAATCTGCTCCAGCCCCCCCAGAGGGGACTCCTAATAGGGATATGTATGTGAAGCATGGTCTTTCCTCTATAATGTACAGCACAGTGTGGAGGAAATACACCAAAAAGGATCCTGAGTTACGATGGCCTTTGTATGGATCGTTTGACATGTGTAAGATTGAGTATGTGGAACAGTGTATGTGTAAACGGCGTGCTCGGCAAGACATGTTTGAATGTGTACGGTTATGGGTGAAGGAAGTGCGTGAGCGAGAGAAACGTGAGAAAGCGCTGTTTGATAAAGAGCAACGGAAAAATGATCATGTGAGAGCGCAGGAAGCGAAGCGTCGGGAAGAAAGAGAACTGGCGGAGAGACAGGAGAAAGAGCGTAGGTTGCAAGTCTCGGGTCAATATGCTGTCCCCCAGCCACTTTATCCTGTCCTTACTAATCTTGAAGATGATTTTTATTTATTAGATCGCTCTCCGCCCCCTTATGTTGGCTCGTCTGCCCCGAGGTCACAGGATTCTGGATAGGTTTCGGATAAGGTAGACACGCGGTCGATGTTATCAGTTGAGCTTCGGAAAATTTCTTTGCGTGCGCTTAAAGGCAAGCTACCTCTTTCTGAATTATTGGAGTCTTTGGAAACGTGGCAGGATAGAGCGAAGTTGTATTTTCTTGAAACTTTTTCTGATGAAGTGATTACTGCCTTTCGGAAATATTCTGATGTTTTCGAGCCTGATGCTGTAGTATCAGATGCTAAAGCATTACGTAACGGTGTTTTTTCTCCCTCTAAGGCAGCTGATGCGGTCCGACGGCTGTTTGCATTGCGGGATGCGGCGTTTGAACTTAAAGAGAGAGTGCGCCTAAAGACAGGGGAGGAGGAGCAATCGGATCCACGTACCGGCGGCGACCAATTATCTACCTCCCACTCAGATAAGAGCGAACTAGTGCATGCTAAACCAATGCGAGAGGCGGCACCTTTGTATGTTCCTCCTAAAGGAACAGGGACTAGCTCAGATATGTCTTCCCCCGATGCTAGGGGTTATTTTGTGTATAATTGGGTTTATACTCCCTGGCATAGGGCTGATGTTATGGCATTAAAGAATGCATTGCCTGACCCCCGCAAGAATACAGCGGCCTTTTACGAAGAAGTCGAAGGGGCCTTGAATTCTTGTACTATGACTTTAGCAGATATAGATTTGTTCTTTGGGCTTATCTTACCACCGGATATGTGGCGATCTGTGCGGAAGGTGGATGATCAAGCCGCTTTCAAGGCCAAGTGGTCTGAGATTGAGGATGAGGATAGGGAGAGAAAACCCACGCAAAAACCGCCCCAGATTATTTTAGATCTCCACGCTGCTATCTTGACCAAGTTGAAAACAATTATCCCCCCTAAAAAGATTGACTGGAATATGTTAGCCTCATGTAAACAGAAGGTAGATGAATCCGTTTCAGATTTCTTTACGCGCTTTGAGGAGACATTTCATGATTTCAGTGGTCAGTCACTTACGGATGATACGGGTCGACATCTTTTTGTTGATAAATATGTGGCAAATTTATTACCGGGAATAGCAGCTCGTTTAAAACCGAGTGAAAGTTCTTGGTCGGCTTCGTCTCCGGCATCCCTCCTGACTATGGCTCAGGATTATGAGCGTCAGGAACAAGAAGCGAAGGGTGTTGGAGAAGTAAGCAGATGGATAAGTGGAAGTTACCCACAGCTTTCGTACAACCTATGGTTCAGATGGCACATAGACTAGCGCATGTCGGAGCTTCCGCAATTGTTAAATTACTCACACGAGTTTGGGAGCATCCGGAGATCGCTAGTACGGCAAAGAGGGTAGTGCAGACCTGCATGATTTGCCTGAGGTATAACCCAGGAAAGGGTACGCGAACTCCAGCAGGAGGATTTGCGACACCTACTGCACCCTTTGAGGTTTTGCAGATGGATTACATTCAGCTTGAGCGCTGTAACAATCTGAAGTATGTTCTAGTAGTGGTTTGTGCCTTCAGCAAATGGGTTGAGGCATACCCTACGAAAGACAATACTGCAATGACTACAGCTAAGATGCTATTGAAGGAGTTCTTCCCTCGATATGGTGTTTGCAGATTGTTGTGGTGTGATAACGGACCTCATTTTATAGCTGACGTTATCAAGTATGTCCTGAAAGGCCTAGGCATTACTCAGAAGTTCCATGCAGTATTTCACCCTCAGTCTGCGGGATTGGTTGAGAAATATAACGGTACTTTGAAGCTTAAGATCGCAAAGATCCAAGCTTCGACTTCTTTGACTTGGCCAGACGCTTTACCGCTGGCATTATTGTCAATTAGATCGATACCGCATTCTCGGACCGGTCTCACACCCTACGAGATTGTGTTCGGATGCCCAATGAATATTTGGGGTCCACCAAAACCGAAGTCAGTGTATGATGTACCTTGTGTAATGATGAATGATTATCTGGCACAGTTAACGGATAATTTGGTTTCTATTCATCAACAGGTTCGAGAGGCGCTCCCTGATCGGTCCACAGGTGAAGGTCATAATCTCCGACCTGGTGATCAGGTTATGATAAAAGTATTCGAAAGAACGAACAGTCTGGAGCCGAGATGGGTTGGTCCTGAGCAGGTCTTGCTTGCAACGAGGACAGCTGTGCGAGTTTCCAATCGGAAGAACTGGATCCACTCTTTGCACTGTCGTAAAGTGCCGCCTGGATTGGTGGAGCCTGCTGTGTTGACCGACCATCGAGAAATCCTGACTGCATAGAAAGGCCGTGCTGTGGAACCGAACGACGCTGAGGAGCTCTTCCCGGACCAATCGATTCCTGGAGGAGGAAGATATCATCTCAGACCGAGGAAGTGATTTTCTTTTTTGTATCTAAAGACGTTGTCAGAACGGCCCTTAGGTTAGTGAAACGGAGAGCCAATGTTGCAAGGAGGGGGGATCAGCCCTGCATTAGTGTAGTGACACCCGTCTTGGCCCGCTGGTGAAGAAATCAACGGCTGCCTAAGGGGAAGAGTTCTGACAACCTTTTAGTTTCAGGAAGATATTGACTCTTTATTACAATATGGAAAAGAAGAAGATTCTTTGTGCGACGAGTTTTATTATCATTGTAGCTATTGTTGGTATAACCACATGGTTTGTTGAAGACGTGACTCCTGCCCGTGAGTTGCTTGTTTTAACCACTCCAGTGCCTGAGGAGCACTACTTTTATACCCTTCCGTATCAAGAATTGAAGCATCGTCAGTCTTATTTGAATAACACTTTCATCCAGATGTTGCATCATACCCATGTTGCTACGAATGCTACGAACTGTTGGATATGTGGTATGATGCCAGCTCATCAGAAGAAAGGAGGAACGCCGTTCATACCTCTTCCATTCTCTCATAATGGCTCTTGTAGAGCATGGTACACTTTGCTTTTTGCCACACGGGAACCTACAGTGGGACGATTACTTTTCAGACTTAATAGGGAATGTCATCAAGATAAAGATGGCTATCCACAAGCGAATGGGACAATATGGGAATGGGAAGAATATCGACCAGACAATGAATCGATCCCCTACATTTTCACGAACACCAGAGACACTGCAGGGAAGGAACAATTCGTGATTCAAGTGGCACAAGCTCAAGCGGACCTGTGTGTTCAGAGTGTAGGTTATATTCCTGTTGGTGTTAGTGACTGTATTATTGTTCTAAATATTGATGGGTTAAATAATAGTACTTTCTTAGCCTCCCATAATACATATTTTGTATGTGGGAATAAGGGTTATTATCGTTTACCAGCCGGCTGGTCCAGAGTATGCTATGTAGCATTTTTATTACCCCCTGTATTCTTAGCACCTGCATCCTATCATAAAGATTTGAAATTGTTGAACAATATAACTGTAAATAGATATAAACGTACTCTATCTATTGATGATGTTGATCAAACTGATACTAGCTTACAGCAGTATGTTGATTTTAACTGAGGATTGTTTTTCTTTGTTGGAGCTGCCCTAAATAGTAGGAAGGTTCGAAGGTTAATGAGAGTTGTAGAGGCTGTGACGAATCAAACCGCTGCTGCTCTTGGGAATCTTACGGAAGAATTACAAATTACTAGAATTGTTGCATTACAGAATCGTATGGTATTAGATGTTATGTTAGCTGATAGAGGTGGAGCATGTAAAATTATCGGAAGTAGTTGTTGTGTGTTTATTCCTGACCATACGCCATCAGTTTATAATGCTATTAATAAATTGCATAAAATCGCAGCTGAGATTCATACAGAAAATGGCACTTGGACCTTTTCTGGATGGTTTTGGGCCTTGATGACTACATGGGGATGGAAGGTTTTAACTGGTCTCTGCATTATTGTAGCAATTCTGTTTTCCTGTTGCATCTGTGTCCAGTGTGGTCCTTTACTCTGTTCTCTATGTGTGTCATTCTGTATTCCTGATAATAAAGCTATTGCCAATGTCACCTATCAGAAACATTTAACCAAAGAGGTGGAAGAGATGATGAAAATTGATATATATGATGATTATCCCAATAAGCCGAATGTCTTCAGTAAATGCTGAAAGGGTCGTCTGTTGAAAATTAAAACAGCAATATGATTAAGCATTCACTAAAGACATGAATCTCCCTTTCTTAGACCAAGTTTCTCTTCCTATGTTGACCAATGTCTGGACTCCATTTTGTATTGTCATGTCTCCACGTGCTCTGCACGAGAAGAGTCCTATCTTCGTGTTAGTTGCTCTTGTAATCTGCCTAGTAACAGTCTATAAATAGCTCCTTTGTCCGTCTGGCGCATGCCCAGACTTGACCACATCTGTTATCAGTTAGTCCTCGATTGACCATGTTTTCGCGGGCTTAGGGATGTGTTAACTCCACCCACATATTGATTCTGTATTGAAAATGTCCATAAAAGGTAATGCTTTTCGCCTCATGTTGTATCCACCCACTTATGAGCCCTTCTGTTGTGTATAAAAGGGGACCGTGTACGCAAGTTCTTTGTGCTACTCTATGCAATACTGAAGAGTGTTGTATAGGTTGTAGGACCACCCTTAAGGGTTAATAAACTCTGTCTTTGTATTTGCAGTTTCTGTGCCAACTTCCTTCTAGTTTTCGTTACAGGAGAGCAAACCCTTGTATTCTGCGGGCCTAGCTGGGGCCTGTATTCATCACGGGGATTCCCTTGTTTGCGACGAGGCGACACAGGAGCATGCTAGAAGCGCCAGGGCATCAAATAAAGCGCTCCTAGCGCTATACAGCAAATCAAAGCGCTCCCCGGCGCTGCAAGCTAAAGTCCAGCAACCAAAAAAAAGTCTTCAAAAGCAGGGGGGCAAAGACTGGGCCCAGGGGCCAGCTCACAGGGCCCTCCAGCAGGGAGGCAGTCCCCAGTGGCGGTCTCTCCTGGCGCCCTCAGCAGCAGGCCCCCCTCAAGTTGGATCAGCAAGAGAACAGTTTCTGTGGGGACACAGCCCCATTTTTATACAGTAAACCCCTTTGTCTGAAGGTGCAGGGAAGGGGCGAACCAGTTACAACTGGTTCCTGAGCACTTTGTTTTGCTCAGCCCCTCTCCCTATTCACTGGCAGGGCTAGGGTCATCAGTCGCACCACAGGGGCCGGAGCCAGCATTGTGTAAGGAAAGCCCTGCCCTATTCAGGTCCAAGGTGCACTCCTCCCCAGCCATCAGCATGCTAAACTCCCTATTCACCACTGGGTGACTCCTCCTGACTCTGGGGATTTCCCTAGTCCGTCACATGACCTCAACCAGCCAATCGCCAGACAAGCCACACATTTCACACTGCACACAGAAGTGCCCACTTCTAGAAGTGGCACTTCCACACTAGGTACATGCACACCGCACACATCATCGCACAGCATTCAATCACACGAGTCTGCACATACCAAACTCGAGCCTGCACACCCCACGCATCAGGAACTACCAGGGACACACACATTCCCCATGCATTCCTATGGGAGGGCAGGCCTATCTCACCACATGCACTCAGAATGCGCACGCACTTTACTCTGGGACACAGGGAAAGTGCGCAGAAACCAAAAATCACTACACCAGGTCACCAATAAAAAGCAAAAAGTTTCGGGGGTGAACCTGCCAGAAGGGCCAAGTCCAACAGCTGAGATAAGTCTAGCAGGGTGGTTTTCCACTGTCAGACCTAGCTCATTGTTGCTCACTCCTCAATTGCTTTACTCTGTAGTGCTCTCCACCATACCTTGTCATTGACTTCTTCATGTGGGACTGGATAGTGATGGAGCAGGGTTTTGAGAAAACAAAACCTGCTCGGATTAACTCCTCAGTAATATTTACTAACAGTGTGCTGTGAAAATTAACTTGCAAATACATGAAAACACTGGAAAATGCTTTGCGCATGTATGCACTAATATTAAGACAAATGCATGCCAGACTAGGCCGTATTTGCGTTTTGCTTTTAAATAAAATACAAATAATGCTGCTTTTGCACATTAATTCTCTTGCTAGAAACATAACGTGGGATAGTGCAATGGTGGGTGGTAAACAGTGAGAAGTACATTTCGTGTTAATAATAATGTCTGTGTTTTATTCATTGTAGTGATGCACGCATGGACTTATGTTTCTGCATGGCTGTAGCGGGTTAAAAGACAATATTAAGAATAAATAAAGCTGAAAATCGAGCTCTGAGAGAGAAGTGGAGAAGGCAAAGGCTGATAATCTTAAAGAAATAATTGTGTGTCTGCCAAGTAACAGAAGGATGGCCATGAGAACGAGAGGACATTTACAAACTTATTCTGCAGAAGCGGCAGTGATGAACAATGAAAGTGCAGTGATTTGCATCATGTTTGCTTGCTGAAGGAAATGTGTCGTCATGAGAAGTGGTTAACGTAATGCAAAATATGCAAGACAAAGAACACTATGAAATTATGAACGTGACTATGGTGGTGTGATAGAACACCCCCTGAATCAGTCAATGAGAGACTGAATTTCTGTAAATGTTTCAACAAATGGGGGTTGGACATGTAGGTTTTAGAGTATAATTGAGGTGCCCTGAGGGGTGTGGTTAGGTCGGCTTGCTTGGTGTTGCCCAGAGTTAGAGGGAGATTGTCACTGTCCGTCGGTTTTGCTGAGGCCTACCTGTTTCCTGTTCCTATCCTGCATACAGTCTCCTGATAAATCTTTGTTCCCTGAATCTGTCTCAGGGGTCCCATACTATCCCCGTGGCCAGGGGGTGGTATTTCTCTGATATTTCCTTAGGTTAGAATAGCTAAATGATCTGTATGTTGCATAATAATTTGTAAATGTATTTTGTCTCTGAAACTACTGTCTCTACGCCTATCCACTTCTTCTTTTGCATTAATTCATTTTGATATAAGTTTTGACACTGTTTGCATTGATAAATGTTTTCTCTCTCTGTGATCAATGCATTGTTTGCCTTGTGAATCTGTACATGTTTGAGCTCATATTTACTACATTTTTTGGAGATAAACATTTTAAACTTTACATCGAATTTGTGATATTTAGTAATAAAGATAGATAGATAGATAGATCGATAGATCGATAGATAGATAGATAGATAGATAGATAGATAGATAGATAGATAGACAGATAGATAGATAGATAGATAGATAGATAGATAGATAGATAGATAGATAGATAGATAGATAGATAGATAGATAGACAGATAGACAGATAGATAGACAGACAGATAGATAGTTCTTATTATTACCATCAACTTCTAAACTTTAGGTCCATCGACCAGAGGAGAGGAGTTAACATGCAGACTCAGTTATGTATTTAGAGTGTTAGATATGAGTCTGTATAATGAACAACTGATTTTAAGGGTTCATTAGTCTTGAAACTCACCCAGCATCATTTGAGCGGTTTTGGGTAAATGTGTATGCGCCTGCATTATGTGTTGTTATTGATTATCGATCCCTGATTGGTGCTGGATCAATAAGCAAGCTGGTAATCTAGCAGCTGTACATGGTTCACTGTGAATTTACCAGCTTTTTTCCATATTTTTTTCATCCCATGGTCGTAGGCAGTACAGATTAGTGAAATTTGCAGTTTTTACTATTATCGGTATCTGTCGAATTTTCCTTCACCGTTTTCTTGCCCATTCGAGAGGCAATTGACTAATTTACCACACTTTATCTAACTAACAGTTTTATATAGGCCTCTAAAATGCCTAATGCGAGATATAATTCAGTTTAGTACCATTTAACACAATTTAAAACTGTAGTGGCGAGAATGTACAGTAAGTGTGTGGGGACTAAATGTAATGCATGTGATATGCATTTGTAGACTTTTAAGATAATCAGCAAGACTGGCATGTTTGGCTGGCATGCTTTGCACACTCCCCACTGACTAGGCAGATGGATGCACAGAGCGTAGTGAGTAGGTGACTGGCATCACCTGCCTCAGATACGAGTCAGCTCTTATACCACCAACCTCATTCACCTTATCATTTGCATAGTGCAGCAGCTCTCAGAAGCAGTGGCCTTCAAATACCCCGCCATGGATCTGAACGATGAGCAAGAAAGTCATTGGAAAGGGGCACAGAATCAGTCCAACTCACACCGCCCACCACAACAGGGAGACGAAAACCCTTAAATGAGACAGAAGCATAGTGGCAAGTTGCATCAAAGATGCCTGACCACAAAGCAACCAAACACATGGCACAGACGATTCTGCCACGCCCCCTTTCTAATATCCCTCTCCTGCTCTTACTAAGCTGCACATACGTGTATACATTTGCCAATAAATATTAATACGGTGTGTTCACTGTGTTAGTCTACATAAAAAAGCTAATGTATCAATGTTCAAAATGCCATTCAACAGATGCATTTTGCTGGTAAAAGTTTGGCTGCAGGTGCCAACTTGTTTTTGAAAATGTACTTTATAAACTTAAAGTAATAGTTAGGAGAGAATAGAGCAGAGAAAAAAAAAGTAACTATGATAAACTGAATGCATGGCAGCAAATCATTAACGAATGGTGAAACATCAATCGTGTGCAATTGTGTAAATAATTGCAAAGGACGTTTGATAAACTGTTCTTTAAAAAAACGAATTTACTCACTTCACTTTAGAAAACCTGTTATTCAATGTAAGGACATCAGCGAATCAAAAGGTTTCCTTTTTCAATAAATACAAAAGGTTTTGTAGTACAAGTTGCAAAAAACTTTCAGCAATTTCGCTATTCAACACGGTTGAACTTAGACACCCCATAACCCTTCATCTATCTTGTTATGTGATGAATAGCCCGTGGAAAGCCGTCTAATTTCAAAAAAGTTGTTACTTTTGAAAGAGCTTGTAATGTTAAAAGCAAATTAAGGTGATTTTTCTATGAAGGGTCAACATACTGTAGCAGAAAGGAACGTTTCTTTTATGTGTGTTGTGTAAAACATACTCATGGCCACTGAAAAAGAGCCCTTGAATATGATGAGACTGGATATCAACATCGTCCGCCTTTTTCATAACAGTCCTTACAAAATTAGCCCCTCTATCACAGAGGCTGACCTGATTGCCTTTTGAAACAAAAACAACTAATTTAAAAGGTACCAGTTTTAATTTATTGTGCTGTCTTTTACGCTTCTTTTCCCAGGTTATGTTTTATGAAAAATCTACCATAATCAGTAATGTTTACTTTTTTCTTGTACTGCGTGGGCATTGTTTCAGTGTATTTGTGGTAAGGCTGGTGAAGGTTTTAAGTTATAGTTCGCATTAATATTTACATTTGGGGCCATTTTAAGAGGTTGTTACCCCTCTGATACACTAGTGATTCGTAAAAGTTTTTGAAACAATAAATGAGCTTAGAAATGAATTAGGAATCACTGTTTGGAAGCGATATGTTATGGCAGTCTCTCCAAAATTGCAATACACACCATGATGAGATCCATCTCCCTGCTCCCCTTCCCAGCCAAGATCATCAAGAAGGCCATCAACGCCAAACTCTCTGAGTTCATCGAAGCAAACTACATCCTGGATATCTCCCAATCTAGCTTCTGAAGCAACCACAGCACTGAGACCACACTCCTCGCCACCACTGATGACATTTGCTCCCTCCTCAAATGGAAACGAAACATCCGCTCTCATCCATCTGGTCTCCCACCGCACCCTAATCACGAGACTCCACTGCACCGGCATCCACGATAATTCCCTGGACTGGATCCACTCCTTACTCACCAGTCAAACACAGTGAGTCAGACTACCTCTGCTCCTATCAGAACCCACAGAAATGAGCTGAGGTGTTCCCCAGGGCTCCTCCCTGAACCGCACCATCTTTGACGTCTACATGGCTCCACTTGCAGCCGTTGTCATGAACCATGGACTCAACATTGTCTCCTATGCTGACCACACCCAACTGATCCTCTCCCTCACCAACAAACCCACAGTCGCCAGTAACAACTTCCCTAGCGGGATGAAAGACGTCACCACCTACATGAAAGATAGTTGCCTCAATCTCAACCCGGACAAGACCAACTTCCTCATCCTGGGACCCACCCCCTTAGCTTGGGATGACTTCTGGTGGCCAGCTGCACTGGGAAACCCCCACAGACCTCTCACAAAACCTCAGCATCATATTGGACTCTTCGCTCACAATGGACCTCCAGAACAACATATCCTCATCATGCCTCCAGGGACTTCACCTGCTCCAAAAGACATTAAGTTGGATCCCCACCAAATCCAGAAAGGCAGTCACCCATGCACTAATCAGATGTAGATGCAGACTTCACAAATTCAACGCACTCCACCCCAGCGTCACCTAGAAACTCCTGAGGAAACTACAGAACGTTCAAAATGCTGCAGCCTGAGTGGTCCTCACCGAACACCAGCGAGAACTCCACTCCACTCCCAGTCAACAAAAGAATCACTTTCAAGCTCCTCACACACACCTACAAAGCCCTCCATGATGCAGCAACAGCATATCTGAACCATAGCTTCTTATTCCATGTACCCACCAGACACCTCCACTCTGCCAAACTGGCCCTGGCCAACGTCCCACAGATCCGCAAGACCAGAACCAGAGGAAGATCCTTCTCCTACCTCACCGCCAAGACCTGGAACACCCTGACTCAGGCAATCCCTGTCACTGACCCAGTTTAGTAAGGATCTCAAGACCTGGCTCTTGATTGAACCCCAGCACCCAGAGGGATCAGCAGCTCACCTTCCCCCCCTCAGCGCCTTGAGACCCCCACGGATGAGTCGCTGCGCTAAACAAACCCCTTGTGATGTGGTCACTGGTGGCTTAGGCCAACGCTGTAGCCTGGAGGGGTGGTAGTGGACCTCTCTCGTTATTTGTACACAGGTGGTTATTCACGTAATGATTGGGGGTGGAGCTAGTAACTGAATAAAAGATGCCTGGTGTAACCAGGAAGTTGAACAGAGTACTTCCGCTGTCCTGCTGCTTACTTACTTGGCGGTGTAATTGAACATAACATCTTGGTGATGAAGGCGGGTGTTCCTGCATGTCCTGTTCTCTGCGGTGGCCAGGTGCCGGCTGCTTCTTGTTTTGACTGCTTCCTGGGATCTCGCTGCCTCGTAGCTGCCTCGCTGCCTCGAGGTTGCTGTTGGTGCTTTGGCCCTGTTTGTTCCTCGGGTGTGGCCTGCAGTTCGAGGCGTGGTTGGAGGAGGCCGGGTGGAGTGCAGCGGCAGGGAAGTGCTGTTGCGCTGCTGGTGCCCCGCGGCATTCTACTGGGGGTGTGCAGGGCATTTCACCAGCTGTTGCGCTACTGGTGCCCTGCGGATTGTGGTCTTCTGCTGGGGTGAGAGGGGTGTTTCACTGGCCTTGAGGAGCATTTTGCATGCCTGGAGCCTGGTGCTTTGAATGCCTTTCTGGTGCGAGAATGTGGATTCAGGCAAGTTCTGCTTGGTCTTTCTTGGGCTCTTTTGGTGCTTTTCAGTCCAGGGGTGGTGCCTGTGTGGTGTGGCCAGGACTGTGGTGCCTTTTGCTGTTGATATGATGGCCATTCCTCCTGTGGAGCCTTTTCTATTGGATGGTCCCAGCCGTAGGAAGGACTGGGTGGACCGTTTAGAAACATATTTTGATGCCATTGACCTGGAGGAGGAACAACGGCGTCCCATGCTGTTGCATCTGGGGGGCGGCCATTCACCGTCTGGGGCACTCGGTGATTGAAGGTGGACCACCACATACATATGGCACTTTGAAGCAAGCCCTTACCGCCCATTTTGAACCACTGGCCAATCCGGATTATGAGCGGTTTCTGGCGCGTCAGGCACGACAGCTACCAGATGAGTCTGTGGATACATTTTATGCCCATCTGCGTGATTTGGCCAGCACCTGTACGTTGACCGATGCTGCGGATGAGATCAGGGCCCAATTCATACAGGGCTGTTCTTCTAGTAAATTACAGAAAGCTATTCTACAGGTGCCGGGTATGTTAATGGCTGATATGTTGACCCGGGCAGACCTAAGGAACTTTCAAAAGTGCAAGGAGCCCATGTGGAGATGGTGCTCCAACAGGTGGTGAAGGTGGAGCTGGTTAATGTTGTTTCAGCCTGAGTCCCTGACAGGAAGAATTGAGGAGTAAAGGGAGAGTGTAGCAGTCCTGGCACTGTTATGGTTGTGGTTGTCCTTTTCCTTATAAAGCGACATGTCCTGCTACTGGAAAGAGGCGTTCCAATTGCAGCAAGTTCAACTCTTTTGCAAAGATGTGTCGCTCTGTCCCGGCACGAGGTTCTGTCCCTGTATCATCTGACCAGGTGTATGTTGCTGCTCAGTTGCTGGTGGAAGGAGATATGGACGATGATGATGTGGAGGGGGCTATACATGTCATCCATGCTCTGCAACCTGGGGGTCACCTGCGAAAGGGTATCCCTAAGTGTCATGTGATGGTGGATGGTCACCCGGTGCGGGCCTTGATTGATACGGGTGTCTCTATAAATGTAATGGTCAAGTCAATGATGATGACGTTGCCGATTTCTCCCACTTTGAGTTCGACCACTACCAGGGTTTTTGCCTATGCGTCCTCTGATCCCCTTACATTGGCAGGAGTTTTCACTGCTGAGGTGGCACATGGTTCTCATGTGTTAAAGACACAGATATATGTCACCCAAGGAGGTCAAGGGATGTTGCTGAGCTGTTGGACAGTGAAATTTCTGCAATTGGTCGGTTTTGCCTTGAGTGTGCATCAATGGAATGTAGAGGAGTTGTTGACTCAGTTCTCAACTCGGTTTGAAGGTTTTGGCTGTTTGAAGGGTCGCATGATCAAACTTAAGATTTGCGAGTCAGTCCAGGCAGAAGCTTTACGTCATAGGAGGGTGGCATTCCATCTTCGGCCGAAGGTGAAGCAGAACTGGCGAAACTTGAGCTTGTGGACATCATAGAAAGGGTGGATGGTCCAACTCCCTGGTTGTCTTCGATTGTGGTGGCCCATAAACCTAAGCAGCCTGGAGAGGCCTGTATTTGTGTTGATATGCGGTTACCTAATCTTGCGATCAAGCATGAACGGCACCTCACCCCTACTGTGGACAATATCGTGGTGGAGGTGAGTGGGTCACGTTGGTTTTCTAAAATGGATCTTCGTGCCGGCTACCATCAGCTGATGCTTGACCCTGCTTCCCGTGCAATTACCACGTTTTCAACACATGTGGGTTTGCGAAGGTATAAGCGTTTACGTTTTGGGGTCTCCAGTGCTGCGGAGGTTTTTCAGGGCACAGTCCGGGGGATTCTTTCTGGCCTAGATGGTGTGTTTAATATCAGTGATGACATTTTGGTGCATACCCCTACTTTGGATGAGCATTTTTGTCACCTCCGGGGTGTGTTTCAGCGGTTGCTGGAGCATGGACTTACGTTTCACAAAGAAAAGTGCAAATTCTTGAAAACTGCCATTTCATTTTTTAGTTATCATTTTTCACAGGATGGTGTGTCACCGGGTCCTTTGAAAGTTTGTGATATTCAGACGGCTCCTGCTCCCATTAATGTGTCTGGTGTGTGGAGTTTCATGGGAATGGTGAACTATTGTGGCCATTTTATCTGCAACCTGACTGATCTTACGGCTCCTTTGTGGGAACTTACTAAGTCTAATGTTGCATGGAACTGGGGTCCAGAGCAGGAATGTGCTTATCAGGCTACTAATCAGGCCCTATCAGCTGATACCAATCTGGAGTATTTCAATCCAGCACTGGAGTCTGAGTTGTCAGTGGATGCTAGTCCCATTGGCTTGGGGGCTTTGCTTTCTCAGTGGCAGGGCAATGGAGAAGTGGCCCTGGTGGCATATGCCAGTCATGCGTTGACTGCAACTGAACAAAGGTACTCTCATATTGAGAAGGAGGCTATAGCCATCTATTGAGGGTGTGGCCATTTTCATTTATATCTATATGGCCAGCCATTTGTTGTACATACAGACCATAAACCACTCATTCTGTTGTTCATGGCCTCCCCCATGAATTGAGATATGGATCCTGCAGTTGCAGCATTATTGTTTTACACTGGTGTTTGTTTCGTCCTGGGACCCTAAATCCTGCTGACTATCTTTCAAGGCATTTCCGTCCTGCTACTCCTAGTGAGGAGTCTGATGCTGAGGATACTGAGGAATATGTGCATCTGGTGGTATGGCGGTCTCAGCCTTTTCATATTTCTTTGGAGGAGATTCTGGAGTCTACGAAACTGGATGGGTGTCTCCAGCTTTGTCTTTCTGCAGTGAGTACAGGGAAATGGAATGTCCTGGTGGATACAGCCAAGTGTTGTACTGAGGATGCTAGGTCTACCTTGGCATCCCTTTACAATGTGCGGGATGAACTGGTTATATCCCCAGAAGGCTGTTTGATGAGAAGTCCACAGCTGGTGATTCCTTGTTGACTTCAACAAAGGGTGGTGGATCTGGCCCACTTGGCTCATCGAGGGGTAGTGAAGACTAAATCCAGATTGAGATGTAAGGTTTGGTTTCCGGGCCTAGATACTTTGGTGGAGAGCACTGTGTTGAGGTGTGCGCTCTGTCAGGCTGCTGGGGCTGGGGATTCTCCAGCTCCCATCCTCATGGAAGACATTCCTTCATTCCCTTGGCAGCGGGCAATTGCTGACTTTGGGAGTTTACCAGATGGACATCATATGTTGGTGGGTATTGACAATTTCTCTAAATATCCCGAGGTTGAGTTTCTGGACACTACCACCGCTTGTCAGACTATTCCTTGGTTTGAGAAAATCATGGCTACTCATGGTTTGTTCACTGAGTTCCATACTGACAATGGTCCTCCATTTTCAAGTCAGGGCTTTTCTACTTATCATCAGTCCAGGGGTATTTGTCACAGGAAGATTACTCCTTTATGGTCTTAGCCCAAGGGGGAGGCTGAGCGCCTTATGCGTACCCTTAATAAAGCCATTAGGATTGCTGTGTCTGATTGGCAGGATTTGGATTGTGCTCTTTATGTTTTATTGAGAGAATTTCGGATGACCCCTCATTCCACTACAAAGGTTAGCCCGATGTCTTTGTGTATGAATCGACCTATGGGTGACTTTATCCCTCAGATGGAGGCGGTGTCTACCAAACATGCATTGGTGGCAGATGAGCTATGGAAACGCAACTTGAAGAATGATAAGGTTTCTTCCAGGTGCAGAGCAAGACCTGGGGGCATATGTATCAAATTCTCTATTTGCGATTCTCAAATAGCAATGTTTGAGAATCGCTATTTGGGAATCGCAAACGAGATGTGAGTAAAAATTCGCAAATTGTTAGCGATTCCTTGGCATTCCTTAATTGCGATTAGCAAATTGCGAATCGCAATTAAGGAATACCTTCCCATTCATTCCTATGGGCCAGGAGGCCCGTAGGAATGAATGGGAAGACATTCTCAATTAGCGATTCGCAATTAGAGAATCGCAAATTGAGAATAATTTCAAGGGTGCAAGGGTGTCATAAGGACACCCTGATGCACCCCTGAAATGGGCATGTGTGCGCATGTGGCGCACATACATGCCCTAAGGGCATGTATGTGCGCCACAATGAACTTTGAAAAATGCCTAAAAGTGCATCTTTCAAAGAAATCGCAAATTACCACCAACTTGAAGTTGGTGGTAATTTGCGATTTCTTAAGGAGAAATCGCACAACTTGGGTGCTTGTTACATCGCATTCAAGGAATTGCAACTTGCAATTCCTTTAATGCAATCGCAAAATAGAGAATCACAAATTTGCGATTTTCAAATTTGCGATGCCCTTTTGGGATGATACATCCCAAAAGGCCTATACCCGTTCGCAAACGGGACGATTCTGAGAATCGGCCCGTTTGCGAACGGGAAAAGGGCTTGATACATATGCCCCCAAGTTCCTTTAAAGTGGGGGATGCTGTTATGGTGTGGATCGGCATCCAAAAGGGTAGTTTAGTTTGCCATTTGAGCCTGAACCGTGGATTGTTCAGTCTGTTCATGGGACCAAGATCACTGCAATGAGACATGGAGTGAGCATCTCTGGAAACGTGTCTTTCTTTAAGGCTTACTGGAATCCTGGTGGTGACCGGATGGAGGATGGTATGAATCCAGATAATGGAACTCTAGTTTCTGACGAAGTGTCTACGGATGGTGTGGATCTGGGTAGTGGTGGAGCTTCTACTGATCAGGCGCTGGACGGGGGTGGACTTCCAGGTGGGGGTCGTGTATTGTGAGAACAGTGTGGTGTCTCCTCCTCTGTAAGGACGCCCAGTGTGGCACTGTAGTGTGATCTGCAGCCCCGGCCTGATGAATCCCAGGGGCCTGAGCAAGGGGGTGTCGAGCGGTATCAGCTTCAGCCATGCCCCGCCAGGTCTTCGAGACTAAAGGATTATGTAACCTATTGATTTGTTTTAATGGCTCAGCATTGTGTTCTATTTTGTATTTTGTGTATTTTACATTATGGTGGGGTTTTTGTTTTTGTTCATTTTATTGTTTTGTTTTTGTGTTTTTATTTGTGGAGGAGTGTGATGTGGTCACTGGTGGTGCATGCCATAGCCGTAGCCGGGAGGGGTGGTAGTGGACCTCTCTCGTTATTTGTACACAGGTGGTTATTCACGTAATGATTGGGGGTGGAGCTAGTAACTGAATAAAAGACGCCTGGTGTAACTAGGAAGTTGAACAGAGTACTTCCGTTATCCTGGTGCTTATTTAATTGGTGGGGTACTTGAACATAACACCCCTGATTGAGTGATTGATTGATTGAATGGTTTGCAACCGTAATTCCAGTCACAAACTGTTGCTTTGTTACCTACACCCATGTATGGGTGGTAACAGAGTCACAACGTAAAATCAGTTCACTTTGAGCACTTTCTAATTTGCAAATCTTGAAAAATGTTTTAATGAGAGTAGAAAGTGCCACTGCCAGCTCTCATTAAAATTAAAAACACACAAAGACACATAAATATGGGAGGGTGGAGTATAACTTTGTGAGCTGTTTCTTCAATTGTGAGCAGAATTCATATGGAATATATATATATTACCTTCTGGCGATCGCCAGTAGGTAGTTATAGTTAGAACCTAGATTCCATAGGAAAAACAGTTTTTAATTTGCTAATAACTTTGGTGTCGTTTGACGAATCTTCCGGAAATTCTCAAAAAAAAGTCTATTCAGGTCAGCTCCTATCCTGAAGTTTGGGGTTTGATAGATACTTTACCTTTATATTTTGTTAGGCCCCTTGATATAGGGGACCACCGTTCCAAAATTGCTACAGGCTTGAATTCAAATTAGTCCACCTAGGGACTCTCGCCATATCACCTTTACATTAAATGTTCTACTCTAGGTGTTAGGATGTATAAAATGTTAGGTTATACATTTTAGCAGTGGCTCCAATTGCTTAACTCTCTTTATCTTATATTTAATCAGCTAATGTTTTAGAATTCTGAACATTGTCTGTGATGTATTTATATGTGTAGTCTGTGTCACTAGTTTTTTCTTATTTGTATATAAATGTATAGTATTTTAATATTTTTGTTATGTATTATGAGTATTGTGGTATGTTGTGTTTTGTGATGTATATATAGTATTTTATATATATGTTTGTATTTATACTCATTTTTCAGCCCTGACGAAGTTCATAAGAACGAAGCGCATTGGCTGAGTCCGAATCTCTAAAAAGTTGATAAAGAATAAAGGAACAAAAATTGGATCATTTGAAAATACTTTTTTTGGTGCACCGTCTTCTTGAAAAAAAAATGAAGTTTGGGGGTGATTTAACAAGCGGGGGCTGAGATAAAAGGGGGGTCCCAAAACTCGTTTTCTCCATGTTCATTTCCATAGGAAATGTTGCATCGAGCTACAGCTTGAACTGCTGAACGGAATTAGCCCAAATTTTGCAGAAATGTAGAGCTTGGTTCAGAAAGTGACCTTTTTTTTTAAAATGGTGTAAATCCGTTCAGTAGTTTTTGAGACATTCAAAAAATAAGAGTCAAAAAATCAATTTCCCATAGGAAACTTTGTGCAGGGCTACATCTGAAACTACTGAATGGAATTACTCCAAATTTGGCAGAAAGGTAGTGCTTGGGTCAGAAAGTGACCTTATAAAAAATGGTGTAAATCTGTTCAGTAGTTGCTGAGAAATTAGAAAAATAAAAGTTTCAATATCTGGGCGGAGCCTAAGTCGCGTGCGCGAGCTTCACTGTGATCAGCTGCTTGCACTCCAAACCAGGAAGTGTTGGCAGCCATCTTGTGGCTCAGTAGAAGCAAGTCACCCAAAAATGAAGAAACAAAGGTATAAAACTAGAGAAGGGGGCATGGTAGAAAAACCCTGACCCACTAGGTCTGCTCAGGGGGTCCCAGGAGGACCCCAGGGCCCAAAAAATCATTAAAAAAAAAAAACGTCAAAAATTCATGCTAGGGTCGCGGGTTCTCGCATTTTATTTTAATGAAGCCCTTGGGTGGGCTAGGTCGCGGCTGTATTTCGTAAAAAATAATAGTAGGGGCTCGTAGGGGTTGCGGGGGTCCACTGGGGTCCGTGCAGCCCCGGGGCTTCACTTATGTTGGGAGGCGGGTTGCGCGGCCCCCCTCCTGGAGTCTTCTATGTGTTTGTAACTTTGGCGTCATTTGACGAATCTTTATGAAATTATCCAGAAAATTTCTCTTTTTTTGATTAGCTCCTATATTGAAAGTTTGGGGGTGAATGGTGTAGGAGGGGCTGAGAAAAAAGAGGATCCTTAAACGTGTTTTCTCCATGGAATTTCCATACAAAAATTTACAGAAGAGTACAGGTGAAACTGCAGAACAGAATGACGCCAAATTTGGCAGGGAGAAAAGTGATGGTTCAGAAAGCACGCTTTTGTTTAAATGGTGTAAATCCGTTCAGTAGTTTTTGAGAAATATTACATTTTGCAATTAACGAAATGTGAGAATTCTGACATGTGATTGGCTGAGGGGTTAAAAGCACCAGCTTGCGGCTTATTGGCTGTGAATGGTTGAAACCAGGAAGTGTTGGCAGCCATTTTGTAATTTACTCCGTCAGCTCGCATCTCTCCGTGTACAAGCCATCGGGTCCGCAGTTTTATCTGCGGGAGGCAACACTGGCATCTGTGTCTGTGTGAGATATGCCTTTCACTCTGCCTCTCCTCATATCACCAGATTGTGGGTATGCCTTTAGAAGCCCGTCCGTCGGCTCAGAGCTCTGTGAGTCAGTCTGTTGGCATGACCCTCTACACTACCCAAAGACTACCTAAACAGCACTGCACTGTCGTAAGCTCTAAAACACTACCCCAGCACGATCCCCTACACTACCCAAACACCACTGTACTACCCTAAAGCATAAAACAGTAGCAGTCCTTCGGCTTGCAGCTGTGCGTCTGCGAGCCATTGTGTCCCTAGCTGTACATGTGCGAGTCAGTCCGTTAGGTGATAGGCGTGTCTCTGCTAGCAGGGCCGTTGGCCCATTTGTGTCCCTTTGCGAGTTAGACCAGAGCTCTCCCTCTGCGAGCCAGCACGCTGGTGTGCGTTTGCAAGCCGACGGCCCATAGCTCACACTGTGCGAGCCGAGTGGACGGCCCGTAGCTCTCCCTGTGCGAGCTGATTCCATGGGCCGCAGGTGTCCCTCTACGAGGCAGCTGGATGGCCCGCAAGTCTCCCTGTGCTAGCCGGATCACAACTGTCACTCTACGAACCGATATTGGGAATATAAGGCGGCTCTAAAAAGAGCCCTTGTGTTTATTAGTTGAAGCTACATATAAGTGCGGATGCACAGCTTCAAGTTATTCAGAAAAACTCGATTTCCCTGATCTGTGAAGTGTACTCCTTCACTTCTGTAGATATCAGCCATATGAAAACGTATGTTGTTGTTGTAGATCGACCCCATTCTATGGTCTCTGAGGTATGCAGACACAGCTTTGTTGACATTCGTCAAAACAAAATTGGTTTGGACATTTCCACTTCTGTCTTTGGCATATATTGAAATATACAAAGACAGTTTGAGGCAAAAGCAACATCATTTGTCGAAAGGTGTCCTTCATCAGCATTTCCAAACCCACCCCAGTCAATGTGCCTAGGTCGTTTCCACCACAGTGCACAATCATGAGGTCAGGGTGTTGAAGATGCAAACAGGTTTTAACCAAATGCAACAATTGGTGCCACTTCATTCCTCTCTGTCCAAACCATTTAATGTCCACATTTTGTAGACCTCGGTCTAAGCTAATATGTCTCTTTTCTGCATACCGCTTGCACCAGAAAACATAGCTATGTCTTACGATTCACACTAGCATTTTGAAGGTATGGCTGGTAGGAATGGATAGATGTCATTAGCTCATGCAGTCCGGTCGTATTATAAGAGATATGTTTATAGATAGGGAACTATGTTTTTTTGCCATACAAAACGATACCTGATTGGGAGATGAAAAGCATTGTTTTTTAAAAGTAGGGTGCACGTTCGTTTTGTGGAAAAGCATCTTTGTGATTGGTTAAGAAAATGCAGTTTAAACGTGGAGTACATATCATAGGATAAAATTTGCTCAACTCAACCACACCTGCTACTTGCATTTGGGAAGCACCGTTCAAACTTAAAAGAATCGTGAATTTTTAACCTGCATGTGCCGTTAAATGTTCGACAAAATGTTGCAAAAAAAATTGTTAGGTTTAAAAATATTGATGAACTTTTAACCTGCACGTGTTGTAGAATGTTCTAGAAAGTGTGTTGATAGAATAAGTTGCACTTCTGAATTCTATGTGTTCTTGAATATTGAAAAACTGTTTATATGGAAAATTAAAACAATAGAGAGAAGTTTTGAAACCTAAAATAATCAAGGAACTATTCTAATGTGTTCATTACATGTATTTATGTGTGGAGCAACAAAATGACAGACACAACAGCACCAGGAAGAGGAAGAAGCAGGGAGTCGGGGGGACAGGGGGAGATGGGCACAATGGCACACATGCACAATTAAGTACAGCACAACTAGAGACAAATCATGGCCAAAATGAAACACACCAACAAGGAGCACAAGTCACACAACCCGCCAACATCACACCACTGAACAAGCATAGAAGTGAAAACCACACTGCCTGAAAGGGAGAAGGGTGAACAAAAACTCACATGAAGGGGCATCTCACACACAATGCAGCACACACACATAGGAAGCAGAGTACACCAACATCCAACACAATGTTGTCCAAATACAAATATTCGCACAATCGAAAACAGAACACAAATGAACTCGCCTGTGGTGGATAAGCGTCCAAAAGCGTCTGTACGAAACAGGCACATGAGAATGCACCCACAGTCCAGATGGGATAGCAATTCACGTATGGCAGGCAGCAAGAGAGTCCGTGACACACACATTGGCATACAAATGAAGACACAACACATTTGGAGACAAGTGAAAATGTGTAAACTTTAGAAAACAAAGTGCGTGTCAGTACGGCCAAGAGTAGAGCCACGATATGCAGAGATATGCAGCGGCATGCCTGAATAAGGAACGTAGGAAAATGTCCATGTTCACCTCGGGGTAGTCCATCACCAACACACGTCAGTGTCAAGCAGTGTTGGTTGTCCGCACCTTGGACATGATTCGATGCCAATGCAGCCATGTCCACTGTTGTTTTGGGACATGTGACCAGATGTACAATGTGCAATGATGCGGGGGTACACATGCAATGTGGCACATCGAGTCATGGTTGGAGGTACCTTGTCACTCGTCCATGAACGTGAGTGCAGCTGCGTAAGCCACTATCTCTAATGAGTGATGGTTGGCCACAATATTTGACATGCCGTTGACGTAATCCATCAGCTGAACGGGACAGATGTGCTGACTCCAACCACTGTACCCAATGTGCACCAAAGCAGAATTGGGAAGTGGGTCAATTTGCTCACGGCATACTACGACACGTGCAATCTCCCAGGCCCAGTTCCCAACATTCATGCTAAACATCCATGCATGCCATAAACGGGCATCACCGTGACACTCCTGGTCGTGGGCCAACAGGGGGCGCACACACCCATCGTAATCCATATCAGCTACTCACTCATTGGAGAGGCACAAGTCCATGCACCACTCGGATAGGCATGTGCGACATTGCAATACAGGTTGAACTCAGGTGACGTCCGCAATGCGGAAGCTCAGCTGGTAAGTGATCCGCAGTACTGCCAAAGGCAGTGCACCCAGTACATGCGGCAGACGTGCAAGGTATAGGTGGGTGTGAATGGAGTCGACCATGTGTTCGGGATGCTCTGCCATTGCGTCAGTGGCTCTGCTTGTAGCTGCACTGGCTTGCCGTGTGCCAGTCTTGCGGATGAAATGGCACAGCTTGGTGCAATGAGCCAGGTCTGTGTGCAATGGGTACAGGGCAGGGGTGTGGTGGGCATACGTGTGAAGGCCATTTCACACATGCTAACTACGACGAAGGACTTTTGAGCTTGGATGTGTACTCTTTGTTCTCAAATCTGTGGGAGACGGATGCAAATATTATCGCATCTGTCGGGGGGCTGGCCACTTGCAAGTTTCTTCTCAGAGCAGCAGATGTGCTAGCGCGAGATAGCTCAGACAAAGAACGTTTCATCCCTACAGTAACTTCTCCAGCTGCATTCCTACAGGATGTGTACAAAGGCCGGTCGTGGGTGTTGTGGGAAGTCTGCAACCCTGGTCATCATGGATTAGATGCCCAGCACATGGCACATGGACGGGTTCACTGTGTGTTACATTGCCAAACAGCTGCTCCTCCCTCCCACGAGCCCCCACACTTTTGTACAGTGCACTGTTGTATCTCATGCACTCCTACGGCACACCATTGTAATGCCTATTCACGCATGTCCTGAGGCATTCCAACCACACCGTGACACTGCAGTTTGGAGGTGGTGCATGCCACTTTACAACATCAACTGCTGCGGCCCTTGTGGTGGCCACACCAGAACACAGAGACACACTTACCGCACTTCCTCAACATGGCCATGTCCAAGACACCCCATTTCCCTTGCCGGATAGGAAGACCCCTGAACTGACCTGTGCATGGCGGATCAGCACACGCCGCTTGTGCATGCAGGAGGATGCATGCGTAGCTACATGTCCAGGCTCACTGCCAAGGCTGAGGTGACATGGTAACGTCCGCTGACACTGTGATGTTGCAGGGCCCGTGCCTATCTTGCTAAGACAATGACCACACGGACACACTTGCTCAGATTCAGGTTCGGGGGGCGTTGGCGGTCCTGGGGTTGTTGCGATGAGTGATGTGGACCTCATGGGTATCTGTTTATCATACTCATTGACTCTATGACACCTGTAGGTGTTTCGGTGTGGCTCTTGGCTGTGTTCCCTTTCAAGCTGCAGGTAATCGTCCTGCTGAACACCAGCAGAAAGCAGGTGTAAAATCCCTGGTGCTAACACGGCTTATCGCCGGAATTTGTTTCGCATTCAGTTTTTGTGAAAGTTGTGATGTGGTTTTTTCGTGTACAGAAAAATAAACGAACTGGGCAGTGTATCTCGTCAAGATCCAGCACCTGACCCACTATTCACAATCAATATAAATACAATGACATTTTGTCATTGATTTTGTGTGTACACTGTAAGTGCACCCACTACCACAGTGCAATTCAATACAGGATTTTAGTATTTAGAATCAATCGCAAAGGTGCACCACGTGTCTTTTTGCACGGGAAGCCTACTCTGCATTTCATTATCAGCACTTTAAAGCAACTAAAGTTGAGATAAATCTAACACACTATTCAGAAACTGGTGCAAACTGGAGACCTCACCAGTATTCCCGTGATAACTGCCCCAAAATTTAACACGATAGTGGACACCACGAAATAACAGTAATAAGAATGAGAAAGAGTCACACAGCACTTAAGTAACAACAAAAACTTTATTAATTGTTTTTTTTCTTCAAACTTTATTTTTTCGTAAACGTATATATAAAGGATAAACTAAAATTACAAACAGAACACAAAACAACAAGGCGAAAGACTCCTGTCGGGACCATGAATTTCAACGACACAGCCTGGAAAATAAAGCACAGAATAAGGATGTGTGTAATGCGCATATCAAAGGAGTGAGAAGGAAAAAAAAGCCAGAGAGAAAAGAGAGGGAAGGAAAGAAAGGGAGTGAGAAAGGGAGAAGGGAGATGGAGAAAGAGAAGGAAAGGAAGGAAGAGAGTGAGAGAGAGAGTGAAGAGAGGGAAGTGAGAGAGAGAGAGAAAGAGAGATACTGCCGCCCCTGCGCATCCATGACCAAATAATTACCTGCTGCCACCGGAGTGTCTACCAGTAGGCACAACACGTGCCCGTCAAAGCTCTGCAGCCTAGCAGATCTCACACATGTCGCTGAGTCCTGAGTCATCAATAGCGGAGATCACATCAGCTTTTGGTGCCGCTAACTCTGTGCAACACAAGTCAGTGGTGGTAGGCCGCTGACGGCCATACAACTTAGGGTGCGATTAACCTTGTGCAACTCAAGTCCGCGCCACGTGGTGGTAGGCCCCTGACGGCCACATCAGCTTCGGGTGGCACTAACCCTGTGCAGCTCAAGTCCGCGCCACGTGGTGGTAGGCCCCTGATGGCCACATTAGCTTTGGGTGGCACTAACACTGTGCAGCTCAAGTCCGCTCCACGTGGTGCTAGGCCCCTGATGGCCACATCAGCTTCGGGTGGCACTAACCCTGTGGAACTCAAGTCCGTGCCACGTGGTAGTAGGCCCCTGACGGCCATACAGCTTAGGATGTGACTAACCCTCTGCGCAACTTTTGATGGACTCTTTATGATTGAGACCCGTGGAGCGTCTGGCATGCAGTCACCACCGTCAATAAAGGATGTGACATTGTCAATCCATTATATTTGCATGGTTACATGGCCTGTGACGCTTGTGCCGGATGGGTGTGGTGTGTGTGCAAACCTGCCCTCAGGGAGTGGCCGTGACATGTTGACAACTAGACCACTGACCTGCACACCAACAGTGAGTACGCCTGCAACAGGTAGCTAAGTGGGGGGGTGAAAACGTGTTTTCTCAATGGATTTTCCATGGGAAACTTTAGACAAGGCTACAGGTCGAACTGCTGAACGGAATTACGCCAAATTTGGCAGGGAGAAATGTCTTGGTCCAGAAAGCGTGCTTTTTTGCATCGAGTGAAAATATAACATTTTTATTGTTAACTTCGGTTTATATGGCGCCAACTCACCTACAGGTCTCTAGGCGCTAAAAGAAAGGTCTCGGGGCAATTTAATATACCAGAGCTCTTTTTCTGCGAGATAACTCTTTCACGCTCCCTCTGCCCAACATCACCACTTCGCAGCTATGCCATTAGAAGCCAGCCCGTCGACTCGCAGCTCTCTACCTTTGCGAGCTAGTATACTAGTGTGCCTGTAGCTGTGCAAGCTACTATGCTGCTGTTCCTTTGGGAGTGAACAGCTTGTAGTACTGCGTCTGTGAGTCGAGCGGACGGGCCGCAGATGTCCCTCTGCGAGCCTGGGTGTGAACTTTTCATAACTCACACATTATAAGCATTGATAAACCATTTTGTGATTCAGTCTGTCAGCTGGCATCTGTCTGAGGCATTTCTGAAAACATATCGGAGTTCATTCTGTGAGAGATACCCCTTTCATGCTGCCTCTCCCCACATCAGCAGGTAACAAACCCTCTTCCCACATTACCAACATACCCCCAACAACCGTCTTGGGCCTGGAAGTATCCCTGTGAGGTTTGACAAACAAGAATCTTAGTCATGTATTGGTTTACATATAAAACATTTTATTTGAAGAACACAGCAACAAATAAAACTGAAGGGAGTCTGGTGCTGTGGTCGCTGTCACGAAGTTGGGGTCACTGCCATTCAGGACTCAGGACACAGTTCCACACGTGGGATCGGCTTGTGTTGAACAGGGTTAGTTGCACCACGAGTTGCCGGCTTCTGTTGAACAGGGTTAGTGGCACCACGTGTAGTGGCTTGTGTTGAACAGGGTTAGTGGCACCACGTGTCGCGGACTTGTGTTGAACAGGGTTAGTGGCACCATATGTTGCGGCTTGCGTTGAATACTACCTCAATAAGGCCACGTGGCAATGACGTGGTGCAGCGAGTTAGAAGTACCTTTGGCACTGAGCGTGTACGTACCCTGCAATGATGCGTGGTCGGGGGGGGCACCCTCTGACCAATGTCTTTTGTCTATTGAATTCTGCATTGATTTGATTTTCGAGTGATAGTATGCCTCACTGCTGACATAAAAAGTTTCACTCTTCCTTGCGATGACTTATGGTGCACTGAGTTAGTAGTACCTTTGGCGCTCAGCGTGTGCGCAGCCTGCGATGATGCATGGCCCAGGCGGGCCGCACTGGGAGCAATGTGTCTTGCCTCCTGGACTGCGTCATCTGCAATTGCCACTCCATCTGAATTGTGAGCCCTGCTGTCTGCAGTGTAGATTGAAGGCAGTTGTCTGTACAGACATAAGTCTGCGGTGCTGTGCCGCTAGGTTTGCAGGGGGTCTGTGTCAAGGAGGCCAGCGGTCATGGCGACAGCCACATGGCAGGGTGTGGGCCGCCTCTCTGACAGATGCTTTGGCCTTCCTACAAGTGAACCACGCCCAGAGCCCCAGCCTATTTATTCATACTCCTACGCTGGAGTGCCGTACGTTAGACCAGCCCACTCTGCTTATGCTTCAAGGGGGGACTACACAGCTACATGACCGAGATCTTCCCCATTGCCTGAGGTAACATGGTTGCATCCACTGTGCACAACACTACAAGTATCAGTAGTATATGTCCACATGGAGAGGTTGGTGCTTTGCATAGTGAGGTCTGTCCAGGTATTGTGTGCATTATTATCACACATACTTGGTTCCCACATCTCCCAAGATTTAGCTATTGTGCTGCTGAGGGGCCATGGCATTTTGGGAAAGTCCTTTGTCCTGTTTTGTGCTGCCTCGGATATAGTAGTGGGGTGGTCCGGGGGGAGGTCCTGGTGGTGGTGGGGATGGGTGTTGTGGCCTTGTTCGGTGTCGGAGCTACATGATCAGTAGTTGTATCACGTGTTGGTCTTTAGATGTGGCTGTGAGTTGGGTCCAATTCACGCTGTAGATAGTCGACCTCCTTACACCAGTTAAAGGCTGATGTTAATTTCTTACTGCTAACTCGGCTTATTGATTGCTTTTTGGATCGCATTGCAAATTTGTCTGGTCGTTGAAAATATGGGGAAGTGGTGTTTTTTTTTTTTCCCAGGAATGCCTACTTTCCATATCATTAGCGTTAGTTGTGGCTCTCACTTGTGGCAATTTTTAGGGAGGAAGGTATCGATGGAAAAGTGGTGAGATTTGCAGTTTTGACCAGTTAAGAATGGGATGATAATTTAAAAACACAGAAAAAAAAGATAGGTTTAATGAACATTATAATTAGAAATTTACATTTGAAAAACCATTGAAATTCACTGAAGAAACCATAGGTGTCAGGCATGTTATAGTTAAAAATTAGCATTTAAAAAACATTTGAAATTCACTGAAAAAACTATAGGTTTCAGTGACGTTATAGTTAGTTGAACATTTCAATCATACAAAACTATAGAAATTCCCCCGTTATAGTAAGTTGAGCTAACTATAACTCGCGCCCCCGCAATGCACTGCTGATGACGTCACATATTACATCATTCATGACATGGTCAGTGACATCACTGATGATATCTGAAATGACATCACTGATGACATCACGGATGACATCATCCACGTGAAAATCTGATGCATCTCATCACACCCTAATATAACCCTTGATACACCCAGTCTAAAATATCATTTTCGAAACCATCAACACACCAATACCAGTTAGTACATATCCACTCACTAATTCCTAGCTCTACCCACACATCCACTCATTCACCCATTCAGTCACTCATACATACAGTCAGCCATCAATACAGCATTATCATATGCACTCACATATCTATATAGACACTCACACACTGCCTCCCATTCATAGAGTTTTTCACACACCTAGTCAGTCATGGAAATAATCAATCACACTTTCATTTACTCACCTGTACAGTTATACACACACCACCTCACTTATTGAAACATATACTAACACACACTTACACTCCAATACAATAACTAATACAAGCACACACTTATCCATCCAGCCACTCTCACAATCACTCACTCTCACATATAGTTTTTATACACACCAACACTTACATATACTGCCTTTCACATGTGCAGTTACTCACACATATACCACTGAGGCATCCATTCACTCACCAACATACCCATACACACACTCCCCCATCCATACAGCTCTTCACAGATGCACGTGTGAACCTATACACCCAGTGAATCATCCACTCACACATTTATGGACAGTTACACCCAACCCATCTACCCACACAGACAGTTAGACACCCATAGAGATATTCAAACAACTCATAAACAACCAATATAGATCCTCATTTAGGTACTCACCAACCCATGGAACCACTTACACACCAACTGACAAACAAAACTGTGTGAATGTCTGTATTAGTCACTAACACATGCATTCAGTAAGACACAATTAATCACTCACTTATACAGTCAGTCACACACCAACTAAATCATCCATCCTGACTCTTATATACCCATTCATTCTTCAATACACCTTGGCATATATGTAAAACATATTTACATTTTATAGAAACACATAGGGCCATATGTAGGTACCTAAATACCGGTCGGTAACGGACGAAAATCGGTAAATATCCCGTTACCGACCGGTATTTAGGCAATTGAGGTGTAGGTGGCTGGATTTCAGGATTCGGTAATTTACCGAATCGGAATTTTAAGAAATCGGTAAAATACCGATTCGGTAAATTACCGAATCCTGAGATCCAATGTAGGGGGCACTCAAGTGAGTGCATTTTAGGTGTCTGGATTCGTTATTTACCACCAACTACAAGTTGATGGTAAATAACGAAAACCTTTTAAAAAGCAATTTTGTGCTTTTTGACAAGTGCCATGTGGCAGACATACATGCCCTTAGGGCATGTATGTGCGCCACATGTGCACACATGCATGATTCAGGGGTGCAACAGGGTGTCAATGTGACACCCTGCCACCCATGAATATGCTCCCCTATTACCGATTCGGTATTTACCGAATCGGTAATTGTGAATGGCTTCCCATTCATTCCTATGGGCCTCCAGGCCCATAGGAATGAATTGGAAGGGATGCATTATTACCGAATCGGTAAATGCCGATTCATAAATACCGAATATTACCGAATCGGTAATAATTACCGAATGTTTACCTACATTCTATTTACCGATTCATAAATACCGAATCAGTAAAATTCGGTATTTATGAATCAGTAAATATATATTACCTACATATGGCCCATAGTCACTGGATGATGTCATCAGTGATGTCATCAGTGATGTCATTTGAGATGTTATCAGTGATGTCATCAGTGATGTCACTGACCATATCATGAATGATGTAATATGTGACGTCATCAGCAGTGCATTGCGGGGCACAAGTTATAGTTAGCTAGTGAAATGTCCAACTAACTATAACATCCCTGAAACCTTTGTTTTTTTAAGTGAATATATATATACATATATATATATTCAAACCAAATCCTTTAGCCTCCTAAAGACGGTAACGCACTCCAAGCCAGTAGATTTTTCAAATTGCTTTATTCCACCATTTTCGACAAACCGGTTTCGGTCATGACGACCTTTCTCAATGTCAAAAGTCCATTTGCAATCAATCTTTAAATACAGAGATGTCAAAGGAAATAGAAAGAGGATTACTATGTATCGATACATAAACATAAAAGAAGGGCCTTAGTGCTTGTATTGCCGCACAGTGGCCATTTTGTAGTGACTATTTACACAACATTGTAACAATAAATTCCTTGGTATCGAGTTATTCCGCCCTGAATGGGCTAAGACTCATAGTCTTACTTATTTCTTCACAATCAGTTACAAATTAATTCATAATCCAACTAACATCTTCACGTATTTAGTTTCAACAAACGGAAGGGGACAGCATACGAGACAAAAAATTATTTCTAACGTATAATGAAAATTCATTCAGATAAAGTGTGTCACATGTTCTAATTAAATTCATTTAGAGTTAATAGCTGATGCTAAAAATATTGATTTGAAAAAAAGAATAAACACAGTAAAGATTGGAGGACGGGCTGGAAGGAAACTCATAGGACTGTTACATTATATGGTGGTGTCAGATACTTAAAAAGCTGCACAATGATTGTATTCTATCTTGTACATTAACCTATGTGCACCCATAGTTCTTCCTCACTGTTCAGGCCGAAGGGTGCCAAAGTTCTCAATTCTAGAATATACCTTGATTCTAGTTGGCGTAGTGTTCTAACCCTGTCGCCTCCTCTTTGTTTTGGTGGAATTTGATCTAGGCAAAAGTAACTTAATTTACGGCTATCACTTTGATGGTGTGAAGCGAAATGTCGTGCGACTGGATAATTTTTGTCGTTGTTGGTAATTGCACGCATGTGCTCCAACACCCTCTTTTTAGCAGGGTGTACCGTGCTCCCGATGTATAGCAAATGGCATGGACACCTTAGACAGTATATTACAAAGTCTGAGTTGCAATTAAGAAATTTTAAGATTAATTTCTCAGTTGGTCTTCCTGGTACTCTATAGCATTTCGTTTTCTTGCTATTTTTGCATGCTTTGCATTTGGAGCAGGGAAAGAAACCTTTAATCTCATTTCTGTTCTTCTGGGTTTTATCAAAGTGACTGTGCATCAATAGGTCCTGTAAAGAAGTGTTCTTTCTGTATGTTATGCTGGGATATTGGGGCAGTTGTTTCCCTATAATCGTATCTGCCTGTAGGATTTTCCAATGACGGTTAATAATTTGACGAATTTCTCCAGAATTTTTGGAAAACGTCAAAATTAACCGAGTTACATCTTCCTGGGTTTTGTCATATTGTGTAGCTAACAGGTGATTCCTCTCTTTCTCATCTGCTCTTTTTTCTGCAGCTCTCAATATTTTGCTTGGATAACCCCTTGCACTGAAACGTTTGATGGCTTCTTTCTTAGATTGTTGGTAGTTTATGTCTAAAGTGCTATTGCGTTTAATCCTCAATAGTTCCCCGTAGGGGATGCTGTTTACTAAACTTCTTGGATGTTGACTCGTAAAGTGTAAGGTGGCATTACCCGCAGTGGTTTTGCGGTATAGTTTAGTCATTAATTGCCCCTCACTGACATAGACCAACAAATCTAGAAAGGCCACTTGTAAGTTGCTGATATTGCTCGTAAAGTGCAAATTAAAATTGTTGTTGTTCAAAATGTCAAGATACGTTAGGAATTCAGTTTCTGACCCTTTCCAGACGATAAAAATATCGTCGATGTATCTGGTCCAGACAGCTATCTTATTCATCCAGGGCTCGTTAGTCCCGTACCAGGCCACGTGCTTCTCCCACCAACCCACGAAGAGATTCGCGTAGCTGGGGGCGAAGCACGTGCCCATAGCGGTACCTTGTGTTTGGATGTACAGCTGGCTGCCAAATAAAAAAATGTTTTTGTTCAAGCAAAAGCTAATAAGTTCCAAGATCATTTGATTATGCTCCGCATATTGTACGGATCTGGATCTCAAAAAGGTTTCAACTGCTTCTAAGCCCTGTACATGATTAATACTTGTGTAAAGGCTGGTTATATCCATGGTGACTAACTTATAGTTCTCCTCCCATGGTATATCCGCAATTTGTTTGATGAAGTCAGATGTATCTTTGACATATGATACCAAATTACATACAAATGGACTCAAAACAGTATCAATCAAAATTGAAGTGTTTTCAAGGAGGCTTCCTTTTGAAGACACGATAGGCCTTCCAGGGGGGTTCTTACTATCTTTGTGCAGCTTGGGGATATGATAAAAGGTGGGTATAGTGGGATGAACTGTTTTGATAAATTCAAACTCATCTTGCTGTAAAATCCCCTTATCCCGCCATTTAGTGATTAACTGATAAAACTCTAAGACACTCTCATTATATTGCTGCCTGGAGATTTTATTGTAACAGTTAACATCACTGAGTTGTCTAAGAGCCTCCAGCTCGTACAGTTCTTTGTCCTGGACAACTACATTCCCGCCCTTGTCTGAGGGCTTTATTTCCAGGGATCTGTCTTGCTGCAAAGATTTGATGGCCTCTCGTTGTTGTATTGTAACGTTGTGCAATTTCATCTCTTCATGATTAGATACTGTTCTCAATTTGTCTAGATCTTGTATAACCATCTCTTTGAATCTGTCAATCATGTCAAACCCAGTTTTGGGGATGAATCTTGATTTCTTTTTTAAAGAGCTCTTGCCTCCGATTTGGGTTAGTTCCAAATCTCTGATTAGTGTGAGTTCTCCACCCAGTGCCTCCTCCTGGCTTCCTGTGATATCCTCAGCCAAGATATTCATGGTTTGTAGTGTAGTTAAATCCGCTACTGTCAATGATCCTGAAGCGTAATCGATTTCACCTGTCATTGGCGATGGTTGTATTTGTTTACCATGGAACATTTTTTTAAGTTTTAATTTTCTTACAAACTTGTAAAGGTCGATCCTTGTTTGAGGATAGTCCCACTGATTGGTAGGGCAAAAGGTGAGTCCTTTCTTCAATACTTGTATTTGTATGTCCGTGAGTTTAGTATGTGACAGATTAACTACTGTTAAGTCCGGCTCTAATTCTGATACGCCCCCCTCTTCTTCCTGCTCCTTGTTAGTCTCGGTGTGTACTGCTGTTTCTGGCCTCCTTTTGTGTTTCTTTCCCCCCCGTCTTGTTTTCCTTTTTCTGGGGGTTTTGGCCTTTGAGTATTTAACCTCCATGATTTTTGTATCACTTGGAACTCGTCGCAAAAATTTGCAGATGTTGACGCGTCTTCGTGTGGTGGCACATTGTGCCCTGTTGTTAGCTCTGTTCTTGTGCCGCTAGCACCTTCCGTTTCGGAATGATCTGTTTCCAATTCTGATTCCGAGGTCACTTGCACTTGGGTGTCCTTTCCCTTTGCCTCTTGTATCGCTTTTCTTGGCTGGTCAAATTTCTTTGCAAAGGTTAAAATTCTCCCGCTCTCGTAGTCGCGTTGATCTCTCGCGAATTTTTCATGTTTTCTACGTCTTATGACTTCTTCGTATTTCACCAGACGTGCTTTCATTTGTAATTTCAAGTTATCTACAGTTTCCTTTGCTGAGTCCTGTGCTATTATGTCCTCAAGGCGTTGGATCTCCTGTAGCAGTTTAGTTCTGTCGCTAACTGCGTACTTGATCAGAATTTCAACCATCCCTACCGCTGATTGTGTTGTGTGCTGCATCCATTCAACCAATAGATTTGGATCAGGGTTTTCGTAAGAGGGTACAGTGTAAATCCTCAGCCCTCGAGGGATGCGTTCTGCTTCTAGATAGCGGCGTAAAGAAGTAGCCTCCCACCACTTACGGATTTCTTTTTCGTATGTGCGTTCCAATGTGTTGAAGAGACCTTTCAGGGTGCTGGGGGCAGGTTCCTTAGTTCCGCTCGTTGCCGGTTTAGAATAGTGGCTTTTTGAGGAGAAGATGGACACCGCAGCCTCAAGCCGTTCCTCTTCACTAAACATTTTCGCTGATTGTTACGGTGGGTACGTTTTTGTAGCAGGCAGATACGATTATAGGGAAACAACTGCCCCAATATCCCAGCATAACATACAGAAAGAACACTTCTTTACAGGACCTATTGGTGCACAGTCACTTTGATAAAACCCAGAAGAACAGAAATGAGATTAAAGGTTTCTTTCCCTGCTCCAAATGCAAAGCATGCAAAAATAGCAAGAAAACGAAATGCTATAGAGTACCAGGAAGACCAACTGAGAAATTAATCTTAAAATTTCTTAATTGCAACTCAGACTTTGTAATATACTGTCTAAGGTGTCCATGCCATTTGCTATACATCGGGAGCACGGTACACCCTGCTAAAAAGAGGGTGTTGGAGCACATGCGTGCAATTACCAACAACGACAAAAATTATCCAGTCGCACGACATTTCGCTTCACACCATCAAAGTGATAGCCGTAAATTAAGTTACTTTTGCCTAGATCAAATTCCACCAAAACAAAGAGGAGGCGACAGGGTTAGAACACTACGCCAACTAGAATCAAGGTATATTCTAGAATTGAGAACTTTGGCACCCTTCGGCCTGAACAGTGAGGAAGAACTATGGGTGCACATAGGTTAATGTACAAGATAGAATACAATCATTGTGCAGCTTTTTAAGTATCTGACACCACCATATAATGTAACAGTCCTATGAGTTTCCTTCCAGCCCGTCCTCCAATCTTTACTGTGTTTATTCTCTTTTTTTCAAATCAATATTTTTAGCATCAGCTATTAACTCTAAATGAATTTAATTAGAACATGTGACACACTTTATCTGAATGAATTTTCATTATACGTTAGAAATAATTTTTTGTCTCGTATGCTGTCCCCTTCCGTTTGTTGAAACTAAATACGTGAAGATGTTAGTTGGATTATGAATTAATTTGTAACTGATTGTGAAGAAATAAGTAAGACTATAAGTCTTAGCCCATTCAGGGCGGAATAACTCGATACCAAGGAATTTATTGTTACAATGTTGTGTAAATAGTCACTACAAAATGGCCACTGTGCGGCAATACAAGCACTAAGGCCCTTCTTTTATGTTTATGTATCGATACATAGTAATCCTCTTTCTATTTCCTTTGACATCTCTGTATTTAAAGATTGATTGCAAATGGACTTTTGACATTGAGAAAGGTCGTCATGACCGAAACCGGTTTGTCGAAAATGGTGGAATAAAGCAATTTGAAAAATCTACTGACTTGGAGTGCGTTACCGTCTTTAGGAGGCTAAAGGATTTGGTTTGAATATTTACACGGTCTGCCACCGTGAGGCAACTGCACCCGGAAGAAAGTGAGCGGCGGCGTTTGGCGGGAACTGGTGAAAAAAACATATATATATATATATATATATATATTCACAGAAAAAAACATAGGTTTCAGGCACGCTATAGTTAGAAATTAGCATTTAAAAAACCTTAGAAATTCACTGAAAAAACCATAGGTTTCAGGCACGTTATAGTTAAAAATTAGTATTTAAAAAACCTTTGATATTCACTGAAAAAACCATAGGTTTCAGGGATGTTATAGTTAGGTGGACATTTCACAACCCCGCAATGCACTGCTGATGACGTCACATATTACATCATTCATCAATCAATCAATCAAACAACATTTGTAGAGCGCAATACATACCCGTGAGGGTCTCAAGGCGCTGGGGGGGCACTACTGATCGAACAGCCAGGTCTTGAGTAGCCTTCTGAAGGTCAGCAGGTCTTGGGTCTGTCGTAGGTTCAATGGGAGTCTGTTCCAGGTCTTGGGGGCAAGGTGGGAGAAGCACCTACTGCCGGTGGTTGTTCTTTGGATGCGTGGGACCGTGGCGAGTGCAAGGTCGGCGAAGCGGAGCTGGCAGTTGGGGGTGTAGAAGGAAAGTCGTTTGTTGAGGTTGGCTGGGCCGGTCTTGTGGAGTGCCTTGTGTGCGTGGGTGAGGAGATTGAAGATGATCCTCTTGTTGGCGGGCAGCCAAGTGCGGGTTTCTCAGGTGGGCGTGATGTGGCCGTGGTGTGGTACGTCATGGATCAGTCACGCCGAGGCATTTTGGATGTGTTGCAGTCGTTTGATGAGCTTGGTCGGGGCTCCCGCGTAGAGGGCATTTCCGTAGTCGAGTCCGCTGCTGACGAGGGCCTGGGTGACTGTTCTTCTTGTATCTGTCAGGATCCACCTGTAGATCTTGCGGAGCATGCGGAGGGTGTTGAAGCAGGAGGAGGAGATGGCGTTGACTTGCTTGGTCATGGAGAGCATTGAGTTGAGGATGATTCCCAGGTTGTGTGCGTGGTCGGTGGGTGTCGGGGCTGACCGCAGTGCTGTCAGCCACCAGGAGTCGTCCCAGGCTGAAGGGTTGGAACTGAGGATCAGGACCTCCGTTTTGTCCGTGTTCAGCTTCAGTCGGCTGGTCTTCATCCAGTCGGCGATGGCCTTCATTCCTTCGTGGAGGTTAGCTTTGGCGGTGATGGGGTCCTTGGTGAGGGAGAGGATCAGTTCAGTGCCGTTGGTGTAGGAGATTATGTTGAGGTTGTGCTGTCGGGGATGTGTGCGAGCGGGGCCATATAAATGTTGAACAGTGTCGGGCTGAGGGAGGAACCCTGAGGTACGCCGCAGATGATTTCGGAGGCTTCAGATCGGAATGGGGGAGGCAGAAGTTCTGGGTTCTGCCGGAGAGGAAGGAGGTGGTCCATTCCAGGGCTTTGTCTCGGAACCCTACAACATGGAGGCGTGAGTGTAGTGTGCGGTGGCAGACGGTGTCGAAGGCGGCGGAGAGGTCAAGGAGGATAAGGGCTGCGGTCTCACCATTTGTCCAGCAGTATCTTGATGTCGTCGGTGGCGGCGATGAGGGCGGTCTTGGTGCTGTGGTTGCTGCGGAACCCTGACTGGGAAGGGTCCAGGATTCTGTTTTCTTTGAGGTATCTGGTTAGCTTTCTGTTGACAATCTTCTCGATGACTTTGGCCTGGAACGGGAGCAGAGAGATGGGCCAGAAGTTCTTGAGGTCTCTAGGGTCTTCCTTGGGTTTTTTGAGTAGGGCGTTGATCTCAGCGTGTTTCCAGCTCTCTGGGAAGGTTGCGGTCTCAAGGGAGAGATTGATGACGTTGCACAGGTGGGGTGCGATTTAGCTGCTGGTTTTGTTGAAGATGTGGTGCGGGAATCGGTCTGACGGGGAGTCGGATTGGATTGTGCTCATGGTCTTGATGGTGTCATCGTAGTCAATGGTGTGCAGATAGACTGTTGTGTTGCTGTCTGTTGTGGCTGTCTCGGTGTTGAAGCTGTCGTGGATGTCTGCTATCTTGCGGTGGAAGAAAGTGGCGAGGGAGTCTCACAGGGCTTGCGACGGCAGGATGTCGTTGGTGTTGGAGCTGGGGTTGGAGAGTTCCTTCATGATGTTGAAGAGCTCCTTGCTATTGTTTGCGTTGTTGTCGAGGTGGTCTTTAAAGGAGGTCCTCTTGGCAGTCCTGATGACGTGATGGTGGTTGGGGGTGGCGTCCTTGTGGGCTGCGTGGCTGTCCGGAGTCTGTTCGCTGTGCCATTTCTTCTCTAGCTTCCGGCAGGCTCACTTGGAGGCTAGGAGTTCTGGGATAAACCAGCTGGCCCTCTTGCTGGTGTCCCTTTGGGGGGGGTTTTCTTCAGCAGGATGAGGGTGTTGGCGCAGTCGTCGATCCAGCGTCTGAGGTTGCGGGCAGCGTCATCGGTGTTGGAGGGTATGGTGGGTGGGCTGAGAGCGAGGTTTGCGCGTAGCTGATCTTCGGTGATTTTTCTCCAGCAGCGGCAAGGGATCTGTTGTGTGCGGTGGTGTGTGGTGTGTTTCTGGAAGGAGAAGTGGATGCCGAGGTCGTCGGTCCAGAGGAGTTCGGTGGTGTGGCTGAAGGCAACGTGGGGGCTTGTGGAGAAGATGTGGTCAAGCGTGTGACCTGTGGAGTGGGTAGGCGTTGTGACGAGTTGCCTCAGTCCAAGGTTGGAGAGGTTATCGATCATGGTTGTCGAGTTGCTGTCGTTGTTGTTCTCCAGGTGAACGTTCAAGTCTTCGAGGAGGATGTAGTCGGTGGAGGTCAGGGCGTGCGTGCTGATGAAGTCAGCAATGGGGTTGCTGAACTGGGGTAGGGGTCTGAGGGGTCTGTAGACGAGGGTGCCTCTGAGGGTGGAGTTGGGGCCTGTGTGGATCTGGAAATGCATGTGTTCGGCAGTGCTGAGAGTGTCATCGGTGCTGGTCAAGACCCTGATGCTGTTCTTGTGGACGATGGCGATTCCTCCTTCGACTCTGTTGGTGTGGTCTCTGTGACATGGTCAGTGACATCACTGATGACATCACTAATGACATCTCAAATGACATCACTGATGACATCAATGATGACATCATCCAGTGAATGTGTGTTTTATAAAATGTAAATATGTTTTATATATGCCAAGGTGTATTGAAGAATGAACGGGTGTATAAGAGTCAGGATGGAATGGATGATTAAGTAGGTGTGTGACTGACTGTATAAGTGAGTGATTAATTGTGTCTTGCTTAATTCATGTGTTAGCGACTGATACAGACTTTCACACAGTTTAGGTTGTCAGTCGGTGTGTAAGCAGTTCCATGGTTTGGCTAGCAACTAAATGAGGATCTATATGAGCTATTGATTGCTTGTCTGAGTACCTGCATGGGTGCCTGAGTGTCTGTATAGGTGGGTGGGGAGTGTGACTCTGTGCATAGATGTGTGAGTGGATAATTCACTGGGTATATGTGTTCAAATCTGTATCTGTGAAGGGCTGTATGGCTTGGTGAGTGTGTGTATGAGTGTCTTGGTGAGTAAATCGATGCCTCACTGGTACATGTGTGAGTAACTCCATATGTGAAAGGCAATATATATGAGTGTTGGACTGTATAAATGACTATATGTGAGAGTGAGTGATTGTGAGAGTGCCTGTATGAATCAGTGTGTGCTTGTCTTAGTTATTGTATTAGAGTGTAAGAATGTGTTAGTATATGTTTAAATACGTGATGTGGTATGTGTATAACTGTACAGGTGAGTAAATGAAAGTGTGATTGATTATTTCCATTACTGACTAGGTGTGTGAATAACTCTATGAATGAAAGGTGGTGTGTGAGTGTCTGTATAGATATGTGACTGGATATGACAATTGATGGCTGACTGTATGTATGAGTGACTTAATGGGTGAATGAATGGATGTGTGTGTAAACCTAGGAATTAGTGAGTGGATATGTACTAACTGGTATTGGTGTGTTCATGGTTTCGAATATTATAGTCTGTATTTGAGAGTGAGTGAATCAAGTGTTATATTAGGGTCTGATAAGGTGCATCAGATTTTGACTTGGATGATGTCATCAGTGATGTCATTTGAAATGTCATCAGTGATGTCATCAGTGATGTCACTGACCATGTCATGAATGATGTAATATGTGACGTCATCAGTAGTGCATTGCGGGGCGCGGGTTAAAGTTAGCTCAACTAACTATAACAGGGGAATTTCTATAACTATAACATCCCTGAAACCTATGTTTTTTTCAGTGAATTGCAAAGGTTTTTTAAATGCTAATTTCTAACTATAACGTGCCTGAAACCTATGTTTTTTTCTGTGAATTTCTAAGGTTTTTAAATGCTAATTTCTAACTATAACGTGCCCGAAACCTATGGTTTTTTCTGTGCATTTCTAAGGTTTTTTAAATGCTTATTTCTAACTATAACGTGCCTGAATCCTATGGCTTTGTCAGTGAATTTCAAAGGTTTTTTAAATGCTAATTTCTAATTATAATGTTCAGTAAACATATCTTTTTTTCTGTGTTTTTTAATTATCAACCCATTCTCAACTTGGTGATAACTGCAAATCTCACCACTCTTCCATCGATAACTTACGCCAACAAAATCGCCACAAATGAGAGCCAAAACTAACGCTAATGAAATGCAAAGTAGGCGTTCCCGTGCAAAAAAACCACAAAAACACCACTTCCCCGTATTTTCAACTTACTGTCAAATCTGCAACGCGATCCAAAAAGCAGGCGATAAGCCGAGTTAGCAGTAACAAATTAATATCAACCTTTAACTGGTGTAAGGATGTTGACTATCTACTCAGTGAATTGGACCCAACTCACAGCCACATCTAAAGACCAACACGTGATAGAGCTACTGATCATGCAGGTCCGACACGCAACAAGTCCACAACACCCAGCGCCACCACCACCAGAACCTTCCCCCCGCACCACCCCCCCTACTACCTACTACCACCAAGGCAGAGCAAAACAGGACAACGGACCTTCCCAAAACACCATGCCCCTCAGCCACACAATAGCTGAATGTTGGGAGATGTGGCAACCAACTATATATGAAGGAGGCAAGTCACCCTTCCACAATAAAGCACACAATGCCAAGTGTAATGCTGATGTGCTGCACAGACCTCACTATGAAAAGCACAAACCTCTCCATGTGGAGATATAATGTTGATACTTGTAGTGTAGTGCACAGTGGATGCAACCATGTTACATCAGGCAATGGGGAAGATCTCGGTCATGTAGCTGTGTTGTCCCCCCCTGGAATCGGAAGAGAAGTGGGCTGCTCCAACATACGCCACTCCATTGTAGCAGTATGAATAAACAGGCCAGGCCCTAGGTGTGGTTCACTTGAGGGAAGACCAACGATTCTCTCACAGCGGCAGCCCTCACCCTGGCACGTGGCTGCCGCCATAACCGCGGGCCTCCTCCTGACACAGGCCCCCTGTGAACCCAGCGGCACAGCACCGCAGACTTATGTCTGTACCGACTACTGTCTTCGATCTACACTGCGGACAGCAGCACTCACAATTCAGATGCAGTGGCAATTGCAGATGTCGCAGTCCAGTTCGCAAGACACTTTGCTTCCAGTGCAGCGTGCCCAGTCCACGCATCATCGCACGGTGTGCACACGCTGTGTGCTTCAGGTGCTACTAACTCACTGCACCATAAATTATCACCACGTAGCTGTGCGCCCATCCTGACCACTGCCTCCGCCCTACACTGGGGTTACACGGTTCACAATTCAAGATTAGTAGCGACGCAAATTGTGTAAGACACTATAATGGGTTAAGAAGACCACATGCTCCCAATCTGTGCAGCTCAAGTCAACGTCACCTGCCTGTGGGCCTTTGCTGACCGCTGCCTCCAGCCTACACTGTGGAAGACCGACGACACGTGGTGCCTACTAACCCTGTTCAACACAAGCCGATCCCACATGTATAAGTGTGTCCTGAGTCCTGAATTGCAGTGACCACAGCACCAGACTCGCTTCGATCAGTGAGGGGTATTTCCATATGGAAGGCAAGCGACACGTGGTGCCACTGAACCTGCACTACGCAGGCCGGTGGGGACACCAATGTATGCACGTGGCTGTGGGCCCTTGCTCACCGCTACCTCTGGCCTACACTGTGGAAGACCGGTGACAAATGGTGCCACTAACCGTCTTCAACACAAGCCAATCCCACATGTGGAACTGTGTCCTAAGTCCTGAATGGTAGTGACGCTAACTCAGTGAGACAACCACATCACCAGACTCTCTTCAATCAGTGAGGCATATTTCCATATGCAATGACGGCGACACGTGGTGCCAATAACTCTGTTCAGCACAAGCCGAACAATCCCACATGTGGAACTGTGTCCTGAGTCCTGAATGGCAGTGACCCCAAGTCCATGGCAGCGACCACAGAAGCATACTCCCTCTGATTAGTTAGGCATATTTCCATATGCAACGGAGGCGACACGTGGTGCCAATAACTCTGTTCAACACAAGCCGATCCCACATGTGTAACTGTGTCCTGAGCCCTGAATGGCAGTCACCCCAAGTGCGTGGCAGCAACCACAGCACCACACTCCCTTTGATCAGTGAGGCATATTTAGATATGCAAGGCCGGCAACACATAGTCCCACTAGCCCTCTTTAACACAAGCCGATCCCACATGTGTAACTGTGTCATGACTCCTGAATAGCAGTCACCCCAAGTCTGTGGCAGCGACCACAGCATAACACTCCCTTTGATCAGTGAGGGGTATTTCCATATGCAACTACAGACTCCAGTAGGCAACTAACTATCACAGTCCTACACCCTACATATTATCCTTTTAGTATCCTCGCTTCAAGAATTTTATTTTTATATCAGTTATAGCTTTACTACAATGACCAAATTAATCTTTAAATGCAAACTAACATGGAATCACAGTCTACACAACAGGCAGTACAGCTCGCAATTCCAATTGTAAATGCTAATTTCTAACAAGATTGTACTCAGAAAATACAACACTTCGTCAATGTATTCTATCCTTATTTCATCTTTTCATCATACGCCTACACTGCACTCAGTAGGGCTCACAATGAAAATTATTTCTTCATTCATTAACTACAGAGTCCACTTGGCAAGTAACTATTACAGGCCTCACAACCACATAATATCCTTTTAGTATCCTTTCTTCTTGAACATTTTTTATATCAGTTATAGCTTTAGTACAATGACCAAATTCATTTTCAAGTACAAATGAACACTCAGCAGTCTACACTGCGGGCAGCGGACCTCACAATTTGAATTTTGGATACGTGGTGCCAACTAACACTGTCCAACACAAGCCGATCCCACATGTGTTACTCTGTTCTGAGTCCTGAATGGCAGTGACCTCAAGTCCATGGCAGCGACCACAGAAGCATACTCCCTCTGATTAGTTAGGCATATTTCCATATGCAACGGAGGCGACACGTGGTGCCAATAACTCTGTTCAACAGAAGCCGATCCCACATGTGTAACTGTGTCCTGAGTCCTAAATGGCAGTCACCCCAAGTGCGTGGCAGCAACCACAGCACCACACTCCCTTTGATCAGTGAGGCATATTTCGATATGCAAGGCTGGCAACACATAGTCCCACTAGCCCTCTTTAACACAAGCTGATCCCGCATGTGTAACTGTGTCCTGAGTCCTGAATAGCAGTCACCCCAATTTCTGTGGCAACGACGACAGCATAACACTCCCTTTGATCAGTGAGGGGTATTTCCATATGCAACTACAGACTCCAGTAGGCAACTAACTATCACAGTCCTACACCCTACATATTATCCTTTTAGTATCCTCGCTTCAAGAATTTTATTTTTATATCAGTTATAGCTTTACTACAATGACCAAATTAATCTTTAAATGCAAACTAACATGGAATCGCAGTCTACACAACAGGCAGTACAGCTCGCAATTCCAATTTTAAATGCTAATTTCTAACAAGATTGTACTCAGAAAATACAACACTTCGTCAATGTATTCTATCCTTATTTCATCTTTTCATCATACGCCTACACTGCACTCAGTAGGGCTCACAATGAAAATTATTTCTTCATTCATTAACTACAGAGTCCACTTGGCAAGTAACTATTACAGGCCTCACAACCACAAAATATCCTTTTAGTATCCTTTCTTCTTGAACATTTTTTATATCAGTTATAGCTTTAGTACAATGACCAAATTCATTTTCAAGTACAAATGAACACCCAGCAGTCTACACTGCGGGCAGCAGACCTTACAATTTGAATTTTGGATATGTGGTGCCAACTAACACTGTCCAACACAAGCCGATCCCACATGTGTAACTCTGTCCTGAGTCCTGAATGGCAGTGACCCCAAGTCCATGGCAGCGGCCACAGCACCAGACTCCCTTCGATCAGTGAGGCATATTTTGATATGCAAGGCCGGCGACACGTACTCCCACTAACCCACTTTAACACAAGCCGATCCCACATGTGTAACTGTGTCCTGAGTCCTGAATGGCAGTGACCCCAAGTCCGTGGCAGCGACCACAGCAGCATACTCTTTGATCAGTTAGACATATTTCCATATGCAAGGCCGGCGACACGTAGTCCCACTAACCCTCTTTAACACAAGTAAATCCCACATGTGTAACTGTGTCCTGAGTCCTGAATGGCAGTGACCCAAGTCCGTGGCAGTGACCACAGCACCAGACTCCCTCTCATCAGTGAGGCATACTTCCATATGCAAGGACAACAGCACGTGGTGCCACTAACCCTGTTCAACACAAACCGATTCGACATGTGTAACTGTGTCCTGAGTCCTGAACATCAGTGACCCAAACTTCGTAACAGGGACCACAGCACCACACTCCCTTCGATTAGTGAGGGGTATTTGCATATGGAAGGCCGGCGACACGTGGTGCCACTGAAACTCCACTACACAGGCTGGTGGGGCCACCAATGTATGCATGTGGCTGTGGGCCCTTGCTCACCGCTACCTCTGGCCTACACTACAGTCAGCAGGCCTCACAATTCAGATAGAGTCATGATTCCACATGACGCAGTCCAGTAGCCAAGACACATTGCTCCCAAGCATCATCACAGGCTCATACAGTCTCACTACTTCTGGTGCCACTAACCCTCTTTAACACAAGCCTGTGTCCTGACTCCTGAATGGCAGTGACCCCAAGTACATGGCACCGACCACAGCACCACACTCCCTTTGATCAGTGACGCATATTTTGATATTCAGAATCAACAAAAGAGCAACTATGAGAACTTAAAAAGTTAGAGTAGCACAGAGGAAAAAAGTGTTTCTTTTAAAAGAACCCTCACTCACCAACCTGGTTGGTGACATGCTTCATCATCGGGTTCCCACCAAGGAGGCCGAGTGCCTCCCTGGTGTGCTACGACACCTGGTTTTCAGCGGAGCTGGTCTTTTTTGGGCAGGTAGAGGAATGTGAGTGTTTGGGAGTGAAGTACAGTTTAAAAGGTGACGGGTTCTGTCCAAAAATGAATTTTAATGGTGGAGAAACCAGTGACCGTTAAAAGAGAGTGACGGATGTTAGCTGGCTGGTTAGGTTCACCCGGACCATCCAGTTTGATAAAGTGAATATAAACAAATGGTCGACATGTTTCAGCTTATTTTTGCACGTTCGCTAAGCTTTCTTCAAGACCGAAAAAAATTCCATGGCGGTATGCGCTCGCTAAGGCGAATCCTAACCTATGGAACTAAGTGAATGGTAAAACTCACAGTTCTACTACAGTGTACTTCCTGGGATTTCCTAGGACACTAAACTCTGTGAGATAAATAAACAAGACACACAAAGAAAGATGATAACAAAACGCATTGTGCTGTACATTCAATGATCAATACTTTCAGTGCTGTCAGAAAACAAAACTGTGCTAAATAGCAAACTTGTGCTAATTACGAGGAGCATTTATGCATATTGACAACTTTGTTCATCTTAATCTCAAAAAACCATATTCATTAAATATCGTTACTCCAACAAAAACAACCGCTTTCCATTATTAATGGAGGGCTTGAAACTACAGAACAATATCACTGTAGTACGTACAACCCTCTGAATGAAGGTGATTACGTGCATTTATAGCACTTAGAATCATTACTCCTGGTGCTCGGTGACTTATATTCCTCAAAAAACATATACACAGATTAAAAGAACGCTGAAATAAGTATATTACAGCGCACAACTGTATATGTGCGTCCTAAAACGGACACCGCTAGCATGGAAAAAGGCAGCTTACATAGAAAGGAGACTTGCTTGGCGTCATGGGTCCGGGAGGGGGGATCAGTATGCTGCTAGGATCTGAGATGAAAGGAGCCAAGATGTAAAAATATAGGAAAAAGGAGCAAGAGTACAATGTAACCCTTAGCGCCCCCAGTACACTTACTTCTATGCTCACATACTCCCGCAATGTACCCAACGCTGTCCTCCTCGGCCCGGATCTTGCCGTGAAATGGCTTTCCCGGGTTGAAATGCTTGTTTCGCGATCACGTGACTCTGAACAGGGTACGTGTTACGTTCTGGGCGAACGTCGCAAAACCACTAGACTGCGTGGTAGAGAGGTTCACGCTAAACTTTATTAGTCAAAAGTTAGAAAACAATAACAAAACCCACGTTTTTATCATTCAAGGCAGAAGCTTCGTAATTTCACAGAAGCAAATTGTTAGGTGGTACTGTGTGCTATGTACCAATGTGATTTGAAAAGTTCAGCGTCATCTGGGGCTACGCTCAGCGTTACTAAGGTGTATTACAAGTGGGTACACGGCTGATGTTGAACCAGCTCTTTTCCATTTACGGAATACTAGTGGTGAAAAAGACGGGGACTGGCCACTCAAAAAAAGGGGGTAGGGGGCAAGATCACAAAGAGAATGTGAATCAGTGGAACCCTTGTTGTATGGGTATTGGTATCTTAAAACCCAAACATTTTTTTGGCAAGAGAAAATATTTTAACAGATGCACAGACGTCACTTGTTCAGGAAGAAAAACAGAGGGCACTAAGTAGTTAGCGTTTAAGCACTGTACCCCACTTAACCTCCATGACAAAAGAACTTCTTCTGGAATCTGGCAAACAATGGGTACAAAGGTCCCATACGAACTGCAATTCAACCAATGTGATTTATCTAATCACGTGTCCTTGCGGCCTTAGGTATGTGGGAATGACATCACGGAAGATCAAACAACGGATTTGTGAACATCGAAGCAACATTCGCTGCCGCAAGAACATCTCTAAACTGACAGAGCATTTCCTACTGGTCAATCACACCGTAAACGACCTTACCTGGACGATCATCGAACAGCCTAATGCAGGTCCTAACAACCAACAAACGCTTTTTGAAAAAGAACAGCGGTGGATTTATCGCCTATCCACACACCGCATAGGATTAAACCACAATATCCCCTGGGGTACAGTGCTTAAACGCTAACTACTTAGTGCCCTTTGTTTTTCTTCCTGAACAAGTGACATCTGTGCATCTGTTAAAATATTTTCTCTTGCCCAAAAAACATTTGGGTTTTAAGATACCAATACCCATACAACAAGGGTTCCACTGATTCACATTCGCTATGTGATCTTGCCCCCACCCCCTTTTTTTGAGTGGCCAGTCCCCGTCTTTTTCACTACTAGTATTCCGTAAATGGAAAAGAGCTGGTTCAACATCAGCCGTGTACCCACTTGTAATACACCTTAGTAACGCTGAGCGTAGCCCCAGATGATGCTGAACTTTTCAAATCACATTGGTACATAGCACACAGTACCACCTAACAATTTGCTTCTGTGAAATTACGAAGCTTCTGCCTTGAATGATAAAAACTTGGGTTTTGTTATTGTTTTCTAACTTTTGACTAATAAAGTTTAGCGTGAACCTCTCTACCACGCAGTCTAGTGGTTTTGTGACGTTCGCCCAGAACATAACACGTCACACGTACCCTGTTCAGAGTCACGTGATCGCGAAACAAGCATTTCAACCCGGGAAAGCCATTTCACTGCAAGATCCGGGCCGAGGAGGACAGCGTTAGGTACATTGCGGGAGTATGTGAGCATGGAAGTAAGTGTACTGGGGCGCTAAGTGTTACATTGTACTCTCGCTCCTTTTTCCTATATTTTTACATCTTGGCTCCTTTCATCTCAGATCCTAGCAGCATACTGATCCCCCCTCCCGGACCCATGACGCCAAGCAAGTCTCCTTTCTATGTAAGCTGCCTTTTTCCATGCTAGCGGTGTCCGTTTTAGGACGCACATATACAGTTGAGCGCTGTAATATACTTATTTCAGCGTTCTTTTAATCCGTGTATATGTTTTTTGAGGAATTTAAGTCACCGAGCACCAGGAGTAATGATTCTAAGTGCTATAAATGCACGTAATCGCCTTCATTCAGAGGGTTGTACATACTACAGTGATATTGTTCTGTAGTTTCAAGCCCTCCATTAATAATGGAATGCGGTTGTTTTTGTTGGAGTAACGATATTAAATGAATATAGTTTTTTGAGATTAAGATGAACAAAAGTGTCAATATGCATAAATGTTCCTCGTAATTAGCACAAGTTTGTTATTTAGCACAGTTTTGTTTTCTGACAGCACTGAAAGTATTGATCATTGAATGTACAGCACAATGCCTTTTGTTATCATCTTTCTTTGTGTGTCTTGTTTATTTATCTTACAGAGTTTAGTGGCCTAGGAAATCCCAGGAAGTCCACTGTGGTAGAACCCTGAGTTTTACCATTCACTTAGTTCCATAGGTTAGGATGCGCCTTAGCGAGCGCATACCGCCATGGAATTTTTTTCGGTCCTGAAGAAAGCTTAGCGAACGTGCAAAAATAAGCTGAAACATGTCGAGCATTTGTTTATATTCACTTTATCAAACCGGATGGTCCTGGTGAACCTAACCAGCCAGCTAACATCCGTCACTCTCTTTTAACGGTCACTGGTTTCTCCACCATTAAACTTCAGTTTTGGACAGAACCCGTCACCTTTTAAACTGTACTTCACTCCCAAACACTCACATTCCTGTACCTGCCCCAAAAAGACCAGCTCCGCTGTAAACCAGGCGTCGTAGCACACCAGGGAGGCACTCGGCCTCCTTGGTGGGAACCCGATGATGAAGCATGTCACCAACCAGGGTGGTGAGTGAGGGTTCTTTTAAAAGAAACACTTTTTTCCTCTGTGCTACCCTAACTTTTTAAGTTCTCATAGTTGCTCTTTTGTTCATTCTGAATACTTAGTCAAGGGGGATTAAGAGGGACTCACTTTCCCTCTCGCTCCTGTTGTTCTTTTCATATTTTAATATGCAAGGCTGGCAACACGTAGTCCCACTAACCCTCTTTAACACAAGCCGATCCCACATGTGTAACTGTGTCCTGAGCCCTGAATGGGAGTGACCCCAACTTCGTGGCAGCGACCACAGCAGCAGACCCCCTTCAGTCTTATTTGTTGTTCTTTTCTTTAAGTCATTTTTTTATATGTAAATCTATACATGACTAAGATTCTTCTTTGTACAACTGCACAGGGACACTTCCATGCCCCAGAATGTTGTTGGGTATATGATGGTAATGTGGAAAGAGGGTGCATCTATCACAGAAAGAACTCTGATATGTTTTCACAAATGCCTCAGACAAATGCCAGCTGACGGACTGAATCACAAAATGGTTTTTCAATGCTTATGTAGTGTGAGTTATAAACAGTTTGTACCCAGGCTCGCAGAGGGACAGCTGCGGCCCGTCCACTTGACTCACAGACACAGTACTATGAGCCGTCTGTGTAATTGTAGCTATCCCTGCCCTGTTCCCTCGTACACCACGCCACGCCACTGCGATTACGTTCCAACGTTGGCCCCGCATAGCTACCTGTCGCAGGCGTACTAGCTGTTGGTGTGCATGTCAGTCATCTAGTTCTCAACATCTCACGGCCACTCCCTCAGGGCTGGTTTACACACACACCACACCCATCCAGCACATGCGTCACAGGCCATGTGACCACGCAAATATAATAGATCGACAATGTCACATCCCTTTATTGCCGGTGCTGACTAGATGGCAGACGCCCCACGTGTCTCAACCATAAAGAGTCTTTGAAAGGTTGTGCAGAAGGTTAGTCGCTTCTTGATCTGTATAGCCATCAGTGGCCCACCACCCCCTTGGCGCGGACTTCAGATGCACAGGGTAAGTATCACCCAAACCTCATATGGCCATCAGGGGCCTACCACCACATGCACACACGAGTTCCACAAGCTTAGCTTCCCCAAAAGCTGATGTGGTCTCCGCCATCGATGACTCAGGACTCAGCGACATGAGTGAGATCTGCCAGGTCGCGGAGAAACTGATGTGGTCTCTGCCATTGATGACTCAGGACTCAGTGACATGTGTGAGATCTTCCAGGACATGGAGAAGATGATGTGGTCTCTGCCATTCATTGACTCAGGACTCAGCGACATGAGTGAGATCTGCCGGGCCGCGGAGAAACTGATGTGGTCTCCGCCATTGATGACTCAGGACTCACCAACATCTGTGAGATCCGCAAAGAAGCTGATGTTTTCTCAGCCATTCATGACTCAGGACTCAGCGACATATCTGGGATGCACGGAGTTTTGACGGGCACGTGGAGTGCCCACTGCTGCACAGTCTGGTGGCACTACGTAATTATTTGCTCATGGATGCGCAGAGGCGGCAGTGTCTGTCTGTCTCTCTCTCTCTCTCTCTCTCTTCCTTCTTTTCCTTCTATCTCTCTCTCTTCCTTCTCCCTTTCTCATTCCCTTTCTTTCTTTCCCTCTCTATTTCTCTCTGGCTTTTTTTCCTTCTCTGTTTCTCTCTGCCTCTCACCTTTGATATGCCCATTACACACGTCCTTATTTTGTGCTTTATTTTCCAGGCTCTGTCGCCGACACCCATGGTCCCCACAGGAGTGTTCCACCTTCTTGTTTTCTATTATTTGTTGTTACATTTTTTTTATTAGTTTATCATTTATATATATGTTAATAAAAAAACATTTTGCAAATAGTTTTTTGTTTATCGTTTACATATATATTTATAAAAAAATAAAGTTTAAAAAAAAATTGAATAACGTTTTTGGTTGTTCTCTTCACTGCAGTGTGAGACTCTTTCTTGTTCTTATTACTGTTATTTGATGGAGTCCACCATGGTGTTAAATTTTGGGGCACTTATCGTGGGAATACTGGTGATATCTGCAGTTTACACCAACTTCTGAATAGTGTGTTAGATTTATCTCAACTTTACTTCCATTAAAGTGCTGATAATGAAATGCAGACTAGCCGTTCCCGTACAAAAAGACACAAGGTGCACATTTGCGATTTATTCTAAATACTATAATCCTGTATTGAATTGCACTGAGGTAGTGGCTTCACTTACAGTGTACTCACAAAATCAATTAAGAACTCTCATTGTATTTATATTGATTGGGAATAGTGCGTCAAGTGCTGGATCTTGACGAGATACACTGCTCAGTTCGTATATTGTTCTGCACACGAAAAAAATCACATCACAACTTTCACATCAACTGCAATGCAAAACAAATTCCGGTGATAAGCTATGTTAGCACCAGGTATTTTACACCTGCTTTCTGCTGGTGTTAAGCAGGAGGACTACCTGCACCATGAAACGGAACACAGCAAAGAGCCACACCAGAACACCCACAGGTGCCACAGACTCAAGGAGCATGATGCAGGGATACCCATGAGGGCCACAAGACTCATCGCAACAACTCAAGGACTGCCAACGCCCCCCAAACCCGCATCTGAGCAAGTGTGTCTCTGTGGTTATTGTCTTAGCCTGATAGGCATGAGCCCTACAGCATCACAGTGTGCTGTCACCTCAGCGTTGGCAGTGAGCCTGGACATGTAGCTACGCATGCATCTTCCTGCATGTACAACTGGCATGTGCTGGTCCGGAGTACACAGGTCAGCGCAGGGGTGTGCCTATCTGGCAAGGGGAACAGGGTGTCTCGTACATGTTCGTGTACAGGAAGTGCAGTAAGTGTGTCTCTGTGTTCTGGTGTGGCCTGCCACAAAGGCTGCAGCACTCAATGTTGTAAAGTGCCATGCACCACCTCCAAACGGCACTGTGATGGTGTAGTTTGAATGTAGCAGGATATGCGTGAATAAGCATTACAATGGTGTGCCGTACGAATGCACGAGATACAACAGCGTACCGTAGAAAAGTGTGGGGGCTCATGGGAGAGAGAAGCAGCTGTTTGGCAATGTAACAGACAGTGAACTCGGCCATGTGCCACGTGCTGGGCATCTCATCCTTGATAACCACGGTCGCAGACATCCCACAACACCAACGACCGGCCTTTGTACACATCCTTTATGAATGCAGCATGGTTTTCACTTCTATGCTCGTTCAGTGGTGTGCTGTTGGCGGGTTGTGTGACTTGTGCTCCTTGTTGGTGTGTTTGGCCATTGTTTGTCTATACTTGTGCTGTACTTAATTGTGCATGTGTGGCATTCTGCCTATCTCCCCCTGTCCCCCCTCTCCATGCTTCTTCCTCTTCCTGGTGCTGTTGTGTCTATAGTTGTGTTGCTCCACACATAAACACATGTAAAGAACAAATTAGAATAGTTCCTTGATTCTTTTAGGTTTCAAAACTTCTCTCTATTGGTTTCTTTTTAATTTTCCATATAAACCGTTTTTTAAATACTCAACAACACATAGAAGTCAGAAGTGTAACGTATTCTATCAACACACTTTCTAGAACATTCCACAACACGTGCAGGTTAAAAGTTTATACATTTTTTAAAACGTAATGATATTTTTTTGCAACATTTTCTCGAACATTTAACGGCACGTGTAGGTTAAAAGTTCACGATTGTTTTAAGTTCGAACAGTGACTTCCAAATGCAAGTAGCAGCTGTGGTTCAGTTGAACAAATTTTATCCTATGATATGTACTCAGAGAAGATTGAAGTTGCACCAATTGCTATCTTTGGTTAAAACCTCTTTGCATCTTCCACACCCTGACCTCATGATTGTGCATTGTGGTGGAAATGACCTTGGCACATTGACTGGGGTAGGTTTGGAAATGCTTATGAAGGACACCTTTGGATACCTCAGCTCAGCACCATGTGACTCTGGGCAATAGCTCACTTAATAGATCACATAATTTCCACTCCGTCCTCGAGGGCCTTCAGACCCATAGGGGTGAGTAGTTTGCACTTTACAAATACTGTATTGATTTTATACGCGCACATTTACCTTCACACTCCCTGTATAACACCCCCTAAGCACCATACACAAGTTACAATGTTCCAAACAAAAGTTCCTCCGAGTAGGTATAACTACATGTGACACTACTTGACAGATGTGGCACAGCGGCCAGAGCACATGACTTCACAGCATATGACACACAGTTTGGACTCACGCTTTCATCCCCGACTCCGGCAGCACCTCAGCTTAGCGCCATGAGACTCTAGAGAATAACTCACATATTTTCCATACCCCAGGACTTTCAAACCAGTAGGAGTCAGTAGTTCGTCCTAGTAGGTATAAACACATGCTGACACTACTTCCACAGGTGTGCAGCAGCGGCCAGGGCACATGACTTCACACCACAAGACACACAGTTTATGCTCACGCTTTCATCCACGACTCCCGCAGTAGCTCACCTTAGCAGCATCAGACTACACAATACTTCACTTAATTTCCATATCCAGCACTTTCAGACTAGTAGCTATGAGTAGTTCATTTTGCACCCCCTCTATAGCACACCGTAAACACCCCACAGAGGTTACAGTGCTCCTACCCTCCTCATTTCCACATTTTTCGTCCTTTTTCCCCCTTACTCACTTCAACAGAATCACAAAATGGCGGCCAACACGTCCTAGCTGCAAACACTTGCAGTGCTCGCAGCCAATCAGCAGCAAGCTCGTGCTCGTAATGTCTCAGCCAATCAGATGCCAGAATTCCCAAATATCGATATCTGTAAATTCTGATATTTCTCAAAAACTACTGAACGAATTTACACCAAATAAACAAAAGTGTGCTTTCTAGACCAAGACCCTTCTCCCTGCCAAATTTGGGGTAATTCCGTTCACCCAATCGACCTGTAGCCTTGTCTAAAGTTTCCTATGGAAATTAACTTTGAAAAAACACATTATTGGACCCCACTTTTTTCTTGCCCCCCCTTGACAAATCACCTCCCAAACTTTCAACATAGGAGCTGATCTCAACAAAGAATTAGTTTAGAAAATTTCCCGAAGATTCATCAATTAGTGCCAAAGTTATTGCGAATAGAATGTTGCCATTTTCCTATATTAACTAGGTCTTAACTATAACTACCTACTGGCGACCGCCAGTTGGTAATATATATATATATTATTATATATATATATATATGAATATTTGTGCGTGTATTATATATATATAAATATATATGTGTCTATATATACACACACACACACACATATATATATATTTATTTATTTTTTTACAAAAAAAAACATAGGTTTCAGGGGCGTTATAGTTAGTTGAACATTTCACTCGTACAAAACCTTAGAAATTCCCCCGTTATAGTTATTTCAGCTAACTATAACTCGCGCCCCCGCAATGCATTGCTGATGACATCACATATTACATCACTCATGACATGGTCAGTAACATCACTCATGACATCACTGATGACATTTCAAATGACATCACTGATGACATCATCCAGTGAATGTGTGTTTCTGTAAAGTTTAAATATATTTTATATATGTTAATGCAAAGGTGTATTCAAGATTGAGTTGGTGTATAAGTGTGTGGGTGGAGGATTTAATAGGTCTGTGACTGACTGTATAAGTTAGTGATTAAATGTGTCTTACTGAATGCATGGGTTACTGACTAAACTGTGTGAATATCTGTATCAGTCTCTCAGTTGTTGTGTAAGCTGCTGCATGGGTTATGATTAGGTACATGACTGTCTATATGGGTTACTTATTGGTTGCATGAGTATCTGTAGGGTTGCCTCAGTGTTTGTATGTGTGGGTGGGTGGACGGTGTGTGACTTTCTGCCTACATGTGTGAGTGGATAATTTACTGGGTGTATGGGTTCAATAGTGCACGTTGAAATAGATGTATAGGTGAGTGTGTGTATCAGTGTGTTGGTGAGTGAATGTATGTCTCACTGGTATATGTTTGAGTAACTACATATGTGAAAGGCAGTATATATGAGTGTTGGAGTATAAAAATGACTATATGTGAGAGTGAGTAATTGTGAGAGTGGCTGTATAAATGAGTGCGTGCTTGTGTCGGTGATTGTATAAGAGAGTAAGTATATGTTAGTATCTGTATGAATATGTTAGATAGTGAATGTATAACTGTATAGGTGAGTAAATGGCAGTGCTATTGTTTCTTTACTTGACTAGCTAGGTGTGTCAATAACTCTATGGATGAGTGATGATGTATGATTGTTTGTATAGGTGTATGAGTACATATAATAGTGCTGTATTGATGAGTGACTGCATACCCAATTCCATCTTCTCGCGGAAACCATCACCAATCTAAAACTTGCCCACACCAACATGGTCATTTTAGGTGATTTTAATCTCAGCGAGGACGGGGGCCTTAGCAGTCAACTGAGAGACCTTCTATTTACATGCTCCACCTTGAATCTCCATCAACTGGTGTGTAGCCCTACCCATCAGAAGGGCCGTATTTTGGATCTGGTCTTCTCAAGTCCAGATATAATGAAAGTGATCAATATAACACCTTTGAATTGGACTGATCACTTTCTTATTCGCTTGAGTCTGGAGATGCCGCACCAGAAGAACTTGCCCAGACAGCAGGGCTTTTTTAGGATGGACAGAGAATGGGCCAAACTGGCTAAGGTTGACTCTTTGATCACCTCTCTCGATGTCAATCTTTTCCATCCCAATAAGTCTGTGGAGGATAACTATAAGTTATTCACTGACCACATAACTAAGGTTTTAGATCATTGTATTCCTATAAAGCCACTAAAGAAGGCAAGGAAGCAATCAGCGCCCTGGTACAAAGAGAAGCTGCGCCTTCTCCGACTCTCTCGTAGACAGGCAGAGAGGAAATGGAGGAGAAGCTACTCCGAGGCAGACAAAAAGGATCTAAGACAGGTACAATTACAATATAAAACTCTTATCCTGAGATCTAAGGCAGATTTCTATGCCAATTCCATCACACAGGCATCTAATGGGTCTAAAGCTCTCTTTAAGATCGTCGGAGACCTCACTAACCCAGACTGTACGAGCAATAGAGTCGCCCCCTCGCAAACTCTATGCAATGAAATCGCCTCTTTTTTCCAGGAGAAGATCCTTAATATTGTAAATAATTTACAGGTTCACATCCAACAGCATGGCTCTGAGGAAGCAACCAGCCTGAATAACGGAGATCCTATAACGACCGCCTTCTTAGACAGCTTCCAACCTTTCTCTCAGGAAACTTTTGATAACCTGACAGAAAGCGTGTCGTCGGGCTCACCTCTAGATCCTATACCCCACAAGATCTGGAAGCTGTACGGACATCATACCTTCCCTTGGCTAAGGATGATCTGTAATCAATCTTTAACAGATGGATCCGTTCCAGACTGCTGGAAACTAGCAGTGGTAACTCCACTGATAAAGAAGCCGAATCTGGACCCTTTGGTGCCAGCCAATTTCAGGCCTATTTCTCTTCTACCTTATCCGGTGAAATTATTGGAGAAATCCGTAAGCAAGATCTTATCTTAGTTTCTGGAAGAGAACCTTCTGTTGGATAGGGACCAATTCGGTTTCCGTCCCGGCCACGGAACCGAAACAGCTTTAACCACCATGCTGGATCACCTTCGAATGCAGGCGGACAAAGGGAATGCCATGATTTTGGTGCTCCTTGATATGTCAGCAGCTTTTGACACGGTTAGCCACCCTGTCCTGCTGGAGAGGCTGAGGCAGATAGGTGTAAAGGGTAGAGCGCTGCAATGGCTTCAATCCTATCTAGAAGACAGGCAGCAGGTAGTTACCTTGGCACCGTTCTCTTCTAGCAGGTCTCCAGTTGCGTATGGGGTGCCGCAGGGATCCGCAATTAGTCCCATCCTCTTTAATATTTACCTGCGGCCCTTATTCCCGTTAATAAAATCTTTCGGAGTCGGCTTGGTGAACTATGCTAACGATACGCAGCTGGCCTTCTCTCTTGAGGGGGAAGACGCTCTGTCTATGGATCATTTCCATCAATGCATGAACCAGACTAAGGACTGGCTGAGAAAGAACTCGCTCCAATTTTACAGCGGCAAAACAGAGGTGGTCTTCTGTTCACCATTTAGGATCCCTAAACATCTCCCCTCCGAATTCTGTCTTACACCGGAGGAAGGACCCCTCACACCAGTTAGGAAGGTCCGTAATCTTGGGGTGATCATTGACGACGACCTTCAGATGGTATCCCAGGCAAGCAAGAGCGCTAATGTCTGCTTTGCCTTGCTGCGGCTGCTTCGTAGTATTCTACCTCTGCTCCCTAGGGAGTCGCGAGCCACAGTGGTGCGCAGCACGGTATTAAGCAGACTCGATTACTGCAACTCCCTTTACTTGGGGGCTCCGCAGTACATTCTTCAAGGATTGCAGAGGATACAGTCTGCCGCAGCTAAATTGGTACTTGAGAGGCGACGCTGTGCCTCGTCCACCAGAGCACTAAAGGATCTACACTGGCTTCCTGTAAGGGAAAGGGTCCTTTTTAAGTCCATGTGCATCTCCTTTCGAGCAGTGCATGGCCTGGGCCCAGCCCCCCTACAGGATAAGTTCGCCCACTACCTACCAAGTAGGCAATTGCGCTCCTCTACTGCTGGCCTATTGGTGGTTCCGAGGTATAAGCGTGTTAGGGTGGGTGGAAGAGCCTTCAGCACAGTAGCCTCCGGCATGTGGAACAAGCTTCCGGTGAATTTGCGGCAGTGCAATTCCCTTCTTGAATTCCGTAAGGGACTCAAGACCTGGTTATATCCTAAAGCTTAAACCAGGCTAGCGGTCATGACTCCTTTCTGTTATCTCTGTTGTCGTTCCTCAGTCTAAGCGCCAGGATGCCCGTAGGGCGATAGTTGCGCTATATAAGTTCCCCATCAATCAATCAATGTATGAGTAACTGTATGGGTGAATGAACGAATGTGTGTGTATAGCTAGGAATTAGTCAGTGGATATATAGTAACTGCTATCGATTTGTCTATGGTTTCAAAAATGGTATTCTGTACTTTAGAGTGGGTGTATCAAAGGTTATATTAGGGTGTGAGGAGGTGCATCAGATTATCACGTGGACTATGTCATCAGTGATGTCATTTGAGATGTCATCAGTGATCTCATTAGTGATGTCACTGACCATGTCATGAGTGATGTAATATGTGACATCCTCAGCATTGCATTGCGGGGGCCAACAAACTATAACGTCTCTGAAACCTATGGTTTTTTCAGTGAATTTCTAAGGTTTTTTTAAATGCAAATTTCTAACTATAACTATAACCTCCCTGAAACCTATGTTTTTTTTAGTAAATTTCAAAGATTTTTTAAATGCTAATTTCTATTTATAATGTTCATTAAACCTATAGTTTTTTCAGTGATTTTAAATTATCATTCCATTCTCAACCTGGTAAAAACAGCCGATATCGCCAGTTTTCCAGCAATAGCTTCCGGCCACAAAAATCGCCACAAATGAGAGCAACAACTAACGCTAATAATATGCAGAGTAGGCGTTCCTGTGCAAAAATAACATGAAATCACCACTTCCCGATATTTTCAACGAGGAGCCAAATCTGCGGTGCGATCCAAAAACAGGCGATAAGCTGTGATAGCGGTAGGAATGTACCATCTTCCTTTTACTGGTGTAAAGTAGGACGACTACCTACAGTGTGAAAGGGAGCCCAGCCCAGAATCACATCCGAAGACCAACACATGTCATAGAGCTACTGATCATGCACCGCCAACACCCAAAAAGGCCACAAAACCCACTGCCACCACCCTCAGGACCTCCCCCTGGACCACTCCTCCTACTACCACCGAGGCAGCGCACAACAGGACAGCAGACCTTCCAAAAACGGCATGGCCCCTCAGCCACACAATAGCTGAATGTTGCGAGATGTGGCAACCAAACATGTGTGAAGGACGCAAGTCACCCACCAATAATAATGCACACGATACCAAGTGTAGCGGTGATGTGCTGGACAGACCTCACTATGCAGAGCACAAACCTCTCCATGTTTACATATACTGCTGGTGCCTGTAGTGTTGTGGACAGTGGATGCAACCATGTTACCTCAGGCAGTGGGGAAGATCTTGGACATGTACCAGTGTCGTCGACCCCTGTAAGCAGAAGCGCAGTGGCCTGGTCCAACGTACGCCACTCCAGCGTAGAAGTGTGAATAAATAGGCCGGGGCTCTGGGCGTGGTTCACTTGTGTGAAGGCCAACATTGTCTGCCAGAGTGGCAGCCCTCACCCTGCCACATGGCTGCCACATTGACTGCGCACCTCCTCGACACAGGCCCCCTGCGAACACAGCGGCACAGCATGGCAGAGTTATGTCTGTATAGACGACTGCCTTCAATCTACACTGTGGACAGCAGGGCTCACAATTCAGATGGAGTCGCAATTGCAGGTTACTCAGTCCAGTAGGCAAGACACATAGCTCCCAGTGTGGCCCGCCAGGACTACGCATCACCTCAGGCTGCGTACACGCTGAGCGCCAGAAGTACCACTAACTCAGTGCACCACAAGTCAATGCCACGTGGCCATATTAAGGCAGAATTCATTAGACAAAAGACATTGCTACCACTGCGGCCCGCCCGGACCACGCATCATCGCAGGGTGCACACATGGTGAGTGCTTCAGGTGCCACTAACTCACTGCACCATAAGTCATCGCCACGTACCCTTATTAAGGCAGAATTCATTAGACAAAAGACATTGCTACCAGTGCGGCCCGCCCGGACCATGCATCATCGCAGGCTCCACACATGCTAAATGCTTCTGATACAACTAACTGTACAGCTCAAATCAATGCCACATGGCAGTCTGTCCTTGCTGGCTGCTGCCTCCGGCCTACATTGCAGTTAGCAGGGCTCAAAATTCAAAGTCTTGATTAATTAATTTCAGAGTCCAGTAGGCAACTAACTGTAACGTCCCAGAAACCTACATATTTCAACAATGTAGTCCATACATATTTCATCTTTTGTTCCATACACCCACACTGTGGTCAGCAGAGCTCACAATTTACATTGAGACATGATTTATTAATTGAAGACAGAATTGTACTTTATTTCTTCGGATTTTGTCAAGAGGAAGTGACAAAAAGCATTCCTCGATGTCTGTGCTGACTACTGCCTTCGATCTACATTGCGGACAGCAGGGCTCACAATTCAGATTGATTAGTGATAGCAGATGATGCAGTGCAGCAGGCAACAGACATTGCTACCAGTGTGGCCCTCCAGGACGATGCTTCTTTGCTAGCTGTGTACACGTGGAATGCTTCTGATGCCCCTACCTCAGTGCACCACAACTCCTCATGGACCCTTTATGATAGAATCTTTTGTTTATGATTTCAGATCTGCTGTCCCTACCTCAGTGTACCACAAGTCATGAACCCTTTACAATAGAATATTTTGTGTATTATTTCACATCTGGTACCCCTACCTTAGTGCAGCACAAGTCATGGACCCTTTATAATTGAATCTCTGTGTGTGATACGATGATTACTGTTGTACTTGTTGCCAGCACCAGCCATTCCCTGAGGGCTGGCTTACACTCACCCCACACGCATGCAGCGCAGACGTCACTGGACATGTGACCCTGGTAATAAAAAGGGGCCGAGCACACGTGCCCGTACCCAGTTCCACTATCCATCTAACTGTGTCCGTGTGTTCATTATGAATGCATGATGCTGCCCCTGGGCCCTACCACATTACATTCTGCTGTGGACAGTGCTCGCAACCATGTTACCTCTGGCAGTGAGGCAAACTTCGGTTATGTAACTTTGTCTCGGTCATTGTTTAAGTACATAGGCAGAGACTGGATCATTAGAGTACTGTAAGGAGAGTGTATAGTGAATTTATAAGTGCTTCAGAATTGGCGGAGTGATTGGATAAGTAGATATATTGGTGGAGCCTAACCCCCGAGCACGAGCTTGGCTCTAATTGGCTGCCTTCCATGTGCCCTGTATTGCTACAGCTGCAACACTCCACTGAATGTGCAATAAACATTCATATCCACACAGATATGTCATGTGCACGATCTTTCATGTGTGGAAGTATGGATGAATGTAGGGTCAGTGATTCCCCCTACCTTCCATGTTGGCCATGTTTTGGGACTTGGGTAAAAGGGTGACACATTGGCACTTGCGGCCCGGGTGGCGGCAGCACTACAACAGGGACACCCGCATCAGTTGATTCCTCATACAGCACAGGATGGAACCATTCACAGCCTCACGCAGGACTGGCATACGCCAGGCCAGCCCACTCCGCTTATGCATACAGGGAGGGACAACAACGCTACATGTCCCAGATTTTCATTACAGAGATCTGCTTCTCACAGGTCTAGTTATCAGTACACCACAACCACTCCCTGACGGCTGGTTTACACCTACACCACAACCATCAAACACAGGCGTCACAGGACAAGTGAGCCCTGCCAATCAAAAGGACAGGGCGCACATGCGCCATGCCATTTCCATTTCAGACTTGGTGGCACCGGATGCACTGCGATCGGCACAGGCACACCGCCACGCGATGGTTATGAGGTTCTGGACTTTTAAGAGTCCAGAGGTGTCAGGGAAACAACACCCGAAGACCCCTGAGTTCCTCCTGTCCCGGTGCACAAATAAACACAGACACGGGCTTCTCGATGGTGGCGTCAAAGACCAAGGTTTATTTACTGCAGGGACACAGAAATCATAGGAACCACACAGAGGCAGAATCTACGAGACTGTTCAAATTGCATTAAGTGGGTTACTCTTTAAATACACGCAAAATGTCTTTAGGCAACATTACACGAATATTTCTCATGCCCAACCCGACATCCCAAACAAACAGTAAATTTGACATCAAACAATAATTAGTTGTAGGTTTTCGGTATTCGATCAGGTCCTCTCGACAGTTTTCCATTCTTCGCCCGATCCTCCCCATCATAAAAATCGTAACCTCCCCATTGTAAAAGCCCAGAAGGAAAGAAGCAGAGCCAGGTGCAAAGGATTGAAATGTAGGATAAGAGGTGTTTATGGATCATAAACGGGCATGGCTACCGTCTTCGGCCTTTCAATCAGGACAAACGGACACGAGAACCAGTATAGCAGGACTGGCCTCAGGCAAGGGAGGCAGCTTGATTCTGCCTAGTCATGCAGCGTCAGCCTTTCTCGGGCTCGAGCTTACGTGTCCTTAACAAGGTGACTCTGCCGGGGTCATTGTCCGTTCATTGACTATGTGAGGGCAAGAAACAAAATGGATGCCATGACTTTTACGACAGAATGCCCTATTTTCCAGTGAATTCACGCTAGTTGCGCAGCGAAAACACTGTCATGTATACAATGTATCATTTGCGGTTCATTGGTACCGAAATCGTGTCAGTACTACGATACCGAATTCACGGGTTCGGATTGCTACAGAACCTCAGACCGTCCTTTTGCCCTTACATAGGCAATAACTCACTCTATGTCAGAGTCCATTTCTATGTTCATCAGGTCACTGATGTGTTGTTGCAGCACTACTCTATCTCGTGGCGTATCTCTAAAAACAGGTGGTCTTCTTACGCATGTAGAAATGCAGAGATTACATAAAGCAGGACCACACTGAACAATGAGACAGCACGAAAATAAAAATACTAATGCAACACCAGTGACTATCAGCACCTTCCATCCCCACGCAGACAACAGGCTCCAGAACCATCCCACTAATGACCAGTCACCTTCCTCTACATGAATAGAGTCAGAAATCTTATGTAACTTAGAGATGGCCTTGTATACTGTTGGCGCATTATCTGGAATAAAAACGCAGCAACTTGATTGGATCATCTTACATACTCCACCTCGATCTGCAAGTAACACGTCAAGGACCATACGGTTCTGTAACGTCATGAGGCGATCCGCTTGAAGCTCAGCTGTCAGGTTACTAAGAGAATCCGCCGTTTCAGTGATAGTGAATTCAACTACCCGTGTTAGTTGACGTAAGTTTCTACTGTTGGCCATAGGCCCCCAGAATGGGAGGAAACCCTTGAAAAAGTCTCCTGCCTCTTGGCCAGCAGTATCTTCTTTACTGAAAACACCTCTCACAACTCTAGTTTTGTCATAGTCCGGTGCAGCAGTGTATGTCGGAGGTAGCAGTTGAGCGATATAACATGAGCCTGAGAAGTCAGCAGGCAACCATGTGTATGCTCTGTCTTGGCAAACAAAATAAGTACCCTTAGCAGCTAGGAATGCCGGAGAAGACTGTGACGGGAAAACATATGTTTCGATACAGTCACTTTTCCCTAGTCGAGCTTTCGGATTCTTCCCATTTCCTTGCAAACAGACTTGACCTTGGTGGGGTACGACCCAGATCAGAGTTGAGCTCTTACGTTTGTTCTCACCCAGAGTAATGCCATATTCCGTCACATTCCAACCCATGTAAACTCGCAATTCATCCTTGGGAATGAACGGAGTATTATTGACATCTCTCACCATGTCAGTGATTCCTTTTACCAAGGCTCTATTAGCAGAGTTATACCGGGTGGAACGCGGAGGTCGTGGAGGATAGGTCTCTAGGGCATAAGCGAACATGGTCTGAAATGCCCAGAATGATCCATTATAACTAAAAGGCAGGACCAGATAGGGGATGCCCTTGTCCATGGTATGTGGTATCAAACCACACACCCAGCAGTTTGTTGTATTAACCACTAGTTGATGTTGGTGTAAGAGTTGAATGAAAGTGTTATTTATAAACTCAGAGCGTCGAGCTTGCTCGTGGGCAGGAAAAGGATGGAAAGAATGAAGAGAAACAACAGTCGGAGAAACAGGAGCATGGGGAGATACTGTAGATGCAACAGGTGTAAAGATCAACTGAATACCAAAAATAATTCCGCCTACCAAAGTTATTAAGACAATCAGAAGTGTCAGAGTACATTGCATTAGGAAACATTTACTGTACAATATGTCGTATAATTTCGTCTTGTGTATATTTATGACATTAACCCGTCGTAATTCAGGAAGCTCCATCTTCTACAACCGTTCGCAACGGATGGTTTGTACCCGTTAAAAACTTGCCTCTGTTTATCCTGGGAGTTCCCAAGACAAACAGAAAAAACCGACCTAGTGTCTGATTCCCTGCAAATTAAAACAAGGCACACGTTACGACCCTACGGTAACCCAGATGGCAAGGTGAGAGAAACAATAAAGAAAGATAAAAATTTTGAGCAAACTTCCTGACTGAATGAAATGCAGTAAGATCAAAACAGTTTTCAAACAGAAGGGTAATTATGCAATGTCATTAGTTCATAACATGAGAACGTAGATTATATCTGTACTTTCCGGGTCTTGTCTGGTCTTGAAATAGCTGGTCTACAGGTGCGGAAATGTTCGACTCCACAGGTGACAAATGTTCACTTTGTACAATACTCGGTTCAGGATTCAAAGGAGCGGTTCCTGCCGGGGTGTCAAAGTTCTGTGTTTCCGTTCGTGGGTGGTCCGTTATGTACTCTGCATCACTGAAAGGGATGTGCCTAGGAACAGGTTCTGTCTCAGATACACCAATTCCCTGTCTAACCCAGTTATCATAGGGGAGTGGAAGAGGGACACGCTTCGTATGGCTGGCCTGCACCCAATTTTTCCTGCCAGCTAGGCGTACTGCAGTCCTGGTTGCGAGGAGGACCTGAAACGGGCCCACGAATCTTGGCTGGAGGTTCCGAGTACGTTCAAAGTTCCGAACTACCACTTGATCGCCGTGTTTCAACGTGTGGCCTGGACTCTCCGGCAGTTTAGGCAAGGATTCGAATACCTGTTGATGAATAAGGCTCAATTTAGCAGTCAGATCATGAAGGTAATCAATCAACATTGGGTATTCAATCTGTTTGAATTCCTTTGGCCTAGGGACTCCCCAAACATTAGCAGGGCGGCCGAACACAATCTCATATGGGCTAAGCCCTACTCGAGAGTGTACAGTCGCTCTGGTGGACAGTAAAGATAAAGGCAGTGCGTCTGGCCAAGATAGACCAGTGGAAGCTTGAATTTTCGCAAGTTTCAGCTTCAGGGTGCCATTGTACCCTTCAACCAAACCCGCTGATTGTGGGTGATTCGCACTGTGGTATTTTTGGGAAATACCCAGACCCGCACACACACTCTTCATAACTTTCCCTACAAACTCACTTCCATTGTCCGACCAAACAATCCGTGGCATACCATACCTAGGGAAGTATTCTTTGAGGAGGATTTTGGCAGTGGACATAGCAGTGTTATCCTTTAACGGATATGCCTCAATCCATCTTGAGAAGGCACAGACTGCCACTAGGACGTATTTGAGATTGTTACACCTGTCCATGTGGATAAAATCCAACTGAATCACTTCAAAGGGACAAGAAGGGGGAGCAAAATGGCCAGTTGGGGTTGGGGTTCCCTTGCCAGGATTATGCATCAGGCATACCATGCAATTTTTCACCACTCTTTCTGCACACTTAGTAATTCCATAGTTCTTCCATACTGGAGCTAACATTTTACAGATCCCTTTCGAACTGATGTGCGCCGCTCCATGCGCCATCGTGACTACTGCAAGTACATACGCATCAGGTAACATCCAACGTTGCTGCTCAGACAAATCGACCCAACATCCACTTGAATCCATTTTACCCGTTTTCTCCTTCCATTCATTCTTCTCATTTTCAGTTGCTTCATTCTGGATTGTTTTCACACTTTCAATCGTATTCTCACACATTCCTGATTCTGCAATCCATCTTGCAGACGTTGCAACGTACATTCGGCTCGTCATGTTCTTGGCCGTTTCTTTAGCGACCTCATCAGCAAACGCATTCCCACGGCCAACATCATCCGTAATCTTCCGATGTGCACTGCACTTCACAATTGCAACTTCATTCGGTAGAGTCAGGGATTCCAATAGATCGCTGACTAACTGTCCATGTTGGATCTTAGTCCCATGGGACGTGAGAAATCCTCTTTCTTTCCACAGGCGTCCAAAACTATGTGCTACGCCGAAGGCGTATTGGCTATCAGTAAACACATTCACTCTCTTTCCCTCAGCTAAAACACACGCTCTTGTCAATGCAATTAATTCTGCAGCCTGGGCAGAATTCTGACTCACTCTTGCGGTCTCCACAATTGTACTCAAGGTTGTAACTGCATACGCGGCCGTCACATCACCATTCTATAATTTGAAACAAGACCCATCGACATATAAAGTGCCATCTGGATCTAGTAATGGAGTATCTTTTAAATCAATCCTACCTTTTGTTTCTTCCTCAGTTCTGAAACAACAGTCATGGGGCTCTGAATCACTCGACTCTTGAGTAGTCGGCAACAGTGTTGCTGGATTCAATATGTTGCATCGCTTGATCTGAATGTGACTTGCCAAAAGCGTCAGCTCATAGCCTGATAGTCTAGCACTGGTGAGGTGCTGAGTTTTCGTTCGATTCATGAGTGTATCCACAGCATGTGGAACCATGACTACTAACATGTTGTTCATGACTAGTCCAGCAGACTGTCGAATAGACACTGCAGCTGCCGCTGTAGCTCTCAAACAACTTGGCAACGCTCTGGCTACCGGATCTAATGTGGATGAGAAATATGCACAAGGCCGCTGTTTGTCACCAAATTGTTGCGTTAATACACTCAATGCACAACCTTCTCTTTCATGGACATATAGAGTAAACGGCTTACTGTAGTCAGGAGTACCCAACACAGGAGCTGAACACAGCGCATCACGTAAGTCAGAGAAGCTCTGTTGACATTCATCAGACCATGGCAAAGGGCTCGGAACACCTTTTCCAGTCAGGGCTACCAATGGTTTCGCCATGAGAGAAAAATTTGGGATCCATTGCCTGCAGTATGACGTAATACCCAAAAACGCACGCACTTCTCTCTGTGTGCTTTGTACAGTCATCTGCAAAATTGCTTTGATTCTCTCTGGGGTCAACCTTCTTCCCTCCTTTGACAAAAGATGACCTAAGTAGGTCACTTCTTGGCAACAATATTACAGTTTAGAAGGTGACACCTTGTGATGTAAGTCTGACAAATGACGTAATAAAGAAATTGTAGCTGCTTTGCAAGTTTCCTTGTCATCAGCGGCTAGTAAAAGATCGTCTACGTATTGGATCAGAGCAACACCATGAGGAAGTATAAGGGCATCTAATTGGCTCTTTAATGCTTGGCTGTAAATTGAAGGGCTCTCACAATAACCTTGTGGAGCGCGTTTGAATCTGAAACTGTGACCTCCTAAGGAGAAACCAAAAATGTCTCTACTTTCCTCGGCAATGGGAATGCTGAAAAAGGCATTTTTCAAGTCGATCACTGTAAACCATGAAGCTGAGGCAGGAATCAACGTCAGTAATGCAGTGATATCTGGGACTACAGGAAACTGTGGAATCACTATTTTGTTAACTTCTCTGAGGTCAATCACAAATCTGTAAATTGGAGGTTTGGAAGGGTCAGTACGTTTCAAAATCGGTAGAACAGGACTATTGCAGACGTTCCCTCTAGTTTCCTCAATCACATCTTTCTGTATTAAGTCTTTCACAATCAGCAAGAGTGCTCGTTCACCTTCATTCGAAATCCGATACTGTGGGATTCGTGGGAATTTAACATTAGCTTTCAGACTTACCACATAAGGGGGAATTTCCAAGAGGCCTACATCATTTGGACCAGTCGCCCAAAGGGTATCAGGGAGAGAATGCAGCTCCTTTGGGAGCTTGTCCATCGACATATACATCGGAGAGATGACTCGTTTGCCTAATGTGAGCTGTACTCCCGAAGGAGAACAGTACAGTGTCGCGTGCAGGCGTTTCAACAGATCTAAACCAAGCAGATTCTCATTACAACCGGTTGTTAGAATAAGTGGTGCTTCTAGTTCGCATGGCCCAACAGATATTGACAAAGGACTAGAAACAGGATTGTGAACAGGGGCGCCTGAGAATCCTACCGACGTGTTCGTTAAGCCAGACAAAGGTGCGCCAGGGAGTTTCACATGCATAATTGAACTTTTTGCCGCACCAGTATCCAACAGAAACGGTTCGACCACGCCTGAGGTAACTACTGTGACATAAGGTCCACTCTGATCAACTGGAACTGATACTACTCCCTCTCTCTGCCTGCGGCTGTCCTAGTGCTCGCTTCTTTGAATGTCTTCATTATGATCATAGTAATCTCCAACATGATACTGTGGAGATCTACCTGGTTGCGTAGGTTGTATATTTCGCTGATCAAAATAATTCGATTGGCAATCAGTCTGTGGCGTCATCGTACCACGCCCTCTACCTCTAGGAGCTTGCATAAACCCAACATTACCTCTCTGAGCTGGGACACCACTAGTTTGTGGGTGCAGTACTGGACACTCATTCTTATAATGACCCTCCTTTTTACAATAAGCACACTGATTCCATGCTAACTGTTGTCGGGGAAAACCATAATTACATCTTTGGGCCGTCCCTTGCTGGAATTGTGGCTGTGGCTGAAACTGGGGTCGCTGCTGTGAATCTGACTGATTCGAACGAGGCGGATACGCCAGTTGCAGAAGAACTTTGGTCTTTAAATCTTTCGTTTTCTTTTCTGACTTTTCCTTCTCTTCTTTCTCTCTATTCTCGTAATACTGAGCAGTTGCAAGTATCTGTGCTGTCGTCGACACTGCCCATGCACTTTCAGAATCCTTTAACTTGTTACTAAGCTCAGGTAGTAAATTAAACACAAACCTGTCGACAAACAATCTCTGGCCTCCCTCAGTACTCATATCTTGCCCACTGTGGTCTACGAAGGTCTCTTCAAATCTAGTGAAGAAGTCAGAGACGCTTTCGTCCTTCTTTTGCTTGCATGCCGATAATTTATCCCAATTGACTCGTAACGCTGGCATCAGCGTTTTCATCAGAGTAATTATTCTGCCAGGTAAAGCAGCAATCAGAGGTTCAGGTTTAGCACCGCCAACTTGTTGCGCATCTGCCGCTATAATAGCTGCCCAATCACCTCCTAAGGCGACTGGGTGGTTTTCTTGCCGAATTTTGGCCCATATAGGCTGTGGCACCACATTACCAAACAACATTTCAATGTCTGCCAAATTCATGATACACGCTTGAACTGTCTGCGTTAACTCTTTGTAATAACCAGCAGGATTTTTACGTGGGTCTGGTAACGCTTGTTTTACGGCTAACACTTCAGCCCGTTTCCAAGGGATGTGTATCCACACTCTCTGGAAATGTGCCGGGGCAGCGACAATATTATTAGCCCCATCTGCTGGAACTGCGTCACGCCATATCGGTGGAACTTCCCTCATTGGATATTGACCTCGTCTTTTCCTAGTAGTAATCGGTGAACCATCAGGGTCTCTTGTCGCTCGAAGAGGGGACTCATCCCTATAAGCTAAAATCAGTTCTATCGCTCCCCTTACTTCTGAACCTATCACCATTCCTGCGGCAAATTTCTGTTGAATATTTATCAGGTCAGAGGGGACGGAGTCTAAATCATCATCTTCCCATTCTTCACGCACAAGAGAACACATCACGTCAAAAAAATAACGTTGAGTTGGTTCATTCCATTGCATAAAGGTATCTAACACTCTTCGTGCATCATACTTCGCAGCTTTCGACATCCACCTAAGAGCTGTCGAATCTAACGTGTCTCGTTCTTGGGAACCAGGAAGCTGGCTACGTCTCTGTATAGAGTCAGAAACGGGGGTCCCAATTAAAGACCTGTAGAGAGGAGTTAAGATATTAGTTACAGAGTCGGTTATTTTCCGACGAACGGAAAGCGGAGTCAGAATGTTCACAGGGTTCGGGGACAGGACAGCTGAAGCAGATGAAATAGTAAGGGTAGGAGTAGCAGGTAAAGCAGTTTGTGAAACGACAGGCAAAGGCGGAACAGGCGCCCCAGGAAGAGGGGGTGCCGAAGGAACATTAACCACGGGAAGGATAGGAGCTGGAATCAAAGGGAGTGGAGCAGCTATTACAGGCTGACCAGCAGCTGGCTGTACAACAGGTAGTAACTGTGGTACTGTAATACCCTGTGCATACGGTGGGAGTGAATTCAGCAGGTAAGACAACAGAGGATCCTTTTCATGATCCTCCATCGGCTTAGCAGGACATGATGGCAATACAGGGTAACATTTATCAATTGCCAAATTATATTTTCTATTCGCCATCTCCATTGCTTTCTCAGTCTCATTGACATGCAGCTGCCTAGCAGACTCCATTAAAGTCAACCCTTTCTCTTTCTGTTCTTTCTTCGTTTTCCTAATTTCTCTCTGTTTGGCTTCTTTGCGCCATACGCGAAAAGAATCAAACATTGCCGGCCGGGCTTTTTTCTTGAACAACTTCATTTCTAGATTGTCTAGTATTTCCGTTTCGAAGCTACCATGCGGTGGCCAACTAAGGACACCATCTTTTTTTGTGTAACTGGCCCATACTTCATTATACGTAATAGGACCCACACCATGTTTACAATAGAGCTCATATGTAGGAGTTCCAATCGGAGGAACCGAACACGAATCCTCCAACCGGGAATCCCCGTTGCAACGTAACCAGGACAAGAAACAATTACTACTGGTAGTCATGACAACAAAGACAAATTCCAACAAAAATGCGCAGAGAACTTAGGCCTACCAAAATGAACTAATACCAAAACAAAGATTATCTAAACAAGAGCAACCAATGATAATCTACGAATTAAACCAGAGCAACAAGGAACAACCAAACTGAGCGTAGCCCACTTAATACTTAACTGAAATGTGGAAGACGTCACCAAGGAGAACCCGTCTATGTCTCGCCGTACTAAGGTCTGCACCTCGGGTCCAAGACAGGGCGACAGTCAGGGCAGCGGTCCTCTGTAGCCGTCTGGGAACGGGAACCCTCGTGGAAGAGATCGTCGGGCCACTTTTACGACATGCAGGGATCGATGAAGCGGGGTACCTCCCTCCGGAATCTTCACACGAAACTTCTCGAACTTTCAGGCTTTGGACCGGTACCGGATGACGTCGCCCCACATTGGGCGCCAATTTGAGGTTCTGGACTTTTAAGAGTCCAGAGGTGTCAGGGAAACAAGACCCCTGAGTTCCTCCTGTCCCGGTGCACAAATAAACAGAGACACGGGCTTCTCGATGGTGGCGTCAAAGACCAAGGTTTATTTACTGCAGGGACACAGAAATCATAGGAACCACACAGAGGCAGAATCTACGAGACTGTTCAAATTGCATTAAGTGGGTTACTCTTTAAATACACTCAAAATGTCTTTAGGCAACATTACAAGAATATTTCTCATGCCCAACCCGACATCCCAAACAAACAGTAAATTTGACATCAAACAATAATTAGTTGTAGGTTTTCGGTATTCGATCAGGTCCTCTCGACAGTTTTCCATTCTTCGCCCGATCCTCCCCATCATAAAAATCGTAACCTCCCCATTGTAAAAGCCCAGAAGGAAAGAAGCAGAGCCAGGTGCAAAGGATTGAAATGTAGGATAAGAGGTGTTTATGGATCATAAACGGGCATGGCTACCGTCTTCGGCCTTTCAATCAGGACAAACGGACACGAGAACCAGTATAGCAGGACTGGCCTCAGGCAAGGGAGGCAGCTTGATTCTGCCTAGTCATGCAGCGTCAGCCTTTCTCGGGCTCGAGCTTACGTGTCCTTAACAAGGTGACTCTGCCGGGGTCATTGTCCGTTCATTGACTATGTGAGGGCAAGAAACAAAATGGATGCCATGACTTTTACGACAGAATGCCCTATTTTCCAGTGAATTCACGCTAGTTGCGCAGCGAAAACACTGTCATGTATACAATGGATCATTTGCGGTTCATTGGTACCGAAATCGTGTCAGTACTACGATACCGAATTCACGGGTTCGGATTGCTACAGAACCTCAGTTACTTTTCAGTACTGAAGTAGAGGCACTGTAAGTGCTGAGCGGGTGTGCAGCCTGCGATGATGCTCCTTCCTGGCGGTCCAGACAGGTCAGGTTTTGTGTGCCTTGCTGGACCGCAGTGTAGGCCATCGAACAGCGGGGGCCTACCGCCACATGGTGTGGCCTCACTGGTCACAGAGTTAGTGGTACCGCCAGGGCTAAGTGGGTGTGCAACCTGCAAAGATGGCGGGTGCACTGGTATGTCCTCTGCCATGGTTAAATCAAGACGCAGCACCAAATGTGAGACCTGGTAGCCTGCGGAGCGGGGCTGCATGATATGAAGGGTGCCCTGTCCACGGGGGCCCTGGGATTGGGGCTTGCAGCAGCACGTGGTAGGCCTTCTTTTCTACACAAAGATTGCGAAAGGTGAGCAGAGAGTCTAGTTTGCGCAGCACCGGGCAGTCATCTCCTGGTAGTGGGAGTGGATGTGGTGCAGCAGCCTGGGTGCACAGCAGTGGGCAGTCACCTCCGGGCAGTGGGAGTGGACGTGGTACAGCAGCCTGGGTGCGCAGCGGTAGGCAGTCACCTTCGGGCAGTGGATGGGGTGCAGCAGCCTGGGTGCGCAGCAGCAGGCAGACACCTCTGGGTAGTGGAAGTGGATGGTGTGCAGTAGCCTGGGTGCGCAGCAGCGGGCAGACACCGCTGGGCAGTGGAAGTGGATGGGGTGCAGCAGCCTGGATGCACAAAGGCAGGACAGTGATTTAGGTGTGCACAGTCATATGTACTCTGCCATTGCTGGTTCTGTACTATGTTTCAGATGAGTGAGCTTGAGGGCTCCACTATGTCCCGGTACGTGGTTGGAGACACACCAGTGGTGGAAAGGTGAGCTGTGAGGGTTTTGTCCACAGTGTGGGCACTCACTGTCCCTCTCCATCTCTTCCTTTCTCGCCCTCACACTGTTTCTCTCTCTCTTCTTCTCTCTCACACTATTTCTCTCTCTCTCACTCTCTATCCCTTCCTTTCTCTCTCTCACACTCTTTCTCTCTTTCTCTATCTCTTCCTCTCTCTCTCATTCTTTCTTTCTCTCTCTCTTCCTCTCTGTCACACCTTTTCTCTCTCTCTCTTCCTCTCTCTCACACTGTTTCTCTCTTTCTCTCTCTCTTCCTTGTATCTCACTCTTTCTCTCTCTCTTTCTCTCTCTCTCACTCTTTCTCTGTCTTCCTCTCTCTATCGCTATTTCTTTCTTTCTCTCTCTCTTCCTCTCTCTCACTCTTTCTCTCTTTCTCTATCTCTCCTTTGATGGACGCATGATGCACAATCTTATCTTTCTTTTTGTCTTGCAGGCTGTGATTCACATATTGTCGAGGGATGACACGCCATGCCTGTACCTACTTTTATTTTGTTGTTTTGTTTAAATAAAATGTTCTATATTTAAATCCATAGATGGCTGAGATTCTTATTTGTCCAACCTCACATGCATCTTCTTTATTATAATTCTGCAACATCAGCCAATTTGTTACGTTCCAGATTTCCTACGGTTGCTGTCACATTTGTTTGTGGGCGCTGGGGGTAAGGGGGGATGGAGGACAAGGGGCTGGTGGCGGGGGGTGTCGGAGCAGTGTTGGGTGTCCGAGCTTAATGATCGTTGGCTCCATTGCATCTGTTGTCATTCAGGTGTGGCTCTGGGCTGGGCTCCCTTTCATGTTGCAGGTTGTAGTCCGACTGTACACCAGCTCAGAGCAGGTGTAAACTTCCTGCTACTAACCCACCTTATTGCATGTTTTGTACTCTCTTCAACGATCTTGCTGGTGGTTGAGAAACTTGCGAAGTGATGTGTTTGCTGCTTTTTGCAAGGAAATGCCTACTCTACATCTCATTAGCAATGTTTTGCCGGGGTCATACATGACAAAGCTTTTTGAGGCTGCTATCGCTGGTAAACTGGTGATATGGGCTGTTTGCTCCAGCTTGTGAATGGTGCGTTAAATGTATCACCATTTTAGTTGTGATAAAGTACAGTTAACTCGGCGATCTGTCCTTCAGAATATACCCCTCGTTGTTTGAAAGACTTAAGAAGTACTCGAGTGCCACGCGAGAGCCACGCACCCATCGCTTTCACACGGGGCTGCGCTGAGAGCCCCGCTAGAGTCGCGACTCCATTTTTTTAAACGTCGACTTTCACTAATTTACATTTACCTCGGGGACGAGAAGAGGACCACATCAGCCCCCCTTCCATGGCCAATTCCGGCCCGAGGACCCCAACACCCGGGGCCTGGCCTCACTGTTGGGGACCGTGGGGGGAGGCCCAATGCCCCCACGGTCCCGCCGGCTCCCCGCATCCTGCAGGAGCCGGCATTGCCTTTCCACACGGGGAGCTGCTGACATGCAACTCCCCGTGTGGAAAAGCAATCAGCTATGGATTTTGGAAGCAAGAGCAGGTTTCTCTGCTCTCGCTTCCAAAATCCAAAGCAAGTTTGAAATGACAGGGCGGGAGCCGCGTGACTCCCGCCCTGTCATAGCAAACAGCAGTGTCCTGGGGTGAGCAGCCAGGGACACTGCAGGAGCCGGCCCTGGGGAGTGGCTGTTCCCAGGGCCATCACGGGCACCAGGAGGAGGCCGCGCACCCACCTTCCCAACATGAGTGAAGCCCCGGGGAGCTGGTGGTCCCTGGGGCTGCGGGGGCACCAGCAGGCCCCTGCAAATTTTTTTTAAGAAATGCCCCCGGGACCTAGCCCACTCGGACGCCTCATTAAAATAAAACGCGGGATCCCACGCTTCATTGTTTTTAAACAATTTTGGCAGAATCTGAGACCTCAGCGTGTATTGCGCAATTTTTTTTTTAATAAATGTTTTCTTGGGCACTGGGGGTCCTTCTGGGACCCCCTGAGGAGGCGTAGGGGGACAGGGTGTTTCTACCCTGCTCCCTTCTCTTGTTTTATATCTTTGTTTCTCTGTTTTCACAAGATGGCTGCCAACACATGCAGTGTTGACAGCCAATTAGAAGGAAGATCATGGTCCTGGCAGCCAATTAGAATGAAGCTTGTGGTCAGGAGTGGGGGGTCGCGACTCCACCGCTGCCATAGATATCGAAACTTGTATTTTTTTATTTTCTCAGCAACTAATGAACGGATTTTCACCATTTTGAAAAAAGGTCGCTTTCTGAACTAAGCACTACCTTTTTGCCAAATTTGGGGTAATTCCGTTCAGCAGTTTCAGCTGTAGCCTTGCCCAAAGATTCCTATGGGAAATGGATTTTTTTAATCTAATTTTTTGAATTTCTCAAAAACTACTGAACGGATTTACACCATTTAAAAAGAAAGGTCGCTTCCTGAACAAAGCTCTACCTTTTTGCCAAATTTGGGGTAATTCCGTTCAGCAGTTCGGGCTGTAGCCCATCTCCAAATTTCCTATGAAAATTAACATGGAGAAAACGTGTTTTGGGACCCCCCTTTTTTCTCAGCTCCCGCTTGACGAATCACCCCCTAACTTTCAGAATAGGAGCTGACCTAGATCGTCTTTTTGTTGGGAGAATTTTGCGAAGATTAGTCAAACGACGTCAAAGTTATTAGCAAATCAAAAAATGCTTTTCCTATGGAAACTAGGTTCTAACTATAACTACCTACTAGCGACCGCCAGTAGGTCATACATATGTGTGTGAATATATATTAAAAACATACTGCAGCTTTAAAGAGCTGATGGGCAGCTGACTATTCCAGGCATCCTTCCCTGCGATTGTGGCCAATCACAGGTGTCACAAATTGTGACCCGACTAATGATTAATATTTAGGCAGATCTTTATGCAACCACCTGTGATTCAGTATTTTGTGAACTTGCATATTTATACATAGGGTGGGTCCCAAAGATTGCATTTGCGAAAAGTTGGTGCACAATTTCTTACCACTTTTTGTGAAAATAATCTTTGGACATGAGGGCATTAGTTTTATGTCTTTTGTCAATGAGCATAATTAGTTTGCTGTAGGATTGGCAAGACCAGGTCCTGAACCTCCATACACTATCATTCACCCTTATAGGATATAACTAGACAATGCAACTAATACACATGTTTGTTTATAGTCAGACGTTAATTAGATTTATGGCAGCTGGCAGATTCATATCGTCCGTTGACTTCTGCTTGTGCAAATGTTCAAATTTTGTGATTTTTACTTGCAGTTATTTCACCTGTTTCTATATAGAAATCTTTGTGAGACATCCCTAAGCCTACTCCATCTTCTTATGTGTTATGCCTACACTTCAACTGCAACCTTGGCCATAGGGAAATCTTCTTAATTCTTTTTATTTATTTTATCAATTGTTCATTGACAGTTCCTGTTGTTTTAGTCTTTATTTTTCCAGTTTGAGCAACATTTATCAGGTGTTTTCTCAAATACTTCAAATTTTCGACATCACTAGATAATGTTGATCACGTTCTTTGATTGTAACATTTGTTTCAGAAATCTTCAATATTTAATCAATGTTGTTTCTCAGTGTGGCATATCGTGAAGGTAAATATAACTCTTCTCTGAGTTCATTAGGATTTTGTGACAGCGCATTCTGCACATTCTCCAAGTAGTAAGTCCATTCTGGTGCAGAATACCTTCAATGAGACACTCTTGCTCTTTTGAATCTCCTTGGTGTCTGTTGATCTTCCTCTGTCAATTGTTAGTGGTATTCGTTCAATTGGCATACTTGATCTCAAATGCCTCCTACCATTGTGCCATTCAGATTTACTTTGGGGTCTTTCTCTCCTCAAACTTGTTTGTTCATCTGGATCATTTGATTGCTCTTGTGGTGTTTTGTTAGAATCACTGGGGCCTATTCACAGAACTAATCTGAGTCCTAAGTTTACTACTACTAAATGCCTTCTGTGAATGTCAAAAATAGTAAGTTTAGGATTTTATCCCAGTTTAGTAGAAGTAAAGTTAGGTGTCCTAACTTTACTACTACTAAATGCCTTCTATGAATACCAAACGTAGTAACTTGAGGATGTTATCCCAGTTTAGTAGTAGTAAATGTAGGAGTCCTAACTTTACTACTACTAAATGCCTTCTTTGAATATCAAAAGTAGTAAGTTTAGGATTTTATCTCAGATTAGTTCTGTGAATCGGACCCTTTATCTTCAGTTTTCAATTTTTTCTCTTCAGTGTGTAGCTCCACACCATGTTGTGAGATTTCAGGAACTAGTGTGTAGTATCCTATGGAACCCAGCCCCCTCTGGTCCTTTTGGCATGCAGGTACTGGAGATCACGGATATGAATCAAAGAGCACTATTTCTTCATACAGGCACCTGACTATTTGGGTGTGTGAAGCATGCCCCCAAGAAGGTGTCCCAGCATATCTGACATTGGTTTTTGTGATTAAGACAGCTTGGTAGGGGCCTTTCCACCTTGGCTCCATGCAGGATTTTCTCATATGTTTCTTCAGCAAAACTTAGTTACCAGGCTAAGGTCATTACACTGCTCCTGATGTAGACTGGCAGTGACAGCTCCAACCTGGTTGGAAACAGTAAGGATCACATTAGCTAATCCTTTGCAATAATCGAGTAGCATGTCATCTGTGATGTTCACAAGGGTATTTTCAGGTACAGCAGGCAGTGTCATAGAACAACCAATGAGGATTTCTTGGGTAGATGTGAGAAAGTCATCCTTTTTGCCCTGATCACCCCCATTTTTTGCCTGGCACTGGTGGTAACTGACTCTGTCTGCGGTGTAGGCTCTGCTTTCCAGGCCTAGGCCTAGTGCTCTGATTACGAGGCTATTGAAATTAGGTGCAATTATAATTGTTACTGACAGCATAGCTGTAGGTCTCTGTTATATAATAGGGCATGTAGGTTTAGAGGTCCAATAGACTTAATGTACTTATGTGTGTGCTATTGTGGTGCCTGCTGTCTTTTTAAAGTCTACCTTTACCTTCAATTTATGTGTAAATTTGACTTTGGCTTTAAAGGTATTTCCAAATTAGTAATATACCGTATTTGTACATATAAGTCACCCCTAAAGTCTCCCCTAGGGGCCCAAGGGGCAGGGTGCCTTGTAACTATAAGCAGGGACATTATAAAATATGTTTTATTAGCCCTGGTGAGGGAAAACTGCCAATTTCATTTTCCTTTTTGCAGAGAATTGCTCCATAGGCTAATAGTGTAATATTTTACAAGTATAAATATTAATAGGAGCCATTTATAAATGGACTTCAAGGTATCAAATTAATAGTTAAGATAACTTGGCACTGTTCGATTTTTATTAACTATGACATAAAATAAGTTCTTAAACTTTACCTTCTGTGAGACAAAATCCAGCCTTTCAGCAGCTCTCTCCTGGTTGGCCAGCTCTAATGAGGGGTGAAAAGCCCTGCTAGATAGACAATGGGTTTTCTGTGGGTGGAGAACTACAAGCTGCAGAGCAGATGGCAGAGAGTTAGTGAGGGGTAGCCAAACTGGTCTTCAAAGGGAGAATGACACTATAGGACAGCACAGGTTGACCCCCTCATCCTGCCACTCCACCCACACAGGAGCCCCTGCGATTAGAATTGGAAGAGGGTTAAAAGGGGAGTATGTCGGACAACTAGCCACCCCAGTAGGTTAGGCTAGCCTGATCCAGCTCTTCTGGAGAGAATTTCTCCATTTTGAATTATGAGAGAATAGTGGTTTCTGGGGCAAAAATATGCCATACTATGGAGGAAGTGGTCATACACCTTGGTGGCACCCTGCATTCCCCTGCTTGACGCCCAGGAACATTGGAAAATATGGAAGTGCTGCATAGCACTTCAGTTTTGCTTCCTGAAACTATAAAGGGAAGAAGAACTTCCCTGCTGAAATTTTGACCTGCACCCAAAGGATTGCACTCTGAAGGGCTCCACCTGCTGGTACAACAACCCTAACATGTTGCCTTGCTTCAAAAAGGATTGAGGAGTGGAGTCCCTGCAAGCTATAGGTTAAGACAGTCCACCAACATCATCTCCACCAAGTCCCCATCCGGGTATGTGCCCAGTGGACTTTTGAAGATTTGGCCAGGTGCCTTGTGGGAATTGTTGTCTAGACATCCCAAGGACCATGTAGAAGATTACACATCTTTGGATTTGTGTTTTGGACACTTTGAACCATCAAGAGGAACTTCAGGAAGACGTTCTAGAAGTTTGGATAAGTTTGGAGCAACTTTTGTAAAAAGCTCCATAAGGTGACAGACTCAACATCAAAAGTACTGCTGGCTACCTTCAACTGCGACCCAGCCTGGATTTCAGGTTTGTTGCACTGAAAGCATTGGAGCTCCAGACTTCAAGGATTTGACCACGGCCTTGTGGAGAAGCAATCTGATGATGTTGCTTAGAAATTGGCCTGCTGGTGGGGACCGCTTGATGTCAAGTGAAAAATCTTACAGAAAAGTTTCTAATTCCGAAGTTAAAGATTTTGACTGAGGCCTCCTTCTTAGTGTATCCGGTCAGCCATCAGCAGTCAGCCTCAAACTTTGACTTTGCTAGGGTCAAGCACGACCTGATGTCCCAAAAAGGTGCTATATGTTTACAAGCACGAGGAAGAGTTTATTCTTTAAAATTCATGTCCCCTGTTCCCTACATTGTTTTTTTTGTAGTTTTTGTGTCTATTTGTGCATAAAAATATAATCTATTTTTATTAAATGGAGGTGTATTGTGGCTTACCCGTTTAATGTTTTGGTGTTTTTAAATGCTTTACACACCTGTCTCCTAAGTTACCACTGCCTGCTCATTGTCAGCTGCCAAGTGTTGAACAAGGGAATCATTTATTGAGACCTTTGATGACCCTTTTATTTTGTCTGTGGCCTTATTACTAGTGGTTAGACACTAACAATAATCCTCCTTCCACAATTTGGTGTAAGTGGAGGGATATGTACTTGTGTTTAATTACACCATCCAGTAAATTGAGTTTTTAATCCATATGTTTGATTTTTCTAAATGTGACCCAAATCTAAGGATACGATGGAGCTAGATCTGGCTAACCTGACTAAACTCACAGTGGCTGAGCTCAAGGTTCTGTGTAGGCATAGGGGGCTACCTACTACTAGCAGGATTAGGAAGGCAGAGTTGATTAGGCCCCTTAAGGCCTGGGCAATATCACTTCCAGAGGATGAGGGGGCGGAGGATGTTGACCTCTCCAACACCATCCAAGAGGAGAATGATGATGATAACTTCTCCATTGCTTCCAGTACGAGGTTCATACTTCAAGTTAATGGGAGGAGGGGAGGCTCCTACACAGAGGACCCAGATAGGGCCCTCAGAAGACAGAGGCTTAATGCTCAGTTAGCTCTCAAAACTCTAGAGTAGAGGAAGTTGGCCCTAGTTAAGAAGAAGTAGGCATGCAAGGAAGAGAGGAGAAATGGTGGCAGTGAAAGTGAAGAAGAAATTTAGATGTCCCGCAGTGGTGAGTTTGACCCTAGACTTTCAAAGGGAATAGATCCCATCTGTTGGTGACATTTGAAAGGGCTCTTAGGATGAGAAGAGTCTACTCTAAACAATGGGGTTCACTCCTATTAGATTTGCTTCCAGCAGCTGGGAGGGATAGGCTCCTGACCCTAAGGGCAGATAAGGCAGAATCCTAGCCATACATGAGGAAATGTCTAGGTCAGAAATTTGGTCTGACTCCAGAATAGTACAGGGTCAAGTTCAAGGACACCCAGAAGGTACACCCACTCGACATTGTGGACATCTCAGTGAAGGCACTAAAGTTCTGGATAGAAGTGAGTAATTATGAGGGGCTATATAATTTAAATCTTAAAGTGCACATCCTGTCTCACTATGGACAAGAGAAGTAACACCAGTACCTAGTAGACTCTAGTGTGACTAGACCCAGAGACCAGGGGGAGTTAACTGTGGAGTGTTTAAGAACCCAGGTTTCCAATTAGCACCAGGGGGGTGATCAGAAGAAGGGAGGCCAGCTTCCCTCCCAGGGGAAAGCTCAGTGGAAAGAAAGTCAAAAATAGAAAGAGTCCTAATAAACGCCACAAGCATCTTTGCAAGGAGGGGGGCCCGAGCCAATCCAGCTTCAAGGGGAGGGGGTTTCAGGGAAAACCTAGTTGGTTATTTGATGCCCCAAAAGTGGGAAATTGATTTGACTGTAATCAGCCAGGGCACAAGAGAGGAGATGCTGTCTGAACAAAGAAGTCACCCTTTGGTGGGCTTTCCCAGTGGATGGCTCACATAGATGTGGGGGGGTAAAGATTGTCTCAGAGTTCCAGAAGGGTTTGACAGAGGCAAACTTAGTGCCCTTTAATGGAGTGGATATTGCAACCCTAGCTATCTTGCCTCCCAGCATGGAGAGTTACAGGCAGAGTCCTAAAATCAATGGAACTGAGGTTAAGGCTTTGAGAGATACAGGAGTCAGTGTGACTATGGTCATGCAGAAGCTGGTTTCTCCAGGGCAGATCATACCTAGTGTGTAGTATCAGGTAACCTATGCAGACAGCAGAGCCAAAAGCCACCACACTGCAATTATGAGTTTGGAAGGGGGAGTTGTGGCAGGCCCCAAGAAGGTAGTTGTGTCTCCTGCACTCCCAGTATACTGTTTACTGGGAAAAGATCTTGTAGCATCAGAGGTGGATAGAATGGTCCATTCAAAGATGCTCGGCCTCCCTGAGTGGGTTGGTGCTGTGACCAGGCCACAGACTATCCATAAGGGAGATGCTGGACACTTGGACCCTGGAACAATGGACCAGGCCTCCATGGACTCCTGAGGTGCAGCAGGAACCTGACCCTGAAGGAGAGGATCTGACCTCTGAGAAAGGAATTCAATCCCCGCAGATCTGTCAGATTTGGCAGAATTGTCAGGAGCCAGTGGACCTTCCAGGGAAGATTTTTGTCTGGGACAGAAAGACTGTCCCACCCTTGAGAGCTTCAGGCAGACTGCACCAAAGCAAGTGTAGGGGAGTGGCAGTGGAGTCCACAGAGTCTACTGAGAGAATGGAGTTCTCTACACTGAGGCCAGAAACCTCAAGGAAGCCGCCACCATGAGGTTGTTGGTTCCCTACAAGTACTGAGATTTCCTCCTGACTTTAAGTCATGATAGCTCCTTGGCAGGTCATTTGGAGCAGAACAAGACTTGGTACCATTTGGTAAACAATTCCTACTGGCCCTATATAGTTGAAAATGTAGAGGAGTTCTGCAGTACCTGTGTAACCTGTCAGGCCAGAGGCAAGATAAGGGCCATGACAAGGACTCCCTTTATACCACTGTCATTGTTTAGGACTCTCTTTGAGAGGGTGGGGTAAAGTTTGTTGGTGCCCTAGAACCACCAACTGCATCAGGGAAAAATTATATCTTGGTGGCAGTGGACCATCGCCACAGGATACCCTAAAGCAATACCCCTCAGGACAGTCACTGCTCCTTAAATGGCTAGAGCCCTACTTGGAGTGTTCACCAGAGGTGGTTTCAGATAGAGGCACAAACTTTATGTCCCTCTATCTGAAGGTGATGTGGAATGAATGTGGTGCTAACTGCAATTTCACCACCCCATATCATCCCCAGACTAATGATCTGGTAGAGAGGTTCAATAAGGACCTGAAGTGCATGATCATTGGTTTATCTGACAAACTAAGGAGGAGCTGAGATGTTCTCCTCCCATGTCTACATTTTGCAGACAGGGAGGTACCACAAAAAGGAGTTAGCTTTAGCCCCTTTCATATGTTTGTGCACCCTGTCAGAGGGCCATTGTGTCTGGTAAGAGACTCTTAGGAGAATCCTCTCAAGGAAGCCAAGCACAGTGTGCTGGATTATGTACTAGGCCTACGCTCACGTTTGGCGGAATACATGTACAAGGCAATCAGGTAACTGGAGGCCACTCAGGAGCTCATGAAGCACTGGTGTGATCAAAAGGCTGTGATGCTTGAATAATCTCCAGGATAATTGGTATGGCTGTTGGAGCCTGTAGCTTCTGAAGCTCTCCAGGATAAGTGGACTGGACCCTATCCAATCTTTGAAAAGAAGGGTGAAGTTGCCTACCTGGTAGACCTAAACCCCCAGGAACCCTCACAGGGTCCTAGATGTCAACATATTGAAACCCCACCATGTCAGGACAGACATGACCATGCTAATAGTCACAGATGGCAGAGGAGAAAAGGAGACTGAGCGGTTGGCAGACCTCCTCTAACAATGTCTAAGATGGGTCAGTGGATGGAGTTGTACTCTCTCCCAAGTTAACGGACCAGCAGCACACAGACTGCAGGTAGGTGCAGGAGCAGTTTGCTGATCTGTTCTCTTTGACCCCAGGTATCACCCCAGGTATCACCGTGACTATACGGGGCTGATGGATACAAAGCTTCAGGAAGGACATGGTCGTTAATCTAGGGATATCTACAGAAGGAACGTTGCAATACTCTCTTTCGTCATTGGTGCGGGAGTATTTCCTCACTACTGCCAGGAACATATTTATCTCTGTGCTAGAGATACAGCACACGGATGTATCTTCTTCTATATTTGAACTGATGAAAATTGCACAAATCTCTTCTGCGCTCCTTTTTTGTCAATACTTGCAAGAAAGTTCTGACACAGTTACACATATAATTGCTATACGCATTTCAAGCGGACTATGGCCACACTGCTGCCCCAATCTCCATTTATAACTGTGCATCCTCCTTGCATTTGGATCTGATTAATTTTAAGAGGAATTCTGTACCACCTTTCAGTTGTCTGTATGGAAACCATGACTATTTGGGTAAGGTCCTGAAGAAGGTGGTTCACATCATGTTTCAAGCCACCGAAACGAGCATCAACCTCATCTGCCCAGACCTTGTTGTATATGGTCATCTAAGTTTGTTTTGGAGACTTTTTACATATTTATTTTCCCTTTACTCCCACTGTGCACGTTTGTGTTGAATGAATGAGCGTGGTTGCCAATGGTATGGTGTTGCTCATTTAATAGGGGGTTTGAACTATTGTATGAATCTTTGTACTATTTTAAAAAAAATATAAGGATATAATTTGTACAAAAAGGAAAATATTTATTTAAAACAATGTTGTTGTATGATGTTTCAAACGATATATTGATAAAAAATGAATAATAAGTCAAAGATAAATACAAAAATAAATAATTAGATTTGTATTTTACTTTTGTGCAGTGTTGCATGTGTTATTGTATATACACATACCAGATACAATCTGTCTTGTAAAGAAATATAGGTCAAAGGGGAGCTTTTTCTGCTCATTTGAATTCATTGTTATATTCCACTCTTTCTCCCTGACCTCATTTACCTTTTAGAGGGGGTTCCCTTTATTGCAGTAGCAAAATTACTGCTTGGTGTACCCACAACATTGACACTGGTGATAGGTTACCTGTCAAAAATAAACTGTACAGGTTGTCTGACCATGTCAGAGACAGCATCAAGTCTAGGTTAGCTAGGATTCTGGAATGGGGTGAGCCCTCTGTCGGTCCTTGGGCCAGCCCAGTTGTGTTGGAGCCCAAACCTAATCCCCAAGAGGAAAAGGAGTAGTTAAGGTTCTGTGTGGACTATAGAGGACTGAATGCAGTCACTAAGACTGATGCTCACCCCATACCAAAAGCTCATGAGCTAATTGATATGTTAGGGGCTATGAAGTACCTGAGTACATTTGATTTAACCTCAGGTTACTGGCAGATTGCCTTCACTAAAGGAGCCACGGAGAGGTCTCTCCACATGAGAGGGATATTATCAATTCAAAGTAATGCTCTTTGGCCGAAAGAATGCCACCTGCCATCTTCCAAAGGTTGGTGAACAGGATCCTATCTGCATTGGAGCAGTTCAGTGCAGCATATCTGGACGAAATAGCTGTGTACAGTTCCACTGGGAGGATCACTGGTTCCACCTGAAGGAAGTTGGGCAGGTCCTGCAGCAGGCAGGCCTGACTATTAAGGCCAGTAAGTGCCCAATAGGGTAGTGTACCTGGGCCACCTTGTTGAAGGAGGCCATGTACAATATCTCCAGCCCAAGATACTAACTATTGTTGATTGGGTAGCTCCTACAACCCAGACACAGGTTGGGGCATGCCTTGGCCTGACTGTGTATTATAGATAGTTTGTTCAGAACTATGGGACCATTGTGACTCACCTGACAGAACTCACCTCTAAGAAGATGTCCAAGAAATTCATTTGGACCCCGGAGTGTCAGAAGGCCTTTGGCACTTTTTGCTACTTGTCACCGACTATACAAAATAATGTGTGTTTTAGACAGATACTTCAGAACACTGGATTGGGGCAGTATTGGCACAAGAAGATCAAGAGGAACTTGATCAGCCAATTAACTTCATTAGTGAGTGACTTCCCCCCAGAGAGCAAAGATAGAGTGCCATTAAGAGGGACGCCTTTGCTGTGGTCTGGTCCCTGAAGAAGTTAAGGCCATACCTGTTTGGCACTCACTTCTGTGTTCAAACTGACCATCGTAAATGGCTCATGCAGATGAGAGGGGAAATCCTAAACTGTTGAGGTGGTCCATTTCCCTACAGGGTATGGACTTCACAGTGGAGCACAGACATGGGAGTACCCATGGCAATTAGATGGACATTTTCCAGGTGTTTTCACTTAGCTGATGAGAACCATCAGGGTGTACATTAGTTACCTATCACCTTTCACCTGGGGTTGGGCTTTGTGAGAAAGTCATCCTTTTTGCCCTGATCATCCCCATTTTGTGTTTGGTACTGGTGATAACTGACTCTGACTGTGCTCTAGGCTCTGCTTACCAGGCCCAAGGCCTGTGCTCTGATGATAAGAATATACAAATTAGGTGTAATTACAACTGGTACTGTCAGCCTAGCCCTAAGTCTCTAGTATATAGTAGGCACGTAGGTTTAGAAGCCCAGAAGACTTAATGCAATTGAGTGTGCACTCCTGAGGTGCCTGCTTCATTTTAAAGGTAGCACTGCCCTTCAGGCTGACTTTTACTAAAATGTATATACAACATTGACTTTGGATTTAAAGGTCCTTCCAAAGTAGTAATCTACCTTATTTTTACTTATAAGTCACGCCTAATGTCTCCCCTAGCTGCCCCAGGGGTAGGTTGCCTTGTTACTATAAGCAGGGATATTATAAAATATGTTTTATAAACCCTGATGAGGAAAAAACCGGCAAACTTAATTTTCCCCATTGTAGTGAATGGATCTATAGGCTAACATGGTAATATTTTATTTAAATATAAATATTGTTAGGAGCCATGTAAATATTCTTCAAAATATCAAATTAATAGTTGAGATAAATCCAACAACTTGCCAATGTTGGATTTGTAATACCTATAACAGAAAAGAAGTTATTAAAATGTATTTTCTGCGAGCGAAAAACCAGCCTCTCAGATGCTCTCTCCTGATTGGCCAGCCTCTGCCCAGGCTGGCCAGGCTTCTATAATGAGGTGTGAAAAGCCCTGCTAGAGAACAAAGTGGCATATTTACAAGCTGGCGATAATAAATTATCGCCGCTTTTGCGGCCGTTTTCAGCTGAAAAGCGGCGATAATTTTATCGCCTCATTAGCAAGGCCACGCTAACGCGTGAAACCTTGCTTTAGCGTAAGGATTCCTAACGCCCAGCTTTGCATCTCTAATGAGATGCAAAGTGGGCGTTCCTGACCTAACATGACAGGAGAAATGTCGCTAAGCGACATTTCTCCTATCATCAAGCCCCACGCTATGAAGCTTAGCGGCAAGAAAAGTAGAGATAACCCTTGTTATCACTACTTTCCTTATGCCTGCTTCAGGACTGACTTATCCATGGTATCCCATGGAAGGTGGATATCATGGCTAAGTTTGTGAGTCCCTATCAGCAAGCTAACGCCACACTACGTGAGATTATCGCTGGGTTTCCACCGATAATCTCAGGTTAGGCAGTTAGCGCTAGGATTTTTTTCGCTGAGGAGATAAGCGTTGCTAATAGCATGCTATCTCAGCGATAAAAATCCACGTTACCCGGCGATAATTATCCTCACGCTAAGAGCGCTGAGCGATAATTATCGCCGGTTGTTTCTGATATGCCCCCAATGGGTTTCCTGTGGTCAGAGAAAAGTACAGGGTGCAGAGCAGATGGTGAGAAGGGGGTGAGGGGTATCCAAACTGGTCTTCAAAAGAAGAATGACATTTTAGGACAGCACAGTCTGACCCCCCTCATCCTGCCACCCCAACTACAGAGAAGCCCTTGTAAGTAGATTAGGGAGAGGCTTGGAAGGGGCATGTTTACGAAAATTACCCACATAAGTAGGTTGGGTAAACCTGATCAAGCCCCTCTGGAGAGACATTCTCCGTTTTGGATTTTGAGAGAATGGTGCTCCATAGGACATCAATATGTCATGCTTTGGAGGAAGTCATCATACACCTGGGTGGCACCCTGCATCCTATTGATCAGGGGTGCCCCCTGCTTGATGCACAAGAAAACTGGATAAATATAGAAGAAGTGCATAGCTCGTCAGATCTGCTGCCTTTAACTACAAGGAGAAGAAGGACTGCCCTGCTGAAATCTGGACCTGCACACAAAGGACTGCACTCTGAATGATGAGTACAGGCCCCAGCCAGGCCCGCAGAATACAAGGGTTCGCTCTCCTGTAACAAAAGCTAGAAGGAAGTTGGCACGGAAACTGCAAATACAAAGACAAAGTTTATTAACCCTTAAGGGTGGTCCTACAACCTACACAACACTCTTCAGTATTGCATAGAGTAGCACAAAGAACTTGCGTACGTTATCCCCTTTTATACACAACAGAGGGGCTCATAAGTGGGTGGATACAACATAGAGCAAAATTCATTACCATTTATGGACATTTTCGATACCGGATCAATATGTGGGCGGAGTTAACAATTTCCTGAGCCCGTGAAAACATGGTCAAACAAGGACTAACTGATAACAGATGTGGTCAAATCTGGACATGCGCCAGACGGACAAAGGAGCTATTTATAGACTGTTACTAGGAAGATTACAAGAGCAACTAGCACAAAGGTAGGACTCTTCACGTGCAAAGCACGTGGAGACATGACAATACAAAATGGAGTCAGGACATTAGGCAACATAAGACAAGAAACACATTTTAACTAAAGAGAATTTATGTCTTTAGTGAGTGCTTAATCATATCGCTGTTTTAGTTTTCAACAGACGACCCTTTCAGCATTTACTGAAGACATTCGGCTTGTTGGGATAATCATCATATATGTCAATTTTCATCATCTCTTCCACCTCTTTGTTTAAATGTTTCTGATAGGTGACATTGGCAATAGCTTTCTTATCAAGACTACAGAATGACACACATAAAGAACAGAGTAAAGGACCACACTGAACACAGATGCAACAGGAAAACAGAATTGCTACAATAATACAAAGACCAGTTAAAACTTTCCATCCCCATGTAGTAATCAATGCCCAAAACCATCCAGAAAAGGTCCAAGTGCCATTTTCTGTATGGATCTCAGCTGCGATTTTATGCAATTTATTAATAGCGTTATAGACTGATGGCGTGTGGTCAGGAATAAATACACAACAGCTACTTCCGATAATCCTACATGCTCCACCTCTGTCTGCTAACATAACATCTAATACCATACGATTCTGTAACACAACAATTCTAGTGATTTGCAATTCTTCCGTAAGATTCCCAAGAGCAGCAGCAGCTTGATTCGTTACAGCCTCTACAAATCTTGTTAATCGTCGAACCTTCCTACTATTTAGGGCAGCTCCAACAAAGAAAAACAATCCTAAGTTAAAATCAACATACTGCTGTAAGCTAGTGTCAGTTTGAACAACATCATCAATAGATAAAGTATGTTTATACCTATCTACAGTTACATTGTTCAATAACTTCAAATCTTTATGATAGGATGCAGGCGCTAAGAATACAGGGGGCAATAAAAACGCTACATAACATACTCCGGACCAGCCAGCTGGTAAGCGATAACAACCCTTATTCCCACATACGAAATATGTATTATGGGAAGCTAAGAAAGTACTATTATTTAATCCGTCTATATTCAACACAATAATACAGTCACTAACACCAACAGGAATATGACCCACACTCTGAACACACAGGTCCGCTTGAGCTTGTGCCACTTGAATCACAAATTGTTAGTTTCCAGCAGTGTCTCTGGTGTTCATGAAGATATAGGGGATTGATTCATTGTCTGGTCGATATTCTTCCCACTCCCATATTGTCCCATTCGCTTGTGGATAGCCTTCTTTATCTTGATGACATTCCCTATTAAGTCTAAAAAGTAATCGTCCCACTGTAGGTTTCCGTGTGGCAAAAAGCAACGTATACCATGCTCTACAAGAGCCATTATGAGAGAAAGGAAGAGGTATGAACGGCGTTCATCCTTTCTTCTGATGAGCTGGCATCATACCACATATCCAACAGTTCGTAGCATTTGTGGCAACATGGGTATGATGCAACATCTGGATGAAAGTATTATTCAAATAAGACTGACGATGCTTCAGTTCTTGATACAGAAGGGTGTAAAAGTAGTGCTCCTCAGGCACTGGAGTAGTCAAAACAAGCAACTCACGGGCAGGAGTCACATCCTCAACAAACCACGTGGTTATACCAACAATGGCTACAATGATAATAAAACTGGTCGCACAAAAAATCTTCTTCTTCTCCATTTTATAGTAAAAGTCAATATCTTCCTGAAACTAAAAGGTTGTCAGAACTCTTCCCCCTAGGCAGCCATTGATTTCTTCACCAGCGGGCCAAGACGGGTGTCACTACATTAATGCAGGGCTGATCCCCCCCCTTGCCTCATTGGCTCTCCGTTTCACTAACCTAAGGGCCATTCTGACAACGTGTCCTGATACAGAAAGAAATCACTTCCTCGGTCTGAGATGATATCTTCTGCCTCCAGGAATCGCTTGGTCCGGGAAGAGCTCCTCAGTGTCGTTCGGTTCCACAGCACCGCTTGTCTCTGTCGTCAGGATTTCTTGATGGTCGGTCAATACAGCAGGCTCCACTAATCCAGGTGGCACTTTACGACAGTGCAAGGAGTGGATCCAGTTCTTCCGATTGGAGACTCGCGCAGCTGTCCTCGTTGCGAGCAAGACTTGCTCAGGACCAACCCATCTCGGCTCCAGACTGTTCGTCCTTTAAAACACCTTGATCATGACATGGTCTCCAGGCCGGAGGTTATGTCCTTCACCTGTGGACCGATCAGGGAGCGCTTCTCGAACCTGTTGATGAATAGAAACCAAATTATCCGTTAACTGTGCCAGATAATCATTCATCATCACACAAGGTACATCATACACTGACTTCGGTTTCGGTGGACCCCAAATATTCATTGGGCGTCCAAACACGATCTCATAGGGTGTGAGACCGGTCCGAGAATGCGGTATCGATCTAATTGACAATAATGCCAGCGGTAAAGCGTCTGGCCAAGTCAAAGAAGTCGAAGCTTGGATCTTAGCGATCTTAAGCTTCAAAGTACCGTTATATTTCTCAACCAATCCCGCAGACTGAGGGTGAAACACTGCATGGAATTTTTGGGTAATTCCCAGTCCTTTCAGGACATACTTGATAACGTCTGCTATAAAATGAGGTCCGTTATCACTCCACAACAATCTACAAACACCATATCGAGGGAAGAACTCTTTCAATAGCATCTTGGCTGTAGTCATTGCAGTATTGTCTTTCGTAGGGTATGCCTCAACCCATTTGCTGAAGGCACAAACCACTACTAGAACATACTTCAAATTGTTACGGCGCTCAAGCTGAATGTAATCCATCTGCAAAACCTCAAAGGGTGCAGTAGGTGTTGCAAATCCTCCTGCTGGAGTTTGTGTACCCTTTCCTGGGTTGTACTTCAGGCAAATCATGCAGGTCTGCACTACCCTCTTTGCCGTACTAGCGATCTCCGGATGCTCCCAAACTCGTGTGAGTAATTTTACAATTGCGGAAGCTCCGACATGCGCTAGTCCATGTGCCATCTGAACCATAGGTTGTACAAAAGCTGCGGGTAACTTCCATTTATTTGAATTTAATTTTGAATTTAAAATTATTTATACAGCGCACGTACACCAGCGGTTTCATGGCGCTACAGCTGACAGAGGACTGGGCAAGGGAGCTGGAACTAAGTAAGAAAAAAATGAACTGCTAGTGAATTAGTTGAAGAATTTAGCAAAGAGATGTGCCTTGAGCTGTTTCCGGAAATGCGGGTACAGGGTTGAAGCTCTAAGCTCGAGAGGCAGGGAGTTCCAGAAGATCGGGGCGAGGGTCGCGAATTTCGAGCCTCCCCATTTCTTTCTCCGGAACCGTGGGACTGTAAGAAGGGCTTGGGTAGATGAACGCAGTTCCCTGGATGGAACATAAGGGATAATCTCAGATGAGATGAAAGCCGGTGCCGTGCCCAGTCGTGCTTGAAAGGTGATGGAGGCAAGCTTAAACTGGACACGAGCACGAACAGGAAGCCAATGTAGGGACTTTAGAAGGGGGGTGATATGGTGGGACTTTGGAAGTTTGAACACCAGGCGCGTGTTTTATCCATCTGCTTACTTCTCCAACACCCTTCGTCATCTAATTCTCCATCATTGGACCACTGCTCCCGTTCCTTATAGGAAGCGGTCCTCTGTATCTCCAGCACTTCTCTCCTAGCATCGTGCCATCTTTCTGCCTGTGACTTTACAACATACATTGCAGTAGAGCCAGGCTGCATCGCCGTCTCTCGTGCCACCCGGTCTACAAAAGCATTCCCTTCTCCAACTTTATCAACCACCTTTTTATGGGCACTACATTTAACTATCGCAATCTTCTTTGAATATGTTAATGCAGTCAAAAGGTTGTGAACTAACTCCCCGTACATTATCTGTGCTCCATGTGACGTTAGAAACCGTCTCTCCTTCCAGAGTAGGCCAAAATCGTGCACTACTCCGAAGGCATAGCGGCTATCTGTATAAACATTCACACACAATCCTGTACTGAGCTCACATGCTCGTGTTAATGCTATCAGTTCCGCTGCTTGAGCTGATTTCTGCGGTATGCGTGCTGTCTCCACTATTGTTTGTAATGTGGTAATTACATACGCTGCTGAAGTCGTACCATCTGGTAGCTTCAGGCATGATCCGTCCACCCACAGTTCTCCATCTACATCTGTAAAGGGTGTATCCTGGAGATCAATACGACCCTTTGTCTGTTCCTCAGTCACAAGAATACAGTCATGTGCTTTTTGTGCTTCAGACTGAGTTTCCGGGAACGGCAACAATGTGGCTGAATTTAACGTTGCACACCTCTTTAACGTAACATGAGGAGCCAAAAGTGTCAACTCATATCCCGTTAAATGAGCACTGGTCAAATGCTGCGTCTTTGTCTGATTAAGCAGGGCATCAACAGCATGGGGGACTAATACCAACAACTTATGAGATAACACAATTCCTTCGCTTTGGCGTATTGACACAGCTGTCGCCGCAACCGAGCGAAAACAACCAGGCAATGCTCGGGCAACAGGATCAAGTACAGCCGAAAAATATGCACAAGGGCACTGCTTGTCGCCGTGCATCTGCACTAAAACTGATAATGCACATCCATCTTTCTCATGCACGTACAGTGACAAAGGCTTCGTATAATCAGGGGTCCCCAACACTGGTGCTGAGCAAAGGGCTTGTCGCAATTGCTGAAAGGCAAGTTCACACTCATTCGACCAGGGAAGAGGAATTGGGGTATCTTTTGTCAAAAGTGCTAACATTGGCTTAGCTATGTGTGAAAACCCCAATATCCATTGCCTACAAAAAGAAGCAAGACCCAAAAATGCACGCACGTCCTTCTGTGTGGAAGGTACTGGCATGTCCAAAATTGCTTGAATACGATCTGGTGTGAGTGCACGCCCCTCCTTAGACAAAAGGTGACCCAAATAAGTCACCTTTGGTCTACAGAATTGCAATTTCTTCCTCGACACTTTGTGATTGTGAGACGCCAAAAAGGAAAGCAAGGATAAAGTACACTTCTCACACAGCTCAGGAGTGTCGGCCGCCAACAAGATGTCGTCGACATATTGTATAAGGGCGACACCATCAGGCAGAACAAAGGAATCCAATTGTCTTTTCAATGCTTGACTGTAAATACTAGGACTCTCTGTATAACCATGAGGGACTCTACAAAATCTATAAGACTTATCATTTAAAGTAAAGCCGAAGAGGTACCGGCTATCAGGATGAATAGGAATCGAAAAGAAAGCATTTTTCAAATCGATAACCGAAAATGTGGTCGCCGTTGGCGGGACCAGAGTAAGTAATGTCGTAATATCAGAAACCACTGGATACTGAGGTATCACTATCTTATTCACTTCCCTTAAGTCAATGATAAAATGATAAACCCTAGTATCGGTATCTTTCTTCAAAATGGGTAAAATAGGACTGTTGCAGACGTTGTAGGGAACTTACTCCACTACTCCCACCTTAATCAAATCCTGCACAATCTGTATGAGTGCCTCCTCCCCGTCCTGGGAAATACGATACTGAGGGAGGCGTGGTAACACCGCACCCTCCTGGACACTAACGTGGACAGGCGGAATCACCATCTGTCCCACATCAGTATCCGAAGTGGCCCACAAAGTACGAGGGAGAGAAGCTAATACAGTATCCTCTGCAACCACACACATCCGTTCTGTCATAGGGTGATTATCGTTTAATATCACACGTACTCCAGTAGGGGAGCAGCGGATCGTAGCTCTGAAGTGCTTAAGCATATCAAGACCCATAATGTTGTCAGGCGTGTTCGGAGCAAGCAAAAACGGGCAAGGCGCAGAAAGGTGTTCAACACGAAATGCATGGGGTCGGGATAGAGGGCTTCGAGAGAGTGTACCATCAAACCCTACCGATGTAACCATTAAGCCAGATGGGGGAGCCCTCGGAACCAATTGTTTGGACAGCGCACTGCGAGTAGCTCCTGTATCAACTAGGAACTTATCAGTAGAACCCAGAACATTTGCTGAAACATAAGGACCCCTCTGATCAACTGGCACTTCAACTGATTCCAACCCCCATCCAACGCAATGCTACGCATGCTGCGAATCATGGTACCCTAAACGGTCATTCCCAGACATTTGATACTGATTTTGCCGATCAAACACATTAGGTCTATCTCGTTGCTGCACGGTAGGCTCAAAGTGAGCACGATCATTGGAATTCCCTCTAAAATTCGAAAAGCCCCCTCTACCTCTTGACGGTCCCTGACCACGTCCCTGACGGGGTGCATATAGTACTGGACAATCCCTGGCCCAATGACCCAGCTGTTTACAATATGCACATTGATTTCTATTACCATCTGACCGACCCAAAGGGGGACCATAGAATCCTCCTCTACCTCTTTCGACACCCCAACGAGGCGGACCATACACTTGTGCTAACATCACCTTAGTTTTCAAATCTTTCGATTTCTTCTCCTCATTCCCCTTCGCTGCTTGTTCCTGACGCTCATAATACTGAGCCATAGTCAGGAGGGATGCCGGAGACGAGGTGGACCAAGAACTTTCACTCGCCTTTAATCGAGCTGCTATTCCCGGTAATAAATTTGCCACATATTTATCAACAAAAAGAAGGCGACCCGTATCATCCGTAAGCGACTGACCACTGAAATCATGAAATGTTTCCTCAAAGCTCATAAAGAAGTCTGAAACTGATTCATCAGGCTTCTGTTTCCACGAGGCTAACATATTCCAGTCAATCTTTTTAGGGGGAATAATCGTTTTCAACTTAGTCAAGATAGCAGCAGGAAGATCTAAAATAAGCTGGGGCGGTTTATGCGCGGGTTTTCTCTCCCTATCCTCATCCTCAATCTCAGACCACTTAGCCTTAAAAGCGGCTTGATCATCCACCTTCCGCACAGATCGCCACATATCCGGTGGTAAAATGAGCCCAAAGAACAAATCTATATCTGCTAAAGTCATAGTACAAGAATTCAAGGCCCCTTCAACCTCTTCGTAAAAGGCCGCTGGATTCTTGCGGGGGTCAGGCAATGCATTCTTTAATGCCATAACATCAGTCCTATGCCAGGGAGTATAAACCCAATTATACACAAAATATCCCCTAGCATCGGGGGAAGACATGTCTAGACTAGTTCCTGCTCCTTTAGGAGGAACATACAAAGGTGCCGCCTCTCGCATCGGTTTAGCATGCACTAGTTTGCTCTAATCTGAATGGGAGGTAGACGATTGTTTTCCGCCGACGTGTGAATCAGATTTCTCCTTCTCCCCTGTCTTTTGGCGCGCTCTTTCTTTAAGTTCAAACGCCGCGTCCCACAATGCAAACAGCCGTCGGACCGCATCGGGTACCTTAGAGGGAGAAAAGACACCGTTACGTAATGCTTTAGAATCTGATACTACATCTTCAGGCTCAAAGACATCAGAATATTTCCGAAAGGCAGTAACGACTTCTTCAGAAAAAGTTTCAACAAAATACAACTTCTCTCTATCCTGCCAACTTCCCCAAAATTTCAATAATTCAGTAAGAGATAGCTTGCCCTTAAGCGCACGAAGAGAAATTTTCCGAAGCTCACCCATACGCTCAGTTGATAACATGGACCGCGTGTCTACCTTATCCAAAACCGATCCAGAATCCTGTGACCTCGGGGCAGACGCGCCAACATAAGGGGGCGGAGAGCGATCTACTAAATGAAAATCATCTTCGAGATTAGTAAGGACAGGATAAAGTGGCTGGCGGACAGCATATTGACCCGAGACTTGCAACCTCCTCTCTTTCTCTTGTCTCTCCGCCAGTTCTCTTTCCTCCCGACGCTTCGCTTCCTGTGCTCTCACATGATCATTTTTCCGTTGCTCTTTATCAATCAGCGCTTTCTCACGTTTCTCTCGCTCACGCACTTCCTTCACCCATAACCGTACACATTCAAACATATCTTGCTGAGCACGCCGTTTACACATACACTGTTCCACATACTCAATCTTACGCATATCAAACAATCCATACAAAGGCCATCGTAACTCAGGATCCTTTTTGGTATATTTCCTCCACACTCTGCTGTACATTATAGAGGAAAGACCATGCTTCACATACATATCCCTATTAGGAGTCCCCTCTGGGGGGGCTGGAGCAGATTCCTCGAGATTTAACCGGTTTCCAAAGCAGCAGCACCACTTACGGAGTGCGCTAAAAGCAGGCATGCTCAAAAATAATGCAAAATATGCAGTATTATCAAAAATGGCACTTAAACTTTGCGCCGTTCAGATTTAAACAACTCCGGAGAAATATCTCCACATTACCTGCCTATATGTGTTGCAACGCATATATTCTCACAGTAATCAATACAAAATATGACCGGTCATCACAAATCAAACTCAAATAGCCAACCCAGGCTTCAAAACTCGGAGCAAGTACCGTACAACGGCTCTTACCAATCAAGAGTGTCCAGATTCCAACTGCCAAGTTCCAAAATTCGCCCAAACGGCTATCACGCGGCAAACCAACAGAAGAGGTCTCAGTCGAGGACCAGCGCCACCCAGATGGTCAGCTCGGAAGGGAAGGAAGAAAACCTCGGGATGCCAGGACTAAAAGACGCCGCTGGCAGTGATCACATCCCCGGCCAAATTCCTCACCTTCGTCACGACCAGTCCTTCGAGCATCCGAGTCGCCGATGAGCCCCACGTGACGGGCGCCAATTGATGAGTACAGGCCCCAGCCAGGCCCGCAGAATACAAGGGTTCGCTCTCCTGTAACACAAGCTAGAAGGAAGTTGGCACGGAAACTGCAAATACAAAGACAAAGTTTATTAACCCTTAAGGGTGGTCCTACAACCTACACAACACTCTTCAGTATTGCATAGAGTAGCACAAAGAACTTGCGTACGTGATCCCCTTTTATACACAACAGAGGGGCTCATAAGTGGGTGGATACAACATAGAGCAAAATTAATTACCATTTATGAACATTTTCGATACAGGATCAATATGTGGGCGGAGTTAACAATTTCCTGAGCCCGCGAAAACATGGTCAAACAAGGACTAACTGATAACAGATGTGGTCAAATCTGGACATGCGGCAGACGGACAAAGGAGCTATTTATAGACTGTTACTAGGCAGATTACAAGAGCAACTAGCACAAAAGTAGGACTCTTCTCGTGCAAAGCACATGGAGACATGACAATACAAAATGGAGTCCGGACATTAGGCAACATAAGACAAGAAACACATTTTAACTAAAGAGAATTTATGTCTTTAGTGAATGCTTAATCATATCGCTGTTTTAGTTTTCAACATGAAGGACAGCACTTGCTGCACAATCTGGTACTACAGCCCTAAGGACTTTGCCTTGTTTCAAGAAGGATTAAGGAGAGGACTTCCTGCAAGCTACAGGTTAACGGAGCCCACCTGAATCTCTGTGAGGAGTCCCGATCCTGGAGTGCGTCCAGTGGACTTTTAAGGATTTGGCCAGGTGCAATGTGGGAATTGTAATCATGACTTCCCAAGGACAATCTAGGAGATTCCACACCCTTGGAGGCTGTGTTTTGAACACTTTTAACCCTCAAGTGGAACTTCTGGAAGGAGTTCCAGAAGTTTGGAGACATTTGGAGCAACTTTTGGAAAAAGCTTTATAAGGTGACAGGCTCGACGTTGAGAGAGAAGCTGGCTACCTTCAACTGTGACTTATACTGGATTTCAGGTTAGTCCCGCTGAAAGCTCCAGACTTTCAGGATTTGACTGGGGCATCACTGAGAAGCAATCCAATTGCATTGCATCAAAAGCAGCCTGCTCTAGGAGACCGCGTAATATCGAGAGAAAAATCTGAGGTTAGAATTTTGACCGAAGCATCCCACTTAGGGCTCCACTGTGATCGGCCTCAAACTTTGACTTTGGCGCAGTTAAGCGCGACCAGATGTCACAAAGTGGAGCTGTATCTTGTTAAGCACTAGAACGTGTGTATTCTATAAAAAGTCATATCCCCGGTTTCCTACATTGGATGTTTGTTATTTTGGTGTCTATTTGTTCATAAAAATATAGTCTATTTTTACAAATTGGAGTGGGATGTTTTATTTTGTGTGTTGTATCTTACTTATTTAATGTATTGGTGTTTTAAATGCTTTACAAACCAGTCTCTTAAGTTTAAGTTATGTCTGCCTTCTTGTTGCCAGCTACCAAGGGTTGAACAAGGAAATAATTTGAGACCTTGACTGACCCTTGTATTGTGTAGGTGACCTTGTTAGTAGTGGTAAGCATTAACTATCACTACTAATAATTATCCACTTTCCAACAGATGACAATCCTATTCTTCTATCGGGGATGCTTCAGAGACTCATCTAAACCAATGGTAAAGCATCTGGCCATTTCAATATAGTAGATGTAAACATTTTGGCCAATCGTGAATTTAAGGTTCCATTTACTTGCTCCAATATCCCCAAAGCCTCAGGATGATAGCTACAGTGTAATCTCTTTTCCACTTAAAGGGCCACACACAGCATTGTAAGTATCTCATTATTGAAGTGGGTCCCTCGATTCAGAGAAACTAGAAATATGATCCATGGTATGAACTCTTGTAACAAAAGATTAGCCTCAGTGAGACTGTCATTTCTCCATGTTGGTTAGGCTTTCACCCATCAAGAGAAATGCATTCTATAACCAGGAATCAGCCCCATTACAAACAAGAATCTTGATAAATTTAAACTGCATGCTATTAAAGGGTCTACCTGATCTTTCTATGTGGTTCATGGTTATGGTTGTTCTCCGTCCCACATTCATTTGTTGACATGTTACACATCTATGACATAATTCTTCTGCAAGAATTCGGAATTGGGGATTGAACCAATTTTGCCTAAACAGCCTAACCATTGCGTCTCTCCCAATGTGTACAGGGTGATGGAAAAGTTGTGTCATGGGAAACAACGAGCTATCTGGCAACACAGGTCTTCTATCTGCTGAAACCCAAATGTCATTTGCATCTTTAACACATCCTGCTCTGATCCACTCTTACTGTTCTGCCTCTGAAACTTCTTCTTGTAATCTTGATTTCTTCTCAATTGTCAGCTACTGACATCATCATCGAAAAGGTAGTGTCTTCTTCAGATTCTTTTGCATACCCTCCGGTAAATGTACATACCACAAGTGCTGAATTTCGTGTAACTCTAGCAGCATAGTATTTTCCAACAGTGACGTAGTCATTTCAACTTTGGCAGATATCACAAGGCCTTGAATTGGATGGGCTTTGTGATCGTAAGCCACTGGAGTTCATGGTAGCCATACAGAAATCTAGTGGCTCAATTCCAGTCAAGCTGTAGTCATTAAATCCACACATTGCCATTATCTAGCCTGAATAAAATGAGGGCTTGAAACAGAGTCCTTTGAGCTGGTAGGGGAAGAAGCCAGATAATCTTCATCACCCACTTAAGCACCACACAACAGGCAGAGGTATCTTTGGCAACCTGAGGATACATAGATAAATTATCATCCAGCAAAAAGCCCAGATTTTTGACTTTGGACGATGGATTGGGGAAAGGCCCTTAGGATACCAGCCAATGTGGTGACACTAAAGAGATGGATTCTTACCCTGGTCCATGATGTCAATCTCATCACCTTTGAGCTTCAGCAGGTAATTATTCATCCATAAGGAGTTTTGGCTTAAGCCCTGGTTGAGAGTGGAGGAACCAGGGTCCTGTGCAGATTACAAAGATTACAAAGAAAATATAACCTGTATGTCATCTGCATATGAAAATTAAGTTAGGCCACAGTTCTCCACCACATCAGCTAGAGGGGGAGTATAGATGTTAAGCAACATAGGGCTTAAAACAGAGCCCAAAGTGGGAGTCCTTGACCCTCTCATTAGCTGAAAAAGCTTGAAAGGTCCAGTCTTTAAGGAATGTAAAACAGTTCAGTGCTGTGATGTCAAGGCCCAGCGTTCTCAGTCTTTCAGCTAAAATAGAGTGGAACATAGTATCGAAGGCCGGGCTAAAATCAAGTAAAATAGGCACAACTATTTCCCCCAATCTAAATCTAAACCCACACCCTTAAACCATCCGACTGGTTTGTTGGCTAACACCCTGCAACCTCAAAATAAATCAAAGCAGCACTTTTTTGGGGAAACTGTGCCTCTGCTCTCCTCACCCTCACAACACCCTCCTTAGGAACCCGAAGCACTTGATGCCTTACTAACTCTGTAAAGCGCTGTATTCACTTATGCTATACCTTCCTCAAAACTGTCTCATCTATATATCCTGATGTCTATTGTATATTCAAATTACATATTGTCACCATGTATCTGTATTTACTCCAAATGTAACTCATGTAGTTGTTGATGTGCAAATGCTGTGAAGCGCTCTGATACCTTTGGGTCAAGTTCACAATATTCAAAACTTGATAAATTGATACATAAGTAAAATCTAGACATTGTCTAAGATGTTCAGTAATGCCCAAGAGGGAAGATCTAGTGCTGTGGCCTGCTTTAAAGACAGTCTGTGAAAGGTGTAAACATTTTGGGCCCCCACAACTGATGTAAGTCAGGTGTTTGTTTCTCCCAAATTTTGGAGAAAATGGGCAGTAATAAAATTGAAGGGGGATTTGACCAGTTGGTTGGGTGAAGATTGGGATTTTTTTTAAGCGGTAGGACCATAGCATGCTTGCAGGTCTTGTGCACCCTTCCCTCTAACAGAGAGGAATTAACAAGGTCCATCACCACCTTCAAAGGTTTTGAGTCAAAAAGGCTAAGCTTGTTTGATGGAAGAAGATCCAGTGGGAAACCTGATTTAATCAAGTGCATGATGGCCAAGAAGGTTGTGAAGTCCAATAGGGGCCATGACTATTTTGGATGTTGAACTAGAAGTAAATAAGGGACCGATTTATAGAACTAATCTGAGAAAAAATCCTAAACTTAATACTTTTGGTATTCACAGAAGGCACTTACGATTTTTGTTATTCACTTACACTTGCACTTATGACTACTAACTTTACGTCCGCACTTGGGCCAGAATTTCTGCACTAGGCCGGAATTTCTGCACCCTGGCCGGGAATCTCGTATTTGTGCCGGAATTTCCAATTTTGGGCCGTAATTTCCGCCTGATGATCATTTCAAGGGCCTACCATCCCCCACCATGCTGCAGCGAAGTCAATTAACAGTAACTGCAAGACCAGCACCACAACCCTTATAAAAGCAGCACACATTCAAGGAACAGCTTTGGCCACAGAGAGTTCCTATTATCATTCGCTGTTCATCGCTAGAGGAAAATGTACCGAATGAGGAGGAAGAAGAACTTCACTACTGAGGAGACCACAATGATTGTTTAGTTCATTGTGAGGCACCACAAATGCCTATATGGTCTTCCACCTTACTGCACCAGTGGCACACAGAAGGCAGCTCTATGGCAGCAATTAGCCAATGCTGTCACAGCATTGGGGGAGGAGAAGCACACAGTCCAGGACATCAACAAGAAGTGGCAGGATGAAAAGAAGAGGGTGAAGGAGAAGTACTCCAGGATTAAGTTGAACAGGATTCTCCCTGCCCCACACTCTGGACCCCGCCTCCGTCTCACCCCACTAAAGGAGGATATCCTCACTAGAATCCACCTCCACATGATCCATGGGCTGCCTGTGAGTGATGGCCGCAACGTGGTTCCAGGTAAATGGGATGACAAGAAAAAGTATATGAAAAGATTGTCTGTGTTGCACTGCCATTGTGAGTAAGGAAGTTGTCCAAAGTTTATATAAAAATATAGTCAGTCAGAGGCTCATGTGTTTCCCTCTGTATGTTGCACCACAAGTACCAGAATCCTTTGTATTAGAAATGGCAAATCCCTCTCCCACTATTGAAACAAGCATTGGCATAGCCAATAGGTCTCGCTTTTGGGACCTTAAAAGTATTTAGTTATGCAGCAGAATATCCTTGGTGCAACAACATCAACTGTTGCATGGCTAAACATTTATAAGGTCCCAAAGGTGAGACCTATTGGCTATGCCAATGCTTGTTGCATTTGTCACCCCGAGTGGGACGGGTATGCTCAGACGTGAGTCCCGTGCTCTCCATGCCACTGGAATCAAGCTATCCTGGCTGAAGAGGGGTGAAACCCCGAAACCGGTCCTAGGATGCTTGGTTTCATTCCAGGGAGGACCTGGCTTGGCAGTTCGGGCTGGACTGCTCCCATGAGACACAGGGTCACGACTGATTTGCATATGGCTGGGTTCAAACTGGAATGGCATGGTGAGCAAAAAAACGATGGATTTAGGCCCAGATCACTTTACTGAGGTGAATGTATGGCATTGTTCTGCATTCTATCCATCAACTGTTGTTTTTGCATTTGTCACCCCGAGTTGGACAGGTATGCTCAGACGTGAGTCCCGTACTCTCCATGCTAATGGAATCAAGCTATCCTGGCTGAAGAGGGGTGAAACCCCGAAACTGGTCCTAGGATGCTTGGTTCCAGTCCAGGGAGGACCTGGCTTGGCAGTTCGGGCTGGACTGTTCCCATGAGACACAGGGTCAAGACTGATTTGCATATGGCTGGGTTCAAACTGGAATGGCATGGTGAGCAAAAAAACTATGGATTTAGGCCCAGATCTCGGTACCGGGGTGAATGTATGACATTGTTCTGCATTCTGTTCATCAACTGTTGTTTTTGCATTTGTCACCCCGAGTGGGACGGGTATGCTCAGGCGTGAGTCCCGTGCTCTCCATGCCACTGGAATCAAGCTATCCTGGCTGAAGAGGGGTGCAACCCCAAAACTGGTCCTAGGATTCTTGGTTCCAGTCCAGGGAGGACCTGGCTTGGCAGTTCGGGCTGGACTGTTCCCATGAGGCACAGGGTCAAGACTGATATGCATATGGCTGGGTTCAAACTGGAATGGCATGGTGAGCAAAAAACTATGGATTTAGGCCCAGATCTCTGTACTGGGGTGAATGTATGACATTGTTCTGCATTCTGTCCATCAACTGTTTTTGCATTTATTCATTACAAAGCATATGGGTCTTGGAGCAAGTAAACCAAATGCAGGCAAAAGTGCACACATTTTTTAGTTATGTTTGCTTTGGGACTGTAAATCTGTATTCTCCACGCACATACAATCCCTGTATATAACCCAGTAATGTAGACACTGGTGAGCCATCTTGGGTGTAGTCTTCAGTCTTTGAGTACCAGGCTATGAGCATTGGGTCTACATGTATATTTGGAATCCTGCTAGAGACCCCGGAGTGGTAATTGCATAGTTGTGGAATTCTAGGACCTTCTTGGGCTTGGAGCTAAGCTTATAAGGACATTATTTGTGCAAATATGCCACCTTCACCCGCACATTTAGGAACCCAGGAGGACTAGAGGTCAGATACTAAGGGGGTGCGGGAGAGTTGTTGATTTCATCATTGGTTCGAACCCTGACCTGCAGTGGCGTAATGCAAAATGATGGGGCCCCCATGAGGAATGCGAATAGGGGTTCCCAAGTCTCCTATATATTCAGTGGCCTTGGGCAGAAGGGGGCCCACTTAAGAATTTGGGGCGCCTGAATATTGGGAAGAGGGTCTGCGCTGCAGGGGCTTGCCTTACACCCCTCTGACCAGAACAATTTCTTCCTGAAACCGAAACACCTTCTCCCATCGTTATTTGTATAAACTATGCTTTCATGTAACTATGTAACCCTGTTTAGTTACTCTGTATGAAGGCTCACATACATGCTTCATGAACTGCACAAAAACATGCCGTTTGGGAAGCAGAATGGCTCCCCTCAGCTGGTCCTCCTCCAACTCCTCCTAAATTGTGCTGCTGTGGTCCGGGGGCAGCACGTGATTCTGGTAAACAAAAGATCTTCAGGTTTACAGCGGGCACTGAAGACAGTGCTCTGCCCCCATTGGGCTTGGCTTTAAAGTAGTTCTTTAGGTGGAGGGACTCCGTGAAAGAATGTAAAAGCTCCTCTCTCCATTTGAATTACAAGCCTGAACCTTGAGCAACACGCACTTAGGGCAGAATAATGTGTTGGGGAAGGGTGCTATGAATGTTTTTGACCGGTAAATACTAGCAAAATCAAAAACATGACCACTGAACTTCTCTCAAAAGGGTGTGGGTTGCTGTGGCGATGGTGAAATGTATACATTGATTTATAAAATATACATACATGCCAATATTTAGAAACACCTAAAAAACGCGATTTGGAAAACATTTGGAATAAAATGAAATTAGCCATTTACTTGCACTTATAGAAGTTTAAGTGGGAGAAGGGACATGTATTGATATTTTGGCTTTTAACAATATTGCGGGTAACACGATAATAGAGAATAAACGCACAAATAATTTAAACATGAATTTATGATAACGGGGGAAAAAACTCCTGGGCTTAAAAAACTAAAGAAAGTGAAGCTCAGGGTTTCCTTCAGCTCTAAAACTGCAATCTCCCTGGAAGGACACTAAAGCAAAACGTATGCTATAAAGAAGACATGCACGGACATGGCCGAGCAGTGCATGCCATTGACCATCTCCCCGCCTAAACCAATCCTCTCACACCCACATCGAGGCATAAATGTACACAAGCATTGGCATAGCTAATAGGTCTCGCTTTTGGGACCTTATAAGTATATTTACTTTTGCTATAATCGCAGTACGTAAAGCGCGGGTGCCGTGATTATAGCAAAAGTAAAGAAATAGAAAAAATCACCTATTTCTTTAATTTTGCTATAATAGCTGCACCCGCGCTTTACGTGCCGTGATTATAGCAAAAGTAAACATACTTATAAGGTCCCAAAAGCAAGACCTATTGGCTATGCCAATGCTTGTTTAGTTTTGCTATATTCGCGCACGGGAGGGGGCCTGCGAGATTCCCTTGCGGGAGCGTGCGACCATATGGTGCGACCATATGGCGCCGCACGCTCCCACAAGGAAATCACCAGACGTGCACGCGTTGCCATTGCAAGCACTGCAACGCGTGCATGTTTTTGCCCCCAAAGCGGTGCCGATGGCATTAGGTCTCTCTCCTATGCAGCGCATGCGCACTGCGTAGGCGAGACCTAAAAATGGGCCCAGTACTGCTGCCATATATAGCTAACACTGTTAAGTAAGAATTGACAAAGTGCCCCTTCCACTTATTCAGACACAGCTGGGCCAGTCAAGAACGTAATGGGGTGGGGGTTGCGGTGCAGAGGAAAATCAACTGACAACGCAATAGGGAAAATAAATACAAATTATCCAAAAAGTAACCTTGTGCTAGCCAGAATCACAAAGCAGAAGGTGAGAGAATCCTCACCTCAAAATATTTCATTCACATATTCCTTTGTCAATTTCCCACCCTACCACGCCATTATAACCCCAACGCCCCACTGCTCCTACGTGCACCAGCCGTGGCAGTACTTCACAATACTGTTAACATGCAGAAGATATGAGGAAATGTCTGACAAGTTCTACACGTACATTTTCCATTTGGTGACATTTCTCTCTTTTCACCTATTGACACATTCAGCCAGAACACAGACAATCACAGTAGCAGAGGTCCCTGCATCTTTTGGGAGGAAACAACATCATACAGAGCAACGCTTACCACCCTCACTAACTGGTAAGTCAAACTGGTCTCGAGATGTTCAAAATGCAGACATTGTCAGCAGACAACAGAGGGACATATAGGGCCTGAATATCAAAGGAAACTGTAGAGGAAAAACTAGTTTTAAAACTATTGGAGTTCTTAATGGATATTTACCTTTAGGAAATGACATTAGTAAATAGTGAAAGACAACATATAATATATCTTTCCTCATCATACCTTTGTAAACATTACATGTATTCCACCAACAGTTCCAGAACTGGGAACTCAATCCTGGAATCGAGTGCCACAACAAGTCAAAAAGGAGTCCCCACTATATTGTAATTGTTTTTGTAGACCAAATAAAGAAATCCAATGTTAACAAATATGACAATCATGAACAAGAAGTGAGATATTATTGTCAGGAGTATTGAGAATGCATCCACTGTCCAACTTAGAATGTTTTTACTATACATGAAATATCCCAGCCCACCCAGCTGGTTATATATGTTTTCATTAGATGGCTTGTTTTTTGGCCATTAAAAAACATGATAGAGGACCTTACCTCAGGAATTGAAGACATGTAATTTTGATAGAAGTTGCTTCTAGGCAGTGGGGCCATTATGAGGTAAATATGGGATCACTCATGATATTTAGTGCTACACACTTCTGCAACAGAAGTGCCCACAACTGATCATACTTATCCTGTGTGCCTGAAATTGAGTGCATCACATGTGGCAGCAGAAATGTAAAGTTGCAAACACACGTATCATTGTAGGTCCAATGATGTCCTCCCAGACTCCAACACCGACATTGACTTCTGCTATAGGGTTGGCTGTGACATCTGGTCAGGGACCACACACTGGGCAGGTGCTGAGCCATGGTAAGTAAACCCAAGAATAATGTACCTGAATGCTCATGAAATGTGTTTTTAATCTCCACTGTATGCTGTATGTGTTGTACAACACTGTTGTCCTGCATCACAATTTAACCACATACCAGATCAGACCATGGTAGCTACTGAAAGGATGACACAAAATGTATGCCAACGGGCACACTGTACACAATGTACTGTACACAATGTACTATTTTATTTTTACTCTGCACAAGCAGAGTAAAAATAAAATAGTACATTGTGTCATATGAAGTGTACCACACACGGATCATTGACATAATATCGACTACCAAAATATAGACATACAAAAATATCGATGCAAAAATATAGAATGCCAAAATATCGAATCCCTATCTCCAAACAGGTAAGTACAAAAATATAGAATCCAAAATATCGTTGTTAAAAATATAGTTAGTCAAAATATCGAATTTTTTAAATGTCTTAAAAGTAATGTAAAATGAATGAAATAATACATATAATTAACTGACACATACTTAAAAATACTTAAATAACATTACAATTAATAAATAATTAATGTAAGTAAAAAAAACCAAATTATACATATATATGAACGTAGTATTAATTAAAAATATTCAATATTTTCTGCGTAGGATAGCGGGCAGGTAAAATTTACTATTACCACTCCAGTAAGTGCAATAGTAGGGAAAGCGTTGGATAGCGGGAGGGTCAAAATTACTATTCCCACTCCAGAGAATGCAACAGTAGGGAAAGCGTTGGATAGCGGTAGGGTAAAAATTACTATTCCCACTCCAGAGAGTGCAATAATAGGGAAAGCATTGGATAGCGTAGGGGTAAAAATTACTATTCCCACTCCAGAGAGTGCAACAGTAGGGAAAGCGTTGGATAGCGGGAGGGCAAAATTTATTATTCCCACTCCAGTGATTACAACAGTAGAGAAAACGTCAAATATTCAATATTTTCTGCGTAGGATAGCGGGCGGGTAAAATTTACTATTACCACTCCAGTAAGTGCAATAGTAGGGAAAGCGTTGGATAGCGGGAGGGTCAAAATTACTATTCCCACTCCAGAGAATGCAACAGTAGGGAAAGCGTTGGATAGCGGTAGGGTAAACATTACTATTCCCACTCCAGAGAGTGCAACAGTAGGGAGACCGTTGGATAGCGTAGGGGTAAAAATTATTATTCCCACTCCAGTGAGTGCAATAGTAGGGAATACGTTGGATAGCGTAGGGGTAAAAATTACTATTCCCACTCCAGTGAGTGCAATAGTAGGGAAAAAAATAAATTAATATTTTATTAAAAATAAATGAATTATTAATACCAAAAAAGTATTAAAATTAATTACCATTCACACAATATTTAATAATTAATTAATTATAAATACCAATACATTTGTGATTAATTAATTACCTATTAATAATTAATTAACAACCAATTATTTTTCTATAACAAACATTAATAAATGCAAATAATACCAATTAATAATTAATTAATAATATATTAATTATCAATATACACAAATTATTTAAATAATTAATTTTTTAGAATTATATTACTTCCCACCATATTCCCCTATAAACCCACTACCCGCTACAAATATTAAATGAATACAATTAACATAATTATCAATTAAACAATTAATACAAATTAATTACCAATTAATACAAATTATTTACCAATTAATAATTAATCAACAACCAATTAATTTTCAATACTAATTAATAATTAACTAATAACAATTAAATTACTTCCCACCCTATTCCCCTATAAACCCACTACCCGCTACAGAAGTAAAACACAAAATTAAATTAAAAATAATTAATAATTCCTATCAATTATTATTTAATGTACTATAATTAAATTACTTCCCACCCTACTCCCCTATAAACCCACAACCCGCTACGGAATTATATTACACAAAAATGAAATAACATAAAATTCATTACTTTAAAAATATTCTAACATACATTCCATTATTGATACATACTTTTAACACATATACTAACACTTAAAACACTATAAAAAAATTCGATATTTTTAACTACTATAGTATGACTGTCGATATTACTTACTTCTATATTATTTAAATCGATATTTCTTACCTGATTTTCGATATTCTTCACCACTATATTTTGGCAATTCGATATTCTGTCCATTCTATATTAAAAACTCGATATTCTGTCCAGTCGATATTTTTTTTTCGATATTATGTCTATTTACCACCACACACAACTGGATTGCAATTCAATTATATGAAAACTCTCTTGCAAAATATCAATGGTACAATCATATTGAAATGGGTGTGGATTAGGCTCATACTGATGCCAGTTAGGTTCTTTTGAGATGGGTGTATGGGCTGCTAAGGTGAATCTTCAGGAAGTGAAGTTTTCGAAACACTTGGCTGAAAAGCACAACGCAAATCCTGTGCAGGTGGCAACCATCAAAGCTTTTCAACTTACCCACAATGTGGGATCCTAGTCAAATGTTGCATTATGCTTGTCTCCTCTTCTACTGTATTCACATATATAAGTGAGTGGTTGACATATGGGTTTAGGATGTCTGCTGTAGAAGACACCATCCGTTGTCAGCTAACTACTACCATGATGTTGGAAATGGAGTATGCGAACAGAGGACACTCAAAGGATGGACATAACAAATGTGTGATCTCTCATTCCAAAATGAGCTTTGTGACTTCATGGGTAGGGAGGCACAAATGAGCCACATTATGTACCTGACTATTGCAAATCTCACACATGAACTCTGCAATGCAATGTTTGAACGGATGTGCAAATGTGATACTGGTCAGCCTGGTGATGTACACTCCTTTCGACTTGTGAACAGACAACATTATACTCATGAAACATGTTAGTCTTAATGGTGAAGGTGTAAGCAATGTAATGCGGAGGAGTTCTGATCATTTATCCCCTTCCTTGAAATATCAGTAACCTTCTCATACAAGTTTATCTGTTGATGTGTCATCTCATTGATGTCAGTGCTGTGTGGAGTTAACAGCTGGCAATTGCTGCATGTGAGCAGGGACCCACATGTAAAGTCCATGAGGTAAACATGCTGCACATTGTTCAGGAATATGCTACCAATAGTCATTGAGAATGACATATGCATGTTAGCTCATAGCTACCATCTGGTGTACTGAAATATGGACATGAATGTCTCATCACAGCTGCTGACAGGATGATACCAGTGTGGCATACAAAACCATCCCGGGGAATGCAAGACATCCTGGCTGCAGCAGTGAAACCCTCTTGCACCTGTCCATTAGGTAAATGTGGTGTCAAGTGTTTCCCTATCATAGATTAATAAACCATGACAAAAATCAAAATCCCCTTCTGCATTGAATCTGCAGTCATTGTTTACTAAGTTACATACATATTTTAAGTGTCACTTGTGCCTGTTTGTAAATTAGTAATGCAGATCATTGAGAATGGTGTCACTTTCCTCTACAACTGATGGATCACGGACGGCTTTGTCAACAAAATCTATGAGGAGCATCGTTCAGCAGTTGACATCAGGGGGGATCGCAAAGGGACAGAAAGCTGTGTCTGGAGCTGGTGAGTTTGCTTGTGCAATGTACATCTTATTTAACACCCCAGTGCTATGGTGTGAGCTGTCATTTGTAGGGGTACCCAAACCAGGTCACATGTACGTCATCGGTTGATGTAAAGTACAGTTAATCCAACCCTTGTGTTGCACCACAATTTATGCTAGGTAAATATACTAATATGGTTGCAACCTCTGTGTTTCAGGGGATGATGATGAGGAGGAGGATGGACCTTCCACCAGTGGGCAATCAGAGGGGATAATCCACTGCTCCTCCAGGCAGTTATGTTGGCTGCAAGTACTGCGCAAGAGGAGGAGGAGGAGGAAGTACCTGAGGATGAAGGATTGGAAGATAATGGTGACTATATGTCCATCCTCTCTGGGGTTGACGATTCTCATGCCATGGACAGAAACCTTACCACATTGCCCCAATCATGCAAGGCATCACACACTCCGCCCAGCAAACTGCCTCAGCCTACTCCAAAGCAAAAGATTGCCTGTCCCCAGAATAGAGCTAACCAGCCACAGCTCACATGCATCCCAACACAGACATCACTCCCTCACAGCCCTCACATCCAGGACAGACATTGTGGTTCCCCTACGTGCTCCTCCCTATACAGTGTATCCCAGGCATTCTCTCTACCATCTGGGTGAAGTACCAACCCTGCTGTGGTGCAGGTATCCCCTGGGCACCATTCTCCTGTCCATAAGGTTACACCTGCCAGCCCCCTCTGTTGTTGGACCTGCTGGTCTCATCCATGGCTAACCCCTGCAGAGAGGGCCTGCACCTAGCTATGGTGGCCAGTAGGAGCAGGACTTCTTCCAAAAGCAGTCAGATGTGAGGCAGGACATTTGTGCCATAGGGGCTACCCTGTCAGACATTTCTAAGTACCTGCAGGACATGCTCCAATTCCCTCAGGTGGTGGACAGACTCACCCATGTTTTGAATAGGATGGATAGATTTTGGCAAGACATGTCCAAGAATATCAGAGACATGATATCCATCCAGAGGGAAGAGAGTGCAAGACACCATGCCTTGTCCATTAAGATGATGGAGGGCATGCTGAAAGTGATCCAAAGTCTCCCTTCACGGTCAATGCAGGGACGAGAGCCATCACATCTGCCTACAGCACATCACACCCACACAACTGCCCTGGACCACAGCAAGGGTACACACCCACAACCATTCCCTGAACAGTCACTCCCACAATGTGCAAAACAACCACCAATCCCTGAACAGGCACTCCCACAATGTGCACAACCACCACCACCCCCTGAACAGGCACTCCCACTACCTGCAAAACCAGCCCTTGTCCACACACAAACACCAAGTATACATACACCATTTACCCCTGCACATGAACTTCAACCTGTACAGGCACATGCACAACACCCACTTACATGTAGGCGACAGGCCAGACATGATCCCTCACAGCGATCTTCACCTCTGAAATTGCGCGATCCCCATTGACAACATCCCAAAAACTAATTGACCACTGTGAATATGTGTAAATAAAAAGTAATTATCTTCACAAGTCAAGATTCTGTAGTGTATCATGTCCTGATAGGCAAGTGTATACCAATGTTGGTGGTCTAAAGATGTGAGGATGTATGTGTGTGTGTGACACATTTACAATTGTAACCCCATGATTGCAACAAGCCATAATATGCAGAGCAGATGACTCACAAAATGCATGTCCATATTTTGTACAAGACATTCACAATGAAGTCAAACAAGTTAAAGAAAGTAGGATTCAAAAATATATTTTATGTAAATAGAAGTGTGTTATTTGAAAAACAAATGATGATCTTAACGCAGAAGGAGAAGGGAACGTGGATTGGGGTGGGGCAACAAAAATATAACATGTCAGGGAGCGTCAGGGGAACCAGTCTATTTACAAGAGGAAAAGCAAATTATAAACAACAGGTCAAGTGTCCTTCTGGTCATCCTATAATACCACAATGTCCAGATGCTCCGAGTCCGATGCAGGCACATGGCTGGCTGGTGCAGGAACAGGCACCACATGGGGTCAGGACACACGAAGAGTACGGGGGAAACAGTGTGCGGCAACGGACAGGAGGAGACATTGACGGTGGTGTGGGAAGTATGTTGGGAAACAAAAGACGACATAGCTGCAGCCAGGGAATTGACACTGGCAGTGAGGGTGGACAGAGCTCCAACAATTTCCTCTCACATCATGCGTATCTCTAGACACATATGCAGCATGATGCGAGAGGACATGTATGGCTGACCCTCACATACCCACATCAAGTCCTCTGGGAGAGCCACAGAAGGAACAACATAGGGAGGGGTTTGGGTGGAACTTGAGGGGTGTGGTGCCTCAGGTTCGGAGTCAATGTTGGGGTCGACCTGGCAGCTACGATCAATCAATCAATCAATCAATGACATTTATAGAGCGCGCTACATACCCGTAGGGTCTCAAGGCGCTGGGGGGGGGGGGGTGCCGCTACTGCTCGAACAGCCAGGTATTCAGCTTCTTCCTGAAGGAGAGGTGGTCTTGGGTCAGGCGCAGGTCGGTCGGGAGGGAGTTCCAGGTCTTGGCGGCCAGGTAGGAGAAGGACCTTCCTCCTGTAGTCGCTCTTCGGATGCGGGGGACGTCGGCGAGGGCGTGGTTGGTTGATCGGAGGTGGCGTTTGGGAGCGTAGAAGTTGACTCGGCTGTTGAAGTAGCTCGGGCCTTGGTCGTGTAGGGCTTTGTGTGCATGGGTGAGGAGGCGGAAGGTGATTCTTTTGTTGACGGGGAGCCAGTGAAGGTCTCTCAGATGTCCGGAGATGTGGCTGGTTCGTGGGATGTCGAGGATGAGTCTGGCTGAGGCGTTCTGGATCCGCTGGAGTCTCTTCTGGAGCTTGGCGGTGGTACCGGCGTAGAGGGCGTTGCCGTAGTCCAGTCGGCTGGTGACGAGGGCCTGGGTGACGGTCTTCCTGGTCTCGGTGGGGATCCACCAGAAGATCTTCCGTAGCATGCGAAGGATGTTGAAGCATGCCGATGAGACGTTGTTGACTTGCCTGGTCATGGAGAGGGAGGAGTCCAGGATGAAGCCCATGTTGCGTGCATGGTCTGTCGGTTTGGGTGCGGTGCCCAGGGCGGGAGGCCACCAGGAGTCGTCCCAGGCGGAGGGTGAGGAGCCCAGGATGAGGACCTCCGTCTTGTCCGAGTTCAGTTTCAGGGGGCTGGTCGTCATCCATTCGGCTACCTCTTTCATCCCTTCGTGCAGGTTGGCTCTGGCGGCGGCGGGGTCGTTGGTCAGGGAGAGGATCAGCTGGGTGTCGTCGGCGTAGGAGATTATGTTGAGGTTGTGCTGGCGTGCGATGGCCGCGAGGGGGCTCATGTAGACGTTGAAGAGGGTGGGGCTCAGAGAGGATCCTTGAGGGACGCCGCAGATGACTTCGGTGGCCTCTGACTTGTACGGTGATAGACGGACTCTCTGTGTTCTTCCGTTGAGGAAGGAGATGATCCATTCCAGCGCCTTGTCCTGGATTCCGACGTTGCTGAGGCGCTGTACTAGGGTGCGGTGGCAGACAGTGTCGAATGCCGCGGAGAGGTCTAGGAGGATGAGGGCCGCTGTTTCTCCGTTGTCCATCAGGGCTCGGATGTCATCTGTGGCGGCAATGAGGGCGGTCTCGGTGCTGTGATTGGCTCGGAAGCCGGACTGTGAGGGGTCGAGGGATCCATTCGTCTCGAGGAAGGCGGCCATCTGCTTGTTGACGGTCTTCTCGATGACTTTGGCTGGAAACGGGAGGAGCGAGATGGGGCGGTAGTTCTTGAGTTCGGTGGGGTCCGCTGTGGGTTTCTTGAGAAGAGCGCTGAGTTCGGCGTGCTTCCAGCTCTCAGGGAAGGTGGCGGTGTCGAAGGATGTGTTGATGATGTCTCGCAGGTGGGGTGCGATGACAGCGTCAGCCTTGTTGAAGATGTGGTGAGGGCAGGGGTCAGTCGGTGATCCGGAGTGGATGGAGTTCATCGTGCGGGTGGTGTCTTCGGTGCTGATCGGGGTCCAGGCGTGGAGGGTGGTGGTGGGGGGTGGTTGTTCGGTCTTGGTGTTCGTTGGTTGGTTGTTGAAGCTGTTGTGTATGTCCGCGATCTTGTTGTGGAAGTAGGAAGCGAGGGAGTTGCAGAGGTCTTGCGATGGGGTGATGTCGGTGTTTCCTGCGCTGGGGTTGGATAGCTCTTGCACGATGTTGAAGAGTTCCTTGCAGTTGTGTGCGTTGTTGTCCAGCCGGTCCTTGAAAGCAGTTTTCTTGGCGGCGCGGATCAGCTGGTGGTGCTTCCGGGTGGCCAGCTTGAGGGTGGACCTGTTGTCTGGTGTAGGATCCCTTCTCCAGACTTTCTCGAGGGCTCGGCAGTTCTTCTTGGAGCTCTTGAGTTCGTCGGTGAACCACGGGGCTTTCTTGCTGCCGGATCTGCAGGGCGGGGTTCTCAGCGGGGCGAGTTCGTCCGCGCAGTTGCTGATCCACTTCGTGAGGTTGTCGGCGGCCTGGCTGGGGTTCGCTGAGCTGGCGGGAGGGTGCTGGCTCAGGGAAGCGGCGAGCTGGTCTGCTGTGATCTTGTTCCAGCTTCTGCGGGCGGCCTGATGCTGGTGGTGGTGGGTCGTCGTTCTCTTGAAGGTGAAGTGGACGCAGCTGTGGTCCGTCCATTGAAGCTCTGTGGCGTGGCTGAAGTCGATGGCTGTGCTGGAGGAGAAGACTGCGTCGAGTGTGTGTCCGGCGAGGTGGGTGGGGGTGGACACCAGCTGCTTGAGTCCAAGATTGGCGAGGTTGTCGAGCAGGGTGCTGGTGTTGCGGTCGTTGTTGTTCTCCAGGTGGAAGTTGAGGTCCCCCAGGAGGATGTAGTCAGCGGAGGGGAGGGCGTGCGGGCTGACGAAGTCGGCGATGTCCTCGCTGAATTGGGTGCGTGGTCCCGGAGGTCGGTAGATCAGGGTGCCTCTGAGGGTGGTGTTCGGGTTGGTGTGAATCTGGAAATGCAGATGTTCGGCGGTGGTCAGGGTGTTGTCGGTGCTGGTCGTGAGACGGATGGTGTTCCTGTGGATGATGGCGATGCCTCCTCCCATCTGGTTGGCGTTGCGGTCCCTCCGGACGATCTTGTAGCCCTCTGGGATAGCGATGGCGATGTCGGGAGCTGAAGAGACGTTCATCCAGGTCTCTGTGAGGAAGGCGACGTCCGGGGCAGTGGTGTCTAGGAGGTTCCAGAGTTCGATGGCGTGTCTGTGGACGGAGCGGGTGTTGAGCAGGATGCACTTGAGGTGGGTGCTGCTGGTGTTCGACTTGGCGGGTGCTGGTGCGAGGCAGGTCCGGATGCAGGTGAATTTGCAGGCGTGGCAGCTGAAAGGTCCGTGGGTGCGTCGTGGTGTGGCTTGGTGGCACTCTGGGCGTCGGCCGGTGTTGAGAGCGGTGAGGGTGGCGGCGGAGTACGTCAGACGGGCCGGTCGGGGTCTTCGTGGGCCAGGGGTCCTGGCACTGGGCGCGGTCCAGGCGCGGACGGGCGTAGACGGGCTTGCCTTTGGCGCGCCTTCGGCGCACAATCGGCGCGCCCGCTGCGCGTGACCGCTGCGCGTTCGCACGGTCGCCATTTAAGGCCAAGTGCGCGGGTGGGCGGGGCAGCTGGGAGGCGGGAGCGGGGAGGGAACAGAAGGGAAAAAGGGCGTGGTCAGCGGTGGTGGCGGGAAGCGGGGAGCGGGGAGGGAAGGCGGGGGGCGGCGAGGTAGGCGGGCAGGCAGGAAGGAGGACGAAAGTACGGGCAACAAGTGACCAAAACAACAGGCACTGATGCTTAGACAAGACGCTAACACGGGAGGAAAATACAGTGAAAAAAAACAGTGAAAAAAAAAACAAGCACAAATGAATTACAGAAACAAAACAAAACAGACGGCAGCGGCGTCAGCCGGTAACGAGGCAGGCAGCGAGGCAGAGGGCAAAGCGATGTGGCACACGCAGCAGCTGGTGGCCGTGCGGCGCGGGGGTGTCCCACACGATGAGGGGGACAGGTCGCAGGGGATGCAGCTGGAAGCCCCAATAGAATAGGGGCCTCTAGAGGTAGGGAGGGGGTGATGGCAGGCCCAGGTCGGGTAGTGGCCTGTGCCGGGGACACCTCGACAGAACTTACTGGTGAATGGTCCAGGGGAGTGTAGCTCTCCTCCCCCCTGGCCAGAGGTGTCCAGTTCTCCCCCCCACTTCAATGTCCACAGCTTCCACCCGGTCCGTAGCACCAGAGTTGTCTTCCTGATCAGTTTGGGAGGGTGCAATCTCCCTGCCTCCTGATGTGGAGGGTCCTGCCTCATCATCCTCTTCCTCACCACTGGAAAGAGGTCGTAGCCGCCGGCACACTGAAGATCTCCTGATCCTAACCTGATCCTGCTGTTGTTCCATTTGGCTAGCTGTGACCACTGAAATTTAAGAAAAATGTAGATGTAGTGGTTGTACACGTCAGGACAAGGTCTGTACCATTCTTCATCCAATGCACACATCAGTTAGGATTCACTTGGTTCACTGTTAGTGGCGCTGTCAGAGCAAATTTCAGCACAAATGTACTTGTGTGGCTCAATTCCCCAGTTGTCATGAAGAAACTACAACTCCCAGAATGCACTCTGCTAAGTACAGTCCATATACCACAGTGAGCCTTTTGCTTCATGATGACTGCAGCATAGACACAGAATAGGTGAATGGAGGCATGGGACACAAAATGGTACAGCTCTGTCTCCACTCACATCATTCCTCCAGACACATATTGCATATTGCAGGACTATGCTGCTCATGCTCCTCCAGCTGAGCATGGAGGGTCGGCGAAGCTGCACGCAGGACCCTCCTGTACATTGGGGAGAGGCGAGGATGATGCACATGGTCCTGGGAAGACTGCCCCACTAGCTCCTCAGCCTTGTGCCGGGCCCAGCGTTTTAGGTCCTCCCAGCACTTGCGGCATGCCCTCGCATTCCTGGTCTGCACGCCCACTGCACTGCAGCGTTCACCAATGTCAGCCCTTAGCCTGGCCCGGGCAGCAATGCTCAGCTGGTACTCTGGCCCCCCCTATAGCTGAGGAAATTAGGAAAGTACCCCCTCAGCCAATATGTCTAATTCTCTTTCAGTAAAAGTGGGTGATTTCTCCTCATACCGCTCAGCCATTTTGGGAGAAATAAGTTTGAAAAGAGGAGCAGGATGGCAGAGGATCTGATCTGTGAGAGAGTATGACTCAGAATGAACACAAAATGTCTGTCAACAACTTCCTGTGATATATCTCCTGTCTCCCACTTCCTGTATATCATTTCCTATATAAAATAATGTGTTCTGGTTCATTTTCGGAGATTATGGCCCGAAAACCTACTTTTTGCAAGCTCGGAAATCGGAACCGGAAATTAAGTTTTCGGGCCGTAACCTCTGAATTTGAACCCAAATTCATTATTTCATATAGGAAATGATATACAGGAAGTGAGAGGCAAGAAATACATCACAGGAAGCAGTTGACAGCCATTTTGAATTCATTCTGGTCATCTATCCACAATCACAAACAAATCCACTGCTATCCTGCTGTACTGTAGTGGAAAAACCTGAAATGACAGTGCAAGAGAGAATCATAGACATGTAACAAAAGGGGGGACCGACCATTTAAACCCCAGTTTAGTTTTATCCTACTTTGCATTATGGTACATGTAGTCCATATTTAGTGCTCAACACAAGAGTTGTGTGTTGTGTTACAGAAAATTGGGGGGAAACTGTGCTGTGTATCACAGACACATAGTGCCATATTCACCCATAACATCGTCACTCACGTTGTGGGCCCCTCATTTGTGGGGTAGTCAAATCTGTTGAGGGCAAAGGCTTTGAGAATGCAATAGTTTTTTTATTTTTTATTTTATTTATTCATTTTCAGAAGTAACAAGAAAACAAAGTGAATGTATACAGTACAAAGCATTGGCACGACATTGACATATTTTACAGTTAAGCTGGTATGTCGGAGTAACACATAGCATGGCTTTATAGATGATCATAATCAGGATATACACTAAAAGAGGCATCACAGGACATTATACTCAAAATCACATTTCATGACAGTATAAGGCAGAGTATAGTCATTAAAAAACAGTACATCAGATAGTGGCTACAGTCAGTAAATAGGCAGTAAGGGGAGCCCAAATGTCCCGTGGTTTTGATGACGTGGGCAATTCCTCTGCATAACATGTAAACTGATCCCGACAATAGGTCAGGTCCTGCAACCATAGTTTAGTGGTTGGTGCAGGTCCGCCCCCCCCCCCAGCATATAGAAACTCCACACTTGGTCATTAGTAATGCTATAGCCACAAACCTCCTGTGAGAGGCCTTAATATTAGTGACCAGGCCCAGGAGATAAAGTTGAGGAGTACAGGTTATGGGCAGCCCAACCATCAAGTGTAGAATCTGTGTGACAGACCCCCAATATGAATACACCCTCGGACATTCCCAAGCTAGGTGATACGAGTTGGCATTCATTGCTCCACATCGCACACAGCTATCTGTGTCCTGCAGACCGTACTTATACAGCTGGGCAGGGGTGTAGTATAGTTGATGTAAATACTTACATTTCGCTGTTAAGTGCCTAGTCATACGGCAGCATCCAGACCACTCGTCTTCAGAGATAGGAATTGGTAAAGTCGCATTTCATTTATTTAGTGCAGGTATACATAGTGCAACCACATCCCTCTGTGATGCCTGATATAATCTAGTGACCAGCTTCGCCTGCGAAGTGGTAGTGTATAAAAGCTGCAATGCTTCTAGCGCAGGTGGTTCCGCAGGGAATTGTGGATAAAGCGCACACATCGCAGATCGCAGTCTAATATGGATAAAAAGCTGCATAGTAGTAACACCACCACCTGCAGCCACGGACGCTGAGGTTATGAATTGGCCACCAGGAAACACATTCTCCATTTTTGTCATGTCCATATCCTTAAGGGTCCTTAGGGCACCAGACTCAACTGTGACAGAGAGATCTGTGTGGTATAAGAGTGGCATGGGTGCATATAGGGGAAATTTTGTGCTCGCTTTCCCAGTTCCTGCCAGGCTGCGGCCGTCGTCTGAACCGTGTCAAACTCCCCTTTCTCAAAGACTGTATGTGTATTCACTATCATGGCCTTGAGTGGTATTGGGTGAACGGCTCCCGCCTCTACCACAACATAGGGGATGTACGCTGGATCCTGCTGTCAGTTGTAGGCATAGTGAGCCTGTGCACAAAGATAATATAAATGAAAATCTGGTGCCGTAAAACCTCCCTGATCATAAGGAAGCATGAGTGTTTCACATTGAAGGTGAGGTTTCTTACCCCCCCATGCCAGTGCGATTAGGAGGGAGCGGAGTGTATTGAAAAAGTGACATGTCAATTGGACAGGAATGTTTAAAAATGGGTACAGAAAGCGTGGAAGAATTACCATTTTCATTAACGTTATGCGATCTGCAAAGGACAAGAGCAACTTGCTCCAGCGGCCGCTTGCCCTTCCAGTCGTGTGACAGCTGTGCCGTAATTAGATTGTATCACAACGTGTGAATCCCTATGGAGCCATATTCCTAAGTACTTTACAGTGTCAGTACACCATACTAATGGATAGTACAGGTCTAGTGGAGGTGTGCAATCCTTGAGAGGTAGGATAACCGATTTGGACCTGTTTATGCCAAGTCCAGAAAACCACTCAGAATGGATATATTCCCTAATTAGGGGTGCCAGGTGCAAAGTGGTCTCACGGACATACAACACCATGTCGTCTGCATATATAGAGACTGCTATCGGGCGTTGGAGAAAACGTAAGGCCGTATGCACATAGTGCTGTTGCAGAATACAGGCCAGCGGTTCAAGTATGAGTATAAATAGTAAGGGGGACAATGGTCATCCCTGACGTGTGCCACGCTGGATATGAATTACCTCTGACAAACAACCATTGACCCTCACCCGTGCAGTGGGACATGTGTAGAGCAATTTTATCCAGGACAAGGAAATAGAATCAAATGCTTTGGTGGCATCGAGGAGCACCGCTACTGCTGGCAGAGTAGGCTCCAGTACGTGCATAACCGCAAATAGTGTCCGCAGATTATGGGAGGTTGAGCGAGTAGGGACAAGCCCAGATTGATCTGGCAGTACTATAACCGGAAGGAGTAGCTTCAACCTGGTCGCCAGGACTTTCGCCAAAATCTTTACATCAGTATTAATTAAGGAGAGGGGTCGATACGAATCACACCTGTCTGCGGGTTTGTCAGGTTTGAGCAATGTGACCACCAGCGCCTCTCGCAGAGTCAGAGGTAGACACTGAGTATCATACGCTTCTTCGTTAACCTGATGAAGATAGGGGGCGAGTATGTCTATATATACCTTATGAAATTCGTCCGGCAACCCATCGGTGCCAGACGACTTTCCAGTAGGTAGCACAGTAATGGTGTCCCGTATTTCGCCCGGGTAATAGGATGCATTAAAAACTCTTGGTACCCTTTTGAGAGCCAGACCAGCGCTATATCGTCAAGATACTGTTGTAATTCAGTCTCATCTGCAGCTTGTCGATGAGCATACATTTCAGCAGAACAATTTGCGAAAGTTTATAATATATTGGGTGTGTCATTATGCATTACATCATCTGCGAGGACTGCATTAACTAGGTTTGCTTTGTCTCGGGGTTCTGTAATACGGGTCTGCCACTTTCACTATAGTATCTAGCCTTACATCGTCGTGACATATGTTGTATCTCCTGGTCAGCAACTGCGTTATATTCTGTGATTTTTGAGAATGCAATAGTTATGCCCTTTTGTGTTCAAGAAACCCATTCTCATAAGGTCCAGGAAGGTCTCTCAGAACATGTACAGTTTTTCCTCTGCGTCAATAGATTCCTACGGGACATCCACCACACTGATTGCTGACATGGGCACATGACCTGAAGCACTGTCAATCTTTTGACTTCTGTCAACAGTTGTGGTTAACATGCAGTTATCGTGGCTTGCCAAGTAGTCTCAGGATGGAATTTTTGGACAGAGTCGTAATTATATAACTTTCATCATTGACAACAGACTGCAAACCCTATTTTGCCCGTGACTCAACAGGTTGCACATGTGAAATACGTGGCAACCAGCTGATCATGGACTTGCATTCCCTGACCTTGGTTATGTGTAATGGCCCTGTTTCCCAGATTTAGTGCTAGCCGAGGTACAAGAAGTATGTGTAAGCCATGCGTTAAAGCAATGTTGTGCAAAACACAACAGGCTAATATGATCTTGCACACGACTTCAGGGGAGAACAGCAGCACACCTCCATGTACGGTCAAGATATCTGAATCACAACTTCAACAGCCCAAAAGTGTGCTCTATGATGGCTCAAGTCCGTATGTGTGCCCTATTGTACCTATGCTGCGGTACAGTGTTTGCACGTCTGTAAGGGTTGAGGAATTGTGGGGCAAGTGCATACCCAGCATCGCCTGAGGAAGAAAGAAAGGGCAATTAGTTACATTTCCCTCTTTGATTTACACAAAACATGATCTATAATTTGGTACATGCAGTGTCAGTTGAGACCGTGTCTGTTGCTTTATGATTCTTATTGTACAATAGTTGTTAATGTAAGGTGGCATTCAAACATTTCAATTACTGTTGGACTTGGCCGTTCTGGCAGGTTCACCCCTAAACGTTTTGTGAGTATATTAGCTCTTTCCCTATGGAGGACTAGTGGTTTTAGGCCTCTAGGCGCTTTCACACTGTGTCCCAGTGGAAAGCGCGTGCGCTCTGTGTATGGTTTAGTTAGACTGACCTGCCCTCCCATAGGAATGAATGGGGAATGTATGTGACCCTGATAGTTCCTGATGCGTGTGGAGTGCAGGGCCGAGTTTGGTATGTGCGGACTCGTGCGATGAAATGCTGCGCGATGATGTGTGCGGTGTCAATGTACCTAGTGTGGAAGTGCCAGTTCTAGAAGTTGGCATTTCTGTGTGCAGTGTGAGATAGGTGCCTGGTCTGGCGATTGGCTGGCTGAGGTCATGTGATGGGCTAGGGAATCCCCAGAGTCAGGAGGAGTCACCCAGTGGTGAATGGGGAGATCAACGGGCAGATGGGTGGGAGGAGTACACCTAGGACCTGAATAGGGCTGGGCTTTCCCCACACAATGCTGGCTCCGCCCCCTGTGGTGCGACTGATGACCCTGGCCTGTTCTGTGAATAGGGAGAGGGGCTGAGCAAAACAAAGTGCTCAGGAACCAGTTGTAACTGGTTCGCCCCTTCCCTGCAACTTGAGACAAAGGAAACCTGTGTATAAGAAGGGGCTGTGACCCCTTACAAAATGTTCTTCTTCTGATCCTACTTTGAGGGTGCCTGCTGCTGCTGGGCGCCAGGAGAGACCACCACTGGAAACTGCCTCCCTGCCTGGAGGGCCCTGTGAGCTGGCCCCTGGGCCCAGCCCTTGTCACCCTGCCTCCTGAAGGACCTTATTCATGGAAGAACTTACTCCTGGATTGTTAACTGTACCCCTGGGAGCGCTTTTTAAGGAAGGGGCTGGTAACTGTGCCCTAGCGCTTAGAGAGCGCTTCTATGTCACCTCTGCAGCGCTGAGCTGCTCATCATCAACAGGGAATCCCCGGCGTAGAGGATTCCCCCGCATCCCTGTGTTCGCTGGCGGGAGCCCACCCCGCTTCATTACGTATTCATCGGGGGTGCACACCCTGCTCGCTGCCGAAGAGAAATCACCGCCGCAGCCGGGCTCCCGCAGGAAGTCAGGCAGTTCGTGTTGGGACGTGGGTGGGGCCTCGCCCCGAAACCCGGAAGCCGACTGGAGCCTACCCCGAGCTCCGGTGGTGAAGGAAGGAAGAGGAAGCACGAAGTTCGGAGCTCGGCCGGCTCCGATCCAAGTCCCGGGTCCCAGGAGGGGGCCCGGGTGAAGAGAGGTCTGTGCCGCAGAGGGGACACCCTAGCGAGGAGACGCCACCTCTCAAACCGAAGATGAGTGCGGGCGTCCCCGTGTGTCCCTCCGCTGCAGCGCACGGTGTTCCCTGCTGCCCGGCCCACAGCGGCAGCTCCACTGACGGGACCGCATTGTTTGTTTAAGAGCGCGAGTGCGCTCCAACGACGGGGGCACCTTGTTTGAAGAGCCTAAAGGGCTCCAACGTACACCGCATTGTTGTTTTAGAGCGATAGAGCACTCCAACGCGGGGGCAGAGGGGTTTAAGAGCCTAGGAGGCTCCAACGAAGGAGGCACTAATAATCACGAGCCTAGTGAGGCTCCAGCTACGGGGGCATTTTCTTTGTTGTGATAAGAGCGGCCCCGGAAGGCAGCGGGCCGCTCCAACGTCGTCCCAGGGCATATTGGTGGTTAAAGAGCCCACGAGGCTCCAGGTGACTGGGGCGCATTTCTTCTTGTTTGTGTTCTAGAACCCACGAGGCCCCCACATTGTTTAGGGGCATTCCAGAGCCCAGAGAGGGTTTCAAAAGGCACAGTGGTGCCCAAGCATTTATCCATCTGCCCAGCACTTAGTGGGCAGCTGCCACGTTTAGGTTGTGGCCTTTACGCTTTGGCTTGCGCAGCCTGCGCAGTCTAGCCCCGACTCTGCTGGACAAAGGGCGTTTGAGCCCCTGAAAGGCCAAGTTGGCCTATCAACAATTTTTCTGTGTTGTGCCCTCACCTAGGGTACATGGTTGTTTTTACCTGTGTGCGCTTGCACAATATGCAATGTCTTTATGCTTATTTTCATTCCTAAACTGTGTTTATGCATAGGAGATTGTTTTGCTAGTAGAGATTATGCTAGTGTGCTCATGGTCCCCTGCGTGATGGTTACCTAAGGTGTTTTAGGATTGCGTAGGGTGTACTTATCTGTTACCAGTGGTTACTGGTTGTGCGCTACATTTATTATTTGTTCTAACTTTCTACATTTACATTTGGTGATTTGTGATGATTCTGACAGTGGTCCATGTGGCCCTGTCTTGTGTAAATAGTCCCCTGTAAATTCCGCCCAGTGCCAGTTGGCAGAGTGTAAATTGTGTGAATATTATCTAATGTGTTTTGGTATAATGCAAAGGCTATTTGTATATAATACCTTGTGTGGAGTTTCTTTTGTGGTGGGCCTTGGGTGTTGTTGCTGGGTGCGCGCGCAAACGCTTTAGACATTGCCTCTGGGATAAGCCTGACTGCTCGTGCCAAGCTACCAAGGGGGTGAGCAGGGGTTATCTTTGGCGTGTAACTCCCCAGCCCTGACTAGAGTGGTGGTTTCTGCCTGGCTTTGGCGCAAGCCCTAGCTAACCAGAAATCCCATTTCTAACAATTACACATATCCCTCATTTTTAGTGGTTGGTACTTACCCAGTAGCTACATGTTGCCAAATTCTCCCACAGCCATCTGCCGGGCAAGAGGTGACATGCGGAATATGAAGCTGTCATGGGTACTGCCTAGGAACACTGCATGCACATCAATGAATCTCCCACTGGCATCACAGACAGCTTTCCCATTGATGGAATGCCATCCGTGTCTGTTGCAGAAGATGTGTGCAATGCAGCGGGGTGGCTGAAGGGCCACATGGGTACAATCAACTGCACCCAGCACACATGGGAAGCGAGCAATGAGATAGAAATCTCTAGCTGCCCTTTGTCTCATGGCCAGTGTATGGGGCATTCGTATGTGGTGGTGGGCTCTTGCAGTGATACATCTCAGTACCTGATGCAAGCACCGTGACTGCCTTGCCTGGGAAATGCCCACATGGTCACTGGAGACCCTTTGGAATGACCCAGTGGCAAGGAAATGGAGAGCTGGAAGGATCTTGAGATAGGCTGGAATTGCATGGGAGCTGCAGGTCACAGAGTCAAGTTCCTGCTCTCACTCACATACCATCTCCAAGATGACTCCTGGAGGGAAACGGTATCTGGCCCTGCCATCTTGGCTGGACATCCCAAATAGGTTGATCCTCTGTCTAAAGATCCTCTCTACTCTCCTCGTCCTCCTCCTCAAGTCTTCTTGCTGCATGGCAAGGGGCAGAGCAACAAACACATTCAGCGACATGTTGAAAGGGTTTGTGTGTGTGTGCTCTGCAATCAAACATGCTGCAGGGCTGGGATTGGCTGCCATGTGTCATCTGTTGCATGGTGGGGGTTGGTAGGCACTTGGACAGGTGCTTACCCTTGAGGAAAATGATCAACGGCCAGCGTGTGGGTATTCCGGCCCGGGAGCAGAAATGATGGCCCAAAAAAGGAAATTCCGGCAAAAATGCAGGATTCCTGCTCCGGGTGCGGAAAGTCCGGCCCGAGTACGGAAATTCCGGCCCGAGTGCGGACGTAAAGTTAGTAGTCTTAAGTGCATTCTGTGGATACCAAAAATCATAAGTGCCTTTTGGGAATACCAAAAATAGTAAGTTTAGGATTTTGTCTCAGATTAGTTCTGTGAATCTGCCCCTAAGATATTATCATCAGCTTCTCGTGTGACATGTGAGGTGTCATTACATGCAGCAGAATCAGTGGATTGAGTGTCATCCTCATTATCCTTTGAAAAATGAAGATGAATCACTTCCACCTTTTTAATTAAAAAAAAGGGTAAGCTCTTCGGATTAAGGCAAAGAGTTTTCATTGAGAGAGAGAGAGAGAGGTCAATAGGCAAGCATACATCTGTATAGATTAGACTGGAAATGAATTCTTAGTCATAATTCAGTAGACATATAAAATTAGATTAAGGAGCCTTCTCATGTAGAGAATCCTAGGAGGTCAGAGACAAGTCTCTAGTCAGAATGTCATCAAAGGTATATCCCCTGAGATCTGCACCTTGTGTCTGAGGTCAAAGCCCTAAGGTCTGATATATTCTAGAACCACACTCTATTATAAACACACAAATCATGTGCTGAAACATTATTTTCTTTTGTCTTCTTCATCCACCAATAGAATATCAGCAAACTCCAGGGAACAGGTTCCATACTCATGTTCTCACTAGAACGTAACAGATTTTCGAACATTAGTCCTAGGAAATGTTAGTGTTATTTTCTTGAGATCCAAACTTCCCAAGAATCATTCTTCCTGTTGTTTTTGTACCTTTCTGAAGAGAATCTCACTATCAGTTCTCTAATACAAAAAAATGTCTATTCACTAACTAGCAGTAGGCTTCCGCAGTTGCAGCATCTGCAGCAAAGAAAAGAAGAAAAACTTCTAGCTCAAACAACTATTTAATGCGAAATACAGGCCTTTCTGTGTTAACACATTATTCTTCATTTAATATGATATCGACAGTGAGGCTAGCTTAGTCCAGCATTAGATTTACAAATATGCCTATCACATTCAAGTATGATTACCTAATGCAAATATAGTCAGCAAATGGAAGCGGTTAAGGATAGATCCCTTTGTGCACTGATCACCGATATTCGATTGAAATTCCAAACTATTCTTGCGCTCTACTCTCAGTGGTAAACCACTCAAACAACCACCCTCAATAATGAAACATATACAATGAGAGGAGTGCATAAATCTGAAATAACTTTCAATGATAAATACATGATATTTTATCATTGAAATGTATTTCAGATTTATGCACTCCTCTCATTGTATATGTTTCATTAATGCAAATATAGCATTTAACACATGTTTTAGTTATACGTAATATTGTGTATATTATTAATATAAGTGGTTTCAATAGCAAATAAGATTTGATGCAGCGCAACAAAACTTTCAGTGGAGAAAGATCTGATGAAGCTGCAAGGCAACTAATAACATTTGTCACCTTGTGTAGTGGCCATTTTACCGATGTGAGAGTATGCAACTATTGATGGCATCTATAAAAAAATGTGGTTACTGGTTGAGGCGGGTGAAACCCTAATCACCCAGACTCCTCTCAGATGTCTTGTTTTCCTATTCCCTCGCTAGAGGAATTCTGTGTCTTGGCCAATGGCGTATCCTCAGGTTCACCACTTGATCCAATGCCTCATAAGATCTGGAAGGCATTCCAAGATGAGTTGTTTCCTCCACTCTATTCCATCTGCTGTCAGTCATTGACTACAGCGCTAGTCCCAGACAGTTGGAAGTTGGCAATAGTAACTCCACTGCTAAAAAAGGCTTCTCTAGACCCTCTATGCTCGGCCAACTATAGACCCATCTCGCTTTTACCATTTGCGATAAAAATTCTCGAGAGGTGGGTCACGAGAGCCTTGTCCAACTTCCTGGAAACAAATTCCTGTCTGGATGCAGCCCAATTTGGCTTCAGACCGGCCCACGGTACTGAGACCGCACTGGTTACCGTGTTGGATGATCTACGAACGCGTGTCGACAGGGGTAAGTCAGCATTCTTAGTGCTGCTTGACATGTCGGCCGCGTTCGACACGGTGGACCATGAGGTTCTTCTGGGCCGTCTTCAAAGCGTGGGAGTAAACGGTCTGGCTCTAAGTTGGCTAACATCTTATCTCTGCAACAGACAGCAAGCTGTGGCGTTACCACCATTTCGATCAGCCACACGACAGGTGAACCATGGTGTCCCCCAAGGGTCGGCGGTCAGCCCGATCCTTTTTAACTTATATCTCCGACCCCTGGTAGACCTGATCAAGTCATTTGGCATATCAGTCATCAATTATGCCGATGACACTCAATTGATTTTTTCATTTGAGGGCACTGAGATAGTCTCGAGGGACACCTTTCACCGCTGTATGTCGGCTACAGCAGAATGGCTGCGAACTAACTCACTCCAATTTAATGGGTCGAAAACGGAAGTACTCCATTGCTCCCTAGACCGTCTCCCTCGCGTGCTACCGGATGACTTTTGGCCAACCTCTATTCCGGGCTCGGTGGAAGCCGCAGAATCAGCTCGTAATTTAGGAGTTTGGTTTGAACCCAATTTACAGCTGGATGCCTCTGTAAATAGGACTGCAGCGACCTGTATGGGCCTGCTTCGTGCCCTACGTAAGATCCTACCAATACTCCCCCGGGGAGCTAGAGCAGAGGTAGTGCAAAGTTCTATCCTCAGTAGGTTAGACTACTGCAACGCACTACTTCTGGGAGCTCCTAAGATCCTGATCCTAAAGTTGCAGAGGATCCAAAACATTGCTGCTAAATTGGCTCTATCTCGGCCACGTTCTGCTTCTTCATCTGCAGCACTAGCCGATCTGCACTGGCTACCGGTCCAGCAGAGGATTGCCTTCAAGGCTTCATGCCTTGTATACAGAGCTCTGCATGGACTAGGACCAATACCACTCCAAAATATTTTTTCTTGGTATCAAGCTGCCAGACCTCTGAGATCCTCCTCGGCGTTCCTGGTGAGGATTCCCAGGATTAATAGAGTGAGGATGGGCGGCCGCGCTTTCAGTTTCATGGCCGCCACATTATGGAATACTTTACCTCTGGCATTGAGGAGTAGCCAAGATCTGCCCTTTTTCAAAAGGGATCTTAAGACCTACCTGTTCCCAAGAGCAATGTAATACACCTCACCTGATGGTTAGATACGGTCTCAGCGCCAGGATACCCTTTCGGGTGACAGTGGCGCTTAATAAGCATTAAATATATACATACATACAAATCAAGCAGCAACCACAATCCTTGTCAGGGTGGAGTCAAAAGCAAACCCAAAATTAACCTGTGCTCAATCTGCTAGTAGCGTGGCACAGATCAGTCAGGCTTAGTTTAGAGGCAACTTGTAAACTATGTATGCAGCAATTCACCCAGTAATAAGGTGAAAGAAAAAAACAAGAGAAATCCCACACCAATTTATAAATATTGAGTAAAATGTAATCAATTATTTGAGACCTGAATGCCAAAAATCCAATAAGTAACAAGTATGCAATTTTAAAGATTTAAGTGAAAACATTTCCAAAAAGCACAATTTGCCAACTGTGGCTATCTGGTTACACCAAAGTTGGACAAAATCACAAGTTCAGGGTGACTGCAATGGAGCGTGGGCCAGATAGAGAACAGGTTAGGCCTGTTGAAGAAAAGGACCTTAAATCCAGGTTTGCTGAGCGTTGCGAGATCCTGCATTGAAGATATGTCACACAGCAGCCGTTCCAAAAAGCTGCATAGTCCTCGAGGATGTCGTCGATGAGGGGCTTGTGATGCAAAGACCTGCACTAAAGATGTGTCACGCATGGGGTTACGAAGAGGCAGCGAGGAGATGCATTGTGCTTTGTCGGTACTGCTCACAGGACCACAGCTGGGCTGGCCGGGCACCTTCAGGTCCACTTCCATGGTCCAGGACTAGGGTGGCCCCACTTGAAGGGCAAGTAGAGTCCAGGTGCTGGGTTCAAGAGGGTTGGAGCCTTTTCTGTACCTGAGGCTCCTGATCAGGAGGCCAGCCAACCGTCCCTTGGAGTCTCTCTAGTGGTCCTGGGTTCAAGATGCAGGTCCAGTGCTTTCACACAGGCAGCAGGGCAGCAAAGTAGCAACCCTTCTTGCAGAACAGCACAGCATTCAGTCTGAGTCTTCTACAGGTGTACGTAAGAGTTGGGTCTGAAGGTCCAGTATTTATACCTGGTACCAGCTTTAAAGTAGGAGAGGTTTTAGAGGTTTTCACCCCTGGAGCTGTTTGGAATTTCCTGCCTCCCTGCCCTGGACCCAGCTTGTCTGGGGTTACAAAAGGCTAGTGTCAAGCCTTTTGTGAGTGTGCCCAGACAGGGACTCTGTGATGCATAAAGGCTGGTATTTGATAGCTCCTCCACCTCATCCACTGAGAGGTGGCCCACCCGGCCAACACCTATTGCCCTTTGTCTCACTGTCTGGGAACAATACACAAAGACCAAATAAAATGCCAGCTACACCTAGTCATGTGACCTGGGATGTAGCAAGCAGGGACCAAATGGTTGAGGCAAGAAAGTGGCAACTTACTAAAAGGGACAATTTGAGAAGTCTGACTTAAAATTCTAGTTTACCATTAATGAGAACTTTCAATTGCAATTCTTTAGGTACCAAACATGACTTTCCTACTTGCTCCCAATTGAAAGTTACCCTTTATTAAATGTAATAATGGAAACCAATGTTATCCTTTGGGAAAGGGAGGCCTCACAGTAGTGAAAAATTAATTTAAGAGTTTTTCACTACCAGGACATGTAAAACTTAAAATACACTGCACCTTCTTCTCTGGGCTGTGTAGGGCCTAACCTAGGGATGACGTATATGCATTAAAAAGGGAGGTTGGGGTCTGGAAAGAGGTTTATCTTGCCAGGTCAAACTGTGACACACAATCTGAAATTGCAAGCCGGAGACATGTTTAAAAAGGTACTTATGTGGGTGGCATAATCATTGATGCATGCCCACTAGCAGAATTTTATTTAAATGCCTTGGGTACATGTAGTATCACTTTAATAGGGACGTACAAGTAAAATACGTGTACCAATTGGGTGTACCTCAATTTTGCTATGTTTAAAGGAGAGAGCACATGCACCTTAGCACTGATAATGTTTGCAGAGTCCTAAAAGCCAACAAAATGTGTTCAGAAAACATGAAGGTGAAAGCAAAAAATATGGAGCTGACCTTGCAGAAAGGGGCAACTCCAACAGCCACCACTGTAACACAGTAACTCATGTAATGGAATGGATGCAGACAATATACCCAAAAACCATCATCAGCCTTGGAGATAATGCATCTGTGCCGTTAACAATTGTCGATCATGTAATTTATATGCAAGGGAAATTCCAAAAGCTAATTGATAAAGTAGTAGAAGTAATGTTTCCTGTTTAGATATAAAATCATATATATTACAATAAATACACACAAAATCAAATTGAAATGAGATAACCATATTGTTGTTGGTGGTAAAAATTGTGGTGGTGGTAACAGTGGTAAAGGTGGTAGTGTTATTATTGGTGGTATGAATTGTGTGGTATTGGTGATTGTAAGTGTTGTTGTGGTAATTTCAGTGGTGGCAATGGTGGTGGAAAAGTAACAATGAAGTTAACAGTGCTGGTGGTAGTAATGGAGGTGGTGGTGGTAAAGTAGTGGTAATACTGGTGGAAATGGTGCTGGTGGTAATATATTAATGCTATTGGTAGTGGTGGTAGCAGTGGTGCTTGTGGTAATGGTGGTGTTACTTATAGCAGTGATGTTAGTGGTTGTAGTGATAGTGTTCATGGTGACGGTAGCATTAATAGCCGTGGTATTTTTGTAGTATTGTAATGGTGGTGGCAGAACCGGTAATTGTAGTGGTAAAAATTGTTTTTATATTAGTGGTAATGATAGGAGTAGACATGGTGGTTGCAATGGTGTTGGTTTTATAACGTTATAAAGGGCCTGCACACAAGTCTGCATTTTGGCTACACATTTTACCTTGGCATCTCTTACTGGTGGTATCTTTTTTCATTACTTTTTACTTACACAATAGCATACTTAGAAGTCAGTCTGCATGCAGCGCATTTCTTAGTAATCATCTTGCCTGGATACTTTGTCCAAGGCTAGGAACATTGAAAGCGATGCCCATTTGGTTGTCCGTTTAGAGACAGCTCTGAGTCTCCAGATAAGCACTGCACCTTTGACACAGTGTGATTGGAACAGTGCTTTTATTATTTAAACTGTTTCTGAGCCGCATTCTGCATAGGAGCATATTTAATGGCATTATCCTGGAATGCTGTGCACTGTAACTGAGATGCAGTCCTGCTAACTCTAACCTTCATCTTGCAAAGAACGATAGCCTGCTCTACACCAGATCAGCTTTCTTATACAACATACACAGGTCTGGGGAGTTGGGTTGTCCCAAGAGATCTTGCAAAGAGTACTTCCACCTTGCTCTCGGTAGTGTAGGTAGTATTAGATAGGACAATAAGTATAAATACATAATCGTGTAATCACACAACAATGTTGTAGTGATTGAACTGTTTTACTATTCTTGTAATGCTGGCTACAATGCTCTGTTTCATTTTTACTAATAATTGTAGCTCATGCTTTTTACACAGTGTTGGAAATAGCCCTTTCAGAAGGGTCACCTCATACTTTTTACCTTTTCCTTCTCTTTTTCTGACCTAAGTTTTGTTGGCTTTAGGAGTCTGTGCACTGTACCACTGCTAATCATGTGCTCTACACTTAAAACATAGTAAGATTGGCTCATCCAGAATTGGTATATTCTATGTACTTATAAGTCCCTTGTAAAATGCACTACAAGTGCCTAGGGCGTGCAAATTAAATGCTACTAATAGGGCTGCAGCACTGATTGTGCCACCACTCCCAGATGCTCCTACACATAAAATAGCGGAAGTGTGCCATAACTGGCAACAGACATGGGGGTTGGTGGACTTCTGGAGGGTGCAGCATCCTAGGGATAGGGACTATTCCTTCTTTTCCGCATTACATGAGTTCCATATTAGACTGAATTCTATATTATGCTCCCCAGACATTCACGAAAGTGTGCAAAGTAGCGAATACCTCGCTAGAACAATCTCGGACCATAACCCTGTATTACTAGGAATACTTTGGTCCCGCGATAGGCCTAAAATTCCGACTGGCGACTGAAACCAGAAGCATTGGAGGATCAGGTCTTCCGCATGACAGTAGGTACAGCAATTGGGCAATATTGTGAAGAAAACTACAACACAGCGTCATATAAATGAATAGAGTGAGATGCATTTAAATCTGTTATTCAGGGGCAGTGTATCTCGAAATCAGTGGGGGTACACAAGACACTGCGGCAAGACATGATAACAGCAGAGCAGAGACTCCGAGACCTGGTGAGGGAAAAGCCAGAAAGGAGAGATAAATAAGAGAAGCTTCTGGTGGCCATGGAGGAGGTGGCTGAGAAAGTTGAAAGGCTATGCTGCTTTTACTACAAAAACTGTATAACTAGGGCCCATTCTGAAAGGGACAAAACTGCTGCCCTACTGGCCTGGCTGGCCAATCCGGCTAGGAGGGTTTTGTTGATACTAGAATTAAAGGGACAAGGAGAAGAGACATTATACAGCCAGCAGGACATTAATATTTGATTCCTTGAATTCTATACAAATCTATACAAGAGCAAGCAGTCCCCAATGCCTGAAGACCTGGCTGACTTTTTGAGTGACGTAGAACTCCCGGCGGAGTTGGAAGAAATAGCAAAGATTTTGGGGGGAGACATAGATGTAAATGAGGTGAGGGGGGTCATTAAGAACATGGCCAGAAATAAGATGCCAGGCACCGATGGACTCCCGGTGGAGTTACACTCGATCTATATTGACTTACTTGCTCCTAGACTGGTTGAACTGACAATCAGGAAAAACAGGAGGGACACCTTCCCTGCACAACGATAGAAGCGGTAATCATACCACTATTGAAACCGGAGAAGCCAGCATGGTACACGGCGGCTTACCAGCCATTGTCTATGCTTAATTTAGACTATAACATTTTGAGTCGGATACTGGCAACTCAACTTCTCCCCCATATGTTAACATTAATACACCAGGACCAAGCAGGCGTCATTCCCAGCAGAAATACCGCATTAAATATTAGAAGGCTTCTTCAGGTCCGAGAGGAGCGATCCAACTGCGAGGATGATGAGACCATCTTTGCAGTGGATATTGAAAAGGCCTTTGACAGCCTTGAGTGGTCTTACCTGTTTGAGGTAATGAAGAGATTTGTATTGGGACCTGAATTCATTAAATGGACGGCTCTGTTATATGCAAACTCTACTGTCCGGGTCAAGACGGGTAGACTGATCTCTGGAAGCTGTAGATTAGAGCGAGGTACGCAACAGGGGTGCCCATTGTCGCCCCTGCTGTTTGCCCTGGCCATGGAGCCATTGGCAGCCAGAGCTTGTATGGGTTATTATTTCCAGGGTTTAGAGGAGGCCGGTCAGATTCATTATATTGCATTGTATGCAGATGATCTGCTATTATTCTTGGTAGATACAGGAGAAGCGCTCAGAGGGGCGAAAGACTTCTCCATGGCCTGGGGCCAGTGGCGGGCCTAAAAGTAAACTGGGCAAACTCATCTCTCTTTCCTGTCAGAGCGGATAGAGCCGGCCCACAAGAGACAGAGGCAGTACGTTAGGAACCTCACTGCTTGATATAACTAGGCACACAAATATATCACTCTCACAGAGACTTATAATAAGGGAACGTAGGGAGAGCCTTGAGAGCAGTTTTGACTTCTGGGAGACCCTGCCTCCATCGGTGGCGGGTAGAGTTGCCCTCCCAAAGATGGTGACGCTCCCAAGGCTACTGTATTACTACAGAGTACTGCCGGTTTGGATCCCAACAAGAATGTTTAACAAACTTAAATCACTGGTGACGACGTTCGTTGGGGAGCCGGTAGATGGAGGGTAGCACTCACTACTCTTATTAGGACGAGCGCAGAGGGATGGTTAGCAGTTCCTGATTTTGAAAACTACTACATAGCAGCACAATTGCAGTGGTTCACAAAGTGGATGGTGGACAAACTTAGAGGAGTATAAGAACGGAGGGATGGGACCCCAAACTTGTGGCTTCTATCAAGAATAACACTGAGACTTCCTTGCCGAGACCGAGACATCCCCATGGACCTGAGAACAGCACGCAAATGCTGTAACAGGAGCCTGAGACGATCCAAGATTAGACACCCCTAAGCACCAGAAATTCCACTGATTATATGCGAGGCCTTCCCTCATGGAGGTGACTGGCATAGATTTGAACCCCAGGGAGATCTAGCAATATCTGCAATGGGAGACCTCTATGAAGAGGGCAATTTGATCCCATTTAATGATCTTAGGGAATGCTATGATATAATGGGAGGAGATTTTCTGTTACACACAGCCCTTACAGCAGCTGTAAATTGAAGGGAGGGAATTTCAGAGCCAGGGACTTCATCAGTCTCTGCGGCTGGCACCTTTAAGGCAATCACATGTCTGAATAGGCGGCTCACATACACAAGGCTCCCTCCTCTGACAAAGGTACATAGGGAGTGGTAAGAGGACTTGGACAAACCCATAATGGACAAGGACTGGGGGGTACTGGTGGAAAGAGCATGGATAAGCACCAGAAACGCAAGGTTTCAATTGGTAAACTTCTATGTGCTGCACAGGGCCTATCTTACACCAGATTAGATCAATAAATATTTCAATACGCAAACAGCAGTATGCACGCCCTGCCATAAAGTAGGGGCTGAATTCCTAAACATGATTTGGAGCTGTCGAGCTCTGGGGGGTTTTGGGAGGAGGTAATCACGGCGTTGGCGGGAGTGACTGAAAAAGAAATAGCAAATACTCCTGATTATTGCCTTCTACACTGGTTCCCCCACACTGCTAAAAACAAAGTAACAAGTAAGTTCCCGGACCTTGGGCTGGTCTTGGCTAAGAGAGATATCACAGGCCACTGGAAACCAAGAGGTGGCCCTAGTACGTTTAGGTGGAAAAAATAATTTATAAAATGGGATGAGTGCGAAAGCTCAGTTCGATTGCAAATAGCTAGAAGGATGGGGAGTGAAAGGGCGCTGGAGACAGCTAGAGCATGGGCAGCATTGCTGGACTTATTAAAGAATCCGGAAATTATGGAAGGGTAGGACCAGGTGGGAGAAGTCCACGATACAGATGATTTGACTCCCCTGTACCAAACTTACAGACGTAGTGAGCACATGATTGGCATACCCCCTTTAACTGTGCAGATACCAATTGAGTTTCGCACCAGTGATCAACAAAATTGGGAGTGGAAGATCCTTGAATAGTCTAGGTAGATAAGTGACAAATGTGACACGCCTGGGTGGGAGGGAAGGGAGGGAGAACAGTTGGGGATAGTTTACATTGCTATATAGGAGCTGTAGAGTTGCAAGTAAGCAAATGAGTATTGTAATATGATATCATGCTATTTACGAACACCCTCGTAGCAGATATATGGAACTAAGGCACTGATTTATACAATTGGAAGCCTTACTATTATGTTTGTATCTTTCTTGTGACTTGCTTGGGCATGCCTGAGTAAAAACAAAGGGATAGATTTGTTTCCACAATTTCTTTGGGGAATTTGAGTAGTCATGTTCTGTTATTGAAGATACTATCTGGCACCCTGGTAAGGTTAGGTTTCAGATGCGGCACTGTGAGCTACCTAGGAATTAGGCCAACATACTCTGATGATATGGGTGGAATCAGTATCCATGTTCTGATGGTTGTGTTGTCTTGATGCATAGTCCTAATTAATTCATAGGAACCTTATTATTTTGGTTGTGGTGTTACTAGTGGTAATGGTGGTGGTAGTAACTGTGTTGGTGGTGGTGTTAATATGGTGGTAGTAATGACAGTCATTGGAAAGGTGGTGGTGGTAAAGTTCATAATGGTAGTGGTGGTATTTACAGGAATATTGGTAATAAGTGTGGTAGTAATGGTAGTAATAGTGGTGGTAACTGTAATGTTATTGGTAATGATTTGGTGTTAATTGTGGTGGTGGGCAGTGGTATTATTTGTAGTGGGGGGATGATGGCTGTGTTAGTAATAAATGGCACTGTTGGAAACTGTGGTAATAAGATCTGCACTTTTCTCTTATTGGGGGTCCTTCGTGGTGAGGACAGTGCCTTTGTCACTCTTTCTTTTTGTCCTTGGCATGTAAACACTTTTTATAGTGACAATATGAGCGTTTTGCAGTTTTTATTACTAATTGTAACTGGATGCATGTGTTTCACTTTCCCAAAACATGAAGGTGCTTATACCTCAGGGCTGCTGGACCAGTGCTTTTGCCACTCCGTTTATGGTTCGTGTAGACACAGTAAAGTGGATGAGTTGAACACTCCTCAATGTTAAACCAGAGCTGGGAGTATGAATGTGGTTGTGCTTGTAATGTGTTGTTGAATGGGCCTTCGGTCAGGTGTATGCTCGAACGATTACTGACAGTGTGCCAGGAAGTGTTCTCCGAAGCCCCTCCTTGTGAACCACAAAGACCTGAGGTGAATCTTTGTCATCAGTAGCTCCTGGATTGGCTTCACTGACCAATTGACTGGGGGTGAATGTTGAATTTGCTCTGCATTCCGTCCATCATCTGTGTGTCTTTTGGTTTCTGGCCCTAAGTGTGCTGGTTATGCCCAGATGTGGGTTTCAGGCTCACTGTGCCACCGGATTCAAGCTAGCATGGATGATGAGGGGTGATGCCCCAAAACCGGTCCCAGGGTGCTTGTTTCCAGTCCAGGGAGGACCTGGCTTGGCAGTTTAGGCTGTACTGTTCCCATGGGGCACAGGGTTAGACTGATTTGCATCTGGCTGGGTCTATACTGGGGTGGCATGGTGAGCAAAAAATGATGGATTTAACCCAAATCTATTGACTGGGGATGAATGTTTGATTTGCTCTGCATTCCATCCATTATCTGTGTGTCTTTCCATGAAAACGGATCCAGGCCACTCTATCAACATCAGAGGTGTGTCCCATGCTACAAGCCTCAATGGGAAACATGCAATGTAGAGCAGTCTCTGACACTTACACACATTGCTCTTTTGGTTTCTGCGAACACACTTTCCTGTGAGGTTAATGTGTTTATAGTTCAGATGATATCAGGGTGCCAACCAAAGAGTACTGAAAATGTGAGGTGCTCCAGAGGCAGGAGGGTTGCAACCTCACCTACATTTAAGATTTATGGCCGTAACAATGGGTTTTTTTTTTCTTTTAGCACTAATGTGTTTTTGTGCTGCATTGTTGCAATATGATTTTGCTGTGTTGTAATGCTATTGTTGTGTTACCCTCTAATTTGACAGTTATTTTCATGTTGTTCTCTGTTATGTTTTAATTATGTTATGATACTTTGTGTATGTCATTGTGTTACCGCTGTCTTAGATAGTAAAATAGTACTTCCCAAGCTCTTCAAATACTTGAGGCAGCAGTCAGTGCACAACTGTGTCAGGGACTGGACCAGATCACAAATCATTTATTTACTGGTGCTAAGTCCTTGGTGGTACGGAAGGGAGTGCTTGGTGTAAAAAAACCTTTTAGCACTGTAGTATGAAACTAGATTTGTGAATGTGGCAATGTGCAAGTGGGTCAGGGATATAGCATGATCATATACTGTTTCGAATTGGTCACCCCTTGCAGTTATGTGTGCTTTTTTTCAGGTTAAATAAGTCGACTATATCACATAACTCTATGGTCAACATAGATTCTAAATCCTTCTCTAGTGTCAGCATAATGTGCATGCAACCTCTATATATATATATATTTCACACAAACATCCTCATAGTAAAAAAAGGATGTTCAATGCAGCACACTATACAGCTGTATGGACAAGCCTATATCTTAGTTCAGAGTCTTTCAGGAGAAAAGATTTGTTAATATCACAGCCCGATACAGTTCAACTTAACAAGACTTCAGGAACACAATTCCTCTCCTGCAGACAAGCCTGTATCCTTTCAAACACTGACATAGAATTTTTGGTCAAAAATCATTATCATTGAAAAAAAACTCCAAACGCTGGAGTGAAGAACATGGGAGCCATTGATCTATTGATGATCATAGCAGAGACTGCATTCAAGCACAGTGAAACATGAGCAGACAGAACGCAACATGTGAGAAGCAAGTGATTGAGCGCAAGTGTTAAATAGTGTTTGCTTCTATCAATTCTAACTGTAGAAAGAGAATTCCAATCATAAATTCTCATTGAAACGTGTAAAATGGCTGAGACGAAAAACATAAGATTTCATACTGCATCGCAAAAGCATGCAGATGTGTTTAAAATGTGGAAACTTGAAAACGTAAACAAAGAGAGAAACAGATATTATTTACCTATGCATGTAATCACGTGATTTGAGAAACTAAATTTAATTACCATTGAAAATGGGCTGACGATTAGGCCTGGGCGAAGCACTACGCTACGCTCGCGTAGTTTGCGAAGTTCGCGCTACTTCGCACTACGCGAACTGCACGTAGCACAGTGCGAACACGCGTAGCGTAGTGTTGCGTAGTGCTGCGGTCATTTTTTGCTTGCTCGCGGTCCTCAACGTCAAGTTGGCGACCGCGAGCAAGCAAAATGACATCCTGGCGAGACTTTTTCCTTGTTCGCGATCGCGAGCATGGAAAATAAACCTCCCGGCGAGATTCCCAACGCGAGAAGGTCAGGTTTCTCATTGCGAGGGGTCGCGTATGCTCGCGACCGCTCGCGATGAGAAACTACCAGTTCGCGTTGAGAAAGCTGCAGCTCGAGGAAAAATCTACTCGAGCAGCAGAAAACTACAGCTCGCACTGTGCAAGATGCCATTTTCAATGATTGCACAGTGCCGGTTGCTTGTCCGCACTGTGCAATCATTGAAAACAACATCTTGCACAGTGCGAACATGTTACTTCGCAGTTCGCGAAGTGCTACGCGTAGCTCGCGTAGTGCGAACTTCACTTTGCGTAGCTTCGCGAAGTGCTACTTCGCGTACTACGCCCACCCTTACTGACGATTGACTTTTAAAAATGTCAAAATGAAACAATGTCTACAGAAATAAAGTACTTGAAAAGATTATAATGCTTAATTTCGCAATGACAGGAAATATGAAAGCTTGCAGCTTATTCTAGTGTCGAGTGAGAAAACGTGTACTTTATAATTGCAATGTATACATTTGTTTTGAAGAATGATAAACATGAAAATAACTTAGTAGTGCCAAATATTTACATGTAACTTCTAGAAAAAGAAGAAAGATCGAATTAACTAAGAAAATTGAAATGCTTATATGAATGTGTGTTTTAAATAAATCATAACTTGGTAATGATTTAGCAAATCTTCATGTAGGCCTCAGATGTTTTTCTTTATTTGTTCAAAAAACAGAATCTAGCTTAAGTAGTCACTTTAAACAAGGTGAGAACTTTTTGTCAAGTTTCCTTTTTGTGCTAGAAGACAAAAAACTCGTGTATGATTCAGCAACACTTTTGACAGAAATATATCAATACAATTGTAAACACAGAGAGAGCATCTGGGAACAGACAGACAGTGAACAAAATGAATCTTCTTACTTCCAAGGAAAGGATGGAAATATAAAATAATTGAATTTGATGATTTTGCAGAAGGATTACCTAATGTTTCCATATTTTTAGTGCGGTATTGATCACACCATAAACAGCCCACAGTGGATGACCGATGGAAATCATATGAAAAGATCATAGCTGATACTTTCTGAGAAGAAACTAAAACCTTTCAAGTATAATTGCCCCTTGGAGGAGGAGTCAGAGCTGGCTGTCTTTTATAATTTCCTGCCTGGCATGAACTTGATTTCTCTTTAATGCCAAACCCATTTGAACTGAACTTTTCTGAACTGACTCAGACCTGCATTTTACCGGCTGATAGAGATTGCAGGTGCTAACCTTTTGGCTGAAGGGTTTACTGACTCTTGCTCTGACACATTGAACTACGGCTCCCCATTATTGGGTTTGTATGATCTAAATGCTGAATCTCAATATTCCATGTTTCTCCCTCATTTTCTTTTCTCGGCAACCATCAAATGTTTTCTTTATTTCAATCTGTATGACATTGTGTGGCTAATTGAAAAATTAATTGTATTATATCTAATTATGAAATGTGATTTCATGATTCCTTACCTTTCAAATTGAGGCTTTAGATAAACGTATTTACATATGCACATCTTATCGCCTTCGAGTTAATCTTGAAGTGAATTTTTTTATTGTATGATTTAACATTTGTTGATAGAAAATAGAAACTGATGATATTAGCATGTTATTTGGCAATTCTTATATCAGGTCCTCACAAGGAATTGCAACACGTTCTCTGAATATACAATTTCCTGTTAACTCACGTAAAAGATCCATTTGAGGCCCAGTGAGTGAAAATGTTCAGATTGAAATTTTGTCCAGTCTTCCACTGCATCAGTTTTCTGGTAGCTTGTTGGATGGTTAGTTTGACAAATTAAATTAGGATATGAGGAAACATGATTAAAGGGTGTTGTTTTTTATTGTAGCTTAGAAAGAATGGTAGGGTTCTGACTGATGGTGGAATTTTGATATTGAGGAAAATTGAAATGGACTTGTCATCACAGAAATATTGTTGTATGTTGTATTGGATTAGGTCCTTCGAGGCTTAAGTGAGTACGGTTCCATAGAGGCCTAAGATCCCGTTATAAGCCTATGGGCAGTCTTAGTGTGGCATACACTAAGTGTGTTTGTCTGCTGTTTTGTAAGTATTATGCATGAGATTTTGTTGCCGGAGAAAGGGAACTTCAAGCGTAACAACTTGGGATTGTTGAGATTTCTTCAGGAAGCGCACCAGGGGAGATCTTGGGGATTTTTACTTAAAGAAAGTGAAATCGCACTGTTCAAGATTTTACTGGAAATGAATTAAATCTTCTGAATGAGTGGGCATCTATACTTCTTTTAGTGGCGCAGACAAAGATTGTTTGAAGTTGTGTTTGTGTTTTCATGAATTTTATTTGATTTAAAAAGGACGAAAGAGAAACCATAACGAACAGTTTGTGAAAGGAGGTGAGTTGCAGTGAGGAGTTAGATTGATGTCATAAAGTACTGTGCTGATATTGGTGGTTGGTGTCTAGCTGCGCTGGCATTGGTGAATGAGAATAAAAATTGATTGGAGGTAGAAACAATGATACGGAAGAGAGTTTAGAGGTTCAAAAACAGATCAAATTGAAGTAAAGAAATCATGACATTCTTTAAATTGTTAAAAGCTTTAATGCGTAAGGATGAACCTATACCAACTAGAGAAGGAGTTCCTATGACTCCAGAAGGGAAACCTGTTTTGCATGTGTCGTTAGAGAGGGGATATCATACTTGTACCTGGTTAGAGAATTGGGTTAAATATACTGAAAATTATGGTCCCTTAGCATTTCCACACTACAGGACGTTCAATGTAAGGATTTTGGAAAATTTTAGAAATGAATGAATTGAAACCTAGTCCTACACCTATACAATATGAAGCCCTTGAGGAGTGGGAACACAAAGCACATCGGAGAGAGAATGAGAAATGTCAAGGGAGATATAGAAATACACTGAATCGATATGCAGAAGCCAAATGGGATTCCCAGAAAAGGATAAAGAGACAAGAAGTTGCTTTGCAAGCCCGAATGTACCCAGTAATGATTGCTGATCAGAAGGAAGGAGAGAAATGTAAGGAGGAAAAGAAACATACTGAGGAGCCAAAGGTTCAAATAATTTCTGTAACAGATGAGGGTATAGAGAATATAGATGATGAATTATTGAATAAACTTTTATTAAATAGACCTCCACCTTATAATGAACAACAGAATAGTTCAGGGGCAAACCCATTTGTGGGTTTAGGACCAGAAGCTCCAGCTGCGTATTTGAATCCAGTTTATAAAAAGATATACCTGGATGAAACTCAGACTCCTGAAAGGGCAGTGTTTTCAAATTTTGTCATGACGAATGGTCCTGATGCATTATCAGTTCTTGTAACTATTGGTCTGGTTGTTCCTCTCTATAAGACAAGACGAGTTGTCTCACAGATCCATGCAATTACACTTCCAAGCAAAAGAGTAGGCAAAATTCATTCTTTACATGAAACGAGAGAGGTTGTGAGAGATCAGAGAACATTATGTACACCAGAAAAAAATGAAACTAATTGGAATAGTGTAGAAATGTGAAGTAGAATAAATCCTGCCATGGAAGGAGGAATATAGCCATTAATAAACATTTCAGAAAAGAATCTTGAAACACCATGCAGAGGACAGAGAGTGATTGCAGGTAGAGTTTTGCAAATGGGAAATCAGAGACTCGAGTCACAGGTAGTGCAGAAATCAGGAAAAGGTAGTGGAGAAGCTCAGCGCTCAGAAATGGGAGCTTCAATAAGGCCATCCCAAGAAGAACTTGATGAATGGATTAAAGATATAGGGCTGCAGGCATAAAGCTTTTTTCCGGCCTCAAATGGGCCGATTCGCAGAATAGGCCGTTTATGACCAGAAAAAGGCGTTTTCCGATGCATGAACCTTTTTGCCTTCGCAATATAGGTCATTGCAATTTATTGTGATTACCTAAATTGTGAATGTATTTAGGAAATCGCAAATTACGATTCCCTATTTGAGATGAATCAAGCCTTTCCTAAATGCGACTTTGCATTTCGTAATGGTAATTACCATCAATTTTAAGTTGATGGGAATTTACAAAATCTTTGAAAAATGCACCAAATTGTTTTTTTCCAAAGTGACATGTGCACACTTACCTTTTGGGGGGGTGCATCAAGGGGGCCTTAGGCCCCCTGGCACCCTTGCAATTGCATTCACAATTTGGAATTACCAATTTGGTAATCTCAATTTGCGAATGCATTCCCATTCATTCCTATGGGCCTATGGGCCTATAGGCCCATAATAATGTGCATAGTGACATTACCTAATAGTGATTTGCAATTTGCGAATCGCCATTAGGTAATGTGTAGGAATCGCAATTTATTTTGCGATTCCTACATGCATAAGGAATTGCGATTCCTAAATAGTGATTCCATAAAAATCGCTATTTAGGAATCGCAATTCCTTATTTTGATACATGTGCCCCATAGCCCCTAATAGTAGTGTATCAAATAATGCAAATACAGGCATGAATATAGATGTGAGCAAATTAAAAATGAATTAGAAGAAATGATATTGGGAACGCTTAGTCCAGAGAGATTATCAAAATATCGCAATGAGGAATTATTATTTATGTGAAAGGATTTAACATGCACAGCAAGAAATACCCATGAGAAATTTGATGAAGCAGCACAGAAATATGGGGTGGATGTAGAAAAGTCCAAAGCCCTACAGAAAACATATTGATTGGATTTTAGTGACAAAGATTTGAAAAGCTTGAATCACTCTGGAAAAAGACTACAGATTAAAGAGTCAATAAAGACTCTGAAGCGATGGGGAGAAATAGAAAGATGGGAAGGCAGATGGGCTAAAAAGAAAGACGATAACACAATGGTTCTGCCTCTATACCCAATGATGGAAAAGGAAAAGAGTGAGGCAGTTGTAATGGCATATCCTATGAGAAAGTACCATGAGGAGGGTATGTACATGTCCCCTGGAGTTCGCACGACATATTGTCCTTTACAAATGATTTCCCGAGGTTGAGAGAGAAATCAGTTGAGAGGTATAAACAAGTAGAGAGATTTGTGAAGGTTTCAAAAGTTTTGTTGAAAGATTTAGATGCCTTGTTTGATATTGTGGTTCCTATAGATTTATGGGTGGAATGTATTCATTGCTGTGCATCCGGTATACAGGTGATAATTCACCTGCTTCTTCTTTTGTTTGTTAGGTTGGCTACCTCATCTGGTTTGCACGCTAGATTTTCCATAATGTATTGAAACATTTGATTCTTGTACTTAAACTATTGATTCTTTTTGTATAAAGTTCGAGTGCGCTGACTATTCCAACATTTACTGGAATGTAAGATTGCCATGGATTGGCCAGAAGCAGAATATGCTGGAGATCCAAAAACAGGAGCACCATCAGCAGAGGTCATGAAAAAGTACAATCAGGTCTTATGTATTTGAAAGGGATAATTTTGCCGAAAGATACACAGTGGGTCAAAATAGATAGGACTACTCTGGAGCTAAAAGAATCAGTACATGCATATTATGAGACACTTTTGAAGGCATTCAAACGGTATGGTGGGATTGAAAATGTATCGGATAAATATATGGGACATTTTGTGTATCGATTTGTCTATGGTCTGAGGCCTGAGATTAGTGCTATGATTCAGCAGCCTTTGATTTGCTGGCAGAGAAAGTCCAATGATGAAATACTTTGTTATGCAAAGTATTTTGGAGATGATATTGAGATGCAATACAAAACGTTGAAAGAGAAATTGATGTTGGCACAGATGAGAGCAGTCAAGAAAGAATATGTGGGTTATGATTCAGATTTTACAAGCATGATCCAAGGAAACAGTCAGATACCACAGGAATGAAAGGTTTAACGGTAAACTCTATGCCAAATTTTATGCCTCAAGGAAGGGGACGTGGACCTAATATAGAAACATTGAAAAAGGCATTTCAGTGTCACAGTTGCGGCAAGTTCGGGCATTGGAAGCTCAAGTGTAAGTTTAATGTGGCTAATCAGGTGGACAGGCAAATGTGACAAGTGCAGATGGATTGGTACAGTCGCAGGTGACTAATGATATGTTAAATCAGACAATGTTGAATGTAAGGGGTCAGAATCAGAATATGCCTCAAGCTCCTATGGAAAGTTTGAGTGGACAGGTACATAAATATAATGTAAATATATGGGTTTCCATACTAATGACCAAGTAAATCCAAATGTACAAGTGGCTTCACAATATTTATTACAGATGGATGACAGAGAGTCAGACACTTCCCAATGATGGTTCCTGGGAGGAGAGTAGGAATTTGTGCTTGGCGCATCCCTAGAGGTAGATCGGAATGGTAGTATGTGGATGGCAAGTTAAATGGAACACCTATTTCATTCCTTGTAGATACTGGTGCTACGGATCCGCTGTGAGAACTGTGGAGATTCCCAACCTGCCCCTCTTGGGAGAAATGATCCAAGGAGTATCGAATCAATTATTTCCAGCCCCAGTGACAGATCCTGTACAAGATCAGATTGGAACGTTTGAGTACATGCATAAATTTGTGGTGTGCAACTCTAGTCCGGTAAATCTGTTAGGACGAGACTTGCTGTGCAAAATGATTTGTTCCATTTATTGTATTCCAGAAGGAACATAATTTCATACTAAAGATGAGGATGTAGTGTTTAAAATGGGTAGGCAAAAGATGGAAGTAAAGAGTTTGTATCCCTTACTGAAAATGACTTACCTTCTGTAATGAGAGACACAGTCTTAGCTAAAGAATGGGATTTTTCAGGGAAAGACATTGGATTGATGAAAGGAGCAGCTCCAATTTCAATCACAGTGAAACCTAATGCAGAATACCGAAGAACTCAAGCATATAATGTAAATCCTGAAACGATTGCCGGAATAACTCCATTGATTGAGATTATGATTGTACAAGGAATTTTTGAGGGATTTGGGGCAGTCATGTAATTCACCAATCATGGGCATACAAAAACCAAATGGGAAATAAAGGATTGTTCAAGATTTGAGGAAAATCAATCAGATTGTGATACCTTGCTGTCCAGTAGTACCAAATCCTGCTGTGATTCGTTATCTGAATCCATGTGAAGCTGGATGGCTTTCGATGATTGACTTGTTTCACGGGTTTTCCTCCATTCCTTTACATCCGGTAGCCAATATTTGTTTGCATTCTGGTTCGGAATCTGTGTTTTGGCATGGCGCCGAGTTCCACAGGGTATACAGAAAGCACCTACATTTTTAATCAAATACTGAAGAGAAATTTGGAATCCTTGGAATCCCAAATCACTCTGTGCAGGTTCAGTACATTGATGAAGTATTAGTTGCATCTGGAACTAAAGAAGCTTGCTTTTCAGAAACTGTCGCCTTACAGAATCATCTGGCAGTGAGTGGGTATAAGGTGTCACCAGCAAAACGTCGGTTTTGCAAGAGAGAAGTTCTTTATTTGGGACACCATATTGAAAAAGGAGTCAGAATAGTGTCACAAGATCGAATCACTGCTATATTGCAGATGAATCTACTGAGTACACAAAAGGAAGTTCCTGTGTTTTTGGGAATGGTTGAGTATTGCAGACAGTGTATTCCAAAGTTTTTTCTGATAGCCAAGCCACTTCAGAGACTGACACAAAAAAATGTGTCAGATCCTGTTCCATGGGATGAAGAACGCATGCGCTCTTTCCTTGAACTGCGAGACAGTTTGTGTCGAGCTCCAGCATTGAAAATGCCTGACTTTAACAAGTTTTACTCTGCTTTGCTGAGGAGCACGAAGTTTGTGCACTACCAGTTCTAACACATATTCATAGAACTTGTTGCCTATTTTTCTGCTCCTTTGGATTCTGTAGGTGCTGCTTTACCTGGAAGATTGCAAGCCGTCGCTGCAACGTTTGCGAGTTTGGAACAATGTGAACACATTTTGATGGGTCACCGTTGAAAGTGTATGTGCCACATTCAGTTGAAAGTTTGTTAACACAAACTCGAACACAGCATCTTATGAGTAGTCGGTTAACAAAATATGAACAGTTGATTTTGGGTGCAGAGAATATGACTATGACGAGATGCACAAGTTTGAATCCAGCTACTTTGATGCCCTTGCCAGGACATGAGTTTGTGATGGAAGAAGCTGATCATGGTTGTATTGATTTGACTGAGTCGTGTACCAAATTGTGTCCTGACATCCAAGATACTCCATTGAGTCAGATCATGTTCTGTGTGTGGATGAGTCATATTTGAGAGATTCTGGAGGTACCTTGCGAGCTGTGTATGCGATCTGCACTGTTGTGGGTGTAGTTGAAGCGTTGTGGTTGAAAGGAGTGTATTCAGCACAAGTGGCTGAATTGATTGCACTTACCTGGGCTTACAACATTACAGAACAAATGAGAGTGACCATATTCCCAGACAGTCAATATGGTTTTGGGGTGGTGCATGATTTTGGGCAGTTGTGGTCTCAACTTGGGTTTATGACCTCTTCAGGTTTACCTATATGGAACGGAGAAAGTGTAAAAAACCTATTGATGGCACTACAACTGCCGGCACAGATTGCGGTGGTGATGTGTTCTGCCTACAAACCTGGACATGAATATATTACAGTTGGCAATTGTTATGCAGATAAGACTGCGCTTTATTGCACTCTAAATTCTTATGCTTTCAATGGGGAATCAATGAAGGAACATTCTGATGACACAGAATGCAGGTTAATGTTTTCAGTTGTTGAAACCTGGGAAGCAAGCAGAGTATTACAAGATTCAGTACCACAAGCGGAGTGAGAAGGGTGGACTAAAGCCGGATGTAACTGTAGACAGGAAGGTGAGGTGTGGGTGTATACAGATGGGGGGCCTGTGTTGCGAGATAGCCTATTGTCTCCAATGTCAAGGATTTGTCATGAACCTGCACATGTAGGTAGAGATTCCTGTTATGTCTCTTTCGCCAAACTTTGTACAACCCGTGATTTAGAGCCATTGAAGAGAGTCTGTGTCAAGGATGTGTGATTTATCAGCAACAAAATGCAGGAAGAAAAACAGTGGTCAGTATGAGCCACACTGGGAAATCAGGAGGTCCTTTTACCCGCATGCAATGAGACTTTCTAGAGATGCCCCCTTGTTAAGGATTGAAATATGTCCTAGTGATTGTGTGTTTGTTTTCTCATTGGGTGGAAGCTTACCCCACAAAGCGCAATGACAGCTTAACAGTGGTTAAATTACTTCTTATAGCGTTAATTCCGAGATTCGGTTTTCCAGTCTTGTTGGGATTGAATGAGGTGCTCATTTTAATAATGAGGTGATACAAATGCTTTGTGCTGCATTGCAAATTAAGCAAAGACTACACCGTGCTTATTGACCCGAGGCAGCATGGGCCGTTGAACAAGTAAATGGAACGATGAAGTGCAGACTAGCAAAGGTCTGTGCGTCCACATCACTGAAATTGCCTGATGTTTTTGCCTCTGTTGTTAATGAGTTTGGGAAGCATCCCAGACAGAAGAACTGGACTATGCCCTCACAAGATAATTATAGGGAGGCCTATGAGGCAGCCTACAGTCCCAGCAAATCAGCTTGTGAATATTTCTGATGACTTGGTACTCAAATACTGCAAAGGATTGGCTGATGTGATACGTTCTGTGTCTCACCAGGTTGGAGAAGTCGCAACTACCATTCAACAGGAACAGTGCCATGACCTGTGCCCGGGTGACTGGGTACTCATAAAGAAGCATGTGCAAAATCTGTTTGGAACCTCGTTGGTGTGGGCCTTATCAAGTGATTCTTGTAAGCACAACTGCTGTTAAATGTGGTGGTCTATCTAATTGGGTGCATGCAGCCCACACTCGTCGAGTCTCATGTCCTCTTGAAAGTGCTGGGTCTGTAGTGAATGAACCAGTGGTAACAGAGAGATGTCCCGTTCAGACTGATTACAGAGTAGAGAGGGTGACAACTACTGGGTCTCGAGACACAGTGATAAATGAGAGTCAAAGAAAGTTGACACTGGTTGGTATCAAGGGTCAGAGTGAACATGATCCAACTAAGAAAAGTGTCAACTCAATTGATGTGAACAGTGTACCAGAAAAACGAGTGTGAAGAGGAGACCATTGGCCCAGAAAAATTGAAAGATTGAGACACATACTGACTGCCGGAAGAATACCTTACACTGTGATTGAAGTCAAGCTGTGATAAAGACGGAGAAGAAACTACAGTCCGCAGAACAAAAAGAATGCGAACGCCAAGTCAAAGATATGCTTTTACAGAATGGGAAGAAGAATTCTACACATTTTGTTCTAAACATTGCAGCTCATGCAAACCACCTTGAAAGAACTGAGAAGAATTGAGAATAATAAAGGCCATGAAAGAAGCTAAGGATAAAGGTGTGACCAGACGCTGCTCTCAAGCATAACTCATGATAACTCCGTGCCAGTCCCTCTACATTAGTGGCGGGAGGCGTCCCCTATTTCCCGGTGGGCCCTCCATCCGAGCATTCGGCATTCTATAGCCCTGTTGCACTACGGATAAACTGGGGCATAAAGCCTCACTGTTTCACACATCGGCAACTACTCATCGTTTGTGAATAATGCTGATGCCCCTGATCCCATCACTCATCACCACCTCCCCTACCTCTTCCCTCCCTCACTCTTTCTATCTCCCCTAGTCCTTTCCTCTCTCCCCTGAATTTCTCTCCCCTTGTCTGCTTTTTTCCCTATGCCTGAGCCATGCTTCTGTAACTCATAAATATATATATATATATATGTAAATATATAATATATAATTGTCCAAGCCTAATCGCTGTTAAAATGTAATCCTGAGTGATTTTACTATTTGTATATTTAGAACTCTAATCACTAGTATATGTAGTAGACCTTAGTACTTATTACCACTCCTATTTGATTTTAGAGTTTATCCATTTGTATCTCTTCCTTGTGTGACTTTGCAACTTGTGCATTTGTAATATTTTTTTTCCTGTTTGTATCTCTTCCCTGAGTGACTTAACAACTTGTACATTTGCAATTTTTTCTGTTTGCATTTTTTATGTAACTCATGTAATCCAAATTCCTTATGTAACGCAACTGGTTCTTTTGAAAAGCGCTCTGACACCTTCGAGTAATGTTCGTGCTATATAAAATCGCAGTAAATAAATAAATTAAATAAAAAAAGCTACAGCACAATGCCTATTTGCTATAGACTAGTTTAATAAAATGAGATGGAAAACCGAAATCTAGTGTCATTAAGACGTAAGCATATATGTGCTTGCTTTTTAACTGCTTTTGTTCATATCCTTGTTTTGTTGATAATACTAAATCTACTTGATTATGTCTATGTAAGTAAAAATACTAATTTACAAGTGACCTCAACTACTGTAGTGACTAATGTACAAGAAGGAGTGGTACTAACTAACCCTGGGCGTAGTTCGCGAAGTAGCACTTCGCGAAGCTACGCAAAGTGCAGTTCGCACTACGCGAGCTACGCGTAGCACTTCGCAAACTGCGTAGTACCTTGTTCGCACTGTGCCAGATGTCGTTTTCAATGATTGCACAGTGCGGGCAAGCAACCGGCACTGTGCAATCATTGAAAATGGCATCTTGCACAGTGCGAGCTGTAGTTTTCTGCTGCTCGAGTAGATTTTTACTCGAGCGGCAGCTCTCTCAACGCGAACTGGTAGTTTCTCATCGCGAGCGGTCGCGAGCATACGCGACCACTCGCAATGAGAAACCTGACCTCCTCGCGTTGGGAATCTCGCCAGGAGGTTTATTTTCCATGCTCGCGATCGCCAACTTGATGTTGCTGATCGCGAACAAGGAAAAAGTCTCGCCGGGATGTCATTTTGCTTGCTCGCGGTCGCCAACTTCACGTTGAGGACCGCGAGCAAGCAAAAAATGACCGCAGCACTACGCAACACTACGCTACGCATGTTCGCACTGTGCTACGTGCAATTCGCGTAGTGCGAAGCAGTGCGAACTTCGCAAACAACGCGAGCGTAGCATAGTACTTTGCACAGGCTTAGTACTAACTAAACATTTATCAAGTGATGAATTACATCATGATCATTCAATTAACGATTTTTCATTAAATGTATTTACCAAATTATAATTGAAAATATATTAACACTAAGGATGTGAGAAATTGTTATGTGTGCATGCAATTACCTACTTCGGTGTCTGAAGGGGTGACATATCATCACCTTCCTTTAACTAATGGTATATCCTGTAGTGCGCTAACAAGTTTCTTATATGGCAAAGGACAATTTCAATATTATTACTCAAACTATGACTTGATTTTCTTAGATGTTTCAGTAAAGAACAATTTGAATATAGTGCCAGATGCACAAGATAATGAGGTAATGGGAGAATTATTTCATCCTACATCACCTATAGATACTGTATATGCGCATTGACATAATTTAACTTGTGCTTTGCATAGTGTACAAAAATAATTTATTAACTCAGTAGAAGACCGTAGGGAGGAAATAAAGAAGAAATTCAAGAAACAATCGAAAACACCTCATTGGGCACGTAGAGAGGGTGATTATAAAAAGGAAGAGGTATATGCTGCAATTACTCTAGATTGGCAACACAAGGGAAAGCTTTGCATATTAAGATGTAAGACCAAACATAATAATAAATGAATTGGTTCCAGTGAGTGTGAACATACCTTTCTACTTATGGGAGGTTGGGTATTATATTTTGCAAGATTGGATCCAGTATTTCCAGGAGTGTAGTTTGTGTGTGGGTAAAATTCTTATTATAAATTGACTAGACATTGGTACGGGTGTTGTTACATGAGAATAGTATTTTCAAAAATGTATGTTGATGAACACAATGGAATCAATGAAAGAAAAAATGCATGCTTTAGAAGAGAAATAAGAGCTGCTGAAATTACTGGAGATATTTTTGGAGGCAATAATACCTACAGTTGGGGTAATACTGAACTCTCACAAAATTTAAAAAACTATCAGTAGTAGCAGATCGATTATCAACAGATGGTGCTGGTAGATTTTTAGTAATTGATACAGAAAATAATGCTTTTAGATCTATGGTTTTACAAAACAGACTTGCTGTTGATGTACTTCCAGCAAAAGAAGTTGGATTATTTTGCATTCTGAAGATTCAACAATGTTGCACTTATATCCCAGACAAAAGTAAAGATTTGAAGGGATTTATTAAAAACAAGAGGGCAAAAAAGAAATAGAGCAGAAATTGAATTAGAATACAGGAAATGTGGCTTCTATGATGATATGAAAAATTTAGAACAGGTGAAACTGAAACAAATAAAGAGAACTGCATTCTAATGTAACATCAGAATATGATTGAATGATAAGAAATGATTGTGTGATGGCTTGATTCACCATCAAATACGGAATTGATGGAGTGTAAGAGTTAAATAGCGTTTGCCTCTGCCAATTCTCACTGTCAAAAGAGATTTACATTCTCAATGAAAAGTGTAAAAGACAAAAAACTTGAAATTTCATACTGCATTGTAAAAGCATACAGGAGTGTTTAAAACGTGGAAATGTGAAAACCTAAACAAAGAGAGAAATGGATATTATTTACCTATGCATGTAATCACGTGATTTGAGAAACTAAACTTAATCAACATTGAAAATGTGCTGACAATTGACTTTTAAAAATATCAAATTAAACAATGTCAGGTAATATGAAAGCTTACAGCTTATTCTAATATCAAGTGATAAAACATGTACTTTAGAATGGCAATGTAAAAATATTGTTTTTAAGAATGATAAACATGAAAATAATTTTTAGTAGTCCCTAATATTGACATGTAACTCTTAGAAGTAAAAGAATGATTGAATTAACTAAGAACATTATAGTAATGTGTGTTTTACATAAATCATAATGTGGTAATGATTTAGCAAATCTTCATGTAGGCCTCAGATGCTTTTCTTTCGTTGTTCGAAAAACAGAATCTAGCTGAAGTAGTCACTTTAAGAGCTGTGAGAACGTTTCGTTCAGTTTTCTTTTTGTGCTAGAAGACAAAGAACTCTCATATGATTCAGCAGCACTTTTGACAGAAATGTATCAATACATTTGCAAACCCAGAGAGAGTGTCTGGGAACAGACAGACAAAATTAATCTTCTTACTTCTGAGAAAAGAAAGGAAATATAAAATAATTGAATTTGATGATTTTGCAAAAGAGTTACTTAATGTTTCTGGGTTTAAGTGAGGTATTGATCAAACCAGGAACAGCCCACTGTGGATGACCAATGGAAACCAAATGGAATGACCACAACTGATAATTTGTGGGCGTAAACTAGAACTTTTGGAAGTATAATTGCTCCTTGGAGGAGGAGTCAGTGCTGGCTGTCTTTTATCATTTTTCTGCCTGGCATGTTGTTGAACTGTTGGACTGAACCCTGATTTCTCTTTAATGCCACACTCATTTGAACTGAATTTTCCTGAACTGACTTGGACCTGTATTTTACCGGCTAGAAGAGTGTGCAGGTGAAAACCTTTTTGAATCAAGGGTTTACTGACTCTTGCTGTGACACATTGAACTATGACTCCACATTATTTAGTTTGTATGATCTAAACGCTGAAAATCAATATTCCATGTGTCTCTCTCATTTTTTTCCCTAGGCAACCAGCAAAGGTTTTCTTTATTTCGATCTGTATGACATTGTGTGACTAATTGAACAATTAAACCTAATTACAAAATGTGATACATGTTTCCTGACAATTCAAATTGAGGCTTTAAATAAACGTATTTGCAAAAGCAAATCTTATTGTATTCGAGTTATTCTTGTAGTGAATTTCTTTATTGTATGAAAATACAATTTGTTGTTTGAAAATAGAAATTGATGATATTAGTATGTTATTTGGCAATTCTTATACCAGGTCCTCATAAGGAATTGCCTCAACTTCTCAGAATATCCAATTCCCTGTAAGCCCATGCAAAAGATCCATTGGAGGACCTTGTAGTTGAAGTAGGTTATGTTATGGGCCCAGTGAGTGAAGTGAAAATGTTCATATTGGTGATTTTGTAGTGAGGAAAAATTTTGCCCAGTCTTCCGCTGCATCACAAACCTCTGCATGATAAGCATCTTAACATATTACTGGCTCAAAAATGGCTGCCACTAATTAGTTCATATTTGATTTTATTTGAGATGCAAAATATTCCCTGGAGTTGACCATCATCTTCAATTTGGAAAATGTTCAATCTGCTTTTGCTTTATTTGGTTTTGGAACGGTTAATATGAAAATGATACATCAGAGATGAAAAGTATTATGGGAAGGCATGAAATCAGGAAATCATCTACATTTACTAGCAGCCGTAACAAGACATCTCTTACAATGACCAAAGGTGAGACACTATGGGCATGGTTCACAAAGGTAAGCCTACACTTTTGTGTAAGTTTTTGATTGTTTGCTATTCACAAAGGGATTTATGAGTAGCATCTTTACAAGTGCGGAGTTTCTGCGCATAACATGATATGCCTTTTATGTGCGATGACTCCACAATGGTAAAGACACTACTCGTAAATCCTTGTGTGAATAGCAAATACTCATAAACCTACACAAAAGTGTACATTTACCTTTGTGAATCAGGCCCACTGTGTTAATGTTTCTGACAGTAGCACAGTTGTATAACTGAAATAGAGCTAACAGAAATGCATAAGGAAATTCCACAGCTGTACTACCATCAAGTTCAAGCACATATCGAAAGCTAGAGGCCAAGCTTTATGTGACCGTCAGGGGAAGCTAAAATTGTGCATAGTGAAATATGTTGTTTGTATTATGGCCCTATGTGTTGAAGACATTCTTCAAGGACTGACTGCTGTGTAGCATTAAGGGAGAATGAATACATATGTGGACAGAAAAAGTCGAGTTTTCCTCTGCTTGATTTCCTTTAGATTTCAGATTTGCAACATTTAACTGGTAAAGCAGGGGGAGGAGATATGTCCTGGGATGGACTTTTTCTGCATGAGAATAATGGGCTATTTCTTTATTTTTTAAATGCTCTATTGATTTCAAAACAGCATACACCCGAATACCTTCTCCTCCCCCCAACTCCCCATTTGGCGACTAACTTCCGAAACCATAAACATAGTCTTCATTAATGAAATGCTTAGTCTCCCTCATCACAACTTGTACAAGTCATATTCTGGTTTCTCTAATCAATGTTCTGATATGCATCAATTAGTTGTAATTATCATCATTCTGCTCATTGTATGAATTTATATAATTGATTCATTTTAATCTGTTATTTCGGTTGACCGAGCTACAGTTTTAAAATGTGATATGCCAGGATTGCTCCCCTAATTTCTCCCAAGTGTCCCTACCACAATGTACAAAGTTTCCAGCCTGGTATCATCTTGTGGTAATACTGCCAAATATATTCTGGAGATCAACCTCCTACCTCCCTGCAATTCCAAAAGTATTTGATTAAATGTTTCGATTTCTGGTCGAAATCAGGTCAAGGTTTCCGAATGTACAGTAAAGATGGCCAAAGTAGGGATACATTTTGCATGAAAAGAAATTAAAGCATTAAAGCATCACCATGATAAATCAAATAAATGCAATGTATTCCCAGCATGATTGTCTGTACATTTCTAAAAACGGTGCTCGAAAAAGGGGGGATACAGTGCTTAGGAAGGACTGTGTGATTGTGAGGGTTGTAGAAAAGGAAAGTCAATGTGTAATGTATACATCAAATATCGCTGAAACCTATCCAGCCCTGAAGGCAAATTAATACAAAACAAACATAGCATTATGCAAACACAGATAGTTAATTTCTGTCATCTGTGCTTGAAGAGTTGTGAAGCACCGCCGACATTTCGACCCCTATGTGAGATTAAGGTTATTTGTTCCTTAGCCCAGGGTCTTCATCTGGACGGAAATGGGGAAGGGGGGAGACATTAATCAACAGCAGCAAGATGAACCAGGCTGGTAAATTAGAGAAGGTGGGACGTTAGGCTCCTCCTGGTGTAAGATTAGATCTTGAATGGTCTTCAAAAATGAGTGGGCGTCAGAGCTTGAGCTCCAAGAAGGTAGATGGATCTTAATTCCCCAAGCCAGAATGAGGTAAGTCACTAGACTCCTTACAAACAACTGACACAATTTGTAAAACTTTTTTAAGTGGTGCAGCAATTGAATCTACTTCTGCCGTCTTACTTATGAAACTGAGCTTGGCCAAGGTTTTCAAATGGCCAGTGCCATTCTAGCAAACATGAGAAAATATATCTAGTCTTAACTCAGAATATGTTTAAAGCCAACAACCTACCCTCTTCATATAGGTCCCCCATTGAAGTGGGCTTCCCTTCAGACGGTCCACCATCATAAACACTGAATATGATGGGTATAGCGTTGTGCGTCAAGGTATTAATTGTGTCATATATCCATCTTTATATCCCTCTGGTCGTGCTGTGTAATGCTAAACTGTCACTATTGTCTGTATGTTCGCAGGAATATTTTTAAATGCTTTCCATGTCAACAATGGGACAGCCATCACTTCTATAGTTTGGATCAGTAACTGAAGGATTTCCCTCATTGGATCTATCATTTTACTGTCCAACAAGGGGATTACATATTTCAAATATATGGCCTGATCACATGTTCTGAAATTAGGGTCCAGCATGCTCTCTTCCCCCATGTTAACTTAAGTACATTAAGTGCTATTATCGCTTTTCCTTCTCTCCAGTAGGTAACAAAAGCAACTCATCAGGTTTACAGAAACATAACTCAGGAATATACATAGGTGTATGCTGCTTCACATACAGTACTCGTAGAGTGACTTCAGGAAATGCACCCCATTAGGGAGATTGGAAAATTAGGAATTTCAACCACCTATAAATGCTGTCTTCCACCTCTGCGAGCATGAACCTGATTTAGATCTTGACTGGATAACCATTGTCACTCTGCGGCGAAGTATCCAAGTACTCTGTCAAGCTGACAGAATCCCACCCACCCCATTTAGATGTATGCAGTTTGACTCTCAGACTGTTTACCATTGCATACGTGTCTCACAGCTGCTGACACGACAAACTTCTCTGCTTGCCAATAGTACTCCATTGCCATCAGGGTGACTGGGTTGTGCCGAGCCAATTTAGATTTCACACTTGTGCTGCTGGTGTTGAACCAGCGGTTTGCTGATGGAGTGATTCTGGACAAGGTCAACATTGAACTATTCCTGTAGCTTTTGGATGAATGCTAGCATAACACAGCTAATCTGAGTTGGCTAACTGTTTTCACCTGCATGCCACACCATGAAACACACTCCATTTCAGACCATGATCCTTTGTCATTTCAACACAGCAGAACTTTGTACCTGAGCACTTTTCCACTGAAGTCAGTTTTTTTTTCTTTTGTTGTTCTCTGTATCTTGTTAGTTATTTAACTAATTTAAGTTTATTATCTCATAATGGCAGGGAAGCGAAATCCAAGTTTAACTGAGGGAGAATTTTCAGTCATGGTAGATGAAATTATTAGAGTAGAGGCACAATTGTTTGAAGCCCAAGTCCAAAATACAATCATATCTCAGAAAAGGCAAATATGGTCCAGAATAGTTCACAGAATGAATGCTGTAGCAAATAACCTGTGCACAAAGGAAGAAATTAGGAAGATGTGGAACGACCTGCGAGGGAGAGTGCATTCTCTGGCCACCAAGCATAACCTAGAGGTCAAGAGGACTGGTGGTGGCTCTCGTAGGTCCCTTCATTACAACTCGTTCCCTGGGATGAGAAGGTCTTGCAGATCCTACATCCTGAAGGCTTGACAGAAATCCCTGTTGGAGTGGAGACTGGTACGTAACACTGTGCAATGTACCACCAAACCTAAATGTCCTGTTTGCTTTGAAGTTAGCTGTTGCTAATTTTTTCACATACACGCCAAAATATATCAGTAACATCTAGTTTGGCTTGTTTTTTAAAATCTATTGTGTTGTATGTAAGATAAAAGGTGTCAATCGACATTAATTTTCACTTGATGTTATGGTACTTGTATGTGTTTGTACACCAAATAACAAATCACATAAATGTTTTTAATATAGTAAATATGTGTTCTCTTTTTACTACAGATTTTCACTAGGTATGTTCAAGTTACAATTTTGCAAGTGTTGTACATGTATCATTGAAATAACTGCAACTACCATGATGCCTTGTTTCCATTTTGTGAAAATCATTTTGCAATGTAATTCCACTCATTCCCCCTTTTCAATCATTTTCCCATATGGTAGAGTGTCATTTATTAATCAATCACTATTTAATGCTCTCTTTTGAAAATTATTTGTTTTGAAGGTGTGTATGTTTTCCTATTCTTTTCATGTAATTGAATTGATGTTATTAGTTGCACCAATTCAAGTTTGTTGAGCTAAAAGTTTTAAGGTAGGTATATTTGTATACTGAATATAAATGTTCAATGTGAAAAATTTATTCTGCACTGTTAATATGATGACTAATGATAAACATCCTTTTAAGTTGAGAACGTTCATGTTTTTTAGGTTGCTAAGCCTTGGAATGTTTAATTTCACATTTCTCCTCTATAATGTGTTGTGTTGAATGATTGGTACATTTCATGTATAGTTAGTAAATGCTTTTTTACTATTACAATGTATCTATTGTTTGATATTCATAATAGGTCCAAAAGCCAGAGCACGTGGCCAAACATCTGGCACTGAGGAATCCTCAAATCCAGCCCAGGATCAAACTTCAAGGGATGATTCAACTCCTGAAATTCCAGATGAAGAGGAGTGGCCTGGTCCATCTTGTCAGCCTGGGCAGACAGTTCCAGTGAGTCTCACATGGCTCACACCTACACTTACCACAACAGCTGTTACAATATGTCAGCTCACGGATACCTCCACTTCCTGTGTCCAAACTAACATCACACCGATCTTGTGACCCCAGTTCTTCTTCATTTTGAGACATCACTACCACCTACAGTTCAGCCAGGAACAAGTGTGATGGGGCACACTGGGTCAAGGTCACAGGGCAGTGGGGGTAGGGGTCATTTGAGGAATCCTGTGGGCCAGCAAAGTCAGACCACTGGGTTAACTGTCAACCAGGCCTCCATCAATCAATTTGTAGGATCTCTCCATCAGTCCCAAGACATGATGGGCCAGGTCCTTACAGAGCCTCGGAAAATAAACGAGTTGCAGAGGGGGCTCAATGTTCAAATGGAAAATCACAACTCCAATATGGGCTCCCTGTTCGGGGTGCTGCATGACATATTCAACAATATGTGCAGGGCTTTTCCAGCACCATCTTCCCCTCTCTGTGGTGCAACAACATCTGGGCCAACTACATCTGCCTCAGGCACAGAAGGAGAGGCCCTGCTACAAGAGGAAACGCCAGCAGCCACCTCAACCCCTGCAATTATGGATCCACAAGACCCGAGCAAGAGCACATGTTCATCAGCACCAGGAGAGGATGGCAAGACAACCAGCACCAAGAGACGCAGAACCAAGGAACATATTTGCAAGGGGATTGATCCACTGGAACATCACGTTTTTGGATTCTTCGGTGGTGCAATCCCGTTTTTTGTGGCCTAACACCCCATTGCAAAAATGGTACCCTTTCACACAGGTATCTGCATGAAAGGGGTGTCCTATGGGTGTTGCTGTGGGCATTCCACAACAACACCCATTGCTTTTTGATGCTGCCCCAGATTTACAAGGAGGTGTAAATCTGAGGCAGCTCCAAAAACGAATGCCATGCAGTAGAATGGTGCAATGAGGAAAAATACTCTTATTTTTCCTCTTCTTTACTTTTTCTATGTGTGCTGCATTCTGCAGCACAAACTGAAAGAGCAAAGTGCCATTAACGATTGTTTATGTGTAGTAAGGAGTCTCTTCAAGTTGTTGCAAATGCACCGTATTTACAACAAAACAGTGCACTCCTATGTTTTCCCAAGAGCTGTTATTAAAAATAGCTGCCTAGCACCATAACAGACACTCTCGCACCGTAGCCTACCGAGTAGAAAAACACGTAACAGGGGGTGTCGCCGGTGTAGGGACATTTGAAAATGGAACATGCTTATCACATTTATTCTATCACTGGTTTTAAAATGTCACTGGCAGATACACACCTCCACTGCTTAGACGTAGATTTTGTGGGAAGATGGAGATACACACTGACCCTTCTGTCACACACTATACTTTCCCCCTCTGGGAACAGACCTAGATTAGCCAATCATTAAATGCCTGGAGAGTCTGATACATAGATTTGTATATGAGGCTCTCCCTTCTATGTATGTCTCTATGCTTCAGCATCCTTCTCCTGGCCTTGTGACATTGGCAAATTCCAACCTTTGAATGCCAGCAGTGCAGCTTTCAACATTAATGTAAGACAATGGATTATTAGTTGAGAAGTGTAGAAGCCCCACTTATGTAGTGAACACAATCCTTGTCAAGTTGAAGCACAAATGCCACTAAGTTAACCTGTGCTTAACCCTCTGATAACTTAGCAGAAAAGCAGTCAGGCATAACTTAGCAGCACAAAATCTCAAACTGATTCAGAAACATACATTACATTTTAATTAATAGAATGACACAAAAAAGACAACAATCCAATACGTAGAACCACAGGTATGAATTTCAAAAGTGAAAATCACCACAAAAGCACAAAGCACCACTCGTGGGTATCTGGCCATGCTTAACAGTGTTAAAGTCACAAGTTCAGGCCTACTGCAATGGCGCTCAGGTTGGATACAAAGACCAGTTTTGTCAATCCAGATCCATCTACCTTCTTGGAGCTCAAGCTCTGACGCCCACTCATTTTTGAAGACCATTCAAGATCTAATCTTACACCATGAGGAGCCTAACGTCAAAGTATAAGTGCATGCAAGGAGCCTCAGCTGGAGCTTTGCATTGGCAGGGGGCATGAAGGGGTCATTGTTGCCACGAGGTGCAGTAGTCGCTGGAACTCTCCATTGGCAGGAGACACGGGTGGTGGCTGTTTGGCATGAAGAGTAGGTCACCGTCAGAACTTTGTGTTGGTGGGAGACACAGTGATCATAACTGAGGCAAGGAGCACCATTGCGGTCATTAAGAGTCCCAAATTTATGGGTGTTCAACTAGATTGCAGATTTTGTGGATTGTAGGCAGGAGAGATACACGCTGATGTCAACCAAGGACACAGGACCTGTGTGCCATCACTTAGTGATCAGGACTCACTCCAGCAGAGGCCAGCAGCAGAGCTCAGCCAGGTTCAGATGGTGCTGGTGAGGTGAGAAGTTTCAGGGAATACCTCTGGATGCTTGCGTCCCATTAGCTCAAAGAGGAGGCCAGTCAACTAGCTTTTGGACTCACTTTTGAGGATCCTGACTTCAAGGCAAGCAGGTCCAGTCTTCCTTTTTCAGACAGACAGCCGCATTTCTTCTGATCCAGGAATGACCTGTTGAGAGCTTCTGAAAGTGCAACATTTATAACCATTGCCAAACTTTGTGTGGAGGCAATCTTTGGCCTACTCCCAAACTGTTTTTGGTCAGTTCTTGACCTTTCCCAGGGTTTGGCTTCAAACTGTTTAGGGAGACAGAGGCAAGGGCAGGCTTGGTGTCAGGTTCCTTTGTCAGTGATGCAGGCAGTTACCTTGAAGTGTAATCAAGGCCACACACAACTCCTCTCAGCCACCCTGTCAGGATGACCCACTCCACCTACACTCAGGCCCCTTTTTTCTGTTTTGAAATAAATGCATAACACACCACTGGAAAGCCATTCATTCATGTGACCCAGGTCACTGGCACATTTGGTTTAGGCTGTAAAATGACAACTTTCTAAAAGTGGCATTGTCAGAAGAGTAACTTAAAATCCAATGTTCCATTAAAAAGGATTTTCAATCACTATTTCAATTGGGGGCAAAAGTATTTCTCTATCTGTTCCCAAACTGCAGTTATAACTCATTCAATATAATAATGAGTTTTTTACTGTTAGGACATGAAAAACTAAAACACACGTACTAATTTTTAAATATCATGAACCGTGCTCTATGAGCCTTTAGGGCCTACATTTTGGGGTGACTTGAAAAAGAACCGTTTAGACCTGGCAAAACATTTTTTGCAAGTTCAAAATGGCAGTTCAAAAGTGCGGATCACTGTTTAAATATCGATAACAAAAACACCAAGCTACAAAAATATCAAGGTAAAAATATTGTATACAGAAATATCGACATCCTATACTTAAACAAGAATTTACACAAATATTGATATTTAAATATCGCATTAATAAATATCGTTTATAAAAATATCGACTACTAAAATATCGGTAAAATTATTGAGTTATTTCAATTATAAAGAAACACAACACTAATATCGACTTACAAATATATTTAAAACTTATATAAAAATATCGATAATGCTATTCAACATTAAATAAACACTATTTACAATTATTTAATCATTCAACATATTTCAAATAATAATAATAAATAGTACCAACATATATAAAATTGATAAATAATTTAAACAATTATAAAATAATTATACTAACCCAAATAAATATCTAAATTCACAAAATACAATGAATTTACTCACTAACAATTTTTTTTTACATATATATAATATACAACAATTATTAATGTCATAAATTGAAAGTATTAACAAATACATTAAAATAACTAAAAGAAATAATATATTATAAATATAAAAAATAAACAACACACACTTTTACCTAATTAAAAAGTAACTGCTAAAAAATTCAAAAGACGTATCTCAACCAATGAATTTAAACAAAATAAGCACAAACCAATACAAATTAAAAACTAATTACCTGCACACCATAAAACCAAAGGGGTCTATTATGATGTAGGGTGGATCGCCACCGCCCACATGATGGTGGCGATCTGCCCTACATCATACACCACCCGCCACCCATTTCCCCCCACCATATGGCGAGGGGACCCCAGCGAACGGAAAGACCGTCCGCCAGTCGACCAGTCGACCGGGCGGAAAAGGGTCTGGATATGGTGGCGGTGTCTGCTGGATACCGCCATGCATAGTAGCATGGTAGCGGGAAGTGCGGATTTTGCTTTCGGGGGCCCGTTGTGAGCCCCCAGTGTATTGGGGGGGTGGGGGTGCACATGGGGTGTACCTATGGTACCCCCTACATTGTCCCGAACAAGGTGGCGGTGCCTGTCACCTTGTGCATGACAATGCACAACGAGCATTCCCAGCATTGTGGCGGGCGGTGCTGTGAGCACCACCCGCCACAATGCTGGGTATAGAGTATGCCACCGCCACGGTGGCATCCTAATTGCAGGTGGGGGACCGCCGCACCACTGGCGGCCGGTCCCAGCACCGCTAGGGTGGCGGGTGGACATTAGTCATCCTAATAGGCCCCTAAGAATTGACTAAAACAAATTTACCGTTTATCGGCCAAACACGGAGGGAGAACATTACTTTGCAAGAGAGAAAGAAAGAAAATCTACAAACACTACAACAGATTATACTACAACACAGGTAAGAAAAATACTTTTTTACAAAATATAAACGTCTCTACCTCCTTAACTTAACTACCTAAAATAATAAAATGTTCTCCTCTTTTTAAATCAAAACTAAACTTGCAAACAACCACACCAAAAAACAAGACAATCCAAATGTGATTAATTACCTTAATTAACACTACGGGTTCGATTCCGATCCGGGTCGGACAGCTCTCCGAGAGCTGTTCGTAGCCTTACCGTGTGACCGACCCGGTGCCGGTCCATCCTGTTGATGAAGTCTGATGCGCATAACTGCCAAAAACCCGACCGACACGTAGGCCGTGATTGAAGCTTCATTCTCCGTCCAAGCCGTAACTCCCAATGCCGAACCGAGTCGCCTGGAAGCAGTATCCATAGCAGTTTCCGCCCAGACAAGTACGATGCGTACTTCCTACGCGTCGGACGGGTCGCCATGTATGGGACGTCACAGCATCCGGAAAAGAATCATATCAGGTACAATTCGTGCCATAAATCAATCCACGGCTACGAGACGGACCAGCTTGCAACGGGTACGAGACGGAGCAACAAGCGGCGTGTACGAGATGAACACATCATGAATCCCATCTCGGAGGTCATACCAGTACTCTACATCTATGACCGGATCAGGAACAGATGCGGACGGCGCAGATGGTAAGTCAGACACCCACCACACAAACAAACGACACATACCCGCAAACTGTCACACACACACACACAGGGGATCCATATCCTGGCCACTAACAACAAGCCACCATAGGGGTTGTATGGCCAGCTCATGTTGACCATCACTACTGCCACCCCCACCGATAGGGGACCTGTTGCCCAGCACTCCTGCCACCCCCACCCATAGGGGTTATGCTGCCCATCACTACTGCCACCCCCACCCATAGGGACCTGTTGCCCAGCAATCCTGCCACCCCCACCCATAGTGGACATGTTGCCCATCACTACTGCCACCCCCACTCATAGGGCTTATGTTGCCCATCACTACTGCCACCCCCACCCATAGGGGACCTGTTGCCCATTACTACTGCCACCCCCAACCATAGGGCATATGTTGCCCATCACTACTGCCACCCCCACCCATGGGGGACCAGTTGCTCAGCACTCCTGCGACCCCCACCCATAGGGACTATGTTGCCCATCACTACTGCCACCCCCACTCAAAGAGCTTATGTTGCCCATCACTACTGCCACCCCCACCCATAGGGGACCTGTTGCCCATCACACCTGCCACCCCCACCCATAGGGCTTATGTTGCCCATCACTACAGCCACCCCCACTCATAGGGCTTATGTTGCCCATCACTCCTGCCACCCCCACCCATAGGGGACCTGTTGCCCATCACTCCTGCCACCCCCACCCATAGGGACTATGTTGCCCATCACTACTGCCACCCCCACCCATAGGGGACCTGTTGACCAGCACTACTGCCACCCCCACCCATAGGTCTTATGTTGCCCATCACTCCAGCCACCCCACCCATTGGGGACCTGTTGCCCAGCACTCCTGCCACCCCCACCCATAAGGGAACTGTTGACCAGCACTCCTGCCACCCCCACCCATAGGGCTTATGTTGCCCATCACTCCTGCCACCCCCACCCATAGGGGACCTGTTGCCCAGCACTCCTGCCACCCCCACCCATAGGGCTTATGTTGCCCATCACTACTACCACCCCCACCCATAGGGGACCTATTGCCCATCACTCCTGCCACCACCACCCATAGGGGACCTGCTGCCCATCACTCCTGTCACTCCCAACCATAGGGACTATGTTGCCCATCACTACTGCCACCCCCACCTATAGGGCTTATGTTGCCCATCACTCCTGCCACCCCCACCCATAGGGGACCTGTTGCCCAGCACTCCTGCCACCCCCACCCATAGGGCTTCTGTTGCCCATCACTACTGCCACCCCCACTCATAGGGCTTATGTTGCCCATCACTACTCAGACGTTAAGTCCCTTGCTCACTTTGCCACTGGATTCGGGCAAGCCTGGCTGAGGATGGCTGAAATGCCGGAGGCCGGTCTTAGGAGGCTTGTTTCCGGTCCAGGGAAGGCATGGCTTGGCAGTTCGGGCTGGACTGTTCTCATGAGGCACAGGGTCAGACTGGTTTGCATATGGCCATGTCTGAACTGTGGTGGCAGAGTGGGCTAAAGAACGGTGATGGATCAAATCCAGATCTGTCGACTGGGTGTGAGTGTTTGATTGGTTCTGATGCTCCGTCCATCACCACCCCCTTTTGTGCCGCTTTGTTCGCCATGGGTTGGCAGGGCATGCTCAGACGTTGAGTCCCTTGCTCACTTTGCCACTGGATTCGGGCAAGCCTGGCTGAGGATGGCTGAAATGCCGGAGGCCGGTCTTAGGAGGCTTGTTTCCGGTCCAGGGAAGGCATGGCTTGGCAGTTCGAGCTGGACTGTTCCCATGAGGCACAGGGTCAGACTGGTTTGCATATGGCCATGTCTGAACTGTGGTGGCAGAGTGGGCTAAAGAACTGTGATGGATCAAATCCAGATCTGTTGACTGGGTGTGAGTGTTTGATTGGTTCTGATGCTCCGTCCATCACCACCCCCTTTTGTGCCACTTTGTTCGCCATGGGTTGGCAGGGTATGCTCAGACGTTGAGTCCCTTGCTCACTTTGCCACTGGATTCGGGCAAGCCTGGCTGAGGATGGCTGAAATGCCGGAGGCCGGTCTTAGGAGGCTTGTTTCCGGTCCAGGGAAGGCATGGCTTGGCAGTTCGGGCTGGACTGTTCCCATGAGGCACAGGGTCAGACTGGTTTGCATATGGCCATGTCTGAACTGTGGTGGCAGAGTGGGCTAAAGAACGGTGATGGATCAAATCCAGATCTGTCGACTGGGTGTGAGTGTTTGATTGGTTCTGATGCTCCGTCCATCACCACCCCCTTTTGTGCCGCTTTGTTCGCCATGGGTTGGCAGGGTATGCTCAGACGTTGAGTCCCTTGCTCACTTTGCCACTGGATTCGGGCAAGCCTGGCTGAGGATGGCTGAAATGCCGGAGGCCGGTCTTAGGAGGCTTGTTTCCGGTCCAGGGAAGGCATGGCTTGGCAGTTCGTGCTGGACTGTTCCCATGAGGCACAGGGTCAGACTGGTTTGCATATGGCCATGTCTGAACTGTGGTGGCAGAGTGGGCTAAAGAACGGTGATGGATCAAATCCAGATCTGTCGACTGGGTGTGAGTGTTTGATTGGTTCTGATGCTCCGTCCATCACCACCCCCTTTTGTGCCGCTTTGTTCGCCATGGGTTGGCAGGGTATGCTCAGACGTTGAGTCCCTTGCTCACTTTGCCACTGGATTCGGGCAAGCCTGGCTGAGGATGGCTGAAATGCCGGAGGCCGGTCTTAGGAGGCTTGTTTCCGGTCCAGGGAAGGCATGGCTTGGCAGTTCGGGCTGGACTGTTCCCATGAGGCACAGGGTCAGACTGGTTTGCATATGGCCATGTATGAACTGTGGTGGCAGAGTGGGCTAAAGAACGGTGATGGATCAAATCCAGATCTGTCGACTGGGTGTGAGTGTTTGATTGGTTCTGATGCTCCGTCCATCACCACCGCCTTTTGTGCCGCTTTGTTCGCCATGGGTTGGCAGGGTATGCTCAGACGTTGAGTCCCTTGCTCACTTTGCCACTGGATTCGGGCAAGCCTGGCTGAGGATGGCTGAAATGCCGGAGGCCGGTCTTAGGAGGCTTGTTTCCGGTCCAGGGAAGGCATGGCTTGGCAGTTCGGGCTGGACTGTTCCCATGAGGCACAGGGTCAGACTGGTTTGCATATGGCCATGTCTGAACTGTGGTGGCAGAGTGGGCTAAAGAACGGTGATGGATCAAATCCAGATCTGTCGACTGGGTGTGAGTGTTTGATTGGTTCTGATGCTCCGTCCATCACCACCCCCTTTTGTGCCGCTTTGTTCGCCATGGATTGGCAGGGTATGCTCAGACGTTGAGTCCCTTGCTCACTTTGCCACTGGATTCGGGCAAGCCTGGCTGAGGATGGCTGAAATGCCGGAGGCCGGTCTTAGGAGGCTTGTTTCCGGTCCAGGGAAGGCATGGCTTGGCAGTTCGGGCTGGACTGTTCCCATGAGGCACAGGGTCAGACTGGTTTGCATATGGCCATGTCTGAACTGTGGTGGCAGAGTGGGCTAAAGAACGGTGATGGATCAAATCCAGATCTGTCGACTGGGTGTGAGTGTTTGATTTGTTCTGATGCTCCGTCCATCACCACCCCCTTTTGTGCCGCTTTGTTCGCCATGGGTTGGCAGGGCATGCTCAGACGTTGAGTCCCTTGCTCACTTTGCCACTGGATTCGGGCAAGCCTGGCTGAGGATGGCTGAAATGCCGGAGGCCGGTCTTAGGAGGCTTGTTTCCGGTCCAGGGAAGGCATGGCTTGGCAGTTCGGGCTGGACTGTTCCCATGAGGCACAGGGTCAGACTGGTTTGCATATGGCCATGTCTGAACTGTGGTGGCAGAGTGGGCTAAAGAACGGTGATGGATCAAATCCAGATCTGTCGACTGGGTGTGAGTGTTTGATTGGTTCTGATGCTCCGTCCATCACCACCCCCTTTTGTGCCACTTTGTTCGCCATGGGTTGGCAGGGTATGCTCAGACGATGAGTCCCTTGCTCACTTTGCCACTGGATTCGGGCAAGCCTGGCTGAGGATGGCTGAAATGCCGGAGGCCGGTCTTAGGAGGCTTGTTTCCGGTCCAGGGAAGGCATGGCTTGGCAGTTCGGGCTGGACTGTTCCCATGAGGCACAGGGTCAGACTGGTTTGCATATGGCCATGTCTGAACTGTGGTCGCAGAGTGGGCTAAAGAACGGTGATGGATCAAATCCAGATCTGTCGACTGGGTGTGAGTGTTTGATTGGTTCTGATGCTCCGTCCATCACCACCCCCTTTTGTGCCGCTTTGTTCGCCATGGGTTGGCAGGGTATGCTCAGACGTTGAGTCCCTTGCTCACTTTGCCACTGGATTCGGGCAAGCCTGGCTGAGGACGGCTGAAATGCCGGAGGCCGGTCTTAGGAGGCTTGTTTCCGGTCCAGGGAAGGCATGGCTTGGCAGTTCGGGCTGGACTGTTCCCATGAGGCACAGGGTCAGACTGGTTTGCATATGGCCATGTCTGAACTGTGGTGGCAGAGTGGGCTAAAGAACGGTGATGGATCAAATCCAGATCTGTCGACTGGGTGTGAGTGTTTGATTGGTTCTGATGCTCCGTCCATCACCACCCCTTTTTGTGCCGCTTTGTTCGCCATGGGTTGGCAGGGTATGCTCAGACGTTGAGTCCCTTGCTCACTTTGCCACTGGATTCGGGCAAGCCTGGCTGAGGATGGCTGAAATGCCGGAGGCCGGTCTTAGGAGGCTTGTTTCCGGTCCAGGGAAGGCATGGCTTGGCAGTTCGGGCTGGACTGTTCCCATGAGGCACAGGGTCAGACTGGTTTGCATATGGCCATGTCTGAACTGTGGTGGCAGAGTGGGCTAAAGAACGGTGATGGATCAAATCCAGATCTGTCAACTGGGTGTGAGTGTTTGATTGGTTCTGATGCTCCGTCCATCACCACCCCCTTTTGTGCCGCTTTGTTCGCCATGGGTTGGCAGGGTATGCTCAGACGTTGAGTCCCTTGCTCACTTTGCCACTGGATTCGGGCAAGCCTGGCTGAGGATGGCTGAAATGCCGGAGGCCGGTCTTAGGAGGCTTGTTTCCGGTCCAGGGAAGGCATGGCTTGGCAGTTCGGGCTGGACTGATCCCATGAGGCACAGGGTCAGACTGGTTTGCATATGGCCATGTATGAACTGTGGTGGCAGAGTGGGCTAAAGAACGGTGATTGATCAAATCCAGATCTGTCGACTGGGTGTGAGTGTTTGATTGGTTCTGATGCTCCGTCCATCACCACCCCCTTTTGTGCCGCTTTGTTCGCCATGGGTTGGCAGGGTATGCTCAGACGTTGAGTCCCTTGCTCACTTTGCCACTGGATTCGGGCAAGCCTGGCTGAGGATGGCTGAAATGCCGGAGGCCGGTCTTAGGAGGCTTGTTTCCGGTCCAGGGAAGGCATGGCTTGGCAGTTCGGGCTGGACTGTTCCCATGAGGCACAGGGTCAGACTGGTTTGCATATGGCCATGTCTGAACTGTGGTGGCAGAGTGGGCTAAAGAACGGTGATGGATCAAATCCAGATCTGTCGACTGGGTGTGAGTGTTTGATTGGTTCTGATGCTCCGTCCATCACCACCCCCTTTTGTGCCGCTTTGTTCGCCATGGGTTGGCAGGGTATGCTCAGACGTTGAGTCCCTTGCTCACTTTGCCACTGGATTCGGGCAAGCCTGGCTGAGGATGGCTGAAATGCCGGAGGCCGGTCTTAGGAGGCTTGTTTCCGGTCCAGGGAAGGCATGGCTTGGCAGTTCGGGCTGGACTGTTCCCATGAGGCACAGGGTCAGACTGGTTTGCATATGGCCATGTCTGAACTGTGGTGGCAGAGTGGGCTAAAGAACGGTGATGGATCAAATCCAGATCTGTCGACTGGGTGTGAGTGTTTGATTGGTTCTGATGCTCCGTCTATCACCACCCCCTTTTGTGCCGCTTTGTTCGCCATGGGTTGGCAGGGTATGCTCAGACGTTGAGTCCCTTGCTCACTTTGCCACTGGATTCGGGCAAGCCTGGCTGAGGATGGCTGAAATGCCGGAGGCCGGTCTTAGGAGGCTTGTTTCCGGTCCAGGGAAGGCATGGCTTGGCAGTTCGGGCTGGACTGTTCCCATGAGGCACAGGGTCAGACTGGTTTGCATATGGCCATGTCTGAACTGTGGTGGCAGAGTGGGCTAAAGAACGGTGATGGATCAAATCCAGATCTGTCGACTGGGTGTGAGTGTTTGATTGGTTCTGATGCTCCGTCCATCACCACCCCCTTTTGTGCCGCTTTGTTCGCCATGGGTTGGCAGGGTATGCTCAGACGTTGAGTCCCTTGCTCACTTTGCCACTGGGTTCGGGCAAGCCTGGCTGAGGATGGCTGAAATGCCGGAGGCCGGTCTTAGGAGGCTTGTTTCCGGTCCAGGGAAGGCATGGCTTGGCAGTTCGGGCTGGACTGTTCCCATGAGGCACAGGGTCAGACTGGTTTGCATATGGCCATGTCTGAACTGTGGTGGCAGAGTGGGCTAAAGAACGGTGATGGATCAAATCCAGATCTGTCGACTGGGTGTGAGTGTTTGATTGGTTCTGATGCTCCGTCCATCACCACCCCCTTTTGTGCCGCTTTGTTCGCCATGGGTTGGCAGGGTATGCTCAGACGTTGAGTTCCTTGCTCACTTTGCCACTGGATTCGGGCAAGCCTGGCTGAGGATGGCTGAAATGCCGGAGGCCGGTCTTAGGAGGCTTGTTTCCGGTCCAGGGAAGGCATGGCTTGGCAGTTCGGGCTGGACTGTTCCCATGAGGCACAGGGTCAGACTGGTTTGCATATGGCCATGTCTGAACTGTGGTGGCAGAGTGGGCTAAAGAACGGTGATGGATCAAATCCAGATCTGTCGACTGGGTGAGAGTGTTTGATTGGTTCTGATGCTCCGTCCATCACCACCCCCTTTTGTGCCGTTTTGTTCACCATGGGTTGGCAGGGTATGCTCAGACGTTGAGTCCCTTGCTCACTTTGCCACTGGATTCGGGCAAGCCTGGCTGAGGATGGCTGAAATGCTGGAGGCCGGTCTTAGGAGGCTTGTTTCCGGTCCAGGGAAGGCATGGCTTGGCAGTTCGGGCTGGACTGTTCCCATGAGGCACAGGGTCAGACTGGTTTGCATATGGCCATGTCTGAACTGTGGTGGCAGAGTGGGCTAAAGAACGGTGATGGATCAAATCCAGATCTGTCGACTGGGTGTGAGTGTTTGATTGGTTCTGATGCTCCGTCCATCACCACCCCCTTTTGTGCCGCCCATCACTACTGCCACCCCCAATCATAGGGCTTATGTTGCCTAACACTACTGCCACCCCCACCCACAGGGGACCTGTTGCCCATCACTCCTGCTACCCCCACCCATAGGGACTATGTTGCCCATCACTACTGCCACTCCCACACATAGGGGACCTGTTGCAAAGCACTACTACCACCCCCACCCATAAGGCGTATGTTGCCATCACTCCTGCCACCCCCACCCATAGTGGATGTGTTGCTAAGCACTCCTGCCTCCCCAACCCATAGGGACTATGTTGCCCATCACTACTGCCACCCCCACCCATAGGGGACCTGTTGACCAGCACTACTGCCACCCCCACCCATAAGGGAACTGTTGCCCAGCACTCCTGCCACCCCCACCCATAGGGCTTATGTTGCCCATCACTCCTGCCACCCCCACCCATAGGGGACCTGTTGCCCATCACTCCTGCCACCACCACCCATAGGGGACCTGCTGCCCATCACTCCTGTCACTCCCAACCATAGGGACTATGTTGCCCGTCACTACTGCCACCCCCACCCATAGGGCTTATGTTGCCCATCACTCCTGCCACCCCCACCCATAGGGGACCTGTTGCCCAGCACTCCTGCCACCCCCACCCATAGGGCTTCTGTTGCCCATCAATACTGCCACCCCCACTCATAGGGCTTATGTTGCCCATCACTACTGCCACCCCCAATCATAGGGCTTATGTTGCCTATCACTACTGCCACCCCCACCCACAGGGGACCTGTTGCCCATCACTCCTGCTACCCCCACCCATAGGGACTATGTTGCCCATCACTACTGCCACTCCCACACATAGGGGACCTGTTGCAAAGCACTACTACCACCCCCACCCATAAGGCGTATGTTGCCATCACTCCTGCCACCCCCACCCATAGTGGATGTGTTGCTAAGCACTCCTGCCTCCCCCACCAATAGGGCTTTTTTTGCCTATCACTACTGCCACCCTCACTCATAGGGCTTATGTTGCCCATCACTACTGCCACCCCTACTCATTGGGCTTATGTAGCCCATCACTACTGTCGCCCCCACTCATAGGGCTTATGTTGCCCATCACCCCTGCCACCCCCACCCATAGGATGGGTGATGTGCCACACATTCATCATACACCAACATTAGGTATGTCAGCAAAATACATCCCCCCTAACATCATGACAACAGTGTGTAGTCTGTGACAAATGCCCACAACAGTGATTATGACTTCAAACATACAATGTAACTACCATCACATGTGTGACCACAAACTGAGTGTGGCCTACACAAGGCACTGTGTCAATGTAAAACTAACAGACCCTCACTGTGTAGAACAAAAGTTAAGTGTGTGGTTCCAAAATGCAGCAAATGTTGAGCATTGTGGTGATGGGGTCCAAATCCCCCCTCATCACAGTGACCATAAGGTAAGTGTCATCATGGTCAAAGCTGCAAATGCCAAACAACATGTATGATTCCTGGTCCCAACACATGAATCACTTTTGGGGCAACGTAGTGGTTGTGTCCCATACCCACTGAGATGTGCTGAGACTAACAGTGCTGTGAAACCCTAACATACTCTCGGCCATGTGCAGACAAGCACCACCCATGGGGGCTAACAATGCATACAGTGTACAATGACAAAAAATCATAAGTGACCATCACAAAGCATACACACATCTCGAAAATAGACACACAAATCAAAACAACCTGTGTAGACTCTAGGTGTCAGGTCACAAACTCCCATTCCATGCCAGCAATGGGACCTAACAACCAGGATGAATGTGCAGAATGATGTGATATGACTCGCAGGGATATTAGGGTAAATCACAAAAACAATATCCAGACAATGGCCCCAACAGCAATACCAATGCGCTGGTGCAGATGCACAAACACAAACAGGCAACCTCACACTGCACATCTGACACAACACGTGTGTGTGCGAGTGTGTCTCAGTATCCCCAGGCAACTACACAACACATGATGGGGGCTGAACCACAGTGAAGACAGATGTGGACACAGTGCCATACAAAGGTAAACCATCAATGGACCCCCCTTAGTGGGCAATCAGGCATTGTGGGATGAGAGGGAGCACAACAAACACATGTGACACAAGCTGGAATGAACAGCAGCTAACACAGCAAGAGACTGACCTACAACAGCAATACCCCCAGGGACCAGACATTGGGGTGACACAAGCATACATGATACGTCCACTGTGCTGACAAAGGTAGATGTCGTACAAACTGTGAAACCCAGACATGTGTCCTGTGCCACAAATGTACATCGCACCTACACAAACACAAATCACTCAGCATGGCCCGTCATCCATGGACAAACGGGAGCTAGGGGCCCATCCATGCAAACATTTACATCAGTCCACCCTCAAAACCACACACCCTGAACTGCACCAATGTGCATCTGTGAAGCGCACATGGACAGGTGACATTGCACATGCACCCATGACAAACACAGTAATGTTGGGAGGAACTAAGGTGCACAGACTCATCTCACAAGGACAGTTTACAACCCTGGTGAATGACAGACATACTGCACAGTATGCGGTACATGGCCATGACGTCAAAGCTCCCGTAAACTTCGGAATACCTGCCACAGTCCCAGGACAATGCAGAAGCCAAGGAGAACCACAAGGCACAGATGCTGACACCTGCCAACATTATAGCCCTGAACCGGGCAAGTGGGAGCAGTCACACAGACATACACATGTCTCAATCACTGAAAGGTTCCACCTAGGGACAACTACATGATATTGTAAACAAACAAGTGCCTTGGGGACCCCTGACTGTGTCCCATCTGCGTCTGACCACATCCTCAGCACTCAGAACTGACAAATCCCAATGATGAAACACCAATTAAAAGTAGTGTGTCATGCACCCCCACATCTGGTAGCCCATGGCAAAGTTGTGGGATGAACACAGTACAACTCAGCAAGCATCAACAACAGGAACATTTCAAGGGAACACTGTCTATGTATGAAAAGAGAAGTGGACACACACACACATGCTCACACAACACACACCATGGGCCCAGGCAATGTCACGGAACAACACACTTACTTGAGGGGACTCAACTCCTGTGGAAGCTCAGCTGTGCCAAACATAGTCCCAGCAGGTCTCAGTCATGTCAGCAGAACACTTGGTCAGCCAGCCATCTGTTACCACACAATGAAGGCTCTGGTCACAACAGCCTGTGTACGGGATTGTCCCTTAAGTAATCTGCACATACTCAATACATATGTCCAGCAAGGTGCTCCTACACCAATGATGCCCACACTTACATGTCCAGTGGAGATGCGCCCACAGTCAGGGAAATAGACAAATTGGACAATGGGAAGATCATCATATGTGCATGTGTGCAAGTCACAGATGTGACCATGCAAATGAAATGTTTACAGAGATGTTCACAAATTGTTAATCATGACACACCTAGTTAGCTGCAAAGGATGATATGGATAACGACCAGAATAGGATACATATCTCATGGACCACATGGAATACCTCACATCAACACCTCAATATTCAACATTGTAAATCCAGCATTACAACTGCAAGGTCATGCTAAACATCATCAACATAATGTACAGCTAAATGAAATTCACAAGGATAAAGAAAAATGCTTTTTCAGCAATTTTAAAATGCAAAGTCTTTTCAAAACAATGGCCAATGGCCGTCCATATACAAATGACAAAAAGTTAACTTGAGTGACAACTGTCACACATTGCTTGCTTGCACTGGTAAGGACAGGGGACATCCCCTCGGTGGGGCATACATGGGGGCAGGCCAGGCACCGCAGGGACAGGATCAGGGCGTAGCAGAAGGAGGCAGTGAAGGGGTGGTGGATGCAGGAGAGTCACTGGCAACTGCAGTGGAGCTGACTGAAGCAGTGGGTGCAGTCACAACTGTGGGGCACAAGTCAGATGGGGTGGGTGCCAGCAGTGGGCAGGTCAGATGGAGTGGACTGGGTCCCCACTGCAGTGTCCAAGTCAGACGTGGTGGTCGTGGACTCCACTGCAGTGCCTAACTCAATGGAAGCAGAATGGGGTTCAGGTGAGGTCAGCAGGACAGAGGGGGGGGGAAACAGTCCCCACATCAGTAGCAAAAACTGTCTGACAGGGTGGTGGGAGTGGAAGAGCAAGTGGTAGCATTTTGGGGATGGTGTATCTGTGGGTGGGGGAACCTGGGGCAGGGTGTGGCGGAGGAACCTGTGGAGTGGTGGCCTGGCGGATGGAGGACGGAGACTGCGTGGCGGAGGTGGCGTCTTGTTCTTTCGGCTCCGGGGGGACTTGCAGGTGGGGGCCTCAGTCTGACTGCACCTGGGGGAGGGTGTCCGGATGTGAGGGGCTCTCCCCTCTGTGTGTGGGGACTTCCTCTTCCCCCTGTAAGCTGCATCTGCTGGGTCGATGGGGAAGAGGCCAAGGTCACAGAGGAAGATCTTCTGTGGAGATGGGGTTGCAGGTGAGGCAAGGGAAGGGGGCTGGGATGGAGAGGTATCTGAGGCCTGCGGAGTGGTTGTAGATGACTGTGTGTGTGTCTGCAAACCATCCCCTGTGAGTGTGGTATCAGTCCCCTGTGCTTGCTTGTGTGCACGTCTAGCCCTTGGTTTGGGTGTTTGTGTGCTACCTGTGTCTGTGGGTTTGTGAGAATGTGCTGGTGTGTGTGTGCTTGGGACAGGTAGGGTGCTAGGAATCGTGGGTGGTGCAGGGGTAGGAGGGGTATGGGACTGTTGGAGGAGGGACACTGCTGCCATCAGGGAGGAGGCCACGGACTGATTGGTCCACTGTAGGGGAGACATGCCCGATGAAATGCCCTCCATGAACGACTCCAGTTGTGTCCAGTTGTGTCAACAGACTGGTGTGTGCATGGAGGACACTCAGCATTGATTCTGCCCTACATGGATCTGTCAAAGCAAGTCCACAGACTCCTCACTCAGGGCAGCAGGGGAAACAAGGGCAGGGGGTGCGGTGCCTGGCACAAAGGAGACATGCTCCTGAACACGGGAGCCTCCACGGACCTCTGGGATGGGAGCCGATGGGAGGGTGATGATGGTGGTGGTGGGGGCGGTAGCAGGGACAGCCTCTCTAGCTGGGGTTTGGTGGCTGCTGACACCCGTCTCCACAAGGGAGTCATCCTCTGAGCTGCTGTGGCCATCAGCTGGGGTGGATGATGCTGAGGACTCCTCGGTGTGGCTCCACTCGCCCTCCGTGCCACTGGGTCTCTCCGACTCCTCGCCTTCTGTCCCAGTCAAGCTCTGTGGCTCCTCCTGGTCCGTGGAGCTGTCCCCTCCTGTGGCCATGGATGTATCTGGATAGAATTAGGAAAAAAGAGAACAACATCAGTAACCTGCACTGACTGCACACACCACAATGAGTACATCACATCACAGGGCAAGCCCTGGCATCATCAGCTGAACACTGCTCAAAGTGCTCACACTGTTTAGGATCAGCCAATTGTCAGTCTCACCATCAACCATGTTACTCATATCCCTCCTGGACTTGTACCCATATGTCTGTTGCATTTTGGATGCTAATACCCCAATGTGCCGACTTGCAGCACCTACACATTTGTTGGACATGCACGTGAACATGTAGAAGTATGTCACTATACACACATCACATCTCTTGCCACTGACTCAGTACAGGTGTCAGGATGAAGGGATGGGCAGAGTCTCATTTCACATGCTTGTGATGCATGCCAGCAACTCACACTATGATGTTCTCATGTCCTGATAGGCAATGCCACAATGGGGTGCATGGAGCACATTTGAACACAATGCATGATCACTCATAGCAAGTTAAATGCCATGGCGCTGGCATGCCTGGAAAGTCAGTCAACACTGTCTCCTGTCACAGGGGCAGGGCATCCAGACAACAACAGTATGCACTGTGTCACAATCATAGCTCATGGGTAAAGCAAACTCTGCAGCTCACAAGTCTACTTGCCCATCCCCTGCAAACAACATATCCCGGACCCAGAAGACCCCACATCATACAAAACAGACATATGAGTTTCTGCGAACACATCTCCCTGTACATTAGCACATCACAGTCTGCTGTGCATGTAACACAGCTGCCTGAAGTACACAGTTGCATACACCATTGTGCACTGTCCAGTGATCACACACCTATATGTCACGCAGATATTGCCTCTCATAGTCACATCTCAGATGTCCTGCTGACCCTCAAACTCATGAACACCACAGTAGTACTGAAAAGGAAGCAACACCATAATGACACAGAGGCAGACACCTGAAGGCACAAGTCACTAAGCACAACCTGTAAGTTGATTCACAGGAGTGGGATTACAGAGTGTTTCTAAATGCCCTTGAGTAGGCATGACTACCCAGGTCTACGTGAAACAGTGTTTAGCCCTGGACAGTAGTCAGGTGGCTAAGCAAGTGTGACACACTTGATAAACATACTTCTGAGGCACACAAATTGGAGTCCCCTGCTGCATGTGTTTGTTTGAAATGCCCCAGCCACATGTGGCGAGTCAGACCAGCAATTGTAACACATATCAAGGGCACACACAGATCACATGTCAGATCTCAGGCATTGTGTAAACAATTGACCCACCCATAAAACACACAACAGAGTCACGGTACAGATGCTGTCCGGAATCTGAAGCATAGCTGACTGCAGAGACACAGTGCCCTAGTAACACAAGCAACAGACTGTAGGGTCAACACCTGTGGATCAGAGGAGGAGGGAGCATCACACAATTGAGGGACCTGAGTATTGGACTACAAGACCTACGTAATGTGGAAGTGTGACCAGGCCAAAAGACTGCAATTAGCATGCCAGACATAGTACACAGATTAGTCATGGATTTACCCCCTCCTTGCTGCTGTCTGGCCTTCAGTTGCCCCTCCAGGTCCGGGAAGACCACCGCCAGGATCCTGAGCATGTGGGGGTTCAGTGTCCGGTGTCTTCCCCACCCATGAAACACACAACAGAGTCACGGTAACAGATGCTGTCCGGAAGCTGAAGCATAGCTGACTGCAGGGACACAGTGCCCTAGTAACACAAGCAACAGACTGTAGGGTCAATCAACACCTGTAGATCAGAGGAGGAGGGTGCATCACACAATTGAGGGACCTGAGTATTGGACTACAAGACCTACGTAATGTGGAAGTGTGACCAGGCCAAAAGACTGCAAATAGCATGTCAGACATAGTACACAGATTAGTCATGGATTTACCCCCTCCTTGCTGCTGTCTGGCCTTCAGCTGCCCCTCCAGGTCCGGAAAGACCACCGCCAGGATCCTGAGCATGTGGGGGTTCAGTGTCCGGTGTCTTCCCCTCCTGTGAGGAGGCCACAGCTTCAGCTGGACCTTGTGATCCTCCGGGTTCAGCCCCGAAGGTCCTGCCACCTCATCTGCCAGTTGCGGATCCGGCGCTTGTAGACCCCCACCGATCAAACTGCCCGGGTGATGGTCAGCCATATCTCCTGCTTCTGGTGGGCATCAACCTGTGAGGATGACAAAGTTAAATGTTCATTAACACACATGGCACATATTTGTGCAGCACACAGTTGGATATACATGTCGTCATCACAAAGGAAAATGAGTTACACAGGTAGTGCACCCATGAAAAAGGACAAATGCCCTGCATGTCTGACATGTTAACAATGCCTGGGAAGTTTAAGCTTGCACAAATGCACTTTAGCTGCAGAACACCTGTTCATTACTTGTACCTACACACTTTGGGGGATGAAAGTACTCAGTGAGTATGCTTGCCACTGGTGTACACACTGCTAGTACTGCTAGTCAGACAACATGCACAATTAGGAAGGCAGTGGACTGCACACTCACCTGCTCCCCTGGTTTCCCATACAGCTTGCTGTACTGTGGAAGGAGCCCATCCAGCAGGGCCTGGTTCTCCTCCTCAGTGAAGGCTGGGGCCCTCTCCAGAGTACGTGCCATAGCAGTAGCCAGAGGATGCAAAAACAGCAGCAGTGGTAGCAGGGATGTCCTCCAGTAGCATGTAGTGCAAGCAAGTGAGATCCCTGGGGGCCAGCCAGCCTTATATCTGTGCTGCAGAGGCAAAATCTGGGCCATGTGTCCCAAGTGATAGGTCCAACACGGTTGCATTCTATGAATCTAGCCAATCCATGGAAATATACGACTCATACACGTCTTCCGCATCTTTCAAAATCTTCACCTTCATAAAACCCTAAGAATTGCAACATTGTTGTAGGCATCCAACTGAATTTCCAGCGCACGTTGACTTGTACAAGTTTTGAATCTGCATCCGTCTCCATGACAAGCCAGAGCCAATGGGTGCGCACGGCTCGGTCAACTGACTGTACAACGCATAGTTTGAAAATACACACGTACCCGTCTCCATACGATTCAATGGCCAAGGTGTGTGCTGGTCTCGGACCATGCCTGCCCGACGCATATGCACGATAGTCACCCGCATCCGTCCTCATTGCAGTCAATGGCTAAGCGTATGCACGGCTTGGTCCTGAACTGTGCAATGCGTACGCATAGTCACCCGAGTCGACCCTCATTGCAGTCAATGGCTGAGCGTACGCACGGCTCGGTCCTGAACTGTGCAATGCGTATGCATAGTCACCCGTGTCGGACCTCATTGCAGTCAATGGCTAAACGTACGCATGGCTCGGTCCTGAACTGTGCAATGCATATGCATAGTCACCCGCGTCGGACCACATTGCAGTCATTGGCTAAGCGTACGCACTGCTCGGTCCTGAACTTGCAATGCGTACGCATAGTCACCCACGTCGGACCTCATTGCAGTCAATGGCTAAGCGTACGCACGGCTCGGTCCTGAACTGTGCAATGCATACGCATAGCCACCTGTGTCGCACCTCATTGCAGTCAATGTCTAAGCGTATGCACGGCTCGGTCCTGAACTGTGCAATGCGTACGCATTGTCTCCTGTGTCGGTCCTCATTGGTGTGACTATTTGATGGCTTCAATGCACAATTACTTGCCAGGGACTCAGGTGCACACCTACCACACTACAGCATTGGCCACACAGTGTCCCATGGCATGTAAGGCTGCATTCCCTGTGTGTTGGGGGGGCAACTTTTGGTTTGTTGTGTGGCACTTTTGTGCAGCCACTCCCAGGCTGTGCACGTGTTCATGGGGACAGAATCCTTTGTGTGTAGTGCACATTACCACTGTGATGTGCAACTGTACAGTTATGGGCATGAGTCATGGACACAGTTTCTGGTTGGATATGTTTTGGACATGTCACATACACCCTGAGTCCTGGGGGAGATGGTATGT